>NC_138966.1:163805000-165087500 GCF_055761805.1 Camellia sinensis | reverse complement strand
ACCACCCAAATTGCATCACTACCCTGCTGAGTCCTCGGAAGGCCTACAACGAAGTCCATAGTGACATGTTCCCACTTCCACTCGACAATAAGCAAGGGTTGCAACAAGCCCGCTGGCCTCTGATGCTCGGCCTTCACTTGCTGACAAGTAAGGCACTTGGACACAAAAATTGCCATGTAAATATAGAACTGCCACGTAAGGAATATGGCCAATGGAATACTACCACGTAAGGAATAGTAACTAAACCTTTAATTAATTAGGTATTTTAAAGATGAGTAACAGTGATGAAGATCAATGGAATGATGACCATGATGATGAAGAGACTGAAGATGAAGGCAGCACATCGCAAACCCAACAAAATAATAATATGCTCTTAGCTACGGCGGCTACAGTTGCAGTGGCATATACAACAAATTATTTGATAAAAGAACCATGTAGGACATCTTGTTTAACAGGAGGGATGTGGATGGTAGACTTACAAGAAGGGAATCGAACAAGAATATTTGAAAATTTTCGAATAGAAAGAGAGGTATTTTATCAATTGTGTAATTTGTTACAGACAAAGTATGGCCTTGAAACTGGACGAAAAGTCTCGGATCAAGAGCAGGTTGCAATATTTTTGTTTATTGTTGGCGGTGACATTCGAAACAGAAATGTCCAAGAAAGATTTCAACATTTCGGTGAGACTATTTCAAAATACTTCAAGAAGGTGTTAAAGGTTGTTACAATGATGTCCGTTGATTGGGTAAGGCCTCAACCGACTAATGATGTCCATCCATATATCCGATGCAACCGCAAATATTTTCCTCATTTCAAGGTAAATAATTAACTACAAGCGCAACTTGTGTGTTACATATAATTAATGTTGGTAGGTTATTTCCAATAATCTGTGCCTAAAAATATTTTTATTCACTACTATGTAATAGGATTGTATTAGAGCAAATGACGGAACACACATCAAAGCATATATATCTCCAGATAAGCAAGCTCGTCTAATAGGTAGAAAGGGATATGCGACTCAAAACATAATGGTCGCATGTGACTTTGATATGTGTTTCACATTTTGCTTACTAGGATGGGAAGGAAGTGCACACGATACTCGGATCTTCTTAGATGTAATTAGGAATCCTAGTTTTAATTTTCCAAAACCACAAGGAGGTAACTGTTTTATATTTAATTGCTACAATAGATGCACCACACTCACATCTTCATATTTATTTTTGCATTTATAATTGCTTACTTTAATTTCATTTTGGAATTTTAAAATAGATGAGTTTTACTTGGTGGATGCTGGTTATCCAAACATGAAAGGATATCTTGCACCTTACAAAGGAGAGAGATACCATCTAGCTCAATTTGAATATGGTCAACCCCCCCAAAATGAACAAGAAAAATTCAACCAAGCACATTCATCACTTAGAAGTGTAATAGAAAGAACGTTCGGGGTTTGGAAAGCAAGATGGCCGATGATAAAGGATATCCCAGCAAACTACAAGTGGCCAACCCAAGTCAAACTTGTTTGTGCAACAATGGCAATTCATAATTTCATCCGACGAAGTAAATTCCGCGATATTGCATTTGACTCTTACAATAGATTCACGGATTATGTGCCTAATGAAGAGGAAGGATCTTCGTCTCAACAAGCACGCCATGGAAATGATGTTTGATGTGATGACAACGAGATGGAAATGAGGAGACATAATATTTGTGTGTCAATTTGCAAACGAAATTAGGAGTTTTGTAAATATCTATGAAGTTTTATTTTTCTTGCCTTAATAGTAATTTATTGTATTTTTATTGCAATGGCATTTTTTTGTTTCCTTGTCAACTCAATTATTACAAAAAAAATATTAAAATTTTTTTTTTTGAGGTACTAATTAATGAAATTATTACCAAAAAAAAAAAAATTATTACAAAAAATAATGAAATGTACCAAATTAGGTACTAATTAATCAACTTCCATTAATGAAATAACTTTTTCAAAATTTAAAGAGAAGAAAATGACAAAAATTACAAATTTTCTGCTCATAAGGGCAAAAATGACAATTACACAGCAAAAAACTATTTTACAGCTTATTTACCAAACACTACTTTGCTGCTTAAATCTATAATCCCACAGTTACACCAAACAAGTTACCAGCTTATACTCACAACTATAAGCTATAATCTGTTAAGTTATAATCTATAATCACTTTCCCACAGCTCTACCAAATGGGGCCTTTGTCTTTTTGTAAGTAAAAAATGTGAAAGGTGATGTGACCCAAAACTGGTAAAAAACTAAAAGCTACCTTTTTACCCTCTTCTCAAAAAGACCCCTAAATTAAGAAAAAATTTATTCCTAACGACATTTTTTACTTCTATATAAATACTTAAAAAAAATTAAAAAATGTAGTCAATATAATATTATACATTAAGTAAAAAATATGGTTAGCAATTATGCTTACATAAATTTATTATTTTAAAAGCATTTTATTTTGCTTGCTTATATTGTTAAACATTATATTATATCAAAACTCAAAGCTCCCAAAGGAAGCAAGCAAACAAACATGTAAATAGAATATAATGTTTAACAATAGACATTTGAAAATTTACAACAAAATTTTAGAACTTTTCTTTTTGCTAAGACAATTCTATTTGGTACTAGCTAAATAAAATGCTTTTAAAATATATATATATATATATATATATATTTTTTAAATTTGAAATTAAAACTATAGTAAATTTATGTAACCATAATTGCTAACCACATTTTTTTACTTAATGTATAATATTATATTGACTATCTTTTTCAAGTTTATTTTTTTAAGTATTTATATAGAAGTAAAAAAACGTTGTTAGGAATAATTTTTTTTCCTAATTTGGTTACTATAAATTTTAGCCATACAATATTTTTAAATTTTGAATAAAAACAAACATAAAATATATTGTTTAAAATATGCTATGTCTTTTTTATATATTTTTCTGTGTGAAAAAAAATATTTAAAAATCACAATTTATATATATAAATAATTATAAATACAATCTGTACATAGCATGAGTGAACACTAGTAAAAAAAAAAAAAGTGAATTAATTGGGGAGAGAGAAAATATGTTATTAAAAGAGCAATGCTTGGTAGTTCGAAAAGGAGGTTGGTTAAAATGGTTCGAAATTTGTCTTGCTGGTCATCCGGGCAGATGTCCAGGCGATCATCTGGCCGGCCAGTCGTCCGGCGAGAAGATTGATAGCCGCAGTCAACAAAGGTGACAATCACGGTAGACAAGTTTTCACCCAGTCATCCTAGGGGACATCCAGCCGGTTGCCAAGCTGAATGTTTAGCAAACACCCATTCGGGCCATTCGAGCCCTTCCTTTTTGGGCTACCAAGCATTTTTGGTTATTAAAAGCAAGTGAGAGGAGGGAGAATTTCAAACCATCCATGAATTTTCTGTTAGTTAAGAGTTTTTTTTTAGTAATGATTGAGACCACATCTTCATCCCACAAGATCTTCACAATATTCTTATAAATTTGAACTACTCATGATGTAGATTTTACACATACAAGAGTGGATCCCACACATATATTGAGGGCCAAGATCACTTTATGAGTGTGAGGTCATCTCCAAAGGAGTTCCAAACATTTTTCAATTTTTTTTTTTTTTGATGTGGTCACTTGCTGACATAATCTGACTTCTTGTGTTTTGTCCATCTCTCATGAAGGTACCACACGGCTGCTAGCGTGGTACTCACACAGCCAAAAAAATTCTCAAGAGGAGAGAGGGAGGGTGGGAATGGAGTATAGTCAATACACGCGAAAACAAGAGATTTTTAGGTTCCTAAAAAACCGCATCAAAGAGAGGGGGACAAGAGATTTTGAGATTTTTAGGTTCCTAAAAAAACGCGTCAAAGAGAAGAGGACAAGAGATTTTTAGGTTCCTAAAAAAAACCACGTCAAAGACAAGAGGTGAGCTGAGCCAAGCTGACATTTGACTCAGTCTCTCTAGAATCACAATCTCTCTCCACTTTATTGCCTCTTTTTGAAGTTGATTATTTTAATTTTTAATTATTTTAATAAGTTAAAATATTGAGGAGTCTTTTGAAAAGTTGATAAAAAATTAACTTTTAACTTTTTATCTATTTTAGGTCACATTACCTCTCACATAATTTTTTACCATTACACCATTACAAAACTAAAACTACAAAATGACACAACAATAGCAACAAAGCAGCTGTTGCACACAAAGAGAAGAGAAGAGAATGAAATGTTATAAATTAGAATTTTGGTTTGATATATAGGAGATAGGATATAGTATGTATCTAGGATGTATGATGTGAATATAAGCTAAGTTGCATACAGTCTGGACCGGTTCCAATCCAGAACCGTGAAGTGAAATTCGAAAACGATCCGCTAGAAATGATTCCTCAATTTTTCAATCCATAACTGGACCACGGATTCAAAAATCCAGTCCAAACTTAATATTACTAAGGTCTCTTTATAATCACTTGAATTATATTTTTTGATTGATTACTCATTTCAATTGAAAATATAAATTGAATGAATCATTTATACAAAGATAGTCTTAATCATAATATTGAAATAAACAGTGACTGATTTGAGACAATCTATATTATCATGGGTGTTGAATGGAGTAGGAAAAATAAAATAAAATAATTGGCTAATGTGTAAATGATTTATTTATTTATTTACTTATTTTGAAATGAACTTGAAACACTCAAATACAAATACTCCGCGCCGCCCAAGATGATATAAGAAAGAACTTGATGCCTTAAAAAAATAAATAAATAATTTATACTAGTGGAAAAAGTGTCCATGCTTGAGATGTGCAGAAGTAAAAATATTAGAGCTATGTTACGGATATAAATAAATTATTAAAAATTTTATCGAACCTCGTATAGGATCTATACATATGTAATTTGTGTGGATCCCACACCCATCTGAAAAATTTGATAAAAAATTTAATAATTTATTTGAGATCTATAACATTTTTTAAAATATTATTTTCTCCCCTCTTGGCCTAGTCTGCAATTGCTTGAATCAATGACATGTTAGTGGTGGATGAAGTTGAATCTTCTTATTGCCTCTTATTATTTAAGGTAAATTATAAATATATATTTTAAAATTTATTTAAAATATAAATTACTTTATGTAGTTTTAAAAATTAAATTTTATTTATTGAAATTTTTAATTTCATAATTAATGGCTCTCTTTATTAATAAATTATCAATTTAATTAACAATTTTTAATAATGTCAAAATTTTATTTCAATTAATAATTCAGGTAATTTATTATTATATAAAAAAATAGTTAATTTTTTTTTTCAATTAATTCTGTTAAATAAAAAATTCTAACAATAAGATATTTATAATTTTTTTAATTAATTTATATTTTAATCAAACTTTAAGAACGTATTTATAATTTATCATATTACTTGTTAACTAAGATAAGATAAGATGATTCAAATGCGTTGCGGCTTTATGGATGTGGTCTATTTGGTGGACTTGGAAAGGCAACAAATAATTGGATTTAAATTATAATATGCTAGTAGTTGTAGTTGCCGATGATATTTATATCAGAACCTTGAAATGAAATGCAAATTTAAAAATAAAAAAGAGTATAAGATGAAACTAGTTGCTATAGTATTGAAGTATAGTATAAGCTCCACAAGAAAGATGCAACTAGTATATATTTACCTAGAACGATCAAAGCTTGACGTTCTTGATCTTTGAACCATCTCTGAATCCTCCTCATTAACTCCATATTCTCTCTACTCTAATTCATCTCTCCCAAATATGAAGATGTTTATAAAATAAAGAAACTTGTCGAACGCACTCTGTCTATTAGTTTATTATTATTATTTTTTGATTTAATGTGGTTTAGCGGTCACACGTTGACACAATTTCTATGTTTTAAGGTTATTTTAAGAAGTTGGTTAAAAGTTGACTTTTGATTTTTAGGCAAGTTTCTAATATGAGGTAAAATATCAAACTAAAAATTTGAGATTGATTTGAGATTGATTCTATTTATACATCATTAATACTTTTAGTACATATCATTAATAGATTAAATTTATATTCTAATAATATCTTATAATGAAATGACCATTAAGGACAACATGAGGTGTATTTTATTCATTTAAAAATTTCATATTTAAAAATATAAAATACTCATCACAAGCCATCATTCCTATAGGGTTTAGGGTTTTAACATATAAATATTATATTTGTTTATCATCTTCACCGTTGACATACACTTATGATATCATTCATTATTAATTAGCTCATTTCATTCTTTTCTCCATTATTATACTTATTTTTCAAACTTAAAACATTATTGCCTTTGAAAATTTAAGTTTTAAGAATATTGAAATCAATTAGTTTTGAATATTTGCATACCATGGATGACACTGAGATGGTTGGCTCCGATATAAACATTGAAAACATTGATTTGAACATTGAAAATGTTAGTTTATGATAGTTTTTTTATTTTTTATTTATCTCGTTCGTATGTTGGAAAGATGAGTTTGTTCGTCGTGTTCGGATAATCAAAGTTGAACTTTTATACAATGTTCGATTATTTATATTTGAACAAAATAACTTTGTTCAAATTATTAAGATTGACCAACTATTAAACGTTCATACATAAAAAAATTGAACATTCTAAATTAGTTCGGTTAAAATAAATTAAGCTTTTATTCAGTGTTTAGATATAAATTTTTAAACACATTAAGTTTGTTCAACTCTGTATTTATGAATATGACTAATTTGATGAATTTGAAATGACGACGAGAGACGAGAGATTAGAGTTCAAGATCGACAATGAAGGGGGTGTTTGATAACATGATTCAGCACTTAAAATTGAATATAGTAAGTGACAATCAATTAAGTGTGTTTTGATAATCACAATTGATATCACTTAAAAATTTAGGTGTCTCTTAAAATGTAGGCCAAAATTTTAAAAAAATTTAAGTCATATGAAACTTACTTAATTTTAGCTGAATTTATAAATACTAAACATAAGTATCAGTATACACTATTTTAAATTCACTACCAACACCGCCCTGTTGCTACTACTACCACCCCCACCATCGCCACCACTACCACAACTACCATGCCACCATCACTACCGTCGCCGTCGCCACCACCATTACCGCTACCACCATCATTATGCCACTACCACTACTACTACCAGCGCCATCACTACCGCTACTACCACTACCATGCTACTGCCACCACAACCACCGCTATCGTTGTCGCCACCGTCACCGTCACCACCACCATGATGCTACCGCCACCGCTACCTTTACCACTATCACCACTACCATTGCTATTGTTGCCGCTACCACCACCACCATGCCCATTGCTACCGCCACCACCGTTACCAGTATAATAGACTGAAAAAATTATTTCTTTTCTGAAATATAGTTTTTCATTATTTGCAAAATATGCAATGATATTGTGTTATAATGTTTAAAATTGAGATAACTAAAAAGGAGAGTGTTGAGACTCGTCCTACCCATGTTATTGTCCCAACAATTGTGATGCCAACAACGACTCCGTTTGTATTGGTCAATCATGGAGGAAAAAAAAACAGAAAAATTTGAGAGAATTGATTTTAAATATGACAACAAATTTTTTTATTTTATCTTACTACTTTAATTCTGGTTTGAGATTTCCATGAAATTGTACTAGTATTGAGAGATGGAGAAACTGATCGACAAACTGTGGCTATAGTGGAAGCCTGGAAAGCATGTAGACTTCCTATGTTAGAATTATATTCTCAATAGTCTGACAAACACACTTTATAATGTATATTGCGTGCAAGAGACTACTAGAGAAGTGTGGGAATCTTTAGAACTAAAATATAAGACAGAAAACGTTGGCGCAAAGAAATTGTTGTCGGACGTTTTTTAGATTATAAGATAGATGATTCCAAGACTGTTAGTAGTCAAGTGCAAGACTTTCAGTTAGTTCTCCATGAGATTCATGCTAAAGAAATGATTCTTAATGAATCCTTTCAAGTTGTGACAATTATTGAGAAGTTGCCGCCGATGTGGAAAGATTTTAAGAATTATCTTAAGCATAAGCGCAAGGAGATGAAACTGGAGGAATTGATAGTGCGACTCTTTATTGAGAAAGATAACCGTAGTTCCGACAAGAAGGCAAACAATCACATCATGCAAGCCAAAGCGAATGTTGTGGAACAAGGACAATGTTCTAAATCCAACAACAGAAAGAGGAAGTATGCTGGAAAGAGTCCCAAGCAGGGCTTCCAAGAGTTGAACAACAAAAAGTTCAAAGGCAAGTGTTTTGCGTGCGGTAAAGATGGACATCGATCGATGAATTTCCATCAGCGCAAGGACAACGGAGGTTCTAGCAAGAGACTTGCACAAGCACATGTGACCGAAGTTGACAACCTTTCAGATAGGTTGGTAAACATCAATCTTTTTGCAATTGTCTGTGAGACAAAATTATTGGGACAAGTGTGAAGTTTGCGCTGAGGCAAAACTTACTAAGGCTTCATTCACTGAAGTAGAGAGAAGTACTGAACCTTTGAGTTTGATTCATACAGATATTTGTGATCTAAAATATGTTCAAACAAGATGAGGTAAAAGGTATTTCATTACTTTTATTGATGATAGCAAGCGGTATTATTATGTTTACTTGCTGAAAAGTTAAAAATGAAGCCTTAGAGCCTTTCAAGCAATACAAAGTTGAGATTGAGAACCAACTTTGCAAGAGAATTAAGGTTGTCAGAAGTGACACAAGTGATGAATATAATGGTCTATTTGAGAAAGTGTGTTTTCAATTCGAAATTATTCATCAAACCATTGCACCTTATTCTCCTCAATCAAATGGAGTGGTTAAGAGAAAAAATCGAACTCTAAAAGAGATGATGCATGCCATGTTGATAAGTTCGGGTTTACCCAAGAACTTGTGGGGGGAGGCAATTCTATCAGCAAATTTTATTTTAAATAGAATACCCCACAAGAAGACAAGTCAAATGCCATATGAGTTGTGGAAATGTTGAAAGCCTACCTACAAAATGTGGGGGTGTTTGGAAAAAGTGGCGATCCCTAGTCCAAAGATGACTAAGATTGGATCAAAAACCGTTGATTGTGTATTCATCGGTTATGTGAATAATAGTAGTGCATATCAATTTCGGATTTATAAATCTAAAAATCCTGATATGCATGAGAATACTATTATTGAGTCAAGGAATGTAATGTTCTTTGAACATATATTTCTTTTCAAGACAGTTGTAGAGTCTATGACTCCGAAAGCTAAAAACATAAGTTCTATCAAGAGGACTTATGATGCTGTTATGAGTAACGATGAAGACCAAGAACATCAAGAATAAAATGAACCTAGACGGAGTAAGAGGGCTAGAACTTCAAAATCCTTTGGTCTTGATTTTCTAACGTATTTATTAGAAAATGAGCCTTAAAGCTTTAAGGAAGCGATATCAGGTCCTGAAGTACCTTTGTAGAAAGAGGGTGTTAATAGTGAAATTGAATCCATTAGGCAAAATCATACTTGGGAATTGATTGATCTCCTTCTGGGATGTAAACCACTTGGATATAAATAGACATTCAAGAGAAAAATGAAAATAGATGGTTCAATTGATAAGTATAAAGCAAGACTTGTAGTCAAGGGGTATCTGCAAGAGATTATTTTGATATATATATTCCCTTGTTACAAGAATAACATCCATTCGCATGCTAATAGCAATTGCGACGTTGTATAATTCTGAGATACATCAAATGGTTGTTAAGACAATTTTCTTAAATGGCAACTTAGATGAAAAGATCTATATTGAACAACCCGAGGGGTTTGTAGTTCCAGGCCAAGAGAAGAAAGTTTGTAAGCATGTAAAATCTCTTTACGGGTTGAAACAAGCGCCAAAGCAATGGCAAGAGAAATTTGATGAAGCCATGATTTTGGATGGGTTTAAGATCAACGAATGTGACAAGTGTGTCTATATGAAAAAATATACAGAGACTATGCCATAGTTTATCTTTATGCTGACATGCTTATTATTGGGAGTAATAATGACATGATAAAGTCCACAAAGAAGATGTTAAACAAAAGGTTTAACATGAAGAACTTAGGAGTTGCAGATGTAATTCTTGGAATGAAGATTACCAAAAACTCCTGACATATGTGCTTTATCTCAATCTCACTATGATGAGAAAATTTTGAAGAAATTTGGTAAGCATGACAATCGTCTTGCCAAAACACCTGTTGAGATTGGACTTCATTTATTGAAAAATATAGGTGAAAGTATATAACAATTAGACTACTCTCATATTATTGAAAGCTTGATGTCGTAAACAAGTTGAGTAAGTATACAAGTAATCTAAGGAAAGAGCACTAACAAGCTATAGTGAGGGAGCTTAGATATCTAAGACAAACCAAAAGATCTGGCTTACAGTATAGTTGATATCTAGCAGTACTAGAAGGGTATAGTGATGCAAATTGGATACTGGATATGAAAGACTAAAAATCCATGAGTGGATATGTCTTTACCTTAGGAGGCGATGCAATCTCTTGGAAATTATCCAAACAAACATGCATAGAAAAGTCTACAGTAGAATTTGAGTTTATCATGTTGGATAAAACTAGAGAAGAAGTAGAGTGGCTTCGAAATGTCTTAGAAGTGATTCCAAGGTGACCTAAAATTGTGCTAACTATATGCTTTCACTGTAATAGTGAAGCAAAAATAGGATGGGCACAAAGTGTGATGTATAACGGAAAGTCTAGATATATTCGTTGAAGACACAATACCGTTAGACAATTGCTTTCACATGGAATTATTTTCGTTGAGTGTACAAAGTTAGAGGATCCATTGACTAAAAGGTTAGCCATAAAGCAGTTGTATTATTTATCATTTAAGCCTATTATTTAAAGTCACCATAATGACAACCCAACTTAGTTGACTGGAGATCCAAAGATCTAAGTTCAAAGGGACAACCGAATTATGGATGACTCCCATATCACTAAAGGAAATTATCTTTTACCTAGAGATTATCTCCTACCCATTTTTATGATGAGAAAAGTGATACCTGCAGCGTTTGTATGGTGAGCTTTGCTCTTAATGACTCTTATAACTTGAATATTCAAGTTTGGGTATAACAAGATACTCTTTATAAGTGAGGTCACCTATATAAGTGTGAACTAGGCCAGTTCTATGAGAATTCATAAGGCTAAATTCTCTAGAGCACTCATGAATACTAGGCATTGTTCAGGGCCATAATGAATACAACCGTGACAACCAAGCTGTATTGGTGATACACTGTGTGTAGTCTACTGTCTTGGCATACGCAAACAGTTGAACAGTTCAAGGCATCGCGTCTACTGGTTTGTTAGTATGTCTGATAGGCTTTTCACTAGGGAAGGTTCAAAGTCAAAAACTACCTATCTCGATGCGGTGTGTTACCTTTATGTATTCTATCTTAGTCTGCATGTTATTGCATGTCCGTCGTCGTCAATTCCATTCATATGGGGGATCGTTGGAAAAATAGTTTGTGAAACCATGTGTTTTAGCTCACTTTGAGCCTAAATTGAGATGGGCTCCAGACACCGATTGAGGTGTGTCTGGGTGGAAACGCATTCTTTTCCGAGTGGTGATTCATTTCGTATATATGGTTATTCAAGCCATTTTCTGAGTGAATGCGAAATTGACTCCGAAAAAGGCTTTGGCAACACGGTAGTTGAACGAATTCAACTCCAAAGTGTTCTAATTGAAATTCAATTTCAATTGTGATTTGGATTCTCTCTTCTTCTTGATAATTCTAGATGGAGGTTTGATCTGGTATAGGCAAAATTCTGGTAACTTTATCGCCGAAATTTGTACAGGACACTGTGCTTCTCACCGCGTTTCCAATGACCTCAAGAAGTCAGATCGTCGAAATTATAATAGATTTGAGGTTGTTCACACAACCATCTCAAGTCTATAAATACCCTACTCTTCCTAAGTTGTCACGGAGAAGAAAATTCATATCAAATCACAATCTAAATTAGAGTCATGGTTGCACCGATTTTTCGGGAATTTCTACTATGTTTTCTTCATCATTATTCATTTCAGAGTCTTTGAGTCAAAGAGAGTGCAACACAAGTTTGATTCGCTATATTTGAGATCGTTGTGTTGTGGTCTTGGTTTTTAGTCGTTGTATCTTGGGAAGTTGGCTGAGCTCCTCGGTAGGGGCAAATTAAACTTTAAGGAAATTGTGTCCAACACAAGCCTCGATGGTATTGTATTGTTTTGTGTTACAATTTTCAATTTATTATTAAGCATAATCTTCTTGCATAATTATTTGTTTGAAGTATCATTGTGTTTTGTTGCTTTGTTTCTCTCTAAAAAATAATTTTTCCTCACCCAGTCATGCGGGACGACCGCCTCTGTCAAATTTTTGTTTTTCTTTGCTTAGTTGCAAGTCAATTCCAATAATCTTATTTATACTTATGCTCAATTTGTAATAACTTCCCAACATTCTCTAATTCATCTCTTCCAAATGTAAAGATATTCATAAAAAATATAAAAAGAACTTGTCAAACGCGGTCTGTCTATTTATTTATTATTATTTTTTGATTCACCGCGGACAACAGTTTATTGTAGTCACCTATGTTGACATAACGGTTTAATATACATATATTTAATATTTTCTTAATTTTTTAAGGATAAGAGTTTGTAAGAAAAAAGATTGGCTTCCTTTCAGTTTAATTTTTGAAATGAGTTTTAAGTTTTGAGTTATGTTTTAAAAGATAAATTTTTAAAATGAGTTTTGAAAAGAAAAACTTGTTTTATTATGAGTTTTGAAAATAATTTTGAATTGCATTTTGAAATTTTTTAGGATTTTTTTTTTAAGGTCTCTAATATTACAATTTTAGAAGATAAAAAGGCATCCCAAACTTTCATACTACCTTAGGTCCCTCAAAAATATGCACCTCTTTCCTCCAAAATTATTGAACCAAAATATCCTTGCGTTTTATAATTATTGAACCTAAATATCCTTGCATTTTTTAATCAATTTAACGTCTTTCACTTTTTGAAAACTTAAAAATTCAGTAACTTTTGATTTAGATGTTCATTTTTAACAAAAATTCTATTTTTAGAATGCCCTCGTTGAGATCTATCAAACCAGATCAATGATGAATATGAAATTCAGGGAAAAAAATTGACAAAATTTCACTGAGTTAGAAATCAACATGAAAGTAAATTTTTTTGACTACATTTGTAAAGAAATTTTAGAGAAAGTCAAATGTGTTAGAGAAAATCAATATGAAAGTAAATTTCTTTTATAGAAAAATTTCAAAGAAAGTCAAATGTGTTAGAGAAAATCAACATGAAAATGAAAATTCATATGAGAATTTCTCTTACATCTATAAAGAAATTCAAATGTGTTAGAGAAAATCAATATGAAAGTAAATTTTTCTTACATTTGCAGAGAAATTTCAGATAAAGTCAAATGTGTTAGAGAAAATCAGTGTGCAAGCAAATTTCTTTGACTACATTTGCAAAGAAATTTTAGAGAAAGTCAAATGTGTTAGAAAAAATCAGCATGCAAGTAAATTTCTCTGACTACATTTGCAGAGAAATTTTATATGCAAGTCAGATTGCAAGTGTATGATGGCCAAAAAAGATCAACATGCACTACAAGAAAATGCACTTTTGGCGACTAAAGTTTTAGTCGCCAAAAGTAAGGATTTTAGTCGCCGAAGCCTTTTCCCGACTAAATATTTTGGTCGATAGATTTGTCGCGGGAAAACGGTCGGGGAAGGTTTTGGCGACTAAAAAAAATTTAGTCGCCAAAAGTTTTATAAATGGCTACTAATGTTTTAGTAGGGAAAAGTACGAGGTATTGGCAAAAGTCTTATAAATGGCTACTAATGTTTTAGTAGGGAAAAGTACGAGGTATTGGCGACTAAATATTTTTTAGTAGCCAAAAGTCATAAATTGGCGACTAAATATTTAGTCGCCAAAAGTTTTCAAATAAAATTAATTTTCATTTTCAGTGACTAAAAATTTTAGTCGCCCAAAATATCATTTATTATTAGCTACTAAACCATTTAGTCGCCGAATGAAAAATAAAAAGTTATTTTTTTACCTTTGGCGACTAAAATTTTTTTTTGTCGCTGAAAATAAACTTTTGGCGACTAAAATTTTGGTCGCCAAAGGTAAAAAAATAATTTTTTATTTTTCATTTGGCGACTAAATGGTTTAACAGCCGAAAGTCAACATACAGCGCCTAAGATTCTTTTTGTTATTGAAAATAAACTTTTGGCGACCAAAATTTTGGTCGCCAAAGGTAAATTTTTTTTTCTTTCAGCGACAAAATGATTTTAGTAGCCAAAACGTAATATACAGCGACTAAAATTTTTTTTTGGTCGCCAATTCTAGCATTTTTAGCGACTATAATTTTTTTTAGTCACCAAAAACCAATTTACCTCGACTAAAAAAAATTAGTAGCTTAATATTTTACTTTTGGCGACTAAAAAAATTAGTTGGTCGCCAATTTCATAACTTTTGGCTACTAAATTTTTTTTTAGTCGCCAATTTTGGTCGTCGAATGTGCATTTTGTTGTAGTGATACTCTTTTCTTCACTGCTAAATCGTACACATAAACATTTTTTGGGAACCTACATTGCAATGTGCACCGGAACAACTTACTATCAACAACATCAACAGAAGGAAACCAAGAACCCCAACAACAATATCTAAGATTATCAACAACAATCATATATTTCGTGGGTGTTTGGAAAGTTGATTAATTTAGTTTTCAGCTATTTTAATAGGTTAAAATAGTTGTGTTTGAGAAGATAATTAGTTTTTTGTAATTGAATATGATATTTGTTAGGAAAAAAAATGATTATGAATTTAATAGGAAATTTTATCTTATTGACTATTTTAGATTATTTAATGTTTTAATACTATTTTAGCCCCCAAAGAAAACCAAAAAAAAAATCTTCCCAATTCCCAAATTTTGCTTTTATACTTACCAATATCTAAGATTATAAACAACAATTATACATTCAATAAGTACTCAAAAACTGGTTTTGGATCTCAATTCCCAAATTTGCTTTTATACTTTTTGAGATCAACAAACCGTGCTAGGGCATATATCTTTCCATCAACGGTTACCACTAGGGGATTAGGCTTCGGTGCCTTCAGCCTAGGACCACCATGCTAGTCGCCGCTACTTCTGGTGGTGGTGTGGCGGCGGGAGAGTTGGGACACGAGGACGGCTCTTGAATCCTCTATTGCGGTCTCACCAAATAAAAATAGTCAAAAGGCGATTAACACAAAACGGAGTAAACGATTGGTTGGAGGATTGAAAGATGTTAGGCAATTGATTGTGATTGGTGAGCGATATAGCGATCCCAGATTTACCCTTGTTGTACAGTGATCTGGACATGTGTCCGTGGAGGTTGGTAGTTGATTATTATCCTGTTTACATCCTTTTTACTTTGTAGTTGAGTTATGGGATGTGTTGGGCAGGTTTGTTACAAGTTGGTTGAGTTTAGAAACCAAAACTAGTTGCCCAGATTTTGACCTGTCCGCTCGAGCGGGGGTTTTGGCGCTCGAGCGGGAATTGCACTCATCCAGTATTTCCTGTGCAGTGTTGGACGCTCGAGCATGGGATTGGCCGCTCGAGCGGGGTTGTGTGAGTTCCGCTCGAGCGGGGAGTTGGAAGCTCGAGCGGGAGACCTGGTTCTGTAAAAGTTCTGGAAGTGTGTATCCGCCGCTCGAGCGAGATTGTTGACGCTCGAGCGGGAGTCTGTGAGTGACGCTCGAGCGGGGCGTTGGACGCTCGAGCGGGGCGACTGGGTTTAAGTTCCGAGTTTTGACTTTTCAAATCACTTTTTCACTTTCTCTTATCTCTCCTACTTTCCCAAAAACACCATTGTTGAGCCTCTCACTCTAGAACTCTTCCTTCTCTCTAGGTTTTGATCTAGTATGAGTGATTTGCTCATCTTTGGGCTTTACAAAAAAGTTGTTGATCGTCGAGGGCTACATTTTAATCTGAAAATTTCGGGATTTGGAGAACGTTGGGTTTTGTCATCTTCTCCCTTGGGGCTCCGGATTTGAGGTAGGGATATCCTACTCCTCTCTATGGATTTTGTCTTTAAATTTTAGTATTTTGAGATGTTGGGGTCAGTTTGGTAATTTTGTGAAAGTTTGGGGCTTTTGTGTTATTTTACAAAAGTTGGGGTTTTATTTATAATAAACCTAGATGCATGTTTGGCATAGAGAAATGGAATAAATGTTGAATCATTGATGAAAATGAGACCTAAGAGTTGTAATGTTAATTATGGAAAATGACCTAATTACATTGTTTGATTAATTGGGATAATTAATTGTGAGAAATGAGGAAATGAAATGGAATTGTTGAGATTGGGAATGCATGGGGTTAAAGGGTGTAGTTGAATTATTTATCACTTACCGAATTGAAATGTTGATTAAATATCCATTTGTGCATTTATTTTCTGTTTAGAAATAACTGCTTTGGGCTATCGGTGGAGGATAGTCGTGATTGTTGTAGACAATGCATGAGGATTAGGCAAACGGAAACTAATCACTGGAATGAGTCACTGAGTATGATGATTGAAAGAACACGTTAAATTTATGTGTTGTGTGATGATGTGTATAATTATTGTTTGTATGCATTGTGTGTGTTGGAGGAGATAGGGGATGTACTCCACGGTTTAGGGGAAGATAGGGGATGGACCTCTAAACCGGATGTGTTGGGAGGAGATAGGGGATGGACTCCATAGATAGAGCTCATATACTTATCTATTAATGTGTTGGCAGAGCTCATATGCTTGTCATTGGAAGTGTGATAGTGCTCATATGCATATCTGTGGAAGAAATGATATAGCTTGTATGCTTATCTGTTGTTGTGTGATATAGCTAGTATGCTTATCTATTATGAAAATGGAAGTGTTTGATATGAGTTACTGTCTCATATGAGTTGATGGCCAGGTTCTGAGCCATGGTTGTAAATTGAGAATTGAAAGGAACTGGAAAATGAATTGTAACATGGACTTGTATGTCATGAAACTGTAAAGTGTGATAAGAGAAAGTATCAGTGTTGGCCATCTATCAACTGCTAATCTTTTAGTCATTGTCCATATTTGGTTTAGTGTATTTCTACTGGGCTGTGGCTCACCCTATATGGGAATATCATTTTCAGGTACAGGTAGCATGCCACCTCCAAGGACGTAGCTTGGGAGGCTAGAGGCGGACAGATTTTTTGTTGTTTAAGTCCCTTTTTGATGTATTACATGTCTATTCAAGCCGAGGGCTTAAGGTGTAGATGAGTTAGTACTCTTTTGTTGTAACCAAGTGTTAACTTGGAAAGCTGTAAGCCCGTAGGGCATTTTGCTTTTGTTTTTAACATGTAATACTTTTGTAATGAAACTCTGATGAATAGAAGATTGTGGATATTTCATATGTCAATGAATGTTTTATTTGATGGGTTTAATGTTATTATTTTGAGGGCGTTACAAGCGATCTCGATATTGAACTCAACTAGTATCGATATCAATGGAAAAAAATTTGATATTATTGGCTTGATCGGGTCTAAGTTTCTCCATATACACACATAGAGTCATCATCATCATCGATTGATCATCATCATCATCATTATCATCGTCGTTATTGGTGGTAGTAGCGGATTGTCACATTCTTCATTTTCTCTGTTCCTCTTCTTTTAACAATCGCGCCTCTTCCACCTTCCTCCATCCCAATCAATTAGGGTTGATGATTTCCTTGGGGAGGTTCAGTAGCCATGGTTGTGAATCTTCTTCGACTAGCGTTGCGCTTTTCTGTGTCTTCTCAATCCTCTCAAGAAACTTAGGCCCTGCTTGATTCTTGAATATAGAAGGTGAGATTGGAGATTATATACTATGAGTCCATATGGGCTTGGTTTCCTCAAGTCTCAGATCGGATTAAAGGGTGCTGATGGGTTTGTGGGAGGCCACCATGGGTCCCTTTCGATAATTCGAACTGTTCAATGTGTAGAATTTGTCGAACATTATATGGCTATAAAAAATTAGATTGATCGGATATTAATAGTTATCTCATCGGATCAGTTTTCTGTCAACCGTTTATTTTTTCAGCGTCTATTTTTTAATACAAAACTGATTTAATAATGTAACTATCGATATCCGATCAATGTGATTTTTTACAAGCTTATAGTAATTGATGAGTTCTACATATTGAACGGTTCGGATTATCAAAATGGGGCCCACCACGAGCCCAACAGCACCCTCTAATCCGATTTGAGACTGTTGTGAAGCCAGTGCTGGGTCATATATCCTATGTTTGTAATATTTTTTAGAGGAGAATATAACATATAATTAGATTGTTCATTCTCAAAATGGGTGGATGTACAATACCAATTCTCCTCTATCATATCATATCTCGTCAGAGAATAATATTATATATACCTATTAATATATTAACTAGTATACTAACAGATGATGTGGCATAATTTTAGAGGTTTTGGGTAATTGTAATTTGTATAATAGGTAGAGTCAGTAATAATGGCATAACACTAGTTGGTACACTAGTGTGTACATTAATTGGTGCATGTAGCACCACCGCCCATCAGATGGGATAAGAATTAAAAGTATAATTTTACCCCTTTACAATGGAAAATCTGATTATGTACATATATGAACTTTACATAAATTTGATTGTGTATATTAAAAATCCGATTGTATATGACCAAAAAAATTATGTTCATGAATTTTATTTTTAAATTTTTATAGCTAAATTTTTACATAAACAATATATATAAACAAAAATGTTGTTTCCTTTTTGAGATTCAAAGTTTTAATTTATTTTTTTTTAATTTTAAATATAAAAAAATATATTTATAATTATATTAGTTTAAAATATTTTGAATTTTCAAAGTTCTAATTCAAAAAATATTTACCAGTTTAAGATTTAAATAAATAAGTGGGCCAAATAAACTATGATATGCATTTTATTTTATTTTTGAATTTTCCAATTAAACTATAGTATGTATTTTTATTTGTAAGAATTAGAATACACAATTAAATTTAGGAAAATAATTTTAAAAATTTTAAAACTTAATTGATTCTAAATTATTTTTCTTATATATTTTAAACAAATTTATATTCTTATTTAATTTTTTGATTATGTTATTACTTAATTGATTATTTTTTTATTCAATATACATATGTATATTGGCAAATGATTAGATGTAATGGGCGTACATATATATTGCATGTTGATGGGTATAGAGACAAAATAGACATTAATGTATGTTACTTGCTTATATCCCATAATTCTTTTTGTAAAACAAACATGGATAAGCAATATTCAGTATTATATCATGAACTCAACAATTAAACATGAGCATGGGATATGTTATCCAATCCATATATCATATTCATTGCATATACTGAGTAAATCCCAAGGCATATTATATTCTTCATTTTATATCCGAACAATCAAACAAGGTCTTAGGCCATGTTTGTTTACCGGATATAAAAGTTGAATACATGTGTGAGACCGGATATATAATATGAGATGAGGTTTACATGTTTTTTTTTTTCCGTCCTTATATCCCATGTTTGGTTGCTTTGGATATAGAGAGTTCAAATAGTATATGATGCAAAAGGATCGTATTGTATATCTCCACTGTCGGATATATAGCGATCCCGGGTTTACCCTTGTTGTACAGTGATCCGGACATGTGTCCATGGATGTTGGTAGTTGTTTATTATCTTGTTTGCATCCTTTTTACTTCGCATTTGAGTTATAGGATGTGTTGGGCAGGTTTGTTACAAGTTGGTTGAGTTTAGAAACCAAAACTAGTTGCCCAGATTTTTACCTGTCCGCTCGAGCGGGGGTTTTGGCGCTCGAGGGGGAATTGCACCCATCCAGTATTTCCTGTGCAGCGTTGGATGCTCGAGCGTGGAGTTGGCCGCTCGAGCGGGGTTGTGTGAGTGCTGCTCGAGCGGGGAGTTGGAAGCTCGAGCGGAGACCTGGTTCTGTAAAAAGTTCTGGGAGTGTGCATCCGCCGCTCGAGCGGGATTGTTGGCGCTCGAGCAGGAGTCTGTGAGTGACGCTCGAGCGGGTCGACTGGGTTTAAGTTCCGTGTTTTGACTTTTCAAATCACTTTTTCACTTTCTTTTCTCTCTCCTACTTTTCCAAAAACACCATTGTTGAGCCTCTCACTCTAGAACTCAACCTTCTCTCTAGGTTTTGATCTAGTAGGAGTGATTTGCTCATCTTTGGCCTTTGCAAAAAAGTTGTTGATCGTCGAGGGCTATTCTTTAATCTGAAAATTTCGGGTTTTGGAGCACGTTGGGTTTTGTCATCTTCTCCTTTGGAGCTCCGAATTTGAGGTAGGGATATCCTACTCCTCTCTATGCATTTTGTCTTTAAATTTTGGTATTTTGAGATGTTGGGGTTGGTTTGGTAATTTGATGAAAGTTTGGGGCTTTTGTGCTATTTTACAAAAGTTGGGGTTTTATTCATAATAAACCTAGATGTATGTTTGGCATAGAGAAATGGGATAAATGTTGAATCATTGATGAAAATGGAACCTAAGGGTTGTAATGTTAATTATGGGAATTGACCTAATTACATTGATTGATTAATTGGGATAATTAATTGTGAGGAATGAGGAAATGAAATGGGATTGTTGAGACTGGAAGTGTATGGGGTAAAAAGGTGTAGTTGAATTGTTTATCACACACCGAATTGAAATGTTGATTGAATATCCATTTGTGCATTTATTTTCTGTTTAGAAATAACTGCTTTGGGCTATCGGTGGAGGATAGTCGTGATTGTTGTAGACAATGCATGATGATTAGGCAAACGGAAACTAATCAATGGAATGTGTCATGGAATTTGACGGTTGATTGAATACATTAACTGTATGTATTGAGTGATTGTATATAGAACCAATGTGTTTGTATACGCTATGTGTAGAGGAGGAGATGGGGGATGTACTCCGCGGTTTAGGGGAAGATAGGGGATGTACCTCTAAACCGGATAGTGTTGGGAGAAGATAGGGGATGAACTCCGTAGATACAGCTCATATGCTTGTCTAGAGAAGTGAAGATAGAGCTCATATGCTTATCTTTGTGAAATGTGGATACAGCTTATATGCTTATCTGTGAATGTGGGATATTGTTGTATACATATCTGTTGAGAATGTGGATATAGCTTATATGCTTATCTGTGAATGTAGGATATTGTTGTTATACATATCTGTTGAAATAATGATAGAGCTAGCATGCTTATCTGTTGAAAAAGGAAAAATGGAAAGTAACTTGGACTCATAAGTCGTATGACATAAATATGTGATTTATGTGAGTGTATCAGTGTTGGCCATCTATCAATTGCTAATGTTTTAGTCATTGTTCATGGTTGGTTTAGTGTATTTCTACTGGGCTGTGGCTCACCCTATATGGGAATGTCATTTTCAGGTACAGGTAGCATGCCACCTCCAATGACATAGCTTGGGAGGCTAGAGGCGGACATACTTTTTGTCGTTTTACTTTTGATGTATTACATGTAAATTCAGGCCAAGGGCTTAACGTGTATGAGTTAGTACTCTTTTGTTGTAACCATGTGTTAACTTGGAAAGCTGTAAGCCCATAGGGCATTTGCTTTTGTTGCTAACATGTAATACTTTTTGTAATGAAACTTAGATAAATGGAAGAATGTGAAACTTTTACATAAGAATGCATATCTTTATTGATGGGTTTAATGTTGTTATTTTGAGGGCGTTACAACTTGGTATCAGAGCGTACCAGGTTCGAATACTTTGGGTACGTGGGAAGTGATTAGTATCACAATGGGTTTGTCTCGCTTGATAGAGACTTAGATGTAATGTCATATGCTATGTGTTTGATTGATAACATGCTTATGTGATTATGTGGGTATGGGATTTAATTTCTAGGATGTTGATTGGATCCTTGGGTTTCTGGGAGTCTTGTTGGAAAGGCACTTGATCAATGCTGTTTCTAACCGGAACTCTAGTAACGCCTCGGGACTATCATTATCCGGAAATGAAATTCGTAAGTGCTTATGTGTTTATGTGCTTACGTGGAGTGAATTACAGTTGTCCATGCATTAGGACGTGAGTGTTTAGTTTCGGCACATTTATAAATGTGCTAATGTTCTGTGTTACCTTTATTAGGATGTCAGGACGAGGAAGAGGTGCTAGGCGTGGTAGACCTGCGAGGCAGGAAGTACCGTCACCGGGTGAGATTCCGGCAGTGCAGGAGGGAGTTGGCCAGGCCAATGTGGCCGAGCCAGTGGGTCAGCAGGCCATGGGTGCTTTGGCCAGAGAGATAGCAGGAGCTTTGGGGTATTCTTAGAGCTGGGAATCAGGCAGCTGAGGCAGGGCCTTCTTTCTTGAAGAGGGAGTTTTTCCGGTCTAATCCAGATGAGTTTATCGGGGATCCGAAGGAGCCACTGAAGGCTGATGAGTGGCTAGAGCAAATGAGTAAGACGTTTGAGATGCTTGGCATCGAGGACGGAGCACTGAAAGTGACCTTGGCATCCTTCCAACTGAAGGGAGATGCGGGTCAATGGTGGAAGTACGAGAAGGCTCGTGTTGGTGGTACTTGGGAGGCGTTTGTGAATGCTTTTCAGGAGAGGTTTTTGTCTGCAGCAGCTAGGGAGAAGCTGAGGGATCAGTTTAGCCGGCTTAAACAGCAGGGCTTGTCAGTGGCCGAGTTTGAGGCTACTTTTACCAGTCTGTCCAGGTTTGCACCGGAACTGGTGGCGTCCGAGGAACGCCGTTGTTATGAGTTTGAGCGGAAGTTGAGGCGGGGCCTCAAGTTGAGAGTTGGTGGGTCTTTTATCCGAGAGTATAGACACCTGGTAGATGCGGCTGCTCATATGGAAATTATGATGCAGGAAGAGGAGGAAGAACAGAGGGGCTCCAAGAGGAGCCAGGATGGCCAAGGTGATGGCAGGAGGCAGAGGGGTTATAAGCCTCAGCAGTCTCAGGGAGCAGTTTCTAGATCGACCTTTCCAGTGCCGAGTGCAGGCTCGGGGAGAGGCAATCAGGGGGAGTTTGCTTGTTACAAGTGTGGCCAGCTGGGTCACAAGGTTTCTGTTTGCCCGCAGAAGGGTGGGGGTCAGAGAGCTGCTTCTTCTTCAGCTAGACCGCAGAGTCAGAGTTTGGGCAAGGGGCAGCCCTTGTCTTGTTATCAGTGTGGTCAGCCTGGGCACCTGAAGAGGTTTTGCCCACAGTTGAGTGCCATTTCGGGAGCGTCTAGTTCCAGGCAGACGCAGAGTTTTCAGCCAGCTCAGTCTGTGCAGGCCTCGAGGGCCAATCCGGGAGCTTCGTCATCCCAGTCTGTGCAGCAGTCTTTTGCTCCGAGGGGTGAGCAGGTAGGCCAGGGGCCTACGGGGCACGTGTATGCTGTTACCGCGCAGGATTTAGTACCGGCTCCATCAGTAGTGAGAGGTACTTTTCTGTTTTGCAACTCGGTTGCTAGTGTGTTGATTGACACGGGTGCATCTCATTCTTTTGTATCTGCTGCATTTGCATCTGTTTTGGAATTGGAGTTAGCACAGTTAGCATCTCCTATTTGTGTAGTGTCACCTCTTGGCGGTGAGTTGATCTTGAAACAGGGTGTTAGAGGATGTGATATAGAGGTCGCCGACTATAGGCTTCCTTTTCCGTTTGTTGTCATGCCCATGAAGGGTTTTGATGTTATTTTGGGTATGGACTGGCTATCGTCATACTGGGCTGTTATCGATTGCTACCGCCAGAGGGTCACGTTATGTACCTTGAGCGGGGAGTGGTTCCATTTCTTGGGAGACCGGGTTGGTAGTGTTTTGCCACCAGGGTATGATTCGCGAGGGCGAAGTGAGCTTAGTGGTCTACTTGCTAGCTTTGAGAGTGGTGAGAGTGGTGAGACCCAGCTTGTGTTGCCGAGGGTGGTTTGTGAGTATTCGGATGTCTTTCCAGAAGATCTTGTTAGTTTGCCACCTCACCGAGAGATAGAGTTCTCTATTGATTTGGTGCCCGGCACGGCGCCGATTTCTATGGCACCTTACCGTTTTGCTCCAGCAGAGTTGGTTGAGTTGAAAGTTCAGCTCCAGGAATTGCTAGACAAGGGCTTTGTTCGCCCTAGTGTTTCGCCGTGGGGAGCACCGGCCCTCTTTGTTAAAAAGAAAGATGGTGCCTTGAGATTGTGTATTGACTACCGGAAGTTGAATCGGGCTACGGTTAAGAATAAGTACCCTATGCCCCGTATAGATGATTTGTTTGACCAGTTGAAGGGTTCCCGTTGTTTTCCTAAGATAGACTTGAGATCGGGTTACCACCAGTTGAGGGTCAGGGAGGAGGATGTTCCTAAGACGGCATTCCGTACGCGGTATGGCCACTATGAGTTTCTGGTGATGCCATTTGGGCTTACCAATGCACCGGCAGTCTTTATGGACTTGATGAACCGGATTTTCCGGGAGTTCTTAGATCGATTGTGGTTGTCTTCGTGGACGACATTCTTATCTATTCGCCTTCTGAGGAGGAGCACGAGGAACACTTGAGAGTGGTGCTTGAGTTGCTTAGAGCCCATAGGTTGTATGCCAAGTTTGGGAAGTGTGAGTTCTGGCTGAGGGAAGTCAAATTCTTAGGCCACGTAGTGTCCGGGGAAGGAGTGTCTGTTGATACATCCAAGGTAGAGGCAGTGCAAGATTGGGCACAGCCTAAGAGTGTGTTTGAGATTCGCAGTTTTCTGGGATTAGCTGGGTATTACCGTCGGTTTGTGAAAGATTTCTCCAGGTTAGCATCACCGTTGACTAGGCTGACTCGGAAGGGAGTCAAGTTTGTGTGGAATGAGACTTGCGAAAAGTCGTTCCAAGAGCTGAAAGTTAGATTGACCACCGCTCCGGTGTTGATTATTCCGGAGAGAGGGTTGGGTTATGCGGTTTATTGTGATGCTTCACGAGAGGGTTTGGGTTGTGTGTTGATGCAAGAGGGGAAAGTGATAGCTTATGGCTCACGTCAGTTGAAAATACACGAGAAGAATTACCCCACACACGACCTAGAGTTAGCAGTTGTGATCTTTGCCTTGAAAATCTGGAGGCACTACCTTTATGGTGAGAAGTTCGAGGTGTTCTCGGACCACAAGAGTTTGAAGTATCTGTTTACACAGAGAGACTTGAATTTGAGGCAGAGAAGGTGGATGGAGTTCATCGAGGATTATGATTTTGAGTTGCATTATCATCCGGGAAAGGCCAATGTTGTGGCCGATGCCCTTAGTAGGAAATCCATTAGTGATGTAGCTAGTATAGCCATCCGGGAATGGGAGATGTTGGGAGCACTTGGCGAGTTTGATTTGCTATTGGACGAATCTGTTGAGGTTGCAGCCTTGTTTTCTGTTGTTGCGCAGCCCACACTTATGACTAGAGTGTTAGAGGCACAGAGAGGTGACCTTGAGGTAGAATCCATCCGAGAGAAGATCTCCAGTGGAAAGGTTGAGAAGGGTTAGACGGTGTATCCCGACCTGAGTGTGAGATACCGAGACCGTTTGTTTGTACCGGAGTCTTGCCGAGAGGAGGTACTCTGAGAGTTTCATCATTCGCGCCTTGCGGTGCATCCGGGAGGTACTAAGATGTATCAGGTTTTGGGTCGCCAGTTTTGGTGGCGGGGTATGAAGAGAGATGTGGCTGTTTTCGTATCGAAGTGCCTTACTTGCCAGCAAGTGAAGGCCGAGCATCAGAGGCCAGCGGGTTTGTTGCAACCCTTGCCTATTGCCGAGTGGAAGTGGGAGCATGTCACTATGGACTTCGTTGTAGGTCTTCCGAGGACTCAGCGGGGTAGTGATGCTATTTGGGTGGTTGTAGACCGGTTGACTAAGTCGGCGCACTTTATTCCTATGCGCGTGAGAGATTCGGTAGATCATCTTGCCGACTTGTATATTCGGGACGTAGTGAGATTGCACGGGGTCCCAGTGACGATCGTCTCAGATAGAGATCCTCGTTTTACTGCTAGGTTGTGGCAGAGTTTGCAGAGTGCCTTGGGCACTAAGTTGACCTTTAGTATGGGTTATCATCCTCAGACTGACGGGCAGTCTGAGCGTACTATTCAGATCCTCGAGGATATGCTTCGGGGTTGTGTCCTGGACTTCAGTGGGACGTGGGAGAGGCACTTACCTTTGGTAGAATTTGCCTACAACAACAGTTTTCAGTCTAGCATCGGTATGGCACCGTTTGAGGCCTTGTATGGCCGACCGTGTAGGTCTCCAGTTTGTTGGGCCGAGGTGGGTGATGCACCTTTGTTGGGTCTGGAGTTGGTTAGGGAGACGACGGAGAAAGTTGAGCTTATCCGTAGGAGGCTTGTTACAGCCCAGAGTCGACAAAAGAGTTATGCCGACCGTAGGAGGAGACCTTTGGCGTTTGAGGTAGGTGATCATGTCTTTCTGAAGATATCACCTTGGCGAGGCTTGATGAGGTTTGGGAAGAGTGGGAAGTTATCCCCTCGGTTTATTGGTCCTTTTGAGATCCTTGAGAGGATTGGCGAGGTTGCTTATCGGTTAGCCTTACCGCCGCAGTTGTCCGGAGTGCATGACGTGTTTCATGTGAGTATGCTTCGGAAGTATGAGCCAGATCCATCACATGTGTTGGATTGGACCGATTTAGAGGTAGATGAGGATGCCTCGTATGAGGAGAGACCGGTTCGGGTCTTGGATAGGCGAGATCAGGTCCTGCGTGGCAAGACCATTCCTTTGGTGAAAGTCTTGTGGAAACATCACGGAGTGGAGGAAGCCACTTGGGAACGTGAGTTGGAAGTCCGTGAGAAATATCCAGACTTGTTTGTTGATATGTAATCTTGTATTTAAATTTTGAACTATTGTTGAACTTAAGAGCTTTTATATATGTCTTAAGTTGTGAAACATTGAAAATGTTTTGGTTTATTGGAAGTATGTTTTGGAACTTGCCTCATTTGGAAGTTGAATGTAACACTATATATGTTGAATATATTGTTGAAATTGGAAAGGAAATGCGTAATGTTGATGCATGTTGAAAGTACATATGTTGTTTACATATTGTGAAAGGTCTCTTGTTAAAGGGATGGGATGACCGGTAATGCGTCGAATTGTTGAATGTTAAAATGTAACATTGTTTAAAATGGAGAAAAACTTGTTTTTGAAAACTTGTGCTTAATTTCGGGGACGAAATTCTTTAAGGGGGGGGAGGTTATAGCGATCCCGGGTTTACCCTTGTTGTACAGTGATCCGGACATGTGTCCATGGATGTTGGTAGTTGTTTATTATCTTGTTTGCATCCTTTTTACTTCGCATTTGAGTTATAGGATGTGTTGGGCAGGTTTGTTACAAGTTGGTTGAGTTTAGAAACCAAAACTAGTTGCCCAGATTTTTACCTGTCCGCTCGAGCGGGGGTTTTGGCGCTCGAGCGGGAATTGCACCCATCTAGTATTTCCTGTGCAGCGTTGGACGCTCGAGCGTGGAGTTGGCCGCTCGAGCGGGGTTGTGTGAGTGCCGCTCGAGCGGGGAGTTGGAAGCTCGAGCGGAGACCTGGTTCTGTAAAAAGTTCTGGGAGTGTGCATCCGCCGCTCGAGCGGGATTGTTGGCGCTCGAGCGGGAGTCTGTGAGTGACGCTCGAGCGGGATTTTTGACGCTCGAGCGGGTCGACTGGGTTTAAGTTCCGTGTTTTGACTTTTCAAATCACTTTTTCACTTTTTCCTCTCTCTCCTACTTTTCCAAAAACACCATTGTTGAGCCTCTCACTCTAGAACTCAACCTTCTCTCTAGGTTTTGATCTAGTAGGAGTGATTTGCTCATCTTTGGCCTTTGCAAAAAAGTTGTTGATCGTCGAGGGCTATTCTTTAATTTGAAAATTTCGGGTTTTGGAGCACGTTGGGTTTTGTCATCTTCTTCTTTGGAGCTCCGAATTTGAGGTAGGGATATCCTACTCCTCTCTATGCATTTTGTCTTTAAATTTTGGTATTTTGAGATGTTGGGGTTGGTTTGGTAATTTGATGAAAGTTTGGGGCTTTTGTGCTATTTTACAAAAGTTGGGGTTTTATTCATAATAAACCTAGATGTATGTTTGGCATAGAGAAATGGGATAAATGTTGAATCATTGATGAAAATGGAACCTAAGGGTTGTAATGTTAATTATGGGAATTGACCTAATTACATTGATTGATTAATTGGGATAATTAATTGTGAGGAATGAGGAAATGAAATGGGATTGTTGAGACTGGAAGTGTATGGGGTAAAAAGGTGTAGTTGAATTGTTTATCACACACCGAATTGAAATGTTGATTGAATATCCATTTGTGCATTTATTTTCTGTTTAGAAATAACTGCTTTGGGCTATCGGTGGAGGATAGTCGTGATTGTTGTAGACAATGCATGATGATTAGGCAAACAGAAACTAATCAATGGAATGTGTCATGGAATTTGACGGTTGATTGAATACATTAACTGTATGTATTGAGTGATTGTATATAGAACCAATGTGTTTGTATACGCTATGTGTAGAGGAGGAGATGGGGGATGTACCTCTAAACCGGATAGTGTTGGGAGAAGATAGGGGATGAACTCCGTAGATACAACTCATATGCTTGTCTAGAGAAGTGAAGATAGAGCTCATATGCTTATCTTTGTGAAATGTGGATACAGCTTATATGCTTATCTGTGAATGTGGGATATTGTTGTATACATATCTGTTGAGAATGTGGATATAGCTTATATGCTTATCTGTGAATGTAGGATATTGTTGTTATACATATCTGTTGAAATAATGATAGTGCTAACATGCTTATCTGTTGAAAAAGGGAAAATGGAAAGTAACTTGGACTCATAAGTCGTATGACATAAATATGTGATTTATGTGAGTGTATCAGTGTTGGCCATCTATCAATTGCTAATGTTTTAGTCATTGTTCATGGTTGGTTTAGTGTATTTCTACTGGGCTGTGGCTCACCCTATATGGGAATATCATTTTCAAGTACAGGTAGCATGCCACCTCCAATGACATAGCTTGGGAGGCTAGAGGCGGACATACTTTTTGTCGTTTTACTTTTGATGTATTACATGTAAATTCAGGCCAAGGGCTTAACGTGTATGAGTTAGTACTCTTTTGTTGTAACCAAGTGTTAACTTGGAAAGCTGTAAGCCCATAGGGCATTTGCTTTTGTTGTTAACATGTAATACTTTTTGTAATGAAACTTAGATAAATGGAAGAATGTGAAACTTTTACATAACAATGCATATCTTTGTTGATGGGTTTAATGTTGTTATTTTGAGGGCGTTACAGGATATAACTCATATTTCATCTAAAAGTTAAAAATAATCACTTCCTTCTTACCCCTTCTTATATCCTATCTTAACCAAATATAGTATAAGTGACTGTACAGTATATATAATTCATCTCATATCTTATAATATATTATATCTCATCTTTATCTTTAAGTATTACATATCTTCTTAAAATCTTTATATCCAATCCAAACAATCAAACCGCCTTAGACAAAGCCAAGCAACTTTACAACAAGCCAAAGCGGCAAGCATTCCTAAACCAACCTTCATTAATTCCAACTGAGTATCTCCCATTCATTTGCTCTATTCGTCGTTCAAATCCTGCTATGAGATGGAAGATTTAAATGGGGAGTTGAATTTGATGTTGCTTTTTTTTGTAACACAAAACGAAATGACCTGTTCATTGCAGATCTGCGCGTAATGAAATACACAGAAAATATATAGGCTGAATGTAATTGAATTTTTCTTTTTAATATTTTTGGCAAGTGAAGACAATTGAATTTACCTAAATAGAATAATAAATGAGCAATGTTATACATAATCTCATTTCTTATTTTTTTCTTCTCAACTTTAGGCACAAAACAATGAGCCCACAATCATAAATGCATACCAAATCCACTCACTTGTGTCATAGAATTAGGAAAAAAGGTAAAAGATATGATTCGGAAAAAATAATTTAAAAAATCCAATTTATGAGTGTTTCAGATAAATAACAAATTATATACATATTTATACATGTGTGTGTATTTAAACAAATCAATTCCATTTCAAATCAAGACCATAATTATAAAACAACAATGATTCATACCACTAAAAAAAAGACCACTAATAGCACTAATACATTGGGAATGTCAAAAAAAAAAAAAAGCATAGGTAGTGGCCATCATTAGTGGTGCTATTAGAGCACCACTTTTAGTACTCTCAACCATTTTTTATTATAAAATCACAAACTGAACTGTCTGGTACGATTTACTTATTTTAATAATCAAGAACCATTTATTGAGAAAATCAAACCAAATCAATTCGTAAGGTTGTGGTCTAGACCTGACGGATTTGTAATTTTTATTTTTAGATTTTTTCCTAATATATTCCATAAAGATGTTGCTAGGCAAGTCTCATTTAATACATGGTATGTCTTTTCTTTCTTTTTAGTAGTTGACATACAAATAAAATTTTGATATAGAAATTACGGGCAAAATGAGTTGATACTTTGTGGTTTTTTCATTTTCAATGAAAACACCTATTATTATCATTATAATTTTAGAAATGCGATTGACAAATCATTCTAAATATGTTTTTTATATGAATTTTATGTCTATAAATCACATTTCTTTTTCTTTCTTTTTTTCCCCTAACAATGTATTATGTTGTCCTACGTAGAGGTGTTAATTAAATGAGTCAGAGCAACACGACTCATTTAGAGTCAGGCCTAGCATGAAACGAATCTAGGCATACTATGCTAGGCCAATGTTTTGGGCCCAATACCACACGTACTAATGGGCTTGGACACACCACAAGCCACATAATAGGCTCAAGAAAAATTATTTCATTAAATTTTGAATAATTCTACATATATTAACAGTCTTATTAAAAATCGTACTAAAAGCACAAGAGGATAAATAAGATGCATTAAGATAGGATATAATGGCTAGATTCAAAGTCGAAATTTAACTTTAAAAGGCACTCACAAAACCATTCTCTACTACTATGAATGACTGTGTGTGACTTGAATATATGTTTGCATATAAGTTATTGATAATCCAAATACAAGATGATGGCAAATGCATAACCTCTTACATCATGCATAACAATTAAGGAGTCCAATCATTGAATTTCGACCATGTTGCCTGAGCCGTATTATCACCGCTGAAATAAAAGCCATCATCTCTAACACTCCAGTAACATGTATTAAACTTGTAGCAATAATCATCATCTAGTTTCCTATCGTAAACATTAAAAATTGCATCTTTGGTATCCCAATAAAAATGGCAGAAGAAGAGAGTGGTTTTTATAATGTTGGGTTTGAATCTCCAGTAGAATTCTTCACCACTTTCAAGCTTATGCATTCCGAAATCATCGTCTTTTGATTGGCAACGAACTAGCAAAAAGAAATGAGAGTTGGTTGGAAGATCGTTGATGATATGAACCTCATATGTTGGAAAAAGAGCATCACCACCCATGGTGGTTGAGCAAAGCAAGTGAAATGCTAAGATGATCAAGGGAATGAATGACTTCATATTGTATCTCTCTAGTAATGTAAGAATTATATTTTTTATGTTTCTTATTGTTGCTTCCCTTCACTCATTTATACACCCAGAATAATCTAGGTTGAATCCAACTTGATTTTTCTTCTATTTTGGGCAATGCTATACATAATCCTATTTCTTATATTTTTTTTCTCACCCTTAGATACAAAGCAATGAGGATCACATTAATCAATGCATATAAACTCACTTATCTCTTGGATTGAGAAAATAAAGTAAGAAATTGAATTATATGAAGCATTTTTCTTTTAAAGCAATGTTATACTTAACCTCATTTCTTAACACAATTTTTCACTCATGAACACAAAATAATGAGGCACATTCGTAAATGCATATGGACTACACTCACTTGTGTCTTGGAGTGAGAAAAAAATGTAAGATAAGGGATTATATATGATATTTTTCTTTTAGAGCAATACAATACATAATCCATTTCTCACCTCTTTTTCTTACTTCTAAACACAAAGTTATGAGGTCCACATTCATAAATACATATGGCATCTACTCATTTAAATGTGGCAAAGAATTTACAATAATTTGAGTTGGCCCATTTAATTGTATTTATAATTTTGGAATTTAAAAATCCTTATATAGAAAGTAAAAAAAACATAAAGTATAACTATAAAATTTGAAATTTAAAATTTTTTGAGTTGGCCCATTTAATCATGTCTATAATTTTGAAATATAAAAATCCTTATATAGAAAGCAAAAAACATAAAAGTATAGCCATATTCTTATCCATAAGTTTGGAATTTAAAAATCCTTATATACAAAGTAAAAAAACATAAAAGTATAGCCAAATTTAGCCCATATTTAATCCATATATAATTTGAAATTTAAAAATTTTGGAGTTGGCCATTTAATTGTATCTATAATTTTGGAATTTAAAAATCCTTATATAGAAAGTAAAAGCAAGTTTAAATCGAATTGTATTCATCCAAAACCAAAATACAACAATTCCAAAAAGTCCCAAAATGAAAATGAAGGAATTAAATACACTCTCCAATAATTTAAAGGATACAACTACTACACCATAGTTGTCCAAAAATATCAATATAAAATATACAACAATATAGAGAACTCTCTCTAGAAACTCTCATATATTTAAAATCACATTTTCACTCTCAAATCATCTCTTCTTTTTCTCCTTTTCTGTACAAAAAACCCTCACCTTTTTTCTATATCTACACGACTCAAATAAGTAAACATAAATAGATAAAAGAATTAAAACTCTATTAATATATGTATTAAATATGGCATAAGTACTATAATAATATCAAATAAAATTCATGTAACTGAAATGTTTAAAACTAGTATAAATGTTAATAATGGTCAAACAAATTAAAGAAAAATAATTATTTTTATTTTTATTTTTATTAAATTTTCAACAGTTTCTATCCTTACCGTGATTTTCCAGAAGAGGAAGAAGAGGATCCACATGAAGAAATTAAAACTGGAAATATCATCCAACAATCAATGATAAGAGACAAACAACATCTCATCCATGACATTCCAAACAACTCCACGCCAATGCAAGTTCATTGTCACTCCAGAGACAACGATCTCAGAATTTATACCCTTAGATATGGTAAAATATTTAGATGGAAATTCAATCCTAATTTTGTTGGAATCACTCCTTTCTTTTGCCATTTTTATTGGGGTGCCAAGAATAAAATTTTCACCATTTATGATAATAAAATATAGCTTTATTATGACACAACAAACACACCTTATGATTATTGATGTTTGAGTCCCACACCTAACGATTTTTATATTAGCAATGATTATAAAATTTGAAAGAAAATAAATTATTGAATTAATTATTTAGTTTTTAGAAAAATTAGTGAAACATCATTTATTAATTTTTCATAAGAAGAGAGATCCAATATATTTTTTCTTATTAGTTAAGGTCCCTTAAGAAAGAGTTGAAATTTCTCAATGTAGAAATTTCTCTACGAAAATGTTAAGCGATCCCAACTATTATGAAAATTTTGCATGTCCTTTATCTTATAAAATCTTAATATCATAGATCTTAAACTAAAAACCCCTTCAATTTTTCTTTGAAATGTGACAAACAATCCACAATAATCTTAGTTGGCCCATTTAATCTTGTCTATTTTTTTGATATTTAAAAATCTTTGCATAAAAAGTATAAAAAAAAGAGGAAATTTTAATTTGAAATTTAATTTTGTTTTAAATTATAAATATTATTGTAGTCTTGTATAATTTCAAATTTTAAAAATATTATTAATCAACTTTTTAATTTTTAAAAAATAAAAATTACATGTGACGTTTAAAAAATTAAGAATTTATTTATGTCCATGCATAACACAAGTATTATGCTAGTTTGTGCATATATATATTACATACGATCTTATATTTTATACATAAAATCTTATATTATTAGGGGAAAAAATAAGGAGTTTTTAGTTTACGATCCTATTAATATTTTTTTAAAAGGATAAGAACAACATAATTTTCTATATTAGTTTAGGTCCTCCAAAACACATAGTGACAAAATTTTATAACTTTTTTTTCTTTTTTAAACTCATTTGAAAATTTCAAAATTCTATAGCTTTGGATTTAAATATCTGTCTTACGAGAATTCACATTTAATTATTCTTAAAAAAAATGTAAAATTCGGTGGCAGTGTGGGGCGATTAATCACCTAACACTTGTAAACGTGCATGTAATGGTAGGGAGAGTAGGATTGTAACGCCCTCAAAATAAACCCATAAACAGACATTCATGATACAAGAAAGATATATCATATTTCATAAATCAGAGTATTCTTACAGAATGTATTACATGTTGACAACAAAAGTAAATGCCCTATGTGCTTACAACTTTCCAAGCTAACACTTGGTTACAAAAGAAAGTGTACTAACTCCAATACATATTAAGCTCGTGGCTTGAATTTATATGTAATACAACAAAAGATAACCAAAAACAAACAAAAGAGTCTTCAACTCCCACAACCATCCAAGCTAAGACCTCGGAGGCGGCATACTACCTGAACTTGAAAATGATGTCACATATAGGGTGAGCCAACGCCCAGTAGAGATATGATAAACATAGTATGAGCAATAACTAAAATATGGGCATTAGATAAATGTTTAATTCACATAAGCCAATTCATAACCCATTTCAACTACATGACAAATGTGTCCATGTTCCATTTCTTAACCCTGGCTCAAAACCTGGCCATATACTTTAAATGAGATTATATCTCATATCAATAATGCTTCCATTTCAATTGAGATAGCAATTCAAATTAAACGCTTCCATAATTCACAAGAGATATACATATTTGCTGTATCAACATCATATTCAAACACTTCCATATTTTACAATAGATACACGTATTTGCTGTATCAACACTTCAATAGATACACACACTTCCTGTATCAACACTTTGATAGATACACATATTTGCTGTATCAATGGAGTCCATCCCCTATCTCCTCCCATATAACATCCGGTTTAGGAGTTCATCTCCTATCTTCTCCCAAACCGTGGAGTACATCCCCTTTCTTCTCCCACACAACACAATGTATATAAACACATATCATATACATAATCAATCAGTACACAAATTTGATGTATTATTCCAACCGTCATATTCGATGACTTATTCACTTGATTAGTTTTAGTTTGCCTAATCATCATGCATTGTCTACAACAATTATGACTATCCTCCACCGATAACCCAAAGCAGTTATTTCTAAATAGATAATAAATGCCTCAATAGATATATAATTTCAACATTTTCAAGTGAGCGATTAATAAATCCAACTCCACCATTCTATCTCATAATGAACCAATTTCATTAGTTCCTACTCAATTTAGCACTTCCATAACATTTGTCATTAATTACACTAATGACCCAAATATACCCAAATATGGCATTTTCTCCCATTTTCTCAATATTTACCCAAAGGTCCAAATATTATTAACAATATCAATAACCTCCCATTTTAGACCCAAAACACTCATGTTTGAATCAAAGAACCAAAACCCTTTTTTCCAACACCACACATTACAAACCCTAACTTCCCAAATCAAACCATTTATACAAGAAGCTCAATATTTACGTTAAAGCACATAAAAATGAGTTAGGAATCCCAACCTCAAGAGATGAGACCCAAAGGAGAAGGTTAGAAACTCGAATATGCTCCAAATCAATAAATTCTCGGATTGATAGGAAGCCCACACCAAGCTCTACACTTTTTTGCAAAGGCTCAAGGGTAGGAGATCACTCTAGCTAGATCAATCCATAGAGAGAAGGTAGATTCTAGAGAGAGGAGCTCTCAAAAGACGGTTTAGGAAAGTAAGAGAGAGAGAGAGAGAGGAAACGTGAAAGGTGATTCAAAATCACCCAGCTGCCATATGATATACGACTAGTCCGCTTGAGCGGAGAATAGGACGCTCGAGCGTCAAGCCCAAAAACTGAACCCGCTCGAGCGCGAAGAGAAAAAAAAAAAAAAAATACACCCGCTTGAGCGCAAAAGAAAAGCCGCTCGAACGTAGATTACACTCCTCCAGTACTTTTACAGACATGAACACCCGCCTGAGCGCCAAGAGGCCCGCTCGAGCGCTACCCGCATGAAAAATGCTGAAAGTGCGTAAAATCCGCTCGAGCGCAAAGGGACCCGCTCGAGCGGACCACCAAAAATCTGGGCAACAAGGAATAGGACTTAAGCTCAATCAACCTGTTCGAAACACGTCCAATACATCCTAAAACTCAAATATATGGAATAAAAGGATGACAACAAGACATATACAACAACCTACTCCACGAAACCTAAGTCCGGAATACTGTTAAACAATGAAGGGAAAATCGGGATCGCTATAACCTTCCCCCCTTAAAGAATTTTGTCCCCGAAATTAAGTACAAGTTTTTCTAAAACAAGATTTTCTCAATTCTCAACAGTATTAGAACTCAATATTCAACAACCTGACCCATTACCGGTCATTCCATCTCTATTCAAGAGGCATTTCACAATATATAATCAATATGCATTATTAGCATGCTTTTCCTTGAAATTTACCAATTTCAGCACATATTTCACAATTCTATGCCATATTCAATGTTCATGATATATTTCCATTTCTACAATACATTCAACATATGCAATGTTACATTAAACTTCCATTTCAAGGCAAGTTTTAAAATACTTCCATAAATCAAAACATATACAATGTTTTACAACTCAAGACATATTTAATGCTCTTAAAGTTCACCAATATTACAAAATCCCAATACATGGTTAAACATTTACAAACAAGTCCGGATATTTCTCACGGACATCCAACTCACGTTTCCAAGTGGCTTCCTCCACTCCGTGATGTTTCCACAAGACCTTTACCAAGGGAATGGCCTTTCCTCGCAAGACTTGATCCCGCCTATCCAAGACCCGAACCGGTCTCTCTTCATACGAGATATCCTCGTCAACCTCCAAATCGGTCAAATCCAGCACATGGGACGGATCCGGCTCATACTTCCGAAGCATACTAACATGAAACGCGTCATGCACTCCGGACAACTACGGCGGAGCCAAGCGATAGGCAACCTCGCCAATCCTCTCAAGGATCTCAAAAGGGCCGATAAACCGAGGGGACAACTTCCCACTCTTCCCAAACCTCATCAAACCCTGCCTAGGTGATATTTTTAGAAAGACATGATCACCCGTCTCAAATGCCAAAGGCCTCCTCCTACGGTCGGCATAACTCTTTTGGCGACTCAAGGCTGTAACAAGCCTCCTACGGATAAGCTCAACTTTTTCCGTCGTTTCCCTCACTAACTCCGGGCCCAACAAAGGTGAATCACCCACCTCGGCCCAACAAACTAGAGACCTACAAGGTCGGCTATACAAGGCCTCAAACGGTGCCATACCGATACTCGACTGATAACTCTTGTTGTAGGCAAACTCCACCAAGGGCAAGTGCCTCTCCCACATCCCACTAAAGTCAAGGACACAACCTCGAAGCATATCCTCAAGGATCTGAATAGTACGATAGGACTGCCCGTCAGTCCGAGGATGATAAGCCGTGCTAAAGGTCAATCTAGTACCCAAGGCACACTGTAAACTCTGCCACAACCGAGCAGTAAAACGTGGATCTTTATCTGAGACGATTGACACTGGGACCCCGTGCAACCTCACTATGTCCCGAATATACAAGTCGTCAAGATGATCTACCGAATCTCTCACGCTCATAGGAATAAAGTGCGCCGACTTAGTCAACCGGTCTACAACCACCCAAATAGCATCACTACCCCGCTGAGTCCTCGGAAGACCTACAATGAAGTCCATAGTGACATGCTCCCACTTCCACTCAGCAATAGGCAAGGGTTGTAACAAACCCACTGGCCTCTGATGTTCAGCCTTCACTTGCTGACAAGTAAGGCATTTAGACACGAAAACTGCCACATCTCTCTTCATACCCCTCCACCAAAATTGGCGACCCAAATCTCGATACATCTTGGTGCCTCCCGGATGCACTGCAAGGCGTGAATGGTGAAACTCTCAGAGTATCTCCTCTCGGCAAGGCTCCGGCACAAATTAACGGTTGCGGTATCTCACACTCAGGTCGGGATACACAGATAAACCCTTCTCAGCCTTCCCACTGGAGATCTTCTCTCGGAGGGATTCTACCTCAAGGTCACCTCTCTATGCCTCTAACACTCGAGTCACAAGTGTAGGCTACGCAATAACAAAAAACAAGGTCGTAGCCTCAACGGATTCGCCCAAAAGCAAATCAAACTCACCAAGTGCACCCAACATCTCCCACTCTCGGATGGCTATACAACCGACATCACTACTGGATTTCCTACTAAGGGCATCGGCCACAACATTGGCCTTACCCAGTGATAGTGCAACTCTAAGTCATAATCCTCAATAAACTCCATCCATCTTCTCTGCCTCAAATTCAAGTCCCTCTGTGTAAGCAGATACTTCAGACTCTTATGATCCACGAATACCTCGAATCTGTCACCATAAAGGTAGTGCCTCCAAATCTTTAAAGCAAAAATCACTGCTGCTAACTCTAGGTCATGAGTAGGGTAATTCTTCTCGTGTATTTTCAACTGACGTGAGCCATAAGCTACTACTTTCCCCTCTTGCATCAACACACAACCCAAACCCTCTCATGAGGCATCACAATAAACCGCATAACCCAAACCTCTCTCCGGAATAATCAAAATTGGAGCGGTGGTCAATCTAACCTTCAACTCTTGGAACGACTTTTCACAAGTCTCACTCCATACAAACTTGACCCCTTTCCGTGTCAATCTAGTCAATGGCGAAGCTAGCCTGGAGAAATCTTTCACAAACCGGCGGTAATACCCAGCTAATCCCAGAAAGCTGCGGATCTCAAAAACACTCTTAGGTTGTGCCCAATCCTGCACTTCCTCAATCTTGGATGTATCAACAGACACCCCTTCCCCGGAAACCACATGGCCTAAGAACTTGACCTCTCCTAGCCAGAATTCACACTTCCCAAACTTGGCATACAGCCTATGGGCTCTAAGCAACTCAAAGCACCACTCTCAAGTGTTCCTCGTGCTCCTCATCCGAAGGCGAATAAATCAAGATGTTGTCCACGAAAACGACCACAAAACGATCTAAAAATTCCCGGAATATCCGGTTCATCAAATCCATAAACACTGCCGGTGCATTGGTGAGCCCAAAAGGCATCACCAGAAACTCATAGTGGCCATATCGCGTACGGAATACCGTCTTCGGAATATCCTCTTCCCTGACCCTCAACTGGTGGTAACCCGATCTCAAGTCTATCTTAGAGAAACAACGGGAACCCTTCAATTGGTCAAGCAAATCATCTATACGGGGCATAGGGTACTTATTCTTGACCGTAGCCCGATTCAACTTCCGGTAATCGATACAAAGTCGCAAGGCTCCATCTTTCTTCTTAGCAAAGAGGACCGGTGCTCCCCACGGCGAAACGCTAGGGTGGACAAAGCCCTTGTCCAGCAACTCCTGGAGTTAAATCTTCAACTCACTCAACTCGGCTGGGGCAAAATGGTAAGGTGCCATAGAAATCGACGCTGTGCCAGGCACTAAATCAATAGAGAACTCTATCTCTCGATGAGGTGGCAAACTAACAAGATCCTCGGGAAAGACGTCCGAGTACTCACAAACCACTCTAAAAAACTCAACCCCAGTCTCATCACACTCACTACTCATAAGGCTAGCGAGAAGACCACTAAGCTCACTCCGCCCTCGCGGATCATACACCGGTGGCAACACACTACCAACCCGATCCCCCAAGAAATGGAAACAATCCTCGCTCAAGGTACATACTGTGACCCTCTGGCGGTAACAATCAATAACCGCTTGGTATGACAATAACCAGTCCATACCTAAAATCACATCAAAACCCAACATAGCCATAACTACGAATGAAAATGGAAGTCGGCGATCAGCTACCTCTATATCGCAACCTCTACACCCTTGTTTCAGAATCAACTCACCCCAACATGTGATACAACACAAATAGGAGATGCTAACTATGCCAACTCCAAACCCAAAACAGATACAAATGCAGCAGATATAAAGGAATGAGATGCACCCGTATCAATCAACACATTGGCAACCGAGTTGCAAAACAAGAAGGTACCTCTCACAACCGCTGGAGCCAATACAAGATCCTACGCGGTAACAACATACACGCACGCTGTAGGCCCCTGATCTACATGCTCACCTCTAGAAGCAAAAGACTACTGCACAGACTAGGACGACGAGGCTCCCTGATTGGCCCTCGAGGCCTGAATTGATTGAGCTGGCTGAAAACTTTGCCTCTGCCCAAATGCACCAAAAGTGCCACTTAACTGCGGGCAAAACCTCTTCAGGTGCCCCGCCTGACCACACTGGTAACAAGAGAGCGGTTGGCCTCTGCCCTGACTCTGGCTCTAAGGTCGAGCCGAAGATGAAGCTGCTCTCTACCCTCCGCCCTTCTGCAGGCAAACTGGAGACTTGTGGCCTAGCTGACCACATTTGTAACAGGTCACGTCTCCCTGACTGCCTCTCCCAGGGCCTGCACTCGGCACTGGAAAGGTAGATCAAGCAAAACCACCCTGAGACTGCTGAGGGTTAGAACCCCTCTGTCTCCTGCCATCACCCTGGCCATCCTAACTCCTCTTGGAGCCCCTCTGCCTCTCCTCCTCCTCCGGCATCATAATCACCATATGGGCCATAGCATCTACAAGGCGCCCATAATCCCGGGTCATAGAACCCCCAACTCTCATCTTGAGGCCATGCCTCAACTTCTTCTTAAACTCAAGGCAACGACGTTCCTCAGACGCCACAAGTTCAGGTGTAAACCTGGATAGACTGGTAAATGCGGCCTCAAACTCAGCCACTGATAAACTTAGCTGCTTGAGATGACAAAACCGGTCTCTCAGTTTCTCCCTAGCAGCTGGAGATAGAAACTTCTCCTGGAAAGCATCTACAAAAGCCTCCCACGTGCCACCAATACGACCCCTCATGTACTTCCACCACTGACCCGCATCTCCCTTAAGTTGGAAAGATGCCAAGGTCGCCTTCAAAGCCTCGTCTTCGATGCCAAGCAGCTCAAACGTCTTCGTCATCTGTTCGAGCCATTCATCAGCTTTCAGTGGCTCTCTCGGATTCCCCACAAACTCGTCTGGATTAGACCGGAAAAACTCCTTCTTCAGAAAGGAAGGCCCTGCATCGACAACTTGGGCCTGAACTGGATTCTCAGCTTTGAGAATACCCATGGATTCCCTCAAGGCACCTGCTATCTCGCGGGCTAAGGCTCACATGGCCTGCTGACCCGGTGGCTCGGCCACATTGGCCTGACCAACACCCTCCTGCTGCATCGGAATATCATCCGATAAAGGCATCTCCTGCCTACCACGCCAACCACGCCTACCGCATCCTCGTCCTCGTCCTGACATCCTAATAAAGGTAACGAAGAACATTAACACATTCATAAATGTGCCGAAGCTAAAACACTCGCGTCCTAATGCACGGACAACTGTAATTCATTCCACGTAAGCACACAATCACGTAAGCACTTACGAATTTCATTTCCGGATAATGATAGTCCCGAGGCGTTACTAGAGTTCCGGTTAGAAACAGCATTGATCAAGTGCTTTTCCAACAAGACTCACAAAAACCCAAGGATCCAATCAACATCCTAGAAATTAAATCCCAGACCCATATAGTCATATAAGTATGTTATCAAATAAACACATACTATCATACATAAATCTCTAACAAGCGAGACAAACCCATTGTGATACTAATCACTTCCCACGTATCCAAAGTATTGAAATCCGGTACGCTCTGATACCAAGTTGTAACGCCCTCAAAATAAACCCATAAACAGACATTCATGATACAAGAAAGATATATCATATTTCATAAATTAGAGTATTCTTACAGAATGTATTACATGTTGACAACAAAAGTAAATGCCCTATGGGCTTACAACTTTCAAAGCCAACACTTGGTTACAAAAGAGAGTGTACTAACTCCAATACATATTAAGCCCGTGGCTTGAATTTATATGTAATACAACAAAAGATAACCAAAAATAAACAAAAGAGTCTTCAACTCCCACAACCATCCAAGCTAAGACCTCAGAGGCGGCATACTACCTGAACCTGAAAATGATGTCCCATATAGGGTGACCCAATGCCCAGTAGAGATATGCTAAACATAGTATGAGAAATAACTAAAACATGGACATTAGATAAATGTTTAATTCACATAAGCGAATTCATAACCCATTTCAACTACATGACAAATGTGTCCATGTTCCATTTCTTAATCCTGGCTCAGAACCTGGTCATATACTTTAAATGAGATTATATCTCATATCAATAATGCTTCCATTTCAATTGAGATAGCAATTCAAATTAAACGCTTCCATAATTCACAAGAGATACACATATTTGCTGTATCAATGGAGTCCATCCCCTATCTCCTCCCACATAACATCCGGTTTAGGAGTCCATCCCCTATCTCCTCCCAAACTGTGGAGTACATTCCCTTTCTTCTCCTACACAACACAATGTATATAAACACATATCATATACATAATCAATCAGTACACAAATTTGATGTATTATTCCAACCGTCATATTCGATGACTTATTCACTTGATTAGTTTTAGTTTGCCTAATCATCGTGCATTGTCTACAACAATCAAGACTATCCTCCACCGATAGCCCAAAGCAGTTATTTCTAAACAGATAATAAATGCCTCAACAGATATATAATTTCAACATTTTCAAGTGAGCGATTAATAAATCTAACTCCACTATTCTATCTCATAATGAACCAATTTCATTATTTCCTACTCAATTTAACACTTCCATAACATTTGTCATTAATTACACTAATGACCCAAATATACCCAAATACGGCATTTCCTCCCATTTTCTCAATATTGACCCAAAGGTCCAAATATTATTAACAATATCAATAACCTCCCATTTTAGACCCAAAACACTCATGTTTGAATCAAAGAACCAAAACCCCTTTTTCCAACACCACACATTACAAACCTTAACTTTCCAATTCAAACCATTTATACAAGAAGCTCAATATTTAGGTTAAAGCACATAAAAATGAGTAGGAATCCCTACCTCAAGAGATGAGACCGAAAGGAGAAGGTGAGAAGCTCGAATATACTCCAAATCAAGAAATTCTCGGATTGATAGGAAGCCCACACCAAGCTCTACACTTTTTGTAAAGGCTCAAGGGTAGGAGATCACTCTAGCTAGATTAATCCCTAGAGAGAAGGTAGATTCTAGAGAAAGGAGCTCTCAAAAGACGGTTTAGGAAAGTAAGAATACGACTAGTCCGCTCGAGCGAAGAATAGGACGCTCGAGCGTCAAGCCCAAAAACTGAACCCGCTCGAGCGCAGAAAGACCCGCTCGAGTGCCAAGAGACAAAAACAAAATACACCTGCTCGAGCGCAAAAGAAAAGCCGCTCAAGCGTAGATTACACTCTTCCAGTACTTTTACAAACATGAACACCCGCTCGAGCGCTACCCGCTCGAGCGTAAGGGAATCCGCTCGGGCATGAAAAACGCACCTGCAGAAGTTTTGCAGAGGCACAAAATGCTGAAAGTATGTAAAATCCACTCGAGCGCAAAGGGACTCGCTCGAGCGGACCACCAAAAATCTGGGCAACAAGGAATGGGACTTAAGCTCAACCAACCTGTTTGAAACACGTCCAATACATCCTAAAACTCAAATATATGGAACAAAAGGATGACAACAAGACATATACAACAACCAACTTCACGAAACCTAAGTCCGGAATACTGTTAAACAATGAAGGGAAAACCGGGATCGCTATAAGGATTATGATTAGTCTTGGAGTTAGAAGATTAGATGGGATGTAATAGAATGATGAGAGAGAGAGAGAGAGAGAGAGCCTAAGGTGTTTTGATGAAGCTGCTATATATATATGGCTTGCAATTCTCTTCTCAGCTAATCGGAGAAGAATTTTAAAAATTAAAAAAAAAAATTCTTTGAGCAAAGCTAAGTCAAAATAGGAAGAAGAAGAGTAAAAGAATAAAGAAGTTTACAATTTTTCTTATCATTTCATTACCTCATTTTAATCCTACCACTAAGAAAGAAAACCCTCTCAACCCTCTTATTATTTTTAATTGTTGAAATTTTCATATTGTATTCATATGATAAAATGTCTAAAATTGTAGATAGAATTTTATTTATAGTTGTATGTAAATTTGTGATTTGTATATCAAATGTTTGAAGGATATTTTTATATTAGTAACCTTAAAATCATGATATAATTTTGGAATTAGGCTTGCATGTCTAGTTTGTGCCATTAAAGAGATGATTAAAGATTTTATTTGATTTGGTTATATGACTCTTAAATTTTCCAAACACTTGCACGAATTTTTAGACAATTTTATACTCAAAGTTGTTAAGAATGATGTTTAGTTCATCCAAGATTTTTTGAAAAAATTATTATAATTTTGTACGAATTTATACAAAATTTTAATTAAATTTGAAACTGTAGACAGTTTTTACTGCATGTTTGAAAAATAATTAAAAATCCTATATTAAACCAAATCTGGTAATTTCTAAATAAAAAATGAAATTTGAGAAGTCTAGTTTCATAATAAATTTTTAGATTATGGAATTAATTTATAAATTTTAAGTGTGGAATTATTTTAACAAAATGTGATGAATCTGTGTCACGAAATTTCTTGAAATTTTAGAAAATTATTCATAACTTATTTTTAGGAATTTCTTTATGGAAAATGACAATAACATGTTTAATTACATGAATTTTAGAGTTTTATAAATAATTTATTTGTTCGTTCATGCTTGTTTACGTTGAAAAGTTCTTTGGAAACTTGGAAAATTTATATTTTGTAAATATCTTAGGTGAAATGAAAAAATCAACAAATAATATAAAAATATGAGGTTAGAGTTGCACCGACGTCATCGAGCAATTTAAAAATCTGTTCCTAGAACATTTTGGAACAATCTACACAAAAGGTCGCAAAGTTATAAATATACACTCCCCTATACTATCTTTCCCAAATTGAAACCCTAGATTCACTTTCTGCCAAAACTTTTTATTACTCTCGTGTTTTTTTTTTTCCTCTCTTCAAATTCGATTCTGTCTGTCTTTGCTTTTTCGATCCATATTCGAGCATGACAAAACTCTAATATGGATCGAAAAAGCAAGGACAGAGAGAATTGAATTTGAAGAGAGAAAAAAAAAAACAAGAGAGCGATAAAAAGTTTTGGCAAAAAGTGAATCTGGGGTTTCAATTTGGGAAAAACAGTATTGGGGAGCACGTATTTATAACTTTGCAGCCTTTTGTGTAGATTGTTTCAGAATGTTTTGGGAACAGATTTTTAAATCGCTCGATGACATCGGTGCAACTCTAACCTCATATTTTTATATTATTTGTTGATTTTTTCATTTCACCTAAGATATTTACAAAATATCACTACAAGAAATTACATTTTTAGCGACAACTTTCGGAGATGACGTATATTTTTCGTAGCCAAAAGTGCACTTTCTGCGACACAAGAATCATTTTCGTTGGTAAAGGTAGACTTTTAGCAACGTAATTCTCAATATGTCACTAAAGATTGAAAATATTAATGTGGTGCCAAGGGACAATGTTTCCTCCAAAAATGAAATTTTTTTAGCGATGACCATGTTTTTTTGGCAACGAAATATGTGTTGCTGTTAGTCACTTTGTTTTGGAAACAAAATCTTTTAGTTGGCAAAGATTTTTATTTTTAGCAACAAACATATTTTCATCGCCGAAAGTTTGCAACTTGTTTCATTATACGATTTTTATAAGAAAACATCTGACACTTGTTTTAATAAAAAAATGAATCAAAATCTCTCACGCTTGTATCCCCTCCTCTTTCTCTCTATAAGCAAACAGCCCATCTTCTCTACCGCTGGATTGCTTTGCTCTTTCCCTTTTACAACAAACTCAAATCTGGGTGTAAAACTCTAGTTCGCTCTCTCTCTGTCTCTCTATCTCTCTCTCTCTTTCAAAATCTCTCACGCTGTGCACATCACATAGTAATTCTAGGTTAATAACCAGAATAAGAACACATGTGTTTTCAAAAACAAAATATCATGCTTAGTATAGGCTGACCTTTGATCGGGCGAGTGAGGGTGCTCATTGCATGACCGTTCCCTCTTGTACCCAAGCTTCCAAGACGAGGCAACTTTGGTGATGATGGACGCGTGGCCTCAGGCACAAGTCAGGGTTTTCTAAATTTCTCCAAAATAAAATATTTAGGTGGCGACTCTGTATCTGGCAAAGCAGTCCATGTTTGACACTTCTTTATAAAAATCAGTTTTCCAAAATGATTTGCCGGATTTGGACTCTTTGGTGATTTATCGGTCTTACATCGCACATTGTAAGATTCGATTCAGAACCGTGACATTGAGTCCAAACTGTAGTAGTCGGCGCGGAGATCGGGAGTTCTCTCGGGGGCGGTCTATAGTTTCTGGCGACTCTGCTGGGGAGTTAGAGAACTTGACTCGAACTCATGTATCTTGTTTTGTTAACACTTACGTGTTTCTTTGCATTGCATTTGCATTGGTGCGCCTAGAACACCGTGTTTGCCGCATGCTATTCCTGAACGGTTTGCCGGAGGCTTGCTTTGAGAAGTGTGTGCCATAAGGCTGACCGGTTGCGGGCTCTTCCACGACGGGATCACAATCCTCGGTTGTTGCCGAGGCACCCTTTTTGACCATTCGACCTAGTGCATATCGGAATCCATAGTGACCATTCCAAACTAGGACAAGTTGCTTACCCAATTGCAGGTTGTTTGAAACCGCTGTGTGCGTAGTGAAACCCTAGCTCCTGACAAGATAGGACAAGGAAACCCTACCCCAACATAGGGGTGTTTTGGCTCTCATTTGCTTGCTATGTGCTTTTAGAGTGTGCCTCTACAGGAATGCATATATCAGTTTGCAAGTCTGTGTATCAGGCCCAAGGGCATCAGTATTTGGGGGAATCAGTTTTACCTAAGTGTATCATTTTACAGGAAGAATTTTGGGCATAATTCAACAAAGAGTGCAGTCATTCAGCTGTACTCGTATCTGTTCCAATGAAATCAAGCTGAGATGCTGTCTGTTTTCTTCTTTTGCAAGGTAGTCCTAGAACCATAGCTTCAGAAGGCTTCGATATCCCCCGGGTACATTGGACTTCTGTTGATAGACTTTGTCGGGTCAGAGATTCAGTTCAGAGCAGCCAGTGTTTTCCTTCGCTGAGGCAAGGCAGAGAAAGGCCAGTCAAGGCTCACCGGCTCATCTAATCCGTTAGTCGCCAGTTACATCACCTCTGTTCAATTCAGCAGACTCATGATGACGCAGAGTTCAAAAGAAATTGTGGTCATGACAGCGGCATTAAACCAGGGAATCACCATGCTGGGTGAAACCGATGCCGAAATGCAACGCCCATTTGGGGCACTTACCACATATCCAGTCATGGAACCCCAATCAATTCAAACCCGTGAGCCCATTACTTTTGAGCTGATGGGAATGATCAGCGATCTTCAGAGAACTGTGGCTGATCTAGCCTTTGGACTATCGGTTCCGCCATCAACCACATCACATGCCGGAAATCTCACGCCAAATGACTCCCCACTCCTGGGACGAATTGTAATTGAAATTGGCCAATCTGAAGCCACTCCGAGTTTGGGCAATGACATGTCGACAATAGTAGGGCTCTGTTCTGATGTAGCAACACAAACCTTCGACCAAGTTGAGGCGAGTGAAAAGAACAAGGTGGGGGTAGACATCGATCCCTATGAAAACCTTCTGTGGACTGTTGAGGCTTTGAAAGTCGACGGACTAAACAAACAACAAGTGCTCGCAGTTGTTGCAAAAATTGTGGATGATACTTTCGTCACTCAGAATGAGAGCAGTTCGAATCAAGGGGAAAACTGGGAGAAGGGCTGTTGTACCAGAAACGATCCTGTTAGCTCTAATCCTGCACTCGGAAGAGACCAGAAAACCAAGCCAGCACCTGCTAACCCCTTTGCTAGTGCGCCCAACAAAAATCCACAAACCTTGAAGTATCAACCACGAGGTCGCAGGGTTTTTCATGCCCTCTACATGCCTTTGTCTAAGGCTTTTCAAATCCTTGCTGAAAAGGGCCATCTCAAGCCCCTCAAGCCTCGACCTCTCCTTGGTTGTCTTCCGCCCGGTCATGATACTCTCCAGTTCTGTGCGTACCATCAACAGACCGGTCATAGCACCGACAGTTGCTTTCGTCTTCGCCACAAAGTACAGGATTTGATTGACAACGAGGTCATCATCCCACCAAGCTCAGCAAAGTTTATCGTCACTGGATCAGTGAACCTGGAGGATAATGTAATGTGATCAGGGGATGAACCACCTGCGGGTGGCGCTCAGTTTACTCTAGATGTGGCGTTTGGCACACACTATTTTGAGCATTTGCGAATGCTAGTTTTTGTACTTTCTGACTTGGGTATTGAGTCAGCTCTGTTGTGTTGTATAGAGTCAGTCTTTTTGTACTGAGTCAATTGGGTCTGTCTTGTTGTATCGAGTCAGTCTTGCTTTGTTAGAGTCGGGTGATTTCGGGGGTATTACCTCGGACATCACTTGTTTGTTTTGTGTTTGTCTTTTTGCTTTCTTTTGAGTCTGTTTCTGCCTTGGAGCCAGTTGTGCCAACAGATTTTGAATGAAACAGTGGTGATTTTCACACTCTTGTGTTTTGCTTCTACCTTGTGCCAGAAGATTTGAACGAAACGACAGTGCTTTTCGCCTACTTTTCTGTGTCTTGAAATCATTGCATTGACCTAAGTTTTTCAAAACTTGTTGAACATTGTAATGAAAACAAAGAAGAAGGAATTCCTCAGGTTTTGCAAAATTTGATCAAACTGAGAGAAAGAAAGGTGTGCTAAGCCCTTAATGAATGAAATCATGCTTGTTAACGTGAGTACTGAGAAGGATCCTAGCTTGATCCAGATTGGTTCTATATTGTCTTCAGCGCGAGCGATTTATCGCTTTCTTAAAAGATTTCAAAAATATTTTGCGTCGTCCTGCGAAGACCTGTGTGGAATCGCTCTTGAGATTGTGCAGCTTAGGATCACTCTCAGCCTCGAGACTCGACCCTTCTACTTTCAAACCTTGAACTTGGATTCAGAATGTTCAACGGTCAACCACAATGTGAAACCTGTGTGGCCAGATTTGAAGCAGCCCACGAACTAGGGGCAAGAAAAGTCAGATCAAGAAGCTTGTGAAGCTAGATCAAGAGCACCCCTCGAACTAGGGGCAGCAAAAATGTCAAATGTGCTCGAAGAGTGAAAATTTGGGACATTTCTCATGCCAACAAAGATCGACAAGAATGCCAAATCCCAGAAGGGAGGAAAGAATAAAGTATTGCTGAAGAACAACCGAGTTATTATCCACAACATTAGGGGCAAATTCAGCCTCCATTGGATGGACTTCTGCATCATCAGCGAACAGCAGCCATTCTCCTGTATTCAGATGGCTTCGAGATTCTAAAACCATTCACCATGAACCAAGCTACACTTTTACCCTTGACAGGCTCGCTGGGCTGAAAACCCGGAAGGGCGACCTAGGCAAAAGTTAGAGCAAATGAAAAAAAAGAAAAGAACAGAACAAAAAGAAAAATGCAAAGAATAAAAAGAAGATGAAAAAAAGAAGTGAAATGAAAAGAAGAAAAGAAAAACAAAGCTCGCAAGGTTGAAAACCTGGAAGGGCGGCCTTGGCAAAAGTTAGAGCGAAAAAGGAGAGGTTAATACCCGAGTGTACCTTAACACCCGGAACTACGTCAGGCTTGATTCTCATGTTTGGGATACGTAGGCAACTTCATTCTGAAGTTCAGCCATAAACACTTCCAAATCGATTGTGTCCATGTAATGGTTCTGATCATCTTTGTCTTCTCTGTATCTGAGAGTTCGGTTGTGATCGTCACTTTGAGGACTGATTACAGTGCGCTATGGTGCCATTCAGACAAGGGGCAACTTTCCGTTGCTGGATTTGTTACCACGCAGCACTGTTCAGACAAGGGGCAATTTTCCATTATTTTGGATCTAAGGTTGTGCATCTCGAGAGTAGGTTCCGTGCTTGTGGAGCAGTGGCCATTTGCAAAAACAGTTTTGAGATTTTTTTTAATTAGGTTGACTAATTTTCTCTCAAAAACTATTCCATTTTTCCAAAACTGGACCATTTCTTGGACCCAAAAAAGGAAAATTTTCAGTGCTCATAGCCTGACTTGCATGATTTCAAATTAGAAAATCGAACAAGCGTGTTAATCTAACTCTCATGTTGGTCAAAATTGTCTTAGCAGAAGCTCAAAAAACAAAAAATGGTCAAAATGATGAACTAGGAGCACAGTTGAGTCAGGTGTTCTGTCTTTTCCCCATTGTCAACATACTTGCCAGAAAGGGCACCATATTCGCCATAAAGGGCACAACTAAAGCTAACAGAAAAGGGCTGAAAGCCCTCAACATCCTCCGAGCAGCGAGGTATCAAGCAAAGTGCGAAGCACAAAATGGAATGGATCAGGATATTCCACTCCCTCATCTAGACAGGTAAGATCACATCCATACTGGCCAAGGGTGCCGCCAACCGCTGTCAGCTATGGATCTATTGCACATCCTGTCACAACTCCTCTGTGAGAAAATTCACTAGTTGTGCGCAGAAGAATGAGAATCTAGCGGAATGCTAGGGGCAAGAGCCCGCAACTTCTTGTTTATCCATCAACCACCCAGGGAAGGGATAAAAAATGAGAGATTGAAGAATAGAGAGACATGCGCTGAGAGAAAAGTGAGAAAAGGGCTTTTTAGAGAAAAAGAGATGAAGGGCCGAGTGATGTGAGAATCACAAATAAGAAAGGGTGGGAAACAAGTGAACTGAGAGGTCTCCCACTGGTGGTACACATCTGAGTGTTGTGTGTGTTTTTGTTTGCCTCGATTCTTGTTTGGAGTCGTCTCGTGCGTCAACAGATGTGTTTAGGTTGTTTTACCTGTTGTTTTTTTTCATTTGTTGAGTCGTGGTGCACCGTGTCCAGTAGTAGGCTCAATACCCGGTCGAGAATTCATTTCTCAATTTCAAATTGTTTTGGGCTCAGAGTGCTGTGCCATTCTCCACATTTGTGCAAAACAGGATTTGTTCTTTCACAAAACTGTAGGGTTCAACCCAAGTCATGTTAGAACAGTAAAACCAGGACCTATTTGAATCTATATCGGTTCCAAACTGCAAAGCAAAAGAAAAGAGGGAAAATTGAAGCATCTGAGTTTGTTTCAACTTCAGAAAATTCCGAGATTCCATTCCAGATGTACCTCCTCAGGTCTTGTCAATACTCCGAAGTATGAGTGTGCCTCAGCCTCAAGCTCAAGTTCAAGCCTGCTTCAAAGCCAGTATGGTAGTCATAAGTGCTCTCCCTGAGTACCATTCCCCGCCAGAGTTATCTTGGCTGTGTTTGCAATGAGTTTCTAGGAGACCGACTGTGAGTTGAAGGAAAGAGTTCGAAGAACACAAGGGGAGATCCCCGTCAGAATAGAGCGGTTTATCGCCACTCACTCCATGAGGTGCTTTCTAAAAAACACCGCTTTGTTTGTTTATTGCATTCTCTATGCATCATGCTCTACATTGCTTGAAACACGTATTGCATCATCGCACTTATTGCATTTATTTGCATATTGATTTATCTTCTATGTTTTATCCTTTCACGCTGTGCATCATTTAGAATCGTTATCCTCCGGAGCTATCTCAGGACGTGTGAAAGCGCGACCCTGGGCGTGTTTTATCTCAGGATGCGTTGTGCGCGCATCTGGGTGGTTGTTTTCGGTCCTCTTCTCACGATTTTAGCGTGGTTTGAGTGCTCCTTTCCTCACACGATTTCAGCGCGTTTGGAATTTATCTCAGGTTGCGTCGTGTACGCGCCTGGGCGGGTTGTTTTGGACCTCTTCTCACGATTTTAGCATGGTTTGAGTGTCCCTTTTCCTCACACGATTTCAGCGTGTTTGGAATTTATCTCAGGTTTCATTGTGTACGCGCTTGATTGTTTGTTTGTGGACCTCATCTTACGATTTCAGCGTGGTTTGAGTGTCCCTTTTCCTCACACAATTTCAGCGTGTTTGGAATTTATCTCAGGTTGCATTATGTACGCGCCTGGTTGTTTGTTTGTGGACCTCCTCTTACGATTTCAGCGTGGTTTGAGTGTCCCTTTCCTCACACAATTTCAGCGTGTTTGGAATTTATCTCAGATTGCGTCGTGTATGCACTTGGGCTGTTGTTTTTGGACCTCCTCTCACGATTTTAGCGTGGTTTGAGTGTCCCTTTCCTCACATGATTTCAGCGTGTTTGGAATTTATCTCACGTTGCATTATGTACGCGCCTGGGCGGGTTGTTTTGGACCTCTTCTCACGATTTCAGCATGGTTTGAGTGTCCCTTTCCTTACACGATTTCAGCGTGTCTGGAATTTATCTCAGCTTGTGTTGTGTACGCGCCTGGGCGGGTTGTTTTGGACCTCCTCTCATGATTTCAGCGTGGTTTGAGTGTCCCTTTTCCTCACACGATTTCAGCATGTTTGGAATTTATCTCAAGTTGCGTTGCATACGCGCCTGATTGTTTGTTTTTGTGTCCCTCCTTTCATGATTTCAGCATGGTTGGAGTATGTCACCCTTTGCATCTACGGCACTATCTATTTTCCCGCACTGTTTTGTGCACCTTACTTGCATTGTTCATGCATTTTATCGCGCTATTTTGCGTATCACACTGTTTTGTGCACCTTACTTGCATTGTGCATGCATTTTATCGTGCTATTTTGTGCATCGCACTATTTTGTGTACCTTACTTGCATTGTGCATTACATTACATTCGCGCTATCTTGCGCGCCTCATCTGCACTTGTTAGTGCATTGCATTGTTCGTGCTATCTTGCGCACCTTACCTGCACTTGTTAGTGCATTGCATTGTTATGCACTTTTCACTATGCATTGCTATGCACATTTCACTTGCATTGCTATGCATATTCCCATCGGCATCATATGTGCACGTGTTTATCTTGTATTGAAATTGTATCTTGATATAGCGTTGATCATATGTTCCTGCTATATTGTACTTGTCAAAATCTCTCTCTTGTGCAGGCACGATATTGTATGTACGGTTCATTTGAAGCCGGCGCGACCAGACGAACCAGACGGTATTGTATGTACTCCGCGTGAGACGCAGTGAGAATTGCATAATTTTCTCACATCCTTTCTGCATGTAATGTAGTTTGATTTGTATGCGCCTACTTAAATTGTTGCATTTATTGTGCATACTTGCTTCATTACAGCTTTCTTTGCATGATCATAAGTTATGCTCGGCTTTGTGCATGTCATTTGCATCTTGCCCCTGCCTGAGGGCGTATCTCTTTGTCATCTTGCCTGTTTGCATAAGTCTTCGGCCTTGTTAAAAATGGGTCATCTCTAGGCTTTGACATTCACTCTCGTCACTTATGACTTCCGAGTTCTACCAAAGAGGGGCAACTGTAGACACCCTATTTTTGACCAACCTTAAGACTCAAACGTCATCGATTGACCGCTCGGTGATAGTGCATGTTGTGCTCGTTCTGAGTTTTTGGCGTTTTGGTTGGGTTCCTTGCCTTCGGGCCTCTGAACTCTTCGTGCTTTGGCTCGGTTTGCGGACCGAACCTTGCTTTCTTTTACCTGGAGGGAGGGAGAGGTCTTGTAGACCATCTCTTTGTGGTCGTAGACCAGTTTTTGAGGTCGTAGACCACTTTTCTCGCCTGGAGACTAGTTTTCAATTTTTGGAGCCTTCAGCCGTGCGCCTTGTCTTGGGACCGCTTAACGTTCTCCGTTTGGCGTGGTTTTTGAACCACACCTTGTTGCCTTTTCCTAGAGGGACACTGTGGTCCAGGAGACCACTTTTGTGGTCGTAGATCACTTTTGATGCTCGTAGACTAGTTTTCGAGTCTCCCAGCTGCGCGCCTTGACTCCCGAACTTTCGGCTTGCATCCTTTTTGGTTTGTTTTTGGTACAAACCTTGTTTTCCTTGTTTGGAAGGTGGTACAAGGGTGGGAGACCAGTTCTTTCCCTTGGAGACCACTTTTCTTCCCGTCAGCCCGTTTTCTGGTCGGGAAACTGGTTTTCTTGGTCTTTGGGCCACCTTTTCTGGTCGACCACCACACCATTGGCTTACTTTCAATGTGTAGACTTCTCCTACCCATGGCAGACCACTTTTTGTCTTGGGAGACCACTTGTGGTGGTCAGCCGACCATTTTAAGTAGCTGGCCGACCACTTCAAGTGGTCGGTTGCTTTTTGTCGCCTTTTTGGAGATATTTTCCTCCAACTGTGCCAGCTGGAGCGCACTGAAACCATCCTCCATACACGTGTATGGAGGGATGGCCTTGGACCCTTAGCTTCCTCAAGAAGCTTGAGCCTTGGTTCTCTATAAGTGAGAACCTTCTCCTCCCTCCTCTAGGTTCAGAAAAATTGCCTTGAGAGTTATACATACACCCTTGTATCTATGTTGCTCTTATTCTTCATTTTTATGTTCAAAAGTGCATATTCTTCACACTTTAACACACAAACACACACTTAAACACCATACTCTTGGAGCTGAGGTCCTTTGAGGTTGGTTTTGGAGTTCTTGGACTATTATAAGCTCAAAGAAGTTGCTGGAGTTGTAGCTTTGAAGGTGGTCTTCAAGGGTGAGCTTTTAACCTTTGAAACCCCCATTTTTGCTTAATCTTTTAGCCCTATTTGCATGCTATTTTAAGCTTAACTTTATACTACAAAAAGTTCTATTTTTCAGTCCTTAAAATGTTTGTTTAAGGTGACTTTTTTGTTTAAGGTCACCTTTTTTTTTTCAATCCTTGTTAGGCCTTGTTTTGAGCCATCCTTTTTGGCTCTTGTTCTAGCCTTTGCATGACCTTTTTACCACTGAAATCCAGAGGATTTTTAGTGGTGGAAAAGTGGTTTTGGGGTCCCAAATAGGAGAGGGTCATCCCCTCTCCTTGTGTTTTTAATACTTGCTTCATATGCCTCATGTTTGAGCACGTTTATTAAGCTTGTGTTGGCTTATTCTTAGCATGTTTTGGGGGTTATTTTGGGATGGCATGCCACTATTTTGGGTTGTCTTGATCACCTCATGCATGCTTAATACACTTGTAGTGTAAATTTCATAAACTAGTCTTGTATGCTTCATGAAGTAACATGTCTTTCTAGCTTATGTTGACTCCATTTTAGCATGTTTTTGGTGATGTTTTGTCATGTCATACCTCTGTTAAGGTTTGGTTTGGTTGGCCTTTGCATGCTCCATGCACTTGTAGTGTAATTCCATGAATTAACCTAATGTGTCTCATGCTTTAACATGTCATTCTAGCATGATTTTGGCTTAACTCCTAGAAGCTTTTGACCATGTTTTAGCATGCTCTAGCTCTGATTTGTGTTGTTTTGGTCATGCATGCCATGCTTTGTATAGCTATAATGCATTCTAGCTTGTTAGCTTTGTGTATCAAGTCCACTAGCATGCATAGCTTGGCCTATTTGAATGATTTGGCATCATTTGAAATGTGATTTCAGTCCATCTAGTGTGGTCATACACTTGCATCTTTCACTTATCCAATGCGTTGGAGGGTTTGCCCTTTATGCCTTAACATGAGTCATTGTGTATGCCTTCATGCCTAAGCTTGTGAGCTATCATTTCAATGTGTTTTTCGGATTATTTTGCCATGATATAACTCTGATTTTTGTTGGTTAAGTCATCTCATCTTTGGTCTTGGTAGATGTAGTGTAATCCACCTTATTTGCCTTGCATATTTCATGCTTCATGCTTACCATGCTAGCTTGTTTTGGCTTCCTTTCATGCATGTTTTAGTATCATTTTGACATATTCTAGGACAATTTTGGGTTGCCTTGGCCATATGCTTCATGTTTTGCATAGTTGTAGTACAAATGCCTATGCTAGCTTGAAGCTTTGGGTACCATAGCATGCTTCATTTGTGTTGTGTACATGATTTGGCATCATTTCCCATGACATTTCAAAGCATGTAGCATTGCCATGTTCCCACTTCATTCACTCTTTAAGTGCCTTTGAGTGTTATCCATTGTTGCCTTGTTTATGGCCTAGTGTGTATGCTTGCATGCCTAGACCTTTGGGCCCCATCTCAACATATTTTGGTCTTTGTTTAGACCTATTTGAGCTCTGTCCATGATTGGTTCAATCATTTGTGCCATGTATTGCATGCCCCTTTGTGTAGTCCATTTAATGGCTTCATGCCTTAGGCCCTCTTGCATGCTTTACTTGTGTTGTTTGAATGATTTGGCATCATTTCAAACTTGATTTCAGAGCCTTTAGTGTTGTCACACTTCCATGTTTATCACTTCTTGAGCACTCTTGAGAGTTGTGCTCTTGGGCCGAGTTAATAGGCTAATGCGTGTGCATGCATGCCTTGCATTTTGTGCCTTTGTTTTGGTGTTATGGCCACTAATTTGGGCGTGGCTGAGGTCTGTCCATTTTGGTTAAAGTCCATTGAGCATGTTGGTTTTCATGTTGTTCGCATTGTGCATGCCTATGTTATATTGCATTGAGTATGCCATATTGTTCATTGCATTGAGTATGCCATCTTACATTGCATTGTGTATGCTATGCTGTTATTCGCATTGTGTATGCCAAGTTGTTGCTTTGCATTGAGAATGCATGCCATTAGCATTGGTAGTTTGATCATATTCCCTTGCATGTTATTGCATACTTGTCCCTCGCATGTTGTTTGCATGCTTGTTCTATTGTATTGCATGTTTGCACACTTGAGTTGCATTGCATGTTTGCATGCTTGAGTTGCATTGCATTTGTTTGGATTAAGTGTTAGTCCAAACACGAGAAACGAGGGATGTTTCATACTTGAAGTGATGAAACGTGCCTCAATTCTCGGTCGCCGACCCTCTTGATCATACCTGATAGAGTTCTAGGCTTTATATGTTTGTGTGTGCATTCATTTCATATGGAATTGTGCAATTTGGCTTCTCGGCGATCATGCATCGAGATGCGTGATTGGTGGCCCGAGGGTCGAGAACCATACTCCCTTGAGCTCATGGCATAATAGGGAGGGTGGTTGTGCACATATATCTTGCAAATACATTACCATGCCCTTTCTTGCTCTCTGTTGCAACAAAGTGGAGTCTGGCAGCAACAACTGGTCGGTCGACCAGTAAACCTAGCTGGCCGACCACTTTTCCTAGTTTTCAACAAAGAAAAATGGTCCGCAGGTGGTCTCCTTTCTCAACAACCGGTCGGCAGCCCTCCTACAGGTCCCCAAGGTGAGTTTGAAGTTTTGTGGAGCTTGGTGCAGTGTTCTGAGAACAATTGGAAACAGAGGCAAGTTGGGGCATCGCGTTGGATTTCCAAACGAGGTGACCGGGCATGCATGCACTCTTCTCCCTCTGAAGCTCCTGTTTTATTGCTTTATTTAGCTAATTTGCTTAGCTAGTTTGTGCTTTGGTTTTGTACTTTAAATAATTAAAGTGTTTAACTATTCGATTTGCGTTGTACTAGCTTAATTAGTTAGCTTGTTAGTTAATTAGTTTTGTTTTGTAATAATTAGTTTAATTAGCTTAGATTAGCTAGTTAGCTTCTTATTCGGACCCTCCGTCGAAAGGGCCAATTGTTGTACTAAGCATGCGTGTGTGTGATGCATGTCTTCCAACCCCCATTTCTTTCTCCCTTTTACTTAACCGCTTACGATGGTTAGTTTTAGGGAATGTTTCGATTAGCATCCGTATGCTTTGCATGCGTGCATCCATTCATCTGTTTTGCATGCACTGGGCTCGGTGCATCATACTAACTACATTGTATTTCAATACCAATTTGAATACATGTTATCAAGTTGCATTTCACATGACATCTTAGAATAGCCGAGCCTATTCTAGCTGCACTTTTACATGTGTTGCATTAGCCATCTTAACATGAACTAGGATCATGCATGATTTCTAACTAGTTCTCTATTTTGGCTCAGAGTACATTATGAGTGTTTACTCTTTAGCATATTGCATGAGATGTGTATGTTGCCATGTTAGCATGCTTGCCATGAGGCTATTTGCTTAAGCGCTAAACTGCTTGGATGCCTGTGGGTGAAGGTTGGATTACATGAATTGGAACAATTCATTCAAATTCGCGTCTTAGCCTACTTGCGAGTAACAAAATTCAAATCATTTTCACAAACGACCATGCAATGTTTTGTTCCAAATTAGGCGATCTAGTCTGTACTTGTATGTTGCGCGCATCACATAGTAATTCTAGGTTAATAACCGGAATAAGAACACATATGTTTTCAAAAAAAAAATATCATGCTTAGTATAGGCCGATCTTTGATCAGGTGAGCGGGGGTGCTCATTGCATGACCTTCCCCTCTCGTACCCAAGTTCCCGAGCCAAGGCAACTTTGGTGATGACGAACACGTGGCCTTAGGCACGAGTCAGGATTTCCTAAATTTCTCCAAAATAAAATATTTAGGTGGCGACTCTATATCTGGCAAAGCAGTCCATGTTTGGCACTTCTTTATAAAAATCAGTTTTTCGAAACGATTTGCCGAATTTGGACTCTTTGGTGATTTATCGGTCTTACATCGCACATTGTAAGATTAGATTCAGAACCGTGACATTGAGTCTGAACTGTAGTAGCTAGAGAAACAAACGAATTCGCGCCCTCGCCGGCGCGGAGATCGGGATTTCTCTCGGGGGCGGTCTACAGAGTGTCTTTGAGAGTGGAGTGTGGTGAGCATTGAGGGTTGAGTGCATGGTGAGCTATATATGAGGGTTAAGTGATGTGAGCTCATAAATCTTTTACATATCTATGTTCTAATTTTTGTGCAAGTTGTCAAGCTAGTTTAATAGTAGGGAGGAGGGTTGAGCTTGGTGAGAATCTATACATAGGTTCTCTTCTTTTGAGGGATAAGTGTTGTAAGCCAAATTTTTCTAACTGTTTTTTATGCAGATTGTCAAGCTAGCACTTATGTAAGGGAAATCTTTGTTGAGGGTTGAGTGAATTTAGCACATATACTACTTGTAGTGTTGAGAGTTGTTTGAAAGTTGAGATTTTTTTTTGAATTGTTTGTCTGTTGTTCTCTGCCTGTCTGTCTCATATTTGTTGTTGCTTTGTTCTTGTTGTTGTCTCTGTTTGACTAAGAAGTTTGTTTATGCTGCACCTGTTTTGTGCAACCCCCCCATGGCCTTGGTATGTGGTGTTTGAGTAGACCTTTTCTGTGCAATGTTTTCTTATTTCTGGGTGAGAAGTGACTGGTTCATTTAGCCTATTTGTTGTGCTATTTGTTGTCTTGTTTGCTATGTTGTTTACTGTCCCTTCTCCCATATTTTTGTCCTGTTTGATGTGTTGCTTCTGTTCTGCTGTGTTGGTCTTGCCTGCTGCTATATTAGTGTTGCTATGCCGGTCTGCTGTAGAGCTGTTGGGTGCTAAGTGTCACTGTGTTTAGCATGCTGTGCTGTAGAAATCTCTTTTGTCATATTGGTAGCTCAAGATGTTGGTTCATGGTTTTGGTTTTTTTTTGATGTTTTCCTGTTTTTGTTGTTTTTTAGTTTAGTGTGTTGGCCGAGATGGTCATTTTGTTCTAGTTTTGTTGAGGCATGGCTGCTTTTGTTGCTTTTAGTTTGTTGGGTCTTCCTGAGGAATGCCTCTTGTATATATACATTCTTTTGTCTTAATTTATAACTTACTTACCTAAAAAAAAAAATTATGTTATATCAATTTGAGTAGTTTGATGGAACATTGAGCTTTTACTAGAGTTTATCTTTTGTGAACTAATCATTTCTTTTTTTGGTAATGATGTTTTCCAGGGTATCTCCCTGTCCTAACACTCTTAACACATTACACCAAACCTTAGCAACACGTGATCTACAGACTGACCAGAGCAGTTTATAGAAGCAACAATTATCAACAATTCGAGGTGACACTATCTTCCTCCTTACTAATAGATCGCAAGTAGTAATTATATATTTTTTTTTGCATTGTGAACCAACAGAAAACTTGGAACGCATAACCAAATGATATAATCTACTCATGGAGGCTACATAAATTAAATCATCATTTGCATAACTCCATGACATTCTATCATGAGTTTGATTGTTGCCCTTAAAGCCATCCAATGATCTTATAATTTATCCTCTTCTTTTTCCCAGGGATAAAGTTCTCTATTATTACTTAACTTCTATCCAATGCTCTCTCTCCTTTAATGGCCACAATATTAGATGTAACCTTTTTTTTTTTTTTCTTTTCCTTTTTTTCTTTTTTGTAATGACTAGGCTAAGCTGTTCTTAATGACAAATTGCCTACCCATTTTAGAATTTGTCCCAATGCCAACAATTAATTTAAACCTCTGTTTTATCATATTACTAAATATTGTCTCACCCCCTACCAATGATATAATATCATACCAATCCCTGATACCTTCTTTGAATTAAATGTCTTAGGCAGCCATGAATTTCTCTTCACATTGTATTTTTCACACAGAACTTTTCTTTATAGCGCAGGCATAATTTGTAATTTTGAAGTGATTAAATACCCATCTCACCAAAATCTCTTGATCTATTCACATTGTCCCATTTAATCAGCCTAAGCTTTCTTTAATCCTCCTTGTCTCTCATACGTAAGAAGCTACACTGAAATTTCTCCAATTCATTAGCCACACATAAGGAATCTTAAATACAGACAAAAAGTAAACTGGTAAATTACCAAGTGTGGACATGATTAATATCATCCTAGTTAAAATTGACTCCAAAGAAGGCTTCGGCAACACGGTAGTTGAACGAATTCAAATTTGAATTCGCCTCTAGTTTCGTTCAGAAACTCCGAAGTGTTCTAATGGAAATTCATTTTCAATTGTGACTTGGATTCTCTCTTTTTCTTGAGAATTCTAGATGGAGGTTTGATCTGATATAGGCAAATTCTGGTAACTTCATCGTTGAATTTTGTATAGGACACTGTATTTCTCATCGCGTTTCCAATGACTTCGAGAAGTTAGATTGCTGAAATTAGAATAGATTTAAGGTTGTTCACACCACCATCTCAAGTCTATAAGTACCCCACTCTTCCTAAGTTGTTGTAGAGAAGAAAATTCATATCAAATTACAATATAAATTAGAGTCACGGTCAAATCGATTTTTCTGAAATTTCTACTCTGTTTTCTTCATCATTATTCATTTTAGAGTCTGAGTTAAAGAGAGTGCAACACAAGTTTGGTTCGCTATATTTGAGATCATCGTGTTGCAGTCTTGGATTTTAGTTGTTGTATCCTGGGAGGTTGGCACCAATAACTTAGCACCTCGGTAGGGGCAAATTAAACCCTAAGAAAATTGCGTCCAACACAAGCCTCGACGGTATTGTATTGTTCTGTGTTGCAATTTTCGATTTATTATTAAGCATAATCTTCTTGCATAATTGTTTATTTGAAGTTTCATTGTGTTTTGTTGCTCTATTTCTCTCTAAAAAATAATTTTTCCTCACCCAGTCATCTGAGACGACCGCCTTTGTGAAATTTTTGTTTTGCTTTGCTTAGTTGCAAGTCAATTCCAATAATCACTTATTTATACTTGTGCTCAATTTGTAATAACTTCCCAACATTCTCTAATTCATCTCTTCCAAATATAACGATGTTCATAAAATTAATTTAAAAAAAAAAAAACTTGCCGAACGCTGTCTGTCTATTTATTTATTATTATTATTTTTTGATTCACTGCGGACAGCGATTTAGTGTAGTCACCTATGTTGACACAATTTTTATGTTTTAAGATATATATTTACATATATTTAATATTTTCGGAAATTTTTCAGGTTAAGAGTTTGTAAGAAAAAAGATTGGCTTCCTTTCAATTTAATTTTTGAAATGAGTTTTAAGTTTTGAGTAATGTTTTAAAAGATAAATTTTTGAAAAGAAAAAAATTATTTGGTTATGAGTTTTGAATTGTATTTTGAGATTTTTTGAGATTTTTTTTAAGGTCTCTAATATTACAATTTTAGAAGATAAAGGGCATCCCAAACTTTCATAGTACCTTAGGTCCCTCAAAAATACGCACCTCTTCCCTCCAAAATTATTGAACCAAAATATCCTTGTGTTTTACATTCAATTTAACATCTTTCACTTTTTGAAAATTTTGAAAACTTAAAAATTCAATAACCATTGATTTAGATGTTCATTTTTAACAAAAATTATATTTTTGGAATGCCCTCATTGAGATCTATCCAACAAGATGTATGAGGAATATGAAACTCAGGTGAAAAAATTGATAAAATTTCACTGAGTTAGAAATCAACATGAAAGTAAATTTTTCTTACTACATTTGTAAAGAAATTTCAGAGAAAGTCAAATGTGTTAGAGAAAATCAACATAAAAGTAAATTTCTTTTATAGAGAAATTTTAGAAAAAGTCAAATGTGTTAAGAGAAAATCCACATGAAAGTGAAAATCCACATGAAAGTAGATTTCTCTTACATTTGCAAAGAAATTCAAATGTGTTCGAGAAAATCAATATGAAAGTAAATTTCTCTTACATTTGCAGAGAAATTTCAGATAAAGTCAAATGTGTTAGAGAAAATTAACATGTAAGTAAATTTCTTTGACTCTATTTGCAAAGAAATGTTAGAGAAAGTCAAATATCTTAGAAAAAATAAACATGCAAGTAAATTTCTCTGAATACATTTGTAGAGAAATTTTGTATGCAAATCAAATTGTAAGTGTGTGATGGCAAAAAGAGATCAACATGACAGAAAAATTTCAGGAAAAAAAAAATCAAATGTGCTAGAGAAATAAACATGCAAGTGTGTAATGTGTCAAGTGAAAATCAAATACACAAGAGGGTAAATGACTACATTTGCAAAGAAATTTTATAGGCAAGTCAGAGAAATTTCATATACACAAGAAAGTATTAAGTGTGTAAAGTGTACAGTGACTAGAGAAACATCTTAAAGAAATTTCATACACAAATCTATTTTGTATAATTCAATTGATACATACACAAATACTATTCCCAACCGATAAAATAATAGTTATTTCATAAAAAATTAATTATTTAAATTATTTCATAAAAAATTAATTTTTTTTTTTCATAAAGAAAACCCCTTAAATTATTATTTTATTTTTATTTTTTTTTTGTTACAGAAAAATCCTCCCACTCTCCCGCAGGTCCAGGGCAGCGCCCCTTGCAGAGATCACCAAGGTGTCCTGTTGTCCATTCCGAGATAGGAGACTATAACCTGGGAACTTGCCCTGACCTCCCAAGACAAGCTCTGCTTAAGTCAGGACTCAAGTAGTGGGAGCATTGGGCCCACGCCAAGTGCTGTGGTAGCAACAACTTAAGGCCAACCTCCTAACCAACTGCCCTACGCCCATGTAACGCCCTCAAAATAGACTCATTATATATATTTGTCACTGACATGCAATATTTAAAGTAAACAATTCATTATCTCATTCATCAGAGTATTTCTAAATAAAAGCATTACATGTAACAGCAAATTAAATGCCCTACGGGCTTACATCTTTCCAAGCCAACACTTGGACACAAAAATATGAGTTCTAACTCAAATACAAGTAAAGCCCTAGGCTTGACTGTTTACATGTACTATCAAATCAAAACAACTAACTGAAGATAGTCTTCAAAATCCAAAAGTCAAATCCTTCCAAGCTAAGTCCTTGGAGGTAGCTTATCACCTGAACCTGAAAATGATGTTCCCATAAAGGGTGAGCCACAGCCTAGTAGAAAAAATACTAAACCAAATATAAGCATTGAATAAAGCTATAGCATTCAATAGATGGTTATCCAAGATAATCAATTGTATCATTATACAGTCTCATGACACTAATGTCTAAGACACATTTCACTTTCCATTATTATCAACATGGCTCAGAACCTGGCCACACTTACAACAGTGAACTATATATCATATTCACATTACTTTCAATATCAACAAAACAAATGAGACTCAGGCTCATATCAAAACACTTCATACTTCCAGTTTGATACACATTGTAGTGCTGTATCAATAACATGTAAAAACACTTCAATATAATAAGCACACATAATAGTGATGCTAATGGAGTCCATCCCCTATCTCCTCCCAAACAAAATCCGGTTTAGAGGTCCATCCCCTATCTTCCCCTAAACCGTGGAGTACATCCCCTATCTCCTCCCAAACAATATGCATATGCAATGCTCCATCAATACATGTAATTTCCGTATTAATTCAATAGTCTAAATTTATGACTTAAACAAATTGATTAGTTTCAATTTTCCATAATCCACATGCAATGTCTACAACAAACACGACTATCCTCCACCGATAACCCAAAACAGTTATTTCTAGACTGGAAATAAATATATCAACAATTCAATAGGCGAGTGATTTTAATTATCCAATGTAGACGCGCCCGCGGAGGGGGGCCTTATGCTACTACAGTTCGGACTCTCGATTTTGTTGTCGCGGTTCCTAATCTGAACCAAAGAGTCCAAATCTGGCAAATCGTTTTGAGAAACAGATTTTTGAAAAAGTAGTGCCAAACATGGACTGCTTTGCCAGATACAGAGTCGCCACCTAAATATTTTTTAAATGGGGAAATTTAGGAAACCCTGACTCGGTGCCGAAGGCCACATGTCCGTCATCACCGGAGTTGTCTCGGCTCGGGAGCTTGGGTACGATCGGGGAAGGTCAGCTATGAGCACCCCCTTTCGCCCGGTCCGAAGACCGGCCTCTACTAACCATGATATCCGATTTTGAAGACGTTATGTGTTCTTATTCCATTTATTAGCCTAGAATTACTATGTTATGTGCGCAGCACACAAGTATAGACTAGATTGCCTAATTTGGAAACAAACATTGCATATCCGTTCGGTTTTGAAAAAGGCTTTGGAATTTGCTACTCGCAAGTAGGCTAAAATACGGATTTCAACGAGTTTTTCCAACTCAAACAATCCAACCTTCACCCACAGGCATTCAATCAGTTTATCAGATAAGCATTTAGCCACATGGCAAGCATACTGTCATGGCAACACTCACACGCATGCGGGGTGCTAAAGCATAAATACTTACATCGTACTCCGTGCCAAAACAGTAAACTAGTTAGCAAATATGCATGTCCTAGTTCATGTTAAAAATGGCTAATGCATCACATGCAAAAATGCAATCTAGGCAGGCTCGGCTAACCCTAAACATGGCATGTGAAATGCGATCGACTACCACATATTCAATTTGTGAATTGAAGTACAGATGCAGTTAGCGTGATGTACCGAGCCTAATGTATGTAATACAAATGTATGGATGCACGCATGCATAGCGTAAGGTATGCTAATTTTAAAGATGCCCTAATCTACCATCATAAGCAGGTAAATAAAAGGGAAGAAAGAAGTGGGGATTGGAAGACATACACTCCACTCACACACACTTATTACAGATTTGCCCTCACTCAGAGGGACCGAATAAATATTACAAATTAATTAACTACGCAAGCTAATTAATATTACAAATTGCCTAATTAATTAACAAATTAAATAAGCTAAGAAAAGCAGTAAAACTGCCTTGGGAAATGCGCCGCCATGCACAGGCTGCCTCTGTTTTCCTTCCTTCACTCCTCTGGAGGTTGCCAAAACCTCAGGACTGCTTCCTTGGATGTTGGGAGACATCACCGGCTGCATGGAATTGCCACCGGCAGTGGGATGTGGCCACCGGCACAAAGTGAAGCTGTCGGCAGAGAAATGATTGCCGGTCGGCACTTTGTACTGCCGGTCGGCAAGGTGTTCCTGCAGAATCTGCAAATGACAGCAACAGAGGGCAAGGCAAAGCATGGCAGCACAATTCAAGGCATATGTGCACCAACCATGTCCCTTATCATGGTAATGACTCAAAGGGGCATGTGCCTCGATTCTCGGACCACCAATCACACATTCCCATGCATGATGGCCCAAGTGATCAAGTATGCAACTTTGATTTCAAATGCATGGAAACCAAATCAAACCAAAGTCCTAATCCCTATCACCAAATCAAGGGGCAAGGAATGCATGTTGATGCAATGCAACCTAATCATGTTATCATTCATGCAACATGAACAATGCAATGTACTTATGCAAAGCATACAAGAAAACATGCAAGGTAAGCATGCAAACCAAATAGAGGATGGACTTAAGCATGAATTAGGCAGCCCTAAATGGTCCTAAAACAGTGGCCAAAATGCCCAAAAAAGGAGGCTAAACACACATGCACACATACACATGTTATGGTCCAAACCTCAAGCATTAAGCAAGCAACATTCAAGCACACTTGACAAGAGATTTCATGGACGATTAGCATGCAACATGAGCTCTAAAATCATGCTATAAAATGATGCCCAATCACGTTAAACAAGACAAGCAAATGCATGCAAGCATGGTCCAAATACTTGAGGCAAGTCATGAAGTTTTGAAGCACATTTATCACAACAATCATGGCATGCATTAAACAACTAAAAACAGGTTTTTAGCATGTTAAAACAAGGCTAAAGGACTACTTAGATGGCATCTAAGTGGCTCAAATTTAGAGGCATGCACGATGGTCAAAACATGGAGCATGCAACACATGCTTCCAAAGCATTAAAGAGGCATGCAAGGCAGTCACGCAAGCATGAAATTGGGACTGAAATAACATGTAGGGTGGCCCTAAATCACCAAATCAATGCAAAGATGTCATGCTATACATGCACGTACTTAAGGCCAACAAGCCAGAATGCAAAGTGGCTATACTAAGCATGCTAAAATCAACCCAAACACTTATGGACAGACCTAAAACATGTCAAGATAAGCACAAAATCTTCACAAATGTAAGCCTAAAACATGCTAGAAACAAAGGCACACGACCTAAGACATGTTAAGGAATCACAAGGCATTACATGGCAACTATGCTAAGCATGCATGAAGTACCAAAACCAATTTAAAATCATGTTATATTATGGAAAAATAAGCATAAAAAACAGTCTATACATGCTCAACACACACTCAAACATAGGCTCCCTTTAGAAGCCAAAACATGCCCTTTTCAAGGACAACAAGGAGAGGGGGTGGCCCTCTCCTTTTAGAGACTTCAAGGCACCATCTCCACCACTGAAATCCCTCAAGATTTCAGTGGTGAAGAGGCCCAAACACCAAAGTCCCGAAACTAGCACAAAATAGCACAAAATGAGGCCTTTAAAGGTCTAAGAGGGGTCAAACACTCTCAAACCACAAAACACTCTTAATAAACAATCAAGAGGGCCTAAAAACAGAACTTTTTTGTGTTATACAATAAGCACGAAAATAGCTCTAAGATAGGTAGAAAATCAATGCAAAAATGGGGAATAATGGGACTAGATTCTCACCCTTGAAGACCCCTTTACAAATGATGCTCCAATGGCTCTCCTTGGCTTGAATCCAACACCAAAACTTTAAAATCAGTCCCTTAGAACCTCAGTAGCTAAGTGAAGGTGAAACACTAGGTGTTTGTGTGCAATAGTATGGACTAAACACACTAAAACACACACAAGAGGGAAAAAGAGAGAGATAAGGTGTATCAAACCCTAACCCTAGAACTCAAATCCTAACAATGGCTGTCTAAGCTCTCTCAAGTGTCTCAAGTGTCTAACCTCTTTGCAACAAGAGAGAGCCTCTCTCTATATAGAAGCTTTTTGTCTTGTAAAGGTTACAAGACAAGCTTCACAAGAGGGAGATCCCTCCATACACGTGTATGGAGGGGAGCAAAAGCAAGACAGCTGTCTTAAAATATCTGCAAAAGCAGATGCACAGTAGTCGGCCGGCCAAAAATGCCATCTTGGCCAAAGGAGTGCCGACCGGCACTAAATAGTGCTGACCGGCAACAAATAGTGCCGGCCGGCAACAAAAAGTGCCGATGGAAGCAAAGACCAGCCGGTGGCCTCAAGCCACTGCCGGTGGTGGGTGGGGATGGTCTACAAGCCCTACCCTGCCTCTCAAAGGCAAGATGTCAGTGTTTGGTGCAAAACGAGACACTAAACGGTCGAGTTCGGAGATCCTGAGGCAAGGCGCGTAGCCGAGGCCTCCGGGAACTCCAAACGAACACAAACATGGATAATCACCGAGTGTTCAAACGGTGACGTCCAAGTCTTGAGGACGGTCAAAAATGAGGTGTCTACAGTTGCCCCTCTTTGACAGAACTCGAAAGTCATAACAATGACGGGAGTGAATGTCAAAGCCCAAAGACGACCCATTTTTGACAAGGCCAAAGACTTAGACAAACATGCAAGACAATCAAGATATGCGCCCGAAGGTAGGGGCAAAATGCAAGACAATGCACAGAGCCGGACATAACTTATGATCATGCAAAGAAAGCTGTAACGAAGCACACATGCGACGGTTTTAAGCTAGCATACACCAAACTACACTATAATGCAGAAAGGATGTAAGAGAATTATGCAATTCTCAATACGTCTCACTCGGAGGATACAATACCTGTGCGGCTCGTCTGGTTGCACCAGCTTCAAATGAACCGTACATACAATATCGTGCCTGAAAAGAAAACAAACTTAACAGGTACAATATTGTCAGCAACATGCATGACAATGCAAAAACGGATGCAAAATGATATGCAATATATACAAAACAATGTATAAACAATGCAAATGAAGATGCAATGTAATTAAAACAATGCAAGCTATATGCAAAGCAATTGAATCACGATCTAATCACGAGTGGTTCGAAACCACACCTATGTCAAATAGATTGATGGAGGTAACAAGTCTGTCTACCATAGAACGGTCAACTGAACTATGAGCATTGTAGACAGACACAAGAACAAGTATTTGGGGGGGGATTGACATAAGTGGGGAAACAACCCGCTGGAGAAAGGACAATGATCCTAATGCCGGATGCAAAAATTATACTACGATGTAATGGAAATGAATATGGCACGCGGGCCAAACCAAATCTTGCCTAGGTAGGGCATGTACGCATACAAGCCACGTCTAACATAGAACGGTCTACTGAACTATGCTTCGACACGAGAAGTATGGGCACATACCAGACCAAGCTCAACATGGAAAGGCGCAAGCCATAGATGGAAGGTGATACAATGAATGCATGCGATCTACGATGCAATGGATATGGCACGTGGGCCAAACCAAATCTTGCCTAGAAAAGGCATGTACGCATACGAGCCATGTCTAACACAGAAAAGGTGCCGCAACCCTCAAACCAACATACCAGCGTGGAATAGGCGCGCACACATGCAGAACTGTGTTTTAACGTGAAAAGTAAGGGCACATACCAGACCAAGCTCAACATGGAAAGGGGCAAGCCATAGATGGAAGGCGTTATGCAATGCATGCATGCAAACTACAATGCAATACTTACAACTATGCAATGGAATGGATATTTACAAAATGCATGACAATGCAGTATGATGCGATCTACTGGGGAAAATGCAATTAATACATGCAAGCTACAATGGAAATGCATGACAATGCACATGATGCAACGACTATGATTGCAACTTTCCCTATCTTACCAACAAGGCGATATACTAGGTTGGTTCAGTATCCAGAACTAAGGCGTAGACACGCCGCCTCAATCTATGGGGCTTCCATACAGATTTCAAGCCGAGGGTACACCCCTGGGTATTTAAACTAGACTTTAGTCTCGGAATTCCCGAACCTTTGCGTTCTAGGCATAAGCCGTTCGAACTCTAGTTTTCACCGTCCCCGTTGGTCTTCTAGGAACTTACCGCAAACATAGGCAGGTGGCTTTACCAGACCACCGAAAGTCGTTCGGGCACGACAAACACCAAAGGAATTGCACCTTCAGAGGATTTAAGGTCTCCTAGACCGGGATGCAAAATGCATGCAAACTGCGCACGTCAATGTGCTGAAGGTTTCGCACCTTCGAAGAATTTAAGGTCTCCTAGACCGTGCGTGTTTAAGGTCTCGCCAGACCGTGGCGATGTGCGAAACAATGCAAGAATGAGGCACGCATGCCTATGCAAATGAAGCATGATACAAGATGATACAAATGAGACACGCGTGCCTCATAAAATGAAAATGATACAAGTGTGACACGCACGCCATATGGAATGCAAAATGAAACAAATGAGACACGCGTGCCTCATAAGATGCAAAATGATGCAAGTGTGACACGCATGCCACACGGAATGCAAAATGAAACAAATGAGACACGCGTGCCTCATAAGATGCAAAATGATGCAAGTGTGACACGCATGCCACACGGAATGCAAAATTTTGAAAATTGGACTTATACGCTACGTGAAGCCGGTTCTGTATTCAAAACAATGCAATGTACTAACAAGTACAAGCAAGGTGCGCAAAATAGCGCGATAGGATACATGCAAGATGCAAGTGAGGTGCACAAAACAGTGCGATGCGGTGCGCAAAATAGCGCGAGTGATTTTGAAATGCACAAGACAGTGCGATGCGCTAAACAGCGCGATTGATTTGCAATGCACAAAACAGTGCGATGAAGGTGCGCAAAACAGCGCGAATGACATGTAGTGCACAAAACAGTGCGGTGCGCAAAACAGCGCGAACAATAAACTGCACAAAACAGTGCGATGCGCAAAACAGCGCGATTGAAATGCAATACACAAAACAGTGCGATCGATTGCATGCTCTATGCAAATGACGACACGCATGCCGATGCAAAATGGGGCACGCATGCCGATGCGAATGAGGCACACGTGCCGATGCGAACAAGGCACACGTGCCGATGCGAATGATACAAATGAGACACGCCTGCCTTATAAAACATGAAATGATGCGAAGTGTGACACGCATGCCATACGAAATGTAAATGGACTTAAATGCGTAACAACGCACGTGTTTCGGGATGCACGACAATGCAGACGGTGCGCGAGACGACGTATGTCTTGAAATACGCGACAATGCTAGAAATGAAAATGCAATAACAATGCATGAGGGATGTGCATGACAGTGCAAGGGGTGCGTGTTACAACGCATGCAGTATGTGCATAACAATGCAACTGTGAGGCGCATGACAGCGCGATATAATGCACCGAAGTTAGTGCGATGAACGCGTGCAACGCATATGGGGCAACTTTTGAATTTAAAAGGATACAAAAAGGATACTCCTTGCACAAATTCGAGTGCCACGCACAGAAGACACGACCCGAGGTCACAACGGAGGTCGGTTGAGCGTCGGAGATGCACTTTCTTGCACTTTCTTGACCTATGAAGACCAAAAACTACTCATATGGCCCAAACAAGGCTGTGGGAACACCACCGGCCGGGAGGGGAGGCCACCGGCTGTCCACCGGCTGCAAAATAACTCCATCGGCACAAAATAATGCCGGCTGGCACAGAATATTGCCGACCGGTAGAAAGTTGCTGAGTCGGGGCAGTTTCGAGATTTCACTTCGGGTGTTTTAAAATAGGGTTTCAAACCCTATTTGCTCACTTCCTCCACCGCCGAAATCCCACACTCTCTCTCTCTAGAGTGTTTTTCTCTCATTTTTTGCCCGTTTCTTCGCGTTCTACGCCCGTTTCGTCGTCGGATTCGCGATTCCCTTCGCGTTTCGGACATTTTCAACCGAACATATCTTTGTTTCGGTGCCTCGTTTGGCGTTCCCGCCTTTTCAGGGTTTGTTCCCCTTGCTTTCCTCTTCATTCCCGTGCCTTTTCGCATTCCGGCCTTTCCGGTCATTTCCGACCCTCTCGGGAGTTGACTTTTCGGTTGACTCTTCGCATTCCAGCCCGGTTTCCCTTCCTCCGACCATTTTCACATCATTCCTGACATGGCGGACGACATTCCACGTGGCGGGACTCCCCCGGACCACGAGATGGATCCCGGGGTCAAGCTCCTACCGTTGAGCAAGCGCCCGTTCGACCCGGCGACCTACCGACCGGCGATCCATGTTCTGCCCCCCGACGGTCTGCGCCAGTTCCGAAGCTTCGAGAGGCACGTGGCGCCTGAGCTAGTACTGCGCGAGCCTGATACAAAACTGTCATAGTTAGTTGTACTCTTTAACTGCTTGAATCTGACATGCTATACACTGTAGTTGACTGTAGACATACATACAACTGATATCTGCTTGAGACTGACACATGCACACACACTGCACTAGCCCCGAATCACTCAAACACACTGCACTCATTGTATTTGTCTGAATCTGTTAAATTTGCACACATGCTATATCCGTTCTGAAACACCCAAACACGCTGACACATCACACGTATTTCACTGTAAGCACACCGGCACCCAGTATTTGTTTAAATCTGACAAACTTGCACACATGCTTTATCTGCTCGGAACCACCCAAACATGCTGACACATCACACGCTGTACTTCACTGTAAGCACACCGGCACCCGGTATTTGTCTGAATCTGTCAAACTTGCACGTATGCTACATCTGTTTTTTCAAAGCTTCATTTTTGAATGTTGTCTTGCAATTGTTATTTTCTGTTTACAGGAGGGTTCCCATACCATCCGCGGGTATGGGAACACTGGCGCTCGGGAGTGGTACAATGAGCTCCCTAACGCGGTCCGACGCATAGTGGACCGGGCGGGCTTTGGCGCCTTCTGCCGAGGACTCTCCAGGCTTTCCACCTGCAGACCTCTCCTTGCCGCTCTAGCGGAGAGATGGTGGAACACCACCGATTCGTTTCACTTTTCCGCTGCAGGGGACATGACGATGACCCCTTACGATTTCTCGATGCTCACAGGCATCGGGGTAGGGGGTGATCTGATCCCATTTGATATCGACATGGATGAGTGGACCGCCGCTCAGGTGCATCTACTGGGGGAGGCCCCACCTCTTGCTCGTCTAGGCTTTGTGCGGTACTCCTGGTTCGAGGTACAGTTTAGGGTCCAGCCCGTGTTGGAGGAGGAGGCGCAGATGACTCAGGAAGACGTGGAGAGGTACGCCCACGGCTTCCTGATGTTCTTATTCGGGACGACCATCTTCGCCGACCGGGCGAACACCGTGCCTCTCTGCTTACTCAGCGCACTGGTGGACGTCAGGGACATTTTGCACTATGACTGGGGTGGCGCCGCTCTGGCCACTCTCTACGGGTACATGAGCTCGACTTCGCGCGGCAGCGGCCAGTTGCTCGGAGGCTACTGGCGGGCTTGGGAGGTACACTTCTTCTCCGCTTTTTCACTTCTGTCCGATATTTTCTGTACTCTGTACACTGCACACACTGTAGTCTGCTCTATACTTGTCGTATACTGTACACACGGCACATACATACATTCTGCTTCACACTGACTGTACACTGCTCACACTGTACACTGCACACAATACACTGCACAACACACGGCTCTGTCATTTCTGCTTTATTCTATATATTCTGCTTTTTCTGATAAATGCACTGGTATTTACCTTGCAGCTGTGGGTTTACGCCTACTTTCCTAGGCTTGCCCCCGTACCAGTCACAGAGACTCCCTTGGTCGTCCCCTTCTCACGGCGCTTTGACGGGAGATGCACCCGGCGGCCGCGAGAGACTTTCGGCTTTTTCCGCCGATACTTCGATACCATTACCCCGACCGAGGTATGTTTTACTTGCAGTTCATTTAAGCTTCACTTTTCCACTGCATATTTCAATAACAGTAGATAACAAACTGTCTGTCACTTTCAGATCACTTGGCGGCTGTGGGCTCCGTTGCCAGCTGTGACTCGAGATCGGTTTGCCGGTGCCGATGAGACCTCACGTTTCTGAATCTTGCTGGAGGGCCCGGTCTGTCGGGCTTGGTACCTGGGTGAGCGTTTCCTACGCCAGACCCTGGGGTTACCTGAGTAGATAGTCCCGGTTCACCCTCCTGCGGATATGAGGGAGACCGAGAGGCTCACCAGCGAGCAGATGGACGACTACACCATTGGCTCGGAGGAGGCCGGCTTCAGTGGCACCGGAGACTATCGGGAGTACGTGCAGACGTACCTGATGCGACCTCTGAGCGGCGGCCGTCGAGCAGAGGGGGCCAGGCCTGTGGCATCGGCGGCTGGGGCCGGAGCGGGAGTTGGAGTAGGGGTTGCGAGGAGGGCCCGAGTCCGTGGCAAGGGCGGAGCTCAGGGAGGACGGGGGACTGGCTGGCCCGCCCTGCCCGCTGTACTGACTTTCCAGGGACAGGGTGGGGCGACCTATCAGATCCCCTTCGCCCCTCCGCCAGCTGATCACGAGTTCGTCGGTGTCCCCGACTTACCTCCGGTATGTATTACTGCACTTTCGTATAGTCATTCATTTTCAGTTTATTTGATATTCCACAGAATATTGATGCATCTGATACTTTTGCAAGCTTCTTCTGAGTACACCCGTCAGTCGTTGGCGATGAATGCCTCGATGATGGGAATGCTTTAGCGGACATTTGACCTCCTAGCCCTCTACAGCATACCGGTATGTTCTTCTGACACTGGCCTCAACCATTCATACACTGCTTCACATAATCTGATGCACGGCACAACACCTGATACACTGATCTCACAACATCTGACACACTGCATACACTGCATTCTGCACTGTTAAACTGCCAACGGCATTCATACACTGCACTCATACACTGCATTTGGCACTGTTAAACTGCTCACGGCATTCTCACACTGTACTCATACACTGCATTCTGCACTGATAGACTGCTCACGGCATTCATACACTGTACTCTGCATTGCATTCTGCACTGATAAACTGTCTACAGTATACTGATGCATTTCCCTTTTATGTACTTTTTCAGCCTCCTTTCCAGATTCCCATGGCAGGAGGTGCTCCAGCTGGACCTTCCGTCCCTGCCCGGGGGAGAGATGAGGAGGGCCGAGTATTCCCCCGCTCCAAGGCGGGGAGTGCTCATGTCGGGAGCAGCTCGCGAGCTCCAGTCCCGGATGATGACGATGACGAGGAGTCAGAGGCGGAGGCGGAGGCAGAGGCGGAGTCCGGGTCATCGGAGGAGGAAACCGGAGGGGGTTCTAGCTCAGGCTCTGACGACGATGCTCATGATGCTCCTGGACCCTCGTCCAGGAAGAGGACCAGGACAGACTGATGGCCCTTGGAGTGCTCGACACAGATGCGAATTTTTGTTATTTTTCCTCTTTCTTGTACTTTTCCTCTTTTCTTTGGTAGTTAGATTACCATGTACTGCCGCAGGCAGATTTTGTTTTCCTCAAAACTTTGTACTCGAGAAAAATTATGAAATGAACAGATTTTTGCTTAAAAAGTGTTACATTTACATATCTCATGCATTGCATCGCATTCCATCATGTTACACCTCAATGTAAATGAAATTGATTGGTTGTCTGAAAATTGAACACTTGCACTATAATAATCAGATAACTAAACAGCCAACAGCAAGATAACCCACTGCCTGATTCTGGATACACAGCCCTCGCTCTACTGGGGATTAATCTGCATACGGCCTATAACACAGCATTCGGTTCATTCTGCACACAGCAAATCCTGAGTGAACGGCCCAATCTGACAAGACGGAGCTCAAAGGGGGAACCGGTTGGAGTTGAAGCATGCTCCAATGTAGAGAATGGCACAGCACTCCGAGTGTAAACAATTCTGAAATTAAACGAGGGTTTTTCAAACCAGGGTATCGAGCCTACAACCGAACACAGCGGGGAGGACTCGAACAAAAAGGTACACGACCTAAACACAACGAGACATGCTCGGAGAAGACCTAAAACACAGGTCGAGATAAACAAAACAAAAGACATGACACACAGATGCGTCGGCGAAGATGGGGGACCTCGAACCACGAGGAGCCAGTTCGATCTGGGTATTGTTTCCCACCTCCTTCTGATTTGTGATTCTCACATCACTCGACTCTCGAGCTCGGATTTTCTCTAAAAACCCTTTTCCTCACTTTTCTCTCAACTTACACCTCTCTATTCTTCATTCTCTTATTTTTCATCCCTCCCCGGGGTGATTGATGGATAAATAGAAAGGTGTGGGTTCGTGCTCAACACCGTTAGCTCACAGCTATTTCTTCTGGCGGGTAGAGCACTCTTCTGGCAAGTACGTCGATGACGGGGGAAAGACAGAACGCCTGGCTCAACTGTGCCCCTAGTTCATCATTTTAACCATTCTTTTCGTTTTTGGTTTTCTACTAAAACAAGGTTGATCAAAATGAGAGTCGGATTAACGTACTTGTTCGATTTTTGATTTGAAAAGTATGCAAGTCAGGCTGCAAGCACTGAAAATCTTCCTTTTTGGGTCCAAGACAATGGCCCAGTTTTGGAAAATGAAATAGTTTTCGAGAACATAGTCAACCTCAGTAAAAATTTACAAAAACTATTTTTCAAACAGTCAATGCTCAACGGGCATGGAACTTACTCTTTGAGATGCGCAACCTCGGATCGGAGGCAATGGAAAATTGCCCCTGGTTCGAAAAAAAGGGGGGAGGCAACGGAAAGTTGCCCCTGGTTTGAACGGCGTCTCGTGACAACGGAAAGTTGCCCCTTGTTTGGATGGTGCCGCAGCAGTCTGCAAACAGTCTTCATTGGCAGTGGTCGAGCTCTTGGACACATCGATGACGAAGACGGTCACAACAAATATATGGACACAGTCGCCTTGGAAGCATTGGCGACTAGACTTTGGGATGAAGTCGAAACCATTGCATGGACTGAGACGCTATGACAGCGTTGGGGGCTGGACTTCATGATGAAGTTGCCAACGTATCCCAAACATGGGAATCAAGCCTCACGTAGTTCCGGTTAAGGTACACTCGAGTATTTTAACCTTCACTTTTTTTAGGCTCTCACTTTTGCCAAGGCGCCCAATGCGGGTTTTCGACCTTGCGAGCTTCTTTTCATTTTCTTTTGTTCATTTCTTTTTTTTTCGCATTTTTCTTTTTCTTTTCTTTTCTTCTTTTTTTGTATTTTTTTACTTTTTTGTATTTTTCTCTTGCTCTAACTTTTGCCTGGGTCGCCCTTCCGGGTTTTCGGCCCAGCGAGCCTCTCAAAGGGTAAAAGCGTAGCAAGTCCATGCCAAATGGTTCCTGAAACTGAAGCCTCCCTGTGTCTAAGAGAACGGCTGTTGCAATGATTTGCGGAAGAATCCATCCCGGTTGCTCCACGAGCTTCTTCTGGTGAGATCTACTCGTTTTGATTTGGCTTTGATGCCTCTTGGTTGAAGGCTACTTCAAAACTGGCCACACGGGCCTTCTCTGACAGTCGGCCATTTAGATGTTCTGAACGGGTTCAAGGTTCGAAGCGGGCGGGTTGAATCTTGAGGCTGAGAGCGATCCTAGGCTGCGCAATCTCAAGAGCGATTCCACACAGGTCTTCGAGGGGCCGCGTAAAACATTTGTTTTTGAAAGTTTTTAAGAAAGCGACAAATCGCTCGCGCCGAAGATAGTGTGGAACCAATCTGGATCATGCCAGGATCTTTCTCAGTACTCATGCCGACAAGCATGGTTTCATTCATAAAAAGGCTTAGCACGCCTCTCTTTCTCTCAAAATGATCAAAATCTTGCAAAACCCGAGAAATTCCTTCCTCTTCGTTTTCATCACCGCGGTGTTCAAAAGGTTTGTTTTTTGAAAAACTTAGGTTAATGCAATGAGTTTGGCGCGCAGGAGAGCAGGCGAGATGTACTGTCAGCCCAATCAAATTCTCTGGCATTTATGCTGAAAGCAAGCATGAAGTTGAGATAGCAACAGCTGTTCCATTCAGATTTGTTGGTGTAACTGGCCCCTTGGCAGAAACAGACTCAAAACAAAAACAGATAATTACAAGACAAAACGGTGTTCGAGGCAACAACCCCCAGAATCACCTGGTATTATATACAAAGGGGACTGACTCGATACAACAAGACAGACCCTTAAGCAAAAAGACTGACTCAAGACAAAGAGACAGACTCAAAACAAAAGACTGACTCGATACCCAAGCCAGGATTTACAAAGTTAGCGTTCACAGCCACTCAAAAAATGCGTGCCAGACACCACATTCAAAACACATCCAGATGCCGCCCGCAGGTGGTTCATCTTCTGATTACATACTTGCAGTATCTGTGTCCTCAAAATCCAATAACTGAGTGGTAACGGACTTGGCTGAGGTGGGCGGGAGGATAACCTCGTTATCAATCAAATCTTGCACCTCGTGACGGAGGCGGAAGCAATTGTCGGTAGCATGGCCCGTCTGCTGGTGGTACGCGCAGTACTGAGCAGCATCATGCGTTGCAGGGAGATTCTTTGGGAGAGGCCGAGGCTCCAAGGGTTTAAGGTGTCCCTTCTCGGCAAGGATCTGAAGTGCCTGGGACAAAGGCATGTAGAGAGCATAGAAGGTCCTGCGCCCCCGGCGCAGGTACTTTTGGGCACCCTTACTAGCTAAACAGGCGAAGGGGTTGGCAGGCGCCACCTTGGTTTTCTGATCTTTCCCGGGTGCAGGGGCTGGAATAGGAGGAACTGCCTTGGCATGACGGGGCCTATCCCGATTTTCTGACTGGCTTGAACTACCCTCAGGTGGAGTGGGGAAAGCATCCTCCACAGTTTTTATCACCACTGCGGATATCTGTTGCTTGTTCATCCCCCCGGCTTTCAAAGCCTCGACTGCCCACATCAGTTGTTCGATAGGATCGGCATCTGCCTTCATTTTGTCTTTTCCTCCGGCCTCAGCCTGGTCAAGGGTTTGGGTTGCTACTTCAGAGCGAAGCCCAGTTGTTGCTGACATGTCATGGCTGTAGCCGGAAGCCACCTCTGGCTGGCTGAGCTCTATCACAATCCGCCCCAGCAGCGGAGGCTCCTATGTTATGAAATTCCCGGCATACGGTGCCGCTGGGGGCGAAGCTGACATTCCGTAAGCGAGATCCGCCACAGACCTCTGGAGATCACTTATCATCCCCATTAGCTCAAATGTAGTAGGCTCGCGAGCCTGATACAACTGGGGGGCCCAGACTGGGTGCACAACGGGTGACCTGGGCGGATATGGCATATCCAAGTTGGTCTCACTTTGTAGAGCGATCCCTTGATCCAATGCAGTTTTCATAACCACGATCTCTTCTGTATTCTGTGCCGCCATAAGTCCTGCCTCAGCAAGGGGAGACACTGGCTATTCTGTATCAACTCTCCGACTCTCTGTACTGAAAGGAAAAACAGACAGCATTTCAGCCCAAACTGATCAAACACGGGTGTAGCCAAACAACTGTACCCTACTGCTGATCACTGTTCCCAGAAATCACTGTTCCCGAAAACTGAACCCTGATACCCACGGATAACTGATTCCCATAATTGATATGGATACTGGTGTCCTCAGGTTTGATACTCAAACTTGCAAACTGATATATACTTTCCCTGTAGAAATACATTCTAAAAGCACATAGCAAGTAAAGAGAGCTCAATCACCCCTATGTTGGGGTAGGGTTTCCCTGTCCTATTTTGTCAGGAGCTAGGGTTCTACTATGCACACAGCAGTTCTCAAACAACCTAACATCGGGTAAGCAACCTGTCCTAACTTGGAATGGTCACTATGGATCCGAATATGCACTAGGTCGAATGGTCGAAAAGGGTGCCTCGGTAAAAACCGGGGTTTGTGTTCCCATACTGTCAGAGCCCATAGCCGGTCAGCCTTATGGTCATGCCTCGCCAAGACAAGCCTCCGGCAAACCGTTCAGGAATGGCAGATGGCAAACACTGTGTTCCTAGGTGCACCAATGCACATGCAATGCAAAGAAACACATAAATGAGATCAAAACAGGATATCACGAGTTCGAGTCAAGCTCTCTAAAATCCCCAACAGAGTCGCCAGAAACTATAGACGCGCCCGCGGAGGGGGGCCTTATGCTACTACAGTTCAGACTCTCGATTTTGTTGTCGCGGTTCCTAATCTGAACCAAAGAGTCCAAATCTGGCAAATCGTTTTGAGAAACAGATTTTTGAAAAAGTAGTGCCAAACATGGACTGCTTTGCCAGATACAGAGTCGCCACCTAAATATTTTTTAAATGGGGAAATTTAGGAAACCCTGACTCGGTGCCGAAGGCCACATGTCCGTCATCACCGGAGTTGTCTCGGCTCGGGAGCTTGGGTACGATCGGGGAAGGTCAGCTATGAGCACCCCCTTTCGCCCGGTCCGAAGACCGGCCTCTACTAACCATGATATCCGATTTTGAAGACGTTATGTGTTCTTATTCCATTTATTAGCCTAGAATTACTATGTCATGCGCGTAGCACACAAGTATAGACTAGATTGCCTAATTTGGAAACAAGCATTGCATATCCGTTCGGTTTTGAAAAAGGCTTTGGAATTTGCTACTCGCAAGTAGGCTACAATACGGATTTCAACGAGTTTTTCCAACTCAAACAATCCAACCTTCACCCACAGGCATTCAATCAGTTTATCAGATAAGCATTTAGCCACATGGCAAGCATACTGTCATGGCAACACTCACACGCATGCGGGGTGCTAAAGCATAAATACTTACATCGTACTCCGTGCCAAAACAGTAAACTAGTTAGCAAATATGCATGTCCTAGTTCATGTTAAAAATGGCTAATGCATCACATGCAAAAATGCAATCTAGGCAGGCTCGGCTAACCCTAAACATGGCATGTGAAATGCGATCGACTACCACATATTCAATTTGTGAATTGAAGTACAGATGCAGTTAGCGTGATGTACCGAGCCTAATGTATGTAATACAAATGTATGGATGCACGCATGCATAGCGTAAGGTATGCTAATTTTAAAGATGCCCTAATCTACCATCATAAGCAGGTAAACAAAAGGGAAGAAAGAAGCGAGGATTGGAAGACATACACTCCACTCACACACACTTATTACAGATTTGCCCTCACTCGGAGGGACCGAATAAATATTACAAATTAATTAACTACGCAAGCTAATTAATATTACAAATTGCCTAATTAATTAACAAATTAAATAAGCTAAGAAAAGCAGTAAAACCGCCCTGGGAAATGCACCGCCATGCATAGGCTGCCTCTGTTTTCCTTCCTTCACTCCTCTGGAGGTTGCCAAAACCTCAGGACTGCTTCCTTGGATGTTGGGAGACATCACCGGCTGCATGGAATTGCCACCGGCAGTGGGATGTGGCCACCGGCACAAAGTGAAGATGTCGGCAGAGAAATGATTGCTGGTCGGCACTTTGTACTGCCGGTCGGCAAGGTGTTCCTGCAGAATCTGCAAATGACAGCAACAGAGGGCAAGGCAACGCATGGCAGCACAATTCAAGGCATATATGCACCAACCATGTCCCTTATCATGGTAATGACTCAAAGGGGCATGTGCCTCGATTCTTGGACCACCAATCACACATTCCCATGCATGATGGCCCAAGTGATCAAGTATGCAACTTTGATTTCAAATGCATGCAAACCAAATCAAACCAAAGTCCTAATCCCTATCACCAAATCAAGGGGCAAGGAATGCATGTTGATGCAATGCAACCAAATCATGTTATCATTCATGCAACATGAACAATGCAATGTACTTATGCAAAGCATACAAGCAAACATGCAAGGTAAGCATGCAAACCAAATAGAGGATGGACTTAAGCATGAATTAGGCAGCCCTAAATGGTCCTAAAACAGTGGCCAAAATGCCCAAAAAAGGAGGCTAAACACACATGCACACATACACATGTTATGGTCCAAACCTCAAGCATTAAGCAAGCAACATTCAAGCACACTTGACAAGAGATTTCATGGACGATTAGCATGAAACATGAGCTCTAAAATCATGCTATAAAATGATGCCCAATCACGTTAAACAAGACAAGCAAATGCATGCAAGCATGGTCCAAATACTTGAGGCAAGTCATGAAGTTTTGAAGCACATTTATCACAACAATCATGGCATGCATTAAACAACTAAAAACAGGTTTTTAGCATGTTAAAACAAGGCTAAAGGACTACTTAGATGGCATCTAAGTGGCTCAAATTTAGAGGCATGCACGATGGTCAAAACATGGAGCATGCAACACATGCTTCCAAAGCATTAAAGAGGCATGCAAGGCAGTCACGCAAGCATGAAATTGGGACTGAAATAACATGTAGGGTGGCCCCAAATCACCAAATCAATGCAAAGATGTCATGCTATACATGCACGTACTTAAGGCCAACAAGCCGGAATGCAAAGTGGCTATACTAAGCATGCTAAAATCAACCCAAACACTTATGGACAAACCTAAAACATGTCAAGATAAGCACAAAATCTTCACAAATGTAAGCCTAAAACATGCTAGAAACAAAGGCACACGACCTAAGACATGTTAAGGAATCACAAGGCATTACATGGCAACTATGCTAAGCATGCATGGAGTACCAAAATCAATTTAAAATCATGTTATATTATGGAAAAATAAGCATGAAAAACAGTCTATACATGCTCAACACACACTCAAACATAGGCTCCCTTTAGAAGCCAAAACATGCCCTTTTCAAGGACAACAAGGAGAGGGGGTGGCCCTCTCCTTTTAGAGACTTCAAGGCACCATCTCCACCACTGAAATCCCTCAAGATTTCAGTGGTGAAGAGGCCCAAACACCAAAGTCCCGAAACTAGCACAAAATAGCACAAAATGAGGCCTTTCAAGGCCTCAGAGTGGTCAAACACCCTCAAACCACAAAACACTCTTAATAAACAATCAAGAGGGCCTAAAAACAGAACATTTTTGTGTTATACAATAAGCACAAAAATAGCTCTAAGATAGGTAGAAAATCAATGCAAAAATGGGGAATAATGGGACTAGATTCTCACCCTTGAAGACCCCTTTACAAATGATGCTCCAATGGCTCTCCTTGGCTTGAATCCAACACCAAAACTTCAAAATCAGTCCCTTAGAACCTCAGTAGCTAAGTGAAGGTGAAACACTAGGTGTTTGTGTGCAATAGTATGGACTAAACACACTAAAACACACACAAGAGGGAAAAAGAGAGAGATAAGGTGTATCAAACCCAAACCCTAGAACTCAAACCCTAACAATGGCTGTCTAAGCTCTCTCAAGTGTCTCAAGTGTCTAACCTCTTTGCAACAAGAGAGAGCCTCTCTCTATATAGAAGCTTTTTGTCTTGTAAAGCTTACAAGACAAGCTTCATAAGAGGGAGATCCCTCCATACACGTGTATGAAGGGGAGCAAAAGCAAGACAGTTGTCTTAAAATATCTGCAAAAGCAGATGCACAGTAGTCGGCCGGCCAAAAATGCCATCTTGGCCAAAAGGAGTGCCGACCGGCACTAAATAGTGCTGACCGGCAACAAATAGTGCCGACCGGCAACAAAAAGTACCGATGGAAGCAAAGACCAGCCGGTGGCCTCAAGCCATTGCCGGTGGTGGGTGAGGATGGTCTACAAGCCCTACCCTGCCTCTCAAAAGCAAGATGTCAGTGTTTGGTGCAAAACGAGACACTAAACGGTCGAGTTCGGAGATCCTGAGGCAAGGCGCGTAGCCGAGGCCTCCGGGAACTCCAAACGAACACAAACATGGATAATCACCGAGTGTTCAAACGGTGACGTCCAAGTCTTGAGGACTGTCAAAAATGGGGTGTCTACATCCAACTACACCATTTAATCAATGAATTCCTCAATTTCATGCATTTAACCAATTTCCCCAATTTCCTTAAATTAATTATACAAATTAATTTATTAATACAACTAGGGTTTTTCCCAAAATTACCAAAGTACTCCCAACATATCAAAATACCAAAACTTATAACAAAACTTATAGGATGGAGTAGGAAATCCCTACCTCGAAGAAAATAATCCGAATGGAGAAGACGAAGATGAAGACCTAAATTCCAAAGTGCTCCAAACCACCAAACGTTCAGATTAAATGGAAGCCCTTGACTCACTCTATCTTTTTAATAAAGGACTAAGGTTAGATACTCACCCTAGGTAGATCAATTCTTAGAGAGAAGGCAGGTTTAGAGAGAGAGACTCTCAAGGGGCGGTTTTTAAAAGTTAAGAAAGAAAAGTAGGTCAAAAAGTGATCCAAAAAGTGAAATCACGGACTGATGTAGTCGACTCCCCGCTCGAGCGTCCAAACTCCCGCTCGAGCGTCGAATACGCACTCCCAGTACTTTTGCAGAACCAGGTCCCCACTCGAGCGTCCAACTCCACGCTCGAGCGGCACTCACACATTTCCGCTCGAGTGTCCAATCCCACGCTCGAGCGTCCAACACTGCACAGGAAATACTGGATGGGTGATAATCCCGCTCGAGCACCAAAACCCCCGCTCGAGCGGACAAGAAACAAAAGAATCCCCGCTCGAGCGGACAGGTCAAAATCTGGGCAACTAGTTTTGGCATCTATACTCAACCGACTTGTAACAGACCCACCCAACACATCCTATAACTCAAATACAAAGAGATTAAAGGACGACAACAACCAATATATACTGACCGGATCCACGGAACCTAAGTCCGGATACAATAATCTAAAGGAAAAAGACCGGGGTCGCTATAGCCCAGGAGATTGGCCCAAGGGGTTTTAAACTTGGAACCTAGGGTCTTAACCCCCAAGCCTTTACCAAGTTGCCAAACACCCTTGGGTTTATTTGAATCACAAACAATTCAAAATTTCATTGTAAAAAATTAATTAAATCAATCAATCAAAATAGTTTGATATTAAAAATTATTATTGGATCATATGAATCCTCAAAGATTCCTTGAGATTCCTAACATGAATCTTAACATAAGGCATCGTTTGGGATGTGAGTTGGTTTTTTAATTTTTTAACTTTTTTACTATTTTAGCATCGGACTAAAATAGCCTCGTTTAGGATGAATTTTTTGTTTTTTTTAACTTTTGTGAGAGAAAAATAAAATAATTATTATTTGGATGTGACAACTTTTAGCCTAAGACTAAAAAGTTTATTTTATCTTTTTGTGACTATTTTAGGCTTAACTCATCCTAACCCACATGCCTAACCCAGATTGTGGGGTGTTTTGAGAATATAGTTAAAAACTAACTTTTTTAATTTTCTTATGTAAAAATAATATAACTCAAAATAAATTAAAAAACTGATTTTTGACTTTTTATTGATGTTCCCAAATGTTCCCTATGAAACTCCGAAACCCACTTATTATTATTCTATTAAAAAAGGAAACTATAAGGAAAATATTTATTTTGGCTTGATGGCCAAATAATTATTAATTAAATCGGAACTACGTCAGCTAGAAATGTTGGCATTACGCGCACCACCAACCCAAAAATATAAAGCCCTGCTTCAAAATCTTTTTATTAAAACTCATTTTATTTAATTTTCTCTTTTTTTAAGACAAAAATAACTTTTTTAGTGTTTATGTTTATCAAATTAATTTGTAATTTTTTAAAAAAAAATTGAAAAACTTAATTTGAAAATAGAAAATATTTGAGACCCCAGAAAGTTCCCACAATCACATATGATAAATGAGCTAATCTGGTAGCTAATGAAGGTATCAATGGTTTTAAATTTTTTTTCTTCCACTTCGTACTGTATTTTCTTTCAATTAAATGAAGATGCAAGACGCATCAAGTATCCGAATCCACACAAACTAATAATAAAATCAACAACGACAACTACTTCATCAATGGATAAGAATAGGCCCTAAACAATGGCATCCAATTGAAGAGAATCCAAAAAGCTGTCAATCATATTCAAAAATTACCTTCTAGACTATTCTTACGTTGTTACAAACCCAAATCCAATATTATTACTCATAAATGAAGCAAAATTACATTCGTATTTCTGTATAAAATTATGAACAAATTTTCTAGGTTTGTAGTAGCACAGAGATAAGAAAAAAAAGCTTGGTAACACCTACTATCAAAAACCCCAACCAACCAACATGGATATTCACCCTAAAAAAAAGATGAACAATGCATTTGTCCGATTTTTCTATAGTCAATGTATATATAGGGATTTTTGTGACGAATGTTAAAACCTGATACAAAAAATAAGACGATTAGGAGTTTAAAAATAGCCCGTGGTCCGTGGGCGGCCTAAAGTTTGTTCACAGCCTGGGGGGTGGGCCCGGTCTGGTTAGGCTCGGGCCTGAGACCCTAAGCCTAGGCCTGGGGTGTCATTTTGAAATCCAGCCCAACCCGTGGGTCAGGCCCCCCTAGGCCGGCCTGTGGCCCCATCCATCGACCTATACAAGGCCCACTCAAAGCCCAGTCCACCAGAGATTCGGTGTCATTTTTAGTAAGAAATAATAAATTTTGATGAAAAAAATATAAAAAATTTAAAAAAATATTTAAACCCACCCAAACCTGAGTCCGGGCCGAGGCCCATTTGCTCGACTCGAGACCTAGCTCGGCCCCTCCAAGGTCCAAATACCCCCTAAACTTTGGCCTATTTTTCGGCCTGTGGACTGGCCTGACCCGAATTTTAATGAGAACTAGTGAAATCCGACATGGGTCGGGCCGGGCCCATGCCAAATTTGCACCCCTAAAAACAGTTTTTGGTTTTTACTGGGAATGAAAGTAGTTTTTGTAATTTTATTCATCATTGACCTTGCATGCTACACACACTTACTGCTGAAACTGAACTTATTTAGCACTGCTAGCCTATCACTAAAATCAATTACTTATTTTCATAATTTACTTTTCAAAAAATTTTTATTTTTAATTTTTCATACTTTTTTATTTTTATTGAATTTTTTTAATATTTTAAATTATATTTTTTTATTTTTAGTTACTTTTCAGCTTTTAACCCATTTTGAGTCATATCTTCTCTCACATTTTTTACAAGTTTTTTCAAAAAAAAAAAAAAAAGTCAAAAAAATCAATTTTTAACCATATTCCCAAAACACCACATAAATACACGTAAAAAGTATAATATTTGTGAAAAAAAATCTTCAAAAAAATAACTAAATATAAAATATATATATATAAAAAATACAAAAATTTAGTACATTTTTTATATTTTTGTGTATTTATTAATTTTTTAAAATATTTTTTCACTAATATTTTACTTTTTAGATATATCTAAGTAAGGTGCCTCTAAAAGAGTAAAACAATTGCTTAAAATTTTAAAAATATTTACTAAAAATAAAAAAAAACATGAAAAAATAAAAAATTCAACGTCTAAAAAATTGAAACCAAACACACTGAATTGTATTTAGCATTAAAACTAATTTAATTTAAGATCATACTTACCAAATTTCTCCAAACCAATGGCTGTCTATCCATCAAAATTGACTTTACACAATTGGACGGACAATCTATACAAAAAACCCCCAAGTTCAAAATCTTCATAGACAACATTCTTTGCCTAAAAATAGACTGTTCGAATGCTTATTTTCTTCACACCTAGCTACCCTCCTTGTTAATCACCATGACTACTTCCTCAATATCTGTAGGGGGTCAAAAATTGAACCCCAAACTAAGTATGGACCCAAGCACTAAGATCGCCCTGAGAAAGCGACTAGGGATAAGAGAGGAGCGTGGGCCAAAGCCCAAGGGAAGTGGGCCAACAAGTGGGCCGAGGCAGGTAAGACCAATCAAGGCTCCCGATGGACTCAGCGATGAAAAAATGCCCAAGTCAAGTTGTAGAGGCAACACCTGCAACAGTGAAGTTGCCGATGGGACATGTGTAGCGGCAGAGTTGTTGAGATACTTTGTCTCAGCGTCGCCAGTCCTATTAACTTCGGTTCCGCCACCATTGAAAGTTGCCAAGGGAACATAGGGAACATGTGCAGCGACAGAGTTGTTGAGGCACTTTGTCTCAGCGCCGCCATTCCAAGTAATGTCGGTGTCACGATCATCTGCAGTTGCTGAAGGGAAGAGATGATTGAGGCAACCAAGTTGCTAAGGCAATACTTGTAACGCCCAAGTTGCAGAGGCGTTCTACCGGTGCCACCATGTCTAATATCTTCGGTTATGCCATCTGAACTTGCCATGGGAAATGACTACCGCAACACTTACTACCGCCGCAACTGAGTTGCAGAGGAAATATCCTGCCAAGGTGATAGTAGCCTTTGAGGGAGGCTTCCCTTCTGAGGCTAATACCTGGCGCTGACAGCAGGCCATAAGGCATTAGTTGGCCCATGGCTGATAGCAGGCCCCATAGAACATTTAATTTGGCACTAATAGCAGGCCCCAAGACTTACTGGTAAGAGCTGATAGCAGGCCCAGAAATACCAGTTTACCGCGGTAACCCCGCGAAGATGGGAGCAGTGTAGCCTGAGCATAGGGGACTCCCTTTCCATTACCCAGGTCATGGACCTGCCTTAGTTGCACAAGCAGGACTAAGGAAGCCCCCTTGGGCTTGGTATTAAGGCACAACATGGTTGATAGCAGGCTTGGCTGTGGCCTTCACCCTGGGAAGCTAGGGAGTTTGTGGTTGAGTAGCTAAGGCTGGAGGCTTCGTTGAGGTTGGCACGAACATAGTCGATAGTAGACTAATGGAGTCCTAAGAATGCATGTACTGGCAAAATAGAACTGAGAAGGCAAGTGCAGCGGCGAGGTTCACCGCTGCAAGTGCGCTTTCTAAGGTTCAAGCTAAGAAGACAAGTGCAAAGGCAAACGCTCTCGCCGCAACTACACTTGCAGAGGCTCAAAAAGGTAGTTGCAGAGGCAAACAGATAGTACACAATACATGCAGAGGGACACGTGGCACCTTCAGCCTGGTGGTTCAAGGCAGAGTATTCCATGTGATCCCCTAGGACACATGTCTTCTCTCTATTTGGCCACTTGATGTCCTCTTGCTGCCAAGGAAAATCCTATAAATAGGACCGATTTCCCAAGGTTCAACAAGAGGAATTTTGTGGATTTGGGGGGAGATACTGCCCAATTTGGTACTGCCATATACTTCTTCTTAAGCCATTTGCTTCACCCTCACCCAGCTACACACTCTCCAATTCTCAGATAGTTGTTGTTGTTCATTCTCAAGCCATTTCCACCATCATTGGACCATTAGCATAGTTTTGTCTCTCTAATCACCTCTCTAACCTTGAAACCTCCTATAATATCAAATGTGCACGAACGCATACACAAACAGAATGTTTTCTTCTCCACATTATCCAATACAGCAACAATGCAGTACCTATTCTCCACTTGATAAGTAATAATACCTGTGGTTCTATTCCTCTTGCTGGGAATCGTGTTTATCTAGCCGTCCACCGGAAGTAATTCTAAATACCCACCTTCATAATAAAAAAGGTCATCGTATCCTTTCTCTAGAATTACATACTCTTTTCTGCGCCGCTAAATCGTATACATATACATTTTTTGGGAACTCATATTGCAATGTGTTAGAAATAATGGGTTTTGGAAAAATCTAGAAAACAAAATTTTTCTTAACTTTGGTCTAATTTTTAGACGGGACCCATGCGTCGAATTTCGTGGGTCAAAGTGGCAACGCGTTCTATGCCGCGTTGTGATTCACGTGGTATATTTGGCTGCTCAAAACCATTATCAGGTGAATGGGAAATTGAAGCCAAAGTGAGCTCCATGGAAATGGAGTTTTGGTGGAAATTTCTTAAAGGTATGATTGAAGGCTTGTCGCACATTGGTTTGGTGGGAAGAGTTTTGTGGGTTTATAAGGCATGGGTTTGGAACTTGGGCTACGCCCCAAGGGGCACCCAAGTTTTGTAGAAAGGGAGGTTATGGACAAAATGGGCTAGACCTATTGGACCCAAAAATCACCACACGCGCGCCGCCGTCGGGCAGACTTGGGCGCGAATGCGTGGTTACTAATCTTTTTGGGCCAAAAACATTTGGATTTAATTTTATTTTTTGAAATAAAATCTGTCCAAGAATTCGAAATTAACTCCGAATTTATGTCCAGGTTAATTTCAATTTTTTGAAATTTCAAAACAATTTGCACCTCTATCTAACAGATCCAAATCTGTTACAAACCCAGAACAAGTTTTGTTCAAAATTCGAACCCAAACAGATTCATATCTGTTTGAATTCAAACCCAAATAGTGCCATTCAAACCAAACAGGTCTGCTACCTGTTCAAATAGGTTTACTACCTGTTTAATTCAAAATGAAGAGTCACCTTTACACCTAATCACCTTCATTGTATTTAATTTTCGGTGTTTTCACAAAGTGATATTCTGGTTGAAAAACAAATAGTAGTAATATACTGTTTGACAGATAGTAGTAATATACTGTCTATTTTCTTTCACAACTAGTAGTAATATACTGGTGTCATTAACAATTGCAGAATATTAATTTGTGTTACAGAAAATTATTATGGTATTTTATTTTTCTAGTTTTAGTAACAAGGAAAATAAAATTATTTTGTATTATAATTGTAGACACCCCATTTTGACCGGCCCTAAGACTTGGGCGCTTTCTTTTGATTACTCAATGATGAAAACAGGAATATGCTATCTCACAAAATTCTCAGTAAAAAGATGGAATATAAACTTTAATCCTAGTCTTACACCTGTTTTTGCCAAATTATTTTAGACTCCTTTTCCATTTTCTTTCCCTTTATTATGTATTATATATATATATATTATGTTATATTATTATATAATATTTTATTAAATTTATTCAGTACCCTGGTTTCACCCACGCACCATACTTTTGTATATATATAATATTATATTATATAAGGGTATTATTCCTTCTTTGAAAAAAAAAATTCACTACACTCCCATCGTGCGTCTTTTTGTTTTCTGTGCCTTTAGACCCGCTTTGGTCAAATTATGTTGCATATTTGGCCTACTAAAATATATTTTATTAGTCCACGTATTTTAATTTTACGTATTTGTGTGTTTTTATATATTTTTCTGGGTATTTGTACATGTATTTATGCTAATAATCTCTTTTATATATTATTATATTGTAAAGTGCATAGTAATTTTACTGTGCATTTCACAGTAAAATCACTGTGCATCTTTTGAAATCAACTCCTACCACCGTTTCTTCTTTTGTCCTTTTCTGACAATTATTTTCTATAAAAGGGGGAAGATCAGAGAAAGAAGAGAGGATTTTTGGGCAGGGGAGAAATCAGGAGAGTCAAAAAATTGGGAGAGAGAATAAAAAAAAATGGGGATTGGTGCGAGGGAATATTGAGAGAAAAAGAATCAGAAAGAAGGAACTGTTAAAGTTGTAATTCCAAATTTTAACTGAGAATTGAGAACACATTCCACAGACTTGAGGGTAATCAAAAGAAAGTTTGTGAATCAGAAAATTCATCATGTCCCCGAAAGGTGAGTTTTTGCAAACTTTCATTTAATTTCAAAATGTGATATAATTTGTTTAAGTACTTTATTTATTGTTTTTCATAATATTTTTTTTCGCTTTAAATGGTCGGTTGAACCACCTAATTTTACTACTTTATCTGCTGTAATTTACGGTTGTATATAAACTGCTGTAATTTACATAAAATGTTGTAGTTTACTATTTATAAATTGTTGTAATTTTATCGCCTTAAATGGTCGGTTGAACCACCTAATTTTATTACTTTATCTGCTGTAATTTACGGTTGTATATAAACTGTTGTAATTTACATAAAATGTTGTAGTTTACTATTTATAAATTGTTGTAATTTTATCACTTTAAATGGTTGGTCGAACCACCTAATTTGTTAAAAGATGTGACCCCGCCAAATGAATAGTGATCGGTGGTGAATAGTAACCTCCGATGGTAAATAGTAACTTCCGGCGGTGAATAGTAACCCCGACGATGAATAGTACCTCCGGCGATGAATAGTACCTCCGGCGATGAATAGTAACAGCGGATGGAAAAAAATGCCTGGTAAGATGAATAACGATCAAGAAAGGTGAATAGTAATTGTCGTGATGAATAGTAACTTCCGGCAGTGAATAGTATCTCGGGATGAATAGTGCTCCCGCAAAAATAAGTTTTCCCGAACAGAACGGAGCAGTCTTCCTACGTCAAGCAAAATATTTTCCGGCGCACATAAAGTTTCTTTATTTTATTTTATTTTATTTTTGAGAGTTTGTGAGGTTTTTATTTTGTTGTAATATTCCTTTCTCTCTCTCTTATCTGGTTTGTAATAATTTATTCAGAGCGTTGTAATAATTCCCCGCCCCGCTTCTTTCTATCCCGTTCTTTTACTTGCTTTCTTTATTTGTACATAAACATCATATTTATTTTTCATCATAGTTATGCTTCGCATCCATGTTTTATGCATCTTGATTCGGCTAAGTTTGCATTTGTGGATTTAATCAATTCCTATGTGATTATGTGCGCTACCGCATGTTCTTGAGATGATTCACATATCATATTTTAGAGGCTGAATCTTTAGTTGCATCTCATGAGTGAATTGCATTAGGATTTTGTATATAAGATCATGCATGTTTTACTAACTTTGTTTTGTAGCTTGTTCGCGGGTCGTCAAACATGTAAGTTTTTATGCTTTAGCATCCCGTTTGTGTATGTTTTTCTTACTACGTTTAAGCATCCTACCATGTGGCTATTTGCTTATGTGATATAATTGTATGAATGCCAGTGGATGGAGGTTGTGTCGCTTAATTTGGAATGATGTTGATTTTTCATGCTTGTAAACTCAATTTATTTGGGTTGTACATCGTCAAAACTCTTTCAAAATGCATGATATCAAATTGTTCCAAAATGAATGGCATAGTCTATACTTGTATGCTTCACATAGTAAATTTTAGGATTTATTAACTAATCAGAACATGAACATATAAATAAAATAAAATTCATATCATGGTTAGTAAAGGCCGATCTTTGATCGGGTGGGCGGGGGTGCTCATTATTGACCTTCTCCTCTCATACCTAAGGTTCCGAGCCAAGCATCCTTGGTAACGACGAACAGTGGCCTTGGCACGAGTCATGGGTTTCCTAATTTTCCCAAAATAAATATTAGGTGGCGACTCTGAGATCTGATGACGCAGTCCATTTTTGACAAAATTGCAATAAAATGGATTTTCAATAAAAGTTGCCAAATCTGGACTCTCATCTATGTTTCACATTGCACTCGTGAGACTAGATCAAAGAGATCTCGGGAGTCCGAACTGTTTAACGCGCGCGGGCACCTCCCGGGCATGTTACAGTTTCTGGCGACTCCACTGCGGATTTTATGAAACCTTGACTCGAACTCCATGATATGACCTTTATTTTCAATTATATGTTCATTGCATTGCCATCATTGGTGCACTTCAAGTCCTTGTGTTACCCAGATACTGGTGGGAGCACAGGTAAGCTTTTTGTGACACTACACCTATTTTTACGATACTTTAGAGGCCTTGTGTTGTAACCTTTTGAGATTTGTCAAAAGGGTAGCTTTGCTATGTAGCCCTGCTATCTAGCTTTGCTATCTAAGGTTCTCAGACTACGAAGAGAGGCTATTTGACTCTTCTGATTTCCTGGGATCTTTATTGGTTATGACCCGAAGGACTCTTTGGTAACGTCACCTTGACTTCAACCCCTAGAGTAGAGCCAACCTTGTGCATATAATGAGCTATAGTACCTTCCAAAATTAGGACAGGATGCTCTCCCATTTCTAGGATGTATGATGCCGCTTGTTTGAATAGTGAAACCCTAGATCATTTCAAAGTTAGGACAGGGTAACCCTAGCCCCCATAGGGGTGTTTGTTCTCTTTCATGCTATGTGTTATGCGCAATGTATGGGGATTCTTAGATTCAGATGAATGGTTCAGTCATTTCAGCTTGTGTGGTTGAGTTCAGTTTTTTTTTCAACATGAGTTAGCAGTAATCAGTTGAGCTGGGATGCTGATGAAATTCTGATTGGGGGTCCCATTTTGTTTCAGCAAGGTAGTCGAGCACTATAGCTTCCGAAAGGTCTAATATCCCCCAAGTTCTGTGGACCCGCGTTGGTAGACTTTGCAAAAGTACAGATTTGGTTCAGGGTCAGCCAGTGTTAGTTTCTTTGCCACCGGTTACACGAAGAAAAGCAAAAGCTTCATCAACTGTCCAGAATACCCCTTCTTCACCTGCTAGATTATCACCACTTAACTCACCAGAATCAGTGATGGCTCAGATTCCAGAAAATATAGCAGACATACTACTGGGCCTTCAACGGAGCATGGATATTGTTGCCACTACGGTTTCTGCCCAAGGCACTACTCTTGCTGCTCAAGGCAATACTCTTGCTGAACTGCAACGCGCATCTGGGGCATCCATTACTCAACCACCTCCGGTGACTCAGCCAGTTCCACCTCCACCTCCACCGGTTGACGAGTTTCCCGAACCTAATTCGCCAGAAGATCTGAGGGTTCCTGCACAAACTTCAGGAGGATCATTTCCTCTTCCACAACCAGTGGGAGGGCTCCATCCCTCTGAAGCACCTGAGTCTGACTCAACTATGTTGAAGCTGGCTAAGTTGGAAAAACTTTTCAAAAAGGCACAAGGAGTCAATTCAATCCCAGACATCGAAGACGGATACACTGAGACAGCTGTGAAGTTGCCAGAACGGTTTAAAATGCCACACATTGATAGGTTTGATGGCTCCGGTGACCCAATGGTGCACATTCGCCTATTCTCTGATGTCTTAAAGCCTATGGGTCTGACTCGTCCGCAAAAGCTCTCTTTATTCGGACGAACTTTGTCAGGAGTGGCTGCCAACTGGTACGCCAAGTTAGAGGACTCGGTAAAACAAAGTTGGGAAGAGTTAGCCGGGGCCTTTATCACCCAGTATGCTTATAACACCCAGATTGAAGTGACTACTCGGGAATTAGAAGCCACCCGTCAAGAGCCCAATGAAAGTTTCATGACCTTTGTCACCAGATGGAGGGCAAAAGCAGCAATGATGACCAACAGACCACTTGAAAAGGACCAAATTCGTATGATAGTCAGAAATCTACATGGAAAGATGTTACAAAAAATGATAGTCCTCCCGCTCTTCACTTTTAATGACTTAAAAGAGATAGGGGTTCAGATAGAGGATGCCATCAAACAGGGAATTATCGATGATAAGGAACCTGTTCGGAAACCTTTTGGTCGCAGTTCCAATACTACCACCAGTGGTAGCACAGCTGTGAAACCCTCTGAAATCAACTTGGTTACTACCACCACTAAAATAGCCGATCCATTTGCTCATGCTGGCCTACAAAACACAACCCGAGCTCCAAGTAGAACATTCACTCCTCTCTATATGTCACTCTCTAAAGCAATGAACATCTTGATAAAAAGAGGGTACTTGACACCTTTGGACCCCCGACCTCTTCCCGAACCTCTCCCAGCCAAACATGACCCTACCAAACACTGTGCTTTCCACCAACAACCAGGACATGACACGGATCGTTGCTTTCGTCTCCAACATAAGATCCAAGATCTCATAGACAATAAAGTCATAGCTCCCCCACAACCGCCAAAACCCAACGTCACTACCAACCCGTTGCCACCCCATGACAGAGTTCCATCACCTCCTCATCTTAACCTCATCCATACACTTTCATCCACCTTCAACCCCAGTATCTATATCACACCTACTCATTTACCAAAACCTGAGGTATATATTCCTGAAGGCATTGAGTTATGCATGATGGATGCACCTCCAACCCAGCCAAAACCCAAAAACCCTATGGTGGTAGTACCTATGCTTGAGGCTGGCAAACTATCAGAGAAAAAGTATGATCCTAGCCGGTATATTATTCCCGATGGTCAACTAAAGCTTGAGGTTGATCTGCCTGACTCATTTTCTATCAATGTTGTCAGAGATGATGTACTTGAAAAGGGGTTGGATGATTTGGCCGACCCAGAGGAGGACTTGGCTAATCTTCATTTCTTCGAAGAATTAGATCTTGAGAATGTGCAGAGGGCATGGTGGGAACCGGAGAATTACAGTCACAGTTGGTCAAACAATGATGAAACTTCTGCTGAGGAAACTGAAAGAAAAAGACTTGATTTCGGGAAACCTGTTAAATGTGGTAAAGGAGAGAGGTCCAAAGGAAGAGAAGAAGAACCAGAAGGCGACTTTGGCAAAAGTTAGAGCACAAAAGGAGAGTGTCAATACCCGAGTGAACCTTAGCCGGAACTACGATGGCCTGATTCCTATCTTTGGGATACGTAGGTAGCTTCATCTTGAAGTTCGGCCTTAATCATTTGTCAACTCACTCATGTTTGATTGGTGAATCTTTATTCGGCTCGGCTATCCATATTTAATGGCTTGTCCCCATTTGATTCAGTTGTCCTATTTCTTCTTCAGATGAGTTTCAGTCACAAAATGAATTCAAGTGTACATCTCAAGGGTTGATTTCATGTTGATCGAGTAGTGGTCATTTGCAAAAATAGATTTTGAGGACTTTTAATGAAGTTGACTGATTTTCTCAAAAATTATTCTATTTTTCAAAACTCAGACCATTCTTTGGACCAAAAAGAGAAAATTTTCAGTGCTCATAATTTGGCTTATATGATTTCAAGGTAGAAAATGGAACAAGTGTGCTAATTTACCTCTCATGTTGATCAAAATCGCTTTAGCAAAAAGGAAAAAAAAAAAAAAAAAAAAAAAAAAAAAAAAAAAAGAAGAAAAAAAAAAAGAAAAAAAAAAAGGGAAAGGTGATGAACTAGGGGCACAGTTGAGTCAGGCTTTCTGTCTTTTATCCACACTATCGAGTTCTCGTCACCTTAATCAAGCAATCACCGAAAAATGCACAGTAGTTGTCGCTGACAAGGCTTTTCCGTCGGGCGATCGACTGGTGTACTCTATTTTGCGTTCATTTTGCTCCGACAAGCGCAAAAGGGTGTGTTTTGGGATGGTTTTTGTTTCATTTTCATTTCATTAAGTTGTGTTTTGTGTTTTGGTCAGTGATAGGCTCAATATTCAGTTCAGAATTCACTAAAATGCAACCATTTTCAAGTTTAAAACAAAATGATTTTTATGTTCAGTGTTGTGCCATTCATGCTATCCAGATTTGTAGAACAAACTTGTTTTATTAAATACCAGGGATCAACCCCGATCAAAGTTGTACAAAAAGGAGTTGAAGCTATAAGTGCTCACTCCAAAAAAAAAAAAAAACAAAAAAAAAAAAAAAAAAAAAAAAAAAACAAAAACAAAAACAAAAACAAAAACAAAAAAACAAAAAATAAAAAATAAAAAACCAAAAAGAGAGAGAGAGTAGCATTTTCTCAGTTTTTCAGCAGCAGCTCGGCAGAGAAGATTACAACCGGCTTCATTTGCACACAGTTTCATTGCCTAACTTTACCATCAGCTGCCTTGTTTCATTTTTACTCTTTCGAAGCTTTTGAAGACTCTGCCTCAGCCTTGGCAGAACTTCCAAAGGAAATTATTCCTCGCCGGCCATCAAATTGGTTGTGCGAAGAAACTCCGAATCGAGTCACGGAGGTCGTCAGTCGTTTCAATTCTTTGTTCTGCTTTTTCAGCACACCAATTTCTACCCGAGCGTCTTTGTACATACGTTGGAGGAGGGAGAGTTGTGCATTTAACCGATGTACCTCACACATCCTGTTCTGCAGTCGACGGGACAAGTTGGAGACCGCTGTCACGGTCTCCACACATGACCTCAGCGTATACGAGTTTGCTTCAATGTCAGATTGTGCCGCCATGATTTGATCAACTGACATCGCTGGAAAGTTGAAAACAGGGGAAGGAGGAGGAGCCCGTGGTTGAGGTTCAGGGGAGTCAGAATTGGTCATCTCTATCGTGGACTCGTTCAGGTCTGGAAAAAGAGTGAGAGAACCATGTGAAGAGGCCATGACAGAGGAGAGTAATGCAAAAGAAAGAGGTTGCAAAGTGGTGGCAGAGAAAGTTTGCAGGCTTTGGCTCTGCTTCTCTCTCGCAGGCCTCAACTTAAGAAGAGAGCGAAGGAGAGGACAAAGAGGGAAGAAGGCTGAGATGATCATTGACAATCGGGGCACGATTGGATAGCCTGTCGATCAGGCGCCGCGATTGTTGAAATCGTGTGCCAGACACAACGCTCGAAGAAGATGACGGAAGAGAGAGTGAGACAAAAACAGAGAGAGAGGCGGGAGAATTGTATATTTATACATATATGTATATGTATTGTATATCTATGTATTATATATATTTGTTTGAACGTTTTGGTCACAAGAGTGGCTTAGGTTTAGTGGTCTAATTCGATGTTTGAAGGATGAAAGGCTGAGCCCGAGGTCAGGGGTTCGAATCCCATAACAAATGTTTCTTTTGTTTTCTTTTGGTTATATATATATATATATATGTCTCGTATACCTACATATATATATATATATATATATATTTGTTTGCATATTTTGTCACAAGAGTGGTTTGGTTCAGTGGTTCGGTTCAGTGGTTGAGGACTAGGAAACTAAGCTTAAGATCAGAGGGTCGAACCCCCGTATCCATGCATTTTGTGTTTATCCTTTCTTTTTGTGTGTTTTGCGTACGCACGCTGTCATATACCGTATATATCTATGTATATATCCGTATGTCTTTGTATATGTCTGTACATATCTGTATATTTATATATCTGTATATGTATATATGTATACCGTATGTACATATCTGTGTGTATTTTTGTCTGTATATGAATATATGTATACCGTATATGCATGTCTGTGTATATTGTCGTATTTGTATGTACTTTGTCTATACATGGTATATGTATATGGTATTTGGTTCGAACATACAATTCCTTCTTTCATTCTGTGCATCTATCGCACAATAATCTCACTTCATGCACCTATCACATAAATCATCAAATTCAATCGCCCTGTCTTGGGCATCGCACTGTCTTGTGCATCATCAAATTCAATCGCCCTGTCTTGGGCATCGCACTGTCTTGTGCATCCAATTCAATCACACTATCTTGTGCATCCCTACATCGCACTATCTTGTGCACCCCCCACTCGCATTGTCTTGTGCAATTTCAATTTAATCGCGCTATCTTGCGCATCACACCATCTTGTGCACTCCCTATGTCTAGGAGACCTTAAATCCTCTAAAGGTGCAATTCCTTTGGTGTTTGTCGTGCCCGAATGACTTCAGATGGTCTGGTATAGCCACCTGCCTGTGATTGCAATGAGTTCCTAGGAGACCAACTGCGACGGTGGAAACTAGAGTTCGAATGGCGATGCCTAGAACGCAAAAGGTTTGGAATTTCCGAGACTAAAGTCTGGTTTAAATACCCAGGGGTGTATCCCCGGCTTGAAATCTGTATGGCAGCCCCATAGGTTGAGGCAGCATGTATGCGCCTTAATTCTGGATACTGAACCAACCTAGTCTGTCACCCCATTGGAGAATAGGGAAAGTTGTGAATATGATCAGGAAGAAAAGCAGCATCGGTGGCTTCTACATGTAGAGGTTACCCCTTGTCATTCTACCATACCTTCTTCCACTTGCGTGAGACGCGTTTGGATTTCGAATCCACCTTTACTCTTTTCACGTGAAACGTGATGTTTACATGGTTAAAACCTTCCCCCTCTCCGTATAAAATACGGATAGGTACGCCTGTTGGTTACACCATTATCATTCTCGTTGGTTAAAACCTCCCCTCTCTTCGTATAAAATACGTTGAGATACGCCTGTTGGTTACACCATTGTCATTTTCTCTGGTTAAAACCTTCCCTCTCTCCGTATAAAATACGGATAGGTACGCCTGTTGGTTACACCATTATCATTCTCGTTGGTTAAAACCTTCCCTCTCTTCGTATAAAATACGTTGAGATACGCCTGTTGGTTACACCATTATCATTTTCTATTTGGTTAAAACCTTCCCCCTCTCCGTATAAAATACGGATAGGTACGCCTGTTGGTTACACCATTATCATTCTCGTTGGTTAAAACCTTCCCTCTCTTCGTATAAAATACGTTGAGATACGCCTGTTGGTTACACCATTATCATTTTCTTTGGTTAAAACCTTCCCTCTCTCCGTATAAAATACGTTGAGATACGCCTGTTGGTTACACCATTGTTGTTCTACTTGGTTAAAACCTTCCCCCTCTCCGTATAAAATACGGTTAGGTACGCCTGTTGGTTACACCATTGTCATTTTCTCTGGTTAAAACCTTCCCTCTCTCCGTATAAAATACGTTGAGATACGCCTGTTGGTTACACCATTGTCATTTTCTCTGGTTAAAACCTTCCCTCTCTTCGTATAAAATACGTTGAGATACGCCTGTTGGTTACACCATTGTCATTTTCTACTTGGTTAATACCTTCTTCCTCTCCGTATGAGATTGTTGGTTATACCGCCATTCCTCCTATCCCGTGAAACGCATTGGGATTGCAAGTTTACTCGGTTAAAATCATGTTGTGACACATTTGTATGTGATCTTGTGGCACATTTAATGCAATGCACCCCCTGTTATGTTTCATATCATTTGCACAAAGCTTGCCTTTTCATTGTTGTCATCTTCATATCTTTATCATCACTCCATGGCATTGTATTGCATTGCATAATCATGAATTTTCAAACAACTGGCTTCGCGAAGCGTGTAAGTCCAACCTTCAAACTGCATTTTGAGCATGTCACTTCCATTCTGCCCCTGAACTACGCTGGTTTGATTCCTTGCAAAAGGATACGTAGGCAACCTTCGGGTTCAACCACCTGCATTGCATCTTGTTTGCTTGCCCAAGTCTTACGGCCTTGTCAAAAGGGTCGTCTTTGGGCTTTGACATTCACTCACGTCATGAAATGACTTTGAGCTCTGTCAAAGAGGGGCAACTGTAGACACCCCATTTTGACCGGCCCTAAGACTTGGGCGCTTTCTTTTGATTACTCAATGATGAAAACAGGAATATGCTATCTCACAAAATTCTCAGTAAAAAGATGGAATATAAACTTTAATCCTAGTCTTACACCTGTTTTTGCCAAATTATTTTAGACTCCTTTTCCATTTTCTTTCCCTTTATTATGTATTATATATATATATATTATGTTATATTATTATATAATATTTTATTAAATTTATTCAGTACCCTGGTTTCACCCACGCACCATACTTTTGTATATATATAATATTATATTATATAAGGGTATTATTCCTTCTTTGAAAAAAAAAATTCACTACACTCCCATCGTGCGTCTTTTTGTTTTCTGTGCCTTTAGACCCGCTTTGGTCAAATTATGTTGCATATTTGGCCTACTAAAATATATTTTATTAGTCCACGTATTTTAATTTTACGTATTTGTGTGTTTTTATATATTTTTCTGGGTATTTGTACATGTATTTATGCTAATAATCTCTTTTATATATTATTATATTGTAAAGTGCATAGTAATTTTACTGTGCATTTCACAGTAAAATCACTGTGCATCTTTTGAAATCAACTCCTACCACCGTTTCTTCTTTTGTCCTTTTCTGACAATTATTTTCTATAAAAGGGGGAAGATCAGAGAAAGAAGAGAGGATTTTTGGGCAGGGGAGAAATCAGGAGAGTCAAAAAATTGGGAGAGAGAATAAAAAAAAATGGGGATTGGTGCGAGGGAATATTGAGAGAAAAAGAATCAGAAAGAAGGAACTGTTAAAGTTGTAATTCCAAATTTTAACTGAGAATTGAGAACACATTCCACAGACTTGAGGGTAATCAAAAGAAAGTTTGTGAATCAGAAAATTCATCATGTCCCCGAAAGGTGAGTTTTTGCAAACTTTCATTTAATTTCAAAATGTGATATAATTTGTTTAAGTACTTTATTTATTGTTTTTCATAATATTTTTTTTCGCTTTAAATGGTCGGTTGAACCACCTAATTTTACTACTTTATCTGCTGTAATTTACGGTTGTATATAAACTGCTGTAATTTACATAAAATGTTGTAGTTTACTATTTATAAATTGTTGTAATTTTATCGCCTTAAATGGTCGGTTGAACCACCTAATTTTATTACTTTATCTGCTGTAATTTACGGTTGTATATAAACTGTTGTAATTTACATAAAATGTTGTAGTTTACTATTTATAAATTGTTGTAATTTTATCACTTTAAATGGTTGGTCGAACCACCTAATTTGTTAAAAGATGTGACCCCGCCAAATGAATAGTGATCGGTGGTGAATAGTAACCTCCGATGGTAAATAGTAACTTCCGGCGGTGAATAGTAACCCCGACGATGAATAGTACCTCCGGCGATGAATAGTACCTCCGGCGATGAATAGTAACAGCGGATGGAAAAAATGCCTGGTAAGATGAATAACGATCAAGAAAGGTGAATAGTAATTGTCGTGATGAATAGTAACTTCCGGCAGTGAATAGTATCTCGGGATGAATAGTGCTCCCGCAAAAATAAGTTTTCCCGAACAGAACGGAGCAGTCTTCCTACGTCAAGCAAAATATTTTCCGGCGCACATAAAGTTTCTTTATTTTATTTTATTTTATTTTTGAGAGTTTGTGAGGTTTTTATTTTGTTGTAATATTCCTTTCTCTCTCTCTTATCTGGTTTGTAATAATTTATTCAGAGCGTTGTAATAATTCCCCGCCCCGCTTCTTTCTATCCCGTTCTTTTACTTGCTTTCTTTATTTGTACATAAACATCATATTTATTTTTCATCATAGTTATGCTTCGCATCCATGTTTTATGCATCTTGATTCGGCTAAGTTTGCATTTGTGGATTTAATCAATTCCTATGTGATTATGTGCGCTACCTCATGTTCTTGAGATGATTCACATATCATATTTTAGAGGCTGAATCTTTAGTTGCATCTCATGAGTGAATTGCATTAGGATTTTGTATATAAGATCATGCATGTTTTACTAACTTTGTTTTGTAGCTTGTTCGCGGGTCGTCAAACATGTAAGTTTTTATGCTTTAGCATCCCGTTTGTGTATGTTTTTCTTACTACGTTTAAGCATCCTACCATGTGGCTATTTGCTTATGTGATATAATTGTATGAATGCCAGTGGATGGAGGTTGTGTCGCTTAATTTGGAATGATGTTGATTTTTCATGCTTGTAAACTCAATTTATTTGGGTTGTACATCGTCAAAACTCTTTCAAAATGCATGATATCAAATTGTTCCAAAATGAATGGCATAGTCTATACTTGTATGCTTCACATAGTAAATTTTAGGATTTATTAACTAATCAGAACATGAACATATAAATAAAATAAAATTCATATCATGGTTAGTAAAGGCCGATCTTTGATCGGGTGGGCGGGGGTGCTCATTATTGACCTTCTCCTCTCATACCTAAGGTTCCGAGCCAAGCATCCTTGGTAACGACGAACAGTGGCCTTGGCACGAGTCATGGGTTTCCTAATTTTCCCAAAATAAATATTAGGTGGCGACTCTGAGATCTGATGACGCAGTCCATTTTTGACAAAATTGCAATAAAATGGATTTTCAATAAAAGTTGCCAAATCTGGACTCTCATCTATGTTTCACATTGCACTCGTGAGACTAGATCAAAGAGATCTCGGGAGTCCGAACTGTTTAACGCGCGCGGGCACCTCCCGGGCATGTTACAATAATTTATTTTCTGGTTTTAGTAACTAGAAAATTAATTTGTGTTTTGGTTTTTACTAATTTTTGTAATTAGATATTATGGCTACTACAACTGAAATTACGATTGGAAGTGGTACTCCAATTGTAACACCGGCTCCTGTCCCTATCCAGAACCATGTTAAAGTTCCAATAAGTCATGGAGAAAAACCGAAAAAATTTAATGGTACTGAGTTTAAAAGATGGCAACAAAAAATGCTGTTTTATCGTACAACTCTAAATTTGGCCCGGTTTCTCCATAAAAAGGCTCCAGTACTGAGAGAGGATGAAAGTGATCGTAAAATTGTTGCCACTGTAGATACTTGGAAGCATTCTGATTTCCTGTGCAGAAACTACATCCTAAATGGCCTTGACAACATGTTGTATAATGTTTATAGCCCTCTGAAGTCAGCAAAAGAATTGTGGGATTCTTTGGAGAAAAAAATACAAGCTAGAGGATGCCGACACAAAGAAATTTGTTGTTGGTAAATTTCTGGACTTCGTTATGGTAGACTCCCAAACGGTAATTTCTCAAGTTCAAAATTTTCAAATAATTTTGCATGATATTCATTCTGAAGGTATGTCTCTTAGCGAGTCTTTCCAAGTCGTTACTTTTGTGGAAAAGTTACCACCTGCTTGGAAAGATTTCAAAAATTATTTAAAACATAAACACAAGAAGATGACTCTGGATGAGTTGATTGTAAAATTGAGAATTGAAGAAGATATTCGAAAAGCTGAAAAGAGGAATGGGAAAAATCCCATTGAGTCCAAGGCTAATGTGGTTTAACAAGTTCACAAACCACATACCAAAAAAAAGAAGTTTACTGGAGATGGTCCTAAACAAGGCGACAACAATGGCAACAAGAAGTTCAAAGGAAAATGCTATAACTATGGCAAGATTGGACATCGAGCTTCTGACTGCTGCCGCCCTAAGAAGGATCGCGAAAGTACAAGCAAGAAGACCACCAATCAGGTCAATGTGACAGAACTAGATTACCTCTCTGACAGGATGAATGACATCAACCTCTCTGCTGTGGTGTCTGAGGCTAATTTTGTTGGAAATTCCAAGGAATGGTGGGTTGACACTGGGACAACTCGTCATATTTGTGCGGACAAGAAGATGTTCACTACGTACAATGAGGCTGCAAATGGTGAATAACTTTTCATGGGAAATTCTTCTACTTCTACTGTGGCTGGACAAGGAAAGGTGATCTTGAAGATGACATCAGGGAAAGAACTTACCCTCAACAACGTACTGCATGTACCTGACATCAGGAAGAATTTGGTTTCTGGCTCTTTGTTAAGTAAAAATGGTTTTAGGCTTGTATTTGAGTCTGATAAATTTGTATTATCAAAGAGTGGTATGCATGTTGGCAAGGGATACATGATTGATAGTCTCTTCAAATTAAATATAATGACTAAAAGTTGATATTAATAAGAATAATACATCTTTTACTTATATTCTTGAGTCGAATTTATGGCATGGTAGATTAGGACATGTAAATTTTGATGCTTTGCGTAGATTAATTGGTTTGGATTATATACCAAAGTTTGAAATTGATCCTAATCACAAATGTGAGATTTGTGTAGGAGTGAAACTAACTAAGGCTCCATTTAAATCGGTTGAAAGAAAAATCGAACCTCTAGAATTAATTCATACTAATGTATGTGATCTTAAATTTGTTCAAACTAGAGGAGGCAAAAAGTATTTCATAACATTTATCGATGATTGCACAAGATATTGTTATGTATACTTACTTAGAAACAAAGATGAAGCCTTAGAAATGTTTAAACTCTACAAAACAAAAGTTGAAAATCAACTTGGAAAAACCATTAAAATGGTTAGAAATGATAGGAGTGGTGAATATGATGCACCATTAAATGAATTTTGTGCACAACCTGGGATTATTCACCAAACCACAGCACCCTATTCTCCACAGCAAAATGGGATTGCTGAAAGGAAGAATAGAACCCTTAAAGAAATGATGAATGCCATCTTACTAAGCCCAGGCTTACTGTAGAACTTGTGGGGGCAAGCAATATTGTCTGCTAATTATGTTCTTAGCAGAATACCCCATAAAAAAACCAACAGCACTTCTTATGTAACAACCCTCACTTTGTTCTTGACATGCTTGCATGCATTACATGATTTTGTCATGCTAAGTTGCATTTGCAGACCTTGATTTGTTTTGTCAAAGTGTTACTTGCATGCGTGGTTCATTGCTTGGTGTGTATTTAGCCGAGGTCATCTTAAGCCTAGGTCACACCTTTGAACCTTTCACACCTAGGACCATCTTGGAACCACCTTGGTTGACCTCCACCTTCACCATTGCATATTGGCCGAGATGTCATCATCAAGGCCAAGGTGTGCATCACCTAGGCCGAGATCTGCATCATCTAGGCCGAGGTGTTACCCCCTAGGTATCCTAGATCTTTGACCCTTGCCCCTAGTAATCTTGTTCCTGGAATGTATGACCTAGACCGAGGTGTGGCACATCTAGGTTGAGGTGTGGCACAACTAGGTCAAGTGTTATCCTTCCTAGCCGAGATCATTACTTGCCGGAGTGCCCATGTCACCTTACTTGTTGTACACCCTTTGTCATGCTCTTGTCTTGTCTGTCTATCACCTTCTGAAGAAGTCCAATCCGGTAGTGCCACGTGTCCCAGCAAAGGGTTAAGTCAGCCGACAGATAGAGAAAACATATCATTTGTCATATCTTTGCCTTTTTTGAGAGAGAAGCTCTATGAAGAGGAGAAAGGAGTTCTTGAGAGAGAGGTACATTTCCAAGCTTAATCCTTAGAGCTTAAACCGTTTGATTCGTGTTTTGAGGTTAGATTCTTGATCTACTCTTGTTGTTCTTTATATTGATCCGATCACATTGCACGATCTAGCATGATTCATAAGCCATGCATTGATTTAAAGCTTGTTTTAGAAAGAGAAAATGGTGTTCTTGTGTTCTGGAAATAAAACCATGTTTTGATCTGAAAGCTTGCGTCAAGATCCATGTTTTTGTGTTTGCCTTCATAAGATCTTCGAGTATGGGTACCCAGGTCCATGTTTACAAACTCATCTCATAAAAACTCAGATTTTGAATAAAGAAGTATGATTTTAGCATTCATGTTCTTCATGTTCATGTTCTTCGTGTTCTTCAAAGGGAAACCCATGTTTTCCCGACTTCATTTCCCCAGATGTGGTCGCCGGGAACACACCTCGGCCAAGAGGTGTGGGACCTCGGCCTAGACTTCGTTGGTACCCAGCATGTTTCCTGAGATGTAAGGGCAGTGTTTTAACTCCCAGTATGTTTTGCTTTGTTTTGACTTGGTTTTGAAAGGAAATGTCGGGATCATTTGTAGTCATGTAAAGCTTGTTCTAGAGATGCATTTCATATCCATCTTTGAGTATTTCTTCTTGTCTCCTTGAAGTGCATTCAGTGGACTTTGCCATATAATTGTAGGTCTTAAATTCTTGCCTTAATCCCAGCGCCCGAAGAGCTATGTGAGTGGTATTTTTAACAAAGTTATGTTATAAAGTTTTGATAAAGCTTTACTTCATTTTGAAAAAAGTATTTGATCAAGCATGAATGATTATTCCTAGTTTGTACAAGCACTATATTTGTTTTTATGACATTCTCGAAAAGTCCTTAGTGATAGGGGACTATAATGCAACTAGTACCCTTGTTTTGAAAGTCCTTAGTGCTAGGGGACAGTAATGCAACTAGTACCCTTGTTTTGAAAGTCCTTAGTACTAGGGGACTATAATGCAACTAGCACCCTTGTTTGAAATATCTCCTTTGTTTTGCCACCGACGGTTTTCCGCGTGGGTTTGTCCAGAATGTCATCCCTTGTATTATATTGATGCTAGTAAGTATCCCTTGAAGCTTTGAAAGATTTGATTGATGGACTTGGTTCATCCTTTGATTTTGTACAGGATATGCTATGTATCGTTTTGATAAAGATCTTGAATGTCAGTCATGCAAACCTTTATTTCTAATATCATTCACTGAGTATCCAAGCTCACCCTCTCCTTATATATATGTACGTGACGAGCAAGAAGGCGGGGACGCCTAGATGATTATTGCAACTTGTTTTGGATTTACATTTTTGTGGCATCTTGAAGATTATGCTTCTTGGTTTTGTACTACATTTCTTTTGCATATGTTGGCTTGAGAAGCCTTTTGATCAAGATGTAATATGTACTTTATTCTATTGTTTTTTTATCCAAGTTGTAAACCATGTTAGGATGTATGTCATTTCGTTTGATCTGTGCACAGCTCCTGTGGACTAATTGGATTTAAATTTATTGCTTCCGCGCTTGTAAGCCCCATATGTATACTCTGATTATGTATGAATCCTTGTCAGTTAGCCTTTGGTAATCTCGGATTACTAGCCATCACGACACCATTCTACTAGGGACGGGATGGGGTCGTGACAGATTGGTATCAGAGCACAAGTTCCATACAGTACGTTGTTCACACACTTTGAGTCCTAAAGAGCTTAGGATTTCCCTTAGAATGATGTTAGAGTTGCATCATATTGCTTGCTACTTGACAAAATGTGCATCATCTCGGCATGATTATCTGTTACTTACATACATGTCTATTTGCTCATTTTGTTTTGAAGTCATATTTTGCATACACTTAGCATCATGAGAAGGGGTAGACCTCCAGTTGGCCGAGGTCATCCCAAGGACAGATTGGACAGATTAGAAAGATTGGTCGAAGGTTTGGTCCATGAGTTGAGACAACCTAGGCCACAAGACACTAGTACCACCTCTACTCAGGCTGAGCAGACAAATGGCCGGAATGTAGTTCCACCTCCACCTCCTCCAGTGCCGCAAGTGTCTCCACAACCAGCTTTATATGGAGATGGCACAATAACTTTGATCAAGGAGTTCAAGAAGATGAACCCGCCGAGATTCCAAGGGGGTATTGAACCGATGAAAGCCGAAGCATGGGCTTTGGAAATTGAGAAGTTGTTCGAGATTTTCCCCAGCACCGACGCGCAGAAGGTGTCATTAGTAGCATTCACGTTAGACGACGATGCTCGAAGATGGTGGATGATGATCCGGGAAGGTAACCCAGGGTTTACTTGGGCTAGATTTTTGGAGTTGTTCTACTACAAGCATTTTCCCCTTAGTGTTCGAGATCGCAAGACCACAGAGTTCCAGACTCTGACACAAGGCAACAAGACAGTGGCAGAATACGACCTTGCTTTTACTGAGTTGGCGAGATATGCGCCTCACGTGGTCGACGATGAATATAGAAAAGCTAGGAAGTTTGAAAGTGGGCTGTGTGGGCCGATACAGGATCGAGTTAACATGCTCAACATGCCGACTTATGCTGGAGTGTTAGACAAGGCCATCCGGGCAGAAGCTAACTTGAACCGATATCAGAGTCCAAGAAAGAGCCAGAGGAAGAGACAAAACTATGAGAATCGTCGAGTACCATTTAATGCCAAGAGGAAGGCAAACATGGGCAGTTCCAGCAACTTAAATCAAGAAAGTGATGCTAAGCCGACGTGTGCAAGTTGTAGGAAGCCACATTTCGGGGTCTGTCGTTGGGCGTCAGGGGCTTGCTTTGAATGTCGTGAGATAGGTCATCGTGTGAAAGACTGTTCGAAGACAAAGGCTGACGATAGTAAGAAGAATGGGAGCACTTCGGGCTCTGCACACAAAAACCACGTCGGAAGGACACAGGCGAGGCAGGGCAGAGTTTTTGCATTAGTGCCAGGAGACACCCATAGTGCTGAGACAGTGGTGTCAGGTACCCTTCCAATTTGCTCTCAAGATGCATACATATTGATTGATTCGGGTTCTACACATTCATATGTATCTGCTAAATTTGCCGAGAAGTTGAATAGGGAACTAGAACCCCTTGGTTATGTGTTATCTGTATCTACTCCATCTGGGAGAACTATGATTGGTGTCACGACCCGAACCCGCCCCCGTGGGTTAAGGACGTAACCGGCCAGTAATCATGAGATTACCTACGGCCTCAAACTGTTCTAAACGTATTTTAACAGAGTTAATGGGGGCCAAACGGAAGCAAAATTAAAAACTTTGTCCATAGAGCCGTGCTTATATGCACATCAAACAAACCATACTCAGATACGTTAATAACTCACATCAAAAGTACAGTTTCACAAAATTCATTACAGACAGGATCGTCCAAAACGAGTCAACCTATAACAGACTATGTACAGACATGCACTAGGTCCTTGCCAACAAGACAAAACATAGGTACATAGTAAAAGGGCAAGGATGGTCTCATGCGCGAGGCACAAGGCTGACTCTCCCAAAACTCCTGTTGTTCCTAGCAGACTTCACTGGGGCTGGGCTTGGACTTCCCTTGGCTCACCTACAAATACATGAATGAGCGTGAGCGATAGCCCAGTGAATAATATCAAATATAACAGTTACATAACAATATGTAGAACAACATGCTCCAAACGGCCTTGGGCCCAATTCATACTTCTGTTTAACAGCAAAATATATATAACTATACGAAATGCAAGTCAAGTAACTGTAGTTCCAAACATTCTGGCCTTTGGCCCATCCGGGTTTCCATTCATGGCAAAACGGCCCTTGGCCCATTCATTCATGTCAAACGGCCTTTGGCCCATTCATTCATGTCAAACGCCCTTTGGCCCATTCATTCATGTCAAACGGCCTTTGGCCCATTCATTCATGTCAAACGGCCTTTGGCCCACTCATTCATGTCAAACGGCCCTTGGCCCATTCATTCATGTCAAACGGCCTTTGGCCCACTCATTCATGTCAAACGGCCTTTGGCCCATTCATTCATGTCAAACGGCCTTTGGCCCATTCATTCATGTCAAACGGCCTTTGGCCCACTCATTCATGTCAAACGGCCTTTGGCCCATTCATTCATGTCAAACTTTTGTCCACAATCCCAATTAACAACTCATAATATTTATAGGGGAATAACAATTGGACATTGACAAGTTTTCAAATATTGATATTACTCACAGTGATCGGCTTGTGGATGCGCCCTGGAGCTTGACCCTACACATTTCATGAATACAAAAGGGTCACTAACAGTTCAATCCGTTCTTTAATTCACATATTCCTCTTTAGGCTTTGTTCTTATCTCATTAACTCATTTACAATGCTTAACACATGCCTAAGAATGCTTACAAGTGAAAGAGAACGGAAAACGAATCACATAATGCATGAACAAAATTCCAGAAAATAGGGTCCCCGCTCGAGCGTAAGCTTCTCCGCTCGAGCGGACCCTTAAGGCCTGCAAGGTACTGGTTGCACAAAAGATGCGCTCGAGCTGAAGGTCCGTCTACAAAAATCCACGCTCGAGCGTGAAATGTCCCGCTCGAGCGGGCATCCAACTCTGCAAAAATGCTGGGAGCACGATTTTCCCGCTCGAGCGGCCATTACCCCGCTCGAGCGGACCTCAAAAATCTGGGTTTCCCAGATCGTGTTCTTGAGCTCCAAATCAGTTTTCCATCTACATTTCTTGCATGCAATGGTTCAAATTACACATTTACACATGCTAACATGCTACTAATGCAGATTACAACATTAGGGAGCTCAATTACATGAATTATCTACATGCATGTCCCAAATTGTCTCAAACCCATCATCAACATGCTCAAATTCAAACATTCAAGACTTATACTCCCATGATTTGTACATGCATGTGGGAGATGCTCATCATTCTCAACTTAGATGGTACAAATGGTGACTACAATATGAGCTTTACCCAAAACTCCACATGAATCATGTGTTTCAAGCTCAAACGTGCAATTTCAAGGTAATTTCTTACATGCATGAGTTCTAAGACTTCAATCTCAACAAAAATCAACTCATTACATGTTCTTGATCACAAACAACCCTTGAACTTACAAATTACAAGTAAGAGTTCATGAAATCACTTACCTAAGAGCTTCAACACTCAAGCTCTAGCCAAATCTTGAGCTAGATCTTCAAATTCCCAAGTCTTGAGCCCAAATTACACAAATCTCTCCCTTTTTCTCTCTATGGCCGGCCTCTCTCTCCCTCTCAATTGTCTAACTCAGATTTTGAGTTTTAAGAGAGCTAAAGGGGAGTGCAATGCAAATATAAAACAAGCCCCACTAACAAATATTTTAATATAAAATAATGGGGTACTTAATTTATCAATTTAATCAGTTTAAATTGACCAGAATCAAATTTCAATTAAATTTCACCGTAGGCCCTAAAAATTATGCCAACCACAATGGCGTAGTCAATTTCGGGTTCCGTGGCCGATAAGGCCCTCAATTAAATTTCCAAAACAGACTACTCAAACAGATATTCCTACGATGAACAGATAAAATTTCAAACCACATATTTTCACATAGTGGAACACAAAATCATATCAAAATACATAATCACATCATGTTAAGGACCAATTAACATACTACGGAACAGGGGTGTCACAGTCTTCCCCCCTTTAGGAAGTTTGGTCCTCCAAACTTAACTTACCTTCGTCGGGAAACAAATGTGGATAGCGTAGACGCATTTCCTCCTCTTTTTCCCATGTAGCATCTGTCCCATAGTGTTCCTTCCATTCCACTTTCACCATTGGAATGGATTTGTTTCTCAATTCTTTCACTTGTCGGTCAACAATTCTTTCCGGCCATTCAGCATATTCCATATTTTCATCAATAGCAATCCGGTGATAATCAATCACATGCAACGGGTCTCGGAGGTAACCCCTCAACATTGACACATGAAACACATTGTGGATTTGCTCAAATCCCGGTGGCAAAGCAACTCTATAAGCAACTGGACCAAGTTTCTCCAAAATTTGAAACGGCCCAATATAACGGGGCGTCAACTTGCCCTTTTTCCCAAACCTGACTTGGCCTTTCATTGGAGAAACACGGATGAACACATGGTCGCCGACCTCATACTCAAGAGGTCTTCTCCGGACATCTGCATAACTCTTCTATCGGTCTTGAGCTGTTTTGAGCCTTTGCCGAATAGTCTTGATCTTTTCAGAGGTGTCTTGTACAATTTCAGGCCCGAGCAAAGCTCTGTCCCCGACCTCTGTCCAACAAATAGGTGATCTACACCTCCTACCATACAAAGCCTCGTATGGTGCCATACCGATGCTGGAGTGGAAGCTATTATTATAGGCAAATTCTGCAAGTGGCAGGTAATCTTCCCAACTCCCCTGAAAATCCAAAGCACACATGCGAAGCATATCTTCCAAAGTCTGTATTGTTCGTTCTGACTGCCCATCTGTCTGTGGGTGGAATGCAGTGCTGAACCTTAGTTCTGTTCCCATAGCTTCCTGCAAACTCTTCCACAATCTAGATACAAACTTCGGATCTCTATCCGACACGATGGTTACTGGAACTCCATGTAAGCGGACAATTTCATCAACATAAATAGTAGCCAACCTGTAAGCAGTAAATGTAGTTTTGACAGGCAGAAAATGTGCAGATTTAGTCAGTCTATCAACTACAACCCAAACAGAATCCATACCGCGGGAAGTCCGAGGTAGGCCAACAACGAAATCCATAGTCACATGTTCCCACTTCCACTCAGGAATGGGGAGAGGTTGAAGTAGACCGCCTGGTTTCTGATGTTCAGCCTTAACTTGCTGACACTGAAGGCACTTGGACACATGTTCTACAATCTCTTTCTTCATTTTAGGCCACCAATAGGTTTGTTTCAAATCCCGATACATTTTATTGTTACCCGGATGCATAGCAAATACGGATCTGTGGGCTTCATCTAAGACCCTCTTCTTTAGCTCCGGAATAACTGGAACACATATTCGGTTTCGAAATTTCAACATTCCATTCTCGATACTGAACTCTGCTTTTGGGCTGACTTCAAATTCATCAATTACCTTTCTGAGGAACTCATCCTCTTTCTGTTTTTGCTTGATTTCATCAACAATTGCCGGCTCGGCTATAATAGCGGCTATCAATCCGCCCTGTTCACACACTACCACTTCAATTTCCGACTTTTCAAAGTCTTGCAAAATCTCCCTTTGTTCAGTAAGCAAGCAAGCCATACTCCCTGTTGATTTCCTGCTCAAGGCATCAGCCACTGTATTAGCTTTTCCGGGGTGATACTGAATTTCTAGGTCGTAATCTTTTATCAATTCCAGCCATCTTCTCTGACGCATATTCAACTCTTTCTGCGTGAAGAAGTATTTTAGGCTTTTATGATCTGTGTAGACTTCACACTTTGCCCCATACAAATAATGCCGCCAGATTTTCAAAGCAAAAACAACTGCGGCCAATTCTAGGTCATGTGTTGGATAATTCTTCTCATGTGGCCTCAACTGTCGGGAGGCGTAAGCAATAACCTTTCCGTTCTGCATTAACACACAACCCAAACCCTTATAAGATGCGTCACTGAAAATCACAAAATTTTCCGTACCTGATGGTAGTGTCAAAATTGGTGCAGTGGTCAATCTTGTCTTCAATTCATGAAAGGCTGATTCTCTTTCACTATTCCACTCAAATGGTTGTCCTTTACGTGTCAATTGGGTAAGAGGCACAGCTAATTTCGAAAAGTCCTTTACAAACCTTCTGTAGTACCCAGCTAAGCCCATGAAACTGCGAACTTCTGTCACATTAGTTGGTGTAGGCCAATTCACAATTGCTTCTATTTTCTGCGGGTCCACTGAAATTCCTTCCTTGTTGACCACGTGCCCTAAAAAAATAACCTCATCCAACCAAAACTCACATTTCTTTAACTTAGCAAATAGTTTTCTTTCCCGAAGTATTTGTAAAACAGTCCTCAAATGATGCTCGTGTTCGAGTCTTTCTTTAGAGTATATTAAAATATCATCGATGAAGACAACAACAAACTCATCAAGGTAGGTTTTAAAAATTCTATTCATTAAGTCCATAAATGCTGCCGGAGCATTAGTCACTCCAAATGGCATAACAAGAAACTCAAAATGACCATACCTCGTTCTGAATGCGGTTTTCTCAACATCTTCTGCCTTAACCTTCAGCTGATGATACCCGGATCTCAAATCAATCTTAGAAAACACCTGTGATCCCTGCAACTGGTCAAATAAGTCATCAATACGGGGTAAGGGATATTTATTCTTTATCGTTACCTTGTTCAATTCCCGGTAATCAATACATAGGCGTAAGGTACCATCCTTTTTCTTTACAAATAACACTGGTGCGCCCCAAGGCGAAGTACTGGGCCGGATAAACCCTTTATCAAGAAGGTCTTGCAACTGTTCTTTTAATTCTTTCATTTCGGCTGTAGCCATCCTGTAGGGAGTTTTAGAAATAGGTTGGGTGCCTGGCACAGTTTCAATAGTAAACTCTATCTCCCTGTCTACCAATTCCCCTGGTAATTCATTTGGAAACACATCTGGGAATTCTCTAACGATGGGAATATCATTCAATTCAACATTCACGGATTGTTCAGTCAATACATAACACAAATAACCCTGGCATCCCTTCCTGATCAATTTACATGCTTTCATTGCAGATATCAAATATGGTGGAGGTACTACCCCATTTCCCACAAACACAATTTCTTTCTGTTCTGGTGGTTTAAATACAACCCTCTTTGTCACACAATCTATAGTGGCACAGTATTTGGTCAACCAGTCCATGCCCAAAATTACATCAAAGTGTCTAAAGTTTAAGGGCAACAAATCTACATACAGGGTAGCATCCTCAATATGCATGTCACAAAACCGATATATATAGTCACATAACACAGATTCCCCCGATGGAGCAGACACACATAACAAATATGGCAACAATTCTAGGGGTCTTTTCAGTCTAGATGCAAATGCATATGTCACAAATGAATGCGTTGATCCAGAATCAATTAACACAAAAGCATCCTGATTACATATCGAGATAGTACCTGAGACAACGGCATTGGCATTCCGTGTATCACCCGGAACGAGTGCAAAGACTCTCCCTTGTCTCACTGTATCCCCAGTAGTAGCAGATCTCAAAGTGTTTCCCGGCTTCGGGATCGATGCAGTGGAGCTAGCAGCTATCTTCCCACTATTCTGATTACAATCTCGGGCTATATGCCCTTGTTTCCCACACTTAAAATAGGCTCCCGATGCACGGTAACAAACTCCACGGTGCCTTTTGCCACAAGTGTTGCACATGGGAGTCGTGTCTCGGGAAGAACTTGAGGTAGTTGAGGAGCCTGTGTTTTGCTTTTTCAGAAATTTCTTCTTCAAAAAGAAGCCTTGTCTTTTGTTGCCTCTCCATTCGGTTGTTGGCTTAGCTTGTCTAGCTATATTAGCCTCTGATATGATGGCCCGGTCAAGCACCCCAATGTAGGTCTCCAATTTCAGGACATTCACCCGCTCTAGGATGTCACTTCGGAGCCCACCTTCAAAATGCCTTGCCTTCTTATAATCAGTGTCAATTACGTGTGGTGCAAACCTGGCCAACTCAGTAAATTTGGCCTCATACTCAGCTACAGTCATACTGTCTTGTTTGAGTTCCATGAACTCTGCCACTTTCCTGTCCCGGACACACTGCGGGAAGTACTTGTCATAGAAGATTTCCAAAAATTTCGCCCAATCAATATCTCTGTGGTTTTCCCTCATCAACATCCACCATCTTCTCGCTTCATCTTCTAGCATAAAGGTGGCTAGAAGCACTTTCTGTGTATCCGAGCACGGAAACACCTCAAACAGTTTTTCAATCCCAAGTACCCAAGCTTCGGCTTTTAAGGGATCTAGTCCACCATGGAACTGTGGTGGTTTCATTTTCTTGAATTCCTTGGTGAGAGCGATTATCCGATCATCATTTTGATTATCTGGCACAGGTGGTGCCGGAGGTGGAGGTGGCGGATGTGGTTGCTGCCACTGTTGTTGCCACTCCTGTTGCTGTCTCAAAGCTTCTGCCATTTCCTGAATCAGTCTTTCCATTCTGTCCAGTCTGGCAGCAGAGGATTCCTCTAACTCATCACCTCTGGTTCTCACCATCTGATTAAACTTGCATTATATTCCATACCAAAGGTACACAAGTACACATACACTAAGGAGCACATATTTCCAGATAATTCGTAATGCAAGTAGTTCACGACTTACACATATAATTATTCATAACAAAACATTTAAGTATATAATCAATGCTTCCAAACTCGTATTTATCACATGAATGCATCCTAGATCTCATCTTGACGCTTATTGCTCTTTTTGAACAAGTGTGTGAGTTATTAACTCGTGCTCTGATACCACTCTGTCACGACCCGAACCCGCCCCCGTGGGTTAAGGACGTAACCGGCCAGTAATCATGAGATTACCTACGGCCTCAAACTGTTCTAAACGTATTTTAACAGAGTTAATGGGGGCCAAACGGAAGCAAAATTAAAAACTTTGTCCATAGAGCCGTGCTTATATGCACATCAAACAAACCATACTCAGATACGTTAATAACTCACATCAAAAGTACAGTTTCACAAAATTCATTACAGACAGGATCGTCCAAAACGAGTCAACCTATAACAGACTATGTACAGACATGCACTAGGTCCTTGCCAACAAGACAAAACATAGGTACATAGTAAAAGGGCAAGGATGGTCTCATGTGCGAGGCACAAGGCTGACTCTCCCAAAACTCCTGTTGTTCCTAGCAGACTTCACTGGGGCTGGGCTTGGACTTCCCTTGGCTCACCTACAAATACATGAATGAGCGTGAGCGATAGCCTAGTGAATAATATCAAATATAACAGTTACATAACAATATGTAGAACAACATGCTCCAAACGGCCTTGGGCCCAATTCATACTTCTGTTTAACAGCAAAATATATATAACTATACGAAATGCAAGTCAAGTAACTGTAGTTCCAAACATTCTGGCCTTTGGCCCATCCGGGTTTCCATTCATGGCAAAACGGCCCTTGGCCCATTCATTCATGTCAAACGCCCTTTGGCCCATTCATTCATGTCAAACGGCCTTTGGCCCATTCATTCATGTCAAACGGCCTTTGGCCCACTCATTCATGTCAAACGGCCCTTGGCCCATTCATTCATGTCAAACGGCCTTTGGCCCACTCATTCATGTCAAACGGCCTTTGGCCCATTCATTCATGTCAAACGGCCTTTGGCCCATTCATTCATGTCAAACGGCCTTTGGCCCACTCATTCATGTCAAACGGCCTTTGGCCCATTCATTCATGTCAAACTTTTGTCCACAATCCCAATTAACAACTCATAATATTTATAGGGGAATAACAATTGGACATTGACAAGTTTTCAAATATTGATATTACTCACAGTGATCGGCTTGTGGATGCGCCCTGGAGCTTGACCCTACACATTTCATGAATACAAAAGGGTCACTAACAGTTCAATCCGTTCTTTAATTCACATATTCCTCTTTAGGCTTTGTTCTTATCTCATTAACTCATTTACAATGCTTAACACATGCCTAAGAATGCTTACAAGTGAAAGAGAACGGAAAATGAATCACAGAATGCATGAACAAAATTCCAGAAAACAGGGTCCCCGCTCGAGCGTAAGCTTCTCCGCTCGAGCGGACCCTTAAGGCCTGCAAGGTACTGGTTGCACAAAAGATGCGCTCGAGCTGAAGGTCCGTCTACAAAAATCCACGCTCGAGCGTGAAATGTCCCGCTCGAGCGGGCATCCAACTCTGCAAAAATGCTGGGAGCACGATTTTCCCGCTCGAGCGGCCATTACCCCGCTCGAGCGGACCTCAAAAATCTGGGTTTCCCAGATCGTGTTCTTGAGCTCCAAATCAGTTTTCCATCTACATTTCTTGCATGCAATGGTTCAAATTACACATTTACACATGCTAACATGCTACTAATGCAGATTACAACATTAGGGAGCTCAATTACATGAATTATCTACATGCATGTCCCAAATTGTCTCAAACCCATCATCAACATGCTCAAATTCAAACATTCAAGACTTATACTCCCATGATTTGTACATGCATGTGGGAGATGCTCATCATTCTCAACTTAGATGGTACAAATGGTGACTACAATATGAGCTTTACCCAAAACTCCACATGAATCATGTGTTTCAAGCTCAAACGTGCAATTTCAAGGTAATTTCTTACATGCATGAGTTCTAAGACTTCAATCTCAACAAAAATCAACTCATTACATGTTCTTGATCACAAACAACCCTTGAACTTACAAATTACAAGTAAGAGTTCATGAAATCACTTACCTAAGAGCTTCAACACTCAAGCTCTAGCCAAATCTTGAGCTAGATCTTCAAATTCCCAAGTCTTGAGCCCAAATTACACAAATCTCTCCCTTTTTCTCTCTATGGCCGGCCTCTCTCTCCCTCTCAATTGTCTAACTCAGATTTTGAGTTTTAAGAGAGCTAAAGGGGAGTGCAATGCAAATATAAAACAAGCCCCACTAACAAATATTTTAATATAAAATAATGGGGTACTTAATTTATCAATTTAATCAGTTTAAATTGACCAGAATCAAATTTCAATTAAATTTCACCGTAGGCCCTAAAAATTATGCCAACCACAATGGCGTAGTCAATTTCGGGTTCCGTGGCCGATAAGGCCCTCAATTAAATTTCCAAAACAGACTACTCAAACAGATATTCCTACGATGAACAGATAAAATTTCAAACCACATATTTTCACATAGTGGAACACAAAATCATATCAAAATACATAATCACATCATGTTAAGGACCAATTAACATACTACGGAACAGGGGTGTCACAATTGGTGCATCCATTTATAGGGCGTGTGTTGTTGTGATTAAGGATGTAGAATTATTAGTTGATTTGATGCCATTAAAAATGACTCATTTTGATGTTATAGTGGGAATAGATTGGTTAGTAGCGAATCATGCATCCATAAATTGTGTCTACAAAAGTGTCACGTTGAAACCCCCAAACCAAGCCGAGGTTATGTTTCAGGGTAAAGGAGTAGTATCCCCGCCTTACTTGATTTTGTCTATGAAGGCTTATAAGTTGATCTAGAAACGGTGTCAAGGTTACTTGTGTAGTATACTAAATAATCTGGATGGAAATGTGGAATTGGCCGACATCCCAGTTGTTAAGGAATTCCCCGACGTCTTTCCAAATGATTTGTCTGGCCGCTTAGTCGATAGAGAAATAGAGTTTACTGTTGATGTCATGTCGGGAACCCAACCTATCTCCAAAACACCCTATAGAATGGCCATAGCTGAACTTAAGAACTGAAACTACAATTACAAGAATTGTTGGATAAGGGTTTTATTAGGCCGAGCACTTTGCCATGGGGAGCACCAGTTCTATTTGTCAAGAAGAAGGATGGTACACTTCGTCTTTGTATCGACTACCGAGAGCTGAACAAGGTAACTATTAAGAATAAGTACCCATTGCCAAGGATCGACGATTTGCTTGATCAATTACAAGGGGCACGAGTCTTTTCTAAGATTGATCTCAGGTCGGGTTACCATCTGCTCAAGGTTAAAGCTGAGGATGTTGAGAAGACTGCTTTTCGGACGAGGTATGGCCACTACGAATTCTTAGTAATGCCTTTTGGAGTGACTAATGCTCCCGCAGCATTCATGGATCTGATGAACAGAGTCTTTAAGCCATATCTAGATGAGTTTATAGTTGTCTTCATTGATGATATACTGATCTATTCTAAGAGTAAAGTGGAGCACATGAAGCATTTGGGACTTGCCTTACAAATCTTGAGGGACAGAAAATTATATGCCAAGCTTAGCAAGTGTGAGTTTTGGCTTTCCAGCATTTCATTTTTGGGGTATGTGATTAATGTAGAGGGTGTCTCTGTTGACCCAAGTAAGATTGAAGCCATTGTGAATTGGCCGATGCCGACTAACATTTCCAAGGTTCGTAGTTTTCTGGGTTTGGCCGGTTACTACAGAAAGTTTATGAAGGACTTCTCAAAGATCGTAGTACCTTTTGACGCAACTAACTCAGAAGGGAGTGGCGTATGAATGGACCGAGGACAGAGAATTAGCTTTTTAGGAGTTAAAGATGAGGTTGGTCACAGCACCAGCTCTTGTACTACCATCAGGTAATGAGAAATTTTAGATTTATAGTGATGCTTCGCATAAGGGTTTGGGATGTGTGTTAATGCAATGGGGTAAAGTCATAGCATATGCATCTCGTCAATTGAAACCTCATGAAAATAACTATCCTACCCATGATCTAGAGCTAGCAGCCGTGGTATTTGCTTTGAAGACTTGGCGTCATTACTTGTATGGAACCTCCTGCCAAGTTTTCACATATCACAAGAGTTTGAAGTACTTGTTCACCCAGAAGGAATTAAATATGAGGCAGAGAAGATGGCTTGAACTATTGAAGGACTACGACATGCAGATTCAGTATCACCCAGGTAAAGCAAACTCGGTGGCCGACGCGTTGAGCAGGAAATTAGTTGGAAGTTTAGCATACTTAACTATGATTTCAGTGGAGCCGACCATTATTGAGGAAGTGAAGGCCAGACAGATGGAAGACAGATTCTTCAAGAAGGTAATGGATGAGTTTGGCACCAAGCCGAGGTCAGGGTATGCCATTGAGAATCAAGTACTTCAGTTTGAAGGAAGGTTGTGTGTGGCCGACGTCCCAGAGCTGAAAAGGAGGATTTTGCAGGGATCCCATGGTTCTAGATTTTCCGTCCATCCAGGAAATACCAAGATGTACCAAGATATGAAGCAGACTTTTTGGTAGCCAAATATGAAAAGAGAAATAGCCGAGTTCGTATCTAGTGTCTATATTGTCAACAAGTGAAAGCAGAGCATCAGAGGGCAGCAGGACTTCTGCAACCTTTGTCAATTCCTGAGTGGAAATGGGAACACATCTCCATGGATTTTGTGATTGGCTTGCCGAGGACACAAAAGGGTATGGATTCAATTTGGGTTATAGTGGATAGATTAACTAAGTCAGCACACTTCTTGCCTGTTAAGACTACCTTTAATGCCGATCGACTTACTTTGCTATATACAAATGAAATTATTAGACTTCATGGGGGTACCGATGTCCATTGTGCCAGATCGAGATCTGAAGTTTGTTTCTAGATTTTCGCAGAGTCTACAAAGAGCTTTGGGAACCGAGTTGAGGTTTAGCAGAGCTTTTCATCCCCAGACCGATGGGCAAACTGAGAGAACAATTCAGACACTTGAAGATATGCTTAGGCTATGTGTATTGGACTTCAAGGGAAGTTGGGAAGTGCATTTTCCATTGGTAGAATTTGCCTACGACAACAGTTATCAAGCTAGCCTTGGCATGGCGCCGTATGAAGCTTTGTATGGAAGGAAGTGTAGATCGCCGATATGATGGACCGAGGTAGGAGACAAAGCTTTGATTGGTCCCGAACTGGTTCAAGTTACAACTGAAAAGATTAAACTTATCTAGCAGAGAATTAGAACTGCTCAGAGTCGACAGAAGAGTTACGCCGACCAAAGAAGAAGAGAGTTAGAATTTGAAGTTGGGGATCATGTATTCCTCAAGGTTTTGCCGATGAAAGGAGTTTCAAGATTTGGGAAGAAAGGTAAGTTAGCACCTCGTTACATCGGGCCATTTGAAGTTCTTGAAAGAGTTAACCTAGTTGCCTACAGACTTGCTTTGCCGCCAGAATTAAGTCAAGTCCACAGTGTGTTTCATATTTCGATGTTGAGGAAGTATATTCGGGATCCATTGCATGTGATTGATCATTTCGGGATTGTGATTAATGAAGATTTAGGTTAAGAGGAGAAGCCGATATGGATTCTTGATAGGCAAGTGAAATAGTTGAGGAACAAGTCGATACCAATAGTGAATGATGAATGGAAAGAGCATTATGGCAAGGATGCTACATGGGAGATGGAAGAAGAAATGAAAATCCGACATCCGATGTTGTTTTTGGGGCAAGGTAACTTAAGTTTGGGGACCAAACTTCTTTAAGGAGGGTAGGATGTAACAACCCTCACTTTGTCCTAGACATGCTTGCATGCATTACATTATTTTGTCTTACTAAGTTGCATTTGCAGACCTTGATTTGTTTTGTCTAAGTGTTACTTGCATGCTTGGTTCATTGCTTGTTGTGTGTTTAGCCGAGGTCATCTTAAGCCTAGGTCACACCTTTGAACCTTTCACACCTAGGACCATCTTGGAACCACCTTGGTTGACCTCCACCTTCACCATTGCATATTGGCCGAGATGTCATCATCAAGGCCGAGGTGTGCATCACCTAGGCCGAGATGTGCATCATCTAGGCCGAGATGTTACCCCCTAGGTATCCTAGATCTTTGACCCTTGCACCTAGTAATCTTGTTCCTAGAATGGTATGACCTAGACTGAGGTGTGGCATATCTAGGCCGAGGTATGGCACAACTAGGTCAAGTGTTATCCTTCCTAGCCGAGATCATTACTTGCCGGAGTGCCCATGTCACCTTACTTGTTGTACACCCTTTGTCATGCTCTTGTCTTGTCTTTCTATCACCTTTTGAGGAAGTCCAATCTGGTAGTGCCACGTGTCCCAGCAGAGGGTTAAGTCAGCCGGCAGAGAGAGAAAACATATCATTTGTCATATCTTTGCCTTTTTAGAGAGAAAAGCTCTATGAAGAGGAGAAAGGAGTTCTTGAGAGAGAGGTAGATTTCCAAGCTTGATCCTTAGAGTTTAAACCGTTTGATTCGTGTTTTGAGATTAGATTCTTGATCTACTGTTGTTGTTCTTTATATTGATCCGATCACATTGCATGATCTAGCATGATTCATAAGTCTGCATTGATTTAAAGCTTGTTTTAGAAAGAGAAAATGGTGTTTTTATGCTCTTGAAATAAAACCATGTTTTGATCCGAAAGCTTGTATCAAGATCCATGTTTTTGTGTTTGTCTTCATAAGATCTTCGAGTATGGGTACCCAGGTCCATGTTTTCAAACTCATCTCATAACAACTCAGATTTTGAATAAAGAAGTATGATTTTAGTATTCATGTTCTTCATGTTCATGTTCTTCGTGTTCTTCAAAGGGAAAACAAGGTTTTCCCGACTTCATTTCCCTAGATGTGGTTGCCGGGAACACACCCCGGCCAAGAGGTGTGGGACCTCGGTCTAGACCTAGTTGGTACCCAGCATGTTTTCCCGAGATGTAAGGGCAGTGTTTCAACTCCCAGCATGTTTTGCTTTGTTTTGACTTGGTTTTGAAAGGAAATGCCGGAATCATTAGCACTCATGTAAAGCTTTCTCCAGAGATGCATTTCATATCCATCTTTGAGTATTTCTTCTTGTCTCCTTGAAATGCATTCAGTGGACTTTGCCATATAATTGTAGGTATTGAATTCTTGCCTTAATCCCAGTGCCCGAAGAGCTATGTGAGTGCTATTTTTAATAAAGTTATGTTATAAAGTTTTGATAAAGCTTTGCTTCGTTTTGGAAAAAGTATTTGATCAAGCATGAATGATTATTCCTAGTTTGTACAAGCACTATATTTGTTTTGATGACATTCTCGGAAAGTCCTTAGTGCTAAGGGATTATAATGCAACTAGTACCCTTGTTTTGAAAGTCCTTAGTGCTAGGGGACTATAATGCAACTAGCACCCTTGTTTGAAATATCTCCTTTGGTTTGCCACCGACGATTTTCCGCCTGGGTTTGTTCGGAATGTTATCCCTTGCATTATATTGATGCTAGTAAGTATCCCTTGAAGCTTTGAAAGATTTGATTGATGGACTTGGTCCATCCTTTGATTTTGTACCGGATATGCTATGTATCATTTTGATAAAGATCTTGAATGTCAGTCATGCAAACCTTTATTTCTAATATCATTCACTGAGTATTCAAGCTCAACCCCTCCTTATATATATGTGGGTGACGAGCAAGAAGGCGGTGACGCCTAGATGATTATTGCAACTTGTTTTGGATTTATATTTTTGTGGCATCTTGAAGATTATGCTTCTTGGTTTTGTACTTCATTTTTTTGTATATGTCGGCTTAAGAAGCCTTTTGATCAAGATGTAATATGTACTTTATTCTATTTGTTTTTATCCAAGTTGTAAACCATGTTAGGATGTATGTCATTTCATTTGATCTATGCACAGCTCCTATGGACTAATTGGATTTAAATTTATTGCTTCCGCACTTGTAAGCCCCATATGTATGCTTTGATTGTGTGTGAATCCTTGTCAGTTGGCCTTTAGTAATCTCGGATTACTGGCCATCACGGCACCATTCTACTAGGTGCGGGATGGGTCGTGACACCTTATGAATTGTGGAAAGGTTGACCACCTTCCTATAAATACTTAAAAGTGTGGGGGTGTTTGACAAAGGTAGAAGTTCATATTCCTAAAAAGACTAAGATATGACCAAAAACAGTGGATTGTGTGTTTATTGGTTATGCTCAGAATAGTAGTGCATATCGATTTCTAACTTATAAATCAGAAATACCGGATATAAATGTGAACACTATTATAGAGTCAATGAATGCTGTGCTTTTTTAACATGTTTTTCCTTACAAGAAAGGACAAGAATTAAATTCACAGAAGAGAACTTATGATTGTATACAAAGTCAAGAGACTGATGACAATCACAAGAGACTAGTAATAGTCTCGACCAACAGGAATTAACTGATGATGAACCAAGACGCAGTAAGAAAGCAAGAACATCAAAATCCTTTGGTCCAGTTTTTCTGACATGCCTGTTAGAAAATGAACCTCAAAGATTTAAGGAAGCAATGACAGATCCTGAAGCACCTTTGTGGAAAGAGGTTGTTAATTAATGAAATTAAATCCATTATGCAAAATCAAACTTGGAAATTGGTGGATCTTCCACCTGGATCAAAATCCACTAGTGGATATGTCTTTACTCTGGGAGGCGCTGTTGTTTCTTGGAAATCCATGAAACAAACATGCATCACACAATCCACAATGGAATCTGAGTTCATTGCTTTAGACAAAGCAGGAGAAGAAGTGGAATAGCTTCGTCACTTCTCAGAAGACATTCCAATGTGGGCAAAACCTGTGCCAGCTATTTGCATTCATTGTGATAGTCAATCTGCAATAGGTAGAGCACAGAATCATATGTATAATGGTAAGTCACGACATATTCATCGTCGACATAATACTGTAAAACAATTGCTCTCAAATGGAATAATCTCAATAGATTATATAAAATGTAAAGAGAATATTGCGGATCCATTAACAAAAGGTTTGACAAAAGAGTAAGTGTATAGTTCATCGAAGGGGATAGGATTAAAGCCTATTACATAAGAGTCATTGTAATGGTAACCCTACTTATATGACTGGAGATTCCAAGAACTAAGTTCAAAGGGACAACTAAGTTGTGTGTGACTTGCCAAAAATCACCAAGGGTTTACAAAATTTCCTATCCATTCCTATAGTGAGAGTGATATCTGCAATATATGTTGTATGCAGGGGTCTAAGGATAAGCTTAGCTTTTAATGATTACTTATATCTTGATTTAGGCATAAAAATCAAGACGAGTATAAGGAGATACTCACAATAAGAATCACCTGTATGAGTGTCGAATTGGGCCGGTTCTGTGAGAATGAAGAGGCTAAATTCTCTAGAAGCACTCATGAACAACCAGGAGTGTTCAAGGCCAAAATGAACACAACAGTGAGAACCACGATGCATTAGAAAATATTTTGTGTGAAATATATTGTCTTGGTTTACACAAACGGCTGAACAATTCAAGGCATTGCGTCCATTGGTTAGCTAGTAGGTTCGATAGGTTATCACTAGGGAAGATTCAAGGCCGAAACCTACCTATACTCTTTCGACAAATTTTGCATATTGTTGCATTTCCATTGCCTTCAAATTCCATTCATGTGGGGAATTGTTAGAAATAATGGGTTTTGGAAAAATCTGGAAAACATAATTTTTCTTAACTTTGGTCAAATTTTTAGGTGGGACCCATGCGCCGAATTTCGCGGGTCAAAGTGGTAACGCGTTCTATGTTGCGTTGTGATTCACATGGTATATTTGGTTGCTCAAAACCATTATCAGGTGAATGGGAAATTGAAGCCAAAGTGAGCTCCATGGAAATGGAGTTTTTTGGTGGAAATTTCTTAAAGGTATGGTTTAAGGCTTGTCCCACATTGGTTTGGCGGGAAGAGTTTTGTGGGTTTATAAGGCATGGGTTTGGAACTTGGGATAGGCCCTAAGGGGCACCCAAGTTTTGTAGAAAGGGAGGTTATGGACAAAAGGGGCTAGACCCATTGGACCCAAAAATCACCACGCGTGAGCCGCCGCTGTCCGTCCGTCCGGGCGGGCTGGGCTGGGCCTGGGCTTGGGCGCGGGTGCGTGGTTGGGTTGGGCTTGTCCGGCCCAATACAAATATTTTTGGGCCAAAAACATTTGGATTTAATTTTATTTTTTGAAATAAAATTTGTCCAAGAATTCGAAATTAATTTCGAATTTCTGTCCAGGTTAATTTCAATTTTTGAAATTTTAAAACAGTTCGCACCTCTTTCCAACAGATCCGAATCTATTACAAACCCAGAACAGGTTTTGTTCAAAATTCAAACCCAAACAGATTCATATCTGTTTGAATTCCAACCAAAACAGTGCCATTCAAACCAAATAGGTCTGCTACCTATTCAAACAGGTTTATTACCTGTTTAATTCAAAATGAAGAGCCACCTTTATACCTATATATAGACAAGTCTCTCACTTGGTTTTACTCTCTAATTTCATCCAAAATATTCTCTACATTCTCTGCATTTTTGCTGTATTATTTTCATTGTGAGAACGAGTTTAAACACTTAGTGTGTTCGTTGTACAAATAAATTGTAACGCTGCATTTATTCGTTGATTGATCATTTTATCTTGGGAGATAGACGTCTGCATATCTGAGAGCACCGTGGAGAGGATGAATTTGTCTTGAGGGCACAGTATCTAACACTGGACTTGATCAGAATATTGTTCAAAAAATTAATCAAGTATGTTGTTAATTTATTTTCTGTTATTTTTTATTTATTTAAATCAGATTTTAATTTTATTTTATGTAACAAAATAAAATATGTATTTATTTATTTATTTTTATTTATTGGTTTGATTTTTGTAATCAAACATTCTCTTCCCTTTCTTATTGTTCTTTTGTATTCTGTTTGTAGTTTAGTACACAAACAAAATTTATTTATTTAAATACAGTGAAGATTGTCCAACACAATGTGCACCGAAACAACTTACTATCAACAACATTAGCGGAATGAAACCAAGAACCCCAAAAGCAATATCTAAGATTATCAACAACAATCATACATTTCGTGGGTGTTTGGAAAGTTGATTATTTTAGTTTTTAGCTATTTTAATAGGCTAAAATAGTTGTGTTTGAGAAGATAATCAATTTTTTTTTTTTTTTTAATTGAATATGATATTTGTTAGGGAAAAAAATGATTGTGGTTTTAATGTGAAATTTTATCTTATTGACTATTTTAGATTTTTTTAATACTATCTTAGCCCCTAAAAAAAAAAACCAAAAAAAAAAAAATTCTTCCCAATTCCCAAATTTTGCTTTTATACTTACCAATATCTAAGATTATCAACAACAATTATACATTCAATAAGTACTCAAAAACTGGTTCTAGATCTCGATTCCCAAATTTGCTTTTATACTTTTCGAGATCAACAACCCCAGCTTGGGCATATATCTTTCCATCAACGGTTACCACTAGGGGATTAGGCTTCGGTGCTTTTAGCCTAGGACCACCGTGCCAGTCGTCGCTGCTTCTGGTGGTGGTGCGGCGGCGGGAGAGTTGGGACATGAGGACGGATCTTGAATCCTCTGTTGCGGTCTCACCAAATAGAAATAGTTAGGAGGCGATTGACGCAAAACGGAGTGAACGATTGGTAAGAGGATTGAAAACTGTTAGGTGATTAATTGTGATTGGTGAGCGATCTCGATATTGAACTCGACTAGTATCGATATCAATGGAAAAAAAAATTGATATTGTCGGCTTGATCGGGTCTAAGTTTCTCCATATACATGCACAATGTCATCATCATCATCACCGTCGTCGTTATTGGTGGTAGTAACGGATTGTCACATTCTTCATTTTCTCTATTCCTCATCTTTTAACAATCGCGCCTTTTCCACCTTCCTTCATCCCAATCAATTAGGGTTGATGATTTCCTTGCGAGGTTCGGCAGCCATTATAGCGATCCCGGGTTTACCCTTGTTGTACAGTGATCCGGACATGTGTCCGTGGATGTTGGTAGTTGGTTATTATCGTGTTTACATTCCTTTTTCTTCGTATTTGAGTTATAGGATGTGTTGGGCGGATTTGTTTCAGGTTGGTTGAGTTTAGAAACCAAAACTAGTTGCCCAGATTTTTGGCCTGTCCGCTCGAGCGGAGGTGTTGGCGCTCGAGCGGGGAATACATCCATCCAGTATCTTGTTGTGCAGAGTTGTGAGCTCGAGCGTAGGGTTGGGAGCTCGAGCGGAGGCCTGGTTCTGCAAAAGCGCTGAGCGAGTGCATTCTGCGCTCGAGCGGGAGGTTGGCTGCTCGAGCGGAAGTCTGTGAGTGGCCGCTCGAGCGGGGTGTTTTACGCTCGAGCGGAGACCTGGGTTAAAGTCCCGAATTTGTGACTCTTTAAATCACTTTTTCACTTTCTCTTCTCTCTCTTACTTTTCCAAAATCACCATTGTTGAGCCTCTCACTCTAGACTCTACCTTCTCTCTAGGTTTTGATCTAGTAGGAGTGATTTACTCACCTTTGGCCTTTACAAAAAAGTTGTTGATCGTCGAGGGCTTCATTTTAATCTGAAAATCTCGGGTTTTGGAGCACGTTGGGTTTTGTCGTCTTCTCCTTTGGGACTCCGAATTTGAGGTAGGGATAACCTACTCCTCTCTATGGGTTTTGTCTTTAAATTTTGGTATTTTGAGATGTTGGGCTTGGTTTGGTAATTTTGTGAAAGTTTGGGGCTTTTGTGTAATTTTACAAAAGTTGGGGTTTTATTCATAATAAACCTAGATGCATGTTTGGCATAGAAAAATGGAATGATTGTTGAATCATTGATGAAAATGGGACCTAAGGGTTGAAATGGTAATTATGGAAAATGGCCTAATTACATTGTTTAATTAATTGGGATAATTAATTGGTGAGAAATGAGGAAATGAAATGTTGATTGAATATCCATTTGTGCATTTATTTTCTGTTTTAGAAATAACTGCTTTGGGGCTATCGGTGGAGGATAGTCGAGATTGTTGTAGACAATGCATGATGATTAGGTAAACGGAAACTAATCAATGGAATGTGTCATGGAACTTGACAATTGATAGAATACATTAATTGTATGTATTGTGTGATTGTATATAGAACCAATGTGTTTATATACGTTATGTGTAGAGGAGGAGATAGGGGATGTACTCCGCGGTTTAGGGGAAGATAGGGGATGTACCTCTAAACCGGATAGGTATTGGGAGGAGATAGGGGATGAACTCCGTAGACAGAGCTCATATGCTTGTCTAGAGAAGTGAAGATAGAGCTCATATGCTTATCTTTGTGAAGTGTGGATACAGCTTGTATGCTTATCTGTGGATATTGTTGATATACATATCTGTTGTAGAATGTGGATACAGCTTGTATGCTTATCTGTGGATATTGTTGATATACATATCTGTTGAGAATGTGGATATAGCTTTTATGCTTATCTGAATGTGAGATATAGTTTTTATACATATCTGTGGAAATGATGATAGAGCTAGCATGCTTATCTGTTGAAAAAGGGAAAATGAAAAGTAATTGGGACTTGTAAGTCGTTGACATAAATATGTAATTTATGTGATTGTATCAGTGTTGACCAACTATCAATTGCTAATGTTTTAGTCATTGTCCATGGTTGGTTTAGTGTATTTCTACTGGGCTGTGGCTCACCCTATATGGGAATATCATTTTCAGGTACAGGAAGCATGCCACCTCCAAGGACATAGCTTGGGAGGCTAGAGGCGGACATAGTGTAGTTGTTTTACTTTTGATGTATTACATGTAACTTCAAGCCAAGGGCTTAATGTGTAAACGAGTTAGTACTCTTTTGTTGAAACCAAGTGTTAACTTGGAAAGCTGTAAGCCCGTAGGGCATTTTGTTTTGATGTTAACATGTAATACTTATGTAATGAAACTCAATGAAATAAAGGAACGTGGTTAGTTTATATGTAAATGCTTGTCTTATCTGATGGGTTTAATGTTATTAATTTGAGGGCGTTACAACTTGGTATCAGAGCGTACCGGGTTCGAATACTTTGGGTACGTGGGAAGTGATTAGGATCGCAATGGGTTTGTCTCGCTTGACAGAGACGTAGATGTAGTACCATATGCTATGTGTTTATTTGATAACATGCTTATGTGACTATGTGGGTATGGGATTTAATTTCTAGGATGTTGATTGGATCCTTGAGTTTCTGGGAGTCTTGTTGGAAAAGCACTTGATCAACGCTGTTTCTAACCGGAACTCTAGTAACGCCTCGGGACTATCATTATCCGGAAATGAAGTTCGTAAGTGCTTATGTGTTTATGTGCTTATGTGGAGTGAATTACAGTTGTCCATGCATTAGGACGTGAGTGTTTAGTTTCGGCACACTTATGAATGTGCTAACGTTCTGTGTTGCCTTTATTAGGATGTCAGGACGAGGAAGAGGTGCTAGGCGTGGTAGACCTGCGAGGCAGGAAGTACCGTTACAGGGTGAGATTCCGGCAGTGCAGGAGGGAGTTGGGCAGGCCAATGTGGCCGAGCCAGTAGGTCAGCAGGCTATGGGTGCCTTGGCCAGAGAGATAGCAGGAGCTTTGGGTATTCTTAGAGCTGGGAATCAGGCAGCTGAGACAGGGCCTTCCTTCTTGAAGAGGGAGTTCTTCCGGTGTAATCCGGACGAGTTTATCGGGGATCCTAAAGAGCCGCTTAAGGCAGATGAATGGCTCGAACAGACAACGAAGATGTTTGAGATGCTTGGCATCGAGGACGGAGCACTGAAAGTGACCTTGGCATCCTTCCAACTGAAGGGAGATGCGGGTCAATGGTGGAAGTACGAGAAAGCTCGTGTTGGTGGTACTTGGGAGGCGTTTGTGAATGCTTTTCAGGAGAGGTTTTTATCAGCAGCAGCTAGGGAGAAGTTGAGGGATCAGTTTAGCCGGATTAATCAGCAGGGCTTGTCAGTGGCCGAGTTTGAGGCTACTTTTACCAGTCTGTCTAGGTTTGCACCTGAACTGGTGGCGTCTGAGGAACGCCGTTGCTATGAGTTTGAGCGGAAGTTGAGGCGGGGCCTCAAGTTGAGAATTGGTGGGTCTTATATTCGAGAGTATAGACACCTAGTGGACGCTGCAGCTCATATGGAGCTTATGATGCAGGAGGAGGATGAGGGTCAGAGAGGCTCCAAGAGGAGCCAGGATAGTCAGAGTGATGGCAGGAGACAGAAGGGTTATAACCCTCAGCAGTCGCAGGGTGGTGTTGCTAGATCGACCTTCCCAGTGCCGAGTACAGGCTCCGGGAGAGGTGGTCAGGGGGATTTCACCTGTTACAAGTGTGGCCAGCTGGGTCACAAGGTATCTGTTTGCCCGCAGAAGGGTGGGGGTCAGAAAGCTGCTTCTTCTTCAGCTAGACCGCAGAGTCAGAGTTTGGGCAGGGGGCAGCTCTTGACTTGTTATCAGTGTGGACAACCTGGGCACATGAAGAGGTTTTGCCCACAGTTGAGTGCCACTTCGGGAGCGTCTGGTTCTAGGCAGACGCAGGGTTTTCAGCCAGCTCAGTCTGTGCAGGCCTCGAGGGCCAATCCGGGAGCTTCGTCATCCCAGTCTGTGCAGCAGTCTTTTGCTCCGAAAGGTGAGCAGGTAGACCAGGGGCCTACGGGGCGCGTGTATGCTGTTACCGCGCAGGATTTAGTACCGGCTCCATCAGTAGTGAGAGGTACTTTTCTGTTTTGCAACTCAGTTGCTAATGTGTTGATAGACACGGGTGCATCTCATTCTTTTATATCAGCTGCATTTGCATCTGTTTTGGAATTGGAGTTAGCACGGTTAGCATCTCCTATTTGTGTGGTATCGCCTTTGGGTGGTGAGTTGATTCTGAAACAGGGTGTTAGAGGATGTGATATAGAGGTCGCCGACTATAGGCTTCCTTTTCCGTTTGTTGTCATGCCCATGAAGGGTTTTGATGTTATTTTGGGTATGGACTGGTTATCGTCATACCGGGCTGTTATTGATTGCTACCGCCAGAGGGTTACATTGTGTACCTTGAGCGGGGAGTGGTTCCATTTCTTGGGAAACCGGGTTGGTAGTGTTTTGCCACCGGGGTATGATTCGCGAGGGCGAAGTGAGCTTAGTAGTCTACTTGCCAGCTTTGAGAGTGGTGAGAGTGGTGAGACCCAGGTTGTATTACCGAGGGTGGTTTGTGAGTATTCGGATGTCTTTCCCGAAGATCTTGTTAGTTTGCCACCTCACCGAGAGATAGAGTTCTCTATTGATCTAGTGCCTGGTACGGCGCCAATTTCTATGGCACCTTACCGTTTTGCTCCAGCAGAGTTGGTTGAGTTGAAAGTTCAGCTCCAGGAATTGCTCGATAAGGGCTTTGTTCGCCCTAGTGTTTCACCGTGGGGAGCACCGGCCCTCTTTGTTAAAAAGAAAGATGGTGCCTTGAGATTGTGTATAGACTACCGGAAGTTGAATCGGGCTACGGTTAAGAATAAGTATCCTATGCCCCGTATAGATGATTTGTTTGACCAGTTGAAGGGTTCCCGTTGTTTCTCTAAGATAGACTTGAGATCGGGTTACCATCAGTTGAGGGTCAGGGAGGAAGATATTCCTAAGACGGCATTCCGTACGCGGTATGGCCATTACGAGTTTTTGGTGATGCCATTCGGACTTACCAATGCACCGGCAGTCTTTATGGACTTGATGAACCGGATTTTCCGGGAGTTCTTAGACCGATTTGTGGTTGTTTTCGTGGACGATATCCTTATCTATTCGTCTTCTGAGGAGGAGCACGAGGCACACTTGAGAGTGGTGCTTGAGTTACTTAGAGCCCATAGGCTGTATGCCAAGTTTGGGAAGTGTGAGTTCTGGCTGGGGGAAGTCAAATTCTTAGGCCACGTGGTATCCGGGGAAGGGGTGTCTGTTGATACATCCAAGGTTGAGGCAGTGCAAGATTGGGCACAGCCTAAGAGTGTGTTTGAGATCCGCAGTTTTCTGGGATTACCTGGGTATTACCGTCGGTTTGTGAAAGATTTCTCCAGGTTAGCGTCACCGTTGACTAGACTGACGCGGAAGGGAGTCAAGTTTGTGTGGAGTGAGACTTGTGAAAAGTCGTTCCAAGAGTTGAAAATTAGATTGACCACCGCTCCGGTGTTGATTATTCCGGAGAGAGGGTTGGGTTATGCGGTTTATTGTGATGCTTCACGAGAGGGTTTGGGTTGTGTGTTGATGCAAGAGGGAAAAGTGGTAGCTTATGGCTCACGTCAGTTGAAAATACACGAGAAGAATTACCCCACACACGACCTAGAGTTAGCAGCTGTGATCTTTGCCTTGAAAATCTGGAGGCACTACCTTTATGGTGAGAGGTTCGAGGTATTCTCGGATCATAAGAGTTTGAAGTATCTGTTTACACAGAGAGACTTGAATTTGAGGCAGAGGAGGTGGATGGAGTTCATCGAAGACTATGATTTTGAGTTACATTATCATCCGGGAAAGGCCAATGTTGTGGCCGATGCCCTTAGTAGGAAATCCATTAGTGATGTTGCTAGTATAGCCATCCGGGAATGGGAGATGTTGGGAGCACTTGGCGAGTTTGATTTGCTACTGGGCGAATCTGTTGAGGTTGCGGCCTTGTTTTCTGTCGTGGTGCAGCCAACACTTGTGATTAGAGTGTTAGAGGCACAGAGAGGTGACCTTGAGGTAGAATCCCTCCGAGAAAAGATCTCCAGTGGGAAAGTTGAGAAGGGTTTGACGGTGTATCCCGACCTGAGTGTGAGATACCGAGACCGTTTGTTTGTACCGGAGGCTTGCCGTGAGGAAGTACTCCGAGAGTTTCACCATTCGCGCCTTGCGGTGCATCCGGGAGGTACTAAGATGTATCGGGATTTGGGCCGCTAGTTTTGGTGGCGGGGTATGAAAAGAGATGTGGCTGTTTTCGTATCGAAGTGCCTTACTTGCCAGCAAGTGAAGGCCGAGCATCAGAGGCCAGCGGGTTTGTTGCAACCCTTGCCTATTGCCGAGTGGAAGTGGGAGCATGTCACTATGGACTTCGTTGTAGGTCTTCCGAGGACTCAGCGGGGTAGTGATGCTATTTGGGTGGTTGTAGACCGGTTGACTAAGTCGGCGCACTTTATTCCTATGCGCGTGAGAGATTCGGTAGATCATCTTGCCGATTTGTACATTCGGGATGTAGTGAGATTGCACGGGGTCCCAGTGACGATCGTCTCAGATAGAGATCCTCGTTTTACTGCTAGGTTGTGGCAGAGTTTGCAGAGTGCACTGGGCACTAAGTTGACCTTTAGTACGGCTTATCATCCTCAGACTGACGGGCAGTCCGAGCGTACTATTCAGATCCTCGAGGATATGCTTCGGGGTTGTGTCCTGGACTTCAGTGGGACGTGGGAGAGGCACTTGCCATTGGTAGAGTTTGCCTACAACAATAGTTTTCAGTCTAGCATCGGTATGGCACCGTTTGATGCCTTGTATGGCCGACCGTGTAGGTCTCCAGTTTGTTGGGCCGAGGTGGGTGATGCACCTTTGTTGGGTCCGGAGTTGGTTAGGGAGACGACGGAGAAAGTTGAGCTTATCCGTAGGAGGCTTGTTACAGCCCAGAGTCGACAAAAGAGTTATGCCGACCGTAGGAGGAGGCCTTTGGCGTTTGAGGTAGGTGATCATGTCTTTCTGAAAATATCACCTAGGCGAGGCCTGATGAGGTTTGGGAAGAGTGGGAAGTTATCCCCTCGGTTTATTGGTCCTTTTGAGATCCTCGAGAAGATAGGCGAGGTTGCTTATCGGTTAGCCTTACCGCCGCAGTTGTCCGGAGTGCATGACGTGTTTCATGTGAGTATGGTTCGGAAGTATGAGCCAGATCCATCACATGTGCTGGATTGGAGCGATTTAGAGGTAGATGAGGATGCCTCGTATGAGGAGAGACCGGTTCGGGTCTTGGATAGGCGGGATCAGGTCCTGCGTGGTAAGACCATTCCTTTGGTGAAAGTCTTGTGGAAACATCACGGAGTGGAGGAAGCCACTTGGGAACGTGAGTTGGAAGTCCGTGAGAAATATCCGGACTTGTTTGTTGATGTGTGATCTTGTATTTAAATTTTACGTTATGTTGAACTTAAGAGCTTTTATATATGTCTTAAGTTGTAAAACATTGAGAATGTTTTGATTATTGGAAGCATGTTTTGGAACTTGCTTCGTATGGTAGTTGGATGTAACACTATATATGTTGAATATATTGTTGACATTGGAAAGTTAGTGCATAATGTTGGTGCATGTTAATAATACATATGTTGTTTACATATTGTGATATGTCTCTTGTTAAAGGGATGGGATAACCGGTAATGGGTCGAATTGTTGAATGTTAAATTGTAACATTGTCTAAAATGAAGGAAAACTTGTTTTGAAAACTTGTGCTTAATTTCGGGGGCGAAATTCTTTAAGGGGGGGAGGTTATAGCGATCCCGGGTTTACCCTTGTTGTACAGTGATCCGGACATGTGTCCGTGGATGTTGGTAGTTGGTTATTATCGTGTTTACATTCCTTTTTCTTCGTATTTGAGTTATAGGATGTGTTGGGCGGATTTGTTTCAGGTTGGTTGAGTTTAGAAACCAAAACTAGTTGCCCAGATTTTTGGCCTGTCCGCTCGAGCGGAGGTGTTGGCGCTCGAGCGGGGAATACATCCATCCAGTATCTTGTTATGCAGAGTTGTGAGCTCGAGCGTAGGGTTGGGAGCTCGAGCGGAGGCCTGGTTCTGCAAAAGCGCTGACCGAGTGCATTCTGCGCTCGAGCGGGAGGTTGGCCGCTCGAGCGGAAGTCTGTGAGTGGCCGCTCGAGCGGGGTGTTTTACGCTCGAGCGGAGACCTGGGTTAAAGTCCCGAATTTGTGACTCTTTAAATCACTTTTTCACTTTCTCTTCTCTCTCTTACTTTTCCAAAATCACCATTGTTGAGCCTCTCACTCTAGACTCTACCTTCTCTCTAGGTTTTGATCTAGTAGGAGTGATTTACTCACCTTTGGCCTTTACAAAAAAGTTGTTGATCGTCGAGGGCTTCATTTTAATCTGAAAATCTCGGGTTTTGGAGCACGTTGGGTTTTGTCGTCTTCTCCTTTGGGACTCCGAATTTGAGGTAGGGATAACCTACTCCTCTCTATGGGTTTTGTCTTTAAATTTTGGTATTTTGAGATGTTGGGCTTGGTTTGGTAATTTTGTGAAAGTTTGGGGCTTTTGTGTAATTTTACAAAAGTTGGGGTTTTATTCATAATAAACCTAGATGCATGTTTGGCATAGAAAAATGGAATGATTGTTGAATCATTGATGAAAATGGGACCTAAGGGTTGAAATGGTAATTATGGAAAATGGCCTAATTACATTGTTTAATTAATTGGGATAATTAATTGGTGAGAAATGAGGAAATGAAATGTTGATTGAATATCCATTTGTGCATTTATTTTCTGTTTTAGAAATAACTGCTTTGGGGCTATCGGTGGAGGATAGTCGAGATTGTTGTAGACAATGCATGATGATTAGGTAAACGGAAACTAATCAATGGAATGTGTCATGGAACCTGACAATTGATAGAATACATTAATTGTATGTATTGTGTGATTGTATATAGAACCAATGTGTTTATATACGTTATGTGTAGAGGAAGAGATAGGGGATGTACTCCGCGGTTTAGGGGAAGATAGGGGATGTACCTCTAAACCGGATAGGTATTGGGAGGAGATAGGGGATGAACTCCGTAGACAGAGCTCATATGCTTGTCTAGAGAAGTGAAGATAGAGCTCATATGCTTATCTTTGTGAAGTGTGGATACAGCTTGTATGCTTATCTGTGGATATTGTTGATATACATATCTGTTGTAGAATGTGGATACAGCTTGTATGCTTATCTGTGGATATTGTTGATATACATATCTGTTGAGAATGTGGATATAGCTTTTATGCTTATCTGAATGTGAGATATAGTTTTTATACATATCTGTGGAAATGATGATAGAGCTAGCATGCTTATCTGTTGAAAAAGGGAAAATGAAAAGTAATTGGGACTTGTAAGTCGTTGACATAAATATGTAATTTATGTGATTGTATCAGTGTTGACCAACTATCAATTGCTAATGTTTTAGTCATTGTCCATGGTTGGTTTAGTGTATTTCTACTGGGCTGTGGCTCACCCTATATGAGAATATCATTTTCAGGTACAGGAAGCATGCCACCTCCAAGGACATAGCTTGGGAGGCTAGAGGCGGACATAGTGTAGTTGTTTTACTTTTGATGTATTACATGTAACTTCAAGCCAAGGGCTTAATGTGTAAACGAGTTAGTACTCTTTTGTTGAAACCAAGTGTTAACTTGGAAAGCTGTAAGCCCGTAGGGCATTTTGTTTTGATGTTAACATGTAATACTTATGTAATGAAACTCAATGAAATAAAGGAACGTGGTTAGTTTATATGTAAATGCTTGTCTTATCTGATGGGTTTAATGTTATTAATTTGAGGGCGTTACAGCCATGGTTGTGAATCTTCTTCGACTGGCATTGCGCTTTTCTGCGTCTTCTCAATCCTCTCAAGAAACTTAGGCTCTGCTTGATTCTTGCATATAGAAGGTGAGATTGGAGATTATATACTATGGGTCCATATGGGCCTGGTTTCCCTCAAGTCTTAGATCGGACTAAAGGATGCTGTTGGGTTTGTAGGAGCCCACCTTAGGTCCCTTTTGATAATTTGAACTGTTCACTGTGTAGAATTTGTCGAGTATTATATGCCTGTAAAAAATTAGATTGATCGAATATCAATAGTTATCTCATCGGATCAGTTTTCTGTCAACCATTTATTTTTTCACCGTCCATTTTTTTAATACAAAACTGATTTAATAACGTAGCTATCGATATTCAATCAATGTGATTTTTTTACAGGCATATAGTACTTGACGAGTTCTACATATTGAACGGCTCAGATTATCAAAATAGGGCCCACCACGGGCCCAACAGCACCCTCTAATCTGATCTGAGACTGGAGGGAAGCCAGTGCTGGGTCCATATATCCTTTGTTTGAAATATTTTTTAGAGGAGAATATAATATATAATTAGATTGTTCATCCTCAAAATGGGTGGATGTACAATACCAATTCTCCTCTATCATATCATATCTCGTCAGAGAATAATATTAAATGTACCAATTGATATATTAACTAGTATACTAACAGATGAGGTGGCATAATTTTAGAGGTTTTGGATATTTGTAATTTGTATAATAGGTGGGGGCCAGTAATTTTTGGTCATATATCAAATGTACCAATTGATATATGACCAAAAAAACTATGTTCATGAATTTTATTTTTAAATTTTTACAGCTAAAGTTTTACATAAACAATATTTATAAACAAAAATGTTGTTTCCTTTTTGAGATTCAAAGTTTTAATTTAATTTTTTTAATTTTAAATATAAAAAAAATATTTATAATTATATTGATTTAAAAGATTTTGAATTTTCAAAGTTCTAATTCAAAAAATATTTACCAATTTAAGATTTAAATAAATAAGTGGGCCAAATAAACTATGATATGCATTTTATTTTATTTTTGAATTTTCCCATTAAACTATAATATGTATTTTTTATTTGTAAGAATTTAGAATACACAATTAAATTTAGGAAAATAATTTTAAAAATGTTAAAACTTAATTGATTCTAAATTATTTTTCTTATATATTTTTAACAAATTTATATTATTATTTAATTTTTTGATTATGTTATTACTTAATTGATTATTTTCTTTATTTAATATACATATGTACATTGGCAAATGATTAGATGGACGTACATATATACTGCATATTGATGGGCATAGAGACAACATAGACATTAATGTATGTTACTTTCTTATATCCCATAATTTTTTTGTAAAACAAACATGGATAAGAAATATTCAGTATTATATCATGAACTCAACAAACATGAGCATAAGATATGTTATCCAATCCATATATCCTATTCATTGCATATACTGAGTAAATCCCAAGCATATTATATTCTTCATGTTATTTTTGGACAATCAAACAAGGCCTCAGGCCATGTTTGTTTACCGGATATAAAAGTTAAATATAGGTGTGAGACCGGATATAATATGAGATGAGGTTTACTTGTTTTTCTTTTCCTCCTTATATCCCATGTTTGGTTGCTTTGAATATAGAGAGTCCAGATAGTATATGATGCAAAAGAATCGTATTGTATATCTCCACTGTCGGATATAACTCATTTTTAATCTAAAAGTTAAAAAAAAATCACTTCCTTCTTATATCCTATCTTAACCAAATATAGTATAAGTGACTGTATAGTATATATAATTCATCTCATATCTTATAATATGTTAGAGCATCTCCAATGCACTAGGCATATAATGCTTGTTAGATAAAATGCCTAGTATGACTCACTTTTTTCAACTCCAATGCACTAGGCATGTGATTAGGCATTTTAGCTTAACTCACATTCACTAGCTACATGTAGCTAGCCTTCAAGGCTAGGCAAAATGTATTTAATCATTAAGATTATTTCCCTCCATCTTTGTTGCTAATGTGGCATTTTATAAAATTAATAGTATTTGGATGAATAGCTAAAATAAAGAGCATGGTTGTAGCAGAAACATGAAATCGTTGATAGGTAAAATAAAATGTATACTTTATAGTAATGTTTAGATAGGTAAAATGCCTATTACCGTTGGAGATGCTCTTATATGTTATCTTTATCTTTAAGTATTACATATCTTCTTAAAATCTTTATATCCAATCCAAACAATCAAACCGCCTTAGACAAAGCCAAGCAACTTTACAACAAGCCAAAGTGGCAAGCATTCCTAAACCAACCTTCATTAATTCCAGCTGAGCATCTCCCTTTCATTCACTCTATTCGTCATTCAAATCCTGCTATGAGATGGAAGATTTAAATGGGGAGTTGAATTTGATGCTGCTTTTTTTTGTAATACGAAACGAAATGACATGTTCATTGCATATTTGCGTGCAATGAAATACACAGAAAATATATAGGCTAGATGTAATTGAATTTTTCTTTTTAGTATTTTTGGCAAGTGAAGACAATTGAATTTACCTAAATGGAATAATAAATGAGCAATGTTATACATAATCTCATTTCTTATTTTTTTTCTTCTCAACGTAGGCACAAAGCAATGAGCCCACAATCATAAATGCATACCAAATCCACTCACTTGTGTCTTAGAGTTAGAAAAAAAGGTAAAAAATATGATTCGGAAAATATAATTGAAAAAATCCAATTTATGAGTGTTTCAGATAAATAACAAATTATATACATATTTATACATGTGTGTGTATTTAAACAAATCAGTTCCATTTCAAATCAGGACCATAATTATAAAACAATAATGATTCATACCACTAAAAAAAATCACTAATAGCACTAATGCATTGGGAATGCTAAAAAAAAGAGCATAGATAGTGGACATCATTAGTGGTGCTATTAGAGCAGCACTTTTAGTGCTCTCAACCATTTTTTATTATAAAATCACAAACTGAACTGTCAAGTACGATTTACTTATTTTAATAATCAGGAACCATTTATTGAGAAAATCAAACCAAATCAATTCATAAGGTTGTGGTCTAGACTTGACCGATTTGTAATTTTTATTTTTTGATTTTTTCCTAATATATTTCATAAAGATGTTGCTAGGCAAGTCTCATTTAATACATGGTATGTCTTTTCTTTCTTTTTAGTGGTTGACATACAAATAAAATTTTGATATAGAAATTATGGGCAAAATGACTTGATACTTTGTGGTTTTTTTAATTTTCAATCAAAACACCTATTATTATCATTATAATTTTATAAATGCGATTGACAAATCATTCTAAATATGTTTTTTATATGAATTTTATGTCTATAAATCACATTTCTTTTTCTTTCTTTTTCTCGCTAACAATGTAGTGTGTTGTCCTAAGTAGAGGTGTAAATTAAATGAGTCGAACCAACACGACTCATTTAGAGTTAGGCCTAGCATGAAACGAATCTAGGCGTACTATGCTAGGCCAATGTTTTGGGCCCAATACCACACATACTGATGGGCTAGGACACACCATAAGCCACATAATAGGCTCAAGAAAATTATGGTGTGTGACTTGAATATAATGGCTAGATTCAAAGTCAAAATTTAACTTTAAAAGGCACTCACAAAACCATTTTCTACTACTATGAATAGTGTGTGACTTGAATAGTCAATTTTTCAAACCTTGCATATATTTGCATATAAGTTATTGATAATCCAAATACAAGATGATGGCAAATGCATGACCTCTTACATCATACATAACACTTAAGGAGTCCAATCATTGAATTTCGACCATGTTGTCGGAGCCGTATTATCACTGCTGAAATAAAAGCCATCATCTCTAACACTCCAGTAACATGTATTAAACTTGTAGCAATAATCATCATCTAGTTTCCTATCGTAAACATTAAAAATTGCATCTTTGGTATCCCAATAAAAATGGCAGAAGAAGAGAGTGGTTTTTATAATGTTGGGTTTGAATCTCCAGTAGAATTCTTCACCACTTTCAAGCTTATGCATTCCGAAATCATCGTCTTTTGATTGGCAACGAACTAGCAAAAAGAAGTGAGAGTTGGTTGGAAGATCGTTGATGATATGAACCTCATATGTTGGAAAAAGAGCATCACCACCCATGGTGGTTGAGCAAAGCAAGTGAAATGCTAAGATGATCAAGGGAATGAATGACTTCATATTGTATCTCTCTAGTAATGTAAGAATTATATTTTTTATGTTTCTTATTGTTGCCTCCCTTCACTCATTTATACACCCCGAATAATCTAGGTTGAATCCAACTTGATTTTTCTTCTATTTTGGGCAATGCTATACAAAGCAACGAGGATCACATTAATCAGTGCATATAAACTCACTTATCTCTTGGATTGAGAAAATAAAGTAAGAAATTGAATTATATGAAGCATTTTTCTTTTAAAGCAATGTTATACTTAACCTCATTTCTTAACACAATTTTTCACTCATAAACACAAAATAATGAGGCACATTCGTAAATGCATATGGACTACACTCACTTGTGTCTTGGAGTGAGAAAAAAATGTAAGATAAGGGATTATATATGATATTTTTCTTTTAGAGCAATACAATACATAATCCCATTTCTCACATCTTTTTCTTACTTCTAAACACAAAGTTATGAGATCCACATTCATAAACACATATGGCATCTACTCATTTAAATGTGGCAAAGAATTTACAATAATTTGAGTTGGCCCATTTAATTGTATTTATAATTTTGGAATTAAAAAATCCTTATATAGAAAGTAAAAAACATAAAGTATAACCATAAAATTTGAAATTTAAAATTTTTTGAGTTGGCCCATTTAATCACGTCTATAATTTTGAAATATAAAAATCCTTATATAGAAAGCAAAAAACATAAAAGTATAGCCATATTAGTCTTATCCATAAGTTTGGAATTTAAAAATCCTTATATACAAAGTAAAAAAACATAAAAGTATAGCCAAATTTAGCCCATATTTAATCCATATATAATTTGAAATTTAAAAAATTTTTGAGTTGGCCATTTAATTGTATCTATAATTTTGGAATTTAAAAATCCTTATATAGAAAGTAAAAACAAGTTTAAATCAAATTGTATTCATCCAAAACCAAAGTACAACAATTCCAAAAACTCCCAAAATAAAATTGAAGGAATTAAATACACTCTCCAATAATTTAAAGGATACAACTACTACACCATAGTTGCCCAAAAATATCAATATAAAATATACAACAATATAGAGAACTCTCTCTAGAAACTCTCATATATTTGAAATCACATTTTCTCTCTCAAATCATCTCTTCTTTTTCTCCTTTTCTGTACAAAAAACCCTCACCTTTTTTCTATATCTACACGACTCAAATAAGTAAACATAAATAGATAAAAGAATTAAAACTCTATTAATATATGTATTAAATATGACATAAGTACTATAATAATATCAAATAAAATTCATGTAACTGAAATGTTTAAAACTAGTATAAATGTTAATAATGGTCAAACAAATTAAATAAAAATAATTATTTTTATTTTTATTTTTATTAAAATTTCAACAGTTTCTACCCTTACCGTGATTTTCCACAAGAGGAAGAAGAGGATCCACATGAAGAAATTAAAACTGGAAATATCATCCAACAATCAATGATAAGAGACAAACAACATCTCATCCATGACATTCCAAACAACTCCACGCCATTGCAAGTTCATTGTCACTCCAGAGACAACGATCTCAGAATTTATACCCTTAGATATGGTAAAATATTTAGATGGAAATTCAATCCTAATTTTGTTGGAATCAGTCCTTTCTTTTGCCATTTTTATTGGGGTGCCAAGAATAAAAGTTTCACCGTTTATGATAATAAAATATAGCTTTATTATGACACAACAAACACACCTTATGATTATTGATGTTGGAGTCCCAGACCTAACGATTTTTATATTAGCAATGATTATAAAATGAAAGAAAATAAATTATTGAATTAATTATTTAGTTTTTAGAAAAATTAGTGAAACATCATTTATTAATTTTTCGTAAGAAGAGAGATCCAATATATAGCGATCCCGGTATTCCCTGTTATTGTTTAACTGTAATCCAGATTCGGTTTCGTGAGGGTGCTGCTGTCTTATCCTCTTACTATTCCTTTCTCTTTGTATTCGAGTCTTGAGTTGTGTTGGGCGAGTTTGAAACAGGTTGGTTGAACTCAGAAAGTAAGAGTAGTTGCCCAGATTTTGGCCTTCACGCTCGAGCGGGGTTTTCGACGCTCGAGCGTAGTTTTCCATCTTCCAGTATCTCCTCTGCAGTGCTATGAGCTCGAGCGGGAGTTTTGACGCTCGAGCGGGATGTTGTGTGTGACGCTCGAGCGGGAGAGTTGACGCTCGAGCGGAGACCTGGTTCTGTAAAAGTTCTGGGAGTGTGTATCCGCCGCTCGAGCGGGATTGTTGACGCTCGAGCAGGAGTCTGTGAGTGACGCTCGAGCGGGGGTTTGGACGCTCGAGCGGGGAGACTTTTATATAAAGCCGAGATCCAACTTTTTTGTTCACTTTTCAACATCTTTTCTCTCTCTTACTTTTCCAAAAAGGTATTTTGAGAGCTCCTCTCACTAAAACCCTAACTTCTCTCTTAGGATTGATCTAGTAGGAGTTGTTTTCTCACCTTAGGCCTTTACAAAAGTTGTGTTGATCGTCGAGGACTATCTTTTAATCTGAAAATTTCGGGATTTGGAGCATTTCCGTTTCTTCATCTTCTTCGTTGCGTCCCATCATTCGAGGTAGGGATAACCTACTCCATCTTATGAGTTTTGTCTTTTAATTTTAGCATTTTGATATGTTGGGGGTTGTTGGGTGATTTTGAGAAAGTTTGGGCCTTTGTGTAATTTTACAAAAGTTGAGGTTTTAAATATATAAACCTATATGCATGTTAGGCATAGAGAAATGAGATTGGTGTTGGGACATTGATGACAATGGAACCTTAGGGTTGTTTTGTGAATTATGGTAATTTGCCGTAATTGGTTTAATTAATTAATGCATATAATTAATTGAAGAAAGCAAGGAATTGAATTGAAAATGTTGAAATTGGGAAGGTATGGGATTAAAGAGTGTAGACAAATTATTTATTGCTCACCTAATTGGAATGTTGATATATTATCCATTTGTGCATTTATTTCCTGCTTAGGAATAATTGCTTTGGGGTACCGGTGGAGGGTAGTGTTGATTGTTGTAGACAATGCATGATGATTAGGCGAACTAAAACTAATCAATCGGGTGTGTCATAGAGTATGACGGATGATAGAATACATTAACTTTATGTATTGATTGATTGGGTATATGACCAATGTGTTTATATGCATTATGTGTAGACAGTTGATAGAATACATTAACTTTATGTATTGGTTGATTGCGTGTGTGATTCCATGCTTACTTGCATTACTTGTGTATGGGAGGAGATGAGGGATGTACCTCTAAGCTGGTTAATTGTTTAGGGGAAGATGGGGGATGTACCTCTAAACTGGTCAATGGTTAAGGGAAGATGGGGGATGGACCTTGGGATGCAGCTCATATGCTCACCTGTTGAAGTATTGATATAGCTCATATGCTTATCTATTGGAATATTGATATAGCTCATATGCTTATCTGTTGTGGTAGTGATATAGCTCATATGCTTATCTGTTGTAGTGGTGATATAGCTCACAGGCTTATCTATTGAAAAGTTTGTTTGAATTGATATAGCACTAACATGTATATCATCATCGTTTATGAAGTATGGAAGTAGTTTATGTGTTATTGATACAACACCAAAATGTGTATCCACCGTGAATTTCGAAAGTGTTCTAGTGATGAACTATAACCTCATCAAATGTTTTGGCCAGAGTACTGAGCCTTGTTTTCAAACTCAAAGTCGAATAAGAAATGGAAAGTGAATTGTAATATAAACTTGACTGTCATGGAATTTTAATAAGATATAAGTGGAAGTGTAAGTATCGACCATCTATCAGTTGCTAATCTTTTAATCATTGTTCATAGTTGGTTTAGTATATCTCCGCTGGGCTGTGGCTCACCCTATATGGGAACATCATTTTCAGGTACAGGTAGCATGCCACTTCTGAGGACATAGCTTGGGAGGCTAGGGGCAAACTTACTTTTGTTGCCTTATTTTCCTTTTGATGTATTACATGTAAATTCAAGCCAAGGGCTTAATGTGTAACCGAGTCGATACTCTCTTTTGTAACCAAGTGTTAACTTGGAAAGCTGTAAGCCCGTAGGGCATTTACTTTTGTTGTTAACGTGTGATACTTTTGTAATTAAGTAATCTGATGAATTGAGGAAATGCGGATCTTCTGTATATAAATGCATGTTTATATTGATGGGTTTAATGTTATTATTTTGAGGGCGTTACAACTTGGTATCAGAGCGTACCGGGTTCGAATACTTTGGGTACGTGGGAAGTGATTAGGATCACAATGGGTTTGTCTCGCTTGATAGAGACTTAGATGTAGTGTCATATGCTATGTGCTTAATTGATAACATGTTTATGTGACTATGTGGCCATGGGATTTAATTTCTAGGATGTTGATTGGATCCTTGGGTTTCTGTGAGTCTTGTTGGAAAGGCACTTGATCAATGCTGTTTCTAACCGGAGCTCTAGTAATGCCTCGGGACTATCATTATCCGGAAATGAAATTCGTAAGTGCTTATGTGTTTATGTGCTTACGTGGAGTGAATTACAGTTGTCCATGTATTAGGACGCGAGTGTTATAGCTTCGGCACATTTGTGAGTGTGCTAACGAGTCTCTGTTACTTTTACTTGGATGCGTAGGCGAGGAAGTTGTGTAACGCCCTCAAAATTAACCCATTATATATATATCATTGACATGCATTATTCAAAGAAAACAATTTATTAATTCATTCATCAGAGTATTACTAAATAAAAGCATTACATGTAACATCGAATAAAATGCCATACAGGCTTACATCTTTCCAAGCCAACACTTGGATAAAAAAATATGAGTTCTAACTCAATACAAGAAAAGCCCTAGGCTTGAATGTTTACATGTACTAATAAATAAAGACAATTAACTAAAGAAAGTCTTCTTCAAAATCCAGAAACCAAACCCTCCCAAGCTAAGTCCTTGGAGGTAGCTTATCACCTGAACCTGAAAATGATGTTCCCATAAAGGGTGAGCCACAGCCCAGTAGAAATATACTAAACCAAATATAAGCATTGAATAAAGCAATAGCATTCAATAATTGGTTAACCAAGATAATCAGTTATATCTTTATACAGTTTCATGACATTAATGTCTAAGACACGTTTTACTTTCCAATATATTAATTCAATATGGCTCAGAACCTGGCCAAACTTACAACAGTGTACTCTATATATCAAATTCACATTCTTCCATTATCAACAAACAAATGAGACTCAGGCTCAAACCAAAACACTTCATACTTCCAATTTGATACACATTTTAGTGTTGTATCAACAAAACACTTCAATATAAATAAGCACACATAAAAGTGATGCTAATGGAGTCCATCCCCTATCTCCTCCCAAACAAAAATCCGGTTTAGAGGTCCATCCCCTATCTTCCCCTAAACCGTGGAGTACATCCCCTATCTCCTCCCACACAAAAACAAAGTATGTAAACACATAACATATACATCACACAATCAGTACACATAATGTCTGTATTAATTCAACAGTCAAAATTAATGGAGCAACCAATGTGATTAGTTTCAGTTATACCTAATCCACATGCATTGTCTACAACAATCACGACTATCCTCCACCGATAGCCCAAAACAGTTATTTCTAGACTTGGAAATAACTATAACAACAATTCAATAAATTATCCCACTACACCATTTAATCAACAATTTCCCAATTTCATGAATTTAACCAAATTCCTCAATTCCCTTAAATTAATTATACAAATTAATTAATTATTACAACTAGGGTTTTTTTCCCAAAATTATCAAAGTGACCCCAACATATCAAATTACCAAAACTTAGAACAAAACTTATGAAATGGAGTAGGAAATCCCTACCTCAAAGAAATAGCCCCAAAAGAGAAGATGGAGATGAAGACCCAAACTTCAAAGTGATCCAAACTACCAAAAATTCAGATTAAAACGAAGCCTTCTACTCACACACTCTTTTTAATGAAGGATCTAGGGTAGAAACACACCCTAAGTGGATCAAATCTAAGAGAGAAGGTGAGTAGGGAGAGAGAGAAGTCGGACCTAGGGTTTGGAATAAAAAGAAGATGAAAAAGACTGATCAAAACCCGCTGCTGCTTATATAAACTGGACAGGCTCGCTCGAGCGAATACATGGTCGCTCGAGCGACCAGACACAAGAAAACCTCGCTCGAGCGAAGAAAAGCTCGATCGAGCCAAGAATACAATGCTTCAGGTCTGCAACCCTGGAGCACGCTCGAGCGACAAAATGCTCGCTCGAGCAAGGAACTCGAAAACATACATCTCGCTCGCTCGAGCGAAGAAAGTCTCGCTCGAGCGAATAAGCACTGCCCTCAGGTCTGTACCAGACGCAGTCGCTCGCTCGAGCGAAGCAAATCTGGATCGAGCCAGAAGACACAAAAGTACACCTCGCTCGAGCGACCAATCCCTGGCTCGAGCGAACAACCCAAAAACTGGACAGCAACACTTGGTTTACAAATCCAACCAACCAGAAACAAACCTGCCCAACTCATCCTATAACTCCAAATGAGAAAATAAAAGACGACAACAACAATTATACAATGGCAGAATATACGGAACCTAAGTCCGGATTCAATAATCAAATGGAAAAAGACCGGGGTCGCTATAACCTCCCCCCCTTAAAAGAATTTCGTCCCCGAAATTAAGCATAAATTTTTGAAAACAGGTTTTTTTTCTCAATTCCCACAGATATTATATAACAATAATAACAACTTGACCCAATATTGGTCACTTCATCTCTTTATCAAGAGGCATCTCACAATATATAAAAACAACATATATTTCAGCCTGCATCACTATTATGCATTATTCCTTTTAATGTTAGCAATTCCCATATCATATTCAATTGCATGATATATACAACACATTTAACAATGTAATCAACATATGTAATGTTACACTAAACTCCTTATAATGAAGCAAGTTTCAAAATACACCCATTTACCAAAACATACTCAATGTTTTACAACTTAAGACATATGTAAGGCTCTTAAGTTCAACACCATTACAAAATCTAAAAACAAGATTACAAATCGATAAACATGTCCGGGTATTTTTCGCGAACTTCCAACTCACGTTCCCAAGTGGCTTCCTCCACTCCGTGATGTTTCCACAAAACTTTGACCAAAGGGATGGTTTTGCCTCGCAAAACTTGATCCCGCCTATCCAAGACCCGAACCGGTCTCTCCTCATACGAGACATCCTCATCAACCACTAAATCAGTCCAATCCAACACATGTGATAGATCTGGCTCATACTTCCGAAGCATACTCACATGAAACACGTCATGTACTCCGGACAACTGCGGCGGCAAAGCTAAACGATAAGCAGCCTCGCCAATCCTCTCAAGGATCTCAAACGGACCAATGAACCGAGGGGACAACTTCCCGCTCTTCCCAAATCTCATCAAACCCCGTCTAGGTGATATCTTCAGAAAGACATGATCACCCACCTCAAACACCAAAGGTCTCCTCCTACGGTCGGCATAAGATTTCTGACGACTCTGTGCTGTAACAAGTCTCTTACGGATAAGCTCAACTTTCTCCGTCGTTTCCCTCACCAACTCCGGACCCAACAGAGGTGCATCACCCACCTCGGCCCAACAAACAGGAGATCTACACGGTCGGCCATACAAGGCCTCAAATGGTGCCATACCGATACTGGACTGGAAACTGTTGTTGTAAGCAAACTCTACCAATGGCAAGTGTCTCTCCCACGACCCGCTAAAGTCGAGAACACACCCTCGAAGCATATCCTCAAGGATCTGAATGGTACGCTCAGACTGCCCGTCAGTCTGAGGATGATAAGCCGTGCTAAAGGTCAACTTAGTGCCTAAGGCACTCTGCAAACTCTGCCACAACCTGGCAGTAAAACGAGGATCTCTATCTGAGACGATCGTCACTAGGACCCCGTGCAATCTCACTATGTCCCGAATATACAGGTCGGCAAGATGATCTACCGAATCTCTCACGCGCATCGGAATGAAGTGCGCCGACTTAGTCAACCGGTCTACAACCACCCAAATACCATCACTACCCCACTGAGTCCTCGGAAGACCCACAACGAAGTCCATAGTGACGTGTTCCCACTTCCACTCGGCAATAGGCAAGGGTTGCAACAAACCCGCTGGCCTCTGATGTTCGGCCTTCACTTGCTGACAAGTAAGGCACTTAGATACGAAAGCTGCCACATCTCTCTTCATACCCCACCACCAAAACTGGCGACTCAAATCCCGATACATCTTAGTGCCTCCCGGATGCACCGCAAGGCATGAATGATGAAACTCTCGGAGTACCTCCTCTCGGCAAGACTCCGGCACAAACAGACGGTCTCGGTATCTCACACTAAAGTCGGAATACACCGTCAAACCCTTCTCCACCTTCCCACCGGAAATCTTCTCACGGAGAGATTCTACCTCAAGGTCACCTCTCTGAGCCTCTAACACTCGAGTCACAAGTGTAGGCTGTGCAACAACAGAAAACAGGGCCGCAGCCTCAACGGATTCGCCCAGAAGTAAATCAAACTCCCCAAGTGCACCCAACATCTCCAATTCTCGGATGGCTATACTAGCTATGTCACCAACAGGTTTCCTGCTAAGGGCATCGGCCACCACATTGGCCTTTCCCGGATGATAATGCAACTCAAAGTCATAATCCTCTATAAATTCCATCCACCTCCTCTGCCTCAAGTTCAAGTCTTTCTGTGTAAACAAATATTTCAGACTCTTATGATCCGAGAATACCTCAAATTTCTCACCATAAAGATAATGCCTCCAAATCTTCAAGGCAAATATCACAGCTGCTAACTCTAGATCATGCGTAGGGTAATTTTGCTCGTGAATTTTCAACTGACGGGAGCCATAGGCAACTACTTTCCCTTCTTGCATTAACACACAACCCAGACCCTCTCGTGAGGCGTCACAATAGACTGCATAACCCAACCCTCTCTCTGGAATAATCAATACTGGGGCGGTGATCAGTCTAACTTTCAACTCCTGAAACGACTTTTCACAAGTCTCACTCCATACAAATTTGACTCCCTTCCGAGTCAATCTAGTCAAAGGCGAAGCTAATCTGGAGAAATCTTTCACAAACCGGCAATAATACCCAACTAACCCCAGAAAACTGCGGATCTCAAACACACTCTTAGGCTGTGCCCAATCTTGCACTGCCTCAGTTTTGGATGTATCAACAGACACTCCTTTCCCCGAAACTACATGGCCTAAGAACTTGACCTCTTCTAGCCAGAACTCACACTTCGCAAACTTAGCATAAAGCTTATGGGCTCTAAGTAACTCAAGCACCACTCTCAAGTGTTCCTTGTGCTTCTCCTCAGAAGGTGAATAGATAAGGATGTCGTCCACGAAGACAACTACAAAACGATCTAAAAATTCCCGGAATATCCGGTTCATCAAATCCATAAAAACTGCCGGTGCGTTGGTGAGCCCAAATGGCATCACCAGAAACTCAAAGTGGCCATACCGCGTACGGAATGCCGTTTTCGGAATATCCTCCTCCCTGACTCTTAACTGATGATAACCCGACCTCAAGTCTATTTTCGAGAAACAACGGGAACCCTTCAACTGATCGAACAGATCATCTATACGAGGCATAGGATACTTATTCTTAACCGTAGCCCGATTCAATTTCCGGTAATCTATACAAAGTCTCAAAGCACCACCTTTCTTTTTAACAAAGAGGGCCGGTGCTCCCCACGGCGAAACACTAGGACGTACAAAACCCTTGTCTAGTAACTCCTGGAGCTGAATCTTCAACTCAACTAACTCGGCTGGGGCAAAACGATAAGGTGCCATAGAAATCGGCGCCGTGCCGGGCACTAGGTCAATAGAGAATTCAATCTCCCGATGCGGTGGCAAGCCAACAAGGTCCTCAGGAAAGACGTCCGAGTACTCACAAACCACCCTTGGCAACACAATCTGTGTCTCATCATCCTCACTAATCGAAAGGTTAGCAAGTAGACCACTAAGCTCACTCCGTCCTCGTGGGACATACCCCGGTGGCAACACATCACCAACCCGGTCCCCCAGAAAATGAAAGAACTCTCCGCTCACGGTACAACAAGTGACCCTCTGGCGGTAGCAATCAATAACTGCCCGGGTATGACGATAACCAGTCCATACCCAAAATAACGTCGAAACCCCTCATAGGCATAACTACAAAGGAAAATGGGATTCTATGATAATCAACCTCTATATCACAACCCCTAACACCTTGTTTCAAAATCAATTCACCCCCAAGAGGTGACACTACACAAATAGGAGATGCTAACTGTGCTAACTCCAACTCCAAAACAGATGCAAATGCAGCAGACACAAAGGAATGAGATGCACCCGTATCAATCAAAACATTAGCAACTGAGTTGCAAAACAAGAAGGTACCTCTCACAACTGATGGTGCTGGCACAAGATCCTGCGCGGTAACAGCGTACACGCGTCCAGACGACCTCTGATCAACCTGCTCACCCCTAGGAGCATAAGATTGCTGTACCGACTGGGACGATGAAGCCCCCTGATTGGCCCTCGAGGCCTGACCTGACTGAGCTGGCTGCTGACCCTGAATCAGCCTCAAACCAGATGCACCAGGTGTGCCACCCAACTGCGGGCAATACCTCTTCATATGCCCTGGCTGACCACACTGATAACACGAGAGTGGCTGGCCTCTACCCTGACTCTGGCTCTGAGATCGAGCCGAAGATGATGCTGCTCTCTGCACTCCTCCCCTCTGAGGACAAACTGGAGACTTGTGGCCCAGCTGGCCACACTTGAAACAGGTAATGTCTCCCTGACTGTCTTTCCCCGAACTAGCACTCGGCACAGGAAAAGTCGATCTAGAAAAGCTACCCTGAGACTGCTGAGGATTAAAACCCTTCTGTCTCCTACCATCACTCTGACCATCCTGACTCCTCTTGGAGCCCTTCTGTCCTTCCTCCTCCTCCTGCATCATGATTTCCATGTGGGCTGCAGCATCAACCATACGCCCATAATCCCGAATCATAGTTCCCCCAACTCTCAGCTTGAGGCCACGCCTCAACTTCTTCTCAAACTCAATACAGCGGCGTTCCTCAGACGCCACCAACTCAGGTGCAAACCTGGACAAGCTAGTAAATGCAGCCTCAAACTCGGCCACTGAAGAACTCGACTGCTTAAGCTGACAAAACTGGTCTCTCAGCTTCTCTCTAACTGCTGGAGATAAGAACTTTTCCTGGAAAACATTCACAAAAGCCTTCCATGTACCTCCTATACGACCTTTAGTAAACTTCCACCACTGACCCGCATCCCCTTTCAACTGGAAAGATGCCAAGGTCACTTTCAACCCTTCGTCTTCGATGCCAAGCATCTCAAACGTCTTCGTTGTCTGTTCGAGCCATTCATTTGCCTTAAGCGGCTCTTTAGGATCACCCACAAATTCATCCGGATTAGACCGGAAGAACTCCCTCTTCAGAAAGGAAGGTCCTGCATCTACAGCAACATCCCGAGCTTGATTCTCAGCTCTGAGAATGCCTACTGACTCCCTGAATGCCCCTGCTATCTCTCGGGCTAGAGCGCCCATAGCCTGCTGGCCTACTGGCTCGGCCACATTGGCCTGGCCAATTCCCTCCTGAACTACCGGAATCTCCTCTGGCACAGGCACCTCCTGCCTACCCGGCCTACCACGCCTACCGCGTCCTCGTCCTCGTCCTGACATCCTAATAAAGGAAACAAAGACATTAGCACATTAATAAATGTGCCGAAGCTAAACACTCGCGTCCTAATGCATTGGACAACAATAATTCATTCCACGTAAGCACATAATCACGTAAGCACCTACGAATTTCATTCCCGGATAATGATAGTCCCAATGCGTTACTATAGTTCCGGTTGGAAACAGCAGTGATCAAGTGCCTTTCCAACAAGACTACAAGAAACTCAAGGGTCCAATCAACATCCTAGGAACTACATTCCATACCCACATAATCACATAAACATGTTATCACATAAGCATACAACATTACACTAAGTCTCTATCAAACGAGACGAACCCAATGTGATACTAATCACTTCCCACGTACCCAAAGTATTCAAACCTGGTACGCTCTGATACCAAGTTGTAACGCCCTCAAAATTAACCCATTATATATATATCATTGACATGCATTATTCAAAGAAAAAAATTTATTAATTCATTCATCAGAGTATTACTAAATAAAAGCATTACATGTAACATCGAATAAAATTCCCTACAGGCTTACATCTTTCCAAGCCAACACATGGATACAAAAATATGAGTTCTAACTCAATACAAGAAAAGCCCTAGGCTTGAATGTTTACATGTACTAATAAATAAAGACAATTAACTAAAGAAAGTCTTCTTCAAAATCCAGAAACCAAACCCTCCCAATCTAAGTCCTTGGAGGTAGCTTATCACCTGAACCTGAAAATGATGTTCCCATAAAGGGTGAGCCACAGCCCAGTAGAAATATACTAAACCAAATATAAGCATTGAATAAAGCAATAGCATTCAATAAATTGGTTAACCAAGATAATCAGTTATATCTTTATACAGTTTCATGACATTAATGTCTAAGACACGTTTTACTTTCCAATATATTAATTCAATATGGCTCAGAACCTGGCCAAACTTACAACAGTGTACTCTATATATCAAATTCACATTCTTCCATTATCAACAAACAAATGAGACTCAGGCTCAAACCAAAACACTTCATACTTCCAATTTGATACACATTTTAGTGCTGTATCAACAAAACACTTCAATATAAATAAGCACACATAAAAGTGATGCTAATGGAGTCCATCCCCTATCTCCTCCCAAACAAAAATCCGGTTTAGAGGTCCATCCCCTATCTTCCCCTAAACCGTGGAGTACATCCCCTATCTCCTCCCACACAAAAACAAAGTATGTAAACACATAACATATACATCACACAATCAATACACATAATGTCTGTATTAATTCAACAGTCAAAATTAATGGAGCAACCAATGTGATTAGTTTCAGTTATACCTAATCCACATGCATTGTCTACAACAATCACGACTATCCTCCACCGATAGCCCAAAACAGTTATTTCTAGACTTGGAAATAACTATAACAACAATTCAATAAATTATCCCACTACACCATTTAATCAACAATTTCCCAATTTCATGAATTTAACCAAATTCCTCAATTCCCTTAAATTAATTATACAAATTAATTAATTATTACAACTAGGGTTTTTTTCCCAAAATTATCAAAGTGACCCCAACATATCAAATTACCAAAACTTAGAACAAAACTTATGAAATGGAGTAGGAAATCCCTACCTCAAAGAAATAGCCCCAAAAGAGAAGATGGAGATGAAGACCCAAACTTCAAAGTGATCCAAACTACCAAAAATTCAGATTAAAACGAAGCCTTCTACTCACACACTCTTTTTAATGAAGGATCTAGGGTAGAAACACACCCTAAGTGGATCAAATCTAAGAGAGAAGGTGAGTAGGGAGAGAGAGAAGTCGGACCTAGGGTTTGGAATAAAAAGAAGATGAAAAAGACTGATCAAAACCCGCTGCTGCTTATATAAACTGGACAGGCTCGCTCGAGCGAATACATGGTCGCTCGAGCGACCAGACACAAGAAAACCTCGCTCGAGCGAAGAAAAGCTCGATCGAGCCAAGAATACAATGCTTCAGGTCTGCAACCCTGGAGCACGCTCGAGCGACAAAATGCTCGCTCGAGTAAGGAACTCGAAAACATACACCTCGCTCGCTCGAGCGAAGAAAGTCTCGCTCGAGTGAATAAGCACTGCCCTCAGGTCTGTACCAGACGCAGTCACTCGCTTGAGCGAAGCAAATCTGGATCGAGCCAGAAGACACAAAAGCACACCTCGCTCGAGCGACCAATCCCTGGCTCGAGCGAACAACCCAAAAACTGGACAGCAACACTTGGTTTACAAATCCAACCAACCAGAAACAAACCTGCCCAACTCATCCTATAACTCCAAATGAGAAAATAAAAGACGACAACAACAATTATACAATGGCAGAATATACGGAACCTAAGTCCGGATTCAATAATCAAATGGAAAAAGACCGGGGTCACTATAAGTTGGGATTTCCCTCCTTCTGCTCGGGAAGAGTTGCGGAAACAGTTTGTGGAGTTACGCCAAGGTACTACACCTTTGGTGCGGTTCGAAAGATGGTTTGCTAATTTGTCAAGGTTTGCTCCAGAATTGGTGGAAACGGAGGACTTGCGTTGTTTCGAGTTTGAGAGTAAGCTGCGTGACGACATTCGTGTAAGGATAGCGGGGTCTTGGTATAAAAGATATAGTGTGCTTGTTGAGGCAGCTGCCCATGTAGAGGTTGCGGTGCTAGCAATGGGGCAGAGTGGGGAGGGAGCCATCTCGGTAACTCCCGTGACTCAGGATGTTGGTAGGCCTTTTAAGAGGCAGAGGGGTTTAAACCCGCAACAGAGAGGTCAGGCTAGAACTACCCTTCCAGTGTCGGATTTGGGTTCAGGAGAACGTAAACAAAGGGGTATCATTTGTCTCAGATGTGGTCTGTTGGGCCACAAGGTTTCGGGTTGCCCTTAGAGGAAGGGGGCAGGGTTAGCAGTTCAACCAGTAGTTGTACCACCAGGATCATCTAACCAGCCGGGTTTTGGGCCGATCAAATGCTCAGTGGGGAGGCAGTTGTTGGGGTCTTCATCAGCCCAGATTCTGAACCAGTCTCGTGCTCAGGCACCACCTACTTGTTGGATGTGTAATCAGCCGGGTCATATTCGGTGTTTCTGTACTCAGCCGGGGGCTTCTTTAGGGCTTTTACAACCTAGCCAGGCTCAGTTTCATTTGACTGGGCAGGAACAGTAACGTTATGGGGGACTAGCAGGCCAGGTAGCGAGGGCCTCAGTAGAGTCGAGTTCCCAAGCCCCAGTTGGGGAAGTTTGTAGTTGTTCCAGGTGTGGACGGAGGGGGCACGTCAGTAGTTCTTGTCCGTGGCTTGTAAGTTCGTAGGTTATCTTATGTTCGGGGATGACCAACTTCGGCTGTCCAGCAAGGGACGGTAGTAGTAGTAATACTGATGGGATGGTTTTGTTTTGACTAATCCATTTGTAATCGGTGGATTAGTGTTTTGTGGTCATTGGTTTCCGTTTTGTAACCAATGTATTTTGGGAATGTTGAAACATCTAAACTGTTTGTTTATCTATATGTATACATATGTGCCTTGTTTGTTAATTTCCCTGGAATGGGTGAATTGGAGCATGTTGTAACTCTGAGGTTTTATTAATGTGTAAAGTTGCTGTAAAACCATAATTTTTTTTTTTTTTTTTTGGTATTAGGCGTGTGACTTGATTTGGGAAAGATGAGGGCTGAGGAGCAATGTTTTCAAAATTTGAAAGAACCACCGAGGGGTGCGTGTCCTAGCCAAGGCAATATTGGAGCGAGAACTATTTTACTTGCCGAGTGTGTGGAATTTCATAGGTATTACCCATTAAAAAATAAAAAAATAAAAGAATTTGTTCGTAGTATAGGTTTCGGTCTACTGTCGGGTGAACTCGAGAGGATGTGAAGTGTGCGATTAGTACTAGATGTAACACGCATTTGTTATGGTGCCCTACGGGGGCATAACGCATAATTTTGTTAAGGTTGGACTTGTACCTTCGTAGTAGGTAACGTTGCCGAGATTGCAGGTGTACTGATTGACCGTTTTAAGTGAGGGGATGTTAGTCCCTATATAAGGTTGTGATTGTTGTATCGGGAGCGATGTGTTGTGGGTAGCTGGTACTATATCTCGGGCAGTAGTATAATGGGTGTCTCCCTAAGTTTCCAAATTCCTTTATTTGGGTCGAATGTGATAGGTTCGTACCTTAGCACTGGTCAGGCCAGAGGATGTTATCAGAAGGGTTAATTGGGTATATAGCCCGTGGTTAGAGTGTGACCCGTGGATGGAGTCACAGTGGTATGGTGTTTGCGGATAGAGATGTGGATTAATAGTGAGGAGGGTGAGAACCTTTACTCGGCTGGATAGTTAGAAGAGTGAATCCTTGAAAGCCTTGTCGGCGACTTGTAGTGGTGTCGGGGTTTGGGTCATGATGGTTTCCTAGCGGTAGTTTTGACTAGTGGTTTAGCACGGAGGCTGGGCTTCTGGAGGGTACTCTCGGGATGGGTGACAGGCAAGATTATGTGAGAATGTTCGAGGGAATGTAAGATTTGTATCTCGAGTTAGTGGGAATGGTACCTGTATGTTGGTTCGTGTTTTGGGACTTGCTAGTCAGTGAGTCCGTGGTGACCCCATCGAGTGTATAGGGGTAGTGTTCGTATTGTGATTGGTTATCAATTGTTGGGTTCGGGTTGTTGTGATTGAGGTTGACCATGTCGGTCTTTGGTCAAGGAAGTGAGCAGGCTTGCTAGATAGCCATGGCGGGGAATGGTGATTCCCTTAGACGCAGTGTTGATGCGGTTCAATTTTAGGAGATCCGAAGAGATTCCAAAATTTGTGGTTTGTGTAGAAAACTCTGTGGTTGGGGTTAGTGGTTTTAGTGGCACGTCAGTGTGTGGGTTACGGAATGTAAAGTTTATTGAGTTGATTAGTCAGCTTGTCGGTATCGGGTTTTGGGTTGGCATTGGTCACCTTGAGTTCAGTCTCGTTCGTTGTAGACTTTGTATATTGATTAAGGGAAACCGAAAGTAATCGAACGTCTGTCGTTGAATCTGACGGTTGGAATAATACATCTAATATATGTATTGATTGATCATTGTGAATGATTGGCTTTTATACATTATGTATGTATGATGTTTGGATTGATATTGATACAGCACTAAAATGTGTATCATTTGTGTATTAAAGGGGGGTATTGTTGGGATGAAATTGCAAAACCATGATTTTCTTATGCCTTATGTGTTGTTAGCACTATTGTTATTTCTATTAATTATCATTATAGAAATGTTATATTTCGTGTCGGTTGTGGCATCACTATGTGAGTGATGGTTGTGGATAGTGCTGTTTTGGAAAGAAATGGAAAACAAAATTTTCCTAGCGTTTGGGACCATCTAAATGCGTTGTTGGAAAGTTGATTTAATTCAAGGATTCTAAAGAATTCCAGATTAATCTTTTGGGCAAATAAACCGTGGATGACCCTGCGTTTTGGGTAACACCGTATTTGTGAAAAATGTTTACAAAGCTTTTGAGTTTTCGTATGGAAAATGCAAGATTTATTCCAGAACATTAACGCTGAAAATTTAAACATCTTTGAGAAATGCCTCTTGAACAAGAAAATGTTTTCTTGTTATCTACTCTAAAGATTTGCTTTGGTCGTGTTGTTGAGTAGTGACTTAGCTTGAAGCACTAGCCGGTTATTGGTGAATTGTTTCGGGGGAGGTTTGGTTTATTGAGGCTTGCGTACCTAAGGTATGGCCGTTTAGAATGTGTTCCCTTGGTTAGTATCTTCCTTGGTAAGAGTGAGTCAGAGGTTTGTTGTGAAAGTAATTTCTTTCCTTGGGGCTCGGTTGTTGAATGCTCTGTCATCAATTGGCCTTGTGTTTTGGCGTACCCTTAATTTCGGGGACGAAATTCTTTAAGGGGGGGAGGTTATAGCGATCCCGGTATTCCCTGTTATTGTTTAACTGTAATCCAGATTCGGTTTCGTGAGGGTGCTGCTGTCTTATCCTCTTACTATTCCTTTCTCTTTGTATTCGAGTCTTGAGTTGTGTTGGGCGAGTTTGAAACAGGTTGGTTAAACTCAGAAAGCAAGAGTAGTTGCCCAGATTTTGGCCTTCACGCTCGAGCGGGGTTTTCGACGCTCGAGCGTAGTTTTCCATCTTCCAGTATCTCCTCTGCAGTGCTGTGAGCTCGAGCGGGAGTTTTGACGCTCGAGCGGGATGTTGTGTGTGACGCTCGAGCGAGAGAGTTGACGCTCGAGCGGAGACCTGGTTCTGTAAAATTTCTGGGAGTGTGTATCCGCCGCTCGAGCGGGATTGTTGATGCTCGAGCGGGAGTCTGTGAGTGACGCTCGAGCGGGGGTTTGGACGCTCGAGCGGGGAGACTTTTATATAAAGCCGAGATCCGACTTTTTTGTTCACTTTTCAACATCTTTTCTCTCTCTTACTTTTCCAAAAAGGTATTTTGAGAGCTCCTCTCACTAAAACCCTAACTTCTCTCTTAGGATTGATCTAGTAGGAGTTGTTTTCTCACCTTGGGCCTTTACAAAAGTTGTGTTGATCGTCGAGGACTATCTTTTAATCTGAAAATTTCGGGATTTGGAGCATTTCCGTTTCTTCATCTTCTTCGTTGCGTCCCATCATTCGAGGTAGGGATAACCTACTCCATCTTATGAGTTTTCTTTAAATTTTAGCATTTTGATATGTTGGGGGTTGTTGGGTAATTTTGAGAAAGTTTGGGCCTTTGTGTAATTTTACAAAAGTTGAGGTTTTAAATATATAAACCTATATGCATGTTAGGCATAGAGAAATGAGATTGGTGTTGGGACATTGATGACAATGGAACCTTAGGGTTGTTTTGTGAATTATGGTAATTTGCCCTAATTGGTTTAATTAATTAATGCATATAATTAATTGAAGAAAGCAAGGAATTGAATTGAAAATGTTGAAATTGGGAAGGTATGGGATTAAAGAGTGTAGACAAATTATTTATTACTCACCTAATTGGAATGTTGATATATTATCCATTTGTGCATTTATTTCCTGCTTAGGAATAATTGCTTTGGGGTACCGGTGAAGGGTAATGTTGATTGTTGTAGACAATGCATGATGATTAGGCGAACTAAAACTAATCAATCGGGTGTGTCATAGAGTATGACGGATGATAGAATACATTAACTTTATGTATTGATTGATTGGGTATATGACCAATGTGTTTATATACATTATGTGTAGACAGTTGACAAAATACATTAACTTTATGTATTGGTTGATTGCGTGTATGATTCCGTGCTTACTTGTATTACTTGTGTATGGGAGGAGATGGGGGATGTACTCCACGGCTTAGGGGAAGATGGGGGATGTACCTCTAAGATGGTTAATGGTTTAGGGGAAGATGGGGGATGTACCTCTAAACTGGTCAATGGTTAAGGGAAGTTGGGGGATGGACCCTGGGATGCAGCTCATTTGCTCACCCGTTGAAGTATTGATATAGCTCATATGCTTATCTATTGGAATATTGATATAGCTCATATGCTTATCTGTTGTGGTAGTGATATAGCTCATATGCTTATCTATTGAAGTGTTGATATAGCTCATATGCTTATCTGTTGTAGTGGTGATATAGCTCATAGGCTTATCTATTGAAAAGTTTGTTTGAATTGATATAGCACTAACATGTATATCATCATCGTTTGTGAAGTATGGAAGTAGTTTATGTATTATTGATACAACACCAAAATGTGTATCCACCGTGAATTTCGAAAGTGTTCTAGTGATGAACTATAACCTCATCAAATGTTTTGGCCAGAGTACTGAGCCTTGTTTTCAAACTCAAAGTCGAATAAGAAATGGAAAGTGAATTGTAATATAAACTTGACTGTCATGGAATTTTAATAAGATATAAGTGGAAGTGTAAGTATCGACCATCTACCAGTTGCTAATCTTTTAATCATTGTTCATAGTTGGTTTAGTATATCTCCGCTGGGCTGTGGCTCACCCTATATGGGAACATCATTTTCAGGTACAGGTGGCATGCCACTTCTGAGGACATAGCTTGGGAGGCTAGGGGCAAACTTACTTTTGTTGCCTTATTTTCCTTTTGATGTATTACATGTAAATTCAAGCCAAGGGCTTAATGTGTAACCGAGTCGATACTCTCTTTTGTAACCAAGTGTTAACTTGGAAAGCTGTAAGCCCGTAGGGCATTTACTTTTGTTGTTAACGTGTGATACTTTTGTAATTAAGTAATCTGATGAATTGAGGAAATGCGGATCTTCTGTATATAAATGCATGTTTATATTGATGGGTTTAATGTTATTATTTTGAGGGCGTTACACAATATATTTTTTCTTATTAGTTAAGGTCCCTTAATAAAGAGTTGAAATTTCTCAATCTAGAAATTTCTCTACGAAAATGTTAAGCGATCCCAACTATTATGAAAATTATGTATGTCCTTTATCTTATAAAATCTTAATATCATAGATCTTAAACTAAAAACCCCATCAATTTTTCTTTGAAATGTGACAAACAATCCACAATAATCTTAGTTGGCCCATTTAATCTTGTCTATTTTTTTGATATTTAAAAATCTTTGCATAAAAAGTATAAAAAAAAAAGAGGAAATTTTAATTTGAAATTTAATTTTGTTTTAAATTATAAATATTATTGTAGTCTTGTATAATTTCAAATTTTAAAAATATTATTAATCAACTTTTTAATTTTTAAAAAATAAAAATTACATGTGACATTTAAAAAATTAAGAATTTATTTATGTCCATGCATAACACAAGTATTATGCTAGTGTGTGTATATATATATTACATACGATCTTATATTTTATACATAAAATCTTATATTATTAGGGAAAAAAATAAGGAGTTTTAGTTTACGATCCTATTAATATTTTTTTAAAAGGATAAGAACAACATAATTTTCTATATTAGTTTAGGTCCTCCAAAACACATAGTGACAAAATTTTATAACTTTTTTTTTCTTTTTTAAACTCATTTGAAAATTTCAAAATTCTATAGCTTTGGATTTAAATATTTGTCTTATGAGAACTCACATTTACTTATTCTTAAAAAAAAATGTAAAATTCGGTGGCAGTATGGGGCGATTAATCACCTAACACTTGTAAACGTGCATGTAATAGTAGGGAGAGTAGGATTGTAATGCCCTCAAAATAAACCCATAAACAGACATTCATGATACAAGAAAGATATATCATATTTCATAAATCAGAGTATTCTTACAGAATGTATTACATGTTGACAACAAAATTAAATGCCCTATGCGCTTACAACTTTCTAAGCTAACACTTGGTTACAAAAGAGAGTGTACTAACTCCAATACATATTAAGCCCGTGGCTTGAATTTACATGTAATACAACAAAAGATAACCAATAATAAACAAAAGAGTCTTCAACTCCCACAACCATCCAACCTAAGACCTCGGAGGCGGCATACTACCTGAACTTGAAAATGATGTCACATATAGGGTGAGCCAACGCCCAGTAGCGATATGATAAACATAGTATGAGCAATAACTAAAATATTGGCATTAGATAAATGTTTAATTCACATAAGCAAATTCATAACCCATTTCAACTCCATGACAAATGTGTCCATGTTTCATTTCTTAACCCTGGCTCAGAACCTGGCCATATACTTTAAATGAGATTATATCTCATATCAATAATGCTTCCATTTCAATTGAGATAGCAATTCAAATTAAACACTTCCATAATTCACAAGAGATATACATATTTGCTGTATCAACATCATATTCAAACACTTCCATATTTTACAATAGATACACGTATTTGCTGTATCAACACTTCAATAGATACACACACTTGTTGTATCAACACTTTGATAGATACACATATTTGCTGTATCAATGGAGTCCATCCCCTATCTCCTCGCACATAACATCCGGTTTAGGAGTCCATCCCCTATCTCCTCCCAAACCGTGGAGTACATCCCCTTTCTTCTCCCACACAACACAATGTATATAAACACATATCATATACATAATCAATCAGTACACAAATTTGATGTATTATTCCAACTGTCATATTCGATGACTTATTCACTTGATTAGTTTTAGTTTGCCTAATCATCATGCATTGTCTACAACAATCAAGACTATCCTCCACCGATAGCCCAAAGCAGTTATTTCTAAACCGATAATAAATGCCTCAATAGATATATAATTTCAACATTTTCAAGTGAGCAATTAATAAATCCAACTCCACCATTCTATCTCATAATGAACCAATTTCATTATTTCCTACTCAATTTAGCACTTCCATAACATTTGTCATTAATTACACTAATGACCCAAATATACCCAAATATGGCATTTTCTCCCATTTTCTCAATATTGACCCAAAGGTCCAAATATTATTAACAATATCAATAACCTCCCATTTTAGACCCAAAACACTCATGTTTGAATCAAAGAACCAAAACCCCTTTTTCCAACACCACACATTACAAACCCTAACTTCCCAAATTAAACCATTTATACAAGAAGCTCAATATTTACGTTAAAGCACATAAAAATGAGCAGGAATCCCAACCTCAAGAGATGAGACCCAAAGGAGAAGGTTAGAAACTCGAATATGCTCCAAATCAATAAATTCTCGGATTGATAGGAAGCCCACACCAAGCTCTACACTTTTTGTAAAGGCTCAAGGGTAGGAGATCACTCTAGCTAGATCAATCCATAGAGAGAAGGTAGATTATAGAGAGAGGAGCTCTCAAAAGACGGTTTAGGAAAGTAAGAGAGAGAGAGAGAGAGAGAGAGAGGAAATGTGAAAGGTGATTCAAAATCACCCAGCTGCCATATGATATACGACTAGTCCGCTTGAGCGGAGAATAGGACGCTCGAGCGTCAAGCCCAAAAACTGAACCCGCTCGAGCGCGAAGAGACAAAAAAAAAAAAAAAAATACACCCGCTTGAGCGCAAAAGAAAAGCCGCTCGAACGTAGATTACACTCCTCCAGTACTTTTGAAGACATGAACACCCGTCCGAGCGCCAAGAGGCCCGCTCGAGCGCTACCCGCTCGAGCGTAAGGGAATCCGCTCGAGCGTGAAAAATGCACCTGTAGAAGTTTTGCAGAGGCACAAAATGCTGAAAGTGTGTAAAATCCGCTCGAGCGCAAAGGGACCCGCTCGAGCGAACCACCAAAAATCTGGGCAACAAGGAATAGGACTTAAGCTCAATCAACCTGTTCGAAACACGTCCAATACATCCTAAAACTCAAATATATGGAATAAAAGGATGACAACAAGACATATACAACAACCAACTCCACGGAACCTAAGTCCGGAATACTGTTAAACAATGAAGGGAAAATCGGGATCGCTATAACCTTCCCCCCTTAAAGAATTTTGTCCCCGAAATTAAGTACAAGTTTTTGTAAAACAAGATTTTCTCAATTCTCAACAGTATTACAACTTAATATTCAACAACCTGACCCATTACCGGTCATTCCATCTCTATTCAAGAGGCATTTCACAATATATAATCAATATGCATTATTAGCATGCTTTTCCTTGAAATTTACCAATTTCAGCACATATTTCACAATTCTATGCCATATTCAATGTTCATGATATATTTCCATTTCTACAATACATTCAACATATGCAACGTTACATTAAACTTCCATTTCAAGGCAAGTTTTAAAATACTTCCATAAATCAAAACATATACAATGTTTTACAACTCAAGACATATTTATTGCTCTTAAAGTTCATCAATATGACAAAATCCCAATACATGGTTAAACATTTACAAACAAGTTCGGATATTTCTCACGGACATCCAACTCACGTTCCCAAGTGGCTTCCTCCACTCCATGATGTTTTCACAAGACCTTTACCAAGGGAATGGTCTTGCCTCGCAAGACTTGATCCCGTCTATCCAAGACCCGAACCGGTCTCTCCTCATACGAGATATCCTCGTCAACCTCCAAATCGGTCCAATCCAGCACATGGGACAGATCCGGCTCATACTTCCGAAGCATACTAACATGAAACACGTCATGCATTCCGGACAACTGTGGCAGCAAAGCCAAGCGATAGGCAACCTCACCAATCCTCTCAAGGATCTCAAAAGGGCCGATAAACCGAGGGGACAACTTCACACTCTTCCCAAACCTCATCAAACCCCGCCTAGGTGATATTTTTAGAAAAACATGATCACCCGTCTCAAATACCAAAGGCCTCCTCCTCCGGTCGGCATAACTCTTTTGGCGACTCTAGGCTGTAACAAGCCTCCTACAGATAAGCTCAACTTTTTCCGTCGTTTCCCTCACTAACTCTGGGCCCAACAAAGGTGAATCACCCACCTCGGCCCAACAAATTGGAGACCTACAAGGTCGGCCATACAAGGCCTCAAACGGTGCCATACCGATACTCGACTGATAACTCTTGTTGTAGGCAAACTCCACCAAGGGCAAATGCCTCTCCCACGTCCCACTAAAGTCAAGGACACAACCTCGAAGCATATCCTCAAGGATCTAAATAGTACGATCGGACTGCCCGTCAGTCTGAGGATGATAAGCCGTGCTAAAGGTCAATCTAGTACCGAAGGCACTCTGTAAACTCTGCCACAACCTAGCAGTAAAACGTGGATCTCTATCTGAGATGATTGACACTGGGAAGTCGTGCAACCTCACTATGTCCCGAATATACAAGTCGTCAAGATGATCTACCGAATCTCTCATGCTCATAGGGATAAAGTGCGTCGACTTAGTCAACCGGTCTACAACCACCCAAATAGCATCACTACCCCGCTGAGTCCTCGGAAGACCTACAATGAAATCCATAGTGATATGCTCCCACTTCCACTCAACAATAGGCAAGGGTTGCAACAAACCCGCTAGCCTCTGATCTTCGGCCTTCACATGCTGACAAGTAAGGCATTTAGACACGAAAACTGCCACATCTCTCTTCATACCCCGCCACCAAAACTGGCGACCCAAATCTCGATACATCTTGGTGCCTCCCGGATGCACTGCAAGGCGTGAATGGTGAAACTCTCGGAGTATCTCCTCTCGGCAAGGCTCCGGCACAAACAAACGGTCGCAGTATCTCACACTCAGGTCGGGATACACAGACAAACCCTTCTCAGCCTTCCCACTGGAGATCTTCTCTCGGAGGGATTCTACCTCAAGGTCACCTCCCTGTGCCTCTAACACTCGAGTCACAAGTGTAGGCTACGCAATAACAGAAAACAAGGTCGTAGCCTCAACGGATTCGCCTAAAAGCAAATCAAACTCACCAAGTGCACCCAACATCTCCCACTCTCGGATGGCTATACAAGCGACATCACTAATGGATTTCCTACTAAGGGCATCGGCCACAACATTGGCCTTACCCGGGTGATAGTGCAACTCGAAGTCATAATCCTCAATAAACTCCGTCCATCTTCTCTGCCTCAAATTCAAGTCCCTCTGTGTAAGCAGATACTTCAGACTCTTATGATCCGCGAATACCTCGAATCTCTCACCATAAAGGTAGTGCCTCCAAATCTTTAAAGCAAAAATCACTGCTGCTAACTCTAGGTCATGTGTAGGGTAATTCCTCTCGTGTATTTTCAACTGACGTCAGCCATAAGCTACCACTTTCCCCTCTTGCATCAACACACAACCCAAACCCTCTCGTGAGGCATCACAATAAACCGCATAACCCAAACCTCTCTCCAGAATAATCAAAATTGGAGCGGTGGTCAATCTAACCTTCAACTCTTGGAATGACTTTTCACAAGTCTCACTCCATACAAACTTGACCCCTTTCCGTGTTAATCTAGTCAATGGCGAAGCTAGCCTGGAGAAATCTTTCACAAACCGGCGGTAATACCCAGCTAATCCCAGAAAGCTGCGGATCTCAAAAACACTCTTAGGTTATGCCCAATCCTGCACTGCCTCAATCTTGGATGTATCAACAGACACCCCTTCCCCGGAAACCACATGACCTAAGAACTTGACCTCTCCTAGCCAGAATTCACACTTCCCAAACTTGGCATACAGCCGATGGGCACTAAGCAACTCAAGCACCACTCTCAAGTGTTCCTCGTGCTCCTCATCCGAAGGTGAATAAATCAAGATGTCGTCCACGAAAACGACCACAAAACGATCTAAGAATTCCCGGAATATCCGGTTCATCAAATCCATAAACACTGCCGGTGCATTGGTGAGCCCAAAAGGCATCACCAGAAACTCATAGTGGCCATATCGCGTACGGAATACCGTCTTCGGAATATCCTCCTCCCTGACCCTCAACTGGTGGTAACCCGATCTCAAGTCTATCTTAGAGAAACAACGGGAACCCTTCAACTGGTCAAGCAAATCATCTATACGGGGCATAGGGTACTTATTCTTGACCGTAGCCCGATTCAACTTCCGGTAATCGATACAAAGTCTCAAGGCTCCATCTTTCTTCTTAGCAAAGAGGACCGGTGCTCCTCACGGTGAAACGCTAGGGTGGACAAAAGCCCTTGTCCAGCAACTCCTGGAGTTAAATCGTCAACTCACTCAACTCGGCTGGGGCAAAACGATAAGGTGCCATAGAAATCGACGCTGTGCCAGGCACTAAATCAATAGAGAACTCTATCTCTCGATGAGGTGGCAAACTAACAAGATCCTCGGGAAAGACGACCGAGTACTCACAAACCACTCTCAAAAACTCAACCCCGGTCTCATCACACTCACTACTCATAAGGCTAGCGAGAAGACCACTAAGCTCACTCCGCCCTCGCGGATCATACACCGGTGGCAACACACTACCAACCCGATCCCCCAAGAAATGGAAACAATCCCCGCTCAAGGCACATATTGTGACCCTCTGGCGGTAACAGTCAATAACAGTTCGGTATGACAATAACCAGTCCATACCTAAAATCACATCAAAACCCAACATAGCCATAATTACGAATGAAAATAGAAGTCGGCGATCAGCTACCTCTATATCGCAACCTCTACACCCTTGTTTCAGAATCAACTCACCCCCAACATGTGATACAACACAAATAGGAGATGCTAACTGTGCCAACTCCAAACCCAAAACAGATGCAAATGCAACAGATATAAAGGAATGAGATGCACCCGTATCAATCAACACATTAGCAACCGAGTTGCAAAACAAGAAGGTACCTCTCACAACCGCTGGAGCCGGTACAAGATCCTGCGTGGTAATAACATACACGCACCCTGTAGGCCCCTGATCTACCTGCTCACCTCTAGGAGCAAAAGACTACTGCCCAGACTAGGACGATGAAGCTCTGTGATTGGCCCTCGAGGCCTGAATTGACTGAGCTGGCTGAAAACTTTGCCTCTGCCCAAATGCACCAAAAGTGCCACTCAACTGCGGGCAAAACCTCTTCAGGTGCCTCGCCTGACCACACTAGTAACAAGAGAGCGGTTGGCCTCTGCCCTGACTCTGGCTCTAAGGTCGAGCTGAAGATGAAGCTGCTCTCTACCCTCTGCCCTTTTGCGGGCAAGCTGGAGACTTGTGGCCTAGCTAACCACATTTGTAACAGGTCACGTCTCCCTGATTGCCTCTCCCAGGGCCTGCACTCGGCACTGGAAAGGTAGATCTAGCAAAACCACCCTGAGACTGCTGAGGGTTAGAACCCCTCTGTCTCCTGCCATCACCCTGGCCATCCTAACTCCTCTTGGAGCCCCTCTGCCTCTCCTCCTCCTCTTGCATCATAATCTCCATATGGGCCGCAGCATCTACAAGGCGCCCATAATCCCGAGTCATAGAACCCCCAACTCTCATCTTGAGGCCATGCCTCAACTTCTTCTTAAACTCAAGGCAACGACGTTCCTCAGATGCCACAAGTTCAAGTGTAAACCTAGATAGACTGGTAAATGCGGCCTCAAACTCAGCCACTGATAAACTTAGCTGCTTTAGCTGACAAAACCGGTCTCTCAGTTTCTCCCTAGCAGCTGGAGATAGAAACTTCTCCTGGAAAGCATCTACAAAAGCCTCCCACGTGCCACCAATACGACCCCTCATGTACTTCCACCACTGACCCGCATCTCCCTTAAGTTGGAAAGATGCCAAGGTCGCCTTCAAAGCCTCGTCTTCGATGCCAAGCAGCTCAAACGTCTTCGTCATCTGTTCGAGCCATTCATCAGCTTTCAGTGGCTCTCTCGGATTCCCCACAAACTCGTCTGGATTAGACCGGAAAAACTCCTTCTTCAGAAAGGAAGGCCCTGCATCGACAACTTGGGCCTGGACTGGATTCTCAGCTTTGAGAATACCCATGGATTCCCTCAAGGCACCTGCTATCTCGCGGGCTAAGGCTCACATGGCCTGCGGACCCGGTGGCTTGGCCACATTGGCCTGACCAACACCCTCCTGCTGCATCGGAATATCATCCGGTAAAGGCATCTCCTACCTACCACGCCTACCACGTCCTCGTCCTCGTCCTCGTCCTGACATCCTAATAAAGGTAACGAAGAACATTAGCACATTCATAAATGTGCCGAAGCTAAAACACTCGCATCCTAATGCACGGACAACGGTAATTCATTCCACGTAAGCACACAATCACGTAAGCACTTACGAATTTCATTTCCGGAAAATGATAGTCCCGAGGCGTTACTAGAGTTCCGGTTAGAAACAGCATTGATCAAGTGCTTTTCCAACAACACTCACAGAAACCCAAGGGTCCAATCAACATCCTAGAAATTAAATCCCAGACCCATATAGTCATATAAGCATGTTATCAAATAAACACATACTATCATACATAAATCTCTAACAAGCGAGACAAACCCATTGTGATACTAATCACTTCCCACGAACCCAAAGTATTCAAATCCGGTACGCTCTGATACCAAGTTGTAACGCCCTCAAAATAAACCCATAAACAGACATTCATGATACAAGAAAGATATATCATATTTCATAAATTAGAGTATTCTTACAGAATGTATTACATGTTGACAACAAAAGTAAATGCCCTATGGGCTTACAATTTTCCAAGCCAACACTTGGTTACAAAAGAGAGTGTACTAACTCCAATACATATTAAGCCCGTGGCTTGAATTTATATGTAATACAACAAAAGATAACCAAAAATAAACAAAAGAGTCTTCAACTCCCACAACCATCCAAGCTAAGACCTCAGAGGCGGCATACTACCTGAACCTGAAAATGATGTCCCATATAGGGTGACCCAATGCCCAGTAGAGATATGCTAAACATAGTATGAGAAATAACTAAAACATGGGCATTAGATAAATGTTTAATTCACATAAGCCAATTCATAACCCATTTCAACTACATGACAAATGTGTCCATGTTCCATTTCTTAATCCTGGCTCAGAACCTGGCCATATACTTTAAATGAGATTATATCTCATATCAATAATGCTTCCATTTCAATTGAGATAGCAATTCAAATTAAACGCTTCCATAATTCACAAGAGATACACATATTTGCTGTATCAACATCATATTCAAACACTTTCATATTTTACAATAGATATACGTATTTGCTGTATCAACACTTCAATAGATACACACACTTGCTGTATCAACACTTCGATAGATACACATATTTGTTGTATCAAGGGAGTCCATCCCCTATCTCCTCCCACATAACATTCGGTTTAGGAGTCCATCCACTATCTCCTCCCAAACTATGCTGTACATTCCCTTTCTTCTCCTACACAGCACAATGTATATAAACACATATCATATACATAATTAATCAATACACAAATTTGATGTATTATTCCAACCGTCATATTCGATGACTTATTCACTTGATTAGTTTTAGTTTGCCTAATCATCGTGCATTGTCTACAACAATCAAGACTATCCTTCACCGATAGCCCAAAGCAGTTATTTCTAAACAGATAATAAATGCCTCTACAGATATATAATTTCAACATTTTCAAGTGAGCGATTAATAAATCCAACTCCACCATTCTATCTCATAATGAACCAATTTCATTATTTCCTACTCAATTTAACACTTCCATAACATTTGCCATTAATTACACTAATGACCCAAATATACCCAAATATGGCATTTCCCCCCATTTTCTCAATATTAACCCAAAGGTCCAAATATTATTAACAATATCAATAACCTCCCATTTTAGACCCAAAACACTCATGTTTGAATCAAATAACCAAAACCCCTTTTTCCAACACCACACATTACAAACCTTAACTTCCCCATTCAAACCATTTATACAAGAAGCTCAATATTTAGGTTAAAGCACATAAAAATGAGTAGGATTCCCTACCTCAAGAGATGAGACCCAAAGGAGAGGGTGAGAAACTCGAATATGCTCCAAATCAAGAAATTCTCGGATTGATAGGAAGCCCACACCAAGCTCTACACTTTTTGTAAAGGCTCAAGGGTAGGAGATCACTCTAGCTAGATCAATCCCTAGTGAAAATGTAGATTCTAGAGAGAGGAGCTCTCAAAAGACGGTTTAGGAAAGTAAGAGAGAGAGAGAGGAAATGTGAAAAGTGATTCAAAATCACCCAGCTGCCATCTGATATACGACTAGTCCGCTCGAGTGGAGAATAGGACGCTCGAGTGTCAAGCCCAAAAACTGAACCCGCTCGAGCGCAGAAAGACCCGCTCGAGCGCCAAGAGACAAAAACAAAATACACCCGCTCGAGCGCAAAAGAAAAGCCGTTCAAGCGTAGATTACACTCTTCCAGTACTTTTACAAACATGAACACCCGCTCGAGCGCTACCCGTTCGAGCGTAAGGGAATCCGCTTGGGCATGAAAAACGCACCTGCAGAAGTTTTGCAGAGGCACAAAATGCTGAAAGTTCGTAAAATCCGCTCGAGCGCAAAGGGACTCGCTCGAGCGGACCACCAAAAATCTGGGCAAGAAGGAATGGGACTTAAGCTCAACCAACCTATTCGAAACACGTCCAATACATCCTAAAACTCAAATATATGGAATAAAAGGATGACAACAAGACATATACAACAACCAACTTCACGAAGCCTAAGTCCGGAATACTGTTAAACAATGAAGGGAAAACCGGGATTGCTATAAGGATTATGATAAGTCTTGGATTTAGAAGATTAGATGGGATGTAATAGAATGATGAGAGAGAGAAAGAGAGCCTAAGGTGTTTTGATGAAGCTGCTATATATATATGGCTTGCAATTCCCTTCTCAGCTAATCGAAGAAGAATTTAAAAAAAAAAAGAAAAAATTCTTTGAACAAAGCTAAGTCAAAATAAGAAAAAGAAGAGTAGAAGAATAAAGAAGTTTACAATTTTTCTTATCATTTCATTACCTCGTTTTAATCCTACCACTAAGTAAGAAAACCCTCTCAACCCTCTTATTATTTTTAATTGTTGAAATTTTCATATTGTATTCATATGATAAAATGTCTAAAATTGTAGATAGAATTTTATTTATAGTTGTATGTAAATTTGTGATTTGTATATCAAATGTTTGAAGGATATTTTTATATTAGTAGCCTTAACATCATGATATAATTTTGGAATTATTTGGTTATATGACTTTTAAATTTTCCAAAAACTTGCACGAATTTTTAGATAATTTTATACTCAAAGTTGTTAAGAATGATGTTTAGTTCATCCAAGAATTTTTGAAAAAATTATTATAATTTTGTACGAATTTATACAAAATTTTAATTAAATTTGAAACTGTAGACAGATTTTACTGCATGTTTGAAAAATCATTAAAAATCCTATATTAAACCAAATTTGGTAATTTCTAAATAAAAAATGAAATTTGAGAAGTCTAGTTTCATAATAAATTTTTAGATTATGGAATTAATTTATAAATTTTAAGTGTGGAATTATTTTAACAAAATGTGATGAATCTGTGTCACGAAATTTCTTGAAATTTTACAAAATTATTCATAACTTATTTTTAGGAATTTCTTTATGGAAAATGACAATAACATGTTTGTCGAATATTCCACGTAATTACATGAATTTTAGAGTTTTATAAATAATTTATTTTTTCGTTCATGCTTGTTTACGTTGAAAAGTTCTTTGGAAACTTGGAAAATTTATATTTTGTAAATATCTTAGGTGAAATGAAAAAATCAACAAATAATATAAAAATATGAGGTTAGAGTTGCACCGACGTCATCGAGCAATTTAAAAATCTGTTCCTAGAACATTTTGGAACAATCTACACAAAAGGTCGCAAAGTTATAAATACACACTCCCCTATACTATCTTTCCCAAATTGAAACCCTAGATTCACTTTCTGCCAAAACTTTTCATCACTCTCATGTTTTTTTTTTTTCGTCTCTTCAAATTCGATTCTGTCTGTCTTTGCTTTTTCGATCCATATTCGAGCATGACAAAACTCTAATATGGATCGAAAAAGCATGGACATAGAGAATTGAATTTGAAGAGAGAAAAAAAAACAAGAGAGCGATAAAAAGTTTTGGCAAAAAGTGAATCTGGGGTTTCAATTTGGGAAAAATAGTATTGGGGAGCACGTATTTATAACTTTGCAGCCTTTTGTGTAGATTGTTTCAGAATGTTTTGGGAACAGATTTTTAAATCGCTCGATGACATCGGTGCAACTCTAACCTCATATTTTTATATTATTTGTTGATTTTTTCATTTCACCTAAGATATTTTCAAAATATCACTACAAGAAATTACATTTTTAGCGACAACTTTCGGAGATGACGTATATTTTTCGTAGCCAAAAGTGCACTTTCTGCGACACAAGAATCATTTTCGTTGGTAAAGGTAGACTTTTAGCAACGTAATTCTCAATATGTCACTATAGATTGAAAATATTAATGAGGTGCCAAGGGACAATGTTTCCTCCAAAAATGAAATTTTTTTAGCGATGACCATGTTTTTTTGGCAACGAAATATGTGTTGCTGTTAGTCACTTTGTTTTGGAAACAAAATCTTTTAGTTGGCAAAGATTTTTATTTTTAGCAACAAACATATTTTCATCGCCGAAAGTTTGCAACTTGTTTCATTATACGGTTTTTATAAGAAAACATCTGACATTTATTTTTAATAAAAAAATGAATCAAAATCTCTCACGCTTGTATCCCCTCCTCTTTCTCTCTGTAAGCAAACAGCCCATCTTCTCTACCACTGGATTGCTTTGCTCCTTCCCTTTTACAACAAACTCAAATCTGGGTGTAAAACTCTAGTTCGCTCTCTCTCTGTCTCTCTGTCTCTCTCTCTCTCAAAATCTCTCACGCTGCGCACATCACATAGTAATTCTAGGTTAATAACTGGAATAAGAACACATGTGTTTTCAAAAATAAAATATCATGCTTAGTATTGGCTGACCTTTGATCGGGCGAGCGGGGGTTCTTATTGCATGACCGTTCCCTCTTGTACCCAAGTTTCCAAGACGAGGCAACTTTGGTGATGATGGACACGTGGCCTTAGGCACAAGTCAGGGTTTTCTAAATTTTCCCAAAATAAAATATTTAGGTGGCGATTCTGTATCTGGCAAAGCAGTCCATGTTTGACACTTCTTTATAAAAATCAGTTTTCCAAATTGATTTGCCGGATTTGGACTCTTTGATGATTTATCGGTCTTACATCGTACATTGTAAGATTCGATTCAGAACCGTGACATTGAGTCCAAACTGTAGTAGCTAGAGAAACAAGCGAATTCGCGCCCTCGCCGGCGCGGAGATCGGGAGTTCTCTCGGGGGCGGTCTATAGTTTCTGGTGACTCTGCTGGGGAGTTAGAGAACTTGACTCGAACTCATGATATCTTTCTTTGTTAACACTTACGTGTTTCTTTGCATTGCATTTGCATTGGTGCGCCTAGAACACCGTGTTTGCCGCATGCTATTCCTGAACGGTTTGCCGGAGGCTTGCTTTGAGAAGTGTGTGCCATAAGGCTGACCGGTTATGGGCTCTCCCACGACGGGATCACAATCCCCGGTTGTTGCCGAGGCACCCTTTTTGACCATTCGACCTAGTGCATATCAGAATCCATAGTGACCATTCCAAACTAGGACAAGTTGCTTACCCAATTGTATGTTGTTTGAAACCGCTATGTGCGTAGTGAAACCCTAGCTCCTGACAAGATAGGACAGGGAAACCCTACCCCAACATAGGGGTGTTTTGGCTCTCATTTGCTTGCTATGTGCTTTTAGAGTGTGCCTCTACAGGAATGCATATATCAGTTTGCAAGTCTGGGCATCAGGCCCAAGGGCATCAGTATTTGGGAGAATCAGTTTTACCTAAGTGTATCATTTTACAGGCAGAATTTTGGGCAGAATTCAACAAAGAGTGCAGTTATTCAGCTGTGCTCGTATCTGTTCCAATGAAATCAGGCTGAGATGCTGTCTGTTTTCTTCTTTTGCAAGGTAGTCCTAGAACCATAGCTTCAGAAGGCTCCGATATCCCCCGGGTACATTGGACTTCTGTTGATAGACTTTGTCAGGTCAGAGATTCAGTTCAGAGCAGCCAGTGTTTTCCTTCCCTGAGGCAAGGCAGAGAAAGGCCAATCAAGGCTCACCGGCTCATCTGATCCGTTCGTCGCCAGTTGCATCACCTCTGTTCAATTCAGCAGACTCATGATGACGCAGAGTTCAAAAGAAATTGTGGTCATGACAGCAGTATTAAACCAGGGAATCACCATGCTGGGTGAAACCAATGCCGAAATGCAACACCCATTTGGGGCACTTACCACATATCCAGTCTTGGAACCCCAATCAATTCAAACCCGTGAGCCCATTACTTTTGAGCTGATGGGAATGATCAGCGATCTTCAGAGAACTGTGGCTGATCTAGCCTTTGGACTATCGGTTCCGCCATCAACCACATCACATGCCGGAAATCTCACGCCAAATGACTCCCCACTCCTGGGACGAATTGTAATTGAAATTGGCCAATCTGAAGCCACTCCGAGTTTGGGCAATGACATGTCGACAATAGTAGGGCTCCGTTCTGATGTAGCAACCCAAACCTTCGACCAAGTTGAGGCGAGTGAAAAGAACAAGGTGGGGGTAGACATCGATCCTTATGAAAACCTTTTGTGGATTGTTGAGGCTTTGAAAGTCGACAGACTAAACAAACAGCAAGTGCTCGCAGTTGTTGCAAAAACTGTGGATGACACTTTCGTCACTCAGAATGAGAGCAGTTCGAATCAAGGGGAAAACTGGGAGAAGGGCTGTCATACCAGAAACGATCCTGTTAACTCTAATCCTACACTCGGAAGAGACCAGAAAACCAAGCCAGCACCTGCTAACCCCTTTGCTAGTGCGCCCAACAAAAATCCACAAACCTTGAAGTATCAACCCCGAGGTCGCAGGGTTTTTCATGCCCTCTACATGCCTTTGTCTAAGGCTTTTCAAATCCTTGCTGAAAAGGGCCATCTCAAGCCCCTCAAGCCTCGACCTCTCCTTGGTTGTCTTCCGCCGGTCATGATACTACCCAGTACTGTGCGTACCATCAACAGACCGGTCATAGCACCAACAGTTGCTTTCGTCTTCGCCACAAAGTACAAGATTTGATTGACAACGAGGTCATCATCCCACCAAGCTCAGCAAAGTTTATCGTCACTGGATCAGTGAACCTGGAGGATAATATAATGTGATCAGTGGATGAACCACCTGCGGGCAGCGCTCAGTTTACTCTAGATGTGGCGTTTGGCACGCACTATTTTGAGCATTTGCGAATGCTAGTTTTTGTACTTTCTGACTTGGGTATTGAGTCAGCTCTGTTGTGTTGTATAGAGTCAGTCTTTTTGTACTAAGTCAGTTGGGTCTGTCTTGTTGTATCGAGTCAGTCTTGTTTTGTTAGAGTCGGGTGATTTCAGGGGTATTACCTCGGACATCACTTGCTTGTTTTGTGTTTGTCTTTTTGCTTTCGATTGTGTTTGTTTCTGCCTTGGAGCCAGTTGTGCCAACAGATTTTGAATGAAACAGTGGTGATTTTCACACTCTTGTGTTTTGCTTCTACCTTGTGCCAGTTGTGCCAGAAGATTTGAACGAAACAACAGTGCTTTTCACCTACTTTTCTGTGTCTTGAAATCATTGCATTGACCTAAGTTTTTCAAAACTTGTTGAACATTGTGATGAAAACAAAGAAGAAGGAATTCCTCAGGTTTTGCGAAATTTGATCAAACTGAGAGAAAGAGAGGCGTGCTAAGCCCTTAATGAATGAAATCATGCTTGTTAACGTGAGTACTGAGAAGGATCTTGGCTTGATCCAGATTGGTTCTACATTGTCTTCAGCGCGAGCGATTTATCGCTTTCTTAAAAGATTTCAAAAATATTTTACGCCGTCTTGCGAAGACCTGTGTGGAATCGCTCTTGAGATTGTGCAGCTTAGGATCACTCTCAGCCTCGAGACTCGACCCTTCTACTTTCAAACCTTGAACTTGGATTCAGAATGTTCAACGGTCAACCACAATGTGAAACCTGTGTGGCCAGATTTGAAGTAGCCCACGAACTAGGGGCAAGAAAAGTCAGATCAAGAAGCTTGTGAAGCTAGACCAAGAGCACCCCTCGAACTAGGGGCAGCAAAAATGTCAAATGTGCTCGAAGAGTGAAAATTTGGGACATTTCTCATGCCAACAAAGATCGGCAAGAATGCCAAATCCCAGAAGGGAGGAAAGAAGAAAGTATTGCTGAAGAACAACCGAGTTATTATCCACAACATTAGGGGCAAATTCAGCCCCCATTGGATGGAATTCTGCATCATCAGTGAACAGCAGCCATTCTCTTGTATTCAGATGGCTTCGAGATTCTAAAACCATTCAACATGAACCAAGCTACACTTTTACCCTTAAGAGGCTCGCTGGGCTGAAAACCCGGAAGGGCGACCCAGGCAAAAGTTAGAGCAAATGAAAAAAAAGAAAAGAACAGAACAAAAAGAAAAATGCAAAGAATAAAGAAAAGATGAAAAAAAGAAGTGAAATGAAAAGAAGAAAAGAATTGACAAGAAAAGAAAAACAAAGCTCGCAAGGTTGAAAACCTGGAAGGGCGGCCTTGGCAAAAGTTAGAGTGAAAAAGGAGAGGTTAATACCCGAGCGTACCTTAACACCCGGAACTACGTCAGGCTTGATTCTCATGTTTGGAATACGTAGGCAACTTCATTCTGAAGTTCAGCCATAAACACTTCCAAATCGATTGTGTCCATGTAATGGTTCTGATCATCTTTGTCTTCTCTGTATCTGAGAGTTCGGTTCTGATCGTCACTTTGAGGACTGATTACAGTGCGCTATGGTGCCATTCAGACAAGGGGCAACTTTCCGTTGCTGGATTTGTTACCATGCAGCACTGTTCAGACAAGGGGCAATTTTTCATTATTTTGGATCTAAGGTTGTGCATCTCGACAGTAGGTTCCGTGCTTGTTGAGCAGTGGCCATTTGCAAAAACAGTTTTGAGATTTTTTTTAATGAGATTGACTAATTTTCTCTCGAAAACTATTCCATTTTTCCAAAACTGGACCATTTCTTGGACCCAAAAAAGGAAAATTTTCAGTGCTCATAGCCTGACTTGCATGATTTCAAATTAGAAAATTGAACAAGCATGTTAATCTAACTCTCATGTTGGTCAAAATTGTTTTAGCAGAAGCTCAAAAAACAAAAAATGGTCAAAATGATGAACTAGGAGCACAGTTGAGTCAGGTGTTCTTTCTTTTCCCCATTGTCAACATACCTGCCAGAAAGGGCACCGTATAAGCCATAAAGGGCAAAACTAAAGCTAACAGAAAAGGGCTGAAAGCCCTCAACATCCTCCGAGCAGCGAGGTATCAAGCTAAATGTGAAGCACGAAATGGAATGGATCAGGATATTCCACTCCCTCATCTAGACAGGTAAGATCACATCCATACTGGCCAAGGGCGCCGCCAACCGCTATCAGCTATGGATCTATTGCACATCCTGTCACAACTCCTCTATGAGAAAATTCACTAGTTGTGCGCAGAAGAATGAGAATCTAGCGGAATGCTAGGGGCAAGAGCCAGCAACTTCTTGTTTATCCATCAACCACCCAGGGGAGGGAAAAAAATGAGAGATTGAAGAATAGAGAGACGTGCGCTGAGAGAAAAGTGAGAAAAGGGCTTTTAAGAGAAAAAGAGATGGAGGGCCGAGTGATGTGAGAATCACAAATAAGAAAGGGTGGGAAACAATACCCGAAGAAACAGGCTCCTCGTGAACTGAGAGTTCTCCCACTGGTGGTACACATCTGAGTGTTGTGTGTGTTTTTGTTTGTCTCGATTCTTGTTTGGAGTCGTCTCGTGCGTCAACAGATGTGTTTAGGTTGTTTTACCTGTTTTTTTTTTCATTTGTTGAGTCGTGGTGCGCCGTGTCCAGTAGTAGGCTCAATACCCGGTCGAGAATTCATTTCTCAATTTCAAATTGTTTTGGGCTCAGAGTGCTGTGCCATTCTCCACATTTGTGCAAAACAGGATTTGTTCTTTCACAAAACTGTAGGGTTCAACCCAAGTCATGTCAGAATAGTAAAACCAGGACCTATTTGAATCTATATGGGTTCCAGACTGCAAAGCAAAAGAAAAGAGGGAAAATTGAAGCATCTGAGTTTGTTTCAACTTCAGAAAATTCTGAGATTCCAATCCAGATGTACCTCATCAGGTCTTGTCAATACTCCGAAGTATGAGTGTGCCTCTGCCTCAAGCTCAAGTTCAAGCCTGCTTCAAAGCCAGTATGGCAGTTAGAAGTGCTCTCCCTGAGTACCATTCCCCGCCAGAGTTATCTTCGCTGTGTTTGCAATGAGTTTCTAGGAGACCGACTGTGAGTTGAAGGAAAGAGTTCGAAGAACACAAGGGGAGATCCCCGTCAGAATAGAGCGGTTTATCGCCACTCACTCCATGAGGTGCTTTCTAAAAAACACCGCTTTGTTTGTTTATTGCATTCTCTATGCATCATGCTCTACATTGCTTAAAACACGTATTGCATCATCGCACTTATTGCATTTATTTGCATATTGTGTTATCTTCTATGTTTTATCCTTCCACGCTGTGCATCATTTAGAATCGTTATCCTCCGGAGCTACCTCAGGACGTGTGAAAGCGCGACCCTGGGCGTGTTTTATCTCAGGATGCGTTGTGCGCGCATCTGGGTGGTTGTTTTCGGTCCTCTTCTCACGATTTTAGCGTGGTTTGAGTGTCCCTTTCCTCACACGATTTCAGCGTGTTTGGAATTTATCTCAGGTTGCGTCGTGTACGCGCCTGGGCGGGTTGTTTTGGACCGCTTCTCATGAATTCAGCATGGTTTGAGTGTCCCTTTTCCTCACACGATTTCAACGTGTTTGGAATTTATCTCAGGTTGCATTGTGTACGCGCCTGATTGTTTGTTTGTGGACCTCCTCTTATGATTTCAGCGTGGTTTGAGTGTCCCTTTCCTCACACAATTTCAACGTGTTTGGAATTTATCTCAAATTGCGTCGTGGATGCACCTGGGCGGTTGTTTTTGGACCTCTTCTCACGATTTTAGCATGGTTTGAGTGTCCCTTTCCTCACACGATTTCAGCGTGTTTGGAATTTATCTCAGGTTGCATCGTGTACGCGCCTGGGCGGGTTGTTTTGGACCTCTTCTCACGATTTCAGCATGGTTTGAGTGTCCCTTTCCTCACACGATTTCAGCGTGTCTGGAATTTATCTCAGCTTGTGTCATGTACGGGCCTGGGCGGGTTGTTTTGGACCTCCTCTCATGATTTCAGCGTGGTTTGAGTGTCCCTTTTCTTCACACGATTTCAGCGTGTTTGGAATTTATCTCAAGTTGCGTTGCGTACGCGCCTGATTGTTTGTTTTTGTGTCCCTCCTCTCATGATTTCAGCATGGTTGGAGTATGTCACCCTTTGTATCTACGGCACTATCTATTTTCCCACACTGTTTTGTGCACCTTACTTGCATTGTGCATGCATTTTATCCCGCTATTTTGCGCATCGCACTGTTTTGTGCACCTTACTTGCATTGTGCATGCATTTTATCGTGCTATTTTGTGCATCGCACTATTCTGTGTACCTTACTTGCATTGTGCATTACATTACATTCGCGCTATCTTGCGCGCCTCACCTGCACTTGTTAGTGCATTGCATTGTTCATGCTATCTTGCGCACCTTACCTGCACTTGTTAGTGCATTGCATTGTTATGCACTTTTCACTATGCATTGCTATGCACTTTTCACTTGCATTGCTATGCATATTCCCATCGGCATCATATGTGCACATGTTTATCTTGTATTGAAATTGTATCTTGATATAGCATTGATCATATGTTCCTGTTATATTGTACTTGTCCAAATCTCTCTCTTGTGCAGGCACGATATTGTATGTACGGTTCATTTGAAGCTGGCGCGACCAGACGAACCAGACGGTATTGTATGTACTCCGCGTGAGACGCAGTGAGAATTGCATAATTTTCCCACATCCTTTCTGCATGTAATGTAGTTTGATTTGTATTCGCCTACTTAAATTGTTGCATTTATTGTGTATACTTGCTTCATTACAGCTTTCTTTGCATGATCATAAGTTATGCTCGGCTTTGTGCATGTCATTTGCATCTTGCCCCTGCCTGAGGGCACATCTCTTTGTCATCTTGCCTGTTTGCCTAAGTCTTCGGCCTTGTCAAAAATGGGTCGTCTCTAGGCTTTGACATTGACTCCTGTCACTTATGACATCCGAGTTCTACTAAAGAGGGGCAACTGTAGACACCCTATTTTTGACCAACCTTAAGACTCAAACGTCATCGATTGACCGCTCGGTGATAGTGCATGTTGTGCTCGTTTTGAGTTTCTGGAGTTTTGGTTGGGTGCCTTGCCTTCGGGCCTCTAAACTCTTCGTGCTTTGGCCCGGTTTGCTGACCCAACCTTGCTTTCTTTTCCCTGGAGGGAGGGAGAGGTCTTGTAGACCATCTCTTTGTGGTCATAGACCAGTTTTTGCGGTCGTAGACCACTTTTCCCGCCTGGAGACTAGTTTTCGGTTTTTGGAGCCTTCAGCCGTGCGCCTTGTCTTGGGACCGCTTAACGTTCTCCGTTTGGCGTGGTTTTTGAACCACACCTTGTTTCCTTTTCCTAGAGGGACACTGTCATCCAGGAGGCCACTTTTGTGGTCGTAGATCACTTTTGATGCTCGTAGACTAGTTTTCGAGTCTCCCAGCTGCGCGCCTTGACTCCCGAACTTTCATCTTGCATCCTTTTTGGTTTGTTTTTGGTACAAACCTTGTTTTCCTTGTTTAGAAGGTGGTACAATGGTGGGAGACTAGTTCTTTCCCTTGGAGACCATTTTTCTTACCGTCAGCCCATTTTCTGGTCGGGAAACTGGTTTTCTTGGTCTTTGGGCCACCTTTTCTGGTCGACCACCACACCATTGGCTTACTTTCAATGTGTAGACTTCTCCTACCCATGGCAGACCACTTGTTGTCTTCGGAGACCACTTGTGGTTGTCGGCCGACCATTTTAAGTAGCTGTCACCTTTTTGGAGATATTTTCCTCCAACTATGCCAGCTGGAGCGCACTGAAACCATCCTCCATGTATGGAGGGATGGCCTTGGACCCTTAGCTTCCTCAAGAAGCTTGAACCTTGGTTCTCTATAAGTGAGAACCTCCTCCTCCCTCGTCTAGGTTCAGAAAAATTGCCTTGAGAGTTATACATACACCCTTGTATCTATGTTGCTCTTGTTCTTCATTTTTATGTTCAAAAGTGCATATTCTTCACACTTTAACACACAAACACACACTTAAACACCATACTCTTGGAGCTGAGGTCCTTTGAGGTTGGTTTTGGAGTTCTTGGACTGGTTTAAGCTCAAAGAAGTTGCTGGAGTTGTAGCTTTGAAAAGGTCTTCAAGGGTGAGCTTTTAACCTTTTAAACCCCCATTTTTGCTTAATCTTTTAGCCCTATTTGCATGCTATTTTAAGCTTAACTTTATACTACAAAAAGTTCTATTTTTCAGTCCTTAAAATGTTTGTTTAAGGTGACTTTTTTTGTTTAAGGTCACTTTTTTTTTCCAGTCCTTGTTAGGCCTTGTTTTGAGCCATCCTTTTTGGCTCTTGTTCTAGCCTTTGCATGACCTTTTTACCACTGAAATCCAGAGGTTTTTCAGTGGTGGAAAAGTGGTTTTGGGGTCCCAAATAGGAGAGGGTCATCCCCTCTCCTTGTGTTTTGAATACTTGTTTCATATGCCTCATGTTTGAGCACGTTTATTAAGCTTGTGTTGGCTTATTCTTAGCATGTTTTTGGGGTTATTTTGGGATGGCATGCCACTGTTTTGGGTTGTCTTGATCACCTCATGCATGCTTAATACACTTGTAGTGTAAATTTCATAAACTAGTCTTGTATGCTTCATGAAGTAACATGTCTTTCTAGCTTATGTTGACTCCATTTCAGCATGTTTTTGGTGATGTTTTGTCATGTCATACCTCTGTTAAGGTTTGGTTTGGTTGGCCTTTGCATGCTCCATGCACTTGTAGTGTAATTCCATGAATTAACCTAATGTGTCTCATGCTTTAACATGTCATTCTAGCATGATTTTGGCTTAACTCCTAGAAGATTTTGACCATGTTTTAGCATGCTTTAGCTCTGATTTGTGTTGTTTTGGTCAAGCATGCCATGCTTTGTATAGCTATAATGCATTCTAGCTTGTTAGCTTTGTGTATCAAGCCCACTAGCATGTATAGCTTGGCCTATTTGAATGATTTGGCATCATTTGAAATGTGATTTCAGTCCATCTAGTGTGGTCATACACTTGCATCTTTCACTTATTCAATGCGTTGGAGGGTTTGCCCTTTATGCCTTAACATGAGCCATTGTGTATGCCTTCATGCCTAAGCTTGTGAGCTATCATTTCAATGTGTTTTTGGGATTATTTTGCCATGATATAACTCTAATTTTTGTTGGTTAAGTCATCTCATCTTTGGTCTTCGTAGATGTAGTGTAATCCACCTTATTTGCCTTGCATATTTCATGCTTCATGCTTACCATGCTAGCTTGTTTTGGCTTCCTTTCATGCATGTTTTAGTATCATTTTGACATATTCTAGGACTGTTTTGGGTTGCCTTGGCCATATGCTTCATGTTTTGCATAGTTGTAGTACAAATGCCTATGCTAGCTTGAAGCTTTGGGTACCATAGCATGCTTCATTTGTGTTGTGTACATGATTTGGCATCATTTCCCATGACATTTCAAAGCATGTAGCATTGCCATGTTCCCACTTCATTCACTCTTTAAGTGCCTTTGAGTGTTATCCATTGTTGCCTTGTTTATGGCCTAGTGTGTATGCTTGCATGCCTAGACCTTTGGGCCCCCATCTCAGCATATTTTGGTCTTTGTTTAGACCTATTTGAGCTCTGTCCATGATTGGTTCAATCATTTGTGCCATGTATTGCATGCCCCTTTGTGTAGTCTCTTTAATGGCTTCATGCCTTAGGCCCTCTTGCATGCTTTACTTGTGTTGTTTGAATGATTTGGCATCATTTCAGACTTGATTTCAGAGCCTTTAGTGTTCTCACACTTCCATGTTTATCACTTCTTGAGCACTCTTGAGAGTTGTGCTCTTGGGCCTAGTTAATAGGCTAATGCGTGTGCATGCATGCCTTGCATTTTGTGCCTTTTTTTTGGTGTTATGGCCACTGATTTGGGCGTGGCTGAGGTCTGTCCATTTTGGTTAAAGTCCATTGAGCATGTTGGTTTTCATGTTGTTCGCATTGTGCATGCCTATGTTATATTGCATTAAGTATGCCATATTGTTCATTGCATTGAGTATGCCATCTTACATTGCATTGTGTATGCTATGTTGTTATTCGCATTGTGTATGCCAAGTTGTTGCTTTGCATTGAGAATGCATGCCATTAGCATTGGTAGTTTGATCATATTCCCTTGCATGTTATTGCATACTTGTCCCTCGCATGTTGTTTGCATGCTTGTTCTATTGTATTGCATGTTTGCACACTTGAGTTGCATTGCATGTTTACATGCTTGAGTTGCATTGCATTTGTTTGGATTAAGTGTTAGTCCAAACACGAGAAACGAGGGATGTTTCATACTTGAAGTGATGAAACGTGTCTCAATTCTCGGTCGCCGACCGTCTTGATCATACCTGATAGAGTTCTTGGCTTTGTATGTTTATGTGTGCATTCATTTCATATGGAATTGTGCAATTTGGCTTCTCGGCGATCATGCATCGAGATGCGTGATTGGTGGCCCGAGGGTCGAGAACCATACTCCCTTGAGCTCATGGCATAATAGGGAGGGTGGTTGTGCACACATATCTTGCAAATACATTACCATGCCCTTTCTTGCTCTCTGTTGCAACAAAGTGGAGTCTGGCAGCAACAACTGGTCGGTCGACCAGTAAACCTAGCTGGCCGACCACTTTTCCTAGTTTTCAACAAAGAAAAATGGTCCGCAGGTGGTCTCCCTTCTCAACAACTGGTCGGCAGCCCTCCTACAGGTCCCCAAGGTGAGTTTGAAGTTTTGTGGAGCTTGGTGCAGCGTTCTGAGAACAATTGGAAGCAGAGGCAAGTTGGGGCATCGCGTTGGATTTCCAAACGAGGCGACCGGCATGCATGCACTCTTCTCCCTCTGAAGCTCCTGTTTTATTGCTTTATTTAGCTAATTTGCTTAGCTAGTTTGTGCTTTGGTTTTGTACTTTAAATAATTAATGTGTTTAACTATTCAATTTGCGTTGTAATAGCTTAATTAGTTAGCTTGTTAGTTAATTAGTTTTGTTTTGTAATAATTAGTTTAATTAGCTTAGATTAGCTAGTTAGCTTCTTATTCGGACCCTCCGTCGAGAGGGCCAATTGTTGTACTAAGCATGCGTGTGTGCGATGCATGTCTTCCAACCCCCATTTCTTTCTCCCTTTTACTTAACCGCTTACAATGGTTAGTTTTAGGGCATGTTTCGATTAGCATCCTTATGCTTTGCATGCGTGCATCCATTCATCTGTTTTGCATGCACTGGGCTCGGCGCATCATACTAACTACATTGTATTTCAATACCAACTTGAATACATGTTATCAAGTTGCATTTCACATGTCATCTTAGAATAGCCGAGCCTATTCTAGCTGCACTTTTACATGTGTTGCATTAGCCATCTTAACATGAACTAGGATCATGCATGATTTCTGACTAGTTCTCTATTTTGGCTCAGAGTACATTATGAGTGTTTACTCTTTAGCATATTGCATGAGATGTGTATGTTGCCATGTTAGCATGCTTGCCATGAGGCTATTTGCTTAAGTGCTAAACTGCTTGGATGCCTGCGGGTGAAGGTTGGATTACATGAATTGGAACAATTCATTGAAATTCGCGTCTTAGCCTACTTGCGAGTAACAAAATTCAAATCATTTTCACAAACAGACATGCAATGTTTTGTTCCAAATTAGGCGATCTAGTCTGTACTTGTATGCTGCGCGCATCACATAGTAATTCTAGGTTAATAACCAGAATAAGAACACATATGTTTTCAAAAACAAAATATCATGCTTAGTATAGGCCGATCTTTGATCGGGTGAGCGGGAGTGCTCATTGCATGACCTTCCCCTCTCGTACCCAAGTTCCCGAGCCAAGGCAACTTTGGTGATGACGAACACGTGGCCTTAGGCACGAGTCAGGATTTCCTAAATTTCCCCAAAATAAAATATTTAGGTGGCGACTCTATATCTGGCAAAGCAGTCCATGTTTGGCACTTCTTTATAAAAATCAGTTTTTCGAAATGATATGCCGAATTTGGAGTCTTTGGTGATTTATCGGTCTTACATCGCACATTGTAAGATTAGATTTAGAACCGTGACATTGAGTCTGAACTGTAGTAGCTAGAGAAACAAACGAATTCGCGCCATCGCCGGCGCGGAGATCGGGAGTTCTCTCGGGGGCGGTCTACAGAGTGTCTTTGAGAGTGGAGTGTGGTGAGCATTGAGGGTTGAGTGCATGGTGAGCTATATATGAGGGTTAAGTGATGTGAGCTCATAAATCTTTTACATATCTATGTTCTAATTTTTGTGCAAGTTGTCAAGCTAGTTTAATAGTAGGGAGGAGGGTTGAGCTTGGTGAGAATCTATACATAGGTTCTCTTCTTCTGAGGGATAAGTGTTGTAAGCCAGATTTTTCTAACTGTTTTTTATGTAGATTGTCAAGCTAGCACTTATGTAAGGGAAATCTTTGTTGAGGGTTGAGTGAATTTAGCACATATACTACTTGTAGTGTTGAGAGTTGTTTGAAAGTTGAGATTTTTTTTTTGAATTGTTTGTCTGTTGTTCTCTGCCTGTCTGTCTCATATTTGTTGTTGCTTTGTTCCTGTTGTTGTCTCTGTTTGACTAAGAAGTTTGTTTATGCTGCACCTGTTTTGTGCAACCCCCTCATGGTCTTGGTATGTGGTGTTTGAGTAGACCTTTTCTGTGCAATGTTTTCTTATTTCTAGGTGAGAAGTGACTGGTTCATTTAGCCTATTTGTTGTGCTGTTTGTTGTCCTCTTTGCTATGTTGTTTGCTGTCCCTTCTCCCATATTTTGTTCCTGTTTGATGTGTTGCCTCTGTTCTGCTATGTTGGTCTTGCCTGGTGCTATATTAGTGTTGCTATGCCGGTCTGCTGCAGAGCTGTTGGGTGCTAAGTGTCACTGTGTTTAGCATGCTGTGCTGTTGAAATCTCTTTTATCATATTGGTAGCTCAAGATGTTGGTTCATGGTTTTGGTTTTTTTTGACGTTTTCCTATTTTTGTTGTTTTTTAGTTTAGTGTGTTGGCCGAGATGGTCATTTTGTTCTAGTTTTGTTGAGGCATGGCTGCTTTTGTTGCTTTTAGTTTGTTGGGTCTTCCTGAGGAATGCCTCTTGTATATATACATTCTTTTGTCTTAATTTATAACTTACTTACCTAAAAAAAAAATTTTTGTTATATCAATTTGAGTAGTTTGATGGAACATTGAGCTTTTACTAGAGTTTATCTTTTGTGAACTAATCATTTCTTTTTTTGGTAATGAGGTTTTCCAGGGTATCTCCCTGTCCTAACACTCTTAACACATTACACCAAACCTTAGCAACACGTGATCTACAGACTGACCAGAGCAGTTTATAGAAGCAACAATTATCAACAATTCAAGGTGACACTATCTTCCTCCTTACTAATAGATCGCAAGTAGTAATTATATATATTTTTTGCATTGTGAACCAACAGAAAACTTGGAACGCATAACCAAATGATATAATCTACTCATGGAGGCTACATAAATTAAATCATCATTTGCATAACTCCATGACATTCTATCGTGAGTTTGATTGTTGCCCTTAAAGCCATCCAATGATCTTATAATTTCTCCCCTTCTTTTTCCCAGGGATAAAGTTCTCTATTATTACTTAACTTCTATCCAATGCTCTCTCTCCTTTAATGGCCACAATATTAGATATAACCTCTTTTTTTTTTCTTTTTCTTTTTTTCTTTTTTGTAATGACTAGGCTAAGCTGTTCTTAATGACAAATTGCCTACTCATTTTAGAATTTGTCCTAATGCCAACAATTAATTTAAACCTCTGTTTTATCATATTACTAAATATTGTCTCACCCCCTACCAATGATATAATATCATACCAATCCCTGATACCGTCTTTGAATTAAATGTCTTAGGCAGCCATGAATTTCTCTTCACATTGTATTTTTCACACAGAACTTTTCTTTATAGCGCAGGCATAATTTATAATTTTTAAGTGATCAAATACCCATCTCACCAAAATCTCTTGATCTATTCACATTGTCCCATTTAATCAGCCTAAGCTTTCTTTAATCCTCCTTGTCTCTCATACGTAAGAAGCTACACTGAAATTTCTCCAATTCATTAGCCACACATAAGGAATCTTAAATACAGACAAAAAGTAAACTGGTAAATTACCAAGTGTGGACATGATTAATATCATCCTAGTTAAAATTGACTCCAAAGAAGGCTTCGGCAACACGGTAGTTGAACGAATTCAAATTTGAATTTGTCTCTAGTTTCGTTCAGAAACTCCGAAGTGTTCTAATGGAAATTCATTTTCAATTGTGATTTGGATTCTCTCTTTTTCTTGAGAATTCCATATGGAGGTTTGATCTGATATAGGCAAATTTTGGTAACTTCATCGTTGAATTTTGTACAGGACACTGCAGTTCTCATCGCGTTTCCAATGACTTCGAGAAGTCAGATTGCTGAAATTAGAACAGATTTAAGGCTGTTCACACCACCATCTCAAGTCTATAAGTACCCCACTCTTCCTAAGTTGTTGTAGAGAAGAAAATTCATATCAAATTACAATATAAATTAGAGTCACGGTCACATCGATTTTTCTGAAATTTCTACTCTGTTTTCTTCATCATTATTCATTTTAGAGTCTGAGTTAAAGAGAGCGCAACACAATTTTGGTTCGCTATATTTGAGATCATTGTGTTGCAGTCTTGGATTTTAGTCGTTGTATCCTGGGAGGTTGGCACCAATAACTTAGCACCTCGGTAGGGGCAAATTAAACCTTAAGAAAATTGCGTCCAACACAAGCCTCGACGGTATTGTATTGTTCTGTGTTGCAATTTTCGATTTATTATTAAGCATAATCTTCTTGCATAATTATTTATTTGAAGTTTCATTGTGTTTTGTTGCTCTATTGCTCTCTAAAAAATAATTTTTCCTCACGCAGTCATCCGAGACGACCGCCTTTGTGAAATTTTTGTTTTGCTTTGCTTAGTTGCAAGTCAATTCCAATAATCACTTATTTATACTTGTGCTCAATTTGTAATAACTTCCCAACATTCTCTAATTCATCTCTTCCAAATATAACGATGTTCATAAAATTAATTTAAAAAAAAAAAAAACTTGTCAAACGCTGTCTGTCTATTTATTTATTATTATTATTATTTTTTGATTCACTGCGGGCAGCGATTTAGTGTAGTCACCTATGTTGACACAATTGTTATGTTTTAAGATATATATTTACATATATTTAATATTTTCTGAAATTTTTAAGGATAAGAGTTTGTAAGAAAAAAGATTGGCTTCCTTTCAATTTAATTTTTGAAATGAGTTTTAAGTTTTGAGTAATGTTTTAAAAGATAAATTTTTAAAAAGAAAAAAATTATTTGGTTATGAGTTTTGAATTGTATTTTGAGATTTTTTGAGATTTTTTTTAAGGTCTCTAATATTACAATTTTAGAAGATAAAGGGCATCCCAAACTTTCATAGTACCTTAGGTCCCTCAAAAATACGCACCTCTTCCCTCCAAAATTATTGAACCAAAATATCCTTGTGTTTTACATTCAATTTAACATCTTTCACTTTTTGAAAATTTTGAAAACTTAAAAATTCAATAACCATTGATTTAGATGTTCATTTTTAACAAAAATTATATTTTTGGAATGCCCTCATTGAGATCTATCCAACAAGATGTATGAGGAATATGAAACTCAGGTGAAAAAATTGATAAAATTTCACTGAGTTAGAAATCAACATGAAAGTAAATTTTTCTTACTACATTTGTAAAGAAATTTCAGAGAAAGTCAAATGTGTTAGAGAAAATCAACATAAAAGTAAATTTCTTTTATAGAGAAATTTTAGAAAAAGTCAAATGTGTTAAGAGAAAATCCACACGAAAGTAGATTTCTCTTACCTTGCAAAGAAATTCAAATGTGTTCGAGAAAATCAATATGAAAGTAAATTTCTCTTACATTTGCAGAGAAATTTCAGATAAAGTCAAATGTGTTAGAGAAAATTAACGTGTAAGTAAATTTCTTTGACTCTATTTGCAAAGAAATGTTAGAGAAAGTCAAATATGTTAGAAAAAATAAACATGCAAGTAAATTTCTCTGACTACATTTGTAGAGAAATTTTGTATGCAAGTCAGATTGTAATGTGTGATGGCCAAAAGAGATCATCATGACAGAAAAATTTTAGGAAAAAAAAAATCAAATGTGCTAGAGAAATAAACATGCAAGTGTGTAATGTGTCATGTGAAAATCAAATACACAAGAGGGTAAATGACTACATTTGCAAAGAAATTTTATAGGCAAGTCAGAGAAATTTCATATACACAAGAAAGTATTAAGTGTGTAAAGTGTACAGTGACTAGAGAAACATCTTAAAGAAATTTCACACACAAATTTATTTTGTATAATTCAATTGATACATACACAAATACTATTCCCAACCGATAAAATAATAGTTATTTCATAAAAAATTAATTATTTAAATTATTTCATAAAAAATTAATTATTTTTTTTTCATAAAGAAAACCCCTTAAATTATTATTTTATTTTATTTTTTTTTTTTGTTACAGAAAAATCCTCTCACTCTCCCGCAAGTCCAGGGCAGCGCCCCTTGTAGAGATCACCAAGGTGTCCTGTTGTCCGTTCCGAGATAGGAGACTATAACCTGGGAACTTGCCCTGACCTCCCAAGACAAGCTCTGCTTAATTCAGGACTCGAGTAGTGGGAGCATTGGGCCCACACCAAGTGCTGTGGTAGCAACAACTTAAGGCCAACCTCCTAACCAACTGCCCTACGCCCAGGAGATTGGCCCAAGGGGTTTTAAACTTGGGACCTAGGGTCTTAACCCCCAAGGCTTTACCAAGTTGCCAAACACCCTTGGGTTTATTTGAATCACAAACAATTCTAAATTTCATTGTAAAAAATTAATTAAATCAATCAATCAAAATAGTTTGATATTAAAAATTATTATTTGATCATATGAATCCTCAAAGATTCCTTGAGATTCCAAACATGAATCTTAACATAAGGCATCGTTTGGGATGTGAGTTGGTTTTTTAATTTTTTAACTTTTTTACTATTTTAGCATGGGACTAAAATAGCCTCGTTTAGGATGAATTTTTTGATTTTTTTAACTTTTGTGAGAGAAAAATAAAATAATTATTATTCGGATATGACAACTTTTAGCCTAAGACTAAAAAGTTTATTTTATCTTTTTGTGACTATTTTAGGCTTAACTGATCCTAACCCACATGCCTAACCTAGATTGTGGGGTGTTTTGAGAATATAGTTAAAAACTAACATTTTTAATTTTCTTATGTCAAAATAATATAACTCAAAATAAATTAAAAAATGATTTTTGACTTTTTATTGATGTTCCCAAATGTTCCCTATGAAACTCTGAAACCCACTTATTATTATTATATTAAAAAAGGAAACTATAAGGAAAATATTTATTTTGGCTTGATGGCCAAATAATTATTAATTAAATCGGAACTACGTCAGCTAGAAATGTTGGCATTACGCGCACCACCAACCCAAAAATATAAAGCCCTGCTTCAAAATCTTTTTATTGAAACTCATTTTATTTAATTTTCTCTTTTTTTAAGACAAAAATAACTTTTTTAGTGTTTATGTTTATCAAATTAATTTGTAATTTAAAAAAAAAAATTGAAAAACTTAATTTGAAAATAGAAAATATTTGAGACTCCAGAAAGTTCCCACAATCACATATGATAATAATAAATAAATAAATCCCTCCAATTTTAAAAATTTTGTTGATGTTCAGGGACCCCCCCCCCCCAAAAAAAAAAAAAAAAGTGTTGAAGATGTTTGAGATTCTAATAACAAGTGAGCTAATGTGGTAGCTAATGAAGGTATCAATGGTTTTAAATTTTTTTTCTTCCACTTCGTACTGTATTTTCTTTCAATTAAATGAAGATGCAAGACGCATCAAGTATCCGAATCCATACAAACTAATAATAAAATCAACAACGACAACTACTTCAGCAATGGATAAGAATAGGCCCTAAACAATGGCATCCAATTGAAGAGAATCCAAAAAGCTGTCAATCAGATTCAAAAATTACCTTCTAGACTATTCTTACGTTGTTACAAACCCAAATCCAATATTATTACTCATAAATGAACCAAAATTACATTCGTATTTCTGTATAAAATTATGAACAAATTTTCTAGGTTTGTAGTAGCACAGAGATGAGAAAAAAAAGCTTGGTAACACCTACTATCAAAAACCCCAACCAACCAACATGGATATTCACCCTAAAAAAAAGATGAACTGTCACGCCCTTAAAATAAACCCATTATATATATATCATTGACATGCATTATTTAAAGAAAACAATTTATTAATTCATTCATCAGAGTATTACTAAATAAAAGCATTACATGTAACATCAAATTAAATGCCCTATGGGCTAACATCTTTCCAAGCCAACACTTGAACACAAAAATATGAGTTCTAACTCAATACAAGTAAAGCCGTAGGCTTGAATGTTTACATGTACTAACAAATAGAAACAATTAACTAAAGGTAGTCTTCTTCAAATCCAAAAGCCAAATACTCCCAAGCTAAGTCCTTGGAGGTAGCTTATCACCTGAACCTGAAAATGATGTTCCCATAAAGGGTGAGCCACAGCCCAGTAGAAAAATACTAAACGAAATATAAGCATTGAATAAAGCTAAAGCATTCAATAGATGGTTAACCAAGATAATCAATTATAACTTAATACAGTCTCATGACACTAACGTGTATGACATGCTTCAATTCCCATTATTATCAATAAGGCTCAGAACCTGGCCAAACTTACAACAGTGAACTATATAACATATTCACATTACTTCCAATATCAACAACACAGATGAGACTCAGGCTCATATCAAAACACTTCATACTTCCCGTTTGATACACATTTTAGTGCTGTATCAATAACATGTAAAAACACTTCAATATAATAAGCACACATAATAGTGATGCTAATGGAGTCCATCCCCTATCTCCTCCCAAACAAAATCCGGTTTAGAGGTCCATCCCCTATCTTCCCCTAAACCGTGGAGTACATCCCCTATCTCCTCCCAAACAATATGCATATGCAATGCTCAATCAATACATGTATTTTCTGTATTAATTCAATAGTCTAAATTTATGACTTAAACAAATTGATTAGTTTCAATTTTCCCTAATCCACATGCAATGTCTACAACAAACACGACTATCCTCCACCGATAGCCCAAAACAGTTTATTTCTAGGCTGGAAATAAATATATCAACAATTCAATAGGCGAGTGATTTAAATTATCCAACTACACCATTTAATCAATGAATTCCTCAATTTCATAAATTTAACCAAATTCCCCAATTTCCTTAAATTAATTATACAAATTAATTTATTAATACAACTAGGGTTTTTCCAAAATTATCAAAGTACCCCCAACATATCAAAATACCGAAACTTAGAACAAAACTTATAAGGTGGAGTAGGAAATCCCTACCTCGAAGAAAATAACCTGAATGGAGAAGACGGAGATGATGACCCAAAACCAAAGTGCTCCGAAACTACAAACTCTCAGATTAAAACGAAGCTCTCGACTCACTCTATCTTTTTAATAAAGCAACTAGGGTAGAAACACCCTAAAAGGTGATGAAACCTAAGAAAGAAGGTGAGTAGAGGGAGAGAGAACTCGGAACTAGGGTTTTAGGATCAAAAGAATGTGAAAAAACGTTTTAAAAACCGCTACTGCGTATATAAACCCGACAGGCTCGCTCGAGTGAACACTTGGTCGCTCGAGCTACCAGACACACGAAACCCTCGCTCGAGCGAAGAAAATCTCGCTCGAGCCAAGAATGCAATGCTTCAGGTCTGCAACCCAGGAGCACGCTCGAGCGACAGAATGCTCGATCGAGCGAAGGAAATCTCGCTCGAGCGAAGAAACACTGCCCTTAGGCCTATACTAGACGCAATCGCTCGCTCGAGCGAATAAAATCTGGCTCGAGCCACCAGACACAAAAACAAACCTCGCTCGAGCGACCAAGTCCTCGCTCGAGCGAACAACCAAAAAACTGAACAGCAACACTTGGTTCCGAACCCAACCAACCTGAAACAACCCTGACCAACACATCCTATAACTCCAAATCAGAAAATAAAGGACGACAACAACCATTATACAATGACAGAATCTACGGAACCTAAGTCCGGATACCATAATCAAATGGGAAAAGACCGGGGTCGCTATATGAACAATGCATTTGTCATATTTTTCTATAGTCAATGTATATATAGGGATTTTTGTGACGAATGCTAAAACCTGATACAAAAAATAAGACGATTAGGAGTTTAAAAATAGCTCGTGGTCCGTGGGCGGCCTGAAGTTTGTTCACAGCCTGGGGTGTGGGCCCGGTCTGGTTAGGCTCGGGCCTGAGACCCTGAGCCTAGGCCTGGGGTGTCATTTTGAAGTCCAGCCCAACCCGTGGGTCAGGCCCCCCTAGGCCGGCCTGTGGCCCCATCCATCGACCTATACAAGGCCCACTCAAAGCCCGGTCCACCAGAGGTTCGGTGTCATTTTTAGTAAGAAATAATAAAATTTTGATAAAAAAATATTTAAACCCACCCAAACCTGAGTCCGGGCTGAGGCCCATTTGTTCGACTCGAGACCTAGCTCGGCCCATCCAAGGTCCAAATACCCCCTAAACTTTGGCCTATTTTTCGGCCTGTGGACTGGCCCGACCCGAATTTTAATGAGAACTAGTGAAATCCGACATGGGTTGGGCCGGGCCCATGCCAAATTTGCACCCCTAAAAACAGTTTTTGGTTTTTACTGGGAATGAAAGTAGTTTTTGTAATTTTATTCATCATTGACCTTGCATGCTACACATACTTACAGCTGAAACTGAACTTATTTAGCACTGTTAGCCTATCACTAAAATCAATTACTTATTTTCATAATTTACTTTTCAAAAAATTTTAATTTTTAATTTTTCATACTTTTTTTATTTTCATTGAATTTTTTAAATATTTTAAATTATATTTTTTTATTTTTAGTTACTTTTCAGTTTTTAACCCATTTTGAGTCATATCATCTCTTACATTTTTTACATGTTTTTTCAAAAAAAAAAAAAAAAGTCAAAAAAATCAATTTTTAACCATATTCCCAAAACACCACATAAATACACGTAAAAAGTATAATATTTTTGAAAAAAAATCTTCAAAAAAATCACTAAATATAAAATACATATATAAAAAAAATACAAAAATTCAGTACATTTTTTATATTTTTGTGTATTTATTAATTTTTTAAAATATTTTTTCACGAATATTTTACTTTTTAGATATATCTAAGTAAGGTGCCTCTAAAAGAGTAAAACAGTTGCTTAAAATTTTAAAAATATTTACTAAAAATAAAAAAAAACATGAAAAAATAAAAAATTCAACGTCTAAAAAATTGAAACCAAACACATTGAATTGTATTTAGCATTAAAACTAATTTAATTTAAGATCATACTTACCAAATTTCTCCAAACCAATGGCTGTCTATCCATCAAAACTGACTTTACACAATTGGACGGACAATCTATACAAAAAACCCCCAAGTTCAAAATCTTGATAGACAACATTCTTTGCCTGAAAATAGACTATTCGAATGCTTATTTTCTTCACACCTAGCTACCCTCCTTGTTAATCACCATGACTACTTCCTCAATATCTGTAGGGGGTCAGAAATTGAACCCCAAACTAAGTATGGACCCAAGCACTAAGATCGCCCTGAGAAGGCGACTAGGGATAAGAGAGGAGCGTGGGCCAAAGCCCAAGGGAAGTGGGCCAACAAGTGGGCCGAGGCAGGTCAGACCAATCAAGGCTCCTGATGGACTCAGCGATGAAAAAATGCCCAAGTCAAGTTGTAGAGGCAACACCTGCAGCAGTGAAGTTGCCGATAGGACATGTGTAGCGGCAGAGTTGTTGAGATACTTTGTCTCAGCGTCGCCAGTCCTATTAACTTCGGTTCCGCCACCATTGGAAAGTTGCCAAGGGAACATAGGGAACATGTTCAGTGACAGAGTTGTTGAGGCACTTTGTCTCAGCGCCGCCAGTCCAAGTATCTTTGGCGCCACCGCCATTCCAAGTAATGTCGGTGTCACGATCATCTGGAGTTGCTGAAGGGAAGAGACGATCGAGGCAACCAAGTTGCTAAGGCAATACTTGTAACGCCCAAGTTGCAGAGGCATTCTGCCGGTGCCACCATGTCTAATATCTTCTGTTATGCCATCTGAACTTGCCACGGGAAATGACTACCGCAACACTTACTACTGCCGTAACTGAGTTGCAGAGGAAATATCCTGCCAAGGTGATAGTAGCCTTTGAGGGAGGCTTCCCTTCTGAGGCTAATGCCTGGCGCTGACAGCAGGCCATAAGGCATTAGCTGGCCCATGGCTGATAGCAGGCCACATAGAACATTTAATTTGGCACTAATAGCAAGCCCCAAGACTTACTGGTAAGAGCTGATAGCAGGCCCAGAAATACCAGTTTACCGCGGTAACCCCGCGAAGATGGGAGCAGTGTAGCCTGAGCATAGGGGACTCCCTTTCCATTACCCAGGTCATGGACCTGCCTTAGTCGCACAAGTAGGACTAAGGAAGCCCCCTTGGGCTTGGTATTAAGGCACAACATGGTTGATAGCAGGCTTGGCTGTGGCCTTCACCTTGGGAAGCTAGGGAGTTTGTGGTTGAGTAGCTAAGGCTGGAGGCTTCGTTGAGGTTGGCACGAACATAGTCGATAGTAGACTAATGGAGTCCTGAGAATGCATGTACTGGCAAAATAGAACTGAGAAGGCAAGTGCAGCGGCGAGGTTCACCGCTGCAAGTGCACTTGCTGAGGTTCAAGCTAAGAAGACAAGTGCAAAGGCAAACGCTCTCGCCGCAACTACACTTGCTGAGGCTCAAAAAGGTAGTTGCAGAGGCAAACAGATAGTACACAATACATGCAGAGGGACACGTGGCACCTTCAGTCTGGTGGTTCAAGGCAGAGTATTCCATGTGATCCCCTGGGACACATGTCTTCTCTCTATTTGGCCACTTTATGTCCTCTTGCTGCCAAGGAAAATCCTATAAATAAGACCGATTTCCCAAGGTTCAACAAGAGGAATTTTGTGGATTTGGGGGGAGATGGTGCCCAATTTGGTACTGCCATATACTTCTTCTTAAGCCATTTGCTTCACCCTCACCCAGCTACACACTCTCCAATTCTCAGATAGTTGTTGCTATTCATTCTCAAGCCATTTCCACCATCATTGGACCATTAGCATAGTTTTGCCTCTCTAATCACCTCTCTAACCTTGAACCCTCCTATAATATCAAATGTGCATGCACGCATACACAAACAGAATGTTTTCTTCTCCACATTACCTAATACAGCAACAATGCAGTACCTATTCTCCACTTGATAAGTAATAATACCTGTGGTTCTATTCCTCTTGTTGGGAATCGTGATTATCTAGACGTCCACCGGAAGTAATTCTAAATACCCACCTTCATAATAAAAAAGGTCATCGTATCCTTTCTCTAGAATTACATACTCTTTTCTTCGCCGCTAAATCGTATACATATACATTTTTTGGGAACTCATATTGCAATGTGTTAGAAATAATGGGTTTTGGAAAAATCTAGAAAACAAAATTTTTCTTAACTTTGGTCTAATTTTTAGATGGGACCCATGCGTCGAATTTCGTGGGTCAAAGTGGTAACACGTTCTATGCCGCGTTGTGATTCACATGGTATATTTGGTTGCTCAAAACCATTATCAGGTGAATGGGAAATTGAAGCCAAAGTGAGCTCCATGGAAATGGAGTTTTGGTGGAAATTTCTTAAAGGTATGATTTAAGGCTTGTCCCACATTGGTTTGGTGGGAAGAGTTTTGTGGGTTTATAAGGCATGGGTTTGGAACTTGGGCTACACCCCAAGGGGCACCCAAGTTTTGTAGAAACGGAGGTTATGGACAAAATGGGCTAGACCTATTGGACCCAAAAATCACCACATGCGCGCCGCCGTCGAGCTGGCTTGGGCGCGAATGCATGGTTACTAATCTTTTTGGGCCAAAAACATTTGGATTTAATTTTATTTTTTGAAATAAAATCTGTCCAAGAATTCGAAATTAACTCCGAATTTCTGTCCAGGTTAATTTCAATTTTTTGAAATTTCAAAACAATTTGCACCTCTATCTAACAGATCCAAATCTGTTACAAACCCAGAACAGGTTTTGTTCAAAATTCGAACCCAAACAGATTCATATTTATTTGAATTCAAACCCAAACAGTGCCATTCGAACCAAACAGGTCTGCTACCTGTTCAAATAGGTTTTGTAACAACCCTCACCTTACTCTTGCCATACTTGCATACATTCTTTCATGGTCTTGCTTGTTATGTTAATTTGAAGGTTTTATCTTGCCTTGGTTCGCTTAAGTTGTTTACACGATTTTGTTCCTTGCTTAGTGCGTGTGCGTAGCCGAGATCATCCTGAGCTTAGTCCGCCTTTGACCCTTTGTACTTAGAACTATCTTGAGGTCTTGTTCAACCCCATCTTCACCTCGGGCATTCTTTGCCGAGATGTTTCGCACTTGAACCTTGTCCGCAGGCAGGTATGGCCTAGGCCGAGATGTGGCGCACCCCGGCCAAGGTGTGGCACAGCTTAGTCAAGTGTCGTCCTCCCTAGCCGATGTTTTTCTATCCTGTTGATGGATCCTTGTTTTGAGCCGATGTCATCTCTTTGCCGATGTGTTTTACCCGAGCTTACCGCATACGATTTGTCAGAGACTTGTCTTGTCTATCAATCACCTTTTTGGAGCTGAACCAACCCGATTATGCCACGTGTCCGAGCTGTTTGTTAAGGCAGCCGACAGACCTTGAAACAAATCATTTTCTTGTCTCAAATCTTTGTTCTAGAGAGAGAAGCTCTAGAGAAGAGGAAGAAGAGTTCTTGAGTGAGAGTAGTCTTCCAAGCTTGATCTTTGTGGCTTGAGCCGTTAGATCCGAGTTTTGAGGTTAGAATCTTGATCCCCTTTGATTGTTCTTGCTGAATACCTAGCTGCATTGCATGATCGGATTTGTTTTGCATGTCATGCATCGTTTTGAAGTTGGTTTGGAAAGAGAAAATGGTTTTTCATGTGTTCTTGAACAAAGTCTCATTTTGATCGAAGAGTTTGGAACGAAAACCATGTTTTTGTGTTTGTTCTTGCATGACTTTCTTGAATGGGTACTCAGGTCCATATTTTGAACTCTTGGCATGAAAACTCAGATTTTGTAACAAGTTGTGAACTTGCATCCATCTTTCAAATGATCATGTTCTTCATATTCTCCAAAGGAAAACCCAGGTTTTTCCTGACTTTGTTTAGCGGGACCTCGGCCTAGCCCTGGACAGTACCCGGTGTGTTTTTCTGAAACGGGAGCAGTGATTAAGCTCCCAGCTTGTTTTGCTTTGTCTTTGACTTGGATCTGGCAAGAATGCCGAGATCATTTGCATGTATATATAGAGCTTGCTTTGAGAATGTGACTTGCCATGTGATTGTAGGTCCTTGATATTGCTTTGAGTCTGCACCTGAAGAACTAGGTGAGTGGTATTATTGATAAAGCTATGTTATACTTGTTTTGATAAACCTTGCTTGCCTTGTTTTGACAAAAGTGTTTTGTTAGCATGAATAAATAGCTCTTGTTTTGATGTGCCAAGTATACTCCTTGTTGATGCCAAGTGTAAAAGGATACGGTCCTTGTTAAATCGGGCTACGGGCCTAAGTAACACAAGTCCCTTGTGCTGGAGGACTCTAAACTTTCGCAGTACCAAGTGTAAAAGGATACGGTCCTTGTTAAATCGGGCTACGGGCCTAAGTAACACAAGTCCCTTGTGCTGGAGGACTCTAAACTTTCGCAGTACCAAGTGTAAAAGGATACGGTCCTTGTTAAATCGGGCTACGGGCCTAAGTAACACAAGTCCCTTGTGCTGGAGGACTCTAAACTTTCGCAGTACCAAGTGTAAAAGGATACGGTCCTTGTTAAATCGGGCTACGGGCCTAAGTAACACAAGTCCCTTGTGCTGGAGGACTCTAAACTTTCGCAGTACCAAGTGTAAAAGGATACGGTCCTTGTTAAAACGGGCTACGGGCCTAAGTAACACAAGTCCCTTGTATTGGAGGATGTTAAACTTTCGCAATACTCTTGACCAAACGATTACGGATCGTACAGCCTTGATACTTGAACGATGAATACGGTTCATCCCTTGCTTCGCCGATGTTATGATACTTGAATGATGAATACGGTTCATCCCTTGCTTCGCCGATGTTATGATACTTGAATGATGAATACGGTTCATCCCTTGTCTTGCCTATGTCTGTAAACATCTCTGGATACTTGTGATAATTGATTGATGAATACGGTTCATCCTTTGTCTTATTAAAGTTCTGATGTGTTTCGTTTTGAAGGACCTCGGCTTTATTCATGCAAAACCTTTATTTTTACTACCATTCACTGAGTTTTGTACTCACCCCTCTATATATATGTAGGTGATGAGCAGGACGGCGGCGACGCCTAGATCGTTTGGATGCTTGTTTTGGATTTGTACTTATGTCGGCTTGCTTTTGAATTTACGTCAGCGATGCCTACCTTGCATGTCGGCAAATCTTGAAAATCATGCTTCTTGACTTGTATTAGCTGTATTTTGTATATGTCGGCTCGAGAAGCCTTTTTATCAAGATGTAACATGCTTTTTATCCTGTTGTATCCGAGTTGTAAAGTTAATTGGAATGTTTGGCATTGCTTTGATCTACGCACAGCTCTTATGGACCACTTGTATTTGATTTATTGCTTCCGCATTTGTGAGCCCCCTATATTCATACTCTGATTGTGTTAAGTTTTGAAAAGTTGGCCTTCGGTAATTACGGATTATTGGCCATCAAGGCACCAAACTACTAGGGGCGGTTTGGGGTCGTGACCGAATGGTATCAGAGCACAAGTTCCTTGGTATACGTTATTCACACACTTTGAGTCCTGAAGAGCATAGGATTTCCCTTAGAAAGATGTTAGGGTTGCATCATGGTATTTGTTGTTTGAGCGGAATGTGCATTGTCCTGATATGCTTATTTGTTGCTTGCCTATGTGGTTATTTGCTTATTTGTTTAAAAGTCATACTTTACACGCTCATAGCATCATGAGGAGAGGTAGACCACCGCTTGGCCGAGATCAGCCCGAAGATAGAATGGACAGATTGGAAAGATTAGTTGAAGGTTTGGCTCGCGAGTTGAGGCAAACCAGACAACAGTTCGCGAGTACTACGTCGACTCAGGCCGAGCAGACCAACGGCCGAAATGTAGTTCCACCTCCTCCAGTGCCGCAGATTCCCCCGCAACCAGCCTTGTATGGGGATGGAACGATAGCTTTGATCAGGGAGTTCAAGAAAATGAGACCACCGAGGTTCTCTGGGGGCATAGAGCCGATGAAGGCTGAGGCATGGGTTTTGGAAATGGAGAAGTTATTCGAGATTTTTCCTAGCACCGACGCTCAGAAAGTGACGTTGGCAGCATTCACATTAGATGATGACGCCCGCAGGTGGTGGATGATGGTTAGAGGGAACAATCTGGATTTGACCTGGACCCGATTCTTAGAGTTGTTCTACAAGAAACATTTTTCCCTAAGTGTTCGAAACCGTAAAGCTACCGAATTTCATACTCTGACGCAAGGTAACAAGACAGTGGCGGAATATGACCGCGCTTTTACTGAATTGGTAAGGTTTGTACCTCACATGACTAACGACGAATATATGAAGGCCAGGAAGTTCGAGTGTGGGCTTCGTGGACCGATTCAAGACCGGGTCAACTTGCTTGATATGCCGACCTATGCCGAAGTATTGGACAAAGCCATCCAGGCCGAAGCTAATCTGAACCGATACCAGAGCTCGGGAGAAAACCAGGGAAAGAGGCAGAACTATGACAGTCGCCGAGGACAACTGGGCACCAAGAAGAGAACGAACATGGGCAGTACTAGTAACGTAAGGCAAGAAGGGAGTGCTAAACCGATGTGTTCGGATTGTGGGAAACAGCATTTTGGGATCTGCCGACGAACGTCTGGAGCCTGTTATGAATGTGGCGAGATGGGCCATTATGTGAGGGATTGCCCCAAAGCAAAGGCTGATGACAACAAGAAAGGGGAGAGTACCTCGGGTCCCGTTCAGAAGGGAAATGCTGGGAAAGGACAGATGAGACAGGGCAGAGTGTTTACATTAGTACCAGGAGACACTCAGAACGCTGAGGCAGTAGTGTCAGGTATACTTCTAATTTGCTCCCAAGATGCTTATGTGTTGATTGATTCGGGTTCTACTCATTCGTTTATATCTACTAAGTTCGCCGAGAAAATTAATAGAGAACTAGAGCCCCTTGGTTATGTGTTGTCTGTATCTACTCCATCTAGGAGATCTATGTTTGTTACATCCATTTACAGAGCATGTGTTGTTGTGATTAAGAATGTTGAATTGCTAGTAGATCTAATGCCTCTAGACCTAGCTCATTTTGATATCATACTGGGAATGGACTGGTTAGTTGCAAACGATGCATCTATTAATTGTGTTTCGAAAAGTGTCACACTGAGACCTCCAAACCTAGCCGAGATTATTTTCCAGGGTAAAGGGATAGTGCCCCCACCATACTTGATTTCATCCATTAAGGCCTGCAAGTTAATTCAGAAGGGGTGTCGAGGTTACTTGTGTAGTATACTGAGCGATCAGAACGAAAATGTTAATTTAGCCGACATCCCGATTGTTAATGATTTTCCCGACGTCTTTCCAGACGAATTGCCTGGCCACTTGACCGATAGAGAAATAGAGTTTACTGTTGACATCATATCGGGAACACAGCCGATCTCCAAAACACCTTATAGGATGGCCCCCGCTGAACTTAGAGAATTGAAACTGCAATTGCAAGAGCTGTTAGATAAGGGATTTATTAGGCCGAGCACTTCACCCTGGGGAGCACCTGTTTTATTTGTTAAGAAGAAGGATGGCACACTCCGTCTTTGTATTGACTATAGAGAACTCAATAAAGTCACCATTAAGAACAAGTACCCGTTACCTAGAATTGATGATTTGCTTGATCAGTTGCAAGGAGCACGAGTCTTTTCTAAGATCGACCTTCGGTCTGGTTACCATCAGCTTAAGGTTAAAGCCGAAGATGTTGAGAAGACTGCTTTTCGAACAAGATACGGCCACTACGAGTTTTTAGTAATGCCTTTTGGAGTGACTAATGCCCCTGCTGCATTTATGGATTTAATGAACAGAATCTTCAAACCGTATTTAGATGAATTTGTAGTTGTTTTCATTGATGATATATTGATCTATTCCAAGAGTAATGATGAACATGAAAACCATTTGAGACTTGCCTTACAGATTTTGAGAGAACGGAAATTGTATGCGAAGTTTAACAAGTGTGAGTTTTGGCTTTCTACCATCTCATTTTTGGGTCATGTGATTAATGAGGAGGGTATCTCAGTAGATCCTAGCAAAGTTGAAGCCGTAGTAAATTGGCCGAGGCCGACTAATGTGTCCGAGATTCGTAGTTTTCTGGGTTTGGCAGGTTACTACAGAAAGTTTGTGAAAGATTTCTCAAGGATTGCAATTCCGTTAACGCAACTGACTAAGAAGGGAACACTGTATGAATGGACTAAAGATCGGGAGTCAGCCTTCCAGGAACTGAAGACGAGGTTAATTACAGCACCAGTACTTGTACTACCATCAGGTAACGAAGAGTTTCATGTCTATAGTGATGCATCGCATAAGGGTTTGGGTTGTGTACTAATGCAAAAGGGTAAGGTTATAGCTTATGCGTCTCGTCAGTTGAAACCTCATGAGAAAAACTATCCTACCCATGACTTAGAATTGGCGGCCGTAGTATTTGCTTTAAAGATTTGGCGTCACTACTTGTATGGAGCTACTTGTCAGGTTTTTACAGATCATAAGAGCTTAAAGTATCTATTCACCCAGAAGGAATTGAATCTGAGACAGAGACGGTGGCTTGAATTGTTGAAGGACTATGATATGCAAATTCAATATCACCCCGGGAAAGCTAACAGTGTAGCCGACGCTTTGCGCAGGAAGTCAGATGGAAATTTGGCGTGTTTAACCGTGATGTCAGTGGAGCCGACTATCGTTAATGAAGTAAAGACAAGACAGATGGAGGATAACTTCCTCAAGAAAATAGCCGAGGAAATTGGCACAAGGCCGAGACCAGGGTATACCATCGAAAACCAAGTACTCAAGTTTGAAGGAAGGTTATGTGTGGCCGACATCCCAGAGCTGAAGAAAAAGATTTTGCAGGAAGCTCATAGCACTAAGTTTGCTGTCCATCCAGGGAACACCAAGATGTATCAAGATGTGAAGCAGACCTTCTGGTGGCCAAATATGAAGAGAGAAATAGCCGAATTCGTGTCCCAGTGTTTACAATGTCAGCAAGTGAAAGCGGAACATCAAAGACCAGCAGGACTTCTTCAACCTTTGCCGATTCCTGAGTGGAAATGGGAGCACATCTCCATGGATTTTGTGATTGGTTTGCCGAAAACACCGAAGGGTATGGATTCAATTTGGGTTGTCGTTGATAGGTTAACTAAGTCAGCACACTTTCTACCCGTTAAGACTACCTTCAACGCCAATCAACTTGCCTTGCTATATGTGAACGAGATTGTCAGACTTCATGGAGTGCCGATGTCAATTGTTTCAGACCGAGATCCTAAATTTGTTTCTAGATTTTGGCAGTGTCTACAGAGGGCTTTTGGAGCCGAGCTGAGATTTAGTACAGCCTTTCATCCCCAGACAGATGGGCAGACTGAGAGGACAATTCAGACGCTTGAAGACATGCTTAGACTTTGTGCACTGGACTTCCAAGGAAGTTGGGGTACACATTTGCCCTTAGTAGAATTCGTTTACAATAACAGTTATCAAGCTAGCATTGGCATGGCGCCGTATGAAGCCTTGTATGGAAGAAAATGTAGGTCGCCGATATGTTGGACCGAAGTCGGAGACAGAGCTCTGCTTGGTCCCGAATTGATTCAAGTGACAACAGAGAAGATTAAACTTATCCAACAGAGGATTAGGACTGCCCAGAGCCGACAAAAGAGCTACGCCGACCAGAGAAGGAATGAGTTAGAGTTCGAAGTTGGGAATCACGTATTCCTGAAAATCTCACCGATGAAAGGAGTTTCCAGATTTGGAAGGAAAGGTAAGTTAGCACCTCGCTATATTGGGCCATTTGAAATTCTTGAGAGAATTAATCCCGTTGCCTATAGACTTGCTTTGCCGCCCGATTTGAGCCAAGTCCACAATGTGTTTCATGTTTCGATGTTGAGGAAGTACATCCGAGATCCACTACATGTAATTGATCATTCCGAGATCACAGTTAATGAAGATTTAGGCTACGAGGAGAAGCCAATGAGGATTGTTGATCGACAAGTGAGGCAATTGAGGAACAGATCGATACCGATGGTAAAGGTCGAATGGAAGGAGTATTATGGCACAGAAGCCACGTGGGAAAAGGAAGAGGACATGAGAGTCCGTTATCCGGAGTTGTTCTGGGAACAAGGTAATCTAAGTTTGGGGACCAAACTTCTTTAAGGGGGGTAGGATGTAAAAACCCTCACCTTACTCTTGCCATACTTGCATACATTCTTGCATGGTCTTGCTTGTTATGTTAATTTGAAGGTTTTATCTTGCCTTGGTTCGCTTAAGTTGTTTACACGATTTTGTTCCTTGCTTAGTGCGTGTGCATAGCCGAGATCATCCTGAGCTTAGTCCGCCTTTGACCCTTTGTACTTAGAACTATCTTGAGGTCTTGTTCAACCCCATCTTCACCTCGGGCATTCTTTGCCGAGATGTTTCGCACTTGAACCTTGTCCGCAGGCAGGTATGGCCTAGGCCGAGATGTGGCGCACCCCGGCCAAGGTGTGGCACAGCTTAGTCAAGTGTCGTCCTCCCTAGCCGATGTTTTTCTATCCTGTTGATGGATCCTTGTTTTGAGCCGATGTCATCTCTTTGCCGATGTGTTTTACCCGAGCTTACCGCATACGATTTGTCAGTGACTTGTCTTGTCTATCAATCACCTTTTTGGAGCTGAACCAACCCGATTATGCCACGTGTCCGAGCTGTTTGTTAAGGCAGCCGACAGACCTTGAAACAAATCATTTTCTTGTCTCAAATCTTTGTTCTAGAGAGAGAAGCTCTAGAGAAGAGGAAGAAGAGTTCTTGAGTGAGAGTAGTCTTCCAAGCTTGATCTTTGTGGCTTGAGCCGTTAGATCCGAGTTTTGAGGTTAGAATCTTGATCCCCTTTGATTGTTCTTGCTGAATACCTAGCTGCATTGCATGATCGGATTTGTTTTGCATGTCATGCATCGTTTTGAAGTTGGTTTGGAAAGAGAAAATGGTTTTTCATGTGTTCTTGAACAAAGTCTCATTTTGATCGAAGAGTTTGGAACGAAAACCATGTTTTTGTGTTTGTTCTTGCATGACTTTCTTGAATGGGTACTCAGGTCCATATTTTGAACTCTTGGCATGAAAACTCAGATTTTGTAACAAGTTGTGAACTTGCATCCATCTTTCAAATGATCATGTTCTTCATATTCTCCAAAGGAAAACCCAGGTTTTTCCTGACTTTGTTTAGCGGGACCTCGGCCTAGCCCTGGACAGTACCCGGTGTGTTTTTCTGAAACGGGAGCAGTGATTAAGCTCCCAGCTTGTTTTGCTTTGTCTTTGACTTGGATCTGGCAAGAATGCCGAGATCATTTGCATGTATATATAGAGCTTGCTTTGAGAATGTGACTTGCCATGTGATTGTAGGTCCTTGATATTGCTTTGAGTCTGCACCTGAAGAACTAGGTGAGTGGTATTATTGATAAAGCTATGTTATACTTGTTTTGATAAACCTTGCTTGCCTTGTTTTGACAAAAGTGTTTTGTTAGCATGAATAAATAGCTCTTGTTTTGATGTGCCAAGTATACTCCTTGTTGATGCCAAGTGTAAAAGGATACGGTCCTTGTTAAATCGGGCTACGGGCCTAAGTAACACAAGTCCCTTGTGCTGGAGGACTCTAAACTTTCGCAGTACCAAGTGTAAAAGGATACGGTCCTTGTTAAATCGGGCTACGGGCCTAAGTAACACAAGTCCCTTGTGCTGGAGGACTCTAAACTTTCGCAGTACCAAGTGTAAAAGGATACGGTCCTTGTTAAATCGGGCTACGGGCCTAAGTAACACAAGTCCCTTGTGTTGGAGGACTCTAAACTTTCGCAGTACCAAGTGTAAAAGGATACGGTCCTTGTTAAATCGGGCTACGGGCCTAAGTAACACAAGTCCCTTGTGCTGGAGGACTCTAAACTTTCGCAGTACCAAGTGTAAAAGGATACGGTCCTTGTTAAAACGGGCTACGGGCCTAAGTAACACAAGTCCCTTGTATTGGAGGACGTTAAACTTTCGCAATACTCTTGACCAAACGATTACGGATCGTACAGCCTTGATACTTGAACGATGAATACGGTTCATCCCTTGCTTCGCCGATGTTATGATACTTGAATGATGAATACGGTTCATCCCTTGCTTCGCCGATGTTATGATACTTGAATGATGAATACGGTTCATCCCTTGTCTTGCCTATGTCTGTAAACATCTCTGGATACTTGTGATAATTGATTGATGAATACGGTTCATCCTTTGTCTTATTAAAGTTCTGATGTGTTTCGTTTTGAAGGACCTCGGCTTTATTCATGCAAAACCTTTATTTTTACTACCATTCACTGAGTTTTGTACTCACCCCTCTATATATATGTAGGTGATGAGCAGGACGGCGGCGACGCCTAGATCGTTTGGATGCTTGTTTTGGATTTGTACTTATGTCGGCTTGCTTTTGCATTTACGTCGGCGATGCCTACCTTGCATGTCGGCAAATCTTGAAAATCATGCTTCTTGACTTGTATTAGCTGTATTTTGTATATGTCGGCTCGAGAAGCCTTTTTATCAAGATGTAACATGCTTTTTATCCTGTTGTATCCGAGTTGTAAAGTTAATTGGAATGTTTGGCATTGCTTTGATCTACGCACAGCTCTTATGGACCACTTGTATTTGATTTATTGCTTCCGCATTTGTGAGCCCCCTATATTCATACTCTGATTGTGTTAAGTTTTGAAAAGTTGGCCTTCGGTAATTACGGATAACTGGCCATCACGGCACCAAACTACTAGGGGCGGTTTGGGGTCGTGACAGGTTTACTACCTGTTTAATTCAAAATGAAGAGTCACCTTTACACCTAGTCACCTTCATTGTATTTAATTTTCGGTGTTTTCACAAAGTGATATTCTGGTTGAAAAACAAATAGTAGTAATATACTGTTTGAAAGATAGTAGTAATATACTGTCTATTTTCTTTGACAACTAGTAGTAATATACTGGTGTCATTAACAATTGCAGAATATTAATTTGTGTTATAGAAAATTATTATGGTATTTTATTTTTCTAGTTTTAGTAACAAGGAAAATAAAATTATTTTGTATTATAATTTATTTTCTGGTTTTAGTAACTAGAAAATTAATTTGTGTTTTGGTTTTTACTAATTTTTGTAATTCGATATTATGTCTACTACAACTGAAATTGCGATTGGAAGTGGTACTCCAATTGTAACACCGGCTCCTGTCCCTATCCAGAACCATCTTAAAGTTCCAATAAGTCATGGTGAAAAACCGAAAAAATTTAATGGTACTGAGTTTAAGAGATGGCAACAAGAAAAGCTGTTTTATCGTACAACTCTAAATTTGGCCCGGTTTCTCCATAAAAAGGCTCCAGTACTGAGAGAGGATGAAAGTGATCGTAAAATTGTTGCCACTGTAGATACTTGGAAGCATTCTGATTTCCTGTGCAGAAACTACATCCTAAATGGCCTTGACAACATGTTGTATAATGTTTATAGCCCTCTGAAGTCAGCAAAAGAATTATGGGATTCTTTGGAGAAAAAAATACAAGACAGAGGATGCCGACACAAAGAAATTTGTTGTTGGTAAATTTCTGGACTTCGTTATGGTAGACTCCCAAACGGTAATTTCTCAAGTTCAAAATTTTTAAATAATTTTGCATGATATTCATTCTGAAGGTATGTCTCTTAGCGAGTTTTTCCAAGTCGTTGCTTTAGTGGAAAAGTTACCACCTTCTTGGAAAGATTTCAAAAATTATTTAAAACATAAACACAAGAAGATGACTATGGATGAGTTGATTGTAAAATTGAGAATTGAAGAAGATATTCGAAAAGCTGAAAAGAGGAATGGGAAAAATCCCATTGAGTCCAAGGCTAATGTGGTTTAACAAGTTCACAAACCACATACCAAAAAAAAGAAGTTTACTGGAGATGGTCCTAAACAAGGCGACAACAATGGCAACAAGAAGTTCAAAGGAAAATGCTATAACTATGGCAAGATTGGACATCGAGCTTCTGACTGCTGCCGCCCTAAGAAGGATCGCAAAAGTACAAGCAAGAAGACCACCAATCAGGTCAATGTGACAGAACTAGATTACCTCTCTGACAGGATGAATGACATCAACCTCTCTGCTGTGGTGTCTGAGGCTAATTTTGTTGGAAATTCCAAGGAATGGTGGGTTGACACTAGGACAACCCGTCATATTTGTGCTGACAAGAAGATGTTCACTACGTACAATGAGGCTGCAAATGGTGAATAACTTTTCATGGGAAATTCTTCTACTTCTACTGTGGCTGGACAAGGAAAGGTGATCTTGAAGATGACATCAGGGAAAGAACTTACCCTCAACAACGTACTGCATGTACCTGACATCCGGAAGAATTTGGTTTCTGGCTCTTTGTTAAGTAAAAATGGTTTTAGGCTTGTATTTGAGTTTGATAAATTTGTATTATCAAAGGGTGGTATGTATGTTGGTAAGGGATACATGAGTGATAGTCTCTTCAAATTAAATATAATGACTAAAAGTTGATATTAATAAGAATAACACATCTTTTACTTATATTCTTGAGTCGAATTTATGGCATGGTAGATTAGGATATGTAAATTTTGATGCTTTGCGTAGATTAATTGGTTTGGATTATATACCAAAGTTTGAAATTGATCCAAATCACAAATGTGAGATTTGTGTAGGAGTGAAACTAACTAAGGCTCCATTTAAATCGGTTGAAAGAAAAACCGAACCTCTAGAATTAATTCATACTAATGTATGTGATCTTAAATTTGTTCAAACTAAAGGAGGCAAAACGTATTTCATAACATTTATCGATGATTGCACAAGATATTGTTATGTATACTTACTTAGAAACAAAGATGAAGCCTTAGAAATGTTTAAACTCTACAAAATAGAAGTTGAAATCAACTTGGAAAAACCATTAAAATGGTTAGAAGTGATAGGGGTGGTGAATATGATGCACCATTAAATGAATTTTGTGCACAACCTGGGATTATTCACCAAACCATAGCACCCTATTCTCCACAGCAAAATAGGATTGCTGAAAGGAAGAATAGAACCCTTAAAGAAATGATGAATGCCATCTTACTAAGCCCAGGCTTACTGCAGAACTTGTGGGGGCAAGCAATATTGTCTGCTAATTATGTTCTTAGCAGAATACCCCACAAAAAAACCAACAGCTCTCCTTATGTAACAACCCTCACTTTGTCCTAGACATGCTTGCATGCATTACATGATTTTGTCTTGCTAAGTTGCATTTGCAGACCTTGATTTGTTTTGTCTAAGTGTTACTTGCATGCTTGGTTCGTTGCTTGGTGTGTATTTAGCCGAGGTCATCTTAAGCCTAGGTCACACCTTTGAACCTTTCACACCTAGGGCCATCTTGGAACCACCTTGGTTGACCTCCACATTCACCATTGCATATTGGCCGAGATGTCATCATCAAGGCCAAGGTGTGCATCACCTAGGCCGAGGTCTACATCATATAGGCCGAGATGTTACCCCCTAGGTATCCTAGATCTTTGACCCTTGCACCTAGTAATCTTGTTCCTGGAATGTATGACCTAGACCGAGGTGTGGCACATCTAGGTCGAGGTGTGGCACAGCTAGGTCAAGTGTTATCCTTCCTAGCCGAGATCATTACTTGCCGGAGTGCCCATGTCACCTTACTTGTTGTACACCCTTTGTCATGCTCTTGTCTTGTCTTTCTATCACCTTTTGAGGAAGTCCAATCCGGTAGTGCCACGTGTCCCAGCAAAGGGTTAAGTCAGCCGGCAGATAGAGAAAACATATCATTTGTCATATCTTTGCCTTTTTTGAGAGAGAAGCTCTATGAAGAGGAGAAAGGAGTTCTTGAGAGAGTGGTAGATTTCCAAGTTTAATCCTTAGAGTTTAAACCGTTTGATTCGTGTTTTGAGGGTAGATTCTTGATCTACTCTTGTTGTTCTTTATATTGGTCCGATCACATTGCACGATCTAGCATGATTCATAAGCCATGCATTGATTTAAAGCTTGTTTTAGAAAGAGAAATTGGTGTTCTCGGGTTCTTGAAATAAAACCATGTTTTGATCTGAAAGCTTGCGTCAAGATCCATGTTTTTGTGTTTGCCTTCATAAGATCTTCGAGTATGGGTACCCAGGTCCATGTTTTCAAACTCATCTCATAAAAACTCAGATTTTGAATAAAGAAGTATGATTTTAGCATTCATGTTCTTCATGTTCATGTTCTTCGTGTTCTTCAAAGGGAAACCCAGGTTTTCCCGACTTCATTTCCCTAGATGTGGTCGCCGGGAACACACCTCGGCCAAGAGGTGTGGGACCTCGGCCTAGACCTAGTTGGTACCCAGCATGTTTCCCGAGATGTAAGGGCAGTATTTTAACTCCCAGCATGTTTTGCTTTGTTTTGACTTGGTTTTGAAAGGAAATGTCGAGATCATTTGTACTCATGTAAAGCTTGTTCTAGAGATGCATTTCATATCCATCTTTGAGTATTTCTTTTTGTCTCCGTGAAGTGCAGTCAGTGGACTTTGCCATATAATTGTAGGTCTTGAATTCTTGCCTTAATCCCAGCGCCCGAAAAGCTATGTGAGTGGTATTTTTAATAAAGTTATGTTATAAAGTTTTGATAAAGCTTTACTTCATTTTGGAAAAAGTATTTGATCAAGCATGAATGATTATTCCTAGTTTGTACAAGCACTATATTTGTTTTTATGACATTCTCAAAAAATCCTTAGTGATAGGGGACTATAATGCAACTAGTACCCTTGTTTTGAAAGTCCTTAGTGCTAGGGGACAGTAATGCAACTAGTACCCTTGTTTTGAAAGTCCTTAGTGCTAGGGGACTATAATGCAACTAGCACCCTTGTTTGAAATATCTCCTTTGTTTTGCCACCAACGGTTTTTCGCGTGGGTTTGTCCAGAATGTCATCCCTTGTATTATATTGATGCTAGTAAGTATCCCTTGAAGCTTTGAAAGATTTGATTGATGGACTTGGTTCATCCTTTGATTTTGTACAGGATATGCTATGTATCGTTTTGATAAAGATCTTGAATGTCAGTCATGCAAACCTTTATTTCTAATATCATTCACTGAGTATCCAAGCTCACCCTCTCCTTATATATATGTAGGTGACGAGCAAGAAGGCGGGGACGCCTAGATGATTATTGCAACTTGTTTTGGATTTACATTTTTGTGGCATCTTGAAGATTATGCTTCTTGGTTTTGTACTACATTTCTTTTGCATATGTTGGCTTGAGAAGCCTTTTGATCAAGATGTAATATGTACTTTATTCTTTTTTTTTTATCCAAGTTGTAAACCATGTTAGGATGTATGTCATTTCGTTTGATCTATGCACAGCTCCTGTGGACTAATTGGATTTAAATTTATTGCTTCCGCGCTTGTAAGCCCCGTATGTATACTCTGATTATGTGTGAATCCTTGTTAGTTAGCCTTTGGTAATCTCGGATTACTGGCCATCACGACACCATTCTACTAGGGATGGGATGGGGTCGTGACAGATTGGTATCAGAGCACAAGTTCCATATAGTACATTGTTCACACACTTTGAGTCCTAAAGAGCTTAGGATTTCCCTTAGAATGATGTTAGAGTTGCATCATATTGCTTGCTACTTGACAAAATGTGCATCATCTCGGCATGATTATCTGTTACTTACATACATGTCTATTTGCTCATTTTTTTTTGAAGTCATATTTTGCATACTCTTAGCATCATGAGAAGGGGTAGACCTCCAGTTGGCCAAGATCATCCCAAGGACAGATTGGACAGATTAGAAAGATTGGTCGAAGGTTTGGTCCATGAGTTGAGACAACCTTGGCCACAAGACACTAGCACCACCTCTACTCAGACTGAGCAGACAAACGGCCGGAATGTAGTTCCACCTCCACCTCCTCCAGTGCCGCAAGTGCCTCCACAACCAGCTTTATATGGAGATGGCACAATAACTTTGATCAAGGAGTTCAAGAAGATGAACCCGCCGAGATTCCAAGGGGGTATTGAATCGATGAAAGCCAAAGCATGGGTTTTGGAAATTGGGAAGTTGTTCGAGATTTTCCCCAGCACCGACACGCAGAAGGTGTCATTAGTAGCATTCACGTTAGACGACGATGCTCGAAGATGGTGGATGATGATCCGGGAAAGTAACCCAGGGTTGACTTGGGCTAGATTTTTGGAGTTGTTCTACAACAAGCATTTTCCCCTTACTGTTCGAGATCGCAAGACCACAAAGTTCCAGACTCTGACACAAGCAACAAGACAGTGGCAGAATACGACCTTGCTTTTACCGAGTTGGCGAGATATGTGCCTCACATGGTCGACGACGAATATAGAAAAGCTAGGAAGTTTGAAAGTGGGCTGTGTGGGCCGATACAGGATCGAGTTAACATGCTCAACATGCCGACTTACGCTGGAGTGTTAGACAAGGCCATCCTGGCAGAAGCTAACTTGAACCGATATCAGAGTCCAAGAAAGAGCCAGAGGAAGAGACAAAACTATGAGAATCGTCGAGTACCATTTAATGCCAAGAGGAAGGCAAACATGGGCAGTTCCAGCAACGCAAATCAAGAAAGTGATGCTAAGCCAACGTGTGCAAGTTGTAGGAAGCCACATTTCAGGGTCTGTCATTGGACGTCAGGGGCTTTCTTTGAATGTGGTGAGATAGGTCATCGTGTGAAAGACTGTCCGAAGACAAAGGCTGACGATAGTAAGAAGAATGGGAGCACTTCGGGCTCTGCACACAAAAACCACATCGGAAGGACACAGGCGAGGCAGGGCAGAGTTTTTGCATTAGTGCCAGGAGACACCCATAGTGCTGAGACAGTGGTGTCAGGTACCCTTCCAATTTGCTCTCAAGATGCATACATATTGATTGATTCAGGTTCTACACATTCATTTGTATCTGCTAAATTTGCCGAGAAGTTGAATAGGGAACTAGAACCCCTTGGTTATGTGTTATCTGTATCTACTCCATCTGGGAGAACTATGATTGGTGCATCCATTTATAGGGCGTGTGTTGTTGTGATTAAGAATGTAGAATTATTAGTTGATTTGATGCCATTAAACATGACTCATTTTGATGTTATAGTGGGAATGGATTGGTTAGTAGCGAATCATGCATCCATAAATTGTGTCTCCAAAAGTGTCACGTTGAAACCCCCAAACCAAGCCGAGGTTATGTTTCAGGGTAAAGGAGTAGTATCCCCGCCTTACTTGATTTCGTCTATGAAGGCTTATAAGTTGATCCAGAAACGGTGTCAAGGTTACTTGTGTAGTATACTAAATAATCTGAATGGAAACGTGGAAATGGCCGACATCCCAGTTGTTAAGGAATTCCCCAACGTCTTTCCAAATGATTTGTCTGGCCGCTTAGTCGATAGAGAAATAGAGCTTACTGTTGACGTCATGTCGGGAACCCAGCCTATCTCCAAAACACCCTATAGAATGGACATAGCTGAACTTAAGAACTGAAACTACAATTACAAGAATTGTTGGATAAGGGTTTTATTAGGCCGAGCACTTCGCCATGGGGAGCACCAGTTCTATTTGTCAAGAAGAAGGATGGTACACTTCGTCTTTGTATCTACTACCGAGAGCTGAACAAGGTAACCATTAAGAATAAGTACCCATTGCCAAGGATCGACGATTTGCTTGATCAATTACAAGGGGCACGAGTCTTTTCTAAGATTGATCTCAGGTCGGGCTACCATCAGCTCAAGGTTAAAGCCGAGGATGTTGAGAAGACTGCTTTTCGGACGAGGTATGGCCACTACGAATTCTTAGTAATGCCTTTTGGAGTGACTAATGCTCCCGCAGCATTCATGGATCTGATGAACAGAGTCTTTAAGCCATATCTAGATGAGTTTGTAGTTGTCTTCATTTATGATATATTGATCTATTTTAAGAGTAAAGTCGAGCACATGAAGCATTTGGGACTTGCCTTACAAATCTTGAGGGACAGAAAATTATATGCCAAGCTTAGCAAGTGTGAGTTTTGGCTTTCCAGCATTTCATTTTTGGGGCATGTGATTAATGAAGAGGGTGTCTCTATTGACCCAAGTAAGATTGAAGCCATTGTGAATTGGCCGACGCCGACTAACATTTCCAAGGTTCGTAGTTTTCTGGGTTTGGCCAGTTACTACAGAAAGTTTATGAAGGACTTCTCAAGGATCGTAGTACCTTTTTGACGCAACTAACTCAGAAGGGAGTGGCGTATGAATGGACCGAGGACAGAGAATTAGCTTTTTAGGAGTTAAAGACGAGGTTGGTCACAGCACCAGTTCTTGTACTACCGTCAGGTAATGAGAAATTTCAGATTTATAGTAATGCTTTGCATAAGGGTTTGGGATGTGTGTTAATGCAATGGGGTAAAGTCATAGCATATGCATCTTGTCAATTGAAACCTCATGAAAAGAACTATCCTACCCATGATCTAGAGCTAGCAACCGTGGTATTTGCTTTGAAGACTTGGCATCATTACTTGTATGGAGCCTCCTGCCAAGTTTTCACAGATCACAAGAGTTTGAAGTACTTGATCACCCAGAATGAATTAAATATGAGGCAGAGAAGATGGCTTGAACTATTGAAGGACTACGACATGCAGATTCAGTATCACCCAGGTAAAGCAAACTCGGTGGCCGACGCGTTGAGCAGGAAATTAGTTGGAAGTTTAGTATGCTTAACTATGATTTCGGTGGAGCCGACCATTATTGAGGAAGTGAAGGCCAGACAGATGGAAGACGGATTCTTCAAGAAGGTAATGGATGAGTTTGGCACCAAGCCGAGGTCAGGGTATGCCATTGAGAATCAAGTACTTAAGTTTGAAGGAAGGTTGTGTGTGGCCGACGTCCCAGAGCTGAAAAGGAGGATTTTGCAGGGATCCCATGGTTGTAGATTTTCCGTCCATCCAGGAAATACCAAGATGTACCAAGATATGAAGCAGACTTTTTGGTAGCCAAATATGAAAAGAGAAATAGCCGAGTTCGTATCTCAGTGTCTATATTGTCAACAAGTGAAAGCAGAGCATCAGAGGGCAGCAGGACTTCTTCAACCTTTGTCAATTCCTGAGTGGAAATGGGAACACATCTCCATGGATTTTGTGATTGGCTTGCCGAGGACACAAAAGGGTATGGATTCAATTTGGGTTATAGTGGATAGATTAACTAAGTCAGCACACTTCTTCCCTATTAAGACTACCTTTAATGCCGATCGACTTACTTTGCTATATACGAATGAAATTATTAGACTTCATGGGGGTACCGATGTCCATTGTGCCAGACCGAGATCTTAAGTTTGTTTCTAGATTTTGGCTGAGTCTACAAAGAGCTTTGGGAACCGAGTTGAGGTTTAGCACAGCTTTTCATCCCCAGATCGATGGGCAAACAGAGAGAACAATTCAGACACTTGAAGATATGCTTAGGCTATATGTATTGGACTTCAAGGGAAGTTGGGAAGTGCATTTTCCATTGGTAGAATTTACCTACGAGAACAATTATCAAGCTAGCCTTGGCATGGCGCCGTATGAAGCTTTGTATGGAAGGAAGTGTAGATCGCCGATATGATGGACCGAGGTAGGAGACAAAGCTTTGATTGGTCCCGAACTGGTTCAAGTGACAACTGAAAAGATTAAACTTATCTAGTAGAGAATTAGAACTGCTCAGAGTCGACAGAAGAGTTACGCCGACCAAAGAAGAAGAGAGTTAGAATTTGAAGTTGGGGATCATGTATTCCTCAAGTTTTCGCTAATGAAAGGAGTTTCAAGATTTGGGAAGAAAGGTAAGTTAGCACCTCGTTACATCGGGCCATTTGAAGTTCTTGAAAGAGTTAACCTAGTTGCCTACAGACTTGCTTTGCCGCCAGAATTAAGTCAAGTCCACAGTGTGTTTCATATTTCGATGTTGAGCAAGTATATTCCAGATCCACTACATGTGATTGATCATTTCGGGATGGTGATTAATGAAGATTTAGGTTATGAGGAGAAGCTGATACAAATTCTTGATAGGCAAGTGAAATAGTTGAGGAACAAGTCGATACCAATAGTGAATGTTGAATGGAAAGAGCATTATGGCAAGGATGCTACATGGGAGATAGAAGAAGAAATGAAAATCCGACATCCGAAGTTGTTTTTGGGGCAAGGTAACTTAAGTTTGGGGACCAAACTTCTTTAAGGAGGGTAGGATGTAACAACCCTCACTTTGTCCTAGACATGCTTGCATGCATTACATGATTTTGTCTTGCTAAGTTGCATTTGCAGACCTTGATTTGTTTTGTCTAAGTGTTACTTGCATGCTCGGTTCGTTGCTTGGTGTGTGTTTAGCCGAGGTCATCTTAAGCCTAGGTCACACCTTTGAACCTTTCACACCTAGGACCATCTTGGAACCACCTTGGTTGACCTCCACCTTCACCATTGCATATTGGCCGAGATGTCATCATCAAGGCCGAGGTGTGCATCACCTAGGCCGAGATCTGCATCATCTAGGCCAAGATGTTACCCCCTAGGTATCCTAGATCTTTGACCCTTGCACTTAGTAATCTTGTTCCTGGAATGGTATGACCTAGACTGAGGTGTGGCATATCTAGGCCGAGGTATGGCACAGCTAGGTCAAGTGTTATCCTTCCTAGCTGAGATCATTACTTGTCGGAGTGCCCATGTCACCTTACTTGTTGTACACCCTTTGTCATGCTCTTGTCTTGTCTTTCTATCACCTTTTGAGGAAGTCCAATCTGGTAGTGCCACGTGTCCCAGCAGAGGGTTAAGTCAGCCGGCAGAGAGAGAAAACATATCATTTGTCATATCTTTGCCTTTTTAGAGAGAGCAGCTCTATGAAGAGGAGAAAGGAGTTCTTGAGAGAGAGGTAGATTTCCAAGCTTGATCCTTAGAGTTTAAACCGTTTGATTCGTGTTTTGAGATTAGATTCTTGATCTACTCTTGTTGTTCTTTATATTGATCCGATCACATTGCATGATCTAGCATGATTCATAAGTTTGTATTGATTTAAAGCTTGTTTTAGAAAGAGAAAATTGTGTTTTTGTGTTCTTGAAATAAAACCATGTTTTGATCTGAAAGCTTGTATCAAGATCCATGTTTTTGTGTTTGTCTTCATAAGATCTTCGAGTATGGGTACCCAGGTCCATGTTTTGAAACTCTTCTCATAACAACTCAGATTTTGAATAAAGAAGTATGATTTTAGTATTCATGTTCTTCATGTTCATGTTCTTCGTGTTCTTCAAAGGGAAACCCAAGTTTTCCCGACTTCATTTCCCTAGATGTGGTTGCCGGGAACACACCTCGGCCAAGTGGTGTGGACCTCGGCCTAGACCTGGTTGGTACCCAGCATGTTTTCCCGAGATGTAAGGGCAGTGTTTCAACTCCCAGCATGTTTTGCTTTGTTTTGACTTGGTTTTGAAAGGAAATGCCGGAATCATTTGCACTCATGTAAAGCTTGTTCTAGAGATGCATTTCATATCCATCTTTGAGTATTTCTTCATGTCTCCTTGAAGTGCATTCAGTGGACTTTGCCATATAATTGTAGGTCTTGAATTCTTGCCTTAATCCCAGTGCCCGAAGAGCTATGTGAGTGCTATTTTTAATAAAGTTATGTTATAAAATTTTGATAAAACTTTGCTTCGTTTTGGAAAAAGTATTTGATCAAGCATTAATGATTATTCCTAGTTTGTACAAGCACTATATTTGTTTTGATGACATTCTCGGAAAGTCCTTAGTGCTAAGGGATTATAATGCAACTAGTACCCTTGTTTTGAAAGTCCTTAGTGCTAAGGGACTATAATGGAAGTAGCACCCTTGTTTGAAATATCTCCTTTGTTTTGCCACCGACGATTTTCTGCCTGGGTTTGTCCGGAATGTCATCCCTTGTATTATATTGATGCTAGTAAGTATCCCTCGAAGCTTTGAAAGATTTGATTGATGGACTTGGTCCATCCTTTGATTTTGTACCGGATATGCTATGTATCATTTTGATAAAGATCTTGAATGTCAGTCATGCAAACCTTTATTTCTAATATCATTCACTGAGTATTCAAGCTCACCCTCTCCTTATATATATGTGGGTGACGAGCAAGAAGGCGGTGACGCCTAGATGATTATTGCAACTTGTTTTGGATTTATATTTTTGTGGCATCTTGAAGATTATGCTTCTTGGTTTTGTACTTCATTTTTTTGTATATGTCGGCTTGAGAAGCCTTTTGATCAAGATGTAATATGTTCTTTACTCTATTTGTTTTTATCCAAGTTATAAACCATGTTAGGATGTATGTCATTTCATTTGATCTATGCACAGCTCCTATGGACTAATTGGATTTAAATTTATTGCTTCCGCACTTGTAAGCCCCATATGTATACTCTGATTGTGTGTGAATCCTTGTCAGTTGGCCTTTAGTAATCTCGGATTACTGGCCATTACGGCACCATTCTACTAGGTGCGGGATGGGTCGTGACACCTTATGAATTGTGGAAAGGTTGACCACCTTCCTATAAATACTTAAAAGTGTGGGGGTGTTTGACAAAGGTAGAAGTTCATATTCCTAAAAAGACTAAGATATGACCTAAAACAGTGGATTGTGTGTTTATTGGTTATGCTCAGAATAGTAGTGCATATCGGTTTCTGACTTATAAATCAGAAATACCTGATATAAATGTGAACACTATTATAGAGTCAATGAATGCTGTGCTTTTTTAACATGTTTTTCCTTGCAAGAAAGGACAAGAATTAAATTCACAGAAGAGAACTTATGATTGTATACAAAGTCATGAGACTAATGACAATCACAAGAGACTAGTAATAGTCTCGACCAGCAGGATTTAACTGATGATGAACCAAGACGCAGTAAGAAAGCAAGAACATCAAAATCCTCTGGTCCAGTTTTTCTGACATGCCTGTTAGAAAATGAACCTCAAAGATTTAAGGAAGCAATGACAGGTCCTGAAGCACCTTTGTGGAAAGAGGCTGTTAATTAATGAAATTAAATCCATTATGCAAAATCATACTTGGAAATTGGTGGATCTTCCACCTGGATCTAAACCTCTTGGATATAAATGGATATTCAAGAGAAAAATGAAAGCAGATGGTTCAATAGACAAGTATAAAGCAATACTTGTAATAAAAGGTTACAGACAAAAGGAAGGTCTGGACTATTTTGACACATATTCTCATGTGACAAGAATAACATCCATCCGCATGCTTATTGCCATAACAGCATTGTATAATTTAGAAATACATCAAATGGGTGTTAAGACAGCTTTCTTAAACGGTGATCTAAATGAAGAGACCTATATGGAGCAACCCGAAAGGTTTGTAGTACCGGGGCAAGAAAAGAAAGTTTGTTGGCTTGTAAAATCTCTTTATGGATTAAAACAAGCACCTAAGCAATGGCATGAAAAATTTGATCGTGCTATGCTTACTAATGGGTTTAAGATAAACGAATATGACAAGTGTGTCTATGTTAAAAACACTGACTAAGGATATGTCATAGTTTGTCTTTATGTGGATGACAAGCTTATCATTGGAAGTAGTCAAAACATGATCAAATTAACTAAGCAAATGCTGAACAAAAGATTTGATATGAAAGATATGGGATCGCAGATGTAATATTAGGAATGAAAATTACTAAAACATCTGACGAATATGCATTATCTCAATCACATTCTATTAAGAAAATTCTTGATAAATTTATCAAGGATGATTTGAATGTAGCTAGAACACCGGTAGACATCAGTATTTATTTATCGAAAAATAAAGGTGATACGGTGTCTCAGTTAAAATACTCCCAAATTTTTTAAGCCTAATGTACCTAATAAATTGTACTCGTCCTGATGTAGCTTATGTTGTCAGTAAATTGAGTAGGTACACTAGTAACCCTGGAGAAAACCATTGGAAAGCGGTCATTTGAGTTCTTAGATATCTAAAATTTACCTGTGATCATGGTTTGAACTTTACTCGATATCCAGCAGTACTCGAAGGTTATTGTGATGCCAATTGGATATCAGATACTAAAGATTCAAAATCCACTAGTGGATATGTCTTTACTCTGGGAGGCGCTGTTGTTTCTTGGAAATCCATGAAACAAACATGCATCACACAATCCACAATGGAATCTGAGTTCATTGCTTTAGACAAAGCAGGAGAAGAAGCGGAATAGCTTCGTCACTTCTTAGAAGACATTCCAATGTGGCCAAAACCTGTGCCAGCTATTTGCATTCATTGTGATAGACAATCTGCAATAGGCAGACCACAGAATCATATGTATAATGGTAAGTCACGACATATTCGTCGTCGACATAATACTGTAAAACAATTGCTCTCAAATGGAATAATCTCAATAGATTATATAAAATGTAAAGAGAATATTGCGAATCCATTAACAAAAGGTTTGACAAAAAAGTAAGTGTATAGTTCATCGAAGGAGATAGGATTAAAGCCTATTACATAAGAGTCATTGTAATGGTAACCCTACTTATATGACTGGAGATTCCAAGAACTAAGTTCAAAGGGACAACTAAGTTATGTGTGACTTGCCAAAAATCACCAAGGGTTTACAAAATTTCCTATCCATTCCTATAGTGAGAGTGATATCTGCAACATATGTTGTATGCAGGGGTCTAAGGATAAGCTTAGCTTTTAATGATTACTTATATCTTGATTTAGGCATAAAAATCAAGACGAGTATAAGGAGATACTCACAATAAGAATCACCTGTATGAGTGTCGAATTGGGCCGGTTCTATGAGAATGAAGAGGCTAAATTCTCTAGAAGCACTCATGAACAACTAGGAGTGTTCAAGGCCAAAATGAACACAACAGTGAGAACCACGATGCATTAGAAAATATTTTGTGTGAAATATATTGTCTTGGCTTACACAAACGGCTGAACAATTCAAGGCATTGCGTCCATTGGTTAGCTAGTAGGTTCGATAGGTTATCACTAGGGAAGATTCAAGGCCGAAAGCTACCTATACTTTTTCGACAAATTTTGCATATTGTTGCATTTCCATTGCCTTCAAATTCCATTCATGTAGGGAATTGTTAGAAATAATGGGTTTTGGAAAAATCTGGAAAACATAATTTTTCTTAACTTTGGTCAAATTTTTAGATGAGGACCCATGCGCCGAATTTCGCGGGTCAAAGTGGTAACGCGTTCTATGCCGCATTGTGATTCACATGGTATATTTGGTTGCTCAAAACCATTATCGGGTGAATGGGAAATTGAAGCCAAAGTGAGCTCCACAGAAATGGAGTTTTGGTGGAAATTTCTTAAAGGTATGGTTTAAGGCTTGTCCCATATTGGTTTGGTGGGAAGACTTTTGTGGGTTTATAAGGCATGGGTTTGGAACTTGGGATAGGCCCTAAGGCGCACCCAAGTTTTGTAGAAAGGGAGGTTATGGACAAAAGGGGCTAGACCCATTGGACCCAAAAATCACCACGCGTGAGCCGCCGCTGTCCGTCCGTCCGTCCGGGCGGGCTGGGCTGGGCCTGGGCTTGGGTGCGGGTGCATCGTTGGGTTGGGCTTGTCCGGCCCAATACAAATCTTTTTGGGCCAAAAACATTTGGATTTAATTTTATTTTTTGAAATAAAATCTGTCCAAGAATTCGAAATTAATTTCGAATTTCAGTCCAGGTTAATTTCAATTTTTGAAATTTTAAAACAGTTCGCACCTCTGTCCAACAGATCCGAATCTATTACAAACCCAGAACAGGTTTTGTTCAAAATTCAAACCCAAACAGATTCATATCTGTTTGAATTCCAACCCAAACAGTGCCATTCAAACCAAATAGGTCTGCTACTTATTCAAACAGGTTTATTACCTGTTTAATTCAAAATGAAGAGTCACCTTTATACCTATATATAGACAAGTCTCTCACTTGGTTTTACTCTCTAATTTCATCCAAAATATTCTCTGAATTCTCTGCATTTTTGCTGTATTATTTTCATTGTGAGAACGAGTTTAAACACTTAGTGTGTTCGTTGTACAAATAAATTGTAGCGCCGCATTTATTCGTTGACTGATCATTTTATTCTGGGAGATAGACATCTGCATATCTGAAAGCACCGTGGAGAGGATGAATTTGTCTTGAGGGCACAGTATCTAACACTGGACTTGATCAGAATATTGTTCAAAAAATTAATCAAGTAAGTTGTTAATTTATTTTCTGTTATTTTTTATTTATTTAAATTAGATTTTAATTTTGTTTTTTGTAACAAAATAAAATATGTATTTATTTATTTATTTTTATTTATTGGTTTGATTTTTGTAATCAAACATTCTCTTTCCTTTCCTATTGTTCTTTTGTATTCTGTTTGTAGTTTAGTACACAAACAAAATTTATTTATTTAAATACAGTGAAGATTGTCCAACACAATGTGCACCGAAACAACTTACTATCAACAACATTAGCGGAATGAAACCAAGAACCCCAAAAGCAATATCTAAGATTATCAACAACAATCATACATTTCGTGGGTGTTTGGAAAGTTGATTATTTTAGTTTTTAGCTATTTTAATAGGCTAAAATAGTTGTGTTTGAGAAGATAATCAATTTTTTTTTTTTTTTTTTGTAATTGAATATGATATTTGTTAGGGAAAAAAATGATTGTGGTTTTAATGTGAAATTTTATCTTATTGACTATTTTAGATTTTTTTTTTAATACTATCTTAGCCCCTAAAAAAAAAACCAAAAAAAAAAATTCTTCCCAATTCCCAAATTTTGCTTTTATACTTACCAATATCTAAGATTATTAACAACAATTATACATTCAATAAGTACTCAAAAACTGGTTCTAGATCTCGATTCCCAAATTTGCCTTTATACTTTTCGAGATAAACAACCCCAGCTTGGGCATATATCTTTCCATCAATGGTTACCACTAGGGGATTAGGCTTCGGTGCTTTCAGCCTAGGAGCACCGTGCCAGTCGTCGCTGCTTCTGGTGGTGGTGCGACGGCGGGAGAGTTGGGACATGAGGACGAATCTTGAATCCTCTGTTGCGGTCTCACCAAATAGAAATAGTTAGGAGGCGATTGATGCAAAACGGAGTGAACGATTGGTTAGAGGATTGAAAACTGTTAGGTGATTGATTGTGATTGGTGAGCGATCTCGATATTGAACTCGACTAGTATCAATATCAATGGAAAAAAAAAAATTGATATTGTCGGCTTGATCGGGTCTAAGTTTCTCCATATACATGCACAAAGTCATCATCATCGTTGATTCATCATCATCATGATCATCGTCGTTATTGGTGGTAGTAACGGATTGTCACATTCTTCATTTTCTCTATTCCTCATCTTTTAACAATCGCGCCTTTTCCACCTTCCTTCATCCCAATCAATTAGGGTTGATGATTTCCTTGGGAGGTTCGGCAGCCATGGTTGTGAATCTTCTTCGACTGGCATTGCGCTTTTCTGTGTCTTCTCAATCCTCTCAAGAAACTTAGGCTCTGCTTGATTCTTGGATATAGAAGGTGAGATTGGAGATTATATACTATGGGTCCATATGGGCCTGGTTTCCCTCAAGTCTTAGATCGGACTAAAGGGTGCTGTTGGGTTTGTAGGAGCCCACCTTAGGTCCCTTTTGATAATTTGAACTGTTCACTGTGTAGAATTTGTCGAGTATTATATGCCTGTAAAAAATTAGATTGATCGAATATCAATAGTTATCTCATCGGATCAGTTTTCTGTCAACTATTTATTTTTTCACCGTCCATTTTTTTAATACAAAACTGATTTAATAACGTAGCTATCGATATTCAATCAATGTGATTTTTTACAGGCATATAGTACTTGACGAGTTCTACATATTGAACGGCTCAGATTATCAAAATAGGGCCCACCACGGGCACAATAGTACCCTCTAATCCGATCTGAGACTGGAGGGAAGCCAGTGCAGGGTCCATATATCCTTTGTTTGAAATATTTTTTAGAGGAGAATATAATATATAATTAGATTGTTCATCCTCAAAATGGGTGGATGTACAATACCAAATCTCCTCTATCATATCATATCTCGTCAGAGAATAATATTAAATGTACCAATTGATATATTAACTAGTATACTAACAGATGAGGTGGCATAATTTTAGAGGTTTTGGATATTTGTAATTTGTATAATAGGTGGGGGCCAGTAATAATGGCATAACACAAGTTGGTACACTAGTGTGTACATTAATTGGTGCATGTAGCACCACTGCCCATCAGATGAGATAAGAATTAAAAGTATAATTTTACCCTTTTACAATGGAAAATTTGATTATGTGTATATATGAACTTTACATAAATTTGATTGTGTATATTAAAAATCCGATTGTATATGACCAAAAAAACTATGTTCATGAATTTTATTTTTAAATTTTTACAGCTAAAGTTTTACATAAACAATATTTATAAACAAAAATGTTGTTTCCTTTTTGAGATTCAAAGTTTTAATTTAATTTTTTTAATTTTAAATAAAAAAAATATTTATAATTACATTGATTTAAAAGATTTTGAATTTTCAAAGTTCTAATTCAAAAAATATTTACCAATTTAAGATTTAAATAAATAAGTGGGCCAAATAAACTATGATATGCATTTTATTTTATTTTTGAATTTTCCCATTAAACTATAATATGTATTTTTTATTTGTAAGAATTTAGAATACACAATTAAATTTAGGAAAATAATTTTAAAAATGTTAAAACTTAATTGATTCTAAATTATTTTTCTTATATATTTTAAACAAATTTATATTATTATTTAATTTTTTGATTATGTTATTACTTAATTGATTATTTTTTTTATTTAATATACATATGTATATTAGCAAATGATTAGATGGACGTACATATATACTGCATATTGATGGGCATAGAGACAACATAGACATTAATGTATGTTACTTTCTTATATCCTATAATTTTTTTTGTAAAACAAACATGGATAAGAAATATTCAGTATTATATCATGAACTCAACAAACATGAGCATGAGATATGTTATCCAATCCATATATCCTATTCATTGCATATACCGAGTAAATCCCAAGGCATATTATATTCTTCATGTTATTTCCGGACAATCAAACAAGGCCTCAGGCCATGTTTGTTTACCGGATATAAAAGTTAAATATAGGTGTGAGACCGGATATAATATGAGATGAGGTTTACATGTTTTTTTTTTCCTCCTTATATCCAATGTTTGGTTGCTTTGAATATAGAGAGTCCAAATAGTATATGATGCAAAAGAATCGTATTGTATATCTCCACTGTCGGATATAACTCATTTTTAATCTAAAAGTTAAAAAAGATCACTTCCTTCTTATATCCTATCTTAACCAAATATAGTATTAAGTGACTGTATAGTATATATAATTCATCTCATATCTTATAACATATTATATGTTATCTTTATCTTTAAGTATTACATATCTTCTTAAAATCTTTATATCCAATCCAAACAATCAAACCGCCTTAGACAAAGCCAAGCAACTTTACAACAAGCCAAAGTGGCAAGAATTCCTAAACCAACCTTCATTAATTCCAGCTGAGCATCTCCCTTTCATTCACTCTATTCGTCATTCAAATCCTGCTATGAGATGGAAGATTTAAATGGGGAGTTGAATTTGATGCTGCTTTTTTTTGTAATACGAAACGAAATGACCTATTCATTGCATATTTGCGTGCAATGAAATACACAGAAAATATATAGGCTGAATGTAATTGAATTTTTCTTTTTAGTATTTTTGGCAAGTGAAGACAATTGAATTTACCTAAATGGAATAATAAATGAGCAATGTTATACATAATCTCATTTCTTTTTTTTTTTCTTCTCAACTTTAGGTACAAAGCAATGAGCCCACAGTCATAAATGCATACCAAATCCACTCACTTGTGTCTTAGAGTTAGAAAAAAAGGTAAAAAATATGATTCGGAAAATATAATTGAAAAAATCCAATTTATGAGTGTTTCAGATAAATAACAAATTATATACATATTTATACATGTGTGTGTATTTAAACAAATCAGTTCCATTTCAAATCAGGACCATTGCATGATTTTGTTCTTTGCTTGGTGTGTGTGGCCGAGGTCGCCTTTAGCTTAGTTCGTCTTTGAACCCTTGTGCTTACAACTGTTTTGAGACCTTGGTCGACCCCCACCTTCACCTCGGGCATTTATTGCCGAGATGTTTTGCATTTAGTGAACCTTGTCCACAGGCAGGTATGGCCTAGGCCGAGATGTGGCACACCCCGGCCAAGGTGTGGCATAGCTTAGTCAAGTGTCGACCTCCCTAGCCGATGTATTTGTTACCCTGTTGCCGGATCCTTGATTTGAGCCGATGTCATTTATTGTCGATGCGTCTTACCCGAGCTTGCTGCATACGCATGTCAGAGACTTGTCTTATCTATTAATCACCTTTTTGAGTTGAGCCAACCCGGTAGCGCCACGTGTCCGAGCTAGTTGTTAAGACAGCCGGCAGACTTAGAAGCCAATCATTCTTGTCTCAAATCTTTGTTTTAGAGAGAGGAACTCTAGAGAGGAGGAAGAGAAGTTCTTGAGTGAGAGCAAGTCTTCCAAGCTTGATCTTCGTGGTTTGATCCGTTGGATTCGAGTTTTGGGGTGAGAATCTTGATCTACTTTGACTGTTATTATTGATCATCAAGCTGCATTGCATGATCGGATTTGTTTTGCATGTCATGCATCGATTTGAAGTTGGTTTTGAAAAGAGAAAATGGTTTTCATGCGTTCTTGAAGAAAAGTCTCGTTTTGATCCGAAAGTTTGGAACGAAAGCCATGTTTTTATGTTTATTCTTGCATGACCTTCTTGTATGGGTACCCAGGTCCATGTTTTGAACTCTTGGCATGAAATCTCAGATTTTGTAACAAGTCATGATCCTTGCATTCGTCTTCTTCATAATCATGCTCTTCATGTTCTTCAAAGGGGAACCCAGGTTTTTCCCGATTTTGTTTGATGAGGCCTTCGGAACCACACCTCGGCGAGGAGGTGTGGGATCTCGGCAAAGACCTGGATGGTACCCAGTGTGTTTACATGAAGACGGGAGCAGTGCTCAAACTCCCAGCATGTTTTGCTTTGTTATTGACTTGGATTTGGCGAAAATGCCGAGATCATTCGCATGTGTATATGAGCTTGTTTTGAGAATGTGATCTGCCATGTGATTATAGGTCCTTGATAGTTGCTTTGAGTCTACACCTGAAGGACTAGGTGAGTGGTATTATTGATAAAGCTATGTTATACTTGTTTTGATAAATCTTGCTTTGCTTTGTTTTGACGAAAATATTTGTTAAGCATGAATGAATAGCTCTATTTTGATGTATCCAGTATAAGCTTCGTTTGATGTTACCCTTGGAAAGTCCCTTGTACTGGAGGACTCTAAACTTTCGCAGTACTAGGTATAAGAGGATACAGTCCTCTCTTGGAAAGTCCCTTGTGCTGGAGGACTCTAAACTTTTGCAGCACTAAGCATAAAAGGATACGGTCCTTGTTAGATCGGGCTACGGGCCTAAGTAACACCAATTTTGCTATGTTAAATCGGGCTACGGGCCTAAGTAACACAAGTCCCTTGTGCTGGAGGACTCTAAACTTTCGCAGTACCTTCGACTAAACGATTACGGATCGTACAGCCTTGTTGATGAGCTTGAAGTGTTTTGCCGATGTCAGTAAGCATCCCTCGATGCTGTAATACTTGATTGATGAATACGGTTCATCCCTTGCTTCGCCGATGTTGTAATACTTGATTGATGAATACGGTTCATCCCTCGTTTTGCCGATGTCAGTAAGTATTCCTTGAGACTTGTGTGACTTGACAGATGAATACGGTTCATCCTTTGTTTGTTCGGAAAGCTCGATACTAGTAAGATTTGATGGATGAATACGGTTCATCCTTTGTCTTGATAAAGTTTGATGCGTTTGTTTTGAAGGACTTCGGCTGTATTCATGCAAAACCTTTATTTCTAGTACCATTCACTGAGTATCCAAGCTCACCCTCTCTATATATATGTAGGTGATGAGCAGGACGTCGGCGACGCCTAGACTGTTTTGAAAGCTTATTTGGACTCTTGCTTGTGTCGGCTTTGTTTTGTATTTACGTCGGCAATGTCATTTATCTTTATGTCGGCAATTCTTGAAAATCATGCTTCTTGGCTTGTATTAACTGTATTTTGTATATGTCGGCTCAAGAAGCCTTTTGATCAAGATGTAAACCGTCTTTTACTTTGTTGTATTCAAGTTGTAAAGTTAATTGGAAATGTTTGGCATCGCATTTGATCTATGCACAGCTCTTATGGACCACTCGTATTTTAGATTATTGCTTCCGCATTCGTGAGCCCCTATATCCATACTCTGATTGTGTTAAGTTTTTGAAAGTTGGCCTTCGGTAATTACGGATTACTGGCCATCATGGCACCAAACTACTAAGGGCGGTTTGGGGTCGTGACAATACCACTAAAAAAAAAATCACTAATAGCACTAATGCATTGGGAATGCTAAAAAAAAGAGCATAGATAGTGGACATCATTAGTGGTCCTATTAGAGCAGCACTTTAATGCTCTCAACCATTTTTTATTATAAAATCACAAACTGAACTGTCAAGTACGATTTACTTATTTTAATAATCAGGAACCATTTATTGAGAAAATCAAACCAAATCAATTCATAAGGTTGTGGTCTAGACCTGATCGATTTGTAATTTTTATTTTTTGATTTTTTCCTAATATATTCCATAAAGATGTTGCTAGGGAAGTCTCATTTAATACATGGTATGTCTTTTCTTTCTTTTTAGTGGTTGACATACAAATAAAATTTTGATATAGAAATTATGGGCAAAATGAGTTGATACTTTGTGATTTTTTCATTTTCAATCAAAACACCTATTATTATCATTATAATTTTATAAATGCGATTGACAAATCATTCTAAATATGTTTTTTATATGAATTTTATGTCTATAAATCACATTTCTTTTTCTTTCTTTTTCTCGCTAACAATGTATTGTGTTGTCCTAAGTAGAGGTGTAAATTAAATGAGTCGAACCAACACGACTCATTTAGAGTTAGGCCTAGCATGAAACGAATCTAGGCGTACTATGCTAGGCCAATGTTTTGGGCCCAATACCACACATACTGATGGGCTAGGACACACCATAAGCCACATAATAGGCTCAAGAAAAATTATTTCGTTAAATTTTGAATAATTCTTCATATATTAACAGTCTTATTAAAAATCTTACTAAAAGCAAAAGAGGATAAATAAGATTCGGTAAGATAGGATATAATGGCTAGATTCAAAGTCAAAATTTAACTTTAAAAGGCACTCACAAAACCATTTTCTACTACTATGAATAGTGTGTGACTTGAATAGTCAATTTTTCAAACCTTGCATATATTTGCATATAAGTTATTGATAATCCAAATACAAGATGATGGCAAATGCATAACCTCTTACATCATACATAACAATTAAGGAGTCCAATCATTGAATTTCGACCATGTTGCCGGAGCCGTATTATCACCGCTGAAATAAAAGCCATCATCTCTAACACTCCAGTAACATGTATTAAACTTGTAGCAATAATCATCATCTAGTTTCCTATCGTAAACATTAAAAATTGCATCTTTGGTATCCCAATAAAAATGGCAGAAGAAGAGAGTGGTTTTTATAATGTTCGGTTTGAATCTCCAGTAGAATTCTTCACCACTTTCAAGCTTATGCATTCCGAAATCATCGTCTTTTGATTGGCAACGAACTAGCAAAAAGAAGTGAGAGTTGGTTGGAAGATCGTTGATGATATGAACCTCATATGTTGGAAAAAGAGCATCACCACCCATGGTGGTTGAGCAAAGCAAGTGAAATGCTGAGATGATCAAGGGAGTGAATGACTTCATATTGTATCTCTCTAGTAATGTAAGAATTATATTTTTTATGTTTCTTATTGTTGCCTCCCTTCACTCATTTATACACCCCGAATAATCTAGGTTGAATCTAACTTGATTTTTCTTCTATTTTGGGCCATGCTATACAAAGCAACGAGGATCACATTAATCAGTGCCTATAAACTCACTTATCTCTTGGATTGAGAAAATAAAGTAAGAAATTGAATTATATGAAGCATTTTTTTTTTAAAGCAATGTTATACTTAACCTCATTTCTTAACACAATTTTTCACTCATAAACACAAAATAATGAGACACATTCGTAAATGCATATGGACTACACTCACTTGTGTCTTGGAGTGAGAAAAAAATGTAAGATAAGGGATGTAACGCCCTCAAAATACTAACATTAAACCCATTAAATAAGACATGCATTGATATTCAAAAGTTCCACATTCTTTCATTTATAAGAGTTTCATTACAAAAAGTATTACATGTTAACAACAAAAACAAATGCCCTACGGGCTTACAGCTTTCCAAGTTAACACTTGGTTACAACAAAGAGTACTAACTCATACACATTAAGCCCTTGGCTTGAATTTACATGTAATACATCAAAAGTAAAACGACAAAAGTATGTCCGCCTCTAGCCTCCCAAGCTATGTCCTTGGAGGTGGCATGCTACCTGTACCTGAAAATGATATTCCCATATAGGGTGAGCCACAACCCAATAGAAATACACTAAACCAACCATGAACAATGACTAAAATATTAGCAATTGATAGATGGCCAACACTGATACATTCACATAAATCACATATTTATGTCATACGACTCATGAGTCCAAGTTACCTTCCATTTTCTCTTTTTCAACGGATAGGCATATAAGCACTACCCACATTCTCAACAGATATGTATAACAACAATATCCACATTCTCAGATAAGCAAATAAGCTATATCCACATTCTACAACAGATATGTATAACAACAATATCCACAGATAAGCATATAAGCTATATCCATACTTCTCAAAGATAAGCATATAAGCTCAATCTTCACTTCTCTAGACAAGCATATGAGCTGTATCTACGGAGTTCATCCCCTATCTTCTCCCAACACTATCCGGTTTAGAGGTACATCCCCCATCTTCCCCTAAACCGCGGAGTACATCCCCCATCTCCTCCTCTACACATAGCGTATACAAACACATTGGTTCTATATACAATCACTCAATACATATAATTAATGTATTCTATCAACCGTCAAATTCCATGACACATTCCATTGATTAGTTTCCGTTAGCCTAATCATCATGCATTGTCTACAACAATCACGACTATCTTCCACCGATAGCCCAAAGCAATTATTTCTAAACAGAAAATAAATGCACAATGGATATTCAATCAACATTTCATTTCCTCATTTCTCACAATTAATTATCCCAATTAATCAAACAATGTAATTAGGTCATTATCCATAATTAACATTTCAACCCTTAGGTCCCATTTCCATCAATGATTCAACATTTATTCCATTACTCTATGCCAAACATGCATTTAGGTTTATTACAAATAAAACCTCAACTTTTGTAAAATTACACAAAAGTCCCAAACTTTCACAAAATTACCAAACCAACCCCAACATCTCAAAATACTAAAATTTAAAGACAAAATCCATAGAGAGGAGTAGGATAACCCTACCTCAAATCCGGAGCCCCAAAGAAGAAGATGACAAAACCCAACGTGCTCCAAAACCCGAAATTTTCAGATTAAAATGTAGCCCTCGATGATCAACAACTTTTTTGTAAAGGCCAAAGATGAGCAAATCACTCCTACTAGATCAAAACCTAGAGAGAAGGTAGAGTTCTAGAGTGAGAGGCTCAACAATGGTGTTTTTGGAAAAGTAGGAGAGAGAAGAGAAAGTGAAAAAGTGATTTGAAAAGTCACAACTCGGGACTTAAACCCAGTCGCCCCGCTCGAGCGTCAAACACTCCGCTCGAGCGTCACTCACAGACCCCCGCTCGAGCGGCCAAACTCCCGCTCGAGCGCCGGATGCACTCTCCCAGCACTTTTACAGAGCCAGGTCTCCGCTCGAGCTTCCAACTTCCCGCTCGAGCGGAACTCACACAACCCCGCTCGAGCGGCTAATCCCACGCTCGAGCGTCCAACACTGCACAGGAAATACTGGATGGGTGTATTCCCCGCTCGAGCGCCCAAACCCCCGCTCGAGCGGACAGGCCAAAATCTGGGCAACTAGTTTTGGTTTCTAAACTCAACCAACCTATAACAAATCTGCCCAACACATCCTATAACTCAAAATACAAAGTAAAGAGGATGCAAACAAGATGATAAACAACTACCAACATCCACGGACACATGTCCGGATCATTGTACAACAAGGGTAAACCCGGGATCGCTATAACCTCTCCCCCTTAAAGAATTTCGTCCCCGAAATTAAGCACAAGTTTTCAAACAAACAAGTTTTCCTCCATTTTAAACAATGTTACACTTTAACATTCAACAATCCGACCCATTACCGGTTACCCCCTCCCTTTAACAAGAGGCATTCCACAATATGTAAACAACATATGTACTTTCAACATGCATTAACATTACGCATTATGTTTCCAATTTCAACAATACATTCAACACATATAGTGTCACATTCAACTTCCATATGAGGCAAGTTCCAAAACATACTTCCAATAAACCAAAACATTTTCAATGTTTCACAACTTAAGACATATATAAAAGCTCTTAAGTTCAACAATTTTTTCAAAATTTAAATACAAGATTACGTATCAACAAACAAGTCCAGATATTTTTCGCGGACTTCCAACTCACGTTCCCAAGTGGCTTCCTCCACTCCGTGATGTTTCCACAAGACTTTCACCAAAGGAATGGTCTTGCCACGCAGGACCTGATCCCGCCTATCCAAGACCCGAACCGGTCTCTCCTCATACGAGGCATCCTCATTTACCTCTAAATCGGTCCAATCCAACACATGTGATGGATCTGGCTCATACTTCCGAAGCATACTCACATGAAACACGTCATGCACTCCGGACAACTGCGGCGGTAAGGCTAACCGATAAGCAACCTCACCAATCCTCTCAAGGATCTCAAAAGGACCAATAAACCGAGGGGATAACTTCCCACTCTTCCCAAACCTCATCAAGCCTCGCCTAGGTGATATCACCAACTCCGGACCCAACAAAGGTGCATCACCCACCTCGGCCCAACAAACTGGAGACCTACACGGTCGGCCATACAAGGCCTCAAACGGTGCCATACCGATGCTAGACTGAAAACTGTTGTTGTAGGCAAACTCTACCAAGGATAAGTGCCTCTCCCACGTCCCACTGAAGTCCAGGACACAACCCCGAAGCATATCCTCGAGGATCTGAATAGTACGCTCGGACTGCCCGTCAGTCTGAGGATGATAGGCCGTACTAAAGGTCAACCTAGTGCCCAAGGCACTCTGCAAGCTCTGCCACAACCTAGCAGTAAAACGAGGATCTCTATCTGAGACGATCGTCACTGGGACCCCGTGCAATCTCACTATGTCCCGAATATACAAGTCGGCTAGATGATCTACCGAATCTCTCACGCGCATAGGAATAAAGTGCGCCGACTTAGTCAACCGGTCTACAACCACCCAAATAGCATCACTACCCCGCTGAGTCCTCGGAAGACCTACAACGAAGTCCATAGTGACATGCTCCCACTTCCACTCGGCAATCGGCAAGGGTTGCAACAGACCCGCTGGCCTCTGATGCTCGGCCTTCACTTGCTGGCAAGTAAGGCACTTCGATACGAAAACAGCCACATCCCTCTTCATACCCCGCCACCAAAACTGGCGACTCAAATCCTGATACATCTTAGTACCCCCCGGATGCACCGCAAGGCGCGAATGGTGAAACTCTCGGAGTACCTCCTCTCGGCAAGACTCCGGTACAAACAAACGGTCTCGGTATCCCATACTCAAGTCGGGATACACCGTCAAACCCTTCTCAACTTTCCCACTGGAGATCTTCTCTCGGAGGGATTCTACCTCAAGGTCACCTCTCTGTGCCTCTAACACTCTAGTCACAAGTGTAGGTTGCGCAACGACAGAAAACAAGGCTGCAGCCTCAACAAATTCGCCCAGTAGCAAATCAAACTCGCCAAGTGCTCCCAACATCTCCCATTCCCGGATGGCTATACAAGCTACATCACTAATGGATTTCCAACTAAGGGCGTCGGCCACAACATTGGCCTTTCCCGGATGATAATGCAACTCAAAATCATAATCCTCGATGAACTCCATCCATCTCCTTTGCCTCAGATTCAAGTCTCTCTGTGTAAACAGATACTTCAAACTCTTGTGGTCCGAGAACACCTCGAACTTCTCACCATAAAGGTAGTGCCTCCAGATTTTCAAGGCAAAGATCACTGCTGCTAACTCTAGGTCATGTGTGGGGTAATTCTTCTCGTGTATTCTCAACTGACGTGAGCCATAAGCTACCACTTTCCCCTCTTGCATCAACACACAACCCAAACCCTCTCGTGAGGCATCACAATAAACCGCATAACCCAACCCTCTCTCCGAAATAATCAACACCGGAGCGGTGGTCAATCTAACTTTCAGCTCTTGAAACGACTTTTCACAAGTCTCACTCCACACAAACTTGACTCCCTTCCGAGTCAGTCTAGTCAACGGAGACGCTAACCTGGAGAAATCTTTCACAAACCGGCGGTAATACCCAGCTAATCCCAGAAAACTGCGGATCTTAAACACACTCTTAGGCTGTGCCCAATCTTGCACTGCCTCAACCTTGGATGTATCAACAGACACCCCTTCCCCGGATACCACGTGGCCTAAGAATTTGACTTCCCTCAGCCAGAACTCACACTTCCCAAACTTGGCATACAGCCTATGGGCTCTAAGCAACTCAAGCGCCACTCTCAAGTGTTCCTCATGCTCCTCCTCTGAAGGCGAATAGATAAGGATGTCGTCCACAAAAACGACTACAAACCGATCCAAAAATTCCCGGAAGATCCGGTTCATCAAGTCCATAAAGACTGCCGGTGCATTGGTAAGCCCGAATGGCATCACCAGAAACTCATAATGGCCATACCGCGTACGGAATGCCGTCTTCGGAATATCCTCCTCCCTGACCCTCAACTGGTGGTAACCCGATCTCAAGTCTATCTTAGAGAAACAACGGGAACCCTTCAACTGGTCAAACAGGTCATCTATACGGGGCATAGGATACTTATTCTTAACCGTAGCCCGATTCAACTTCCGGTAGTCAATACACAATCTCAAGGCACCATCTTTCTTTTTAACAAAGAGGGCCGGTGCTCCCCACGGCGAAACACTAGGGCGAACAAAGCCCTTATCTAGCAATTCCTGGAGCTGAACTTTCAACTCAACCAACTCTGCTGGAGCAAAACGGTAAGGTGCCATAGAAATCGGCGCCATGCCGGGCACTAAATCAATAGAGAACTCTATCTCTCGGTGAGGTGGCAAACTAACAAGATCTTCGGGAAAGACATCCGAATACTCACAAACCACCCTCGGCAACACAAGCTGGGTCTCACCACTCTCACCACTCTCAAAGCTAGCAAGTAGACCACTAAGCTCACTTCGCCCTCGCGAATCATACCCCGGTGGCAAAACACTACCAACCCGGTCTCCCAAGAAATGGAACCACTCCCCGCTCAAGGTACATAACGTGACCCTCTGGCGGTAGCAATCGATAACAGCCCGGTATGACGATAGCCAGTCCATACCCAAAATAACATCAAAACCCTTCATGGGCATGACAACAAACGGAAAAGGAAGCCTATAGTCGGCGACCTCTATATCACAACCTCTAACACCCTGTTTCAGGATCAACTCACCACCCAAAGGCGATAGCACACAAATAGGAGATGCTAACTGTGCTAACTCCAATTCCAAAACAGATGCAAATGCAGCAGATACAAAAGAATGAGATGCACCCGTGTCTATCAACACATTAGCAACCGAGTTGCAAAACAGAAAAGTACCTCTCACTAGAGATGGAGCCGGTACTAAATCCTGCGCGGTAACAGCATACACGCGCCCCGTAGGCCCCTGGTCTACCTGCTCACCTCTCGGAGCAAAAGACTGCTGCACAGACTGGGATGACGAAGCTCCTGGATTGGCCCTCGAGGCCTGCACAGACTGAGCTGGCTGAAAACCCTGCGTCTGCCTAGAACCAGACGCTCCCGAAGTGGCACTCAACTGCGGGCAAAACCTCTTCAGGTGCCCAGGCTGTCCACACTGATAACAAGACAAGGGCTGCCCCCTGCCCAAACTCTGACTCTACGGTCTAGCTAAAGAAGAAGCAGCTCTCTGACCCCCACCCTTCTGCGGGCAAACTGAAACCTTGTGACCCAGCTGGCCACACTTGTAACAAGCAAACTCCCGCTGATTGCCTCTCCCCGAGCCTGCACTCGGCACTGGAAAGGTCGATCTAGAAACTGCTCCTTGAGACTGCTGAGGGTTATAACCCCTCTGCCTCCTGCCATCACCCTGGCCATCTTGGCTCCTCTTGGAGCCCCTCTGTTCTTCCTCCTCTTCCTGCATCATAATCTCCATATGAGCAGCAGCATCTACCAGGTGTCTATACTCTCGGATATACGACCCACCAACTCTCAACTTGAGGCCCCGCCTCAACTTCCGCTCAAACTCATAGCAGCGGCGTTCCTCAGACGCCACCAGCTCAGGTGCAAATCTGGACAGGCTAGTAAAAGTAGCCTCAAACTCGGCCACTGACAAGCCCTGCTGTTTAAGCCGGCTAAACTGATCCCTCAGCTTCTCCCTAGCTGCTGCAGACAAAAACCTCTCCTGAAAAGCATTCACGAATGCCTCCGAAGTACCACCAACACGAGCCTTCTCGTACTTCCACCATTGACCCGCATCCCCCTTCAGCTGGAAGGATGCCAAGGTCACTTTCAGTGCTCCGTCCTCGATGCCAACCATCTCGAACGTCTTACTCATTTGCTCTAGCCACTCATCAGCCTTCAGTGGCTCCTTCGGATCCCCGATAAACTCATCCGGATTTGACCGGAAAAACTCCCTCTTTAAGAAAGAAGGCCCTGCCTCAGCTGCCTGATTCCCAGCTCTAAGAATACCCAAAGCTCCTGCTATCTCTCTGGCCAAGGCACCCATAGCCTGCTGACCTGCTGGCTCGGCCACATTGGCCTGGCCAACTCCCTCCTGCACTGCCGGAACCTCCTCCGGTAACGGTACCTCCTGCCTCGCAGGTCTACCACGCCTAGCACCTCTTCCTCGCCCTGACATCCTAATAAAGGTAACACAGAACATTAGCACATTCATAAATGTGCCGAAACTAAACACCCGCGTCCTAATGCATGGATAACTATAATTCAATCCACGTAAGCACATAAACACATAAGCACTTACGAATTTCATTTCCGGATAATGATAGTCCCGAGGCGTTACTAGAGTTCCGGTTAGAAACAGCATTGATCAAGTGCTTTTCCAACAAGACTCCCAGAAACCCAAGGATCCAATCAACATCCTAGAAACTAAATCCCATACCCAAATAAACACATAAGCATGTTATCAATTTAAACACATAGCATGTGACAATACAACAAAGTCTCTATCAAGCGAGACAAACCCATTGTGATTCTAATCACTTCCCACGTATCCAAAGTATTCGAACCCGGTACGCTCTGATACCAAGTTGTAACGCCCTCAAAATACTAACATTAAACCCATTAAATAAGACATGCATTGATATTCAAAAGTTCCACATTCTTTCATTTATAAGAGTTTCATTACAAAAAGTATTACATGTTAACAACAAAAGCAAATGCCCTACGGGCTTACAGCTTTCCAAGTTAACACTTGGTTACAACAAAGAGTACTAACTCATACACATTAAGCCCTTGGCTTGAATTTACATGTAATACATCAAAAGTAAAACGACAAAAGTATGTCCGCCTCTAGCCTCCCAAGCTATGTCCTTGGAGGTGGCATGCTACCTGTACCTGAAAATGATATTCCCATATAGGGTGAGCCACAGCCCAGTAGAAATACACTAAACCAACCATGAACAATGACGAAAATATTAGCAATTGATAGATGGCCAACACTGATACATTCACATAAATCACATATTTATGTCATACGACTCATGAGTCCAAGTTACCTTTCATTTTCCCTTTTTCAACGGATAGGCATATAAGCACTACCCACATTCTCAACAGATATGTATGACAACAATATCCATATTCTCAGATAAGCAAATAAGCTATATCCACATTCTACAACAGATATGTATAACCACAATATCCACAGATAAGCATATAAGCTATATCCATACTTCTCAAAGATAAGCATATGAGCTCAATCTTCACTTCTCTAGACAAGCATATGAGCTGTATCTACGGAGTTCATCCCCTATCTTCTCCCAACACTATCCGGTTTAGAGGTACATCCCCCATCTTCCCCTAAACCGCGGAGTACATCCCCCATCTCCTCCTCTACACATAACGTATACAAACACATTGGTTCTATATACAATCACTCAATACATATAATTAATGTATTCTATCAACCGTCAAATTCCATGACACATTCCATTGATTAGTTTCCGTTTGCCTAATCATCATGCATTGTCTACAACAATCACGACTATCTTCCACGGATAGCCCAAAGCAATTATTTCTAAACAGAAAATAAATGCACAATGGATATTCAATCAACATTTCATTTCCTCATTTCTCACAATTAATTATCCCAATTAATCAAACAATGTAATTAGGTCATTATCCATAATTAACATTTCAACCCTTAGGTCCCATTTCCATCAATGATTCAACATTTATTCCATTACTCTATGCCAAACATGCATTTAGGTTTATTACAAATAAAACCCCAACTTTTGTAAAATTACACAAAAGTCCCAAACTTTCACAAAATTACCAAACCAACCCCAACATCTCAAAATACTAAAATTTAAAGACAAAATCCATAGAGAGAAGTAGGATATCTCTACCTCAAATCCGGAGCCCCGAAGAAGAAGATGACAAAACCCAACGTGCTCCAAAACCCGAAATTTTCAGATTAAAATGTAGCCCTCGATGATCAACAACTTTTTTGTAAAGGCCAAAGATGAGCAAATCACTCCTACTAGATCAAAACCTAGAGAGAAGGTAGAGTTCTAGAGTGAGAGGCTCAACAATGGTGTTTTTGGAAAAGTAGGAGAGAGAAGAGAAAGTGAAAAAGTGATTTGAAAAGTCACAACTCGGGACTTAAACCCAGTCGCCCCGCTCGAGCGTCAAACACTCCGCTCGAGCATCACTCACAGACCCCCGCTCGAGCGGCCAAACTCCCGCTCGAGCGCCGGATGCACTCTTCCAGCACTTTTACAGAGCCAGGTCTCCGCTCGAGCTTCCAACTTCCCGCTCGAGCGGCTAATCCCACGCTCGAGCGTCCAACACTGCACAGGAAATACTGGATGGGTGTATTCCCCGCTCGAGCGGACAGGCCAAAATCTGGGCAACTAGTTTTGGTTTCTAAACTCAACCAACCTGTAACAAATCTGCCCAACACATCCTATAACTCAAAATACAAAGTAAAGAGGATGCAAACAAGATGATAAACAACTACCAACATCCACGGACACATGTCCGGATCACTGTACAACAAGGGTAAACCCGGGATTGCTATAAGGGATTATATATGATATTTTTCTTTTAGAGCAATACAATACATAATCCCATTTCTCACATCTTTTTCTTACTTCTAAACACAAAGTTATGAGATCCACATTCATAAACACATATGGCATCTACTCATTTAAATGTGGCAAAGAATTTACAATAATTTGAGTTGGCCCATTTAATTGTATTTATAATTTTGGAATTTAAAAATCCTTATATAGAAAGTAAAAAACATAAAGTATAACCATAAAATTTGAAATTTAAGATTTTTTGAGTTGGCCCATTTAATCACGTCTATAATTTTGAAATATAAAAATCCTTATATAGAAAGCAAAAAACATAAAAGTATAGCCATATTTGTCTTATCCATAAGTTTGGAATTTAAAAATCCTTATATACAAAGTAAAAAAACAAAAATATAGCCAAATTTAGCCCATATTTAATCCATATATAATTTGAAATTTAAAAATTTTTGAGTTGGCCATTTAATTGTATCTATAATTTTGGAATTTAAAAATCCTTATATAGAAAGTAAAAACAAGTTTAAATTGAATTGTATTCATCCAAAACCAAAATACAACAATTCCAAAAACTGCCAAAATAAAATTGAAGGAATTAAATACACTCTCCAATAATTTAAAGGATACAACTACTACACCATAGTTGCCCAAAAATATCAATATAAAATATACAACAATATAGAGAACTCTCTCTAGAAACTCCCATATATTTGAAATCACATTTTCTCTCTCAAATCATCTCTTCTTTTTCTCCTTTTCTGTACAAAAAACCCCACCTTTTTTCTATATCTACACGACTCAAATAAGTAAACATAAATAGATAAAAGAATTAAAACTCTATTAATAAATGTATTAAATATGACATAAGTACTATAATAATATCAAATAAAATTCATGTAACTGAAATGTTTAAAACTAGTATAAATGTTAATAACGGTCAAACAAATTAAATAAAAATAATAAATTTTATTTTTATTTTTATTTTTGTTAAAATTTCAACAGTTTCTACCCTTACCGTGATTTTCCAGAAGAGGAAGAAGAGGATCCACATGAAGAAATTAAAACTGGAAATATCATCCAACAATCAATGATAAAAGACAAACAACATCTCATCCATGACATTCCAAACAACTCCACGCCAATGCAAGTTCATTGTCACTCCAGAGACAACGATCTCAGAATTTATACCCTTAGATATGGTAAATATTTAGATGGAAATTCAATCCTAATTTTGTTGGAATCACTCCTTTCTTTTGCCATTTTTATTGGGGTGCCAAGAATAAAAGTTTCACCGTTTATGATGATAAAACATAGCTTTATTATGACACTACAAACACACCTTATGATTATTGATGTTGGAGTCCCAGACCTAACGATTTTTATATTAGCAATGATTGTAAAATTTGAAAGAAAATAAATTATTGAATTAATTATTTAGTTTTTAGAAAAATTAGTGAAACATCATTTATTAATTTTTCATAAGAAGAGAGATCCAATATATTTTTTCTTATTAGTTAAGGTCCCTTAATAAAGAGTTGAAATTTCTCAGTGAAGAAATTTCTCTGTGAAAATGTTAAGCGATCCCAACTATTATGAAAATTCTGCATGTCCTTTATCTTATAAAATCTTAATATCATAGATCTTAAACTAAAAACCCCTTCAATTTTTCTTTGAAATGTGACAAACAATCCACAATAATCTTAGTTGGCCCATTTAGGCCTAGTTTGGGATGACTAAATAAGTGCACTTTTGACTTTTTATGAAATATGGTTTGGGTTGGGTTTGATGTGATGTGTTAGAGAGGTGATGTGACTTAAAAATCTATTTTTTTGATATTTAAAAATCTTTACATAAAAAGTATAAAAAAAAAAGAGAGGAAATTTTAATTTGAAATTTAATTTTGTTTTAAATTATAAATATTATTGTAGTCCTGTATAATTTCAAATTTTAAAAATATTATTAATCAACTTTTTAATTTTTAAAAAATAAAAATTACATGTGATGTTTAAAAAATTAAGAATTTATTTATGTCCATGCATAACACAAGTATTATGCTAGTGTGTGTGTGTATATATATATATATATTACATACGATCATATGTTTTATACATAAAATCTTATATTATTAGGGAAAAAAATAAGGAGTTTTTAGTTTAAGATCCTATTAATATTTTTTTAAAAGAATAAGAACAACATAATTTTCTATATTAGTTTAGGTCCTCCAAAACACATAGTGACAAAATTTTATAACTTTTTTTTTTTTTTAACTCATTTGGAAATTTCAAAATTCTATAGCTTTTGATTTAAATATCTATCTTATGAGAACTCACATTTAATTATTCTTAAAAAAAAATTTAAAATTCGGTGGCAGTGTGGGGCGATTAATCACCTAACACTTGCAAACGTGCATGTAATAGTAGGGAGAGTAGGATTATGATTAGTCTTGGATTTAGAAGATTAGATGGGATGTAATAGAATGACGAGAGAGAGAGAGAGAGCCTAAGGTGTTTTGATGAAGCTGCTATATATATATGGCTTGCAATTCTCTTCTCAACTAATCGGAGAAGAATTTAAAAAAAAAATAAATAAATTCTTTGAGCAAAGCTAAGTCAAAATAGGAAGAAGAAGAGTAGAAGAATAAAGAAGTTTACGATTTTTCTTATCATTTCATTACCTCATTTTAATTCTACCACTAAGTAAGAAAACCCTCTCAACCCTCTTATTATTTGAATTGTTGAAATTTTCAGATTGTATTCATATGATAAAATGTCTAAAATTGTAGATAAAATTTTATTTATAGTTGTATGTAAATTCGTGATTTGTATATCAAATGTTTGAAGGATATTTTTATATTAGTAGCCTTAAAATCGTGATATAATTTTGGAATTAGGCTTGCATGTGTAGTTTGTGCCATTAAAGAGATGATTAAATATTTTATTTGATTTGGTTATATGACTCTTAAATTTTCCAAAAACTTGTATGGATTTTTAGACAATTTTATACTCAAAGTTGTTAAGAATGATGTTTAGTTCATCCAAGAATTTTTGAAAAAATTATTATAATTTTGTACGAATTTGTACAAAATTTTAATTAAATTTGAAACTATAGACAGATTTTACTGCATGTTTGAAAAATCATTAAAAATCCTATATTAAACCAAATCTGGTAATTTCTAAATAAAAAATAAAATTTGAGAAGTCTAGTTTCATAATAAATTTTTAGATTATGGAATTAATTTATAAATTTTAAGTGTGGAACTATTTTAAGAAAATGTGATGAATTTGTGTCATGAAATTTCTTGAAATTTTACAAAATTATTCATAACTTATTTTTAGGAATTTCTTTATGGAAAATGACCATAACATGTTTGTTGAATATTCCATGTAATTACATGAATTTTAGAGTTTTATAAATAATTTATTTGTTCGTTCATGCTTGTTTACGTTGAAAAGTTCTTTGGAAACTTGGAAAATTTATATTTTGTAAATATCTTAGGTGAAATGAAAAAATCAACAAATAATATAAAAATATGAGGTTAGAGTTGCACCGATGTCATCGAGCAATTTAAAAATCTGTTCCTAGAACATTTTGGAACAATCTACACAAAAGGTTGCAATGTTATAAATACACACTCCCCTATACTATCTTTCCCAAATTGAAACCCTAGATTCACTTTCTGCCAAAACTTTTGGATCACTCTCGTGTTTTTTTTTTCCCTCTATTCAAATTCGATTCTCTCTGTCTTTTCTTTTTCGCTCCATATTCGAGCATGACAAAACTCTAATATGGATCGAAAAAGCAAAGACAGAGAGAATTGAATTTGAAGAGAGAAAAAAAAAACAAGAGAGTGATAAAAAGTTTTGGCAAAAAGAGAATCTAGGGTTTCAATTTGGGAAAAATAGTATGGGGGAACACGTATTTATAACTTTGCAGCCTTTTGTGTAGATTGTTCCAGAATGTTCTGGGAACAGATTTTTAAATCGCTCGATGACATCGGTGCAACTCTAACCTCATATTTTTACATTATTTGTTGATTTTTTCATTTCACCTAAGATATTTACAAAATAGCACTACAAGAAATTACATTTTTAGAGACAACTTTCGGAGATGAAGTATATTTTTCGTAGCCAAAAGTGCACTTTCTGCGACACAAGAATCATTTTTGTTGGTAAAGGTAGACTTTTAGCAATGTAATTCTCAATATGTCGCTATAGATTGAAAATATTAATGAGGCGCCAAGGGACGATGTTTCCTCCAGAAATGAAAAAAATTTAGCGATGACCATGTTTTTTTGGCAACGAAATATGTGTTGCTGTTAGTCACTTCGTTTTGGAAACAAAATCTTTTAGTTGGCAAAGATTTTTATTTTTAGCAACAAGCATATTTTCATCGCCGAAAGTTTGCAACTTGTTTCATTATACGGTTTTTGTAAGAAAACATCTGACATTTGTTTTTAATAAAAAAATGAATCAGAATCTCTCACGCTTGTATCCCCTCCTCTTTCTCTCTATAAGCAAACAACCCATCCTCTCTACCGCTGGATTGCTCTGCTCTTCCCCTTTTACAACAAACTCGAATCTGGGTGTAAAACTCTAGTTCTCTCTCTCTCTCTTTCTCTCTTTCTCTCACGCACACACAAAATCGCACACCCACCCGATTGCCTCTTTATCTCCCTTTTTCCTCACACCCAATCGCACAAGTGCACCGTTGCAGATCGCAGTTTTTGTTGCGGACTGATTTCCATTGCTGCCTTCGGCCGATTGCCTTCTTTCACTATAAGTTCTCGATCTCATTCTCGCTATGTTTCTGGTCTTTCTCTCTCTCAATTTCTAAACCCTGTTATTGTTTTTTTCATAATTAGTTTAGGAGGTATCGTGAAGTATCTAAAAGCGAGGACCTTGTTCAGACGGCAACGACGCTGATCTAGGTTAAATCAAATGTATGAACTGCTCAGTGAACTCGGTATTCATCTCCGAGTCAACTTGATGGGGTGAGTGACTCACTGTAGAATACACAATCTCTATACCCTTTGAAGTTTTAGGTAAAAAGCTTGAGTCTTTGTACATTGGATCAGAATTGGGATTTATCTCCGATTTAATTTGATCAGTTCAGATTTCAGATTTATAATATTTTTAAAAATAATAAATTTAGTCAAAGTTAATTAAGAGTATGACGTATGAAATTAAGTTTTAGACCCTATAAGCCCTTTGCTATTTTAATATGCTGGCTGGCGGTTACTAGAAATAAATTCTGAACTTGGATTTTATTTTGAGAAGAAACACAGTCTGATTTTAATTTTTTTAATTAGGCTTCTTTTGGTTGTGTTTATATACATAAAAAGCATGGACACGGATATGTGACACGACACGGATACGACACAAACACATCGACATGTTAATTTTCAAAAAATGAAGGACACGACATGTGGTGGACACACGTGAAATATGTAATTTTATATATTTATTATATGTTATATATATATATATATTAATATATCATTCAAAGATAATAAAAAAATGAAATATGACACTAATTCTTATAAATTTATATGATTTTTGTTTGATTATTGTATCTTAAGTTATTTTGTTTAAACTTATAATTAGTTTCACATGTGTCCAATCGATAGACACGTGTTTATATGATTAACATGTGTGTCCTCCAAGTGTCCAAAGAGTGTCCAAGTGTTTAAAAAAATTTAAAAATTAGGATACGTTTTGAAAACTGTTGGACACGTGTCCTAAGAGTGTCCAAAGAGTGTCGGTGTCCGATACGGATACGTCACATTCTTAAAAGTGTCCGTGCTTCTTAGCATATGCATATATATATATATATATATATATATTAAAATCTATGATACACAACCCTAAAATAGGAAAAATCCTAAGAAATTGATTAATATGTGTGATGAAAGTCATGAATGGTTGTGGTGTTTTATGTCAATTTGTAATAGAAGTTACGAATGATGAATTTATGGTGTGTAGTAAAGTTAAAGTTATACTTTTTATGGTGCTGAAAATAATGTTTTTTATGATTTACTTTACAAAAGGTTATGGTGGTGTTATGGAGGGCACACCATATGAACCATTTTAGGAATGCAAATAGTAGCATCTCTAAATGTGTCTGTATATATATATCCAAGAATTGATTCTTTCGTCTTTATAATTTTTTTTTATGGTATTTTCCCGTTTATGTAATTGGTTACTAGTTTTGACATATCAATTGTCATATGAAAAACCACTTTGTCTGTCATCTTAAGGAGATTGTTAACCTATTTATGTTGCTGTAGAATTCTTGGATGTCATCCGTTTTTAGGAGCCTTGTTTACTGGGATTTATTTTTCTTTCTTTTTAACTTTGTGTTGGTGGAACATTCACAATTTGTTTGGGCATGTTTTCTACACTTTTTTATCCCATCTCTCCCATTGATGGATAGGGTGGTGTTATCTACATTAATTAATATTTCTTTGATGATAAAAAAAAAATAAAAAATAAAAAAACTGCTTTGACATTGTTACTTCACTAGTTTTCATTTGTGGCCTTGCTATGAGCCTATAAGAGTATACATGAGTGACATAAAGATTTTTTTGTAGGAGCAATTTCCTTTAATTTATGTTCTTGAATGGTAATCCTTGATTATCATATCTTAGTTTTTTGGTTGCATTAACATTGCATCTTGTCCTGTTGCGCTTTCATTGGTACCTAGTTATTTTGGACAGACTAGTTTTATGAATGATTTGATTCATGAATATTGAAAATGGTATCGCTACCTACCTTTGACATGATAATTGGCATCCATTAGATACCCTTCTTCTCAAGTATGGGGATAGGATTGTGTTTGACCCTGGTTTAGAATCATAGGCTACTGTTTCTACTATCATTAGGGATCAAAATTGGCAGTGGCCCAATGCCCAAACTTGTGAGCTTACTAAGATTAGGAATTCTGTTATTGGTGATATGGTTCCCTCTGACTGTGAGGATCAATCTGTTTGGACCCCTTTACCTAATGGTATTTTCTCTGTTCAGTCTGATTGGGATTTGCTTAGAGTTCATAAACCTAGAGAGACCTGGCATAAGCTCATTTGGTTTAAGTTTCATATTCCTAGAGTGAGTACTGTGGTTTGGTTGGCTATTTTGGATAGGTTGAATACCCTTGATAGGTTGGCTGTTTATGGGATGAAGTTCTACTCAATGTGTTTTGTGTAATCATCAAGATGAGGATCATGATCACCTCTTTTTCAGTTACAACTATTCATTGAGTGTGTTGGGCCCTCAGTTAGCTAAGTGCAACACGTCTTGGCCTATCTTGAGCTAGAGTAATCTGGTGGACTGGTTGTCTGAATAGTTTTCTGGTTATTTTTTGGCTACCACTGTTAAGAAATTTGTGTTTACCTGCACTGTTTACTATATTTGGCAAGAAAGAAATGCTAGGATTTTCTTGTTTGGTTGCTCTCATGTTGCTGTTATTGTGAAAAAAATTGAATCTCTTATGAGATTTAGGTTGTTGTCTGTGAACAAGTTTAAGGAGCATGGTGCCAATGATTGGTTTTTCGATTCATGGCAACTCCCTCCTTCTATGTTAAGGCTTCATGCTCCTTGATTTGTTTGTCATTCCTCTCAGATTTCTAATACTTCTTACTATTTTTAGCTTCCCTCTCATAAGTCTCCTGGATTATCTTTGGAGCAACACCATATTTCCTCTCTGTTTTACTTTGCAGGTTGAGCTGGTACTAACTTAGGGATGTTGTGGGTTGAGTGTTGTGAGCTAAAATAGTTATGATAGTGTGAGAGTGTGTAGACACCCCATTTTTGACAGACCTTAAGACTCAGACGTCATCGATTGAGCGCTCGGTGATAGTGCATGTTGTGCTCGTTCTGAGTTTCCGGAGTTTTGGTTGGGTGCCTTGCCTCCAGGCCTCTGAACTCTTTGTGCTTTGGCTCGATTTGCGCACCGAACCTTGTTTTCTTTTCCCTTGAGGGAGGGAGAGGTCTTGTAGACCATCTCTTTGTGGTGGTAGACCACTTTTTGCGGTCGTAGACCACTTTTCTTGTTTGGAGACCAGTTTCCGGTTTTCGGAGCCTTCGGCCGTACACCTTGTCTCGGAACCTCTTAACGTTCTCCGTTTGGTGTGGTTTTTGAACCACGCCTTGTTGCCTCTGCCTAGAGGGACACCGTGGTCCGGGAGACCACTTTTGATACCCGTAGACTAGTTTTCGAGTCTTCCAGCCACGCGCCTTGACTCCCGAACTTTCGTCTTGCATCCTTTTTGGTTTGTTTTTTGTACAAACATTTTTTTCCTTGTTTGGAAGGTGGTACAAGGGTGAGAGACCAGTTCTTCCCCTTGGAGACCACTTTTCTTCCCGCCAGCCAGTTTTCTGGTCGGGAAACTGATTTTCTTGGTCTTTGGGCCACCTTTTCTGGTCGGCCACCACACCATTGGCTTGCTTTCAGTGTGTAGACTTCTCCTACCCATGGCCGACCACTTGTTGTCTTGGGAGACCACTTGTGGTGGTCGACCAACCACTTTAAGTAGCTGGTTGACCACTTCAAGTGGTCGGCTGCTTGTTGTCACCTTTTTGTAGATATTTTTCTTCAGTTGGCACAGCTGGAAGGCACCGAAACCATCCTCCATACATGGAGGGATAGCCTTGGACCCTTAGCTTCCTCAAGAAGCTTGAGCCTTAGTTCTCTATAAGAGAGAACCTCCTCCTCCCACCTCTAGGTTCAGAAAAATTACCTTGAAAGTTATACATACACCCTTGTATCTATGTTGCTCTTGAAAGTTATATATTCATGCATGATCTTGCCTTGTTACGTTGTTTGCAAGTTTTGCCTTGCCTTGTTTTGTTTAAGTGTTGCTTGCATGATTTTGTTCCTTGCTTGGTGTGTAGTCGAGGTCATCTTGAGCTTAGTTCACCTCTGAACCTTTGTACTTAGAACTGTTTTGGAACCACTTGGTCGACCCCCATCTTCACCCCGGGCATGTTGCCGAGATGTTTTGCACTTAGTGATCCTTGTCCTTGGGCAGGTTTGGTCTAGATCGAGGTGTGGCACACCCAGGCCAAGGTGTGGCACAGCTTAGTCAAGTGTCGTCCTCCCTAGCCGATGTCTTTGTTACCCTGTTGTCGAAGCTTTGACTTTAGCCGATGTCATTACTTGCTGATGTGTCTTGCCTTAGCTTGCTGCATACGCTTTGTCATAGACTTGTCTTATCAATGAGTCACCTTTTGAGTTGAACCAACCCGGAAGCGCCACGTGTCCGAGCTGAAGGATAAGTCAGTCGGCAGGCCTGTGAACATATCATTTCTTTTGTATCATTTTGTTACAAGTTTTGTTCTTGAAGAGAGAGAAGCTCTAGAAGAGGGAGAAGGAGTTTTAGAGTGAGAGAGTAGATTTTCGAGTTGACCTTCGGAGTTGAGCCGTTAGATTCGAGCTTTGGGGTAAGAATCTTAATCTACTCGGGTTGTTGTTATTGATCATCTAGCTGCATTGCATGATCGAATTTGTTTTGCATGTCATGCATCGATTTGAAGTTGGTTTCGGAAGAGAAAGATAGTATTCATGTGTTCTTGAAGAAAAGTCTCGTTTTGATCCGAAAGTTTGGAACAAGAACCATGTTTTGTGTTTGTTCTTACATGACCTTCTTGTATGGGTACCCAGGTCCATGTTTTGAACTCATGGCATGAAATCTCAGATTTTTTTTTTTTTTTTTTGTAACAAGTTATGATCTTGCATTCATCATCCTCACGATCATGTTCATCATGTTTTTCATGTTCTTCAAAGGGAAACCCAGGTTTTCCCGACTTTGTTTTTGAATGAGGCCATCGGGACCACACCTCGGCAAGGAGGTGTTGGACCTCGGCAAAGACCTGGTTGGTACCCAGTGTGTTTTCCTGGGACGGAAGCAGTGTTTAAACTCCCAGCATGTTTTGCTTGTTATTGACTTGGATTTGGTGAGAATGCCGGGATCATTTGCATGCATATAAAGCTTGTTTTGAGAATGTGGTTGCCATGTGATTGTAGGTCCTTGATCTTTGCATTGAGCCTACACCCGAGGAGATCTAAGTGAGTGGTATTTTTTAATAAAGCTATGTTATAGTGTTTTGATCAATCTTGTTTTCCTTTGTTTTGACGAAAGTATTTGTTAAGCATGAATGAATAGCTTTGTTTTGATGTCATCCTTGAAAAGTCCCTTGTGCTGGAGGACTCTAAACTTTCGCAGCACTAAGTATAAAAGGATACGGTCCTTTCTTGGAAAGACTATCGTGTTAAAGCGGGCTACGGGCCTAAGTAACACAAGACTATCGTGTTAAAGCGGGCTACAGGCCTAAGTAACACAAGACTATCGTGTTAAAGCGGGCTACGGGCCTAAGTAACACAAGACCATCGTGTTAAAAGGAGCTACGGGCTAAAGTAACACAAGCCCTTTATGCTGGAGGACTATAAACTTTCGCAGTACCTTTGACTAATCGATTACGGATCGTGCAGTCTTCGTTTTGCCACTGATGGTTTACCGCATGGACTCGTTTGTTCGGAAAGCTTGATTTGTGTTTTGCCGATGCCAGTAAGCATCCCTTGAGACTTGTAAGACTTGATAGATGAATACGGATCATCTCTTGTTTTGATAAAGTTTTGATGTGTTTTTGCTCTGAAAGGATCTCGACTAATATTCGTATGGGCTTGGCATGTTTTGTTTGTAAAAGACTTCGGCTATATTCATGCAAAAGCTTTATTACTAGTACCATTCACTGAGTATCGAAGCTCACCCTCTCTATATATATTTGTAGGTGATAAGTAGGACGGCGGCGACGCCTAGATGTGTTTTGCAAAGCTTGTTTTGGATTCTTGTCATGTTGGCTTGACTTGTTCTATGTCGGAAAAATTTGTATTTACGTCGGCAAATCTTGAAGATTGTGCTTCTTTGGCTTGTAATCATTGTATTTGCACATGTCGGCTCTAGAAGCCTTTTGATCAAGATTCTGATATGTATTTCGTTTATTATCAATCGAATGAGAAACTATCTCATGTATGTCATTACATTTGATCTATGCACTGCTCTTATGGACCACTTGTATTTTGATTTATTGCTTCCGCATTTGTGAGCCCCGTTTATTATATTCTGATTGAGTAAATTTTTGAAAGTTGGCCTTCGGTAATCTCGAATTACAGGCCATCACGGCACCAAACTACTAGGGGCGGTTTGGGGTCGTGACAGAATGGTATCAGAGCACAGGTTCCTCGGTATACGTTGTTCACACACTTTGAGTCCTAAAGAGCATAGGATTTCCCTTAGAAAGATGTTAGGATTGCATCATGGTGCTTGCTATTTGAACGAGGTGTGCATTGTCTTGACATACCTATTTGTTACTTGCCTACATGGTTATTTGCTTATTTGTTTTAAAGTCACACTTTGCATGCTCATAGCATCATGAGGAGAGGTAGACCTCCAATTGGCCGGGATCAGCCCGAAGACAGATTGGACAGACTGGAAAGATTAGTTGAAGGTTTGGCCCGTGAGTTGAGGCAAACAAGACAGCAGTACGCTAGTGCTATGTCGACTCAGGCCGAGCAGACCAACGGCCAAAATGTAGTTCCACTTCCACCTCCTCCAGTGCCACAAGTTCCTCCGCAGCCAGCCTTATATGGGGATGGCATGATAGCATTGATCAGGGAGTTCAAGAAAATGAAACCACCGAGATTCTCTGGGGGTATAGAGCCAATGAAGGCTGAGGCGTGGGTTTTGGAAATGGAAAAGTTGCTCAAGATCTTTCCTAGCACTGACGCTCAGAAGGTGACGTTGGCAGCATTCACGTTAGATGATGATGCTCGCAGATGGTGGATGATGGTTCGAGAAAGCAATCCAGATCTGACCTGGACTCGATTCTTAGAGTTGTTCTACAATAAACACTTTCCCCTAAGTGTTCGAAACCGCAAGGCTACCGAATTTCAGACTTTGACGCAAGGCAACCGAACAGTGGCGGAATACGACCGCGCTTTTACTGAATTGGCGAGGTTTGCACCTCACATGGCCAACGATGAGTACATGAAGGCCAGGAAGTTCGAGAGTGGGATTCGCGGACCGATTCAAGACCGGGTTAACTTGAATAATATGCCGACTTACGCCGAAGTGTTGGACAAAGCCATTTTGGCCGAAGCTAACCTGAATCGATACCAGAGCTCGGGGGAGAACCAGCGAAAGAGACAAAACTATGACAATCGCCGAGCACAGCTGGGCACCAAGAAGAAGACGAACATGGGTAGTGCTGGTAACCTAAGGCAAGAAGGTAATGCTAAACCGACGTGTTCAGATTGTGGGAAGCAACATTTCGGGGTCTGTCGTCGGACGTTCGGAGCTTGTTATGAAGTGGTGAAATGGGTCATTATGTGAAAGATTGCCCTAAGACAAAGGCTGATAACAACAAGAAAGGTGAGAATATCTCGGGTTCCGTCCAGAAGGGTAATGTTGGAAAAGGACAGATGAGACAGTGGAGAGTATTTACGCTAGTACCAGGAGACACTCAGAATGCTGAGACAGTGGTGTCAGGTATACTCCTAATTTGCTCCCAAAATGCCTATGTGTTGATTGATTCGGGTTCTACGCATTCGTTTGTGTCTACTAAGTTTGCCGAGAAGATTAATAGAGAACTAGAGCCCCTTGATTATGTATTATCTGTGTTTACTCTATCTGGGAGATCTATGATTGTTGTATCCATTTATAGAGCATGTGTTGTTGTGATTGAGAATGTTGAACTGTTAGTAGATTTAATGCCTCTGGACATGACTCATTTTGATGTTATACTGGGAATGGATTGGTTAGTCGCAAATCATGCATCTATTAATTGTGTTTCGAAAAGTGTCACATTGAAACCCCCAAACCTAGCCGAGGTTATTTTCCAAGGTAAAGGGGTAGTGTCCCCACCTTACTTGATTTCATCCATTAAAGCCTATAAGTTAATTCAGAAAGGGTGTCGAGGCTACTTGTGTAGTGTACTGAGTGACCAGAATGGAAATGTTAATTTAGCCGACATCCCAGTTGTTAGTGAATTCCCCGACGTCTTTCCAAACGAATTGCCTGGCCACTTAGCCGATAGAGAGATAGAGTTTACTGTTGATGTCATGCCGGGAACCCAACCGATCTCCAAAACCCCCTACAGGATGGCCCCAGCTGAACTTAGGGAATTGAAACTGCAATTACAAGAATTGTTGGATAAGGGATTTATTAGGCCGAGCACTTCACCATGGGGAGCACCTGTTTTATTTGTTAAGAAAAAGGATGGCACACTCCGTCTTTGTATCGATTACAGAGAACTTAATAAGGTCACCATTAAGAACAAGTACCCATTACCTAGGATTGATGATTTGCTTGACCAATTACAAGGAGCCCGAGTCTTTTCTAAGATTGACCTTAGGTCTGGTTACCACCAGCTTAAAGTTAAAGCCGAAGATGTTGAGAAGACTGCTTTTTGGACAAGATATGGCCACTACGAGTTTTTAGTAATGCCTTTTGGGGTGACCAATGCCCCTGCTGCATTTATGGATTTAATGAACAGAGTCTTCAAGCCATATTTAGATGAGTTTGTAGTTGTCTTCATTGATGATATATTGATCTATTCCAAGAGCAAAGCTGAACATGAAAATCATTTGAGACTTGCCTTACAGATTTTGAGAGACCGGAAATTGTATGCTAAGTTTAACAAGTGTGAGTTTTGGCTTCCTACTATCTCATTCTTGGGTCATGTTATTAATGAAGAGGGTATCTCGGTTGATCCTAGCAAAATTGAAGCCGTAGTAAATTGGCCGAGGCCGACTAATGTGTCCGATATTTGTAGTTTTCTGGGTTTGGCAGGTTATTATAGGAAGTTTGTGAAGGATTTCTCAAGGATTGCAATTCCATTGACGCAATTGACTAAGAAGGGAACACTATATGAATGGACTAAAGATCGGGAGTCAGCTTTCCAGGAACTGAAGACGAGGTTAGTTACAGCACCAGTACTCGTACTTCCATCAGGTAATGAAGAGTTTCACATCTATAGTGATGCATCGCATAAGGGTTTGGGTTGTGTATTGATGCAAAAGGGTAAAGTCATAGCATATGCATCTCGTCAGTTAAAGCCACATGAGAGGAACTATCCCACCCATGATTTGGAACTAGCAGCCGTCGTATTTGCTTTAAAGATTTGGCGACACTATCTATATGCAGCTTCTTGTCAGGTTTTTACAGATCATAAGAGTTTAAAGTACCTGTTCACTCAGAAGGAATTGAATTTGAGACAAAGAAGGTGGCTTGAGTTGTTGAAAGACTATGATATGCAAATTCAGTATCACCCAAGTAAAGCTAACAGCGTGGCCGACGCTTTGAGCAAAAAGTCACATGGAAATTTGGCGTGTTTGACCAGGATAGCAGTGGAGCTGACTATTGTTGACGAGGTAAAGACAAGACAGATGGAGGATAAATTCTTCAAGAAAATAGCCGAGGAGATTGTCACAAAGCCGAGATCAGGATACACCATCGAAAATCAAGTGCTCAAGTTTGAAGGAAGGTTATGCGTGGCCGACATCCCAGAGTTAAAAAGGAAGATCTTGCAAGAAGCCCACAACTCCAAATTTGCCGTCTATCTAGGAAGCACCAAGATGTATCAAGATGTGAAGCGGACCTTTTGGTGGCCAAATATGAAAAGAGAAATAGCTGAGTTCGTATTGCAGTGTCTGTGTTGTCAGCAAGTGAAAGCAGAACACTAGAGACTAGCAGGACTTCTACAACCCTTGTCAATTCCTGAGTGAAAATGGGAACACATCTCCATGGATTTTGTGGTGGGTTTGCCGAGGACGCAAAGAGGTATGGATTCAATTTGGGTTATCGTTGACAGGTTAACTAAGTCAGCACACTTCTTGCCAGTTAAAACTACGTTCAATGCCGACCGACTTGCCGAACTGTATATGAATGAAATTATTAGACTTCATGGTGTGCCGGTGTCCATTGTATCAGACCGAGATTCGAAATTCAGTTCTAGATTTTGGCAGAGCCTGCAAGCAGCCTTGGGGACTGAGTTGAGGTTTAGCACAGCTTTCCACCCCCAAACTGATCGGCAAACGGAAAGAACCATTCAGACACTTGAGGATATGCTCAGAATTTGTGTATTGGATTTCAAGGGAAGTTGGGAATCGCATCTGCCATTAGTAGAATTCGCATACAACAACAGTTATCAAGCCAGCATTAGAATGGCGCAGTACGAAGCCTTGTATGGAAGGGAGTACAGGCCGCTGATATGTTGGACCGAGGTGGGAGATATAGCTTTGATTGGCCTCGAGTTAGTTCAAAGAACGACCGAAAAGATTAAGCTCATTCAGCAGAGGATTAGGACCGCGCAGAGTCGACAAAAGAGTTATGCCGACCAGAGGAGAAGGGAGCTAGAATTCGAGGTTGGGGATCATGTGTTTTTGAGGATCTCGCCGATGACAGGAGTTTCAAGATTTGGAAAGAAAGGTAAATTAGCACCCCGGTATATTGGACCGTTTGAAATTCTTGAGAGAATTAACCCCATTGCCTACAAACTTGCTTTGCCGCCAGATTTAAGCCAAGTCCACAATGTGTTCCATGTTTCGATGTTGTCCACTACATATAATTGATCACTCTGGGATTACGGTTAATGAGGATTTGGGCTACGAGGAGAAACCAATGAGGATTATTGACAGGCAAGTGAGGCAGTTGAGAAACAAATCGAAACCAATGGTAAAGGTCGAATGGAAGGAGCATTATGGCACAGAAGCCACGTGGGAAAAGGAAGAGGACGTGAGAATCCGTTATCCGCAATTGTTTATAGAGCAAGGTAACTTAAGTTTGGGGACCAAACTTCTTTAAGGGGGGTAGACTGTAGTAACCCTCACCTTACTCTTGTCATACTTGCATACATTCATGCATGATCTTGTCTTGTTACGTTGTTTGCAAGTTTTGCCTTGCCTTGTTTTGTTTAAGTGTTGCTTGCATGATTTTGTTCCTTGCTTGGTGTGTAGCCGAGGTCATCTTGAGCTTAGTTCACCTCTGAACCTTTGTACTTAGAACTATTTTGGAACCACTTGGTCGACCCCCATCTTCACCCCGGGCATGTTGCCGAGATGTTTTGCACTTAGTGATCCTTGTCCTGGTGCAGGTTTGGCCTAGACCGAGGTGTGGCACACCTAGGCCAAGGTGTGGCACAGCTTAGTCAAGTGTCGTCCTCCCTAGCCGATGTCTTTGTTACCCTGTTGCCGAACCTTTGACTTTAGCTGATGTCATTACTTGCCGATGTGTCTTGCCTTAGCTTGCTACATACGCTTTGTCATAGACTTGTCTTATCAATGAGTCACCTTTTGAGTTGAACCAACCTGGAAGCGCCACGTGTCCGAGCTAAAGGATAAGTTAGCCGGCAGGCCTGTGAACATATCATTTCTTTTGTATCATTTTGTTACAAGTTTCGTTCTTGAAGAGAGAGAAGCTCTAGAAGAGGGAGAAGGAGTTTTAGAGTGAGAGAGTAGATTTTCGAGTTGACCTTTGGAGTTGAGTTGTTAGATTCGAGCTTTGGGGTAAGAATCTTAATCTACTCAGGTTGTTGTTATTGATCATCGAGCTGCATTGCATGATCGAATTTGTTTTGCATGTCATGCATCGATTTGAAGTTGGTTTCGGAAGCGAAAGATAGTATTCATGTGTTCTTGAAGAAAAGTCTCGTTTTGATCCGAACGTTTGGAACAAGAACCATGTTTTGTGTTTGATCTTGCATGACCCTCTTGTATGGGTACCCAGGTCCATGTTTTGAACTCATGGCATGGAATCTCAGATTTTTTTTTTTGTAACAAGTTATGATCTTGCATTCATCTTCCTCATGATCATGTTCATCATGTTCTTCAAAGGGAAACCCAGGTTTTCCTGACTTTGCTTGTGAATGAGGCCATCGGGACCACACCTCGGCAAGGAGGTGTAGGACCTCGGCAAAGACCTGGTTGGTACCCAGTGTGTTTTCATGGGACGGAAGCAGTGTTTAAACTCCCAGCATGTTTTGCTTGTTATTGACTTGGATTTGGTGAGAATGCCGGGATCATTTGCATGCATATAAAGCTTGTTTTGAGAATGTGGTTGCCATGTGATTGTAGGTCCTTGACCTTTGCTTTGAGCCTACACCCGAGGAGATCTAAGTGAGTGGTATTTTTTAATAAAGCTATGTTATACTGTTTTGATCAATCTTGCTTTGCTTTGTTTTGACGAAAGTATTTGTTAAGCATGAATGAATAGCTTTGTTTTGATGTCATCCTTGAAAAGTCCCTTGTGCTGGAGGACTCTAAACTTTCGCAGCACTAAGTATAAAAGGATACGGTCCTTTCTTGGAAAGACTATCGTGTTAAAGCGGGCTACGGGCCTAAGTAACACAAGACTATCGTGTTAAAGCGGGCTACGAGCCTAAGTAACACAAGACCATCGTGTTAAAAGGAGCTACGGACTTAAGTAACACAAGTCCCTTGTGCTGGAGGACTATAAACTTTCGCAGTACCTTTGACTAATCGATTACGGATCGTGCAGTCTTCGTTTTGCCACTGATGGTTTACCGCGTGGACTCATTTGTTCGGAAAGCTTGATTTGTGTTTTGCCGATGCCAGTAAGCATCTCTTGAGACTTGTAATACTTGATAGATGAATACGGATCATCTCTTGTATTGATAAAGTTTTGATGTGTTTTTGCTCTGAAATGATCTCGGCTAATATTCGTATGGGCTTGGCATGTTTTGTTTGTAAAAGACTTCGGCTATATTCATGCAAAACCTTTATTACTAGTACCATGCACTGAGTATCCAAGCTCACCCTCTCTATATATATGTGTAGGTGATGAGCAGGACGGCAGCGATGCCTAGATGTGTTTTGCAAAGCTTGTTTTGGATTCTTGTCATGTCGGCTTGACTTGTTCTATGTCGGAAAAATTTGTATTTACGTCAGCAAATCTTGAAGATTATGCTTCTTTGGCTTGTAATCATTGTATTTGCACATGTCGGCTCTATAAGCCTTTTGATCAAGATTCTGATATGTATTTTGTTTATTATCAACCGAATGAGAAACTATGTCATGTATGTCATTACATTTGATCTATGCACTGCTCTTATGGACCACTTGTATTTTGATTTATTGCTTCCGCATTTGTGAGCCCCGTTTATTATATTCTGATTGAGTAAATTTTTGAAAGTTGGCCTTCGGTAATCTCGAATTACTGGCCATCACGGCACCAAACTACTAGGTGCGGTTTGGGGTCGTGACATAAACCTAGCTGGCCGACCACTTTTCCTGGTTTTCAACAAAGAAAAGTGGTTGGCAGGTGTTCTCCCTTCTCAACAACTGGTCGGCAGCCCTCTTACAGGTTCCCAAGGTGAGTTTGAAGTTTTGTGGAGCTTGGTGCAATGTTTTGAGAACAATTGGAAACAGGGACAAGTTGGGGCATCGCGTTGGATTTCCGAACGAGGTGACTGGGCATGCATGCACTCTTCTCCCTCTGAAGCTCCTATTTTACTGCTTTACTTAGCTAATTTGCTTAGCAATTTGTGCTTTGGTTTTGTACTTTAAATAGCTAATGTGTTTAACTATTCGATTTGCGTTGTAATAGCTTAATTAGTTAGCTTGTTAGTTTATTAGTTTTGTTTTGTAATAATTAGTTTAATTAGCTTAGATTAGCTAGTTAGCTTCTTATTCGGACCCTCCATCGAGAGGGCCAATTGTTGTAATAAGCGTGCGTGTGTGTGATGCATGTCTTCCAACCCCCATTTCTTTCTCCCTTTTACTTAACTGCTTATGATGGTTAGTTTTAGGGCATGTTTCGATTTGCATCCTTATGCTTTGCATGCGTGCATCCATTCATCTGTTTTGCATACACCGGGTTCGGCACATCATACTAACTGCATTGTATTTCAATACCAATTTGAATACATGTTATCAAGTTGCATTTCACATGACATCTTAGAATAGCCGAGCCTATTCTAGCTGCACTTTTGCATGTGTTGCATTAGCCATCTTAACATGAACTAGGATCATGCATGATTTCTAACTAGTTCTCTATTTTGGCTCGGAGTACACTGTGAGTGTTTACGCTTTTGCATACTGCATGAGATGTGTATGTTGCCATGTTAGCATGCTTGCCATGAGGCTATTTGCGTAAGTGCTAAACTGCTTGGATGCCTGTGGGTGAAGGTTGGATTACTTGAATTGGAACAATTCATTAAAATCCACGTCTTAGCCTACTTGCGAGTAGCAAAATTCAAATCATTTTCACAAACGAACATGTAATGTTTTGTTCCAAATTAGGCGATCTAGTCTATACTTGTATGCTGCGCGCATCACATAGTAATTCTAGGTTAATAACCGGAATAAGAACACATGTGTTTTCAAAAACAAAATATCATGCTTAGTATAGGCTGATCTTTGATCGGGCGAGCGGGGGTGCTCATTGCATGACCTTTCCCTCTTGTACCCAAGTTCCCTAGCCGAGACAATTTTGGTGATGACGGACACGTGGCCTTAGGCACGAGTCAGGGTTTCCTAAATTTCCCCAAAATAAAATATTTAGGTGGTGACTCCGTATCTAGCAAAGTAGTCCATGTTTGGCATTTCTTTATAAAAATCAGTTTTCCAAAACGATTTGCCGGATTTGGACTCTTTGGTGATTTATCGGTCTTACATCGTACTTTGAAAGATTAGATTCAGAATCGTGACATGGAGTCCGAACTGTAGTAGTTAGAGAAACAAACGAATTTGTGCCCTCGCCGGTGCGGAGATCGGGAGTTCTCTCGTGGGCGGTCTACAGTTTCTGGCGACTCTGTTGGGCAGTTACAGAACTTGACTCGAACTCATGATATCTTGTTTTGTTAACACTTATATGTTTCTTTGCATTGCATTTGCATTGGTGCGCCTAGGACACCGTGTTTGTCGTATGTTATTCCTGAACGGTTTGTTGAAGGCTTGCTTTGAGAAGCGTGCCATAAGGCTGACCGTGCAGGCTCTTCCATGACGGGAATACAAACCTCGGTTGTTGCCGAGGAACCCTTTTTGACCATTTGACCTGGTGCATATCGGAATCCATAGTGACTATTCCAAACTAGGACAGGTTGCTTACCCAATTGTAGGTTGTTTGAAACTACTGTATGCATAGTGAAACCGTAGCTCCTGACAAGATAGGACAGGGAAACCTTACCCTAACATAGGGGTGTTTTGGCTCTCATTTGCTTGCTATGTGCTTTTAGAGTGTGCCTCTGCAGGAATGCGTATATCAGTTTGCAAGTCTGGGTATCAGGCCCAAGAGCATCGGTATTTGGCGGAATTAGTTTTACCTAAGGGTATCATTTTACAGGCAGAATTTTGGGCAGAATTCAACAAAGAGTGCAGTCATTCAGCTGTGCTCGTATCTGTTCTAATGAAATCAGGCTGAGATGCTGTCTGTTTTCTTCTTTTGCAAGGTAGTCCTAGAACCATAGCTTCAAAAGGCTCCGATATCCCCCAAGTACATTGGACTTTTGTTGATAAACTTTGTTAGGTCAGAGATGTAGTTCAGAGTAGCCAACGTTTTCCTTCGCTGAGGCAAGGCAGAGAAAGGCCAGTCAAGGCTCATCGGTTCATCTGATTCGTTAGTCGCCAGTTACGTCACCTCTGTTCAATTCAGCAGACTCATGATGACGCAGAGTTCAAAAGAAATTATGGTCATGACAGTGGCATTAAACCAGGGAATCACCATGCAGGGTGAGACCGATGCTGAAATGCAATGCCCATCTAGGGCACTTACCACATATCCAGTCTTGGAACCCCAATCATTTCAAACCCGTGAGCCCACTACTTTTGGGCTGATAGGAATGATTGGTGATCTTCAGAGAACTGTGGCTGATCTAGCCTTTGGACTATCGGCTCTGCCATCAACCACATCACATGCCAGAAATCTCACGCCAAAAGACTCCCCACTCCTGGGACGAATTGTAATTGAAATTGGCCAATCTGAAGCCACTCTGAGTTTGGGCAATGACATGTCGACAACAACAGGGCTCCGTTCCGATGTAGCAACCCAAACCTTTGACCAAGTTGAGGCGAGTGGAAAGAACAAGGTGGGGGTAGACATTGATCCCTATGAACACCTTCTGTGGACTGTTGAGGTTTTGAAAGTCGACGGACTGAACAAACAGCAAGTGCTCGCAGTTGTTACAAAAACTGTGGATGACACTTTCGTCACTCAGAATGAGGGCAGTTCGATTCAAGAGGAAAACCGGGAGAAGGGCCGTCGTACTAGAAACGATCCTGTTAGCTCTAATCTTGCACTCGGAAGAGACCAGAAAACCAAGCCAGCACCTGCTGACCCCTTTGCTAGTGCGCCCAGCAAAAATCCACAAACCTCGAAGTATCAACCCTGAGGTCGCAGGGTTTTTCATGCCCTCTACATGCCTTTGTCCAAGGCTTTTCAAATCCTTGCTGAAAAGGGCCATCTCAAACCCCTCAAGCCTCGACCTCTCCTTGGTCATCTTTTGCCCGGTCATGATACTACTCAGTACTGTGCGTACCATTAACAGACCGGTCATAGCACCGACAGTTGCTTTCGTCTTCGCTACGAAGTACATGATTTGATTGACAACGAGGTCATCATCCCACCAAGCTCAGCAAAGTTTATCGCCACTGGATCAGTGAACCTGGAGGATAATGTAATGTGATCAGGGGATGAACCACCTGCGGGCAGTGCTCAGGTTACTCTAGATGTGGCATTTGGCACGCACTATTTTGAGCATTTGCAAATGCTAGTTTTTATACTTTCTGACTTGGGTATTGAGTCAGCTCTATTGTGTTGTATAGAGTCAGTCTTTTGTACTGAGTCGGTTGGGTCCGTCTTGTTGTATCGAGTCAGTCCTGTTTTGTTAAAGTCGGGTGATTTCGGGGGTATTACCTCGGACATCACTTGCTTGTTTTGTGTTTGTCTTTTCGCTTTCTTTTGAGTCTGTTTCTACCTTGGAGCGAGTTGTGCCAATAGATTTTGAATGAAACAGTGGTGATTTTCACAGTCTTGTGTTTTGCTTCTGCCTTGTGCCAGTTGTGCCAGAAGATTTGAACGAAACGGCAGTGCTTTTCACCTACTTTTCTGTGTCTTGAAATCATTGCATTGACCTAAGTTTTTCAAGACTTTTTGAACATTTTGATGAAAACAAAGAAGAAAGAATTCCTCAGGTTTTGCAAAATCTGATCAAACTTAGAGAAAGAGAGGCGTGCTAAGCCCTTAATGAATGAAATCATGCTTGTTAACGTGAGTACTGAGAAGGATCCTGGCTTGATCCAGATTGGTTCTACATTGTCTTCAGCGCGAGCGATTTATCGCTTTCTTAAAAGATTTCAAAAATGTTTTGCGCCGTCCTGCGAAGACCTGTGTGGAATCGCTCTTGAGATTGTGCAGCTTAGGATCACTCTCAGCCTCGAGACTCGACCCTTCTACTTTCAAACCTTGAACTTGGATTCAGAATGTTCAACGGTCAACCACAATGTGAAGCCTGTGTGGCCAGATTTGAAGCAGCCCACGAACTAGGGGCAATAAAAGTCAGATCAAGAAGCTTGTGAAGCTAGATCAGGAGCACCCCTCGAACTAGGGGCAGCAAAAATGTCAAATGTGGTCGAAGAGTAAAAAATTAGGACATTTCTCAAGCCAACAAAGATCGGCAAGAACGCCAAATCCCAGAAGAGAGGAAAGAAGAAAAGTATTGCTGAAGAACAGCTGAGTTCTTATCCACAACATTAGGGGCAAATTCAGCCCCTATTGGATGGACTTCTGCATCATCAGGGAACAACAGCCATTCTCTTGTATTCAGATGGCTTTGAGATTCTAAAACCATTCAACATGGACCAAGCTACACTTTTACCCTTGAGAGGCTCGTTGGGCCAAAAACTCGAAAGGGCGACCCAGGCAAAAGTTAGAGCAAATGAAAAAAAAGAAAAGAAAAGAACAAAAAGAAAAATGCAAAGAATGAAGAAAAGATAAAAAAAAAAAGAAGTGAAACGAAAAGAAATGAAAAGAAGAAAAGAATTGAAAAGAAAAGAAAAACATAGCTCGCAAGGTTGAAAACCCGGAAGGGCGGCCTTGGCAAAAGTTAGAGCGCAAAATGAGAGGTTAATACCCGAGTGTACCTTAACACCCGGAACTACGTCAGGCTTGATTCCCATGTTTGGGATACGTAAGCAACTTCATTCTGAAGTTCAGCCATAAACACTTCCAAATCGATTGTGTCTACGTAATGGTTCTGATCATCTTTGTCTTCTCTATATCCGAGAGTTTGGTTGTGATCGTCACTTTAAGGACTGATTACAGTGCACTGTGGTGCCATTCAAACAAGGGGCAACTTTCCGTTGCTGGATTTGTTGCCATACGGCACTATTCAGACAAGGGGTAATTTTCCATTATTTTGGATCTAAGGTTGTGCATCTCGAGAGTAGGTTCCGTGCTTGTTGAGCAGTGGCCATTTGCAAAAACAGTTTTGAGATTTTTTTTAATGAGGTTGACTAATTTTCTCTCGAAAACTATTCCATTTTTTCAAAACTGTACCATTTCTTGGACCCAAAAAAGGAAAATTTTCAGTGCTCATAGCCTGACTTGCATGATTTCAAATCAGAAAATCGAACAAGTGTGTTAATCTAACTCTCATGTTGGTCAAAATTGTTTTAGCAGAAGCTCAAAAAACAAAAAATGGTCAAAATGATGAACCAGGGGCATAGTTGAGTCAGGTGTTCTTTCTTTTCCCCATTGTCAACATACATGCCAGAAAGGGCACCGTATTCGCTAGAACGGGCACAACTAAAGCAAACAGAAAAGGGCTGAAAGCCCTCAACATCCTCCGAGCAGCGAGGTATCAAGCTAAGTGCGTAGCATGAAATGGAATGGATCAGGATATCTCACTCCCTCATCTAGACAGGTATGATCACATCCATACTGGCCAAGGGCGCCGCCAACCGCTGTCAGCTATGGATCCATTGCACATCCTGTCACAACTCCTCTGTGGGAAAATTCACTAGCTGTGCGCAGAAGAATGAGAATCTAGCGGACTGCTAGGGGCAAGAGCCCGCAACTTCTTGTTTATCCATCAACCACCCAGGAGAGGGATAAAAAATGAGAGATTGAAGAATAGAGAGACGTGCGCTAAGAGAAAAGTGAGAAAAGGGCTTTTCAAAGAAAAAGAGATGGAGGGCCGAGTGATGTGAGAATCACAAATAAGAAAGGGTGGGAAACAATACCCGAAGAAACTGGCTCCTCGTGAACTGAGAGGTCTCCCACTGGTGGTACACATCTGAGTGTTGTGTGTGTTTTTGTTTGTCTCGATTCTTCTTTGGAGTCATCACGTGCATCAACAGATGTGTTTAGGTTGTTTTACCTTTTGTTTTTTTTCATTTGTTGAGTCGTGGTGCGCCGTGTCCAGTCGTAGGCTCAATACCCGATCGAGAATTCATTTCTCAATTTCAAGTTGTTTTGGGTTCAGAGTGTTGTGCCATATGATTCTCCACATTTGTGCAAAACAGGATTTGTTCTTTCACAAACCTGCATGGTTCAACCCAGGTCACGTCAGAATAGTAAAACCAAGACCTATATGAAGCTATATGGGTTCCAGACTGCAAAGCAAAAGAAAAGAGGGAAAATTGAAGCATCTGAGTTTGTTTCAACTTCAGAAAATTCCGAGATTGCATTCCGGATGTACCTCCTCAGGTTTTGTCAATACTCCGAAGTATGAGTGTGCCTCTACCTCAAGCTCAAGTTCAAGCCTGCTTCAAAGCTAGTATGGCAATCAGAAGTGCTCTCCTTGAGTACCATTTCCCGCCAGAGTTATCTTTGGTTGTGTTTGCAATGAGTTTCTAGGAGACCGACTGTGAGTTGAAGAAAAGAGTTCGAAGAACACAAGGGGAGATCTCCATCAGAATAGAGCGGTTTACCGCCACTCACTCCATGAGGTGCTTTCTAAAAAACACCGCTTTGTTTGTTTATTGCATTCCCTATGCATCATGTTCTACATTGCTTGAAACACGTATTGCATCATCGCACTTATGGCATTTATTTGCATATTTTGTTATCTTCTATCTTTTATCCAGCTCCATTTCTGATCCGAGGCTCATAGCTAGCTTGGTATATCACTACCTGGAGAACAAGAGAACTTCTGGCCCCTGCTCCCAATTTCAGTTGTGCCCTTTCTGGCGAATGCATAGCTTGGCTTGAAGATGAGGCACAAACCGGGCCTACTTTGGCATCCGAAGCTTCCGCAAGCTCAGGGAGGCGGCCCAGGAACACCTGACTTGACTATGCCCCAAGTTTATTGCTTTAATCTGTACTTTCAAGTTTTCTTTTTGAATGTAATAAAAAGCAACTTCGGTTTGTATCAAGAGTCAGAGAACTCTGTAATGAAATCAATGAAATTAAATGTTGTGGGTACTGAAAATTTTCCATTTGGTCCAAAGATGGTCTAAGTTGTAAAAAGATTAATTTGAACAAAGTCAACTTTTATTAAAACTTTTCAAAACCATTTTCGATATGGATCACAACTGGACACACCGGGAACCTATCCTTGAGATGCATAACCCCGAATCCGATAATTGGAAAGTTGCCCCTTGTCTGAATAACACTGCATTGCACTATAACCAGTTTTGATAGCAAAGATCACAACCGAACTCTTGGATGCAGAAAAGACAAAGATGACCAAGACAATCACACGGACCCAGTTGATTTGGAGGTGTTTATGGCTGGACTTCAAAATGAAGTTGCCTACATATCCCAAAGATGGGAATCAAGCCTTACTGTAGCACGCCCGCGCGGGACCCCGCGCTACACACTACAGTTCGGACTCGATTTTGTTTGCGGTTCTAAATCTGAACCAAAGAGTCCAAATCCGGAAAATCGTTTTGAGAAAACAGATTTCTGAAAAGAAGTGCCAAACATGGACTGCTTTGCCAGATACAGAGTCGCCACCTAAATATTTTAATGGGGGAATTTAGGAAACCCTGACTCGGTGCCAAAGGCCACGTGTCCGTCATCACCAAAGTTGCCTCGGCTCGGGAACTTGGGTATGATTGGGGAAGGTCAGCTATGAGCACCCCCTCTTGCCTGATCCGAAGAACGGCCTCTACTAACCGTAATATCCGTTTTTGAAGATTGGCCCGGTGCATGCAAGACAAATGTATGGATGCACGCATGCATAGCATAAGGTATGCTAATTTAAACATGCCCTAATCTACCATCATAAGCAGGTAAATAAAAAGGAAGAAAGAAGTGGGGGTTGGAAAACATTCACACACTCACCCACACTTATTACAGATTCGTCCTCGGTCGGAGGGACCAAAAGAATAATACAGATAATTAACCCACAAGCTAATTAAATATTACAAATTGCTTAATTAGCTAACAAACTAACTAAGCTCGGAAAAACAGTAAACTGCCTCGGGAAGGGAACCCAATGCAATCTGTGCTCGGGTCTTGCTTCGAAGTGCACCGCCATGCATAGGCTGCCTCTGTTTTCCTTGATGTACTCCTCTGGAGGCTGCCAAAACCTCAGGGTTGCTTCTCTAGATACTGGGGAATGCCATCGGCTGGGTAGAATGCCCACCGACAGTGGCATGTGATCACCGGCCATTGGTGAAGCTATCGGCAGAGGGAGGATTGCCGGTCGGCACTTAGCACTGCTGGTCAGCAGAAAGCTCCTGCAAAATCTGCAATTGGCAGGAACAGAGGGCAAGGCAGAGCATGGCAATACAATTTAAGGCAAATATGCACCAATCATGTCCCTTATCATGTTAATGACTCAAAGGGACATGCTCCTTGGTTCTCGGACCATCAATCGCGCATTTCCATGCGTGATAGCCCAAAGGACCAAGTGTGCACATTTTGATGTCAAATGCAATGCAAACCAACGAACCAAAGTCCAATTCCTATCACTAGATCAAGGAGCAAGACATGCATGCTAAATGTAATGCAACCTAGGCATACAAGCTAAGGATGCAACATGGAAATGCAAGATGCACATGCAAGCATGCAAACAAACATGCAAGGTAAGCATGCGAGCAAACAAATAATGGACTTAAACATGATTTGGGCAACTCTAATAAGGCCCAAAATAGTGGCCAAAGTGACCAAAATAAGGGACTAAACACATACACACATGCACATATTAAAGGGGCCAACACTTAGGCACAAATGGGACAACTCTCAAACACATTTGAAAGAGGGTAATCATGGACATATGGTATGCAAGGTAAGCATTGAAAATCATGTAAAGATGGTGCCAAACCAAGCAAACAAAATAGACTAAGCATGCAAAAAAATGGCCCAAGTACTTGAAGCAAGTCAAAGGAGCTTGAACCATGACCAAGTCAACCAAGCCCCACAAGGCTAAGAGGACTTAAAATAGGTTCAAGGCAGACCTAGACCATGCAAAGAGGACCCCCTAGATGGCATCTAAGTGGCTCGACTTCAAAGGCATGTACAATGGCCAAAACATGGAATATGCTACACAAGCTTTCAAAGCATTAAAGAGGTGTCCACGGCAAGCATACAAGCATGTCAAAGGGACTGAAATTACATGAAAAATGGTCCCAACCCACTAAATTAAGGCAAGGATGCATGCTATACATTCACACACTTAAGGCCAACAAGCCAAAAATGCAAAGGGGCTATACAATGCATGCCATGGCTGACCCAAACAACTATGGACAGACCTCTAGCATGGTAAAATAAGCATAGAAGCTTCACAAAACTAGACCCAAAACAAGCTTGAACAAAGGTTTACAACCTAAGGCATGTTAAGGCCTAAACATGGCATTACAAGGTAGGTATGCTAAGCATGCATGGTGTACCAAAACCAACAATAAACAGAGGCATATTATGATATAATTGGCACAAAAAATAGCCAAGGCATGGTGAACATGAAGCTTAGCTAGATGCTCCCTCAAGAGGCCAAAAATGGTCTATTTCAAGGACAATAAGGAGAGGGGGTGGCCCTCTCCTTCTTGGGACCTCAAGGCACCATCCTCACCTCTGAAATCCCTCAAGATTTCAGTGGTGAGGAGGCCCAAACATCAAGGTCTCGGAACTCACTCAAAATAGCACAAAATGGGGACTTTCAAGGCCTAAGAGGGGCCAAACACCTCCAAACCACAAAACACTCTAAGCAAACTATTTAGAGGGCCTAAAAATAGAACTTTTTATATTATACACCAAGCTCAAAAACAATTTTAAGATAGGTAAAAATACAATGCAAAAATGGGGAATAAAGGGACTAGTTTCTTACCCTTGAAGACCCCTTCAACAATGGTGGACCAGCAGCCTCTTTTAGGTTGAAATCAGCTCCAAAACCTCAAAAGCAACCTCTTAGAACCTCAGTAGCTAAGGGAAGGTGAAACACTATGTGTTTCTGTGCAATAGTAAGACACAAATACACTTAAACACAGACAAAGGTAAAAAGAGAGAGGTATAGAGATAGAATGTGTATTAATCCTAACCCTAGAACTCAAAACCCTAATATGGCTGTCTAAAATCTCTAAAGTTTCTAACCCTAAGCAAGGGAGAGAAGGGCTCCTCTTACAGAGCTTTTTGTCTTGCAAAGCTTACATGACAAGCTTTTAAAGAGGGAGATCCCTCCATACACGTGTATGGAGGGGAGCCAAATGAAAGACAGCTGTAATAAAATATCTGCAAAAGCAGATGAACAGTAGTCGGCTGCCCAAAAATGCCATTTTGGCAAAAGGGAGTGCCGACCGACAACAAATAATGCCGACCGGCAATAAACATTGCCGATGGCAGCAAAACACCAGCCGGTGGCCTCTGGCCATGGTCGGTGATGTGTGGGGATGCCTCACAAGGCATTCCCTGCCTTTCCAAGGCAAAACACAAGTGTTTGGTGCAAAACCGGACACTAAACAGTCGGGTTCGGAGATCCTGAGGCAAGGCGCGCGAGCCGAGACCTCCGGGAACTCCAAACGAACACAAACATGGATGATCACCAGGTGTTCAGACGGTGACGTCCAAGTCTTGAGGACTGTCAAAAATGGGGTGTCTACAGTTGCCCCTCTTTGACAGAACTCGGAAGTCATAAGAATGATGGGAGTGAATGTCAAAGCCCAGAGACGACCTATTTTTGACAAGGCCAAAGACTTGGACAAACAAACAAAATACAAATGAATGAATGGTTGTGCACGCAGGCTGCCTACGTATCCCTTTGCAAGGAATCAAACCAGCGTAGTTCAGGGACAGGATGCAAATGATATGAAAGAAGACTTTGACAATTAGACTTATACGCTACGCTGAGCCGGTTTGTATTCAAAACAATGCAATGTACTAACAAGTACAAGTGAGGTGCGCAAGATAGCGCGATAGGATGCCTGCAAAATGCAAGTAAGTTGCACAAAACAGTGAGATACGCAAGAAAGCGCGAGTGATTTGAAATGCACAAGACAGTGCGAGTGATTTGAAATGCACAAGAAAGTGCGATTGAGGTGCGTAAAATAGCGCGAAATGTAAACTGCACAAAACAGTGCGATGCGCAAAATAGCACGAATGTAAACTGCACAAAATAGTGCAATGCACAAAATAGCGCGAACGATAAACTGCACAAAACAGTGCGATACGCTAAACAGTGCGAGTGATTTTGAAATGCACAAGGCAGTGCGATACGCTAAACAGCGCGATTGATTTTTAAATGCACAAGACAGTGCGATACGCTAAACAACGCGATTGATTTGAAATGCACAAGACAGTGCGATACGCTAAACAGCGCGATTGAAATGCAATAAACAGTGCGATACGCTAAATAGCGCGAGTGATTTTGAAATGCACAAGACAGTGCGATACGCTAAACAACGCGATTGATTTGAAATGCACAAGACAGTGCGATACGCTAAACAGCGCGATTGAAATGCACTAAATAGCGCGATACACTAAACAGCGCGAGTGATTTTGAAATGCACAAGACAGTGCGATACGCTAAACAGCGTGATTGATTTTGAAATGCACAAGACAGTGCGATACGCTAAACAACGCGATTGATTTGAAATGCACAAGACAGTGCGATACGCTAAATAGCGCGATTGAAATGCACTAAACAGTGCGATACGCTAAACAGCGCGAGTGATTTTGAAATGCACAAGACAGTGCGATACGCTAAACAGCACTGTTGATTTTGAAATGCACAAGACAGTGCGATACGCTAAACAGTGCGATTGAAATGCACTAAACAGTGCGATGCGCTAAACAGCGCGAGTGATTTTGAAACGCACCAGACAGTGCGATACGCTAAACAGCGCGATTGATTTTGAAATGCACAAGACAGTGCGATACGTTAAACAGCGCGATTGATATGCAATGCACAAAATAGTGCGAGTGAGATACAACCACAAGATGCACAAGACGATGCTAGTGAGATACAAGGTGTAAGTGCACAAGATAGTGCGAGTGAATGCATGTTCTATGCAAATGAGGTGCATTTTCTATGCAAGTATGGAAGAGTGCATTTTCTATGCAAAAGATACGAGTATTTTCTATGCAAGAAACAGGAGCATATTCTATGCAATATTGAAAGCAAATTCTATGTAGAATCGAAAGTAAGCATATTCTATGCATGAATCATAACGATGCGCGGCACGCATGTCACAGAAGTGTATATGAAAGTGCACATTCTATGCAATGGAAGGGCATCAAACATGTACTCTGGTGCCTCCGATTTACCTTTCGGAGGACTTTGTGACACACTCAGCTTAAAAAGGGCACACCCAGTTTATGTTGGCAAGAGATAACATCTGCTGCTGCGTTAATTGCCATTCTGACTTGAAGCAGGCTTACACTTGGGGTCGAGATACACTCATACTCTAGAGAAATGGCGAGGTCTGGGAAGGTGCACCTGAAATGCAGTCTCGGATCTTGCCAAAGCTGGAACACCCTAAGATGCTCCAAATTTTCCTTTTTTCTTTTGCTTTGCAGTCTGGAACCTACATAGCTTCAAATAGGTCCTTGTTCTACTGTTCACATTTATCGGGGGTGGACCCTGCAATTTTATGAAAGAACAAATACTGTTTTGCACAAATGTGGAGAATGGCACAGCACTCTGAGCACAAGATGATTTTTTCGAAATTGAGAAATGAGTTCTTAACCGGGTATTGAGCCGATGACTGGCCACAGCCAAAACGACTCGACAAGGGAAAAACAAAGGTAAACAACCTAAACACATCGAGTAACACTCGAAGCGACTCAAAACAAGAATCGAGATGGACAAAATAAAACACAAGATTCAAATGTGCACATGGAGCCTGTTTCCCCGGGTATTGTTTCCCACCCTTTCTCATTTGTGATTCTCACATCGCTCGGCCCTCAGGCTCTGTTTTTTTTTTAAAAGCCCTTTTCTTCACTTTTTCTCTCAACGCACATCTCTCTATTCTTTAATCTCTCATTTTTCATCCCTCTCCAGGGTGGTTGATGAATAAATAGGAAGTTACGGGTTCTTGCCCCAAGCATTCTGCTAGATTCTCTTCTTCTGCTCACAATAGTGAACTTTCTCCCATAGAGTGGTTGCGATGCGGCTGGATGTGCAGCAGATCTGCAATCGACATTGGTTGACGATGCTCTTACAGGGGAGTTTGGATGTGATTAGATCTGTCCAAACAAAGGAGTAGAATATCTTGATCCGTTCCCGTTCGTGCTTCGCACTTGGCTTGATACCTCGTTGCGTGGAGGATGTGAGAGCCTTCTGCCCTTTTGCGGTCAGCTTTAGTGGTGCCCTTTTCTGGCAGGTAGAGTGCCCTTTCCGGCAGATGCATTGACAACGGGAGAAAGACAGGAAGCCTGACTCAACTGTGCCCCTAGTTCATTATTTTGACCATTTTTTTGTTTTTACTTTCTACTGAAACAATTTTTACCAATATGAGATTCAGATTAACATACTTGTTCAATTTTTGATTTGAAAATCATGCAAATTAGGTTATGAGCACTGAAAATTTTCCCTTTTTGGGTCCAAGAAATGGTCCAGTTTTGGAAAAGATGGAACAATTTTCGAGAGATCAGTCAACCTCAATAAAAATTCTCAAAAACTATTTTTGCAAACGACCAATGCTCAACAAGCACGGAACCTACTGTTGAGATGCGCAACTTCAGATCCGAAGGAAAATTGCCCCTTGCTTGAAAAGAGCTGCACGGCAACGGAAAGTTGCCCCTTGTTTGAATGGCACCGCGGCACACTGTATGGCAACGGAAAGTTGCCCCTTGTTTGGATAGCATCGCAGCGCATTGCAATCAGTCCTCAGAGTAACGATGACAACCGAACTCTCGGATACAGAGAAGGCAAAGATGATCAAAGCCATTACATGGACACAGTTGATTTTGAAGTGTTTTACGGCTGGACTCCGGAATGAAGTTGCCTACGTATCCCAAAGATGAGAATCAAGCCTTACGCAGTTCGGGGTTAAGGTACACTTGGGTATTTAACCTCTCCTTTTGCGCTCTAACTTTTGCCAAGGCCGCCCTTCCGGGTTTTCAACCTTGCGAGCTCTATTTTTCTTTTCTTTTCAATTCTTTTCATTTCATTTTTTTTTTATCTTTTCTTTTCTTTCTTTTTTTCTTTTCTTTTTCTTTTCATCTTTTCTTCATTTCTTTTTTGTTCTTTGCATTTTTCTTCTTCTTCTTTTTTGTTCTTTTCCTTGTTTTCCTTGCTCTAACTTTTGCTTGGGTCGCCCTTCCGGGTTTTCAACCTAGCGAGCCTCTCAAGGGTAAAAGTGTAGCTTTGTCCATGTCAAATGGTTTTGAGATCTCAAATCCGTCTGAATCCAGGAGAGTGACTGTTGTTCGCCGACAATGCAGGAGTCCATCCCATGGGGGCCGGATTTGCCCCTAGTGTTGCGGATAGGAACTCAGTAGTTCTTCAGCAATACTTTCTTCTTTCTTCTCTTCTGGGGTTTGGCATTCTTGCCTGTCACGACCCCAAACCGCCCCTAGTAGTTTGGTGCCGTGATGGCCAGTAATCCGTAATTACCGAAGGCCAACTTTTCAAAACTTAACACATTCAGAGTATGAATATAGGGGGCTCACAAATGCGGAAGCAATAAATTAAATACAAGTGGTCCATAAGAGCTGTGCGTAGATCAAAGCAATGCCAAACATTCCAATTAACTTCACAACTTAAATACAACAAGGTAAAATTACATGTTACATCTTGATCAAAAGGCTTCTCGAGCCGACATATACAAAATACAGCTAATACAAGTCAAGAAGCATGATTTTCAAGATTTGCCGACATGCAAAGTAGGCATCGCCGACGTAAATGCAAAAGCAAGCCGACATAAGTACAAATCCAAAACAAGCATCCAAACGATCTAGGCGTCGCCGCCGTCCTGCTCATCACCTACATATATATAGAGGGGTGAGTACAAAACTCAGTGAATGGTACTAAAAATAAAGGTTTTACATGAATAAAGCCGAGGTCCTTCAAAACGAAACACATCAAACTTAGCAAGGTAAGGGATGAACCGTATTCGTCAATCAAACATTACAAGTATCCAAAGGTGTTTACTGACATAGGCAAAACAAGAGATGAACCGTATTCATCATACAAGTATCGTAACATCGGCAAAGCAAGGGATGAACCGTATTCATCATACAAGTATCGTAACATCGGCAAAGCAAGGGATGAACCGTATTCATCATATAAGTATCGTAACATCGGCAAAGCAAGGGATGAACCGTATTCATCATACAAGTATCGTAACATCGGCAAAGCAAGGGATGAACCGTATTCATCATTCAATTATCATAACATCGGCGAAGCAAGGGATGAACCGTATTCATCAGTCAAGTATCATAACATTGGCGAAACAAGGGATGAACCGTATTCATCATTCAATTATCATAACATCGGCGAAGCAAGGGATGAACCGTATTCATCAGTCAATTATCATAACATCGGCGAAGCAAGGGATGAACTGTATTCATCAGTCCATTATCATAACATCGGCGAAGCAAGGGATGAACCGTATTCATCAGTCAAGTATCATAACATCGGCAAAACAAGGGATGAACCGTATTCATCATTTAATTATCAAAAGCTGTACGATCCGTAATCGTTTGGTCAAGAGTATTGCGAAAGTTTAGAGTCCTCCAATACAAGGGACTTGTGCACTTGGTACCGCGAAAGTTTAGAGTCCTCCAGTACAAGGGACTTGTGTTACTTAGGCCCGTAGCCCGATTTAACAAGGACCGTATCCTTTTATACTTAGTACTGCGAAAGTTTAGAGTCCTCCAGCACAAGGGACTTGTGTTACTTAGGCCCGTAGCCCGATTTAACAAGGACCGTATCCTTTTATACTTAGTACTGCGAAAGTTTAGAGTCCTCCAGCACAAGGGACTTGTGTTACTTAGGCCCGTAGCCCGATTTAACAAGGACCGTATCCTTTTCAAAGATGGCATCAAAACAAGGAGTATACTTGGCACATCAAAACAAGAGCTATTTATTCATGCTAAACAAATACTTTGTCAAAACAAGGCAAGCAAGGTTTATCAAAACAAGTATAACATAGCTTTATCAATAATACCACTCACCTAGTTCTTCAGGTGTAGATTCAAAGCAAATATCAAGGACCTACAATCACATGGCAAGTCACATTCTCAAAGCAAGCTCTATATACATGCAAATGATCTCGGCATTCTTGCCAGATCCAAGTCAAAGACAAAGCAAAACAAGCTGGGAGCTTAAACACTGCTCCCGTTCAAGAAAACACACTGGGTACTGTCCAGGACTACGCCGAGGTCCCGCTAAACAAAGTCAGAAAAACCCGGGTTTCCCTTTGAAGAATATGAAGAACATGATCATTTGAAAGATGGATGCAAGTTCACAACTTGCTACAAAAATCTGAGTTTTCATGCCAAGAGTTCAAAATATATGGACCTGGGTACCTATCAAAGAAAGGCATGCAATAACAAACACAAAACATGATTTTCGTTCTAAACTCTTCGATCAAAACGAGATTTTCTTCAAGAACACATGAAAAACCATTTTCTCTTTCCAAAACCAACTTCAAAACAATGCATGACATGCAAAACAAATCCGATCATGCAATGCAGCTAGGTATTCAGCAAGAACAATCAAAGGGGATCAAGATTCTAACCTCAAAACTCGGATCTAATGGTTCAAGCCACAAAGATCAAGCTTGGAAGACAACTCTCACTCAAGAACTCTTCTTCCTCCTTTCTAGAGCTTCTCTCTCTAAAACAAAGATTTGAGACAAGAAATGATTTGTTTCAAGGTCTGTCGGCTGCCTTAACAAACAGCTCGGACACGTGGCATTATCGGGTTGGTTCAGCTCCAAAAAGGTGATTGATAGACAAGACAGCCTCTGACAAATCGTATGCAGCAAGCTCGGGTAAGACACATCGGCAAATAGATGACATCGGCTCAAAACAAGGGTCCAGTAACGGGATAGAAAAACATCGGCTAGGGAGGACGACACTTGACTAAGCTGTGCCACACCTTGGCCGGGGTGCGCCACATCTCGGCCTAGGCCATACCTGCCTGCGGACAAGGTTCAAGTGCGAAACATCTCGGCAAAGAATGCCCGATGTGAAGATGGGGTTAAACAAGACCTCAAGAAAGTTCTAAGTACAAAGGGTCAAAGGCGGACTAAGCTCAAGATGATCTCGGCTACGCACACACACTAAGCAAGAAACAAAATCGTGTAAACAACTTAAGCGAACCAAGGCAAGATAAAACCTTCAAATTAACATAACAAGCAAGACCATGCAAGAATGTACACAAATATGGCAAGAGTAAGGTGAGGGTCGTTACATCCTACCCCCCTTAAAGAAGTTTGGTCCCCAACCTTAGATTACCTTGTTCCCAGAACAACTTCGGATAACGGACTCTCATGTCCTCTTCCTTTTCCCACGTGGCTTCTGTGCCATAATGCTCCTTCCATTCGACCTTTACCATCGGTATCGACCTGTTCCTCAATTGCCTCACTTGTCGATCAACAATCCTCATTGGTTTCTCCTCGTAGCCCAAATCTTCATTAACTGTGATCTCGGAATGATCAATTACATGTAGTGGATCTCGGATGTACTTCCTCAACATTGAAACATGAAACACATTGTGGACTTGGCTCAAATCTGGCGGCAAAGCAAGTCTGTAGGCAACGGGGTTAATTCTCTCAAGAATTTCAAATGGCCCAATATAACGAGGTGCTAACTTACCTTTCCTTCCAAATCTGGAAACTCCTTTCATTGGTGAAACCTTCAGGAATACATGATTCCCAACTTCGAACTCTAACTCATTTCTCCTCTGATCGGCGTAGCTCTTTTGTCGGCTCTGGGCAGTTCTAATCCTCTGTTGGACAAGTTTAATCTTTTCCGTAGTCACTTGAATCAATTCGGGACCAAGCAGAGCTCTGTCTCCGACTTTGGTCCAACATATCGGCGATCTACATTCCTTCCGTACAAGGCTTCATACGGCGCCATGCCAATGCTAGCTTGATAACTGTTATTGTAAGCGAATTCCACTAAGGGTAGATGTGTTCCCCAACTTCCTTGGAAGTCCAACACACAAAGTCTAAGCATATCTTCAAGCGTCTGAATTGTCCTCTCAGTCTGCCCATCTGTCTGGGGATGAAAGGCTGTACTAAATCTCAGCTCGGCTCCAAAAGCCCTCTGTAGACTCTGCCAAAATCTAGAAACAAATTTAGGATCTCGGTCTGAAACAATTGACATCGGCACTCCATGAAGTCTGACAATCTCGTTCACATATAGCAAGGCAAGTTGATTGGCGTTGAAGGTAGTCTTAACGGGTAGAAAGTGTGCTGACTTAGTTAACCTATCCACAACAACCCAAACTGAATCCATACCCTTTGGTGTCTTCGGCAACCCAATCACAAAATCCATGGAGATGTGCTCCCATTTCCACTCAGGAATCGGCAAAGGTTGAAGAAGTCCTGCTGGTCTTTGATGTTCTGCTTTCACTTGCTGACAATGTAAACACTGGGACACGAATTCGGCTATTTCTCTCTTCATATTTGGCCACCAGAAGGTCTGCTTCACATCTTGATACATCTTGGTGTTCCCTGGATGGACAGCAAACTTAGTGCTATGAGCTTCCTGCAAAATCTTTTTCTTCAGCTTTGGGACGTCGGCCACACATAACCTTCCTTCAAACTTGAGTACTTGGTTTTCGATGGTATACCCTGGTCTCGGCCTTGTGTCAATTTCCTCGGCTATTTTCTTGAGGAAATTATCCTCCATCTGTCTTGTCTTTACTTCATTAACGATAGTCGGCTCCACTGACATCACGGTTAAACACGCCAAATTTCCATCTGACTTCCTGCTCAAAACGTCGGCTACACTGTTAGCTTTCCCGGGGTGATATTGAATTTGCATATCATAGTCCTTCAACAATTCAAGCCACCGTCTCTGTCTCAGATTCAATTCCTTCTGGGTGAATAGATACTTTAAGCTCTTATGATCTGTAAAAACCTGACAAATAGCTCCATACAAGTAGTGACGCCAAATCTTTAAAGCAAATACTACGGCCGCCAATTCTAAGTCATGGATAGGGTAGTTTTTCTCATGAGGTTTCAACTGACGAGATGCATAAGCTATAACCTTACCCTTTTGCATTAGTACACAACCCAAACCCTTATGCGATGCATCACTATAGACATGAAATTCTTCGTTACCTGATGGTAGTACAAGTACTGGTGCTGTAATTAACCTCGTCTTCAGTTCCTGGAAGGCTGACTCCCGATCTTTAGTCCATTCATACAGTGTTCCCTTCTTAGTCAGTTGCGTTAACGGAATTGCAATCCTTGAGAAATCTTTCACAAACTTTCTGTAGTAACCTGCCAAACCCAGAAAACTACGAATCTCGGACACATTAGTCGGCCTCGGCCAATTTACTACGGCTTCAACTTTGCTAGGATCTACTGCAATACCTTCTTCATTAATCACATGACCCAAAAATGAGATGGTAGAAAGCCAAAACTCACACTTGTTAAACTTCGCATACAATTTCCGTTCTCTCAAAATCTGTAAGGCAAGTCTCAAATGGTTTTCATGTTCATCATTACTCTTGGAATAGATCAATATATCATCAATGAAAACAACTACAAATTCATCTAAATATGGTTTGAGGATTCTGTTCATTAAATCCATAAATGCAGCAGGGGCATTAGTCACTCCAAAAGGCATTACTAAAAACTCGTAGTGGCCATATCTTGTTCGAAAAGCAGTCTTCTCAACATCTTCGGCTTTAACTTTAAGTTGATGGTAACCAGACCGAAGGTCGATCTTAGAAAAGACTCGTGCTCCTTGTAACTGATCAAGCAAATCATCAATTCTAGGTAACGGGTACTTGTTCTTAATGGTGACTTTATTGAGTTCTCTATAATCAATACAAAGACGGAGTGTGCCATCCTTCTTCTTAACAAATAAAACAGGTGCTCCCCATGGTGAAGTGCTCGGCCTAATAAATCCCTTATCTAACAACTCTTGCAATTGCAGTTTCAATTCTCTAAGTTCAGCGGGGGCCATCCTATAAGGTGGCTTGGAGATCGGCTGCGTTCCCGATATAATATCGACCGTAAACTCTATTTCTCTATCGGTCAAGTGGCCAGGCAATTCATCCGGAAAGACGTCGGGAAAATCCCTAACAATCGGGATGTCGGCTAAGTTAACATTTCCATTCTGATCACTCAGTATACTGCACAAGTAACCTCGACACCCTTTCTGAATTAACTTACAGGCCTTAATGGACGAAATCAAGTATGGTGGGGGCACTATCCCTTTTCCCTGGAAAATAACCTCGGCTAGGTTTGGGGGTCTCAAGGTGACACTTTTCGAAACACAATTAATAGATGCATTGTTCGCGACTAACCAATCCATTCCCAGTATAATATCAAAATGAGTTATGTCTAGAGGCATCAGATCTACTAACAGTTCAACATTTTCGATCACAATAATACATGCTCTGTAAATGGATGCAACAATCATAGATTTCCCAGATGGAGTAGATACAAACAACACATAGTCAAGGGGCTCTAGTTCTCTATTAATTTTCACGGCAAACTTAGTGGATATAAACGAATGAGTAGAACCCGAATCAATCAACACACAAGCATCTTGGGAGCAAATTAGTAAAATACCTGACACCACTGCCTCAGCATTCTGAGTGTCTCCTGGTACTAATGCAAACACTCTGCCCTGTCTCATCTGTCCTCTCCCAGCATTTCCCTTCTGAACGGAACCCGAGGTATTTTCTCCTTTCTTGTTGTTATCAGTCTTTGTTTTGGGGCAATCCCTCACATAATGGCCCATCTCGCCACATTCATAACAGGCTCCAGACGTTCGTCGGCAGATCCCAAAATGCTGTTTCCCACAATCCGAACACGTCGGTTTAACACTCCCTTCCTGCCTTAGGTTACCAGTACTGTCCATGTTCGTTCTCTTCTTGGTGTTCAGCTGTCCTCGGCGATTGTCATAGTTCTGCCTCTTTCTCTGATTTTCTCCCGAGCTCTGGTATCGGTTCAAATTAGCTTCGGCGTGAATGGCTTTGTCCAATACTTCGGCATAAGTCGGCATATCGAGTAAACTCACCCTGTCTTGAATCGGTCCACGAAGCCCACACTCGAACTTCCTGGCCTTCATGTATTCATCGTTGGTCATGTGAGGAACAAACCTTACCAGTTCAGTAAAAGCGCGGTCATATTCCGCCACTGTTCTGTTGCCTTGCGTCAGAGTATGAAATTCGGTAGCCTTGCGGTTTCAAACACTGAGGGGAAAATGTTTCTTGTAGAACAACTCTAAGAATCGGGTCCAGGTCAAATCTGGGTTGCTCTCTCTAACCATCATCCACCACCTACGGGCGTCATCATCTAATGTGAATGCTGCCAACGTCACTTTCTGTGCGTCGGTGCTAGGGAAGATCTCGAATAACTTCTCCATTTCCAAAACCCATGCCTCGGCCTTCATCGGCTCAATACCTCCAGAGAATCTCGGTGGCCTCATTTTCTTGAACTCCCTGATCAAAGCGATCGTGCCATCCCCATATAAGGCTGGTTGCGGGGGAATTTGCGGCACTGGCGGAGGTGGAACTACATTCCGGCCGTTGGTCTGCTCGGCCTGAGTCGACGTAGCATTAGTGAACTGCTGTCTGGTTTGCCTCAACTCGCGGGCCAAACCTTCAACTAGTCTTTCCAATCTGTCCATTCTGTCTTCGGGCTGATCTCGGCCAAGTGGTGGTCTACCCCTCCTCATGTTACTATGAGCGTGCAAAGTATGACTTTAAAACAATTAAGCAAATAACCACATAGGCAAATAGCAAATAAGCATATCAAGACAATGCACACTTCACTCAAACAACAAACACCATGATACAACCCTAACATCTTTCTAAGGGAAATCCTATGCTCTTCAGGACTCAAAGTGTGTGAATAACGTATACCGAGGAACTTGTGCTCTGATACCATTCTGTCACGACCCCAAACCGCCCCTAGTAGTTTGGTGCCGTGATGGCCAGTAATCCGTAATTACCGAAGGCCAACTTTTCAAAACTTAACACATTCAGAGTATGAATATAGGGGGCTCACAAATGCGGAAGCAATAAATTAAATACAAGTGGTCCATAAGAGCTGTGCGTAGATCAAAGCAATGCCAAACATTCCAATTAACTTCACAACTTAAATACAACAAGGTAAAATTACATGTTACATCTTGATCAAAAGGCTTCTCGAGCCGACATATACAAAATACAGCTAATACAAGTCAAGAAGCATGATTTTCAAGATTTGCCGACATGCAAAGTAGGCATCGCCGACGTAAATGCAAAAGCAAGCCGACATAAGTACAAATCCAAAACAAGCATCCAAACGATCTAGGCGTCGCCGCCGTCCTGCTCATCACCTACATATATATAGAGGGGTGAGTACAAAACTCAGTGAATGGTACTAAAAATAAAGGTTTTACATGAATAAAGCCGAGGTCCTTCAAAACGAAACACATCAAACTTAGCAAGGTAAGGGATGAACCGTATTCATCAATCAAACATTACAAGTATCCAAAGGTGTTTACTGACATAGGCAAAACAAGAGATGAACCGTATTCATCATACAAGTATCGTAACATCGGCAAAGCAAGGGATGAACCGTATTCATCATACAAGTATCGTAACATCGGCAAAGCAAGGGATGAACCGTATTCATCATACAAGTAACGTAACGTCGGCAAAGCAAGGGATGAACCGTATTCATCATACAAGTATCGTAACATCGGCAAAGCAAGGGATGAACCGTATTCATCATTCAATTATCATAACATCGGCGAAGCAAGGGATGAACCGTATTCATCAGTCAAGTATCATAACATTGGCGAAACAAGGGATGAACCGTATTCATTATTCAATTATCATAACATCGGCGAAGCAAGGGATGAACCGTATTCATCAGTCAATTATCATAACATCGCGAAGCAAGGGATGAACCGTATTCATCAGTCCATTATCATAACATCGGCGAAGCAAGGGATGAACCGTATTCATCAGTCAAGTATCATAACATCGGCAAAACAAGGGATGAACCGTATTCATCATTCAATTATCAAAAGCTGTACGATCCGTAATCGTTTGGTCAAGAGTATTGCGAAAGTTTAGAGTCCTCCAATACAAGGGACTTGTGCACTTGGTACCGCGAAAGTTTAGAGTCCTCCAGTACAAGGGACTTGTGTTACTTAGGCCCGTAGCCCGATTTAACAAGGACCGTATCCTTTTATACTTAGTACTGCGAAAGTTTAGAGTCCTCCAGCACAAGGGACTTGTGTTACTTAGGCCCGTAGCCCGATTTAACAAGGACCGTATCCTTTTATGCTTAGTACTGCGAAAGTTTAGAGTCCTCCAGCACAAGGGACTTGTGTTACTTAGGCCCGTAGCCCGATTTAACAAGGACCGTATCCTTTTCAAAGATGGCATCAAAACAAGGAGTATACTTGGCACATCAAAACAAGAGCTATTTATTCATGCTAAACAAATACTTTGTCAAAACAAGGCAAGCAAGGTTTATCAAAACAAGTATAACATAGCTTTATCAATAATACCACTCACCTAGTTCTTCAGGTGTAGATTCAAAGCAAATATCAAGGACCTACAATCACATGGCAAGTCACATTCTCAAAGCAAGCTCTATATACATGCAAATGATCTCGGCATTCTTGCCAGATCCAAGTCAAAGACAAAGCAAAACAAGCTGGGAGCTTAAACACTGCTCCCGTTCAAGAAAACACACTGGGTACCGTCCAGGACTACGCCGAGGTCCCGCTAAACAAAGTCAGAAAAACCCGGGTTTCCCTTTGAAGAATATGAAGAACATGATCATTTGAAAGATGGATGCAAGTTCACAACTTGCTACAAAAATCTGAGTTTTCATGCCAAGAGTTCAAAATATATGGACCTGGGTACCTATCAAAGAAAGGCATGCAAGAACAAACACAAAACATGATTTTCGTTCTAAACTCTTCGATCAAAACGAGATTTTCTTCAAGAACACATGAAAAACCATTTTCTCTTTCCAAAACCAACTTCAAAACAATGCATGACATGCAAAACAAATCCGATCATGCAATGCAGCTAGGTATTCAGCAAGAACAATCAAAGGGGATCAAGATTCTAACCTCAAAACTCGGATCTAATGGTTCAAGCCACAAAGATCAAGCTTGGAAGACAACTCTCACTCAAGAACTCTTCTTCCTCCTTTCTAGAGCTTCTCTCTCTAAAACAAAGATTTGAGACAAGAAATGATTTGTTTCAAGGTCTGTCGGCTGCCTTAACAAACAGCTCGGACACGTGGCATTATCGGGTTGGTTCAGCTCCAAAAAGGTGATTGATAGACAAGACAGCCTCTGACAAATCGTATGCAGCAAGCTCGGGTAAGACACATCGGCAAAGAGATGACATCGGCTCAAAACAAGGGTCCAACAACGGGATAGAAAAACATCGGCTAGGGAGGACGACACTTGACTAAGCTGTGCCACACCTTGGCCGGGGTGCGCCACATCTCGGCCTAGGCCATACCTGCCTGCGGACAAGGTTCAAGTGCGAAACATCTCGGCAAAGAATGCCCGATGTGAAGATGGGGTTAAACAAGACCTCAAGATAGTTCTAAGTACAAAGGGTCAAAGGCGGACTAAGCTCAAGATGATCTCGGCTACGCACACACACTAAGCAAGAAACAAAATCGTGTAAACAACTTAAGCGAACCAAGGCAAGATAAAACCTTCAAATTAACATAACAAGCAAGACCATGCAAGAATGTACACAAATATGGCAAGAGTAAGGTGAGGATCGTTACATTGCCAGTCTTCATTGATTTGCAGGTCGACCAATCTTCAGCTCTTCGAGCACATCTGGCATTTTTGCCCCTAGTTCCAGGGATACTTCTGATCTAGCTTTGCAAGGTTCTTTTGGCGACATCTGATCCCCTTGATCTGACTTTTCTTGCCCCTAGTTTGAGGGCTGCTTTAAATATGGCCACACAGGCCTCCTTTGATGGTTGACCATTGACCATTCTGAATTTAAGTCGAAGGTTTGAAAATGAGGGGTCAAGTCTCGAGGCTGAGAGCAATCCTAGGCTGCACAACCTCAAGAGCGATTCCACACAGGTCTTCGCAGGATCACGCAAAACATTTTTTTTTGAAATCTTTTAAGAAAGCGACTAGTAGCTCGTGCTGAAGACAGTGTGAGACCAATCTGGATCAAGCCAGGATCCTTCTCAGTACTCACATTAACAAGCATGATCTTAATCATTAAAGGCTTAGCATGCCTTTCTTTATCTCAAATGATCAAATTTTGCAAAACCCAAGGAATTCCTTCCTCTTCGTTTTCACCGCAGTGTTCAAGAAGTTTTGAAAAACTTAGGCCAACGCAATGATTTTGGGGTGCAGAAGAGTAGGCAAAAAGTACTACCGTTTCATTCAAACTTTCTGGCACAACTGGCACAAGGTAGAAGTAAGCACAAAAGCATGAAAAACCACTGCTGTTTCATTCAAAACTGTTGGTGTAACAGGCTCTATGGCAGAGACAGACTCAAGAGAAAGCAAAAAGACAGACACAAAACAAAATAGTGATGCCCGAGGTAACACCCTCGGAATCACCTGACTCTAACAAAACAAGACTGACTCGATACAACAAGACAGACCTGACCGACTCAGTACAAAAGACTGACCATATACAAAACAACAAAACTGACCCAATACCCAAGTCAGAAAGTACAAAAACTAGTGTTCGCACATTGCTCAAAACTGTGCGTGTCAAACACCACATCTGAAGTAAACTGAGCGCCGCCCGCAGGTGGTTCATCCCCCGATCGCACCGCATTATCCCCCAGGTTCATTGATCCAATGACGATAGACTTTGTTGAGTTGGTGCGACGATGACCTTATTGTCAATCAGATCTTGTATTTCGTGGCAAAGACGGAAAAAACCATCAGTGACATGGCCGACTTGCTGATGAAAGGCACAGTACTTGGTCGGATCATGGGAGGAAGGAAGTCTATCTGGCAGTGGTCGCGGCTCCAGGGGTTTCAGATCCCCCTCTTTAATTAGAACCTTCAAGGCCGCCGATGGAGACATGTACAGTGGTGCGAACACCCTCTGGCCCTGAGGTGGGTGTTTTGAAGTTTGTGGAGTTTTGCTAGATGCACCAGCAAAGGGATTGGTAGGCGCTGACTGGGTTTGCTGATCTCTTCCGAGCGAGGGTTTAGAGCTGAAAGGAACATTCCTGGTACAGCGGCCCTTCTCCCGGTACAGCGGCCCTTCTCCCGGCTTGCCTCTTGATTTAGACTGCTCTCATTCTGAGTGGCGAAAGTGTCATCTATAATTTTTGCAACAACTGCGAGTACTTGCTGTTTGTTCAGCCCTTCGGCTTTCAAAGCCTCAATATCCCACTGAAGGTGTTCATGGGGACCAATGCCTGCCCCTACCTTGTTCTTACCACTTGCCTCCACTTTACCAAGGGATTGGCCTTCTTCAAATGCAACCTGTCCCAAGGTTGGGGAACCTTTAGATATGAATTCCCTGGTACGTGATGTGGTCGATGATGGGGCCAAAACCCCAAAGGCCATATCTGCCACAGTTCTCTGAAGGTCTTCAATCATTTTCATCAGCTCAGAAGTAGTGGGTTCGTGGGTTTGAGATGATTGGGGTTCAGATGCACCCATCATGCATAAGTCCAGGCTCTCTGGGATAAACACATTAGGCTTGGGTAGATGGGCCGGGGTGATGTATACGCCGGGGTCGTAAGGGACGACCAGTGTGTGGATTAGATTGAGATGTGGATGATGTACTTGGTCATTGGGGCCTGAAGGTGGAGCTATCGTCTGGTTGTCGATGAGATTTTGGACCTCATGACGAAGGCGGTAGCAACGGTCGGTGCCATGACCGCGCTGCTGATGGTACATGCAGTACTTGGAGGGATTATGTCTGGCTGGAAGTGGGTTAGGAAGAGGTTGAGGATCGAGGGGTTTGAGATGCCCTCTTTCCATCAAGACTTTTAGTGCGCTAGTCAGGCTTATATAAAGGGGGGTGAAAGTTCTGCCTTGAGCTCGGGCTGGGCCGGCAGTTTGTAGGCTTGGATCGGAAAAAGGGTCAGCTGTGGCGACTGTATTGATTTCGGTGGGTTTGGGAATAGTGCTACTACCAGCATTGGTACTCCTTGAAATCACCCTCCTTGTCGGTTCACTTGTTCTGGGGATGATCCCACTGTTGAACGCATTCTCGACCTGAACCCCCAGTTCATGCAAACTTTTGAAAGTGAATAGTGGAGCGACTATCAACTTTTGCAACATATCGTGCTCGAGGTTTCGCACCATCATCTGCACTTGATCCCTCTCGGAAGGCCGATCTGTCATCTGTGTTGCCTCTGCCCTCCACCTTGCTACAAAGTCCACAAAAGACTCTGTTGGGTTCTGGCGGGTTGTTTCAAGCTCTTGCATGGTCATTTCAACTTGGGTATTGTAGGAATACTGATCGACAGAGGCCTCAGCCAATTCTTCCCAGTCTTGCTTCACTTTGTCCTCCAACTTAGTGTACCAAGTGGCTGCTACACCCGACAGGGTTCTTCCATACAGAGAGAGTTTCTGTGGCTTGGTCAGACCCATCGGCTTCAGGATATCCAAGAAAAGTCGGATATGTACCATTGGATCTCCAGACCCGTCGAAACGGTCAATATATGGCATTTTGAATCTGTCTGGGAGCCATACGGCAGACTCAGTCTGCCCATCCTCAATGTCGGGAATGGAATTAAGCCCCTGTGCCTTTTTGAAGTGCTTTTCAAGGTTTGTAATTTTCACTGCAGTCGGATTGAGCTCATTAACATCAAGGGAATAAAACCTCTCATTAGGCTGCACCAGGGGTCTGAGCACTTGAGCTTGAGTCAACCTTTCTCGAGGATTCGGACACTGCAAATCTTCAACTGGCGGAAGTGGGTCAAAGTTTGGCTGGGGTCCCAAAGCTGGATGTGAGGCAGATGCCCCAGATGGATGCTGCATTTCAATACTGGTCTCAGCCTGCATGGTAGTTCCCTGATTTAACGCTGCTATCATGGCCACAAATTCTTCCGAACCCTGGGCCATCATGGTCTGCTGAGTCTGAACAAAGGCGACGTGACTGGCGACTGACGGATCAGATGAACCGGTGAGCCCTGACTAGCCTTTCTTTGCCTTGCCTCAGCGAAAGAACACTGGTTGCCCTTGAATTGAATTTCTGACCTAACAAAGTCTATCAACACTAGTCCAATGTACCCCGGGGATATCGGAGCCTTCTGAAGCTATAGTTCCAGGACTACCTAGCAAAAGAGAAAACAGACAACATCTCAGCACAATTTCACTGGAACGGATTTGAGCATACTAGGATGACTGTACTCAATACTGATCACTGTTTCCCAAATATCTGCCTGTAAACTGATACCCTCGGGTAAAACCGATTCCCCAAATACTAAGGCTGATGCCCACAGGCCTGATGCCCAGACTTGCACACTGGTATATGCGTTCCTGTAGAGATACACTCTAAAAGCACATAGCAAGTAAGAGAGAGCCAAAACACCCCTATGTTGGGGTAGGGTTTCCCTGTCCTATTTTGTCAGGAACTAGGGTTTCACTACGCACACAGCGGTTTCAAACAACCTAACATCGGGTGAGCAACCTGTCCTAGTTTGGAATGGTCACTATGGTTTCCGAATATGCACTAGGTCGAATGGTCAAAAAGGGTGCCCCGGTAAAACCAGGGTTTGTGTTCCCATACTGTTAGAGCCCATAACCGGTCAGCCTTATGGTCATGTCTTGACAAGACAAGCCTCCGGCAAACTGTTCAGGAATGGCAGATGGCAAACACTGTGTTCCTAGTTCCACCAATGCACATGCAATGAAAAGAAACACATAAATGAAATCAAAACAGGATATCACAAGTTCGAGTCAAGCCCTCAAATATCCCCAGCAGAGTCGCCAGAAACTGTAGACGCGCCCGCGAGGGACCCTGCTACAGTTCGGACTCGATTTGTGTCACGGTTCTTAATCTGAACCAAAGAGTCCAAATCTGGCAAATCATTTTGAGAAACAGATTTTTTAGAAAAAGAAGTGCCAAACATGGACTGCTTCACCAGATACAGAGTCGCCACCTAAATATTTTTTTATGGGGGAATTTAGGAAACCCTGACTCGGTGCCGAAGGCCACATGTCCGTCATCACCGGAGTTGTCTCGGCTCGGGAGCTAGGGTACAATTAGGGAAGGTCAGCTATGAGCACCCCCTCTCGCCCGATCCGAAGATCGGCCTCTACTAACCGTGTTATCCGTTTTTGAAAACGTTATGTGTTCTTATTCCATTTATTAGCCTAGAATTACTACGTTATGCGCACAGCAAACAAGTATAGACTAGATTGCCTAATTTGGAAATAAGCATTACATATCCGTTTGTTTTGGAAAAAATGTTTTGGAATTTGCTACTCGCAAGTAGGCTAAAAATACGGATTTCAATGAGTTTTTCCAACTCAGACAATCCAACCTTCACCCACAGGCATTCAAGCAGTTTATCACATAAGCATCTAGCCACATGGTAAGCATGCTGTCATAATAGCATTCACACGCATGCGACATGCTAAAGCATGAAAATACTTACATCGTACTCCGTGCCAAAACAATAAACTAGTTAGCCAACATGCATGGTCCTAGTTTATGTTAAATTGACTAATGCAACACATACATGATGCAATTAGAGTAGGCTTGGCTAACCTAAACATGGCATGTGAAATGCAATCAATTGATGCACGTATTCAATTTGGAATTGAAATACAAATGCAGTTAGCATGATGTACCGAGCCCGGTGCATGCAAGACAAATGTATGGATGCACGCATGCATAGCATAAGGTATGCTAATTTAAACATGCCCTAATCTACCATCATAAGCAGGTAAATAAAAGGGAAGAAAGAAGTGGGGGTTGGAAGACATTGACACACTCACCCACACTTATTACAGATTCGTCCTCGCTCGGAGGGACCAAAAGAATAATACAGATAATTAACCCACAAGCTAATTAAATATTACCAATTGCCTAATTAGCTAACAAACTAACTAAGCTAGGAAAAATAGTAAACTGCCTCGGGAAGGGAATCCGATGCAATACGTGCTTGGGTCTTGCTCGGAAGTGCACCGCCATGCATAGGCTGCCTCTGTTTTCCTTGATGTACTCCTCTAGAGGCTGCCAAAACCTCAGGGTTGCTTCTCTGGATACTGGGGAATGCCATCGGCTGGGTAGAATGCCCACCGGCAGTGGCATGTGATCACCGGCCATTGGTGAAGCTATCGGTAGAGGGAGGATTGCCGGTCGGCACTTAGCACTGCCGGTCGGCAGAAAGCTCCTGCAGAATCTGCAATTGGCAGCAACAGAGGGCAAGGTAGAGCATGGCAATACAATTCAAGGCATATATGCACCAATCATGTCCCTTATCATGTTAATGACTCAAAGGGACATGCTCCTTGGTTCTCGGACCATCAATCGCGCATTTCCATGTGTGATGGCCCAAAGGACCAAGTGTGCACATTTTTGATGTCAAATGCAATGCAAACCAACGAACCAAAGTCCAATTCCTATCACTAGATCAAGGAGCAAGACATGCATGCTAAATGTAATGCAACCAAGGAATACAAGCTAAGGATGCAACATGGAAATGCAAGATGCACATACAAGCATGCAAACAAACATGCAAGGTAAGCATGCGAGCAAACAAATAATGGACTTAAACATGATTTGGGCAACTCTAATAAGGCACAAAACAGTGGCCAAAGTGACCAAAATAAGGGACTAAACACATACACACATGCACATATTAAAGGGGCCAACACTTAAGCACAAATGGGACAACTCTCAAACACATTTGGAAGAGGATAATCATGGACATATGGTATGCAAGGTAAGCATTGAAAATCATGTAAAGATGGTGCCAAACCAAGCAAACAAAATAGACTAAGCATGCAAAAAAATGGCCCAAGTACTTGAAGCAAGTCAAAGGGGCTTGAACCATGACCAAGTCAACCAAGCCCCACAAGGCTAAGAGGACTTAAAATAGGTTCAAGCCAGACCTAGACCATGCAAAGAGGACCCCCTAGATGGCATCTAAGTGGCTCGACTTCAAAGGCATGTACAATGGCCAAAACATGGAATATGCTACACAAGCTTTCAAAGCATTAAAGAGGTGTCCAAGGCAAGCATACAAGCATGTCAAAGGGACTGCAATTACATGACAAATGGTCCCAACCCACTAAATTAAGGCAAGGATGCTTGCTATACATTCACACACTTAAGGCCAACAAGCCAAAAATGCAAAGGGGCTATACAATGCATGCCATGGCCGACCCAAACAACTATGGACAGACCTCTAGCATGGTAAAACAAGCATAGAAGCTTCACAAAACTAGACCCAAAACAAGCTTGAACAAAGGTTTACAACCTAAGGCATGTTAAGGCCTAAACATGGCATTACAAGGTAGGTATGCTAAGCATGCATGGTGTACCAAAACCAACAATAAACAGAGGCATATTATGATATAATAGGCACAAAAAACAGCCAAGGCATGGTGAAGATGAAGCTTAGCTAGATGCTCCCTCAAGAGGCCAAAAATGGTCCATTTCAAGGACAATAAGGAGAGGGGGTGGCCCTCTCCTTCTTGGGACCTCAAGGAACCATCCTCACCTCTGAAATCTCTCAAGATTTTAGTGGTGAGGAGGCCCAAACATCAAGGTCTCGGAGCTCACTCAAAATAGCACAAAATGGGGCGTTTCAAGGCCTAAGAGGGGTCAAACACCTCCAAACCACAAAACACTCTAAACAAACTATTTAGAGGGCCTAAAAACAGAACTTTTTTATATTATACACCAAGCTCAAAAACAATTTTAAGATAGGTAAAAATACAATGCAAAAATGGCGAATAAAGGGACTAGTTTCTTACCCTTGAAGACCCCTTCAACAATGGTGGACCAGCAACCTCTTTTAGGTTGAAACCAGCTCCAAAACCTCAAAAGCAACCTCTTAGAACCTTAGTAGCTAAGGGAAGGTGAAACACTATGTGTTTGTGTGCAATAGTAAGACACAAACACACTTAAACACACACAAAGGTAAAAAGAGAGAGGTATAGAGATAGAATGTGCATCAATCCTAACCCTAGAACTCAAAACCCTAATATGGCTATCTAAAATCTCTAAAGTTTCTAACCCTAAGCAAGGGAGAGAAGGGCTCCTCTTATAGAGCTTTTTGTCTTGTAAAGCTTACAAGACAAGCTTCTAAAGAGGGAGATCCCTCCATACACGTGTATGGAGGGGAGCCAAATCCAAGACAGCTGTAATAAAATATCTGCAAAAGCAGATGAACAGTAGTCGGCTGCCCAAAAATGCCATTTTGGCAAAAGAGAGTGCCGACCGGCAATAAACATTGCCGATGGCAACAAAACACCAGCCGGTGGCCTTTGGCCATGGCCGGTGATGTGTGGGGATGCCTCACAAGGCATTCCCTGCCTTTCCAAGGCAAAACACAAGTGTTTGGTGCAAAACCAGACACTAAACAGTCGGGTTCAGAGATCCTGAGGCAAGGCGCGCGAGCCGAGACCTCCGGGAACTCCAAACGAATACAAACATGGATGATCACCGGGTGTTCAGACGGTGACGTCCAAGTCTTGAGGATGGTCAAAAATAGGGTGTCTACAGCCACGAGAGACATTTAGCGTCTTTCGCCACTACTTCGACACTATCACCCCTGCCGAGGTATGTTTCATTTCAGAATTTATCTAAGCTTTGCTTTTCACTGCATATTTCAATAACAATAGATAACAAACTGTATGTCACTTTCAGATCACTTGGCAGCCCTGGGCTCCGTTGCCGGCGACGATTCGGGACCGATTTGCCGGTGCTGAGGAGACCTCGCGTTTCTGGATCTTATTGGAGGGCCCGGTCTATCGGGCTTGGTACCTGGGTGAGCGCTTCCCACGCCAGACCCTAGGGTTACCAGAGCAGATAGTCCCGGTTCACCCTCCTGAGGTCATGAGGGAGACCGAGAGACTCACTACCGAGCAGATGGGCGATTATACTATCGGTTGGGAGGCGACCCGCTTCAGAGGCGTCGGCGACTACAGAGAGTACGTGCAGACGTACATTATGCGGTCTCTGAGTGGCGGCCGTTGAGCTGAGGGAGCCAGGCCCGTGGCGCCAGCAGCTAGGGCAGGAGCGGGAGCTGGAGCAAGAGCATCGAGGAGGGCTCGAGTCCGTGGCAGGGGCGGAGTTCAGGGAGGACGGGGGACCGGTTGGCCTGCTCTGCCCACTTTACTGACATACAGAGGGCAGGATGGGGTGACCTACCAGATCCCCTTTGCTCCTCCCCCGGCTGGTCATGAGTTAGTCGGCTTCCCCGACTTGCCTCCGGTATGTATTACTTCATTTTGCATCTTGCATTGGCATTTCATTTCAGTTTATTTGATATTTCGCAGAATACTGATATATCTTGTACTTTCGCAGGCGTCCTCCGAGTACACCCGGCAGTCCGTGGAGTTGAATGCCTCCATGATGGGGATGCTACAGCGGACCTTTGACCTCCTGGCCCTCTATTGTATTCCGGTATGTTCTTCTGACGATGGTCTCAAACCATTCATAAGCTGATTCACGTAGTCTGATGCACGACACAACACCTGACACACTGATCTCAAAGCATCTGATACACTCCACACACTGCATTTATACACTGCACTCTGCGCTGACAAACTGCTCACGGCATTCATACACTGTACTCATACACTGCATTCTGCACTAATAAACTGCTCACGGCATTCATACACTGTACTCACACACCGCATTCTGCACTGACAAACTGCTCACGGCATTTATACGCTGTACTCATACACTGCATTCTGTACTGATAAATTGTCCACAGTATACTGATGCATTTGCCTTTTATGTACTTTTTCAGCCTCCCTTCCAGATTCTCGTTGTAGGAGGTGCCCCAGCTGGGCCTTCCGTCCCCGCCCGAGGAAGAGATGAGGAGGGCAGAGTATTCCCCCGCACCAAGGCGGGGCGCACTCATGTCGGGAGTAGTTCGCGGGCTCCAGTCCCTGATGATGATGACGAGGAGTTGGAGGCGGAGGCAGAGTCATCAGAGGAGGAGACCGGAGGCAGCACTGGCTCGGGCTCTGATGACGATGCTGATGATGCTCCTGGACCTTCGTCCAGGAAGAGGACTAGGACAGACCGATTGCCCTCGGAGCCGCTTGACATGGATATAGATTTTTGTTGTTTTTCTTCTTTCTTGTACTCTTCCCTTTTGTTGGTAGTTAGGATACTTTGTACTGCCGCAAGCAGATTTTTGTTTTCAAAACTTGTGTACTTGAAAAGATGATGAAATGAAACAGGCTTTTTATCTGAAAAAGTGTTTACATCCGTATATCTTTACATTTCATACTTTGCATTGCATCACACCATATTACACCTCAATGTAAATGAAATTGATTGGTTGTCTGAAAATTGAACACTTGCACTGTAATAATCAGATAACTAAACAGCCAACAGCAAAATAACCCAAGCAACCCACCGCCTGATTCTGGACACACAGCCCTTACTTTACTGGGGATTAATCTGCATACAGCCCATAACACAGCATTTGGTTCATTTTGCACACGGCAAATCCGGAACAAACGGCCCAATCTGACAAGACGGAACACAAAAACGGGACCAGTTGAAGTCGAAACACGCTCAGATGCCCTGAAATTTTTTCTTTTGCTTCGCACAGATGTAGAGAATGGCACAACACTCTGAGCATAAACGATTTTTGAAATTAAATAAGGGTTTTTCAAACTTGGGTCTCGAGCCTAAAACTAAACACAGCGAGAAAGACTCAAACGAAAGGTGCACGACCAGAACACGACGAGACACGCTCGGAAAGGACTCAAAACAAAAGTTAAGGAAAACAAGGCGAAGGACACGACACACAGACGTATTTACAAACAAAAGACCTCAGATCTCGAGGAGCCAGTTCCTCTGGGTGTTATTCCCACCCTTTCTGGTTTGTGATTCTCACATCACTCGGCCCTCAGGCTCAATTTTTCTCTCAAAACCCTTTTCTCACTTTTCTCTCGACTTACACCTCTCTATTCTTTATTCTCTCATTTTTCATCCCTCCCCAGGGTAATTGATGGGTGAATAGGAAGTCGTGGGTTCACGCCCAACACTGTTAGCACGCGGCTATTTCTTCTGGTGACATTCAGTCGAGGTTTCGGGTAGGGAAAGCTTCTCCCAGCGAACAGGGTGCCCTTCTGGCAAGTATGTTGACGACGGGGGAAAAACAGAACGTCTGACTCAACTGTGCCCCTAGTTCATCATTTTGACCATTTTTTGTTCGTTTTTCTCTTAAAACAGTTTTGACCAAAATGAGAGTCGGATTAACATACTTGTTCAATTTTTGATTTGAAATCATGCAAGTCGGGCCATAAGCACTGAAAATTTTCCCCTTTTTGGGTCCCAAAAATGGTCTGGTTTTGAAATAGTTTTCGAGGAAATAGTCAACTTCAGTAAAAAATTTTAAAAACTATTTTTTTGCGAACGGCCACTGCTCAACGAGCACGGAACTTACCCTCGAGATGCGCAACCTCAGATTGGAGGCAATGGAAAATTGCCCCTTGCTTGAAAGGGGTGCAGGGCAACGGAAAGTTGCCCCTGGTTTGAATGGCGACTCGCGGTGACTCGTGGCAACGGAAAGTTGCCCCTTGTTTGGATGATGCCGTAGCAGTCTGCAAACAGTCTTCATTGGTGATGGTCAAACTCTTGGACACGGAGATGACGAAGACGGTCATAACAAATATATGGACACAGTCACCTTGAAGGTGTTGAGGGCTGGACTTCAGAACGAAGTTGCCTAGATACTCCAAACATGGGAATCAAGGATGATTAAAAACCATTGCATGGACTTAGTCGCTATGAAAGCGTTGGGGGCTGGACTTCAGGATGAAGTTGCCTACGTATCCCAAACATGGGAATCAAGCCTTATGTAGTTCCGGTTATGGTACACTCGGGTATTTTAATCTTCACTTTTTAGGCTCTAATTTTTGCCAAGGCGCCCGATGCGGTTTTTCGACCTTGCGAGCCCCTCTTTTTTTTTTCATTTTCTTTTTTTTTTTCATTTCTTTTTTTCTCTTATTTTTTTTTGCATTTTCTTTTTTCTTTCTTTTTTTTTCCTTTTGCATTTTTTTTTGCCCCCTTTTTTTTCTTGTATTTTTTCTCTTGCTCTAACTTTTGCCTGGGTCGCCCTTCCGGGTTTTCGGCCCAGCGAGCCTCTCAAAGGGTAAAAGTGTAACAAGTCCATGCCAAATGGTTTTTGAAGTTGAAGCCTCTCTGTATTTAGGAGAACGGCTGTTGCAATGATTTGTAGAAGAATCCATCATGGCTGCTCCACGAGCTTCTTCTGGTGAGATCTAATCTTTTTGATTCAGCTTTGGTGCCTCTTGTTTGAGGGCCGCTTCAAAACTAGCCACACGGGCCTCCTTTGACAGTTGACCGTTGAATGTTCCGAATGAATTCGAGGTTCAAGACAAACAGGTCGAATCTTGAAGCTGAGAGCGATCCTAGGCTGCACAATCTCAAGAGCTATCCCACACAGGTTTTCACAGGGCCGCGTAAAACATTTGTTTTTGAAAGTTTTTAAGAAAGCGACAAATCGCTCGCGCCGAAGATAGTGTGGAACCAATCTGGATCAAGCCAGGATCCTTCTCAGTACTCACGCCGACAAGCATGATTTCATTCATTAAAAGGCTTAGCATGCCTCTCTTTCTCTCAAAATGATCAAAATTTTGCAAAACCCGAGGAATTCCTTCCTCTTCGTTTTTATCACCGTAGTGTTCAAAAGAGGTTTTTGAAAAACTTAGGTTAATGCAATGAGTTTGGTACGCAGGAGAGCAGGCGAGATGTACTGTCAGCCCATTCAAATCCTCTGGCACAACTAACTCACACTGAAAGCCAGCATGAAAGTGAGATAGCCACAGCTGTTTCATTCAGATTTGTTGGTATAACTGGCCCCTCAGCAGAAACAGACTCAAAAACAAAAACGGGTAATTACAAGACAAAACGGTGTTCGAGGCAACAACCCCGGAATCACCTGGTATTCTATACAAAGGGGACTGACTCGCTACAACAAGACAGACCCTTAAGCAAAACAACTGACTGAAGACAAAGAGACAGACTCAAAACAAAAGACTGACTCGATACCCAAGCCAGAATTTACAAAGCTAGCATTCACAGATGCTCAAAAATACGTGCCAGACGCGACATCCAAAATATACCAAATGCCGCCCGCAGGTGGTTCACCTTCTAATTACATACTTGCAGTATCTGTGTCCTCAAAATCCAATAACTGGGTGGTAACGGACTTGGCTGAGGTGGGCGGGAGGATAACCTCGTTGTCAATCAAATCTTGCACCTCATGACGGAGGCGGAAACAATTGTCGGTAGCGTGGCCTGTCTGCTGGTGGAACGCGTAGTACTGAGCAGCATCATGCGTAGCAGGGAGATTCTTCGGGAGAGGCCGAGGCTCCAAGGGTTTAAGGTGTCCCCTCTCGGCAAGGATCTGAAGTGCCTTAGATAGAGGCATGTAGAGAGCATGAAAGGTCCTACGCCCTCGGGGCAGGTATTTTAAAGTCTGAGTATTCTTACTAGACGCACTAGTCTAGACGTCCCCGAACGCCCCGGGAGGGTGAGCTCCCGTTCTGTTCATTTGGGGTCACTACAGCTCGGACTCTCAATTTTGTGTCATGGTTCTGAGTCTTGAACCAAAGAGTCCAAATCCGGCAAATCATTTTGAGAAACAGATTTTTGAAAAGAAGTGTCAAACATGGACTGCTTTGCCAGATACAGAGTCGCCACCTAAATATTTTTTTTAATGGGGAAATTTAGGAAACCCTGACTCGGTGCCGAAGGCCACATGTCCGTCATCACCGGAGTTGTCTCGGCTCGGGAGCTAGGGTACGATTGGGGAAGGTCAGCTATGAGCACCCCCTCTCGCCCGATCCGAAGATCGGCCTCTACTAACCGTGATATCCGTTTTTGAAAATATTATATGTTCTTATTCCAATTATTAGCCTAGAATTACTACGTTATGCGCGCAGCAAACAAGTATAGACTAGATTGCCTAATTTGGAAATAAGCATTGCATATCCGTTTGTTTCGAAAAGCGCTTTGGAATTTGCTACTCTCAAGTAGGCTAAAACACGGATTTCAATGAGTTTTTCCAACTCAAACAATCCAACCTTCACCCACAGGCATTCCAACAATTTAACACATAAGCATTTAGCCGCATGGCAAGCATACTGTCATGGTAACACTCACACGCATGCGGGATGCTAAAGCTAAAATACTTACATTGTACTTTGTGCCAAAACAATAAACTAGTTAGCAAACATGCATGTCCTAGTTCATGTCAATTGTCTAATGCAACACATACAGGATGCAGTTAGAATAGGCTCGGCTAACCTAAACATGGCATGTGAAAATGCACAACTATTACATATTCAGTTTTGAATTTGAAATACAAATGCAGTTAGCGTGATGTACCGAGCCCGGTGCATGCAATACCGATGAATAAAGCACGCATGCATAGCATAAGGTATGCTAAATTAAACATGACCTATTACTAACCATCATAAGCAGGTAAGTAAAAGGGAGAAAGAAGTGGGGGTTGGAAGACATGCACACACTCACCCACACTTATTACAGATTTGCCCTCGCTCAGAGGGACCAAATAAATAATACAAATTAATTAACTACGCAAGCTAATTAATATTACAAATCGCCTAATTAATTAATAAACTAATTAAGCTAGGAAAACAGATAAACCGCCTCGGGAGGAGGGCCAAATGCAGCGCATGCCCGGATCTTGCTCGGAAATGCACCGCCATGCATAGGTTGCCTCTGTTTTCCTTCCTTCACTCCTCTGGAGGCTGCCAAAACCTCAGGACTGCTTCCTTGGATATCGGGGAATGCCACCGGCTGGATGGAACTGTCACCGGCAGTGTGTTATGGACATCGGCACAAAATGAATCTGTCGGCAGAGAAGGGATTGCCAGTCGGCACTTGAAACTGTCGGTCGGCAAAGTGTTCCTGCAGAATCTGCAATTGACAGCAACAGAGGGCAAGGCAAAGCATGGCAGCACAATTCAAAGCATATATGCACCATTCATATCCCTTATCATGTTTGTGACTCAAAGGGGCATGTGTCTCGATTCTCGGGCCACCAATCACGCATTGCCATGCATGATGGCCCAAAGAATCAAGTATGCAACTTTCATGTCAAATGAAATGCAAACCAAACAAACAAATCAAAGCCCAATTCCTATCATCAAGTCAAGGAACAAAGCATGCATGCAAGATGCAATGCAACCTAGGCATGCAAGCTAAGGATGCAACATGGCATGGCAAGACACTTATGCAAGCATACAAGCAAACATGAGGCAATGCAAATGGATGAAAAGTTGGTCTAAAACATATGATTTAGGCAGCTCTAATTAGGCCTAAAACAAGGACCAAAATGCTATAATGAGGGACCAAATACACATGCACACATACACATGTTGAAAGGCCAACACTTAGGCACATATTGGACAACTCTCAAACACATTTGAAAGGGGTATAACATGGACTAATGGCATGCAAAGTAAGCATTGAAAATCATGTTAAGGTGGTGTCAAACCAAGCAACAAATCAAGCCAAGCGTGCAACAAATGGCTTAAGTGTTCAAAGCAAACCAATGGAGTATTGAACTACACTTAGCAAGACCAAACATGGTATGAACTTATTGACCAAAAACAGAATTTTAGCACATAAAATAAAGCCCAAAAGACCACTTAGATGGCATCTAAATGGCTCAAATTCAAAGGCATGCACAAGTGCCAAAACATGGAACATACTACACAAGCTTCCAAAGCATTAAAGAGACAACTAAAGCAAGCATGCAAGCATACTATAAGGTCTGAAATGACATGGTGGATGGTCCCAAATCACCAAATCAATGCAAAAATGTCATGCTATACACTCACACACTTAAGGCCAACAAGCCAAAATGCAAAGGGGCTATATGATGCATGCCAAATCCGACCCAAACAACCATGGACAGACCTAAAACATGGCAAAATATGCACAAAAGCTTCACAAGACCAAGCCTAAAACATGCTCTAACAAGGGCTAACAACCTAAGGCACATTGAGGCAATAACATGGCATTACATGGTAGGTATGCTAAGCACGCATGGTGTACCAAAACCAACAAAAATCAGAGGCATAATATGACATATTAAGCACAAAAAAACAGCCAAGGCATGGTTAACATGAAGCCTAGCTAGGTGCTCTCTCAAGAGGCCAAAAATGGTCCATTTCAAGGACAACAAGGAGAGGGGGTGGCCCTCTCCTTTTGGAGACTTAAAGGCACCATCTCCACCACTGAAATCCCTCAAGATTTCAGTGGTGAAGAGGCCCAAACACCAAAGTCTCGAAACTAGCACAAAATAGCACAAAATGAGGCCTTTCAAGGCCTAAGAGGGGTCAAACACCCTCAAACCACAAAACACCCTGAATAAACAATCAAGAGGGTCTAAAAACAGAACTTTTTCGTATTATACACTAAGCCCAAAAACGATTTAAAGATAGGTAGAAATAAGGTGCAAAAATGGGGAATAAAGGGGTGAGATTCTTACCCTTGAAGACCTCTTCAACAATGGTGCTCCAATGGCCCTCTTTGGCTTGAATCCAACACCAAAGCACTAAAACCAGTCCTTTAGAACCTCAGTAGCTATAGGAAGGTGAAACACTATGTGTTTGTGTGCAATAGTAAGACACAAACACACTTTAACACACACAAGAGGGAAAAAGAGAGAGATAATGTGTATCAAACCCTAACCCTAGAACTCAAACCCTAAAAATGGCTGTCTAAGCTCTCTAAAATATCTCAAGTGTCTAACCCTTGCAACAAGAGAGAGAGCCCCTCCCTTTATGGAACTTCTTGTCTTGTAAAGCTTACAAGACAAGCTTCATAAGAGGGAGATCCCTCCATACACGTGTATGGAGGGGAGCAAAAAGCAAGACAGCTGTCTTAAAATATCTGCAAAAGCAGATGCACAGTAGTCGGCCGGCCAAAAATGCCATTCTGGCAAAAAAGAGTGCCGACCGGCACTAAATAGTGCTGACCGGCAAAAAATAGTGCCGGCCGGCAATATACATTGCCGGTGGCAGCAAAAACCAGCCGGTGGCCTGTAGCCACTGCCGGTGGTGTGTGGGGATGCCTCACAAGGTATTCCCTGCCCCTCCAAGGCAAAACACAAGTGTTTGGTGTGAAACCAGACACTAAACGGTTGGGTTCAGTGATCCTGAGGCAAGGCGCGCGAGCCGAGACCTCCGGGAACTCCAAACGAACACAATCATGGATAATCACCGAGTGTTCAAACGGTGACGTCCAAGTCTTGAGGACGGTCAAAAATGGGGTGTCAACAGTTGCCCCTCTTTGACAGAACTCGAAAGTCATAACAATGACGGGAGTGAATGTCAAAGCCCAGAGACGACCCATTTTTGACAAGGCCGAAGACTTAGACAAACATGCAAGACAATCAAGATATGCGCCCGAAGGCAAGGGCAAAATGCAAGACAATGCACAGAGCCGAACATAACTTATGATCATGCAAAGAAAGCTGTAATGAAGCACACATGCGACAACTTTAAGCTAACAAACACCGAACTACACTACAATGCGGAAAGGATGTAAGAGAATTATGTAATTCTCGATACGTCTCACTCGGAGGATACAATACCTGTCCGGCTCGTCTGGTTGCACCAGCCTCAAATGAACCGTACATACAATATCGTGCCTGCAAAGAAAACAAACTTAACAGGTACAATATTGTTAACAAGATGCATAGTAGTGTACTCGAAATGCGTGACAGCGCAAAGCAAGTGGGGAGCATAACAATGCTGCGAAAATGCAGACATGTAAGTGGAGCATGCGGTCTACGCAGGCAACGAAATTGATTATGAGCATGCGGCCTACGCAGGCAGTGAAATTAACAAGTATGCGGTCTACGCAAGCAAAACATGCGGTCTACGCAGGTAATGAATTTAACAATTATGCGGTCTACGCAAGCAATACATGCGGTCTACGCAGGTAATGAAATTGAACAATAATGCGGTCTACGCAATCAAAACATGCGGTCTACGCAGGTAATGAAATTAATATGCGGTCTACGCAAGTAATAAAATTGATTACAAACATGCGGTCTACGCAGGTAATGTAATTAATATGCAGTCTACGCAAGTAATGAAAGTGATTACAAACATGCGGTCTACGCAGGTAATGTAATTAATATGCGGTCTACGCAAGTAATGGAATGATTACAAACATGCGGTCTACGCAGGTAATGTAATTAATATGCGGTCTACGCAATCAAAACATGCGGTCTACGCAGGTAATGAAATTAATATGCGGTCTACGCAATTAATAAAATTGATTACAAACATGCGGTCTACGCAGGTAATGTAATTAATATGCGGTCTACGCAAGTAATGAAAGTGATTACAAACATGCGGTCTACGCAGGTAATGTAATTAATATGCGGTCTACGCAAGTAATGGCATGATTACAAACATGCGGTCTACGTAGGTAATGTAATTAATATGCGGTCTACGCAATCAAAACATACGGTCTACGCAGGTAATGAAATTAATATGTGGTCTACGCAATTAATAAAATTGATTACAAACATGCAGTCTACGCAGGTAATGTAATTAATACGCGGTCTACGCAAGTAATGGAATGATTACAAACATGCGGTCTACGCAGGTAATGTAATTAATATGCGGTCTACGCAATCAAAACATGCGGTCTACGCAGGTAATGATATTAACAAATATGAGGTCTACGCAATCAAAACATGCGGTCTACGCAAGTAATGAGATGGATTACAATCATGCGGTCTACGCAATCAAAACATGCGCTCTACGCAGGTAATGAAATTGAATTAATAATGCGGTCTACGCAAACAAAACGTGCGGTCTACGCAAGTAATGAAATTGAACAATAATGCGGCCTACGCAAACAAAACATGCGGTCTACGCAAGTAATGAATTAATGATAATGCGGTCTACGCAAACAAAACATGCGGTCTACGCAAGTAATGAAATGATTAAACATGCGGTCTACGCAAACAAAACATGCGGTCTACGCAAGTAATGAAATTGAACAATAATGCGGTCTACGCAAACAAAACATGCGGTCTACGCAAGTAATGAAATTGAACAATAATGCGGTCTACGCAAGTAATGAATTAATGATAATGCGGTCTACGCAAACAAAACATGCGGTCTACGCAAGTAATGAAATTATTAAACATGCGGTCTACGCAAACAAAACATGCGGTCTACGCAAGTAATGAAATTGAACAATAATGCGGTCTACGCAAACAAAACATGCGGTCTACGCAAGTAATGAATTAATGATAATGCGGTCTACGCAATCAAAACGTGCGGCCTACGCAGGTAACGGAGTTGAACAATTATGCGGTCTACGTAGGCAAAACATGCGGTCTACGCAAGTAATGAAATTGAACAATAATGCGGTCTACGCAAACAAAACATGCGGTCTACGCAAGTAATGAATTAATGATAATGCGGTCCATGCAAGCAAAACATGCAGTCTACGCAAGTAATGAATTAATGATAATGCGGTCTACGCAATCAAAACATACGGTCTACGCAGGTAACGGAATTGAACAATTATGCGGTCTACGCAAGTAATGAAATAATGATAATGCGGTCAACGCAATCAAAACATGCGGTCTACGCAGGTAATGAAATTAATATGCGGTCTACGCAAGTAATAAAATTGATTACAAACATGCGGTCTACGCAGGTAATGTAATTAATATGCGGTCCACGCAATCAAAACATGCGGTCTACGCAGGTAATGAAATTAATATGCGGTCTACGCAAGTAATAAAATTGATTACAAACTTGCGGTCTACGCAGGTAATGTAATTAATATGCGGTCTACGCAAGTAATAAAATTGATTACAAACATGCGGTCTACGCAGGTAATGTAATTAATTTGCGGTCTACGCAATCAAAACATACTGTCTACGTAGGTAATGAAATTGATGATAATGCGGTCTACGCAAGTAATGAAACGATTACAAACATGCGGTCTACGCAGGTAATGTAATAAACATGCATAATAGTGCAAAGTGGATGCAACACAATGCAGGTCGCAAGGAATGCAAGACAATGCAAATGAGGCACGCATGCCAATGCAAATGAGGCAAATGAGACACGCATGCCCCATATAATGCAAAATGATGCCCAGTGCGACACGTGTGCCACACGGAATGTAAACGGACTTAAATGCATAACAACGCACGTGTTTTGGAATGCATGACAATGCATGGAATAAAAATGCAATGACAATGCATGAGAGATGTGCATGACAATGCAAGGGGTGCGTGTTACAACGCATGTAGTATGTGCATAACAATGCAACTGTGAGGCGCATGACAGCGTGATGTAATGCACCGAAATAGTGCAATGAACGCGTGTAATGCACATGGGGCAACTTCTGAATTTAAAAGGATACAAAAAGGATACACCTTGCACGAATTTGAGTGCCACGCGCAGAAGACACGACCCGAGGTCACAACGGAGGCCGATTGAGCGTCGGAGATGCACTTTCTTGCACTTTCTTGAGCTATGAAGACCAAAAACTACTCATATGGCCTAAACAAGGTTGTGGGAACACCACCGGCCGGGAGGGGAGGCCACCGGCTGTCCACCGGCTGCAAAATAACTCCATCGGCATAGTATTATGCCGGCCGGCACAAAACATTGCCGACCGGCAAAAAGTTGCTGAGTCGGGGCAGTTTCGAGATTTCACTTCGGGTGTTTTAAAATAGGGCTTCCAAACCCTATTTTTCATTTCCTCCACCTATTTTGCATTTCCTCCACCGCCGAAAACCCAAACCCTCTCTCTCTAGAGTGTTTTTCTATCCTCTTCCGCCCGTTTCTTCGCGTTCTACGCCCGTTTCGTCGTCGGATTCGCGATTTCCTTCGCGTTTCGGACATTTTCAACCGAACACATCTTCGTTTCGGTGCTTCGTTTGGCATTCCCGCCTTTTTGGAGTTTGTTCCCCTTGCTTTTCTCTTGATTTCTGTGCCCTTTCACATCCCGGCCCTTCCGGTCATTTTCGGCCTTCTCAGGAGTTGACCTTTCGGTTGACTCTTCGTATTCTAGCCCGGTTTTCCTTCCTCCGGCTATTTTCTCATCATTCCTGACATGGCGGACGACATTCCACGCGGCGGGACTCCCCCGGATCACGAGATGGATCCCGGGGTCGAGCTTCTACCTTTGCGCGAGCGACCGTTCGACCCGGCGACCTGTAGACGCGCCCGCGTGGGGCCTCGTGCTACAGTTTGGACTCGATTTGTGTCACGGTTCTAAATCTGAACCAAAGAGTCCAAATCTGGCAAATCGTTTTGAGAAACAGATTTTTTGAAAAAGTAGTGCCAAACATGGACTGCTTTGCCAGATACAGAGTCGCCACCTACATATTTTTTTTTTATGGGAGAATTTAGGAAACCCTGACTCGGTGCCGAAGGCCACATGTCCGTCATCACCGGAGTTGTCTCGGCTCGGGAGCTTGGGTACGATCGGGGAAGGTCAGCTATGAGCACCCCCTTTCGCCCGGTCCGAAGACCGGCCTCTACTAACCATGATATCCGTTTTTGAAAACTTTATGTGTTCTTAAACCAATTGTTAGCCTAGAATTACTATGTTATGCGCGCAGCAAACAAGTATAGACTAGATTGCCTAATTTGGAAATAAACATTGCATATCCGTTTGGTTTGAAAATGCTTTGGAATTTGCTACTCGCAAGTAGGCTAAAATACGGATTTCAACGAGTTTTTCCAACTCAAACAACCCAACCTTCACCCACAGGCATTTAAAGCAGTTAACACATAAGCATCTAGCCACATGTTAAGCATGCTGTTTTGGCAACATTCACACTCATGCGATATGCTAAAGCAGAAATACTTACATAGTACTCCGTGCCAAAACAAAGAACTTGTTAGCAAACATGCATGATCCAAGTCCATGTGAAGTGCCTAATGCATCGCATACAAAATGTTGCTAGAATAGGCTCGGCTATCCTAAACATGTCATGTGAAAATGCACAATTATCACGTATTCAGTTTGAAAATTGAAGTATTGATGCAATTAGCGTGATGTACCGAGCCTAATGCATGTAATACAAATGCATGGATGCACGCATGCATAGCATAAGGTATGCTAAAATAAATGTGACCTAATACTAACCATCAAAGCAGGTAAGTAAAAGGGAAGAAAGAAGTGGGGATTGGAAGACATTCACACACCCATACACACTTATTACAGATTTGCCCTCGCTCGGAGGGACCGAATAAATATTACAAATTAATTAACTACGCAAGCTAATTAATATTACAAATTAACTAATTTAATTAACAAATTAAATTAAATTAATTAAAGCAGGAAAGCGTCTCGGGAAACGCGCCACCATGCACAAGCTGCCTCTGTTTTCCTTCCTTTCCTCCTCTGGAGGCTGTCAAAGCCTCAGGACTACATCCTTGGACAGAGGGGATCATCACCGGCTGAATGGAACTTCCGCCGGCAGTGTGGTATGGCCATCGGCACAAAATAGGGTCTGTCGGCAGAGAAAAATGTGCCGGTCGGCACATTACACTGCCGGTCGGCAGAGTATTCCTGCAGAACCTGCAACTCACAGCAACAAAGGGCAAAACAAGGCATGGCAACATATTTCAAGGCATGTATGCATCAACCATGTCTCTTATCATTGTGATGACTCAAAGGGACATGTGCCTCGGTTCTTGGACCACCAATCATGCATTTCCATGCATGGTGGCCCAAAGAACCGAGTATGCATCTTTGATTTCAAATGTATGCACACCAATCAAACAAATAAGGCCCAATTCCTATCACCAATTCAAGGAACAAGGCATGCATGCGAAATGCAATGCAACCTAGGCATACAAGCTAGGAATGCAACATGGCATGGCAATCAACTCATGCAAGCATACAAGCATGCATATGGCAATACAAATGAGTGCAAAGATGGACTTAAACATGAATTAGGCGGCTCTAAAAAAAGCCTAAAACAGTAGCCAAAGTTCTATGAAATGAAGGCTAAATGGCATGCACACACACATGCACATAAGGGCCAACACTTAAGCACAAATCAAACAACATTCAAGCACACTTGAAAGGAGGAAACATGGATAATTGGCATGCAACACGAGCTCTAAAATCATGTTAGGATGGTGCCAAACCAAGCAACAAAATCAAGCCAAAACATGCAACAAATAGTCGAAGTGTTCAAAGCAAATCAATAAGGCATTGAACTACACTTAACATGACCAAACATGGCATGCATTATGCAACTAAAAAAAAACAGATTTTTAGCATGTTAAAACAAGGCCAAAGGACTCCTTAGATGGCACCTAAGTGGCTCAAATTCAAAGGCATGCAAAGGCACCAAAACATGGAGCATTGCAAAACATGCTTTCAAAGCATTAAAGAGACATGCAAGGCAATCCAACAAGCATGGAAATGGGACTGAAATAGCATGTAGGATGATTCCAAATCATCAAAACAATGCAAAGATGGCATGCTACACATGCACACACTCAAGGCCAACAAGCCCAAATACAAAGGAGCTATATAATGCATGCAAAGATCAACCCAAACGACTATGGACAGAGCTAAAGCATGGCAAAATAAGCACATAAACTTCACAAATACAAGCCTAAAACATGCTCCAACTAAGGCTAACAACCTAAGGCACATTAAGGCATAAACATGGCATTACATGGCAACTATGCTAAGCATGCATGGAGTTCCAAAACCAACTTGAAATCATGTTATATCATGGATATATAAGCATGAAAAACAAACCAAACATGCTCAACACACACTCAAGCATAGGCTTCTTTAAGAGGCCAAAATGTGCCCTTTTCAAGGACAACAAGGAGAGGGGGTGGCCCTCTCCTTCTTGGGACTTCAAAGCATCATCTTCACCACTGAAATCCCTCAAGATTTCAGTGGTGAAGAGACCTCAACACCAAAATCCCGGAGCTAGCACAAAATGGCTCAAAATGAGGCCTTTTGAGGCCTAAGGGTGGTCAACACCCCTCAAACAACAAAACACTCTTAATAAACAATAAAGAGGGCCTAAAAACAGAACTTTTTTATGTTATGCAACAAGCACAAAAACAGCTCTAAGATAGGTATAAAATCAAAGCAAAAATAAGGGAAAAAGGGACTAGTTTCTTACCCTTGTAGTCCTCTTCAACAATGGTGCTCCAATGGCCTTCTTGAGCTTGAATCTAACACCAAAATCTCAAAACACACTCTTTGGAACCTCAGCTCCAAGAGGAAGGTGAAACACTAGGTGTTTGTGTGCAATAGTAAGGCACAAAACACCTAGTGTGCAAAATGAGAGGGAAATAGAGATAGAAAGTGTATATCTAACCCTAACCCTAGAAAAACCAGAGCTCTTCTCTGTATTTCTCTCCCTCAAAAATGTCTAAGCTCTCCTTTTTGCCTTAGAGAGAGCTCTCTCTATAAGCCTCTTGTAAAGCTTACCAAACAAGCTTTGCAAGAGGGAGATCCCTCCATACACGTGTATGGAGGGGAGCAAAAGTTATACAGCTGTCCAAAAATATCTGCAAAAGCAGATGAACAGCAATCGGCCGGCAAAAAATGCCATCTTGGCCAAACAAAGTGCCGACCGGCACAAAAAAGTGCTGACCGGCAACAAATAGTGCTGACCGGCAAACTATATTGCCGGTGGCAGCAAAAACCAGCCGGTGGCATCTAGCCACTGCCGGTGATGGGTGGGGATGGTCTACAAGCCCCAACCTGCCTCTCAAAGGCAAGATGCAAGTGTTTGGTGCAAAACCAGACACTAAACGGTCGAATTCGGGGATCCTGAGGCATGGCGCGCGAGCCGAGACCTCCGGGAACTCCAAACGAACACAAACATGGATAATCACCGAGTGTTCAAACGGTGACGTCCAAGTCTTGAGGACGGTCAAAAATGGGGTGTCTACAGTTGCCCCTCTTTGACAGAACTCGAAAGTCATAACAATGACGGGAGTGAATGTCAAAGCCCAGAGACGACCCATTTTTGACAAGGCCGAAGACTCAGACAATCATGCAATACAAATAAGATATGCGCCCGGAGGCAGGGGCAAAATGCAAGACAATGCACGGAGCCGAGCATAACTTATGATCATGCAAAGAAAGCTGTAACGAAGCAAACATGCAACAGTTTTAAGCTAGCATACCAAACTACACTACAATGCAGAAAGGATGTAAGAGAATTATGGAATTCTCAATACGTCTCACTCGGGAGATACAATACCTGTGCGGCTCGTCTGGTTGCACCAGCTTCAAATGAACCGTACATACAATATCGTACCTGAAAAGAAAACAAACTTAACAGGTACAATATGGTTAGCAACATGCATGACAATGCAAATGTGGATGCAAAACGATATGCGATATATACAAAACAATGTATAAACAATGCAAATGCAGATGCAATGTAATTGAAACAATGCAAGCTACATGCAAAGCAATTGAATCGTGATCCAATCACGAGCGGTTCGAAACCACATCTATGTCAAATAGATTGATGGAGATAACAAGTCTGTCTACCACAGAACGGTCAACTGAACTGTGAGCATTGTAGACAGACGCAAGAACAAGTATTGGGTGGAATTGACATAAGTGGGGAAACAACCCGCTGGAGAAAGGACTACGATCCTAATGCCGGATGCAAAAATTACACTACAATGTAATGGATGAATATGACACGCAGGCCAAACCAAATCTTGCTTAGGAAAGGGATGTACTCATACAAGCCATGTCTAACACAGAAAAGGTGCCGCAACCCTCAACCAACATACCAGCGTGGAATCGGCGCGATACACATGCAGAACTGTGTTTTACGTGAAAAGTAAGGGCACATACCAGACCAAGCTCAACACGGAAAGGCGCAAGCCATAGATGGAAGGTGATGCAATGAATGCATGCAATCTACAATGCAATATCTACAAATATGCAATGGAATGGATACAATGGATATGGCATACAAGCCAAACCAAATCTTGCCTAGGAAAGGCATGCACACGTACGAGCCATGTGTAACACAGAAAAGGTGCCGCAACCCTCAACCAACATATCAACGTGGAATCGGCGCGATACACAAGAACTGTGTTTTAACATGAAATGTAAGGACACATACCAGACCAAGCTCAACCTGGAAAGGCGCAAGCCAAAGGCGGAAGGTGATGCAATGAATGCATGCAACCTACAATGCAATATCTACAAATATGCAATGGAATGGGTATTTACAACATGCATGACAATGCAATGCGATGCGACCTACTGGGGAAAATGCAATGGATGCATGCGAGCTACAATGGAAATGCATGACAATGCACTATGATGCAATGACTATGATTGCCACTTTCCCTATTTTACCAACAGGGTGATATACTAGGTTGGTTCAGTATCCAGAACTGAGGCGTAGACATGCTGCCCCAACCTATGGGGCTTCCATACAGATTTCAAGCCGAGGGTAAACCTCTGGGTATTTAAACCAGACTTTAGTCTCGAAACTCCCGAACCTTTGCGTTCTAGGCATAAGCCGTTCGAACTCTAGTTTCCACCGTCCCAGTTGGTCTTCTAGGAACTCATCGCAAGCACAGACTGGTGGCTTTACCGGACCACTGAAAAGTCGTTCGGGCACGACGAACACCAAAGGAATTGCACCTTCAGAGGATTTAAGGTCTCCTAGACCGGGATGCAAAATGTATGCATGACAATGCATGTTTTTTTTTGTTTTGTTTTTAAATGCAAATGATGCAAGTGATGCATGTTGCATGGAATGCGCGACAACACGCGGCTCTCGAAGTGCACGACAATGCGAACACTAAAGGTCTTACACCTTCCAAGGATTTAAGGTCTCCTAGACCGTACGTGTTTAAGGTCTCGCCAGACCATGCGTGTTTAAGGTCTCGCCAGACCGTGCGTGTTTAAGGTCTCGCCAGACCGTGCGTGTTTAAGGTCTCGCCAGACCATGCGTGTTTAAGGTCTCGCCAGACCATGCGTGTTTAAGGTCTCGCCAGACCATGCGGTATTGCACGACGGTATGATGCGCAAAATAGCGCAATGCGTTAGGCAACGCGAGTGCACAGGACAGTGCGATGGAATGCATGCAAAATGCAATGAGATGCGCAAAACAGCGCGAAATTGAAATGCACAAAACAGTGCGGTGCGCAAAACAGCGCGAACAATTTGAAATGCACAAAACAGTGCGATGCGCAGGACAGCGCGAGGTTTGAAATGCACAAAACAGTGCGATGCGCAGAACAGCGCGAGCAATTCAATGCACAAAACAGTGCGATGCGCAGAACAGCGCGAACAAAATACAATGCACTAACAAGTGCAAGTAAGGTGCGCAAGATAGCGCGAACAAATGCAATGCACTAACAAGTGCAATTGAGGTGCGCAAGATAGCGCGAACAAAATGCAATGCACAAAATAGTGCGATGCGCAAAATAGCGCGAAGAAAATGTGATGCACAAAACAGTGCGATGCCGAGTGTGACGTGCATGCCACACGGAATGTAAATGGGCTCAAATGCGCAACAACGCATGTATTCGGGAATGCATGACAATGCATGGAATGGAAATGCAATGATGATGCATGAGAAATGTGCACGACAATGCAAAGGGGGTGCGTGTTGCAACGCATGTAACACGTGCATAACAATGCAAATGTGCGGCGCACAACAGTGCGATGTAATGTACCGAAGTAGTGTGATGAGTTCGTGCAACACACATGGGGCAACTTTTGAATTCAAAAAGGATACTAAAAAGGATACACCTTGCACGAATTCGAGTGCCACGCACTGAAGACACGGCCCGAAGTCAAAACGGAGGCCGGTTGAACGTCGGAGATGCACTTTCTTGCACTTTCTTGAGCTATGAAGACCCAAAACAATTCAAATGGCCTAAACAAGGCTGTGGGAACCCCACCGGCAGAAAGAGGAGGCCACCGGCTGGCCATCGGCACAAAAACAATTCCATCGGCACAAAAAAGTGCCGGCCGGCACAAAACATTGCCGACCGGCAAACAGCTGCTGGTGCGGGGCAGTTTTGTCTTTTCACCTTGGGTGTTATAAAATAGGGCTTCATGCCCTATTTCTTTACTTTTCCACCGCCGAAATCCTTCACTCTCTCTCTCTAGAGTGCTTCTCTCTCATTTTTCGCCCGTTTCTTCGCGTTCTACGCTCGTTTCGTCGTCGGATTCGCGATCCTCTTTGCGTTTCGGACATTTTCCACCGATCACATTCTCGTTTCGGTGCCTCGTTCGGCATTCTCGCCTTCTCGGGGTTTGTTCCCCTCACTTTCCTCTTCATTTCCGTGCCTCTTCACATTCCGGCCTTCCCGGCCATTTTCGACCCTCTCGGGAGTTGACTTTTCGGTTGACTCTTCGCATTCCGGCTCGGCTTTCCTTTTCCGGCCATTTTCACACCACTCTCTACATGGCGGACGACATTCCACGTGGCGGGACTCCCTCGGACCACGAGATGGACCCCGGGGTCGAGGTCTTACCACTGAGCGAGCGCCCGTTCGACCCGGCGACCTACCGGCCGGCGATTCACGTTCTGCCCCCAGACGGCCTGCGTCAGTTCCGGAGCTTTGAGAGGTACGCGGCGCCTGAGCTACTACTACGCGAGCCTACCTCCCACCTTTCATTCGGCACTCCCGAGGTAACTCTTCATCTTCTGCTTTACTTTCTGCAATGTAGGATACAAAACTGCCATAGTTAGCTGTATTCTTTAATTGCTGAAATCTGATATGCCGTAGACCGTAGTTGACTGTAAACATACATACAACTGATATCTGCTCGAGACTGACATATGCACACACACTGCACTAGCCCTGAATCACTCAAACACACGGCACACACTGCATTCTACTGCACACACACTGGTACCCAGTATTTGTCTGAATCCGTCAAACTTGCATACATGCCACATCTGTTCTAAAACACCCAAACACGCTGACACAGCACACGTATTTTCTGTAAGCACACCGGCACCCGGTATCTGCTTGAATCTGACAAACTTGCATACATGCCATATCTATCTTTTCAAAACTGCATTTTGAATGTTGTCTTGCAATTGTCATTTTCTGTTTGCAGGAGGGTTCCCATACCATTCGCGGGTATGGGAATACTGGTGCTCGGGAGTGGTATGACGAGCTCCCTGATGCGGTCCAGCGCATCGTGGATCGGGCGGGCTTCGGCACCTTCTGCCGAGGGCTCTCTAGGTTGTCCACCTGCAGACCTCTTCTTGCCGCTCTGGCGGAGAGGTGGTGGGACACCACCGATTCTTTCCACTTTTCTGCTGCGGGGGATATGACGATGACCCCTTATGACTTCTCGATGCTCACAGGCATCGGGGTAGGGGGTGATCCGATCCCCTTCGACATAGCGATGGATGAGTGGACCGCCGCTCAGGTTCATCTACTGGGGGAGGCCCCGCCGCTAGCTCGTCCAGGCTTTGTCCGATATTCCTGGTTCGAGGCACAGTTCAGGGTCCAGCCCGCACTGGGGGAGGAGACTCAGATGACCGAGGAGGACGTGGAGAGGTATGCCTGCGGCTTCCTCATGTTCCTGTTTGGGACTACTATCTTCGCCGACCGGGCGAACACCGTGCCTCTCTGCCTTCTCAGCGCACTGGTGGACGTCCGAGATATTCTGCACTTCGATTGGGGCGGCGCTGCTCTGGCCACCCTGTACGGATATATGAGCTCGGCTTCTCGCGGCAGCGGCCAGCTGCTTGGAGGTTACTGGCGGGCTTGGGAGGTACACTTCTTCTCCGCTTTTCATTTCTGTCCGATATTCTCTGCACTCTGTACACTGCACACACTGTAGTCTGCCTTAGACTTACTGTATACTGTACACACGGCACACACATACATTCTGCCTTACACTGACTGTACACTGTTCACACTGTACACAATACACGGCTCAACACACGGCTCTGCCATTTCTGCTTCATTCTGTATATCCTGCTTTATCTGATGGTCATACTGACATCTGTTTTGCAGTTGTGGGTTTACGCCTACTTCCCTAGGCTTGCACCTGTGCCAGTTGCGGAGCCTCCTCCGGCTGTTCCCTTCTCGAGTCGCTTTGACGGGGGATGCACCCAGCGACCACGGGAGACATTCGGCTTCTTCCGCCGATATTTCGACACCATCACCCCCACAGAGGTATGCTTTACTTTCAGTTCGTTTAGCTTCGCTTTCCCACTGCATGTTTCAATAACAGTAGATAACAAACTGTCTGTTACTTTCAGATCACATGGCGGCCATGGGCTTCCTTGCCGTCGGCGATGCGGGGTCGGTTCCCTGGTGCTGAGGAGACCTCGCGTTTCCGGATCTTGCTAGAGGGCCCGGTCTGTCGGGCTTGGTACCTGGGGGAGCGTTTTCTATGCCAGACCCGCGGGTTACCTGAGCAGATAGTCCCGGCTCACCCTCCTGCAGAGATGAGGGAGACCGAGGGGCTGACCACTGAGCAGCTGGAGGATTACTCCATCGGCTGGGAGGAGGCCGGCTTCCGAGGCACCGGCGACTATCAGGAGTACGTGCGGACGTACCTGATGCGACCTTTGAGCGGCCGTCGAGCAGAGGGGGCCAGGCCTGTGGCGTCGGCGGCTGGGACCGGAGCAGGAGCAGGGACTGGATCTTCGAGGAGGGCCCGAGTCCGTGGCAGGGGTGGAGTGCGAGGTGGACGAGGAGCTGGGTGGCCTGCCCTACCCGCTGTGCTGACTTTCCAGGGGCAGGGTGGGTCGACCTATCAGATCCCCTTCGCCCCTCCACCGGCTGGGCATGAGTTCATTGACATCCCCGACCTTCCGCCGGTATGTATCATTGCACTTCGTACAGTTACTCATTTCAGTTTACTTGATATTCCACAGAATACTAATGCACCTGATACCTTTGCAGGCTTCTTCTGAGTACACCCGTCAGTCGTTGGCGATGAATGCCTCGATGATGGGGATGCTCCAGCGGACATTTGACCTTCTGGCTGTCTACAGCATACCGGTATGTCCCTCTGACACTGGCCTCAAACCATTCATACTCTGCTTTACATAATCTGACGCACGGCACAACACCCGATACACTGATCTCGCAGCATCTGATACACTGCATACACTGCATTCTGCACTGTACTCTGTACTGATAAGCTGCTCACGGCATTCATACACTGTACTCACACACTGCATTCCGCACTGATAAACTGTCTACAGTATACTGATGCATTTCCCTTTTGTGTACTTTTTCAGCCTCCTTTCCAGATTCCTATGGCGGGAGGTGCTCCAGCTAGACCTTCTGTCTCTGCCCGGGGGAGAGATGAGGAGGGCAGGATATTTCCCCGTACTAGGGGAGGGCGTACTCACGTCGGGAGTAGCTCGCGAGCTCCAGTCCCGGACGACGACGACGACGAGGAGTCAGAGGCGGAGGCAGGGTCATCGGAGGAGGAGACCGGAGACGGTTCTAGCTCGGGCTCTGATGACGACGCTGTTGATGCTCCTGGACCCTCATCCAGGAAGAGGACTAGGACGGACTGACGGCCCTTGGAGTCGCTGGACACAGATGCAGATTTTTGCTATCTTTTCTTTCTTTCTTTGTACTTTCCTTTTTGTTTGGTAGATAGATTACCTTGTACTGCCGCAGGCAGGTTTTGTTTTCCAAAACTTGTATATTTGAAAAGATAGTGAAATGAAACGGACTTTTTATCTGAAAAAGTGTTTACATTTACACATTTCATGCATTGCATCGCATCTCATCATGTTACACCTCAATGTAAACGGAACTGATTGGTTGTCTGAAAATTGAACACTTGCACTGTAATAATCAGATAACTTGAACAGCCAACAACAAAATACACCCAAGCAACCCACTGCCTGATTCTTGAACACACAGCCCTTACTCTGTTGGGGATTGATCTGCACACAGCCCATAACACAGCATTCGATTCATTCTGCACACGGCGAACTCTGAACAAACGGCCCAATCTGACAAGACGGAGCTCAAAGACGGAACCGGTTGGAGTCGAAATACGCTCGAATGTAGAGAATGGCACAACATCCTGAGCATAAGCGATTTTTGAAATCGAATGAGGGTTTTTTAAACCGGGATGTCGAGCCTACAACCGAACACAGCGGGGAGGACTCAAATATAAAGGTACACGACCTAAACACAACGAGACACGCTCGGGAGAGATTCAAAACAAAAGACGAGACCGTCAAATCAAAGAGACACGACACACAGACGCGTAAACGAAGATGGGAGACCTCGGACCACGAGGAGCCAGTTCAATCTGGGTATTGTTTCCCACCCTTTCTCATTTGTGATCCTCACATCACTCAACTCTCAAGCTCGGATTTTCTCTCAAAACCCTTTTCCTCACTTTTCTCTCAACTCACACCTCTCTATTCTTCATTCTCTCATTTTTCATCCCTCCTCGGGGTGATTGATGGATAAATAGCAAGGTGTGGGTTCACGCCCGATGCCGTTAGCTCACAGCTATTTCTTCTGACGGGCAGCGTGCTCTTCTGGCAAGTACGTTGGTGACGGGGGAAAGACAGAACGCCTGACTCAACTGTGCCCCTAGTTCATCATTTTAACCATTTTTTCGTTTTTGCTTTCTACTAAAACGGTTTTGATCAAAACGAGAGTCGGATTAACGTACTTGTTCGATTTTTGATTTGAAAAGCATGCAAGTCAGGCAGCAAGCACTGAAAATTTTCCTTTTTGGATCCAAGACAATGGTCCAGTTTTGGAAAATGAAATAGTTTTCGAGAAAATAGTCAACCTCAGTAAAAAAAATTCAAAAACTATTTTTCAAACAGCTGATGCTCAACAAGCATGGAACTTACTCTTCGAGATGCGCAACCTCGGATCGGAGGCAATGGGAAATTGCCCCTGGTTTGAAGGGGGTGGGAGGCAACGGAAAGTTGCCCCTATTTTGGAAGGCGGCTCACAGCGGCTCGTGGCAACGGAAAGTTGCCCCTTGTTTGGGATGGTGCCGCAGCAATCCGCAGACAGTCTTCATTGGCGGTGGTCGAGCTCTTGGACACTGCGATGACGAAGACGGTCACAACAAATATATGGACACAGTCGCCTTTGGAGGGCGTTGGCCACTGGACTTTGAAGTCGAAACCATTGCATGGACTGGGACGCTTATGAAAGCGTTGGGGGCTGGACTTCATGATGAAGTTGCCTACGTATCCCAAACATGGGAATCAAGCCTTACGTAGTTCCGGTTAAGGTCCACTCGGGTATTTTAACCTTCACTTTGTTTGGCTCTCACTTTTGCCAAGGCGCCCAATGCGGGTTTTCGACCTTGCGAGCTTCTTTTCATTTTCTATTTCTTTTTTCATTTCTTTTCTCTTTTCTATTTTTTTTCTTTTCTTCTTTTTTTGTATCTTTTGTCTCTCTTTTTTTTTTGTATTTTTCTCTTGCTCTAACTTTTGCCTGGACCGCCCTTCCGGGTTTTCGGCCCAGCGAGCCTCTCAAAGGGTAAAAGTGTAGCAAGTCCATGCCAAATGGTTTTTTGAAATTAAAGCCTCTCTGTGTCTAGGAGAACGGCTGTTGCACTGATTTGCGGAGAATCCATCAGGGTTACTCTACGAGCTTCTTCCGGCGAGATCTACTCCTTCTGATTCGGCCTTGGTGCTTCTTGATCGAAGGCTACCTCAAAACTGGCCACACGGGCCTTTCATGGCGTTTGTCCGTTGAACTTTCTGAACATTCTGAACGGGTTCAAACTCGGAAAACAAATAGGTTGAATCTTGAGACTGAGAGCGATCCTAGGCTGCGCAATCTCAAGAGCGATTCCACACAGGTCTTCGCAGGGCTGCGTAAAACATTTGCTTTTGAAAGTTTTTAAGAAAGCGACAAATCGCTCGCGCCGAAGATAGTGTGGAACCAATCTGGATCAGGCCAGGGTCCTTCTCAGTACTCACGCCGACAAGCATGATTTCATTCATAAAAAGGCTCAGCACGCCTCTCTTTCTCTCAAAATGATCAAAATTTTGCAAAACCCGAGGAATTCCTTCCCCTTCGTTTTCATCACCGCAGTGTTCAAAAGTTTTTTTTTTTTGAAAAACTTAGGTTAATGCTATGAGTTTGGTGCGCAGGAGAGCAGGCGAGATGTACTGTCAGCCCATTCAAATTCTCTGGTCCTTATGCTGAAAGCAAGCATGAAGGTTGAGATAGCAACAGCTGTTTCAATCGGCTTTGTTGGTGTAACTGGCCCCTCGGTAGAGACAGACTCAAAACAAAAACAGATAATAATTACAAAACAAAACGGTGTTCGAGGCAACAACCCCAGAATCACCTGGTATTATATACAACGGGGACTGACTCGATACAACCCGACAGACCCTTAAGCAAAAGAGACTGACACAAGACAAAGAGACAGACTCAAAACAAAAGACTGACTCGATATCCAAGCCAGAATGTACAAAACTCGGTTTCACCGATGCTCAAAAATGCGTGCCAGACGCTTCATCAGAAATGTACCAAATGTTGCCCGCAGGCGGTTCACTTTACATACTCGCAGTATCTGAGCCCTCGAAATCCAACAACTGAGTGGTGACGGGCTTGCCCGAGGTGGGTGGTAGGATAACCTTGTTATCAATCAAATCCTGCACTTCATGACGAAGGCGGGAACATCCATCGGTACTGTGACCGGACTGCTGATGGTACGCGCAGTACAAGGTAGCATCATGGGTGGTGGGGAGATTCTTCGGGAGTGGCCAGGGCTCCAAAGGCTTAAGATGCCCATTCTTCGCCAATATTAGCAATGCCCTAGACAAAGGCATGTGGAGGTCATGAAAAACCCTGCGCCCTCGGGGCAGGTACTTTGCAGTTTGAGGATTCTTGCCAGATGCGCTGGCGAAAGGATCAGCTGGCGCTGCCTTGGCTCTTTGAACCTTCCCCGGTGCAGGGTTGGGAACTACTGGAATTGTCTGGGCATGACGGGGCCCATCCCGGTTTTCTGTCTGGCTTGAACTGCCCTTGGTTGGAGCGGGGAAAGCATCATCTACAGCTTTGGTCACTATTGCAGACGTTTGTTGTTTGTTCATCCCTCTGGCCTTCAAAGCCTCGACTGCCCACAGCAGTTGTTCAATAGGGTCGGCATCTACCTTTGCCTTATCTTTTCCTCTGGCCTCAGCCTGATCGAGGGTCTGGGTTGGTGCTGGCATGTCGTGGCTATAGCCGGAAGCCACCTCTGGCTGGCTGAGCTCTATCACAATCCGCCCCAGTAGCGGGGGCTCCTGTGGTACAAAATTCCCGGCGTACGGCGCCGCTAGCGGTGAAGCCGACATTCCATAGGCGAGGTCTGCCACAGACCTTTGGAGATCGCCTATCATCCCCATCAATTCGAAGGTGGTGGGCTCACGAGCCTGGTATAACTGGGGAGCCCAAACCGGGTGCACAACGGGCGACCTGGGCGGGTATGACATACTGATATTGGCCTCACTCTGCGGAGCGGTCCCCTGCTCCGATACAGCTGCCATAACCACAATTTCTTCTGAACTTTGTGCCGCCATAAATCCTGCCTCAGCAAGGGGGAGACACTGACTATTCTGTTTCAACTCTGCAACTCTCTGAACTGAAAGAAAAACAGACAGCATTTCAGCCCAAACTGATCGAACACGGGTGTAGCCAAACAACTGTACCCCACTGCTGATCACCGTTCCCAGATTTCTGTTCCCGAAAACTGAACCGATACCCGCGGATAACTGATTCCTACAACTGATACTGATACTGGTGTCCTCAGGTTAGATACTCTGACTTGCAAACTGACATGTGCGTTCCCTGTAGAGCAACACTCTAAAAGCACATAACAAGTAAGAGAGAGCCAAAACACCCCTATGTTGGGGTAGGGTTTCCCTGTCCTATTTTGTCAGGAGCTAGGGTTTCACTATGCACGCAGCGGTCTTCAAACAACCTAACATCGGGTAAGCAACCTGTCCTAACTTGGAATGGTCACTATGGTTCCGAATATGCACTAGGTCGAATGGTCAAAAAGGGTGCCCCGGTAAAACCGGGGTTTGTGTTCCCATGCTGTCAGAGCCCATAGCCGGTCAGCCTTATGGACATGTCTTGACAAGACAAGCCTCCGGCAAACCGTTCAGGAATGGCAGATGGCAAACACTGTGTTCCTAGGCGCACCAATGCACATGCAATGCAAAGAAACACATAAATGAAGTCAAAACAGGATATCACGAGTTCGAGTCAAACTCTCTAAAACTCCCCAGCAGAGTCGCCAGAAACTGTAGACGCGCCCGCGTGGGGCCTCGTGCTACAGTTTGGACTCGATTTGTGTCACGGTTCTAAATCTGAACCAAAGAGTCCAAATCTGGCAAATCGTTTTGAGAAACAGATTTTTTGAAAAAGTAGTGCCAAACATGGACTGCTTTGCCAGATACAGAGTCGCCACCTAAATATTTTTTTTTTATGGGAGAATTTAGGAAACCCTGACTCGGTGCCGAAGGCCACATGTCCGTCATCACCGGAGTTGTCTCGGCTCGGGAGCTTGGGTACGATCGGGGAAGGTCAGCTATGAGCACCCCCTTTCGCCCGGTCCGAAGACCGGCCTCTACTAACCATGATATCCGTTTTTGAAAACTTTATGTGTTCTTAAACCAATTGTTAGCCTAGAATTACTATGTTATGCGCGCAGCAAACAAGTATAGACTAGATTGCCTAATTTGGAAATAAACATTGCATATCCGTTTGGTTTGAAAATGCTTTGGAATTTGCTACTCGCAAGTAGGCTAAAATACGGATTTCAACGAGTTTTTCCAACTCAAACAACCCAACCTTCACCCACAGGCATTTAAAGCAGTTTAACACATAAGCATCTAGCCACATGTTAAGCATGCTGTTATGGCAACATTCACACTCATGCGATATGCTAAAGCAGAAATACTTACATAGTACTCCGTGCCAAAACAAAGAACTTGTTAGCAAACATGCATGATCCAAGTCCATGTGAAGTGCCTAATGCATCGCATACAAAATGTTGCTAGAATAGGCTCGGCTATCCTAAACATGTCATGTGAAAATGCACAATTATCACGTATTCAGTTTGAAAATTGAAGTATTGATGCAATTAGCGTGATGTACCGAGCCTAATGCATGTAATACAAATGCATGGATGCACGCATGCATAGCATAAGGTATGCTAAAATAAATGTGACCTAATACTAACCATCAAAGCAGGTAAGTAAAAGGGAAGAAAGAAGTGGGGATTGGAAGACATTCACACACCCACACACACTTATTACAGATTTGCCCTCGCTCGGAGGGACCGAATAAATATTACAAATTAATTAACTACGCAAGCTAATTAATATTACAAATTAACTAATTTAATTAACAAATTAAATTAAATTAATTAAAGCAGGAAAGCGTCTCGGGAAACGCGCCACCATGCACAAGCTGCCTCTGTTTTCCTTCCTTTCCTCCTCTGGAGGCTGTCAAAGCCTCAGGACTACATCCTTGGACAGAGGGGATCATCACCGGCTGAATGGAACTTCCGCCGGCAGTGTGGTATGGCCATCGGCACAAAATAGGGTCTGTCGGCAGAGAAAAATGTGCCGGTCGGCACATTACACTGCCGGTCGGCAGAGTATTCCTGCAGAACCTGCAACTCACAGCAACAAAGGGCAAAACAAGGCATGGCAGCATATTTCAAGGCATGTATGCATCAACCATGTCTCTTATCATTGTGATGACTCAAAGGGACATGTGCCTCGGTTCTTGGACCACCAATCATGCATTTCCATGCATGGTGGCCCAAAGAACCGAGTATGCATCTTTGATTTCAAATGTATGCACACCAATCAAACAAATAAGGCCCAATTCCTATCACCAATTCAAGGAACAAGGCATGCATGCGAAATGCAATGCAACCTAGGCATACAAGCTAGGAATGCAACATGGCATGGCAATCAACTCATGCAAGCATACAAGCATGCATATGGCAATACAAATGAGTGCAAAGATGGACTTAAACATGAATTAGGCGGCTCTAAAAAAAGCCTAAAACAGTAGCCAAAGTTCTATGAAATGAAGGCTAAATGGCATGCACACACACATGCACATAAGGGCCAACACTTAAGCACAAATCAAACAACATTCAAGCACACTTGAAAGGAGGAAACATGGATAATTGGCATGCAACACAAGCTCTAAAATCATGTTAGGATGGTGCCAAACCAAGCAACAAAATCAAGCCAAAACATGCAACAAATAGTCGAAGTGTTCAAAGCAAATCAATAAGGCATTGAACTACACTTAACATGACCAAACATGGCATGCATTATGCAACTAAAAAAAAACAGATTTTTAGCATGTTAAAACAAGGCCAAAGGACTCCTTAGATGGCACCTAAGTGGCTCAAATTCAAAGGCATGCAAAGGCACCAAAACATGGAGCATTGCAAAACATGCTTTCAAAGCATTAAAGAGACATGCAAGGCAATCCAACAAGCATGGAAATGGGACTGAAATAGCATGTAGGATGATTCCAAATCATCAAAACAATGCAAAGATGGCATGCTACACATGCACACACTCAAGGCCAACAAGCCCAAATACAAAGGAGCTATATAATGCATGCAAAGATCAACCCAAATGACTATGGACAGAGCTAAAGCATGGCAAAATAAGCACATAAACTTCACAAATACAAGCCTAAAACATGCTCCAACTAAGGCTAACAACCTAAGGCACATTAAGGCATAAACATGGCATTACATGGCAACTATGCTAAGCATGCATGGAGTTCCAAAACCAACTTGAAATCATGTTATATCATGGATATATAAGCATGAAAAACAAACCAAACATGCTCAACACACACTCAAGCATAGGCTTCTTTAAGAGGCCAAAATGTGCCCTTTTCAAGGACAACAAGGAGAGGGGGTGGCCCTCTCCTTCTTGGGACTTCAAAGCATCATCTTCACCACTGAAATCCCTCAAGATTTCAGTGGTGAAGAGACCTCAACACCAAAATCCCGGAGCTAGCACAAAATGGCTCAAAATGAGGCCTTTTGAGGCCTAAGGGTGGTCAACACCCCTCAAACAACAAAACACTCTTAATAAACAATAAAGAGGGCCTAAAAACAGAACTTTTTTATGTTATGCAACAAGCACAAAAACAGCTCTAAGATAGGTATAAAATCAAAGCAAAAATAAGGGAAAAAGGGACTAGTTTCTTACCCTTGTAGTCCTCTTCAACAATGGTGCTCCAATGGCCTTCTTGAGCTTGAATCTAACACCAAAATCTCAAAACACACTCTTTGGAACCTCAGCTCCAAGAGGAAGGTGAAACACTAGGTGTTTGTGTGCAATAGTAAGGCACAAAACACCTAGTGTGCAAAATGAGAGGGAAATAGAGATAGAAAGTGTATATCTAACCCTAACCCTAGAAAAACCAGAGCTCTTCTCTGTATTTCTCTCCCTCAAAAATGTCTAAGCTCTCCTTTTTGCCTTAGAGAGAGCTCTCTCTATAAGCCTCTTGTAAAGCTTACCAAACAAGCTTTGCAAGAGGGAGATCCCTCCATACACGTGTATGGAGGGGAGCAAAAGTTATACAGCTGTCCAAAAATATCTGCAAAAGCAGATGAACAGCAATCGGCCGGCAAAAAATGCCATCTTGGCCAAACAAAGTGCCGACCGGCACAAAAAAGTGCTGACCGGCAACAAATAGTGCTGACCGGCAAACTATATTGCCGGTGGCAGCAAAAACCAGCCGGTGGCATCTAGCCACTGCCGGTGATGGGTGGGGATGGTCTACAAGCCCCAACCTGCCTCTCAAAGGCAAGATGCAAGTGTTTGGTGCAAAACCAGACACTAAACGGTCGAATTCGGGGATCCTGAGGCATGGCGCGCGAGCCGAGACCTCCGGGAACTCCAAACGAACACAAACATGGATAATCACCGAGTGTTCAAACGGTGACGTCCAAGTCTTGAGGACGGTCAAAAATGGGGTGTCTACACGACCTACCGGCCGGCGATCCATGTTCTGCCCCCCGACGGACTCCGCCAGTTTCGGAGCTTCGAGAGGCACGTGCCACCCGAGCTATTGCTGCGCAAGCCTACCTCCCACCTGTCCTTCGGCACTTCCGAGGTAACTCTTTTTCCTCTATTTTAGTTTCTGCAATGTAGGATACAAAACTGTCAACTGCTAGTTGTACTCTTTAATTGCTTTAGCCCAGATACCCTGTATACTGTAGTTGATTGCAAATGCACTTGCAACTGATTATCTATTTGAGACTGACACATGCACACGCACTGCACTGGCCCTGAATCACCCAAATACACGGCGCACACTGTATACACACTGCATACACACCGATACCCGATAGCTGTTCGAACCTGTCAAACTTGTACTCATGCTATATCTGTTCTGAACTACCCAAGCACGCTGACTCATCACACGTTTGTAGTTTACTGTAAGCACACCGGCACCCGGTAGTTGTTTAAATCTGTTAAACCTGCACGCATGCTGCATCTGTATGCTTCTTAAAACTGCATTTTGAATGTTGTCTTGCCATTGTTATTTTCTGTTTACAGGAGGGTTCCCATACCATCCGCGGGTATGGGAACACTGGCGCTCGGGAGTGGTACGACGAGCTCCCTGACGCGGTCCGTCGCATAGTGGACCGGGCGGGCTTCGGCGCCTTCTGCCGAGGGCTCTCGCGACTCACTACTTGCAGACCTTTACTCGCCGCTCTGGCGGAGAGGTGGTGGGACACCACCGATTCATTTCACTTCTCCACAGCAGGGGACATGACGATGACCCCTTACGACTTCTCGATGCTCACAGGCATCGGGGTAGGGGGTGATCCGATCCCCTTTGATATCGACATGGATGAGTGGACTGCTGCTCAGGTCCATTTGCTTGGGGAGGCCCCACCTCTCGCTCGCCCAGGTTTTGTGCGGTACTCCTGGTTCGAGGTACAGTTTAGGGTCCAGCCTACTCTGGGTGATGCAGATCCGATGACCCCGGAGGCCGAGGAGAGGTATGCCCGCGGCTTCCTCATGTTTTTATTCGGGACGACCATCTTCGCCGACCGGGCGAACACCGTGCCTCTCTGCCTTCTCAGCGCACTGGTGGACGTCCGGGACATTTTGCACTACGACTGGGGTGGCGCCGCTCTGGCCACCCTTTACGGGTACATGAGCTCAGCTTCCCGCGGCAGCGGCCAATTGCTCGGAGGCTATTGGCGGGCTTGGGAGGTACATTTCTTCTCCGCTTTTCATTTATGCTTTTCCATCTTTTCTGTACTCTGTACACTGCACACACTGTAGTCTGCTTTATACTTGCTGTATACTGTACACACGACACACGCATATATTCTGCTTTACACTGACTGTACACTGTACACAATACACTGCACAACACGCGGCTTTGTCATTTCTGCTTTATTCTGTATTCTGTTTTATCTGATAAATGCACTGGTATTTACCTTGCAGTTGTGGGTTTACGCCTACTTTCCTAGGCTCGCTCCCGCACCAGTCACAGAGACTCCTCTGGTCGTCCCCTTTTCATGTCGTTTTGACGGGAGATGCACCCGGCGGCCACGAGAGACATTCGGCTTTTTTCGCCGATACTTCGATACCATTACCCCCGCCGAGGCATGTTTTGCTTGCAGTTTATTTAAGCTTCGCCTTTCCACTGCATATTTCAAGAAACAGTAGATAACAAACTGTATGGCATTTTCAGATCACCTGGCAGCCTTGGGCTCCTTTGCCAGCTGTGACGCGGGATCGGTTCGCCGGTGCGGATGAGACCTCACGTTTCCGGATCTTGCTGGAGGGCCCGGTCTGTCGGGCTTGGTACCTGGGGGAGCGTTTCCTACGCCAGACCCTAGGGTTACCTGAGCAGATAGTCCCGGTTCACCCTCCTGCGGATATAAGGGAGACCGAGGGGCTCACCACCGAGCAGATGGACGATTTCACTATTGGCTGGGAGGAGGCCCGCTTTAGAGGCACCGGCGACTACCGAGCGTACGTGCAGACGTACCTGATGCGACCTCTGAGCGGCGGCCGTCGAGGGGAGGGGGCCAGGCCTGCGGCGCCAGCGGCTAGGGCAGGAGTAGGAGATGGAGCAGGAGCTTCGAGAAGGGCCCGAGTCCGTGGCAGGGGCGGAGCTCAGGGAGGACGGGGGGCTGGTTGGCCCGCCCTGCCTGCTGTACTGACTTTTCGGGGGCAGGGTGGGGCGACCTATCAGATCCCCTTCGCCCCTCCGCCAGCTGATCACGAGTTCGTCGGTGTCCCCGACTTGCCTCCGGTATGTATTACTGCACTTTTGTATAGTCATTTCATTTCAGTTTATTTGATATTCCACAAAATACTGTTGCATCTAATACTTTTGCAGGCTTCTTCTGTGTACACCCGGCAGTCATTGGAGATGAATGCCTCCATGATGGGGATGCTCCAGCAGACCTTTGATCACCTGGCCCTCTACAGCATTTCGGTATGTTCTCCTGACACTGGCCTCAAACCATTCATATACTGCTTCACATAATCTAATGCATGGCACAACACCTAATACACTGATCTCACAGCATCTGACACACTGCATACACTGCATTCTGCACTGTACCCTGCACTAGTAAACTGTTCACGGCATTCATACACTGTACTCTGCATTCTGCCCTGTTAAACTGCCCACGACATCCACACACTGTACTCATACACTGCATTCTGCACCGTTAAACTGTCCACAGTATACACACACTGTACTCAAACACTGCATTCTGCACTGTTAAACTGTCCACAGTACACTGATGCATTTCCCTTTTGTGAACTTTTTCAGCCTCCTTTCCAGATTCCTATGGCGGGAGGTGCTCCAGCTGGACCTTCCGTCCCTGCCCGAGGGAGAGATGCGGAGGGCCGAGTATTCCCCCGCTCCAAGGCGGGGCGCGCTCATGTCAGGAGCAGCTCGCGAGCTCCAGTCCCGGATGATGATGATGACGAGGAGTCAGAGGCGGGGGCAGAGGCGGAGTCTGAGTCATCGGAGGAGGAGACCGGAGGCGGTTCTAGCTCGGGCTCTGACGACGATGCTGATGATGCTCCTGGACCCTCGTCCAGGAAGAGGACCAGGACAGACTGATGGCCCTGGAGTCGCTGGACATAGATTTTTGTTGTTTTTCTTTTCTTTCTTGTACTTTTCCTTTTTGATAGTCAAGATACTTGGTACTGCCGCAGGCAGATTTTGTTTTCCTCAAAACTTTGTACTTGAAAAAGATTATGAAATGAACAGATTTTTGCTTAAAAAGTGTTACATTTGCATATCTCATGTATTGCATCGCATTCCATCATGTTACACCTCAATGTAAATGAAATTGATTGGTCATCTGAAAATTGAACACTTGCACTGTAATAATCAGATAATTAAACAGCCAACAGCAAAATAACCCAAGCAACCCACTGCCTGATTCTTGGACACACAGCCCTTACTCTGTTGGGGATTAATCTGCATACAGCCCATAACACAGCATTCGGTTCATTCTGCACACAGCAAACTTGAGTGAACGGGCCAATCTGACAAGACGGAGCTCAAAGATGGAACCAGTTGGAGTTGAAACACGCTCAAATATAGAGAATGGCACCGCATTCTGGGTATAAGCAATTCTACAATTAAATGAGGGTTTTTCAAACCGGGGTATCGAGCCTACAACTGAACACAGTGGGGAGGACTCAAATATAGGTACACGACCTAAACACAACGAGACACGCTCGAAAAAAGACCTAAAACAAAGGTTGAGATAAACAAAACAAAAGACACGACATACAGACGTGTTAGCGAAGATGGGGTACCTCGGACCACGAGGAGCCAGTTCAATCTGGGTATTGTTTCCCACCCCCTTTTGATTTGTGATTCTCACATCACTCGACTCTCAAGCTCGGATTTTCTCTCAAAACCCTTTTTCTCACTTTTCTCTCAACTTACACCTCTCTATTCTTCATTCTCTCATTTTTCATCCCTCCCCAGGGTGATTAATGGATAAATAGAAAGGTGTGGGTTCATGCTCAACATCGTTAGCTCACGGCTATTTCTTCTGGCGGGTAGAGCGCTCTTCTGGCAAGTACGTCGATAACGGGGGAAAGACAGAACGCCTAACTCAACTGTGCCCCTAGTTCATCATTTTAACCATTCTTTTCGTTTTTGGTTTTCTACTAAAACAGTTTTGATCAAAATGAGAGTCGGATTAACGTACTTGTTCGATTTTTGATTTGAAAACCGTGCAAGTCAGGCTGTAAGCACTGAAAATTTTCCTTTTTGGGTCCAAGACAATGGTCCAGTTTTGGAAAGTGAAATAGTTTTCGAGAAAATAGTCAACCTCAGTAAAAATTTTCAAAAACTATTTTTCAAACAGTCAATGCTCAACGGGCATGGAACTTACTCTTTGAGATGCGCAACCTCGGATCGGAGGCAATGGAAAATTGCCCCTGGTTTGAAGGGGGTGGATAGCAACGGAAAGTTGCCCCTGGTTTGAATGGCGGCTTACAACGGCTCGTGGCAACGGAAAGTTGCCCCTTGTTTGGATGATGCCGTAGCAGTCCGCAAACAGTCTTCATTGACGGTGGCCGAACTCTTGGACACAGAGATGACGAAGACGGTTATAACCAATATATGGACACAGTCACCTTGGAGGCGTTGGCGACTGGACTTTGGGATGAAATTGAAACCATTGCATGGACTGAGACGCTATGAAAGCATTGGGGGCTGGACTTCATGATGAAGTTGCCTACGTATCCCAAACATGGGAATCAAGCCTTACGTAGTTCCGGTTAAGGTACACTCGGGTATTTTAACCTTCACTTTTCAGGCTCTAACTTTTGCCAAGGCGCCCGATGCGGGTTTTCAACCTTGCGAGCTTCTTTTCATTCATTTTCTTTTGTTCTTTTCTTTTTCTTTTCTTTTCCGCATTTTCTTTTCTTTTCTTTTCTTTTTTTGTTGTTTTTTTTTTGCATTTTTTTTTTGCTTTCTTTTTGTATTTTTCTCTTGCTCTAACTTTTGCCTGGGTCGCCCTTCCGGGTTTTCGGCCCAGCGAGCCTCTCAAAGGGTAAAAGTGTAACAAGCCCATGCCAAATGGTTTTTTTTGTTTTTTTGTAGTTGAAGCCTCTCTGTGTCTAGGAGAACGGCTGTTGCAATGATTTGCAGAAGAATCCTTCATGGTTGCTGCACGAGCTTCTTCTGGTGAGATCTACTCGTTTTGATTCGGTTTTGATGCTTCCTGCTCGAGGGCTGGCCCTGATCTGGCCATACAGACCTTGCATGACGTTTGACCGTTGAACTTTCTGAACGTTCTGAACGGTTCAAGGTTTGAAAACGAACGGGTTGAATCTTGAGGCTGAGAGCGATCCTAGGCTGCGCAATCTCAAGAGCGATTCCACACAGGTCTTCACAGGGCCGCGCAAAACATTTGTTTTTGAAAGTTTTTAAGAAAACGACAAATCACTCGTGCCGAATGTAGTGTGGAACCAATCTGGATCAAGCCAGGATCCTTCTCAGTACTCACGCCGACAAGCATGATTTCATTCATTAAAAGGCTTAGCACGCCTCTCTTTCTCTCAAAATGATCAAAATTTTGCAAAACCCGAGGAATTCCTTCCTCTTCGTTTTCATCACCGCAGTGTTCAAAAGGTTTTTTTTTTTTTTGAAAAAATTAGGTTAATGCAATGAGTTTGGCGCACAGGAGAGCAGGGGAGATGTACTGTCAGCCCAATCAAATTCTCTGGCACTTATACTGAAAGCAAGCACGAAAGTGAGATAGCAACAGCTGTTTCATTTAGATTTGTTGGTGTAACTGGCCCCTTGGCAGAAGCAGACTCAAAAACAAAACAGGTAATTACAAGACAAAACGATGTTCGGGACAACAACCCCAGAATCACCTGGTATTCTATACAAAGGGGACTGACTCGATACAACAAGACAGACCCTTATGCAAAAAGACTGACTCGAGACAAAGAGACAGACTCAAAACAAAAGACTGACTTGATACCCAAGCCAGGATTTACAAAGTTAGCGTTCACAGCCACTCCAAAATGCGTGCCAGACGCCACATTCAAAATACACCGGACGCCGCCCGCAGGTGGTTCACCTTCTGATTACATACTTGCAGTATCCTCAAAGTCCAACAGCTCGGTGGTAACAGACTTCGCTGAGGTGGGTGGGAGGATAACCTCATTGTCAATCAAATCTTGCACCTCATGACGGAGGCGGAAGCAATTGTCGGTAGCATGGCCTGTCTGCTGGTGGTACGCACAGTACTGAGCAGCATCATGCGTTGCAGGGAGATTCTTCGGGAGAGGCCGAGGCTCCAAGGGTTTAAGGTGTCCCCTCTCGGCAAGGATCTGAAGCGCCGTGGACAGAGGCATGTAGAGAGCATGAAAGGTCCTGCGCCCCCAGGGCAGGTACTTTGGAGTCTGAGCGCTCTTACTAGCCGCACAAGCGAAAGGGTCGGCAGGCGCCACTTTAGCTTTCGGATCTTTCTCGGGTGTAGGGGCGGGAATAGGAGGAACTGCCTTGGCATGACGGGGCCTATCCCGATTTTCTGACTGGCTTGAACTACCCTCAGGTGGAGTGGGGAAAGCATCCTCCACAGTCTTTGCCACAACTGCGGATATCTGTTGCTTGTTCATCCCCCCGGCTTTCAAAGCCTCGACTGCCCACAGCAGTTGTTCAATAGGATCGGCATCTGCCTTCATTTTGTCTTTTCCTCTGGCCTCAGCCTGGTCAAGGGTTTGGGTTGCTACTTCAGAGCGAAGCCCGGTTGTTGCTGACATGTCGTGGCTGTAGCTGGAAGCCACCTCTGGCTGGCTGAGCTCTATCACAATCCGCCCCAGCAGCGGGGGCTCCTGTGGTATGAAATTCGCGGCATACGGTGCCGCTAGGGGTGAAGCTGACATTCCGTAGGCGAGATCCGCCACAGACCTCTGGAGATCACCTATCAGCCCCATCAGTTCGAATGTAGTAGGCTCACGAGCCTGATATAACTGGGGTGCCCAGACCGGGTGCACAACAGGCAACCTGGGTGGATGTGACACATCAGTGTTGGCCTCACTTTGCAGAGTGATCCCCTGCTCCAATGCAGCCGTCATAACTACGATCTCTTCTGAATTCTGCGTCATCATAAGCCTTGCCTTGGCAAGGGAGAACACTGGCTATTTTCTATCAACTCTCTGACCTTCTGAACTGAAAGGAAAAACATACAGCATTTCAGCCCCAAACGGATCAAACACAGGTGTAGCCGAACAACTGTATTCCACTACTGATCACTGTTCCCCAGAAACCACTGTCCCCAAAACTGAACTGATATCCACAGGTAACTGGTTCTCAATAGTACTGATACTGGTGTCCTCAGATCTGATACTCAAACTTGCAAACTGATATATACTTTCCCTGTAGAAATACATTCTAAAAGCACATAGCAAGTAAAGAGAGCCAAAACAACCCTATGTTGGGGTAGGGTTTCCCTGTCCTATTTTGTCAGGAACTAGGGTTCCACTATGCACGCAGCAGTTCTCAAACAACCTAACATCGGGTAAGCAGCCTGTCCTAACTTGGAATGGTCACTATGGATCAGAATATGCACTAGGTCGAATGGTCGAAAAGGGTGCCCCGGTAAACCGGGGTTTGTGTTCCCATGCCGTCAGAACCCATAACCGGTCAGCCTTATGGTCATGCCTTGACAAGACAAGCCTCCGGCAAACCGTTCAGGAATGGCAGATGGCAAACACTGTGTTCTTAGGCGCACCAATGCACATGCAATGCAAAGAGACACATAAATGAAATCAAAACAGGATATCACGAGTTCGAGTCAAGCTCTCTAAAATCCCCAGCAGAGTCGCCAGAAACTGTAGACGTCCCCGAACGCCCCGGGAGGGTGAGCTCCCGTTCTGTTCATTTGGGGTCACGGTTCTGAGTCTTGAACCAAAGAGTCCAAATCCGGCAAATCGTTTTGAGAAATAGATTTTTTGAAAAGAAGTGCCAAACATGGACTGCTTTGCCAGATACAGAGTCGCCACCTAAATATTTTTTTTAATGGGGAAATTTAGGAAACCCTGACTCGGTGCCGAAGGCCACATGTCCGTCATCACCGGAGTTGTCTCGGCTCAGGAGCTAGGGTACGATTGGGGAAGGTCAGCTATGAGCACCCCCTCTCGCCCGATCCGAAGATTGGCCTCTACTAACCGTGATATCCGTTTTTGAAAATATTATATGTTCTTATTCCAATTATTAGCCTAGAATTACTACGTTATGTGCGCAGCAAACAAGTATAGACTAGATTGCCTAATTTGGAAATAAGCATTGTATATCCGTTTGTTTTAAAAAACGCTTTGGAATTTGCTACTCTCAAGTAGGCTAAAACACGGATTTCAACGAGTTTTTCCAACTCAAACAATCCAACCTTCACCCACAGGCATTCAAACAATTTAACACATAAGCACTTAGCCGCATGGCAAGCATACTGTCATGGTAACACTCACACGCATGCGGGATGCTAAAGCTAAAATACTTACATTGTACTCCGTGCCAAAACAATAAACTAGTTAGCAAACATGCATGTCCTAGTTCATGTCAATTGTCTAATGCAACACATACAGGATGCAGTTAGAATAGGCTCGGCTAACCTAAACATGGCATGTGAAAATGCACAACTATCACATATTCAGTTTTGAATTTGAAGTACAAATGCAGTTAGCGTGATGTACCGAGCCCGGTGCATGCAATACCGATGAATGATGCACGCATGCATAGCATAAGGTATGCTAAATTAAACATGACCTATTACTAACCATCATAAGCAGGTAAGTAAAAGGCAGAAAGAAGTGGGGGTTGGAAGACATGCACACACTCACCCACACTTATTACAGATTTGCCCTCGCTCGGAGGGACCAAATAAATAATACAAATTAATTAACTACGCAAGCTAATTAATATTACAAATCGCCTAATTAATTAATAAACTAATTAAGCTAGGAAAACAGATAAACCGCCTCGGGAGGAGGGCCAAATGCAGCGCATGCCCGGATCTTGCTCGGAAATGCACCGCCATGCATAGGTTGCCTCTGTTTTCCTTCCTTTACTCCCCTGGAGGCTGCCAAAACCTCAGGACTGCTTCCTTGGATATCGGGGAATGCCACCGGCTGGATGGAACTGTCACCGGCAGTGTGTTATGGACATCGGCACAAAATGAATCTGTCGGCAGAGAAGGGATTGCCGATCGGCACTTGAAACTGCCGGTCGGCAAAGTGTTCCTGCAGAATCTGCAATTGACAGCAACAGAGGGCAAGGCAAAGCATGGCAGCACAATTCAAAGCATATATGCACCATTCATGTCCCTTATCATGTTTGTGACTCAAAGGGGCATGTGTCTCGATTCTCGGGCCACCAATCACGCATTGCCATGCATGATGGCCCAAAGAATCAAGTATGCAACTTTCATGTCAAATGAAATACAAACCAAACAAACAAATCAAGGCCCAATTCCTATCATCAAGTCAAGGAACAAAGCATGCATGCAAGATGCAATGCAACCTAGGCATGCAAGCTAAGGATGCAACATGGCATGGCAAGACACTTATGCAAGCATACAAGCAAACATGAGGCAATGCAAATAGATGAAAAGGTGGTCTAAAACATATGATTTAGGCAGCTCTAATTAGGCCTAAAACAAGGGCCAGAATGCTATAATGAGGGACCAAATACACATGCACACATACACATGTTGAAAGGCCAACAGTTAGGCACATATTGGACAACTCTCAAACACATTTGGAAGGGGTATAACATGGACTAATGGCATGCAAAGTAAGCATTGAAAATCATGTTAAGGTGGTGTCAAACCAAGTAACAAATCAAGCCAAGCATGCAACAAATGGCCTAAGTGTTCAAAGCAAACCAATGGAGTATTGAACTACACTTAGCAAGACCAAACATGGTATGAACTTATTGACCAAAAAAAGAATTTTAGCACATAAAATAAAGCCCAAAAGACCACTTAGATGACATCTAAATGGCTCAAATTCAAAGGCATGCACAAGTGCCAAAACATGGAGCATACTACACAAGCTTCCAAAGCATTAAAGAGACAACTAAAGCAAGCATGCAAGCATACTATAAGGTCTGAAATGACATGGTGGATGGTCCCAAATCACCAAATCAATGCAAAAATGTCATGCTATACACTCACACACTTAAGGCCAACAAGCCAAAATGCAAAGGGGCTATATGATGCATGCCAAATCCGACCCAAACAACCATGGACAGACCTAAAACATGGCAAAATATGCACAAAAGCTTCACAAGACCAAGCCTAAAACATGCTCTAACAAGGGCTAACAACCTAAGGCACATTGAGGTAATAACATGGCATTACATGGTAGGTATGCTAAGCATGCATGGTGTACCAAAACCAACAAAAATCAGAGGCATAATATGACATATTAAGCACAAAAAAACAGCCAAGGCATGGTTAACATGAAGCCTAGCTAGGTGCTCTCTCAAGAGGCCAAAAATGGTCCATTTCAAGGACAACAAGGAGAGGGGGTCCTTTTGAAGACTTCAAGGCACCATCTCCACCACTGAAATCCCTCAAGATTTCAGTGGTGAAGAGGCCCAAACACCAAAGTCTCGAAACTAGCACAAAATAGCACAAAATGAGGCCTTTCAAGGCCTAAGAGGGGTCAAACACCCTCAAATCACAAAACACCCTTAATAAACAATCAAGAGGGTCTAAAACCAGAACTTTTTCGTATTATACACTAAGCTCAAAAACGATTTAAAGATAGGTATAAATATTGTGCAAAAATGGGGAATAAAGGGGTGAGATTCTTACCCTTGAAGACCTCTTCAACAATGGTGCTCCAATGGCCCTCTTTGGCTTGAATCAAACACCAAAGCACTAAAACCAGTCCTTTAGAACCTCAGTAGCTATAGGAAGGTGAAACACTATGTGTTTGTGTGCAATAGTAAGACACAAACACACTTTAACACACACAAGAGGGAAAAAGAGAGAGATAATGTGTATCAAACCCTAACCCTAGAACTCAAACCCTAAAAAGGCTGTCTAAGCTCTCTAAAATATCTCAAGTGTCTAACCCTTGCAACAAGAGAGAGAGCCCCTCCCTTTATGGAACTTCTTGTCTTGTAAAGCTTACAAGACAAGCTTCATAAGAGGGAGATCCCTCCATACACGTGTATGGAGGGGAGCAAAAAACAAGACAGCAGTCTTAAAATATCTGCAAAAGCAGATGCACAGTAGTCGGCCGGCCAAAAATGCCATTTTGGCAAAAAAGAGTGCCGACCGGCACTAAATAGTGCTGACCGGCAAAAAATAGTGCCGGCCGGCAATATACATTGCTGGTGGCAGCAAAAACCAGCCGGTGGCCTCTAGCCACTGCCGGTGCTGTGTGGGGATGCCTCACAAGGTATTCCCTGCCCCTCCAAGGCAAAACACAAGTGTTTGGTGTGAAACCAGACACTAAACGGTTGGGTTCAGAGATCCTGAGGCAAGGCGCGCGAGCTGAGACCTCCGGGAACTCCAAACGAACACAATCATGGATAATCACCGAGTGTTCAAACGGTGACGTCCAAGCCTGGAGGACGGTCAAAAATGGGGTGTCTGCAACTAGCAAAAGGGTTGGCAGGCACTGCCTTGGTTTTCTGATCCTTCCCAGGTGCAGGGGCGGGAATAGGAGGAACTGTTCTGGCATGACGGGGCCTATCCCGATTTCCTGACTGACTTGAACTACCCTCAGGTGGAGTGGGGAAAGCATCCTCTACAGTTTTTGCCATAACTGCGGATATCTGTTGCTTGTTCATCCCCCCGGCTTTCAAAGCCTCGACTGCCCGCAGCAGTTGTTCAATGGGATCGGCATCTGCCTTCATTTTGTTCTTGCCTCTGGCCTCAGCCGGATCGGGGGCTTGGGTTACTGCATCAGAGCAAAACCCAGTTGTTGTTGACACGTCGTGGCTGTAGCTGGAAGCCACCTCTGGCTGGCTGAGCTCTATCAGAATCCGCGCCAGTAGCGGGGGCTCCTGCGGTATGAAATTCCCGGCATATGGTGCTGCTAGCGGCGAAGCCGACATTCCATAGGCCAGATCGGCAACGGATCTCTGGAGGTCACCAATCATTCCCATCAGCTCGAATGTAGTGGGCTCGCGAGCCTGATACAACTGGGGAGTCGAGATCGGGTGCGCGACAGGCGACCTGGGCGGATGCGATACATCAACATTGGCTTCATCCTGCAAGGTGATCCCTTGATCCAGCGTAGCTGTCATAACCACAATCCCTTCTGAATTTTGCGTCATCATAAATCCGCTGTACTGAACGGTGACTGACGGATCAGATATCTGTCTTGCCCCAGCAAGGGGGAATACTAGCTACTCTGTATCAACTCTCTGAACCTCTGTACTGAAAGGAAAAACAAACAGCATTTCAGCCCAAACAGATCAAACACGGGTGTAGCCGAACAACTGCACTCTATTATTGATCATTGTTCCCCAGAATCACTGTTCTCAAAATTGAACTTGATACCTGCAGATAACTGATTCTCATAAACCGATACTGATGCCCTCAGGTTTAATACTCAATCTTGCAAACTGATATGTACGTTCCTGTAGAGATACACTCTAAAGCACATAGCAAGTAAAGAGAGCCAAAACACCTCTATGTTGGGGTAGGGTTTCCCTGTCCTATTTTGTCAGGAGCTAGGGTTCCACTATGCACGCAGCAGTTTTCAAACAACCTAACATCGGGTAAGCAACCTGTCCTAGCTTGGAATGGTCACTATGGATCCGAATATGCACTAGGTCGAATGGTCGAAAAGGGTGCCCCGGTAAAAACCGGGGTTTGTGTTCCCATACTGTCAGAGCCCATAACCGGTCAGCCTTATGGTCATGCCTTGACAAGACATGCCTCTGGCAAACCGTTCAGGAATGGCAGATGGCAAACACGGTGTCCTAGGCGCACCAATGCACATGCAATGCAAAGAGACACATAAATGAAATCAAAATAGGATATCTCGAGTTCGAGTCAAGCTCTCTAAACTCCCCAGCAGAGTCGCCAGAAACTGCAGCACGCCCGCGCGGGACCCCGCGCTACACGCTACAGTTCGAACTCGATTTTGTTTGCGGTTCTAAATCTGAACCAAAGAATCCAAATCCGGCAAATCGTTTTGAGAAAATAGATTTTTGAAAAGAAGTGCCAAACATGGACTGCTTTGCCAGATACAGAGTCGCCACCTAAATATTTTAATGGGGGAATTTAGGAAACCCTGACTCGGTGCCAAAGGCCACGTGTCCGTCATCACCAAAGTTGCCTCGGCTCAGGAACTTGGGTACGATTGGGGAAGGTCAGCCATGAGCACCCCCTCTCGTCCGATCCGAAGATCGGCCTCTACTAACCGTGAAATCCGTTTTTGAAAACGTTATGTGTTCTTATTCCAGTTATTAGCCTAGAATTACTATGTTATGCACACAGCAAACAAGTATAGACTAGATTGCCTAATTTTGGAAATAAGCATTGCATATCCGTTTGTCTTGAAAAACAATTTGGAATTTGCTACTCGCAAGTAAGCTAAAATACGGATTTCAACGAGTTTTTCCAACTCAGACAATCCAACCTTCACCCACAGGCATTCAAACAGTTTATCACATAAGCATCTAGCCACATGGTAAGCTTGCTGTCATGATAGCATTCACACGCATGCGGTATGCTAAAGCATAAATGCTTACCGAGTACTCCGAGCCAAAACAAAAAAAACTAGTAAGCCAACATGCATGGTCCTAGTTCATATCCGATTGACTAATGCAACACATACAGGATGCAATTAGAGTAGGCTCGACTAACCTAAACATGGCACGTGAAATGCAATCAATTGATGCATGTATTCAATTTGGAATTGAAGTACAAATGCAATTAGCATGATGTACCGAGCCCGGTGCACGCAAGACAAATGTATGGATGCACGCATGCATAGCATAAGGTATGCGAATTTAAACATGCCCTAATCTACCTTCATAAGCAGATAAATAAAAGGGAAGAAAGAAGTGGGGGTTGGGAGACATGCACATACTCACCCACACTTATTACAAATTTGCCCTCGCTCGGAGGGACCGAAAGAATAATATGAATTAACTAACTCGCAAGCTAATTAAGTATTACAAATCACCTAATTAATTAACAAATTAACTAAGCATAAGGAAAGCAATAAAAGGGGGGCTCGGGAAGAGGGTCCGATGCGCGCGTGCTCGGGTCTTGCTCGGAAGCGCACTGCCATGCATAGGCTGCCTCTGTTTTCCCTGCTCTGCCTCTTTGAAGACTACCAAAGTCTCAGAATTGCTTCCCTGGACGTTGGGAGACACCACCGGCTGAGTAGAATAGCCACCGGCAGTGGTATATGATCATCGGCTGTTGGTGAAGCTATCGGCCACCAATGGATTGCCGGTCGGCATTAAACACTGCCGGTCGGTAAAGAATGTCTGCAGAGCCTGCAATAGACAGCAGCAGAGGGCAAGGCATAGCCTGGCAATGCAATTCAAGCAATGTATGCACCAATCCTATCCCTTATCATGTGTATGACTCAAAGGGACATGGTCCTTGGTTCTCGGACCATCAGTCGCGCATTTCCATGCGTGATGGCCCAAGGGACCAAGTGTGCACATTTTGATGTCAAATGCATTGCAAACCAACAAACCAAAGCCCAATTCCTATCACTAGATCAAGGAACAAGACATGCATGCTAAATGCAATGCAACCTAGGCATGTAAGCTAAGGATGCAACATGGGAATGCAAGATGTACAGGCAAGCATGCAAACAAACATGCAAGGTAAGCATGCAAGCAAGCAAAGGATGGACTTAAGCATGATTTAGGCAGCTCTAATTAGGCCCAAAATAGTGGCCATAGGTGCTATGAAATGAGGACTAAACACACATACACACATGCACATGTTAAAGGGCTAACACTCAAGCACAAAAGGGCAACTCTCAAGCACACTTGAAAGAGGCATAACATGGACTAATGGCATGCAAGGTAAGCATTGAAAATCATGTTACAAAAGGTGCTAAGCCAATTAAACAAGATAAACAAGGCATGCAAACAAAGCCAAAAACCCAAGACAAGCCAAAAGGCTTAAGCCAAGACTAAGTCGACCAAGCCTCACAAGGCTAAGTGGACTTAAAATAGGTCTAATGCGAACCTAAACAACACCCAAGGGACACCTAGATGGCATCTAAGTGGCTCAAATTCAAAAGCATGCACAATGACCAAAACATGGAGCATGCAAGACAAGCTTTCAAAGCTTCAAAGAGGCATCCAAGGCAAGCATACAAGCATGTTAAAGGGACTGAAATAACATGGCAAATGGTCCCAACCCACTAAATTAAGGCAAGGATGCATGCTATACATTCACACACTTAAGGCCAACAAACCAAAAATGCAAAGGGGCTATACTAAGCATGCCAAAGTCGACCCAAACAACTATGGACAGACCTCAAACATAACAAAATAAGCACAAAAGCTTCACAAAGCCAAGCCTAAAACATGCTAGAACAATGGTTTACAACCTAAGGCATGTTAAGGCAACAAAGTGGCATTACAAGGCATGTATGCTAAGCAAGCATGGTGTACCAAAACCAACATACAACAATGCTATTTCATGGCAAAATAAGCATAAATAACAGCTAAGGCATGGTCAACATGAGGCTTAGCTAGGTGCTCATTAAAGAGGCAAAAATGGTCCTTTTCAAGGACAATAAGGAGAGGGGGTGGCCCTCCCGTTTTTGGGACTTCAAGGCACCATCCTTACCACTGAAATCCCTCAAGATTTCAGTGGTGAGGAGGCCCAAACACCAAAGTCCCGGAGCTCACTCAAAATGGCACAAAAAGGAGCCCCTCAAGGCTTAAGAGGGGTCAAACACCTCCAAACCACAAAACACTCTAAACAAACTATTTAGAGGGCCCAAAAATAGAACTTTTTTATATTATACACTAAGCTCAAAAATAGTTCTAATATAGGCAAAAATAGTATGCAAGAATGGGGAATAAAGGGGCAAACTTCTTACCCTTGAAGACCTTCTTCACAAATGGTGGACCAGCTGCTTCCTTGAGCTTAAACCAGCCCCAAAACTCCAAGAACAGACCTCTGGTCCTTCAGAACCAAGAAAAGGCGTAACACTATGTGTTTGTGTGCAATAGTAAGCCTAAACACACACTAAACACAAGAGGAAGAGAGATATAGAGCTAGGATATAGACAAACCCTAACCCTAGAACTCAAACCCTAAAATGGCTATCTAAAATGTCTAACCCCTTTCAACAAGAGAGAAGACCTCTCTTTATAGAGCTTTTTGTCTTGTAAAGCTTACAAGACAAGCTTCTAAAGAGAGAGATCCCTCCATACACGTGTATGGACGGGAGCCAAATGCAAGACAGCTGTGTCAAAATATCTGCAAAAGCAGATGCACAGTAGTTGGTCGGCCAAAGATGCAATTAACCAAAAAAAGATAGCCGACCGGCCATCCATAATGCCGGCCGGCCAAATATTTGGCCGGTGGCCACAAAACACAGCCGATGGCCTCAAGCCACGGCCGGTGATGGGTGGGGATGGTCTACAAGCCCTACCCTGCCTCTCAAAGGAAAAACACAAGTGTTTGGTGTCAAACCAAGCACAAAACAGTCGAGTCGAGAGGTCCTGCGACGAGGCGCGCTGCCAACGCTTCCGGGAACTCAAGACGAACACAAACATGGATAATCACCGAGTGTTCAAATGGTGACGTCCAAGTCTTGAGGACGGTCAAAAATGGGGTGTCTACACTTACATAGTTTGGTTCGAGTTCACTCGGGTATTAACACTCTCCTTTTGCGCTCTAACTTTTGCCAAGGCTGCCCTTTTTGGGTTTTCAACCTTGCGAGCTCAGTTTTTCTTATTTCTAATTTTTTGTACTCTAACTTTTGCCTAGGTCGCCCTTTTGGATTTTCGGCCTAGCGAGCCACTCAGGGGTAGTATTTCTTCAACCTGTTCATGTTGATTGGTTGGGAGAATTCAAGGCCATCCAAGTTCATCAGAACAACAGCTCCACCCGTCTAGATAAACTTGATGATGTATGGACCAGTCCAATTAGGTCTGAACTTGCCCCTAGGGTCGTGGATGGGAGCTCGGTTGTCTTTGAGCACCAAATTCCCTTCTTTCAGATTCCTGGACTTAACTTTCTTGTTGAAAGCCCTGGCAATCTTGCGTTGATAACCTTGGATATGGTACAGTGCTTTCAGCCTTCTCTCATCGAACAACATAAGTTCCTCGAACCTGTTCTGCTGCCAATCCGCTTCTGCTATATGGCACTCAGCCATCACCCGCAACGATGAAACCTCAACTTCAATCGGCAGAACAACCTCCATCTCATAAACCATGGAATACGGAGTTGCCCAGTAGAAGTCCGAATCGATGTTCTGAAGCCCCAAAGAGCAAATGGTAGAGCCAGTCCCTATAGGTTTCCACCATATTCTGAAGAATGTGCTTGATGTACTTGTTGGCGACCTCAATAGCTTCGTTGGTTTGCGGCTGATATGTAGATGACTTATGAAAAGCCACATTGTATTTCTCCAACAAGTCGATTACTTCCTTTTTGAAGTGGGAACCATTGTCCGATATGATCTCATTCGGGACCCCATAACGACAGATGATATTGTTCCTGATGAACTTAGCTACGTGTGACGCTTTTAGCACTGTGTAGGATTTGGCCTCGACCCACTTTGTAAAGTAGTCTATAGCCACTAGAATGTATTCATGCCCATTTGACCCCTTCGGAGTAACTGCACCAATAACATCAATTTCCTAGACTGAAAATGGCCACGGTGAAGTTTTGTTGTACAGATTCGACGGCAGAATATTCATGCGATTTGTATGGATCTGGCATTTGTGGCATCGCCGAACAAAGCCAATACAATCCTCCTCCATGGTTGACCAGTAGTAACCCTGTCTGAGAATTTTCTGAGCTAGCATCACTCCACTCATGTGCGATCCGCACTCTCCTCCATGGATGGCCTCCATTAGGCGCTTTGACTCTTCTTCATCAACACACAGTTTATGCATTCCCAAATGGCCCCGCTTATACAATTTACCCCTGCAGATGATAGACTGAGCAGCCATTCGCCGTATCGCCCTTTTATCTTTGGCATTTGCCCCTAGTGGACAAACTTCCTTCTCCAAGAAGTTCCAGATGTCATGATACCAGGGGTTTTGATCTTGTACATCACCTATTGCGGCGATTAACTCGTAGGCCGGAACATACCTCTGTTCAATAATGATTGGACGCATCCGGACTCCCAAAGGGATGTCTATCATAGAAAATAGAGTTGATAAAGCGTCAGCGAACCTGTTGCTCTCTCTTAACAGATGCGTGAAGGTTAGCTTTTCAAACCTAGGAATCAAAACATCCAGGGTTTGTTGATAGATTTTCATCTTCCCTTCTTTAACCTTCCAGTCTCCTTTGGCCCGTGACACAACTAGGTTCGAGTCCCCAATGACGTCCAACCGTTTTGCCCCTAGTTCCGGGGCAGCTTCAAAGCTAGCGATACATGCCTCATACTCTGCTTCGTTGTTTGACACCTTGAACCGAAGTTTAAAAGCTAAAGGTATGTGGGAATTGTCGGGCGCTATCAGTAACACCCCTATCCCATACCCATATTGGTTAGACGTTGTAGACTGCCCTGAGAACTCCCGAGCTCCGCGCTGTGAGGGTGCAAATTCGTTTGTTCATTAGCTACTACAGTTCGGACTTGTGTCACGATTTTGAATCTAATCTCACAAAGTGCAATGTGAGACCGATAAATCACCAAAGAGTCCAAATCGGCAAATCGTTTTGGAAAACTGATTTTAATAAAGAAGTGGCAAACATGGACTACTTTGCCAGATACAGAGTCGCCACCTAAATGTTTTATTTTAACTATTCAATTTGGGTACGAGAATGGAAGGTCATGCAATGAGCATCCCCGCTCGCCCGATCAAAGATCGGCCTTTACTAACATGATATGTTGTTTTTGAAAACATATGTGCTCTTATTCCGGTTATTTAACCTAGAATTACTATGTGATGCGCACGACATACAAGTATAGACTAGATCGCCTAAGTTGGAACAAAACATTGCATGTTCGTTTGTTTGAAAACGGTTTGAAGTTTGCTACTCGCAAGTAGGCTAAGACAAGGATTTCAATGAATTGTTCCAATTCAAGTAATCTAACCTTCACCCATAGGCATTCAGGCAGTTAATCACATAAGCAGTTAGCCTCATGGCAAGCATGCTATCATGGCAACACTCACACTCATGCAAGATGCTAAAGCATAAACACTTATAGCGTACTCCGAGCCAAAATAGAGAACTAGTTAGAAATCATGCATGATCCTAGTTCATGTTAAGATGGCTAATGCAACACATGTAAAATGCAACTAGAAATAGGCTTGGCTATTCTGAGATGGCATATGAGATGTAACTTGATAACATGCTGTTGAACACGTATTCAAGTAACTGTATTGAAATACAATGCGGTTTGTGTGATGCGCCGAGCGCCATGCATGAAAGATAGATGAATGATGCACGCATGCAAGCATAAGGATGCTAATCGAAATATGCCCTAAACTAACCATCGTAAGCGGTTAAGTAAAAGGGAGAAAGAAATGGGGATTGGAAGACATGCATCAGACACACGCACGCATATTACAATAGTTGGCCCTCTTGAGGGAGAGTCCGAATAAAAAGCTAACTAGCTAATCTAAGCTATTTAAACTAATTATTACAAAACAAAATTAATTAACAAACAAGCTAACTCATTAAGCTATTACAACACAAATTGAATAGTTAAACGCATTAACTAATTAAGTACAGAACCAAAGCATAAACTAGCTGAGTAAATTAGCTAAGTAAAGCATTAAAAAGAGGTTCTTAGAGGGAGAAGACTGGATGCATGCTCGGTCGCCTCGTTCGGAAATCCGTCGCGATGCCCCAACTTGCCTCTTTTTGCAATTGTTCTCAGAACCTTACACTAAGCTTCAGAAAGCTTCCAACTCACCTTGGGGACCTATGGGAGGGTGGCCAACCAGTTGTTGAGGAAGGAGACCACCTGGCGACCACTTTTCTTTGCTGAAAACCAGAAAAAGTGAGCGGCCAGCTAGTATTACTGGTCGGCCGACCAGTTTTTGCTGCTAGACTCCAGTTTGCTGCAACAGAGAGCAAGAAAGGGCATGGCAATGTATTTGCAAGATATGTGTGCACAACCACCCTCCCTATCATTTCGTAAGCTCAAGGGAGTGTGGTTCTCGGCCCTTGGGACACCAATCACGCATCTCGATGCATGATGGCCGAGAAGCCAAATTGCACAATTCAATGTAAAATGAATGCACAAATAAACACATAAGGCCTAAAACTCTATCATGTATGATCAAGAGCGTCGGTGACCGAGAATTGAGGCACATTTCATCACTTTAAGTATGAAACGTCCCTCATTTCTCCTGTTTGGACTAACTCCTATTCCAAACAAAATGCAAGCAACAACATGGCATACACAATGCAACGCAACATCAAGCATGCAAACATGCAATGCAACTCAAGTATGTAAACATGCAATACAATAAAACAAGCATGCAAACAACATGCAAGGGACAAGTATGCAACAACATGCAAGGGAGTATGATCAAACTACCAATGCTAAGGGCATGCATTCTCAATGCAAAGCAACAACTTGGCATACATAGTGCGAATAACAACATAGCATACACAACGCAATGTAAGATGGCATACTCAATGCAATGAACGATATGGCATACTCAATGCAATATAACATAGGCATGCACAATGCGAACAACATGAAAACCAACATGCTCAATGGACTTAAACCAAAATGGACAGACCTCAGTCATGCCTAAATCAGTGGCCATAATGATGAAACTAAGGCACAAAAGCATATACAAGCATGCACATGAAAGGGCCTATTGACTAGGCATAAGAGCACAACTCTCAAGAGTGCTCAAGGAGTGACAAATGTGGAAGTGTAACAACACTAAGTGCACTGAAATAAGGTATGAAATGATGCCAAATCATCAGAAATAACACAAGTATAACATAGAGGACTACAAAAGGGGCATGCAATACATGGCACAAATGCATGAACCAACTATGGACAGAGCTTAAATAGGTCTTAACAAAGACCAAAACATGCTAAGATGAGGGCTCAAAGGCCTAGGCAAGATGGTATACAAGCTAAGCCATCAACTAGGCAACAATGCACAACACTCAAAGATACTTGAAGAATGAATGAAGTGAGAATATGGCAATCCTATATGCACTGAAATGTCATGTTAAATGATGCCAAATCATGTACATGATGCAATGCAGCATGCTATGGTACTCAAAACTCAAAGCTAGCATAGGCACTTGTACTACAACTATGCAAAACATGAAGCACATAGCTAAGGCAACCCAAAACAGTCCTAGAACATGTCAAAATGATGCTAAAACATGTATGGAAGGAAGCCAAAATAAGCTAGCATGGTGAGCATGAAGCATGAAATATGCAAGGCCAAAAGGGAGGATTACACTACACCTACCAAGACCAAGTATGGGATGACTTTACCAACAAAAATTAGAGTTATATCATGGCAAAATAACCCCAAAAACACACTGAAATGATAGCTCACAAACTTAGGCATGAAGGCATACGCAATGACTCATGTTAAGGCATAAAGGGGAAACCCTCCAACGCATTGAATAAGTGAAAGATGTGAGTGTATGGCCACACTACATGGACTGAAATCACATTACAAATGATTCCAAATCATTCAAGTAGGACAAGCAGTACATGCTAGTGGACTTGATACACAAAGCTAACAAGCTAGAATGCACTATAGTTATACAAAGCATGGCATGCAAGAACAAAACAACACAAATCAAAGCTTAAGCATGCTAAAACATGGACAAAAGCTTCTTGAAGTTAAACCAAAAGCATGCTAGAATGACATGTTAAAGCATGATACACATTAGGCCAGTTAATGGAATTGCACTACAAGTGCAAGGAGCATGCAAGGGCCAACCAAACCAAACCTTAACAGAGGTATGGCATGGCAAAACAACACCAAGAACATGCTGAGATGGACTCAAAACAAGCTAGAATGACATGCTACTTCATGAAGCATACAAGACTAGTTTGTGAGATTTACACTACAAGTGTATAAGGCATGCATGAAATGACAAAACCAAACCAAAACAGTAATACACCATACTGAAATAAATCCAAATACATGCTAAGATATGACCAACATAAGCTTAACAAACATGCTCAAACATGAGGCATTCAAAGCAAGCATTCCAAACACAAGGAGAGGGGATGACCGTCTCCCATTTGGGACCTCAAAACACCATTTTCACCACTAAAATTCCTCTGAGTTTCAGTGGTGAGAAGGCCAAAACAAGGTGGTCCCAATAGCTTAAAAAGAAGGCACAAGAACAAGGCCAAACAAGACCTAAGAGAGGGGAGACCACCCCCAATACAAAAGTGACCTTAAACAAACATCACAAGGACTGAAAAACAAAACTTTTTACAGTAGGACGTTAAACCTAAAACACCATGCAAATAGGGCTAAAAGCTTAAGCAAAAAGAAGGGTTTAAGGGCTAGTTGACTCACCCTTGTAGAACCACTTCAAAGCTACAACTCCAGCAACTTTCCTGAGCTCAAACCAGTCCAAGAACTCCAAAACTAACCTCAAAGAGCCTCAGCAATAATAGTATGGTGTTTGAGTGTGTGTTTGTGTACAATAGTATGATAAAACTACACTTTAAGGAACAAAACAAGAGTAAACAAGGAAATATAGAGACAAGTGTGTATCTATAACTCTCAAGGAAAATTTCTGAACCTAAGGCATGAGGGGGGAGGTTCTCTCTTATAGAGAACCAAAAGCTAAGCTTGTTGAGCAAGCTTAAGGTTCAAAGCCATCCCTCCATACACGTGTATGGAGGATGGCTTCTGTGCCTTCCAGCTGGCACAATTGGCAAGAAAATATCTCCAGGAATGAGTTGGAAAGCAGCCGACCACTCCAGCTACTTACACTGGTCGGCCGACCAGTGAAAGTGGTCGGCCAAGGGAGAAAGTGGTCGGCCATGGTGGGAGAAGGTCTGCAACATGAAAGCAGGGCAATGGAGTGGTGGCCAACCAGAAAAGGTGGCCTAAAGACCAAGAAAACCAGTTACCTGACTAGAAAACTGGTTGGCAAGAGGAAAAGTGGTCTCCAAGGGGAAGAACTGGTCTCCCACCCTTGTACCACCTTCCAAATAAGGAAAACAAGGTTTGTACGAAAAACAAACCAAAAAGGAAGCAAGACGAGAGATCGGGAGGCAAGGCGTGCAGCCGAGAGACCCGAAAACTAGTCTACGAGCACCAAAAGTGGTCTATGACCACGAAAGTGGTCTCCCATACCACAGTGTCCCTGTAGGCAGAGGCAACAAGGCATGGTTCAAAAACCAAGCCAAACAGAGAACGTTAAGCGGTCTTGAGATAAGGCGCGCGACCGAAGGCTCCAAAAATCGAAAACTAATCTCCAAGTGGGAAAGTGGTCCACGACCACAAAAAGTGGTCTACGACCACAAAAGGATGGTCTAGAAGACCTCTCACTCCCTCCAGGGAAGAGAAAACAATATTCGATCCATAAACCGAGCCAAAGCACAAAGAGTTCAGAGGCCCGGAGGCAAGGCATTCAGCGGAAAACTCCAGAAACTCGAAACGAGCTCAAACATGCATAATCACTGAGCGCTCAATCGATGACGTCTGAGCCTTAAGGTCGGTTAAAAATGGGATGTCTACAGACACCCCGTCAAAGTACATAGTCCAAATTTCTTCTTCAACCTGTAAAATGGCCTCATCTAGGAACATATACTCCACTGCTTCATCTCCATCTACTAGGTGATCGGCTAGGAACTTCGCTACCGCTCTCCCTTTTACAGACTTGCAAGTCATGTACTTCAAATCAAATTCGGAGAGAAGAAGCAAATAACGGGCTAGCCTACCCGTAAGCGCTGGTTTCTCGAAGAGATATTTCATGGGATCTAATCTCGAAACCAGAATTACAGAGTGAGCTAACAGGTAGTGCCTCAACTTCCTGGTAGCCCATACCAAGGCCAAACAACCCTTCTCCAGCAGAGTGTAACGAATCTCATATTCCAGCATTTTCTTGCTCAGGTAATAGATGGCATTCTCCACTCTATCCTCAGATTCCTGTGCAAGCATGCAGCCCATTGTCGTGTCGGTTACTGATAGATACAAAATCAATGCTCTGGCGATGACAACACGGGTGGGTTCTGTAGATATGCTTGATCTGCTCAAAAGCAACTAGGCATCGGTCATCCCATTGGAATCTTTTTCCTTTCTTTAGGAGACCAAATAGTGGTTCACAAGTCAAGGTTAATTTTGCGATAAACCATCTTATGAATTGCACTTTACCCAGAAAGCCTCGCACCTCATTTTCAGTCCTTGGTGGTGGCATTTCTAAGATGGCCTTAATCTTGGAAGGATCGACCTCAATGCCCCTTTGCGTAATAAAAAAACCTAGCATTTTCCCTGCTGTAATACCAAACATACATTTCTAAGGATTCAGTCGCAACCGATACTCTCTGATCCGTTGGAAAAATTTCTTCAAGGTGGTGTAGTGGCCCTCTCTGTCCTTGGACTTGACAATCATGTCGTCTATGTACACCTTAACCTCTTTGTGGATCATATCGTGGAAGATCGTAGTTGTAGCCCGTTCATAAGTAGCCCCAGCATTTTTCAAACCAAACGGCATCACCCTGTAGTAGTAGGTTCCCCACAGCCTGGTGAAGGCAGTCTTCTCCTTATCCTCGAGTACCATCAAGATCTGGTTGTACCGCGAAAATCCATCCATGAAAGAGAGCAGCACATGCCTTGCGGTGAAGTCCACCAATTCGTTGATGTGTGGTAGAGGAAAGTCGTCCTTCGGACTAGCTTTGTTCAGATCTCTAAAGTCCACACACACTCGAATTCTGCCATCTTTCTTTGGCACCAGAACAATATTGGCCAACCAAGTAGGATACTCAGATACTAATAGGAACCCTGCATCAATCTGCTTGGTGACCTCTTCCTTGATTTTCAGAGCCCAATCCGGGGCGTATTCTCCGTAGCTTCTGCTTAATGGGTCGAGCCTCAGGGTCAAGAGGGATCTGGTGCTGTACAATCTCAGGATCGATTCTAGGCATGTCTTTATAGGTCCATGCGAAAATATCTTTGAAATATTTTAATAAAGCGACTAAGCGCTCGAATTCCTTAGAAGACAACGTGGACCCAATATGGACCAGAAGTGGATCCTTCTCAGTACCAACGTTAATTGAAGTGATTTCATCAACCAAAGGCTTTACAAACCTCTCCTCATCTTGTTCAATTAAATGCTTTAAAACCGGAGGAATTTCTTCCTCGTTGTTTTCATCAAAGTTTTGAAAGTCCTGATTAATGCAATAAACAAGCGGCACAGAAAAGTACTCAGAAACCACAATGGTACCATTCTAATTAACAACTTCCAGTTTGTCAGATTCTTCGATTACAACAGACTCGAAAGAAAAAGAAAAAGATGACTGAGACAAAACAACGGTATCCGGGTTATCAACCCCAGGAATACCGGACTTTGACTTAGAAGAACTATAATATGATTTCGACTCCATAGACTCTGTGGAATCAGATTCTGGTTCACTACCTGACCCGAAACTACTAGACAAAAAGCCCCCCTCGTATTGCCAAATGAGGGAGGGTGCGATAGATGCGTCCAGAATGCCAGAATAAGGGCCCACAGTCGTTTGATCCCCAATCGTGGAAACAAAAAAGTCTTCCCCCGAGCGTTCTAGTGTGATCTGAGGATCTGAGAGAAGACAAGCCAGTGCCTCCCCCAGTTCAAGTTTTGTGCCATCGGACCCATGCTTCGTACATTGTACAGCCTTAGCTGGTAGGTCAGTTTGCTCTTCTACAACTTCATCCCCTGGCAACTACAGGTCGAAAAAGATCTGGAAGCCGGGCAAACGCCGCTTCTCTGAATTCAGCCATGGCTCCGGAAAGCCACAAAATGGGAAATCTTTCCCCTCCTGGACAAAGTGTCCGTTCAAGGTTCCTTGAATAGGTCTGTGCACCAGCTCATAGTGCTTCCTGGCTTGCTTAGCCTTAGCTCTTCAGGCCATTTCCTTTCTCTTCCTTGCCCAATCCTCTTTGGTAGGTGTGTAACCTAAACCAAAGGTGTAAGGGCTGTGCGACACTTCGGCCAACCCAGCGACGCCCTTCCGGCTGCTTCTTCCCAATCCCATTCTGAGCACATGTTGAAGCTTATTCACGAGGCAGACGGATTGCGCACTGACATACAGCCCCTCATCAATAACAAGAATTTCTTGCACTACCCGGGCCTCGGCCAAGGTGAATCCTGACAGGAAGACATCTTCCTCACCATGTACAATTTCCAAGATCGGTGTAGTTACCTCCGACGGCGGATGTATGGAAGAGGTCCCAAAAACAATTGCTACCCCCTTCCCATTTGGGTACTTCAGTATCTGATGTAACGTGGAAGAGACAGCTCTCACTTGGTGCAGCCATGACCATCCAAGGAGTAAATTGAAGGTGGCTGGGACATCCAGAACGTGAAACTCAATGTCCTGTTGCCTTGGGCCAACTTAAGTTTTGATCCGCACTGTACCTATCACTTCCCGACTAGTGTTGTCATAAGCCCGAATCACTTGGGCTGTTGGTACGAAATCTGCCTACTTCAAACCGATAGCATAGGCCGTACGTGAGGGACACACATTAGTTGTAGATACCGTATCAACCAAGACAACTGGTATCCACTTCTCCTTACACTCCACAAAGATGCATAACGGCTTGTCATATTTAGAGCCCTCAGGCAGTAATTCTTTATCTATGAATGTCAAGGTCGGTGAAGCAGCACTCGGGAAGACCAGCCCCACTAACCGCTCAGGTGTGGTCTCAATGGGGAGCTTGGCCTTGTCCATTGCTGAAAGGACGGCTTGTCTATGAACCCACAAGGCCATAAGAAATCCCCAGATGGAGATATCTGCTTGGATCTTCTTAAGCTCTTTCAGTACAGCTTCCTCTTCTATCAGTTTATCTTTCTGCTTCTCTGCCTCCTTGTCTTTCCCCGACACTTCCGGTTGGTCCAGATGTGGGGGCTTAAAATACTGCCAACTCCGTGTCATATGATCGACCTCCTCTATGTACCATGTATCATCTGGCTGGTTCTGTCCCCAATCTTCATCAATATGGGCGACACACAAATCATCGTCTTCCCACCACATTCCCTCGGCAACCGACAAACAACTGTCTGGTTCCGTTGCATTCGTTTCCGTGTTCACAACAAATTCTGTCCCCGCAGGACCTTTGGCTTTTCTTGCCCTCTGATCAGTCTCTATCCTTTCATGTTCGAACCGTTTCAGCACAGCCTCCGGTTCTTCATACCGGTGCTCTCCGGTAACTTTTCTTTGTTGTCGACCGTTCCGGCCAATGCAGATGTTCCTGTTTCTTACTGTCCCTATTTCGGCTAAGACCCCTCGTCAATATCTGGCTCGTTATTAAGCCACCCTGCATTATCTGTTGATCCATTCAGGTCAAACCAGTTGACGCTCACATCCCTCGAATCTTGTTCATCAATGACCTGCAGATTCGCGATATCCTCCTCAAGCTTAGCCAAATCAGCCAGTCCCTGTCTCGGCCCGTCCTCTCAAACTACATTTACCTCAATCCTTATCGGCAATTCCACTCTCGGCTTGGCCTAATCAGTTGGCACAATGAAGTGGCAAGGGTTGTATGCTTCCTCGATTAAGCTTGCAGAGCCCTCAGGCATTCCCTCTTCTGTCATAGCCACCACCATGGGTTTAGGTTGGGATATTGACGTGCTCGTCATGCACAAGTCTGTGCTTTTCATGCACAAGTCTGTGCTTTTTGGGATGAACAACGCCGGCTTAGGCAGGTGGGAGGGAGTGATGTATATGCTGGGGTCGCATGGGACGGCCACTGTTTGGATCAAGTTTACTTGCCTTGGTGTAGGAGGGGGTTAGTTATGTGGTGGGAGTGGCTTTGTAGTGACATTTGGCTTCTCAGGAGGCACTATCACTTTATTATCAATGATATCCTGAATCTCATAAGCATTGGTCAGTATCATGCCCATGCTGCTGATGGAAGGCACAATACTTGGTTGGGTTGTGTGTAGGAAGGAGGGAATTTGGCAATGGGCGTGGTTCCAGGGGTTTTAGATGCTCTTTTCTAATCTAGACCCACAGTGCCGCAGACAAAGACATATAAAAAGGAGTAAAAGTCTTTTGGCCCCAGGGTGGGTATTTTACAGGTTGTAGGGTGGCTCCAGATGTGCCGATAAAGGGTGTGGCTATTTTTGGTGCAATGGTGACCATTCCGACGACAATCATTCTCTGCATCAGCTTCGGCTGCAGATTCTGGACGACCATCCTTATCTGTTCTTTCTCAGCTGGCTTAGTTGTCATCATGGAGGCCTTGGCCCTCCACCGAGTAATGAAGTCAGAGAAGCCCTCCTTCGGCTCTTGCCTAGTTGCCTCGAGATCACGAGTTGTGACCTCGATCTGAGTGTTGTGAGAATATTGGGCAATGAAGGCCTCGTCCATCTCTTCCCAACTCCTCTTCACAGAATCCTCCAATTTGGCGTACCAGATAGCAGCAATACCTGACAGGGTCCGGCCAAAAAGTGATAATTTCTGGAGTCTAGTGAGGCCCATCGGCCGCAGTATATCTGAAAACAGCCTCAAATGTACCATAGGATCGTCTGAGCCATCAAAACGGCCTATATGAGGCATTTTAAATCTGTCCGGCAAGGTGACCGCTGCATCGGTGTAGCCATCCTCTATATCCGAGATCGAGTTGACTCCCTAAGCTCGTTTGAACAGCTTCTCAAGCTTACTTACTTTCAAAGCAGTGGGGTCAACCTCAAACTCAAATGGGGGTTTCTTTGGGTAGGCTGGTGCTTTGGAAGTCAGAGGCGGGACTGGCCCTGCTGGAATGTTCGTATTCTCCTAGACATTAGCCGTCTCCCTGCATATTGGAACCCTAGGTAAGGGTGGGTGTGAAGTAGAAGCTGCTGCTTGTGGTGATTATTGTTGCTTTTGGAGCCTGAAAATCAGTTCGGCTTACTAGGCTACAACCTCTGTTTGGCAAGCGGTAACCTCAGCTTGGCGGGCAGCATCCCGCTGTATTGCCTCAATGGACTATTGGAGCTGACGCATCATTTCCTCCATACTGACTAAGGGGTGTTGATCTATTAGAACTGGTGTATACTCTATTTCTGAGGTGGAAGCAGAAAACTAAACTCGACTGCGCACAGGTGAAGCAGATAGTGACTGCTGAACTGGTGACTGTTAAACCGGTGCTCTATGCCTAACTGTCCTCCGTCTTGTAACCGGGGGTAGAGAAGCAAACACTGGTTGTCCACCAACAAGATCCTCAGATCGATGAAACCTCCTAACTCTGGTCCAGAGTTCTCGCGGGGAAACTGCCTCGTCGGAACCAATGATGTAAAACCCACCTTGCAAAAAGAAAAATAAAGCAAAAAAAGAAAACAACAATCAGCAAACGCACAGCATCACGGCTTAGACAAACACAACACACAGTTGCAATCATAAGCTGGACAACCTGTACTCCAACGTTGATTTCTGCCCCCAAATTTTTGCCTCAAACTCTGATACCCTCAAACTGATACCCGGACTTGCAACTGATACATGTATTCCCTGTAGAGACACATTCTAACAGCACATACCAAGCAAGTGAGAGCCAAAACACCCAGCAAAAAATATCCTAATGACTGTCATATAATATAAAAAATATGTTATTATATTGAGATTTAAGTTTATTTTAGAGATATGAGTTATATATAATAAAATATTTTTATGCCACGTTACTATCAATATATTATTTTTTGTCTAATTTTTAATAGAAATTAATTTTAGAAGTAAACTGAGGAAAGATTGAAACATGAAGGGTTAAAGTGAGAAAAAATAAACTTTAAGGGTCAAAGTGAAAAAATAGCCAAACATAAATGTGGCAAAGTGTAATTTATCCACTTATTTTATTAGTGGCTAAATCTCGTGTTTTATACAAACTTATAGGGGGACAAGGAAAAAAAAATAGAAAAGAAAAAAAAAGGCCAGTAATAGTATATATAAAATTAGATAAAATTACATAAACATGTAGTAAATTAAAAATATTAGTAAATCAATGAAATGTTTCTCAAATTGAAAAATTAATGAAAGCTTTGAAAGTAATTATGAAGAGGTTGAATCTGGAATTTTTAGGACAAACCTACCCTCTAACCTCTTTTCTTTCTATTTCCCTGTTGTATATTTGTCTACTGTCGTTAAGAATAGGACTAAATAAGGAATTCGTAAATCTACACACCGAATCAGTCTAGTCAAACTTGGTAGGTTTGGACTAGATTTTTGAATCCGTGGTCCAATTATGGATTGAAAAATTGAGGAACCGTTTCCAGTGGATCGTTTTCGGATTTCACTTCACAGTTTCGGATTGGAACCGATCCGAACTGTATGCAACTTAGATTTTATTCACACCATGCATCCTTGATACATTCTACATCCTATCTCTTATATATCAAACCAAAATCCTAATTTATAACATTTCATTCTCTTCTATTCTCTTCTCTTTGTGTGCAACAGCTACTTTGTTGCTATTGTTTTGTCATTTCATAGTTTTAGTCTTGTAATGGTGTAATCGTAGAATCAATTTTTTTTTTTATTTAAAAATTTGGTGATGGCTACTGCTATTGTTGCTGTGGAACTAGATATTATATTTGTTTAAATTAATTGTGGAACAATATGCATATTTATGTTTAGAAAAATTATAGGCAGATTAATGTTAAAATGAAAATGTTATATGATTTTTCTTTATTAATAGATTATGTGAATCCATGGTTCCAAATTGAGCGAAACCATGTTTAAATGGTTTGGTTCAGATTAGTTCCACGATTTAAATGGATTGCATTGGTTTCAATTTTTATGAAACCGTAGACAACGGATTGGTTCTGGTTTTATTCCAAACAAAACCAATCTAAACCATGCCCACCCCTAGCTGGCAACTATTGTCATACCTTCCCCCGCTATCCCTGACCCTTCTTTACCATCCCCCAACCCTCTTCAGCCACTTTCATTCCTTACAACTCTTTCATTGTCATGGATTCCACCTCTCGCCACTCTAATCACCATAAACCTCCTCTAACACCTCTTTGTCATGACCCAAAACACGTAACACACATTTTTGCAAAAGATAATTTGGCACATGTGTAACTTGTATCTAGCAAAAGTGGCACTTCCATAAAACTTTGTTTTTGCAAAAATGGTGGCTGGAAGTTTCAAGTCATCATGAGGAAAGACTAGGGGGTTTATCGCAGCTCCAATGCCTAAGTTTTGGTTAAAAATAAGTTGTTGGGTGAAAGAGATGAGGATTTAAAATGGTGGGAGGGTAATAAAGGGCGAAGGATACGGGATGGGGATGATGGAAAAGGACACGACAGTAGTGGTTGACTACCAAAGTTGTAAAGGCAAGTGCAAAAGAAAGGAGCATGATGTGAAGAGAAAGGGGAGTTTGGTAAATTCAAAGAAAATGAAGGATTTTTTTGTTCAATTTTGAATAATTAGATTTCATATCTTGACAATGAGAATATATTTTATTTTTTGACCTTCCATGTCTATTCGCAACTAATTTTATTTCCTTATTTCTTCACAATTTTCTTAGATGTTACTATTTATTTGCAATTTATCCATAAATTTACTGGTTTAGATTTTTAGTTTTTAACTTCTGAATTACAAATTTTATCAGTCCTATTTATACAATCTCCTATCCAAAAAAAATATAATAAAAAATTATAATCTCCAATTTTGATTTTCATTTTTCAACAATTATTCGGCTTTTGTCTGGACAAATCAAATTGTACATAGCATTAAAAGCTTGTACTATTGTAGACGCGCCCGGGTGGGCCTCATGCTACAGTTCAGACTCAATGCCAAACATGGACTGCTTTGCCAGATACAGAGTCGCCACCTAAATATTTTATTTTGGGGGAAATTTAGGAAACCCTGACTCGTGCCTAAGGCCACGTGTCTGTCATCACCAAAGTTGCCTCGGCTTGGGAACTTGGGTACGATTGGGGAAGGTCATCTATGAGCACCCCCGCTCGCCCGATCAAAGATCGGCCTGTACTAAGCATGATATCTTGTTTTTGAAAACACATGTGCTCTTATTCCGGTTAATTAGCTAGAATTACTATGTGATACGCACAACACACAAGTATAGACTAGATCGCCTAATTTGGAACAAAGCATCACATATCCGTTTGTTTGGAAATGGTTTGAAGTTTGCTACTCGCAAGTAGGCTAAAACACAGATTTCAATGAATCCTTCCAATTCAAGTGATCCAACCTTCACCCACAGGCATTCAGGAAGTTAATCAAATAAGCAATTAGCTTCATGGCAAGCATGCTAACATGGCAATCAATAACACACATACAGGGATGCTAAAGCATAAACACTTACAGTGTACTCCGAGCCAAAACAATAGCTAGTTAGTAATCAAATGCATGATCCTAGCTCATGTTAAGATGGCTAATGCAACGCATGCAAAATGAAACTAGAAATAGGCTCGGCTATCCTAAGATGGCATGTGAATGCTACACTTGATACATGTATTCAAATTGGAATTGAAATACAATGCAGTTAGTATGATGCGCCCAGTGCATGCAATATAGATGAATGGATGCAAACATGCAGGCATAATTATGCTAGACAAATGAATGGATGCAAACATGCAAAGCATAAGGATGCTAATTGAAGAATGACCTAAAACTAACCAACAAAAGCAGTTAAGTAAAAGGGAGAAAGACGTAGAGTTGGAAGACATTCACACACTCACGCACACTTATTACAAAATTCGCCCTCTCGACGGAGGGTCTAAATAAATAATACATGCCAACTAATTAACTAACTAACAAGCTAATTAATTATTACATAACCGAATGTATAACTAGCTACAACTAATTATTACAAAACTTAATTAATTAACAAATTAACTAATTATTACAAATTGAACACTTGAAAGTAAGTTGCTCCAGCTCTGTTTGGAGAATGAGAGTATGCATGCTCGCATTCGATTCCTTGCCTTGAAACGCCTTCTGGTTGCTCTCTTGAGGCTCTGTCTGCAGGGTGTCCTTGAGAACTTGTTGCTGGAACTTACCAAAACACTGCTGGGGGAGTGCATCAGTGGCCTGCTGGCCATGGGAAGCCACTGCCGACCACCTGCCGGCCAAGGATGGTGTGCTGTCGGCCAAGGATGTTGCACTGCCGACCACTGATGTGCTGGGACACCAAGCTGCAGTAGAGCACAAAATAGAGAAAATGGAGGGTCTCCCAAGGGTATGTATGCACTATGCCACCCTATATCATCTCAAAACATCAAGGGAGAGGCATAGTCGGATCCACGACCATCAATCACGCATCCCGATGCATGATGGCCAAAGATCTAACTTGTACAAATCAATATGAAATGAATGCACAAATAAACACATAAGTGCCTAGAACTCTATCATGGATAGTCAAGAGCGCCGGCGACTGAGAATTGAGACGTGTTTCATCACTTTAAGTATGAAACGTCCCTCGTTTCTCATGTTCGGATTAACACTTAATCCAAACAACAATGCAATACAAGCATGGCATACACAATGCTAACTCGAACATGCAATCATGCAATATGACTTAAGTATGCAAAATGCAATGTCATAAACATGCAACAACATGTAATGGAAATAGCATGCGGCAACATGCAAAAATGGAGCAAGCATACTACAATATGCAAGACAAGCATGCAACAACATGCAGGGATGGACTTAAACCAAGATGGGCTGCTCTCAAATAGGCCCAAATTAGTGGCCAAAAGTGTTGAAATGATGGTATAAAAGACATGAAATGGCAAGACAAACATGCATGCCAATTGGCTCAAGGATTAAGACACAATGATTCAACTCTTCAGGACACTTAAAGAGTAACAAGCATGAATATGTGACAGCACCCTAAGCTGTAAAATCTCATATAAATTGATGCCAAATCAACTCAACAATGCAAGTATGGCATGTTAGGATGCTCAAAGCTCAAAATAAGTAAATGGGCTTAAGCCATGGCCATACAAAGCAAGCGCCAAAGGGCCAAGGGGACCTAAAACAGTCCCAAGATAGGTCCAAACAAGATCAAAAACAAGCTCGAAGCTAGCTAACACAAGCTAGAACACAAGGCCAAAAGCATGGAGCATGCAAGGCTACAAAAGAGGCAATGCACTACACCTATTGAAACCAAACATGGCATGACTTGAACATCATAAAACAGAGTTACATCATGGTATGGCAAGACCAAAAATACACTGATATGATGAGCCAAAGGCTTAGGCTTAATGGCATGCACAAAAGTTCATTCTTGAGGAATAAAGAGCCAAAGCTCCAAAGCATTAAAAGCATGTCAAATGCAAGTGTATGGCCACATTTCATGGACTGAAATAACACTTAGAATGATGGCAAAGCATGCAAACATCACATGTATGGCATGGTAGGGGCCTCAAAACCCAAGACTAGCCTAAACATTTACACTGTAGCTATACAAATCATGAGTAATATGGACATGGAAGCCCAAAACAGTCCAAGAACAGCCCAAAACAAGGATAAAATCATGCTGGAGCAAAGCCAAAACATGCTATGATGATGAGTCAAAACATCATGCACATAAAGCTAGTAAGCAAGATTCATTCTACAAGTATATGGAGCATGCAAAGGATGACCAAACCCACTTTAAACAGAGTCATGGTATGGTAAAACATCACCGAAAACATGCTGAAATGGGCTCAACATAAGCTAGAATGACATGCTAAAGCAAGAAGCATACAAGACTAGTTTAGGAGATTTACACTACAACTGTATCATGCACGCATGGAGTGACAAAACCAATCCAAAACAGATCTAAGGTATGGTAAAACATCACCAAAAATCTACTGAAATGGACTCAACACAAGCTAGGCAAACGTGCTACTTTGATGAGCTATAAATGGGATTACACTACACATGTAAGATGCATGCAAAATATGACCAAACCAGCCATGGACAGACTTAAGGCAGGTCCTAAAAGTCACAAAAAATGGCCTGAACCAAGCTTCAAAAATACATAGAGGCAAGGTCCTTTGGAAGGCCAAAAATGCAAGTAAACAAAAACACAAAGAGAGGGGGGCCACCCCCTCTGATTTGAAGCCTCAAAACCTCATGCCTACCACTGAAAATCCACTGGATTTCAGTGGTGAGAAGGCCAAACCAAAGCTAGTTCGGAGGCCTTAAGGCATGGCTCAAAACAAGGCCAAACAAGGCCAACAAGAGAGTTAAAACCCTCAACAGCCAAAAGATCTTAAAAAAACTTCAAAAGCACTTAAAAACAAGACTTTTTTTTCAGTTGAAAGCAAGGCCTAAATCAATATGCAAGAATGGCCAAAATGAGGTACAAAAAAGTGCTAAAATGGGGAAAATACTCACCCTTGAAGACCAACTTCGAGATCAGCAACCTCAGGGGGTAAAAACTCACTTTCAGACCTTAAGTAACCTTCCCAAGAACCTCAGTCCAATGGTGGTGGTGTATCTCTATGTGTTGTAGTGTAAAAGTGCAAGGAAAATGGACTAAACCACAACAATATAGAGAGAGAGCAAGAAATATATATAGAGACAGAGAGAGAGATATATCTCTTGTAAAAGTGCTGAACCTCTTCTAAGGAGAGAGGGCCTCTCCTTATATATAAAGAGAGCAATGCAAAGCTTCTTCAAGAAGCTTTGCAAGAGCTTCATCCCTCCATACACGTGTATGGAGGGCAGATAACAAGAAACCAGTTGGCTCAAAATATCTGGAGTAAAACCACCTGAGATAAGGGGGATGCCGGCCATCAGTGATGGCCGGTAGTGGCTCAATGATGGCCGGAAAGCTTCATCAGTGGCCGGCAGCAACAAAACCATGGCCAGTAGTGCACCAGGAGAAAGGTGCAGAAAGGGCCAAGTCAAGGTCCAAAAATGGGGCAGAAAGGATACAGGGTTTGGAAAGCTCGAACCTGTGACGTTCCGCCACGAAAGTCGAATGCCCGACGAGCAATCAAACTCATGTTCGGATGTACCTGCAAGCACAACCGAGTCTTGAGGACGGTCAAAAAGGTGGTGTCTACAACTATATTCTGGGAGAATCTCGTCGGCTTTATATTTCAGCGAAAATCCTAAAATTTGGTCTCTTGTCTTTTGTAGTCATTTCAAATTCATCATATTAGTCATGTTCATAAATATAAAGTTGAACAAATTTAACATATTCAAAAATTTATATCTAAATACTAAATAAAAACTTAATTTATTTAATAGAACTAACTTAGAATGCTCAATTTCTTATGTATGAACATTTAATATTTTGTCAATCTTAATAATTTGAACAAAATTATTTTGTTCAAATATAAATAATCAAATACTGTGTAAAAGTTCAACTGTAACGCCCTCTAAAACAACCCATAAATCATACATTTATGACACAAGAAAATGACAATATATTCCATACATCAAAGTGTTTAGTACAAAAGTATTACATGTTGACAACAAAAGTAAATGCCCTACGGGCTTACAACTTTGCAAGTCAACACTTGGGTTCAATAAAAGGAGAGTTCTAACTCTTTATACAAATAAGCCCTTGGCTTGAATTTACATGTAATACACAAAAAGATAACAACAAAAGTTCTTCCGCCTCTAAGCCTCCCAAGCTACGTCCTTGGAGGCGGCATATCACCTGGACTTGAAAATGATGTCCCATATAGGCTGAGCCACAGCCCAATTGAGATATACTAAACCAGATATGAGCAATAACTAAAACATTAGCATATCATAAATGGCTAACACTTGTGAAACAACTTGTAATGCAATTCAGTTCCATGACAATTATGTACATGTTTCATTCCATTTTCCTTTACTTAACTAATTCAATTCATAAATATGGCTCAGAACCTGGCCAAACAATTAGATGAGATAACAACTCATATAACAACACTTCCAATAACCACAATTTAATGAGACTACAGCTCATAGAAAAACACTTCAATACTTCAATTACCAATGGAGTCCATCCCCTATCTCCTCCCAAACTATGGAGTGCATCCCCTATCTCCTCCCACACAACACACTTATTCAATGTATTTGAATACTTATCAAATACAATGATCAATCAATACACATATTCGATGTATTATTCCAACCGTCATATTCAATGACATATTCAATGTGATTAGTTTCAGTTTTCCCTAATCAACATACAGTGTCTACAACAATCAACACTATCCTCCACCGATAGCCCAAAGCAGTTATCTCTAAACAGATAATAAATTTATCAAACAGATAAAATATCAACATTTCCATGGGTGAGTGATTAATTAATCCGACTACACCATTCCATCTCACAACTTCCCAATTTCATGGTTCCTAACTCAATTTCACATTTCCCCAAATTAATTTATCACATTAATTAGAGCATTCTCCCCCTTTTTCAAATACCAACCCTAAGGTTCAATTTCATCAATTTAACCACAATAATTCCATTTTTTCCAAGGTCTCATATACACATGGAGTTTAACATCTGAAAACCCCCTTTTCATAACCTCAAACCAAACCCTAACTTTTCCAAAATTAGCAAATAGCACCATCTAATAAAAATGACTAAAATTTATGTCAAAACCCATAAGAATGAGTAGGGTATCCCTACCTCAAATGGAGAGAACAAATGGAGAAGATGATGAAACTCGAAATGCCCCAAACCCAAAGATTTTCGAATTGAAATGTAGCCCACACCAAGCTCCACACTTTTTACAAAGGGACTAGGATAGAAACACACTCAAGCTAGATGATTTCTTAGAGAGAAGTTGTATTCTAGAGAGAGGAGCTCTCAAATGAGGGCTTTGAAAAGTTAGAGAGAGAAAGAGTGAGTTGAAAAAGTGATTTAAAATGACCCAGTAGCTAACTAATATACGTTTAGTCCGCTCGAGAGGAGAATAGGACGCTCAAGTGTAAGACACCAAAAACTTCACCCGCTCGAGCGTAAAAACACCCGCTTGAGCTCCAAGGCACAACATCAAAGCACTACCCGCTCGAGCGCAAAGGGACTCGCTCGAGCATAGAATACACTCATCCAGTACTTTTACAGACTTCGAACACTCGCTCGAGCGCAAAGATACCCGCTCGAGCGTAATGAACTCCGCTCGAGCGTGAAAAACACACCTGCAGTATTTTTGCAGACGCACAAAATGATGAAAGGATGCAAACTCCGCTCGAGCACAACAAGACCCGCTCGAGCAGATCATCAAAAATCTGGGCAACAAGAACAGAGACCAAAGTTCAACCAACCTGTTCGAAACATACCCAGGACATTTCTAAACTCAAATTCAAAGGATTAAAGGACGGAATTGAAACATATACCACAACAGACATCCACGGATCCGAGTCCGGAATACAAAACCAATGGAGGGAAAACCGGGATCGCTATATCAACTCTGATTATCCGAACATGACACACAAACTCATTTTCCCAATATACGAACAAGATAAATAAAATACCAAAAAAATAAGTTATAAACTAACATTTTCAATGTTCAAATCAACGTTTTTAATATTTATATCGGGACCATCTATCTCAGTGTTATCCATGGTATGCAAATCTTTAAAATTAATTGATTTCAATATTCTTAAATCTTAAATCTTCAAAAACAATAATGTTTTGAGTTTGAAAAATAAGTACAATGAAAAAAAGAATGAAGTAAGCTAATTGATAATGAATGATATCATAAGTGTATGTCAATGGTGAAGATAATGAAAAAAATACAATATTTATATGTTAAAATTCTAAATCCTATAGGAATGATGGTGTGTGAAGAGTATTTTGTGTTTTTTAAATATGAAATCTTTAAATAGATAGAATACACCCCATGTTGTCTTTAATGGTTGTTTCATTAAAAGATATTATCAAAATATAAATTTAATCTATTAATAGTGTGTATTGAAAATATTAGTGTTGTATAAATAGAATCACCCTTTTAGTTTGAGTGCTCTCCATATTAAAACTAGTTCAAAAAGCTCATGCTTCGAAAAGCCTGTGCTAGACACAGACTATTATTATGTTATGTTTGGATTTCTAATATATATATATATATATATATATATGTTTAGTTTGTGTTTTGAGATAAATTTTCAAAAAAAAAAAAATTGGGGTGAGAGTTTAGAATTTTTTTTTTTTTTTTTTTTTGATTTGTTTGGCTATATATTTTAAAAATAGTTTTGGAGTTTGAGAGTTTGGAATGATTTGATATTTAAGAAAATTACAAACACACCCCCTGAGGTTTACTTAAATTACAAATTACCCTTTACAATTCTAGAAATTGCATTATGTCCCTTTAAGGTTTCTAATTTTATAACAAATAGGTCCTTTTATTAATAAATCATTAAGTTAATTAAATTTTTTAATAATGTTAAAATTTTATTTCAATTAATAATTCAGATAATTTTATTATTGTATATGTGAACAGTTAGAAATTTCACTTTTTCAATTAATTTTGTTAAATAAAAAATTCTAGCAGAGAGGTATTTGTAATTTTTCAAACCATAGGGGCAATTCGTATTTTAAGCATACCTCAGGAGGTGTATTTGTAATTTACCCTTGATATTTTGTTGTAGTTGAGTAGATGTATATGAGAAAAAAAGGGATTGAGAAAGAGAGAGAGGAGAGAGAAAAAGTGATTGATTGATGTGTAGAAGAGACCAAATGATTTTGAAATTGTTTTTCAAAAAATTTGAACCAAACAAAATTTTAAAAAAAATTCTCAAAAATTATGGGTGTGTTTGGTTTGTGTTTTGAGATAAATTTTCAAAAACAAAATTTGGGGAGAGAGTTTAGAAAATTTTTTTTGGTTTGTTTAGTTGTATATTTTGAAAATAGTTTTGGGGTTTGAGAGTTTGAGATGATTTGATATTTTGTTGTAGTTGAGTAGATGTGTGTAAGAGAAAAAGTGATTGAGAAGAAGAGACGAGAGAGATTTGATTGATATGTAGGAGAGAGAGAAAGTAATTTTGAAAAAAAAAATTCAAAAAAATTTGAACTAAACAAAATTTTGAAATTTTTTCTCAAAAATTATATCTTGAGATACAAACCAAACAAACCCTATATCTTGAGATACAAACCAAATAAGCCACTCACAAAAATAAATGATAAATGATTTATGATAAAAATATAGATAGAATCACAAGACATAAATAAATAAATAAATAAAATGAATGGATTTTATTATCATATATTTTTAGGATAAATTACAAATATACATCCGGAGATTTTTTTAAACTATGGATTGCCCTATCTGTTTTGAAAAATTACAAATATTCTCTTATCATAATTTTTTATTTAATAGAATTAACAAAAATAAATAAAATTTCTAAGTACTCTCCTATACAATAATAAAATTATTTGAATTATTATTAATTAAAATATATTTATGATATCGTTGAAAACTATTTATTAACTTGATAATTTATTAATAAAATGTGTCATTTGTTATACGGTTAGAAACTTGAAAGGGTGAGATGTATTTTTCGAAATTACAAAGAGCAATTAGTATTTTAAACAAATCCCGAGATATGTTTGTAATTTACCCTATTTTTTATTTGGATGAGATGAGAAATTGTTTTTTTCGTAATTGTTAGATTAAAAAAAAAATTCAAAAGATCTAAAAGTTTAAGGTGCCATTCCTTAGGTAAAAAACAACGCTTAAATAGTACACATTAATGTGTATTTGGAAGAGAAAAGATTAAGTGCGAACATAACCTTCAGCATAGTACACAAAATGGTTATCCCAAGACTTAAACCCATAATCTTAAGGTTATTAGACTAAGGTTTTACAATACTAAGAATTAAATTTTCATTTTCCTAAATAATATTTGATTTTGTGCTACCAATAATATTATAATGATTATATTTATATATTATATTTTACTTATCATATCTTGTGTGATAATTTGTAACCGACCTTATTTGATGGGGTTTAAGGTTTAGTTTGATTTGATTTGTCTTGTGTGATAATTGCTTTGGCCTATGGTGTTTTTATCACTTATATTTATTTAATAATATAATTATGACATGTAATAAATTATGATATAAAAATATAATTATCAGAAACGACAATTGGATAAGGTCTGCATATGACATATAGAAGTAGCAAGAAACAACTATCAATAGGATCAAAGTAGTAAATTTACGAAATACAACTATCAATAAGATCAAAGTAGTAAATTTATGAAAATAAGTGTGTTTATAAATAACCTCAAAAATTAAGAATATTGTCACGACCCCAAACCGCCCCTAGTAGTTTGGTGCCGTGATGGCCAGTAATCTGGGATTACCGAAGGTCAACTTACAAAATTCACACACAATCAGAGTATGAATATATGGGGCTAACAAGTACAGAAACAATTTATACAAACAGATTAGTCCATAAGAGCTGTGCATAAGTTAAATGAAATAGCAATCATCTGCATATGGGTTACAACTTAATTACAAATGAAGCAAAGTACAAATTACATCTTACATATTAACAAATGGCTTCACAAGCCAGCACAAACAAAAGGTATGAATGTTAGTCTGCCAGGTTGCCGACATCCTCTTTGCCGACATAGCAATCATACAAAACACAAATCTTGAACGAAAGGCTTCTCGAGCCGACGTATGTTACATACAAGTATTACAAATCGAGAAGCATAATTTTTAAGACTGCCGACGTAAATACAAGTTAAGCCGACATAATCAAAATCCAAAATAAGCTCCAGAATCACATCTAGGCGTCACTGCTTTCTTGCTCATCACCTACATATATATAGAGAGGGTGAGCTTGGATACTCAGTGAATGGTATAAATAATAAAGGGGTTTGCATGAATAATAGCCGAAGTCCTTTCAAGACAATACAAGACAAAACTTTATATAACAAGGAATGGACCTCGTCCATCTAACAAATCATCAAAGCTTCAAGGGATACTTACTAGCATCACATATTACTAATAATAACATTTCGGCAAACATATCCACGCGGTAAACCGTCAGTGGCAAAACAAGACAAAGCAACAGAGGCATCTCAAACAAGGGTGCTACAAAAGCTTAGAGTCCTCTAGCACAAGGGACCTATGTTACAAAGGCCCGTAGCCTTTTGACATGTGAGTGCTGCGAAAGTTTAGAGTCCTCCAGCACAAGGGACTTTCAAGACAAGATGTGTTGCGAAAGTTTAGAGTCCTCCAGCACAAGGGACTTCCAAAACGAGATGTGCTGCGAAAGTTTAGAGTCCTCCAGCACAAGGGACTTTCAAACGAGATGTGCTGCGAAAGTTTAGAGTCCTCCAGCACAAGGGACTTTCCGAGAAGGTCATCAAAACAAGATCATGCTTGATATACAAAATAGCGACAATTATTCATGCTTAACAAATACTTTCGAAACAAAGCAAAGCAAAGTCTTTATCAAAACATATAACATAGCTTTATTAAAAATACCACTCACATGGTTCTTCAAACGTCGGGGTCAAGGCAAGTCCAAGTCCTACAAACACATGGCAAAGTCCATTGAAGGCATTACTCAAAACAAGTCTAGTATGCATGCAAATGACCTCGGCGTTCTTCAAAAACTAAGTCAAATCAAATCAAAACACCGATTCTTATTTCTGGAAGACATGCTGGGAAACTACCAGGTCTAGGCCGAGGTTCCACACCTCCTTGCCGAGGTGTGGCCCCGACGGCCACATTCAAAAGCGAAGTTGGGAAAAAAAATCTGGGTTCCCTCTTGATAAACATGAAGAACATGAACATGAGAAAGATGAATGCAAAGATCAAAACTTGCTATTACGAAAGCTGAGATTTCATGTTATGACTTCAAAAACATGGACCTGGGTATCCATTCTCAAGGATCTTATCAAAACAAACACAAAAACATGAGCCTTAATGCAAACTTTCGGATCAAACGAGGCTTTTCTTCAAGAACACATGAAAACCATTTTCTCTTTCTAAAACCGACTTTAAATCAGTGTATGACGTGCAGAACAGGTTTGATCGTGCAATGCAGCTAGATGATCAATAAGAACAACAAGAGTAGGTTAAGATTCTAACCTCAAAACTCGAATCTAACGGTTCAAGCTCCAACGATCAAGCTTGGAAGTTCTCTCTCTCTTGCTCAAACTTCTCCTTCTTCTTCCTAGAGTTTCTCTCTCTAAAAGGCAAGATTTCATACAAAATGATATGTTTCTCCTGACAGTCACTGACTTAATCCCTCTGCTGGGACACGTGGCATCGGCTAATTGGCTCTACTAAAAAGGTGACTGACTTGACAAGACAAGACCAAGGTAAAATGTATTCAATAAGCTAGACGTCAAGAACACACCGGCAAGTAATGACATCGGCTAACAACAAGACTCCGGCAATCAAGGGGCAAGGACATCAGCTTGGAAGGACAACACTTAACTAAGCTGTGCCACACCTTGGCCTAGATGTGCCACACCTCGGTCTAGGTCATACTATTCCAGGAACAAATCACTAATGCAAGGATCAAGGATCTAGAACGCCTAGATATTAACATCTCGGCCTAAATGATGCACATCTCGGCCAATATGCCAGGGTAGAGATGGAGGTCAACCGATAGGGTTCCAAGATAGTTCTAAGTGTGGAAAGGTTCCAAGGGGTCTAGGCTCAAGATAACCTCGGTAATACACCAGGCAAGAACAAAGCATGCAAGCAACATTCGGGCAAAACAAGACAAGATTTGCAAATACACATATCAAAACAAGATCATACATAAATGTATGCAAGCATGTCTAAGTTAAAATGAGGGTTGTTACAAAAATTACAATAGGTACAACAAGACAAAGTTGTAATTAAAACACAGGGAAGGATACTTGGGGAAGAAACTGCAAAATACAAGCCAAAGAAAGAACCTCAAGAATAAACCAATTACAATAAGCACAATAAGACAAAGTTGTAATTAAAACACAAGAAAGGATTTTTTGGTAAGAAACTGTAAAATACAAGCCAAAGAGATTCTTAAATATATATGAGAAATTTTTTGGTGTGGATAGGGTACCACATTGGCAGCTCATAGGTGGTACCTTTCCACCGATAAGAGACGAACAAAATACAAGAAGTCAGATTATGGCCTATTTTAGATCACATTACTTCTTACATAAAATAATTAAAAAAATTTACGAATTAAAAAATTAATTTTTAATTATCTTTCTAAAACATCCTTATGTCAACAAGTTACCACATCGAAAAAAAACTCCCAAAAACTAACGTAAAATTCACAGACGGTTTGAAATTCTCCATCCTCTTACTTGCTTTATTAACATATTTTCTCTCTCTCCAGTTAATTCCTCTCAATATTTTAATTTATTAAAATAATTAAAAATAAAAATAACCAACTTCAAAAAGAGGCCATAAAGTGGAGAGAGATTGTGATGGTGGAGAGATTGAGTCAAATATCAGCTTAGCTCAACTCACCTCTTCTCTTCTGATGCGATAATCTCTTGTCCTCTTCTCTTTCTTTTTTTTTTTGAATAGGGTCTTATCTCCTCTTTGATGTGATAGTCTCTTGTCGTCCTCTCTTTGACACGGTTTGTTTAGGAACCTAAAAGCCTCTCTGTACTACATTCCTATGCCCTCTCTCTCCTCTAGAGAAATATTTGGGTGTGGATAGGATATCACGTTGGCAGTCACAAGTGGTACCTTTCCACCAATGAGAGATGGACAAAACACAAGAAGCCAGACTATGTGGATGTTTGGAAACCTACTATTTTAATAGGCTATTTTAGTTTTTGGCTATTTTATGAGGTCAAAATTTTTGTGTATGAGAATATAGTTAGATTTTTTTATAATTGGATGTGATGTTTGTGAAAGAAAAAATAAAATGATTATAGATTTGATGTGACGTTTTATTTTATTCACCATTTTAACTTATTTTATTTTTTAATGCTATTTTAGCCAAAAAAAACACCTCTTCCCAAACACCTCTATATGTCTGCAAGTTACCACATGGGAAAAAAAACTCTCAAAAACTAACGGAAAATTGACGGATGGTTTGAAATTCTCCCTCCTCTCACTTGCTTTTACTAACATATTTTCTCTCTCCCCAATTAATTCACTTTTTTATTTTATTTTATTTTATTGACTAGTGTTCCACTCGTGCTGTGCGTGAGTTGTGTTTACAATTATTTATATATATATGAATTGTGATTTTAAATGTTTTTTTTCACACAGAAAAATAAATATAAAACTGTAGTATGTCTTCAATCAATTATTTTATGTTTGCTTTTATTCAAAATTTAAAAATAATATATGACTAAAATTTATGACTAAATTAAGGAAAATTTTATTCCTAACGACATTTTTTTACTTCTATATAAATACTTAAAAAAGATAAACTTGAAAAAGATAGTCAACATAATATTATACATTAAGTAAAAAAATGTGGTTAGCAATTATAGTTACATAAATTTACTATAGTTTTAATTTCAATTTTTTTTTAAAAAAATATTTTAAAAGTATTTTATTTAACTAGTACCAAATAGAATATTCTTAGCAAAAATGAAAGTTGTATAATTTTATTGCAAAATTTTAAAAGTCTATTGTTAAAAATTATATTCTACTTGTTTGTTTGTTTGGTTGCTTACTTTGAGAGTTTTCATCTTTGATATAATATAATGTTTAACAATATAAGCAAGCAAAATAAAATGTTTTTAAAATAGTAAATTTATGTAAGTATAATTGCTAACTACATTTTTTTACTTAATGTATAATATTATATTGACTACCTTTTTCAAGTTTATTTTTTAAAGTATTTATGTAGAAGTAAAAATATGTGGTTAGGAATAATTTTTTCCTTAATTTAGTTATAAATTTTACCGTATATTATTTTTAAATTTCGAATAAAAGAAAACATAAAATAATTGATTGAAGATATACTGAACACTAGGAAAAAAACAAGTAAAATTAAATGGGGAGAGAAAATATGTTATTAAAAGCAAGTGAGAGGAGGGAGAATTTCAAACTGTCCGTGAATTTTCCGTTAATTTTTGGGAGTTTTTTTTTTTTTTTCAATGTGGTAACTTGCTGACATAATCTGACTTCTTGTGTTTTGTATTTGAAAAAAGTTTGGGAGCTCTAGATTATGAGCTCTAAGGGGTAGGACCCACTCATTGATGTGATGTTTTGGCCTTAGGTTTTTTTTTTTTTTTTTTTGAATTTCCACCTCATTAGTGCTCCCAAATTAATGGGATGAATCATTGTTGTTTGTATTTTGTCCATCTCTCACTGGTGAAAAGGTACCACCTATGGCAGCCAGCGTGGTACCTATCCACACCCAAAAATTTCTAGCAATTGTGTTAACAAAATTGAGAGGTGTTTTGAGAAATTGGTAAAAAATTATTTTTTTGGCTTTTTAACTTTTGGTGACTTTTTTGACAAAAAAAAATTTTCTTTTTTGATAGCTTTTTTGGTGGCTTTTTGAAGAACTTGGTAAAAAGTCAAAAAACTGGGGATATGTTTGGTTTAGCTTTGTAGAGTGATTTTGGGAAAAATTTTCTAAAAAACTTGTTTGGTTTGTAATTTTTTCAAAAACTATTTTCAAAATTACTTTTTCTCTCTTACACATCAATCAATCACTTTTTCTCTCATTCTCAATCATTTTTTCTCTCACACACATCTACTCAATTACAACAAAATATCAAATCATTTCAAACTCTAAATATATAACAAAACAAACCAAAAAAATTTCTAAACTCTCTCCCCTAAATAATTTTTAAAAATTATTCTCTCAAATCCAAACCAAACATACCTGACTTTTTACCAAATTCTCATGTTAGTTTGGTATATATATATAGAGAGAGAGAGAGAGAAAGAGACTGAATGAATGTGTTTGTTATATTCAGTATATTGGTTACAAGGTGATATTTCTCATTTATAGAGAAGAGCACCGAAAGGAGAAAGAGGCAACAAAATGAAAGCTAAGCACTAGGAAAACATAGTAATGAAGGTGTTGTTCCTTTACAGCATATATCTAATGTATATTCCTTTACAGCATATATCTAGTGCATATAATATATACTAATATCCCCCCGCAAACTCAAGGAGGGTAGGCATCCACCAAGGTTAGTTTGGAAACGAGATCACTGAAGCGCCCAAGAGGATGAGCCTTGGTGAAAATATCAGCAGGTTGATCGGCAGAAGTAATAGGGAGAAGAAGAACAGTACCACGTGTAACATGTTGTCTAATGAAATGGCAATCAATCTCAATATGCTTGGTGCGATCATGAAAAACATAATTGTTGTAATGCCCTCAAAAATAAACCCATAAATCACGCATTCATTACATCCATAAACTTAAGAGAGTGAAACATAATGCCATTCATCAGAGTATTCTTACAAAAGCAAATGCCCTAAAGGCTTACAACTTTCCAAGTCAACACTTGGGTTCAAAAAAAATAGAGTTCTAAATCTTTACACAAGATAAGCCCATGGCTTGATATACATGTAGTATACAAAAAGACAACAAAAAGAGTTATTAGGCTCAAGCCTCCCAAGCTACTTCCTTGGAGGTTGCATGTCACCTGAACCTGAAAAATGATGTCCCATATAGGGTGAGCCAATGCCCAGTAGAGATATGCTAAACATAATATGAACAATAACTAAAACATTAGCATTTGGTAAATGTTTAACTCATACAAACCAACATATAACACGATCAAATTCCATGACAAATATGTCTATGTTTCATTCCATTTTCCTTTACTTAACAATCTCAATTTGAAAACATGGCTCAGAACCTGGCCAAATGATTCCCATGAGACTACGTCTCATATTAAAACACTTCATTTTTAGATGAGATAACAACTCATATCAACATACTTCCAAAATTCACAATAGACACACATATTCGCTGTATCAATATCACATTAAAACACTTCCATACTTCACAAATGATACACAGATTCGCTGTATCAATGGAGTCCATCCCCTATCTCCTCCCAAATAATATCCGGTTTAGGAGTCCATCCACTATCTCCTCCCAAATCGTGAAGTACATCCCCTATCTCCTCCTACACAATGCAATGTATATAAACATTTATCATATACAAGCTTAATCAATACACAAATTTGATGTATTATTCCAACCGTCACATTTAATGACATATTCAATTGATTAGTTTTAATTCACCTAATCATCATGCAGTGTCTATAACAATCAGGACTATCCTCCACCGATAGCCCAAAGCAATTATTTCCAAACAGATAATAAATGCCTCAACAGATAAATTACCAATATTTTCAAAGGTGAGTGGTTAATAAATCCAACTCCACCATTCAATCTCATGATAAGCCAATTTCATTATTTCCAACTCAAATTCATATTTCCATGACTTTCCAAATTAATTATGCAAATTAATTCATAATATAAAATTAGAGCTTTCCTCCCTATTTTATGAATATTGACCCAAAGGCTCAAATATTAACAACAACATCACTAAGCTCATTTTAAGACCCAAGATATACATATATTGGTCAAAACAGCAAAACCCCTCTTTATTCAAGTTGAAACCCTAACACCCAAAATCACCCAACTTCAACATTAAATCAAAATGACCAATATTTTATGTCAAAGATCATAAAAATGAGTAGTTATCCCTACCTCAAAAGATGAGACCAAATGAAGAAGATGAAGATTTTCGAAATGCTCCAAAACCCAAGATTTTCGGATGGAAATGTAGCCCAAGCCAAGCTCTACACTTATTACAAAGACACTAAGGTAGAAGATCACTCAAACTAGATCAAACCCTAGAGAGAAGTTGATGTTTTAGAGTGAGGAGCTCTCCAATGGAGTTTTTGAAAAGTTAGAGAGAGAAAAGGTCAAAGAAAAGTGATCCAAAAAGTCACTTTTCGGACTGATATAAAAGTCGCCCCACTCGAGCGTGGAACTCCCTGCTCGAGCGTCAGACACAGACTCATGCTCGATGCACACATCCAAAAGTTTTGCAGTCGATGCTCCCCGCTCGAGCGTGAAAGTGGACACTCGAGCATCCAACGACCTGCAAAACAAAATACTGAGAGAGGAAAAATCACGCTCGAGCGTCAAAACGCCCGCTCGAGTAGAGAAGCAACAACAAGGGCCCGCTCGAGCGTGAAAAGCCCCGCTCAAGCGTGAAGGCCAAAATCTGGGCATCAACTTTTGGTTTCAAAACACAACCAACTTGTTCCAATCCTGCCCAACACAACCCAAGACTCAAATATAAAGAGTAAAGGATAGAAATGAGAATATGACAACCACACATTCACAGAACCAAGTCTGGAGTGCAATAAACAAGGAAAGGGAAGACCAAGATCGCTATAATTGTGAGAAATCTGAATAGCACTCTGATTGTCACAATAGTGAGAGGTAGCGCCAGAAAAGGAAACACCCATATCAGTAAGGAGCTAGCAAAGCCAAAGAAGTTCCTGAGTAGTATCAATAAGAGCTCGGTATTCAGCTTCGGTACTAGAGCGGGTAGTGAGGGATTGTTTCTTGCTGCACCAAGTAAGAAGAGAATCCTCTAAGAAGAAATAGAAACCCATGGTGGAGCGTCGATCCGTAGGATCCCCAGCCCAATCAGCATCAAAAAAGGCACGCAGTTTAAGAGAGGAGGAAGTAGAGTAGTGAAAGCCATGGAACATAGTGCCTTTGAGGTAGCGAAGAATGCGGAGTAGAGCAGTATAGTGGGGAGTGTGAGGAGCCGACATGTACTGACTAACAATGTGAACAACATAGACAATGTCAGGACGAGTCATAGTGAGATAGACAAGACTGCCAACGAGCTGGCGATAAAGAGTAGCATCCGAGAGGAGATCCCATCAAGATGAGTGAGACAAATCTAAGGATCAACTGGAGTAGAGGTAGTTTTGCAATCGGTAAGACCAGCACGGGCCAGAAGATCGGATGCATATTTTCCCTGGGATAAATAGGAACCAGTAGAATCATGGGAGACTTCAAGGCCTAAGAAGTAGTTAAAAGTACCAAGGTCCTTCATCTCAAACTGACGGTGGAGAAAACGTTTGAGGTGAAGAATACCAACTGCATCATTACCAATGATAATCATATCATCCACATAAAGAAGGAGAAGAGTGGTACCATGAGGAGTAGTCCGTATAAATAAAGCAGAGTCATAGGAGTTAGAGGTGAACCCGAAGTCATAAATGGTAGAACTGAACTTAGCAAACCAAGCGCGGGGTGCCTGCTTAAGACCATAGAGGGCACGCTGTAGTTTACAAACCTTATGAGTGGGATAAGTAGACCCAGGTGGAGGTTACATGTAGACCTCCTCAAGAAGATTACCATTAAGGAAAGCATTCTTGACATCCATCTGAAAGAGCTTCCAGTGGCGAGCAGCAGCAACAACAAGCAAACTGCGAACAGAGGTAAATCGAGCAACAGGGAAGAAGGCCTTCTCATAATCAATGCCATATTCCTGGTTGAAACCCTTGGCAACAAGAAAAGCTTTGTAGCACTCGATAGAGCCATCAGAATGAGTCTTGATTTTGTAGACCCATTTGCAGCTAATTGCAGTCTTGCTAGGAGGAAGATCAACAGCATTCCAAGTATGAGTTTTGTCCAAAGCCTGAAGTTCATCAGTCATAGCTTGCTGCCAAAGAGGATTAGTACAAGCCTCACGATAGGAGGTAGGTTCATAAGTACAAAAGACAGCAGACCCAACAATATAATCACGAAGATGAATAGGTGGTTGAGTTACCTGGTGCGACCGACCCGAAGAAGGATTGGTAGGAAGAAGAGCTGGCGAAGAAGGAAGAGATGGACTAGAAGGTGCAAGGAGAGATGGACCATCAGAGAGAGCAGTCTTATCGGGATCAGGGATCAACAAGGGCGTCTCGATAAAGGAGAAACCTGTATCAAAATTATTAGAGAAGAGATCTAGAGAAGGATTAGAAAAGATGACCGGAGTGGAAAGTGCAGGTAAGTGAAAGGAAGAGAGAGAGGAAAACATTTTGTGCTCCCAGAAAACTACATGGCGGTAGATATGAAGACGTTTAGAGAGAGGATCCCAACAGTGAAAGCCTTTATGTTCAATCCCATTGTCACGACCCCAAACTGCCCCTAGTAGTTTGGTGCCGTGATGGCCGGTAATCCGAGATTACCGAAGGCCAACTCTAGAAATTCACACACAATCAGAGTATAATTTATGGGGCTTACAAGTGCGGAAGCAATAATCCAAAATACAAGTGGTCTATAAGAGCAGTGCATAAGTCAAATGGAATGGCATACATCTTTACATAGCTTTACAACTTGAATACATAAAGAAATGAAGTACAAAAATACATATTACATCTTAACGAAAGGGCTTCTCAAGCCGACATGTTCAAATACAAAAGCTTCAGGATTGCCGACATCCTCACTGCCGACATAACATGCATACAAAACACACATCTCGGCATAGTCGACTTCTTGCTTGATACCTACGTATATACATAGGGAGGGTGAGCTTGGATACTCAGTGAATGGTATAAGTAATAAAGGGGTTAAATGAATGATTCCCGAGGTCTTTCAAAACAATACATAATATATCTTTGTCAAAACCATACTTATCATAGCTTGTACAAAACATGAGATAAATCTTGTTCATCAACCAAATCTTGGTCTTTCAAAACTTACATACTTAACATGTGTGCTACTAATGCTTATAGTCCCTTAGCACATACGGACTTCACATGTGTGCTACTAATGCTTATAGTCCCCTAGCACGTACGGACTTCACATATGTGCTACTAATGCTTAAAGTCCCCTAGCACGTACGGACTTTTGCCACAATTCCTTAAAGTCCCCTGGCACGTACGGACTTTCAAAGATTGCCATCAAAACAAAGCTTACTTGATACATTGCCATCCAAATATACTTGATACATAAAATGGGGATATCATTCATGCTTAACAAATACTTTTACCAAAACAAGTCAAAGCTTTATCAAAACGTTATAACATAACTTTATTAGAAATACCACTCACATAGTTCTTGGGACGTCGGGATCAAGGCAAGGGTCCAAGTCCTACAAACACATGGCAAAGCATACTGAACATACTTCTCAAAACAGGTCTCACATGCATGCAAATGATCTCGGGAAAACATGTTGGCAGTCAAAACACTGTTTTACATGTCAGAAAGACATGCTGGGTACCAACCAGGTCTTTGCCGAGGTCCCACACCTCCTGGCCGAGGTGTGGCTACCTAGGCTTCGGCGTGCGGCTGCATGCCGAGGTGCGCACAAGACAACTAAAGGCGTAAGTGATCATGCAAGGTAGGCCAAGGTGAGATACGATGCTTGGCCTAAGCGTAAGGTCTAGGTGAGAGTGATCTCGGTGACTACACCTCGGGAAGTGAGGTCTGGAGATCTGGGTTTCCACCCGTGAAGAACAGGAAGAATATGAACATGAAGATCATGAAAAACATGAATGCTAAAATCATAACTTCTTTATTACAAAAATCTGGGATTTCATGCTATGAGTTCGAAAACATGGACCTGGGTACCCATACTTGCAAATCATGCGAAAACAAACACAAACACATGGATCTAGGCATGAACCTTCGGATCAAAACATGACTTTTCTTGAAGAACAGATGAATGCCATTTTCTCTTTCTAAAACTGAACTTCAAAGCAATGCATGGCTTACAAATCATATTCAATCATGCAATGCAATAACATAAACATAAAGAACAACATGAGCAGATCAAGAATCTAACCTTAGAACACGGATCTAACGGTTTGATCTCAAGGAATCAAGCTTAGAAATCCACTCTCTCTCAAGAACTCTTCTCCCTCTTCTAGAGCTTCTCTCTCCTCTCCAAAACAAGTATAGGAACAAATGATGGGTTTCTCTCTCTGCGGGCTGACTTAACTCTCAGCTCGGACACGTGGCAACGGCTGGTTCATTTTCTTCAAAAAGGTGATAGATTGACAAGACAAGACTATGACAAAGTGTATCTAACAAGCTACCCGGAATGGTACTCCGGCAAATGATGACATCGGCTAAGGACAAAGCTTCGGCAACTAAGGTGACAATGACCTCGGCTAGGAAGGACAACACTTGACTAAGCTGTGCTACACCTTGGCCTAGATGTGCCACACCTCGGTCTAGGTCATGCCACTCCAGGACAAGATCACTCAGGTGCAAAGGTAACATCTCGGCCTAGATAATACACATCTCGGCCTTGGTGGTTCACACCTCGGCCTAGATAATGACATCTCGGCCAATATTTCAGGGCGAGGGTGGAGGTCAAACAAAGGGGTTCCAAGATACTTCTAGACTGAAGATGACCTCGGCTTGGAATGATCTAGACGTAACGTAACCTAGGCTTGGCATGACTTCGGCTTAACATAACCTAGGCTTGAGACACCAAGGAAGGAAACAAGCATGCACACAACACTTAGGCAAATTCACATAACCACAAAACAAGGCATGGACCTTACTTAGCCAAAACAAGTCATAAACATGCAAAATGCAAGCTTAACGAGTCGTAATCATACCAATGTTCATGAACATGACTATTACATAAATGTGGGTTGCTACACCCATATCCAAGAAAGCAGCTGTAATAACCCGACACTCGTACATGTTTTCTGGTACACTTTTAGTCCCCTATTCTGTGCATTTGTATGCTTATTGTGAAATTTCATGTGAAAGTAAGTTTAAAGAAGTGAATCGTATGCTTATAGATGTGCATCTATTTAATATGAGAACTATATGTTACAATTCTAGTGTTTGAATCAGAAATTGAGGGCCTTAGAGACTTGATAATCTGAAATTGATTCTATAATTAGAATCAGCATAATTTTTAAGTAATAATAAGCATTTCTGTGAAATTTCAATTTGGGATGATTAAACGATTGATTTTTGTCCTATTCATTTCTTATATATATATGTGCTTCTTTAACTATTTGACTTAAGATCCTAGCTCAAGAAATATCTCCCGAGAGAGGATAGTGAGAGTAGAGAGAAAGGATCTAGAAGGAAGCTTTATCAAGATCAAGGATTGGGTAATTTAGAGGGAATTTGTGAGATTTAAGCTAAAAGGTAAGTTTACTCATCTCCTGTAACCTCTCTCTTGAATTTGAGTAAGGTTCCTTCACAATTGTGTAACTTAGAACATGAAATTGAATTTAGTGTATGATCATGGCTTAGATTGGTTTATATTTTGTTGTGTAGGTGATTAGAATTGTGTTGGTTATGCATAGATAAAAGGACTATCTTTTATTGTTTGATTTCTCATATAGAACTTACCTAATTTTACATAAGTGATGTTATATGCAAAAGAGAGTTAAGTATGTTTATGGGTGTGTTCATGTGAAGAAGTAATTCAATTGGATTGTAACTTGTAATTCTTGTGATATAAATCATGTTATTGTAAGATTAAACCATGATATTGCATGAATTTTATTTTCAAATTGTGCTTCAAGTTAAATTGGCTAAGTGAAGAGTAGGTTGAATTTCGAACTGCCAAAGTGTGCAGAATCGCCGCACGTGCGGGGGTCATGGCCGCACGTGCGGGACCAATCGCCGCACGTGCGGGAAAATGGCCGCACGTGCGGGAAAATGGGAAATTTTGAGTTTGGGTTCTGCTTAAAAAGCACGTGTGGGGCACCACTGCCACACGTGCGGGGCTCACAGCCGCACGTGGGGCCCAAGCTGAAAAACATGACATGCTCCGTTTTGCGTGCTAGACCCTCTAATATTGTCGAAATCTGTATTTCATATTGTTTTAATGTCTGTAAATTCAGTCGAAGTAAAGAGAATCAGGAAACGATTTAATAAGGAAAAGAGAATTAATGTGTGACTTCATATGTGTGTAAGACACGCTTCGGGAGGAAGAAATGCTCCACCAGCACACTGTGAGTAGCAGTACAGAAAAGTATATTTTATTTACCGTTGATAATTATTGTCACTAACACTCTATTCTTCGTAAGTGTTACACAAACATTTATGACGATTGGGAATTAATGTGAACTTATATGAACATTAGAAGATTTGCGCACATTGGTATGACTTTGGAATCCTTTTGTTTTTGTCAATAACAAATATTAACCCTCTGTTATTTATCAGCATACTACGTTACTTCTTAAAGAATAAATGGAACTTATGTTCATCCTTGAACAATGGTATCTGTATAAATCCAAGATTATTCTGTTGTGTTACGTATGGACCCGAGGTCGTTTAGAATCTACGACATGAATGCAAAGGTTTAACATCATTATGTAACCCATGTTAGAATGTAAATTGTTCTGTCTTTGTTAAGCGTACTATAATGACATGATGTGACAATACGTTTTGAATTAATGAATGATTGTCCATATATATATAAGTATTTATGGCATCCTTAGCACAAGGGCCTTACCTGGGGGTCGTAATACTGTGGTCTTATGGCCCTTGCCCAGGGGTAATAATACTGTGGTTTAACTATGTTACAAGTTTCCGATACCAGAGGTTCCATTATGGAACTAACAACTATGCCCTATATTGATTTGTTAGCGCTATTGGAGGTACCATGTATAATCAAGTATGAACTCTGATTTCTGTTTATGATTTAAGCATAATTAGGAATATGTATGAATTTGTTTCTGTTTATCTGTTCCAGTTATGCTATGTTATGACATGATATGGATGGTTCGGTCTTTAAGACCTTATGATTTCTGGTACGGAACAAAGTGTTGTACGGAACTAAGTGCTGCAATGCGAGCCACCTCTAGAATCCGTACGAGCCACCTCTTGAGTCCATACATATGTGAACTGAGGCCTATGGCCATTTTGTGAAAGTTATGAGGCCTATGGCTGTTTTGTGAAAGTTATGAGGCTTATGGCCGTTCTGTGATATATGTGAGGCCTATGACCAATCTGTGATATCTGGGCCTATGGCCATTCTGTATGATCTGTTAGTATGAAACAAAGTGCTGCACGGAACTAAGTGTTGCCATGCGAGTCACCTCTACAATCCGTGCGAGCTACCTCTTGAGTTCATACATGCATGAAAATGGCTTAATGCCGATCTGTTTAAGGGCTGATTGCCATTCTATTTAAGGGCTTAATGCCACTCTGTTCAAGAGCTTAAAACCATTCTGTTTAAGGTTAGGCCTAAGGCCATTCTGAAAATAATTACAGGATAAAGTTAACTATATGTCCTCTGCCCTTATACATGTACATTATAATTCAAGTTAACTGTTAAATTGTTACGTACTACTATTCACTGAGCTTGGCTCACTTTATGTTATGTCTTTTTCTATAGGAACTCCACCTGGAGGTCAGTCTCAACCCATGGCATCTGTTCTACTTATGTTAACCTCAGGGTGTCCAGACACTTAAACGAAGGCAGCTCATTTTATGGAGTTTTGCTAAGTTTTTGATTTTGTACCCTGATTGTCTGTCTAAAGAGGAAATATATATAATCCTCTTACCTTTCAAAGCTCTTGTTATACGCCCAATCTTGGGGACGGGGTCTGTATATGTATGTGTATATGCATATAGCTAAATTCTCAGATGCACGTCACTATATGTTTATCTGCCATATATTCCGTTAGTGATCTTGGCATAGTAGTTATAGCTCAATGGAGATGGTTTTCTGTTATTTTAAAATATTAAATGCTTCCGTTCAGGCCCCATATCTCATATATATATCAAGTTAAATGTCCGTTTCTGAAGCAGTCATGCCCAAACTTTTAGGGGCAGGTTTGAGGCGTGACAAGTGGTATCAGAGCACGAGTTGCTATCTCACACACGAATCCATTGAGCCTTAAGATGTCTAGAAAAGACTTAGGCATCATGCATAACATTCTGAATGCAAATGAAAAGATTGATGGCAACGTTAAATGTACTCTGTTAATGTTAATGGTTATGATCCATGTTCATTGTATACTCTTTGTGCATATTGTGATTAATTGTCGTTGAAAACATGGTGAACATAAAGATGGAAGGTTCGGGGGATTCTACCTCCGTCTGGCTAGACAGAATGAAAAAGGAGAAATGATTGGTAAGGCAATTTATATGCAAATGATTAAGTGGAATGTGTGCTATAGGTTGGTAGTTACCGTGGGAAACGATGGTAACGTAATTGTGCTTTTTAGCATCTGTTTAGATGACGTGATTAAACTCTAAGTAAGGAATATTTCTAGGACCAAAGGAGACGATGCATTTGATACTCTAACTTTTATCATATAGTTATGTCTTTCTTGCCATAACAATGTTTAGGTCGATGATTTTGGGAAGTTATTGTGGTGACTATTCGGATAGGATGTGTTTTGCGTGATGAGTGAAATTGTGTTGAGTATAACTGGCTGTGAGAAGACGTTATGCATAGAGTGACCTCTCTTAACATTGTGAAAGGAGTTAGTTGATCGGGATTTTGCTTCTTATTGATGGTTAAATAGATAAACTACACTGAAAAATTGGTTATTTGCCTTGAAACAACATATAATTAATGTGATTTCATGAATTGAGAAAATTATTGACGACTCCTGATGGGGAACTGAGGGAATTAGTGATGGTGTCGAATGAGTATCATTTAAGTATGGATGGGGAGTTCCATGTAGACGTTCAAAAGGAGTTTGATTATGGATGATAGGGGAAGGCACACAATTGATAGTGTACACAGCAGTAAGGGCAGCTTCCCCCCAAAAGTTTTCAGGGCAGGAAGACGAGAGAAGGAGAGCGCGAGTAGTGTCAAGAATATGCCTATGCTTCCGTTCAGCACATCCATTTTGTTGGGACGTGCCAGCACAGGAACGATGAGGCTGAGTACCATGACTCTGAAGAAAGGAAAGGAAATCGGTATCCCGATATTCCATGGCATTGTCAGAGCAAAAATTTTTAATGGTTTTGGAAAATTGGGTGTGGACCATTTTGGCAAAGCTATAATAAAGATGTTTAAGTTCAGACCGAGTTTTCATGAGAAAAAGCCAAGTAAATCGTCAATAATCATCAATAAAAATAACAAAATAACGAGATCCCCCCATGGTAGTAGTAAGGGATGGGCCCCAAATATCCGAATGTATGATATAAAAAAAAGCACGAGAAACAGAAGTACTTTTATTGAAAGATAAAGCAGGTTGTTTTGCAAGTTGACAGGGTATACAATCAAAAGTATCTTGAAGTACATGACCCAATTGACCACTAGAAACCAAAGACTTTAAGCGACTAACAGAAATATGTCCTAAGCGACAATGCCAAAGATGAAAAGGAGATAAAGGGGAAGCAGGTGCAGGAGCAGCGATCTATGGGGAGTCCGAAACATGAAGTTGAATGAGTTCATAGAGGCATCCATGCTTACAGCTGATCCCAATAGTCTGTCCCGTCTGAGGGTCCTGCACCAAACAACCATTAGCAGAAAAGGTGGCGTTTAGACCAAGCTCACATAATTGACAAATAGAGATAAGGTTTAAGGTTAGAACCGGGATATGATAAACTTAAGGTAAAGATAACTGAGATGTAGAAACAGTCCCAACATGACTAACAGACATGAGAGAACCATCAGCAGTATAAATGGATGGAAAATGAGTAGAGGGAGAGATTGATGAGAATATAGTAGAGCTGGAAGTCATATGATTACAACAGGCAGAGTCAAAATACCAAGAAGAGTTACCTAGAGTCACAGACAAAGCAGTAGGAGGAGGTGTACCAGAGGTGGAGAGAAGCTGTTTGAATATGGCCTCAACATTAGTTTGAGAAAAAATAGGGGTCGACGGAGCAGGATACTTAGAGAAATCCTTAGAGGCAGCAGCAGTGGTGCGATTAAACTGACGATAAGAGCTCCCCCTAGAAGAGCCACCGCGAGAGGAGTGGCTTGTGGAAGATGATCGGGATGGATTGCGAAAATAATCCTGCTGCAGATGACCAGGACCAAGTTTGTTGCAATATCGGCAAGATCGGACAGGGCAATGAACCAAAAGATAAGTAAAATGAAGGCCCTGATTCTGACAATAGATGCAAGCAGTGGACCGTTGGGTCGGTGAGGGCTGTAACTGAGGAGTGGTAAGAACATAGTCCACATGATGAGTCTGGAGAGTACAAAGACGAGTCTCCTCAGATAACAGCTCATAAATAGCCTGTTCAAGAGTGGGCAATGGAAGGGGATGAAGAAGAGAGGCACGCACGGGATCAAAAGAGGGAGTGAGAGCCATGAGAAAGTGGACCAACCACTGCTAATTACGATAGGTAGTGAATAAGGTAGCATCTTCTTGGTGAGGCCATGTCGGTTCTGAGAGAGCAAGTTGGTCCTAAATAGAGCACATTTGAGAAAGAAAGTCATTAATAGACTGACTAGATTCTTGGCACATGCGGTGAAGTTGACTCTAAAGTTGATACTGATAGGTAAGACCGGTAGTCTGGTATCGATCTCTCAAAAAAACCCAAATGTCTTTAGCAGGATTGGAAACAGAGTCAAGCTGAAAATAGCCAAACTGAAGACTAATAGAGGGAATAGAGGTATTCCGAAGCCAAGTAATGATCAGGTAGTTTTTACTGTCCCAATCTTCAAGTCGGTCTGTATATGTGGCGGTAGATTCAGCGGCCTCTTTCACTGGTTTGTTCACATCCCCGGTGATAATACGCCAAAGTTTCCGTCCTTTAAGGAAGGAATACATGGCTTAGGTCTACAGTACATAATTGGAACCATTGAGAAGAACAGAAATTGGATGGGAGGCATCATGGCGATCCATAGTAAAAATGAAGTAGGCCTAAATATATAGGAGCAGGCCTGTAGGAGCAAAATTTGGTAAAACGGAGCGTACCAGTGAGTCTGGAAGGTCGAAAATAGCTAAGAAAGGGGGCTGCTGTGCAGAGATGACGTCAGTAGAGGGAAAAGTGATGTCAGTGGCGCACAATAGCAGGAAGGGCGCATGGCGCACCGTAGTAGAACGGCGCACGCGGGGCACACGGAAGCAGAATGGTGAACAGGGCGTATTGAAGCAGAACAGCGCACGTGGGGCGCACGGAAGCAAAACGGCGCACGTGTGGCGCACTGAAGCTGAACGGCACACGTGGGGCGTACGGAAGCAGACGCGGTGCACGCAAGCGCAGGGCTGACGTCAGATGCTGACGTAAGCAAGCAAAGGAGGAGCGCGTGAATGGCGCGTGTGCGAGTGGTGGCGGAAGCTAAGACGCGCTAAACACAAAAGCGGCGCGTGACGGCACGTGACGGTGATTTTGGTGATGAGGGTGGTGCCGTTGGAATCGTGAGGTGATTCCGAGCCGGATGGTGTAGTGCCACTGTGTACGGACTAAGCACCAAAAACAGAAAATGTCAGGAGTGTAGAACTGGGCTCTGAAACCATGTTAGTTTGGTATAGAGAGAGAGAGAGAGTATAGCGATCCCGGTTGTCCCTTTACTGTTTTGTTGTGTTCCGGACTCGGTTCCGTGAAGTTGGTAGTGGTATCTATCTTGTTGCCGTCCTTTAATTCCACTTGATTGAGTTTTAGGATGTTTTGAGCAGGGTTGTTACAGGTCGGTTAGGCCTTGGTTTCAATTTCTTGTTGTCCAGTTTTTAGGCGATCCGCTCGAGCGGGTCTTCTTGCGCTCAAGCGGGGATTGCACACTTCCAGTATTTCGTGTTCCTGCAAAACTTCTGCATATGTGATTTTTACGCTCGAGCGGGTTTGTTTACGCTCGAGCGGTGGCGCTCGAGCGGGTTTGGTGGCGCTCAAGCGGGTAGTACTTTCTGGATTTAAGTTCTGGGAGATGGAAATCTACGCTCGAGCGGACTGGTTTTCGCGCTCGAGCGGAAGTGCTTTATTCTTGTGTCTTGGCGCTCGAGCGAGCCTTATTGCGCTCGAGCGTGTGCAGATTTTTGTTCTTGACGCTCGAGCGTTGTGTTCTCCGCTCGAGCGGGTCATACGTATATGAGTTATCCGCTGGGTGATTTTAAATCACTTTTTGCTTTTCTTTCTCTCTCCTACTTTTTCTAAAACCCATTTTTGAGAGCCTCTCTCTCTAGAAACTCCCTTCTCTCTAGGGTTTGATATAGCTAGAGTGTCCTCCTTCTCTTCGGCCTTTGTAAAAGTTGTGTGGATCGTCGAGGGCGTCATTTTGATCCGAGCATCTTGGTCTTTGGAGCACTTTGGTCTTGAGTCTCTTCTCCATCCAAGCTCCAACTTCGAGGTAGGGATAACCTACTCCTCACTATGGGCTTTGTCGTTAAATTTTAGTATTTTGAGATGTTGGGGTTGATTTGGTAATTTTGAGAGAGTTTGGGCCTTTGTGTAATTTTACAAAAGTTGGGATTTTTATTTATATAAAACCAAAATGCATGTTTGGCATGGGAAAGTGGAATTAAGGTTGAAACATTAATGAAAATGGAACCTAAGGGTTGTAATGTTAATTATAGAAAATGCCCTAATTACATTGGTTAATTAATTTGCATAATTAATTATGAGAAATGAGGAATTGATTTGGAAAGAGATGGGATTAAAGGGTGTAGTTGGATTATTTATCACTCACCTAGTTGAAATGTTGATTATATATCCATTGTTGCATTTATTTTCTGTATAGAAATAACTACTTTGGGCTATCGGTGGAGGATAGTCGTGATTGTTATAGACAATGCATGATGATTAGGCAAACTGAAACTAATCACTGGAATATGTCATTGAGTATGACGGTTGAAAGAATACATTAAATTTATGTATTGTGTGGTGATGTGTATAATTATTGTTTATATGCATTGTGTGTGTGTGGGAGGAGATAGGGGATGTACTCCACGGTTTAGGGGAAGATAGGGGATTGACCTCTAAACCGGATGTTGTTGGGAGGAGATAGGGGATGGACTCCATTGATAGAGCTCATATGCTTATCTAGTAATGTGTTGACAGAGCTCATATGTTTGTCATTAGAAGTGTGATAGTGCTTGTATGCATATCTGTGGAAGTGATGATATAGCTTGTATGCTTATCTGTTGATGTGTGTGATATAGCTAGTATGCTTATCTATGATGAAATGGGAAAGTGCTTAATGTGAGTAATTGTCTCATATGAGTTGTTTGGTCAGGTTCTGAGCCAGGGTTATAAACTGAGAATTTGAAAAGAATTGAAAATGGATTGTAGCATGGACTTGTATGTCATGAAACCGTAAAATGTGATACGGGAAAGTATCAGTGTTAGCCATCTATCAACTACTAATCTTTTAGTCATTGTTCATATTTGGTTTAGTGTATCTCTGTTGGGCTGTGGCTCACCCTAATGGGAATATCATTTTCAGGTACAGGTAGCATGCCACCTCCAAGGACGTAGCTTAGGAGGCTAGATGCAGGCGGACTTTTGCTGTTTTATTCTTTTGATGTATTACATGTATATTCAAGCCAAGGGCTTAATGTGTAATTGAGTTAGCACTCTTTTGTTGTAACCAAGTGTTAACTTGGAAAGCTGTAAGCCTTTAGGGCATTTGCTTTTGTCGTTAACATGTAATACTTTTGGTAATGGGACTCTGATGAAAAGAAGAATGAGGAGCTTTTATATATCAATGCTTGTCTATATTGATGGGTTTAATGTGTTTATTTTGAGGGCGTGACAGAGAGAGACTGAATGAATGTGTTTGTTATATTCAGGCTTGGTTTGGCATAATAAAAAAAAGTTAAAAAGACACTATCTTATTTAAGTCACATCATCTTATTTAAGTCACATCATCTTTCTACCACATCATTTCAAACCCAATCCATACCCAACCCATATATCATAAAAAGTCAAAAAGTATACTTATTTAGTTTATCCCAAATAACCCCAGTATATTGGTTACAAGGAGATGTTTCTCATTTATAGAGAAGAGCACCGAAAGGAGAAAGAGACAAAATAATGATAGCTCAGCACTAAGAAAACATAATAATAAAGGTGTTGTTCCTTTACAACATATATCTAATGTATATAATATATACTAACATCTCAAAAGGGTGCAGAACCGCGGTGAATCAAAAAATAAAAATAATAAATTAATAGATAGACCGCGTTAAATTTCCTTTTTTTAATCTTCATATTTGGGAGAGATGAATTAGAGTAGTAGAGAGAGAGAATATGGAGTTAATGAAGAGGATTCAGAGATGGTTCAAAGATCAAGAATGTCAAGCTCCGATCGTTCTAGGTAAATATATATTAATTGCATCTTTGTTGTGGAGCTTATACTATACTTCAATACTATAGCAACTAGTTTCATCATATACTCTTTTTTATTTTTAAATTTGCATTTCATTTCAAGGTTGTGATTTACAAGAGCGTCTGCTCCGGAAATTCATAAAAAAAGCTCCATCGTACTTTTTAAACAGTTATAATTTCAATTCAATTATTTGTTGCCTTTCCGAGTCCACCAAATAGACCACATCCATAAAGCCCCAACACATCTTAATCATCTTACCTTATATTAGGCCTATTTTGGGAAGTGAGTTAAAAGTCACTTCACTTTATCACAAAAAAGTCAAAAATTAATTTTTAACCATCTTTTTAAAACATCCTTTAGTTAATAAGTATATCTTATCTTAGTTAATAAGTAATAGGGTAAATTACAAATATACCCATGAAGTTTGCTTCATATACAAATTATCTCTTGTGATTTAAAAAATTATAAATAACAATTGTTAGAATTTTTTATTTAACAGAATTAATTGAAAAAAAGTTCTAACTATTTTTCTATATAATAATAAAATCACTTAAATTATTAATTGAAATAAATTTTTGAAATCATTAAAAACTGTTAATTGAATTGATAATTTATTAACAAAGAGAGCCATTTATTATGAAATTAAAAATTTTAATAAGTGAAATTTAATTTCTAAAATTAGATAAAACAATTTATATTTTAAGCAAATTTTAAACAATGTATTTATAATTTACCTTAAATAATAAGGGGCAATAAGAGAATTCAACTTCATCCACCACTAACATGTCATTGATTCAAGCAATTGGGGACTAGGCCCAAGAGAAACCGTAATATTTTTACTTCAACACATCTCAAGTATGGACACTTTTTTCCTCTAGTATGAATCATTATTATTATTATTTTTTGTAAGGTATCAAGTTCTTTCTTATATCTTCTTGGGCGGAGTATGCGAGTGTTTCAAGTTCATTTCAAAAAATATAATAATAATAATTTACATTAGCCAATAATTTTATTTTATTTTTCCTAATCCATTCAACACCCATGGTAATATAGATTGTTTCAAATCCGTCATTGTCTGTCACGCCCCACTTTTTATTACTCAAAGTCATTACCAAATTCATTAACTTAATTCAATTTCAAGGATAACATACGAAAAATAAACTCATACATTCAATCCGTAGAAGTGATTAACAATACTCTCATTCGCATGCAAAGTAAATATTACATGAACATACTTAATAAATTGCCCTTGGGCTTACATCACTTAAGATACAAGAAGAAGGGTGTAACCCTTTTACAACAATGGCATTCCGCCAACATAACTGAGGCCCCGTGGCCAGTAAATAAGTAGATCCAAATCTTGCAGCTCAACCTGCTTAATACCTGAAAAAGATTCAACAACGTGGGATGAACATATAGTCCAGTAGGGAACTCAACATGATCCTCAACAATAACAACTTACAGATAGCTATGATCATGAACACTCATTCTCGTACTAGAATAGTAATGTGACCGTTTATACAAAATATATATGTATGAACTTTTCTCGAAAACAACCGTTTCATTCAACGCTACAAGTGGTTTGTCTTTCCTTTTTCCTTTTATTTATCCCCATTCCCAATCTTTCATAACATTAACAAATACTTAGGAAATAATCTCACCAAGCCCGATACCCTCTTCCATTTCCTATACATACTCAGATGTACCTTTTCAAACATGTTTATCTATAAAACATTCGTTCTTCTCCACACTTTCCAAAAGACAAAAAAAGACATTTTGGTTCGTTTCCATTTCCATCATAACTATACATACATATCTTTGTAAAAATATAAATTTACGACCCACCAACATGTATACAATCAACCAATGGAGCAACTCGGTCCTCCGAACTGTAACCAATCAAATCCATGATATTTTCAGTTACAACGAAACAACAACAATCCCATTTCACTCTACTAGCTATGTGCGTAGTAAGCTAACAATACACCCCACTCAACAACATTAACAACAAGCCAGTTTACCAGGCGCTAGCTGGAGGGGTATGGTACCTTCGATTATTAGCGCAGTCAGTTCTCCAGGCGCTAGCTGGACGGTAACGGTACCTTTGATTATAAGCGCGGGGTATAACACCAACAATCACAGCACATCAAGGCATAACCAACATGTATAATGCATATACATAAACTATCAAGACACCAGCAATGTGTTAAAATATATGAACACATGACTATCTCCTTCTGAGCAAATATACATATATATAATGTATCTAGCACTTCATCACATACGATGTTCAATTAATCAATGGCACAATGCATACCCGACAATTCTACACAACCGTGTCATCCTCCACCGATGACCAAGGACAAAACCTCTAGATGCATATAGTTAGTACATCTATTAAAAGACTCAAATATCATGAATCACGAACCCAACAACAATATTAACATGATAGTTAAAGATACAACTTCTACATGTGTGTTCAACACTCAAGATACCACAATCCAATTCTCAAACTTATTTCGAAAACACTTCCCTCATTTTCACAAAAACGATTCCATTTCATTTTTGTTATCACAAAACCAACTCCACTAACCTTGTTTCCATAAAATCAATTCCCAAGCCATGGTTAATCCTTTAGGTATTAACACCCTTACCACTCATTTGACAAAAGAGATTTACACACAATGGTCAACAAACCCCCATCATAATTTACTCAACCAAAATATAATTTAGGGCTTTTCCTCATTTAACTACAACATGCTAATTTATATTTATTTTAGCCAAGACAACAATCAATGAAGCCAACCCATTCTCTACACAACCAACCCTAGGTTTATTTCATGATTTTCAAACAAATCCAACGTGATACAATTTTCATGCAATACAAAAATGACCACATGTCTATCTGTAGACGGAGTAATGAAAAAGAACAAGGAGAATCCCTACCTCAAATGAAGAACTCAAATAGAGAAGATGATCCGAAATCAAAGTGCTCCAAATCCCAAATTTCTTGGATCACAGCGAAGCCCTCGACGATCAACACACTTCTTACAAAGGCCCAAGGTGAGGAAAACCCTCTAGCTAGATCAATCCTAAGAGAGAAGTTAGGTTTTAGAGTGAGGTGCTCTCCAATGGCTTTTCGAAAAAGTAAGAGAGAGAAAGGAAATCAAAAAGTGACTCAAAAAGCTGAATCTCGGTGTGTTATACAGATCGACCCGCTCGAGCGTCGAACTCCCCGCTCGAGCGTCACTCACAGATCCCCGCTCGAGCATCCAATTCCCCGCTCGAGCGGCGGATGCACGCTCCCAGAACTTTTGCAGAACAGGTCCCCACTCGAGCGTCCAACGCCCGGCTCGAGCGTCACACACAAACTCCCACTCGAGCGTCAAGCCTCACGCTCGAGCGTCCAACACTACAGAGGAAAATACTGGGAAGGTGATTTTCCCGCTCGAGCGCCGAAACCCCCGCTCGAGCGAAGAGGCCAAAAACTGGGCAAAGATTCTAAGTTCTAAAACATAACCAACTTATTCCCAACAAGTCCAACACAACCCAAAACTCTAAGACAAAGAGTAAGGGATAGAAAAGAGGATAAGACAACAACAAACCTACGGAACCAAGTCCGGATTACAGTTCAATAACAACAGGGAATACCGGGATCGCTATATTATCTATTTCAATGTTATATTTACGACTGTCTTTATATAAAAAAAATTATTCAATTCATATTTCAATTGAAATGAGTAATCAATCAAAAGATGTAATTCAAGTGATTATAAAGAGACATTAGTAATATTATAATTTTATTTCATATTTGATTCAAGTTGCTACTAACCTACTTCGCTGTTAAAAAAAGATAAAAAAATCAAATTGTTCAATCACTCTTTAAATTTTCAAAAATAAAAATTCTATGTTATATCACTTGTGATAAATAATTCTAGAGAGGGTCATCTATTTTTCACCTGAATTTCAAAATTACCCTTCTTATTCTTTGTTGGAACACCTTATTCCTATTCCTAACATTTTGTTTTTTTTTTTTTTTTTTTTTGTGAACTAGTTATTCATATTCCTAACTAATTCCACACAATTACAAAATTAAGCAAGCCACCAAATTTGAAATTCCCATCTTATTCTTATCCTCGACAAACCCATCCACACCGAACCAATTGTAGCCCCGACCCCACTGCCGGTCCTGGGCTAAGGTCACTAAGATTTGTGTCTACGGCTCTCAAATTTTAGCTTAAAATAACATTCCAAATTTATTAGTTTTAATTATGTTAAAAGTTCAAAATTCAATCTTTTTTTATTGTTTGAGACTCAGTTTAAAAGGCCCTTCAAAAAAATTTGTTAGGCCAAATTAATATATATATATATATATATATATATCATTATTGTTAGGCCTAATTAAAAATTTATATAATTAGTCCAAATAAATATATATGATATAATGAGTTCAAATAGAGTCTAATGTCAAAATTTTAATAGAATAAATAACTTTATTTTAATTTTTTTGCCCTCACTCTTTATCATATTTTAATTGAATAATTTTACCTTAATTTATTTTCCTTAATTTTGCTTGACCCTAAATTTTTTGCCCACTCTCTTTATCATAATTTAATTGAATAATTTTGCCCTAATTTTTTCTGCGAATTTTTTTACCCAATAATTTGTGTTTTGTTATCAAATAATTAATGGATTGTGATTTGTGTGGATTATGATTGTGTTATTCGATATCAAATTACAATAATATAATTATTTCGTTATCAAATATCAGCGAATTATGCTATTTGTATCGATTATTGCTAAATTATAAAACAACACCACCCTATTTTATCTTTTTTGAGTCTTTGTAATGATTTTTTCATATCTTAATGTATGAAAATAAATTTTAATGATTATATGTAACGCCCTCAAAATAACAACATTCAACCCATCTGTTAAGACATGCATTTACATATAAACTAACCATATTCCTTTATTCTTTAGAGTTCCATTACATAAGTATTACATGTTCACCTCATGACAAAATGCCCTACGGGCTTACAGCTCTCCAAGTTAACACTTGGTTACAACAAAGAGTACTAACTCGTTTACACATAAAGCCCTTGGCTTGAAGTTACATGTAATACATCAAAAGTAAAACGACTACACTATGTCCGCCTCTAGCCTCCCAAGCTATGTCCTTGGAGGTGGCATGCTTCCTGTACCTGAAAATGATGTTCCCATATAGGGTGAGCCACAGCCCAGTAGAAATACACTAAACCAACCATGAACAATGACTAAAATATTAGCAATTGATAGATGGCCAACACTGATACAATCACATAAATTTCATATTTATGTCTTACAACTTATGAGTCCAAGTTTCCTTTCATTTTCCCTTTTTCAACAGATAAGCATGCTAGCTCTATCATCATTTCCACAGATATGTATAAAAACTATATCTCACATTCACAGATAAGCATAAAAGCTTTATCTACATTCTACAACAGATATGTATAACAACATTATCCACAGATAAGCGTAAAAGCTATATCCACATTCTACAACAGATATGTATAACAAAAATATCCCACATTCACAGATAAGCATATAAGCTGTATCCACACTTCACAAGATAAGCATATGAGCTCTATCTTCACTTCTCTAGACAAGCATATGAGCTGTGTCTACGGAGTTCATCCCCTATCTCCTCCCAATACCTATCCGGTTTAGAGGTATATCCCCTATCTTCCCCTAAACCGCGGAGTACATCCCCTATCTCCTCCTCTACACATAACGTACACAAACACAAAGGTTCTATATACAATCACTCAATACATATAATTAATGTATTCTATCAACCGTTAAGTTCCATGACACATTTCATTGATTAGTTTCAGTTTGCCTAATCATCATGCATTGTCTACAACAATCACGACTATCCTCCACCGATAGCCCAAAGCAGTTATTTCTAAACAGAAAATAAATGCACAAATGGATATTCAATCAACATTTCATTTCTTCATTCTTCTCAATTAATTATCCCAATTAATTAAACAATGTAATTAGGTCAATTCCCATAATTAACATTTCAACCCTTAGGTCCCATTTTCATCAATGATTCAACATTTATTTCATTTCCCTATGCCAAACATGCATCTAGGTTTATTATGAATAAAACCCCAACTTTTGTAAAATTACACAAAAGCCCCAAACTTTCACAAAATTACCAAACCAAGCCCAACATCTCAAATTACCAAAATTTAAAGACAAAACCCATAGAGAGGAGTAGGATATCCCTACCTCAAAGTTTTAGCCCAAAAGGAGATGAACACTCCAAGATCAACTTGCTCCAAATCCAAACTTCTTCAGATTAAAACAAAGCTCTCAATGCCCTCTATCCTTTTAACAAAGGCCCTAGGCTAGAATTACACTATAGGGAGATCAATTCTTAGAGAGAATATAAGTGTAGAGAGAGAGAGGCTCGGATTTAGGTTTTGCTCAAAGAAAAGAAGTGAAAAAGTGATGTTTAAGACGCTGCTGTCCGCTGATATAAAACACGCTCGCTCGAGCGAAGGATTGGTCGCTCGAGCGACCAGACACAGAAACACTCGCTCGAGCCAAGAAGTTCTCGATCGAGCGAAGAAAAACCCAGACCGCTCGAGCCACGAAAAGCTCGCTCGAGCCAAGAAAGACAGCTCTCAGGTCCAGAACCAGGTGCAACCGGTCGCTCGAGCGAGCCACTCTGGCTCGACCCACCAGACACGAACCCACTCTCGCTCGAGCGACCAACTCCTCGCTCGAGCGAAGGTCCAAAATTCTGGGCAGCAACACTATGCTCCCGAACACAACCAACCTGTAACAAACCTGCCTAACACATCCTATAACTCAAATATGAGGAAAAAGGAATGTAAACACGATAATAACCAACTATCAACATCCACGGACACATGTCCGGATCACTGTACAACAAGGGTAAACCCGGGATCGCTATATTATATGTATAAGGAAACTTTTTGTAGCTACTAAATAATTAAAAAATTATTGATAACTTATTATTTATCTGTAATTTTTTTATATAAAAATAGGGAAAATTACCTACACTTCCCTTGAGACTTAACGAAATTACAGATTTCCCCCTGAGGTTTCAAAAATTACATCCCGCTCCATCGCAATTAACGCCGTTAACGGATATCATAAATTGACTAAAATGCCCTTTTGACAAATAAGAGCAAATTACCGACATCCCCTCGAGGTTTAGCTAAATTATAGATTTTTTCCTGAGGTTTAGCTAAATTATCATTTTTAAATAAGTTATGAAATGCAAAATTAAAATGCAAAAACACTTATCACACTACAAAAAATTAAGGTTTAGGAGGCCAAAATTTAAGGACAAAATTATTTTTAGGAAACCAAATATTTTTGTTGCGAAAAGTGTCGTCATTAAATTTTTAGCAACGAAAATTAAACATTAGTAATTAATTATTAACTTTTTGGTATTAATTTTTTGTCTAAAAAAATAAACCATTTTTGTCTCTAAAAGTCTATTTATTGTTAACGTTTTCGAAATTTTATCAGTAAAGTCTTATTTTTTACTTTTCAAAATGACTTTTTAGCGACTATCCTCACGATTATAGAAATTAGTTCCTAAATGTCTTTTGCAACAAAAGTTTTACTTTTAGATATCAAAAAAAATGGTCTCTAAAATTCTTATATGTTGTATTGCGAGATGGTGAAAACATCATAAAATTAACAAATAATTAAATAAGTTAAAAACACAAGAAATGACTTGTTAAAAAAATCTTAGAATTTGTTTGGTTTGATTTTTAAAAATTTATTTTTAAATTTTTTAAAAAAATTAAAAATTAATTTGGTTAAGAAATAAAAAATAAAAAATAATTATTATTTTTATATAATTTTATTTTTTTAGTGTTTAGAAATAATTTTTGCAAATTAAATATATTTTTTTCATATTTATTTTTATTAAATTTTTTTTTTAATTCTGAAATGTTTTTCTAAACAACAAATCAAACAAATGGTTCCAAAAACTTAATTTTTTTCCATCTAATGTAATTCATTTGTAAATTTTATTGGTTTATCAAAGGGATTTTAGCAGGGGCAATATCGTCCATCAATTTATATTTTGGTGATGTCAGCTAACCATTCTTAACGTTAGTTAACGGTAGGGTTAAATTGTTATGCAAATATAAACTTTAGGGGACGAGATGTAATTTCTGAAACCTCAAGAAAATCTGTAATTTAACTAAATCTCAAAAAAGGTGTAGGCAATTTTCCCTAAAATATATATATATATAGGAGAGTCCACTTTCAAAATCCCATCTAGGGGTGTAATTTTGGCCTGTGGCCTGCGGGCTGCCTGAAGCCCGCCCGCGGCCCATGGTGGGCCTGGCCCGTTAAGGCCCGAGCCTAAGCCCAACCCAAGGCCTTAGGTCAGGGCCTGGGCCATCGTTTTGAAGCTCGGCCCATTGACCCCGCTCAAGGCCTGCCCAAAAGCTCGGGCCGCCTGGTCCACTCGATGCCCAGTGTTATTTTTAAAGGAAAATACTAAAATTTTGGTGGAAAAAATAAAAAAAATAAATTGTTTTGGCCTGCCCAAGCCTGCTCAAAGCTCGGGGGCCCAGCCCACTGGCCGGCCCAAAGCCCGAATAGCCCTGGGCCTGGGCCTAGTTTTCTGGCCCGTGGGTCGGCTCGGCCCGGCTCGATATTTTGGCGGGAGCCCGCAAGGCCCGACATGGGCCAGGCCGGGTCGGGCCGGGCCTGACCAAAATTACACCCCTAATCCCATCTCAAGTCCCATAAATCTCAGGGCCGACCCTACCCTGCCCGACCTGTCCCATAACTCGCAGTCCCCTCTTTCTTTCTTCGGCTACTATAGCTCTTCTCTACCTCCTTGCCACCCCTCCAGGTCCCTGAACTCAACCGTTCAGATATGGTGGGTTTCAGTCAACGATGGGCAGAGGAGGTGGGGCTTCAGGTGATGATCCAAGGGGTTGATTCTAGTGGTGATGGGCGGGTCGATTTTGGTAGTGATTTGTTGTTGGATTTGGATGATGATTGTGGTTGGGTATTTTGGTGGTGGTGGTAGCGGTGGATTGCCAGAGTGAAGAGAGATGATAATTGTTATGGTGGCGGCGCTATGGTTTGGCTAACTATGTAATCGTGGTGGGAAGGCAGGTGATGGGGTGAGGCTAGTGGAGATGTGATGGTATGTGGAGGTGAGAGCGTGGCGGGGTGTGGAGGGATGGGGAATAAATGGTTGATAATGGTGGTGTATGTCAAATTACTCAAATGTAGTTTTTCCAATTATCAAGGAAGGTCCGTGTAATTTATCCAAAACTATTTTATATGTTTCTCAAATTATGCTGTAAAAGAACATTTGATAGTATAACTTCCCTAGATTTTTCTATGTTGGTTTTAACCTAGAAAAGGGAAATTATGCTGATTCCCTACTTTGTCAATGTAATCACATTGAATTGATTATTTAACGCTTCATATTATTATAAAATAAGATCTGAATCTTTGTGCTAAAAACCAGAATGTCTATATTGCAGCTCTGATTTACAGCAACAGCATGGCCTTGTATGTCTTGACTAACTTGGTGACCTTCTTGACTCACATTTGGAAGTTAAAGCTCAAGTATGCTGTTGCAATCATGAACATTAAAGGTGGAGCGGCAGGTATCATTGGGTTAGTGGAGGTCGCTCTCATAGATGCTTATCTTGGCCACTGTCACGACCCCAAACCGCCCCTAGTAGTTTGGTGCCGTGATGGCCAGTAATCCGTAATTACCGAAGGCCAACTTTTCAAAACTTAACACATTCAGAGTATGAATATAGGGGGCTCACAAATGCGGAAGCAATAAATTAAATACAAGTGGTCCATAAGAGCTGTGCGTAGATCAAAGCAATGTCATACATTCCAATTAACTTTACAATTTGGGTACAACAGGATAAAAAGCATGTTACATCTTGATCAAAAGGCTTCTCGAGCCGACATATACAAAATACAGCTAATACAAGTCAAGAAGCATGATTTTCAAGATTTGCCGACATGCAAGGTAGGCATCGCCGACGTAAATGCAAAAGCAAGCCGACATAAGTACAAATCCAAAACAAGCATCCAAACGATCTAGGCGTCGCCGCCGTCCTGCTCATCACCTACATATATATAGAGGGGTGAGTACAAAACTCAGTGAATGGTACTAAAAATAAAGGTTTGCATGAATGAAGCCGGAGTCCTTCAAAACGAAACACATCAAACTTAGCAAGGCAAGGGATGAACCGTATTCATCAATCAAATATTACAAGTATCCAAGGGTGTTCACTGACATAGGCAAAACAAGGGATGAACCGTATTCATCAATCAAATATCATAACATCGGCAAACAAGGGATGAACCGTATTCATCATTCAATTATCATTGAAAAATCTAGATCTCCCCTAGATGTTGATTTGTGATTATGTATCAATTTTAAGCAGAATATAACAATCCCAATCAAACAATCAAACAATCAAGACAAAGAGACACAACGATTTAACGTGGAAAAAACCACAATTGGACACCTCCAACTGTGATCAAAAAACCACGGGCAACAGCCACAAGAACAATCCACTAAGAAGAATTAAAGGAATTACACAGGTATACTCTCAATTACCTAGCGAATCCACAACGCCTAATTGAACCAACCTCTATGTGCCTCTTCCAACCCCATCTTCACCACGGAATTGTCTTTCTGATGAGCCACTCCGGATTCCACCAAAGCTTCAGGCTCGAATTCTTCAGAATCCACAATTGAAGAATAACTCTCTCTTTTGTGTATAACAAACAAACCTTTGATGTACTCTCTTTAGATCATGAGTTGAATACTCAATAAAAACATCAAAGAAAACTCCCAAAGTATCTCCAGATATAAACCCTAGAAACCAAAAAGAAGATCTGGAGAAGTTATCCTAAAATCTGACCCAACACGCGAATTTATAGAATCTGTCTCGCGATCTCCGCTCGAGCTCAACACAGCCCGCTCGAGCGGACTGACCAAAAACTGCGTGCGAACAAACTGAGATGCGCTCGAGCGTAGGAGCATCCGCTCGAGCGTAAAATCACACATTCCAGTATTTTTACAGGCGACTGCAGAGATGCTGAGAGCTTCCAATCCACGCTCGAGCGCCCGATGTCCCGCTCGAGCGGACAGGCCAAAACTGGAAAATCTGGAAAAATAAAACATGATCGAATGGCAACTTTGAATGCATTTTTGCATTTTGCTTCGGGGGCGCTGCCCCTCAACCCCGCCGTGGCGCTGCCCCGGACCCGCCAAGGGGCGCTGCGAAGTGGCAATCTTGAAAGCGAAGTGGCAATCTTGAAAGCTTTATCATCACAAACTTCTCTGAAATGCTTGATTCGGGTTGGATTCGCATCTAACAACACATAGCCTCACTGAAATAAAAATGCGAATAAAATTACAACTCAAAGGAGTTTTGTCAAACGGGATTGCCAAGAAATAAAACCTAACAATCATAACATCGGCGAAACAAGGGATGAACCGTATTCATCAATCAAATATCATAACATCGGCAAACAAGGGATGAACCGTATTCATCATTCAAATATCAAAAGTTGTACGATCCGTAATCGTTTGGTCAAAAGTATTGCGAAAGTTTAGAGTCCTCCAGTACAAGGGACTTGTGTTACTTAGGCCCGTAGCCCGATTTAACAAGGACCGTATCCTTTTATACTTAGTACTGCGAAAGTTTAGAGTCCTCCAGCACAAGGGACTTGTGTTACTTAGGCCCGTAGCCCGATTTAACAAGGACCGTATCCTTTTCAAAGGTGGCATCAACAAGGAGTATACTTGGCACATCAAACAAGAGCTATTTATTCATGCTAACAAAATACTTTTGTCAAAACAAGGCAAGCAAGGTTTATCAAAACAAGTATAACATAGCTTTATCAATAATACCACTCACCTAGTTCTTCAGGTGCAGACCCAAAGCAATATCAAGGACCTACAATCACATGGCAAGTCACATTCTCAAAGCAAGCTCCAATACATGCAAATGATCTCGGCACTCTTGCCAGATCCAAGTCAAAGACAAAACAAAACAAGCTGGGAGCTTAACCACTGCTCCCGTTCTCTCGAAAACACACTGGGTACCGTCCAGGGCTAAGCCGAGGTCCCGTTAAACAAAGTCAGGAAAAGCCTGGGTTTTCCTTTGGAGAATATGAAGAACATGATCATTTGAAAGATGGATGCAAGTTCACAACTTGTTATAAAAATCTGAGTTTTCATGCCAAGAGTGCAAAACAGGGACTTGGGTACCCATTAAAGAAAGTCATGCAAGAACAAACGCAAAAGCATGGTTTTCGTTCCAACTTTTCGATCAAAATGAGACTTTGTTCAAGAACACATGAAAAACCATTTTCTCTTTCTAAAACCAACTTCAAAACGATGCATGACATGCAAAACAAATCCGATCATGCAATGCAGCTAGGTATTCAGCAAGAACAATCAAAGGGGATCAAGATTCTAACCTCAAAACTCGGATTCAACGGTTCAAACCACAAAGATCAAGCTTGGAAGACTACTCTCACTCAAGAACTCTTCTTCCTCCCTTTCTAGAGCTTCTCTCTCTAAAACAAAGATTTGAGACAAGAAATGATTTGTTTCAAGGTCTGTCGGCTGCCTTAACAAACAGCTCGGACACGTGGCATTAACGGGTTGGTTCAGCTCCAAAAAGGTGATTGATAGACAAGACAGCCTCTGACAAAACGTATGCAGCAAGCTCGGGTAAGACACATCGGCAAAGAGATGACATCGGCTCAAAACAAGGATCCAACAACGGGATAGAAAAACATCGGCTAGGGAGGACGACACTTGACTAAGCTGTGCCACACCTTGGCCGGGGTGCGCCACATCTCGGCCTAGGCCATACCTGCCTGCGGACAAGGTTCAAGTGCAAAACATCTCGGCAAGGAATGCCCGAGATGAAGATGGGGTTGAACAAGACCTCAAGATAGTTCTAAGTACAAAGGGTCAAAGGCGGACTAAGCTCAAGATGACCTCGGCTATGCACACACACTAAGCAAGGAACAAAATCGTGTAAACAACTTAAGCGAACCAAGGCAAGATAAAACCTTCAAATTAACATAACAAGCAAGACCATGCAAGAATGTACACAAATATGGCAAGAGTAAGGTGAGGGTTGTTACATCCTACCCCCCTTAAAGAAGTTTGGTCCCCAAACTTAGATTACCTTGTTCCCAGAACAACTCCGGATAACGGACTCTCATGTCCTCTTCCTTTTCCCACGTGGCTTCTGTGCCATAATGCTCCTTTCATTCGACCTTTACCATCGGTATCGACCTGTTCCTCAATTGCCTCACTTGTCGATCAACAATCCTCATTGGCTTCTCCTCGTAGCCCAAATCTTCATTAACTGTGATCTCGGAATGATCAATTACATGTAGTGGATCTCGGATGTACTTCCTCAACATCGAAACATGAAACACATTGTGGACTTGGCTCAAATCTGGCGGCAAAGCAAGTCTGTAGGCAACGGGGTTAATTCTCTCAAGAATTTCAAATGGCCCAATATAACGAGGTGCTAACTTACCTTTCTTTCCAAATCTGGAAACTCCTTTCATTGGTGAAACCTTCAGGAATACATGATTCCCAACTTCGAACTCTAACTCATTTCTCCTCTGATCGGCGTAGCTCTTTTGTCGGCTCTGGGCAGTTCTAATCCTCTGTTGGACAAGTTTAATCTTTTCTGTTGTCACCTGAATCAATTCGGGACCAAGCAGAGCTCTGTCTCCGACTTCGGTCCAACATATCGGCGATCTACATTTCCTTCCGTACAAGGCTTCATACGGCGCCATGCCAATGCTAGCTTGATAACTGTTATTGTAAGCGAATTCCACTAAGGGTAGATGTGTTCCCCAACTTCCTTGGAAGTCCAACACACAAAGTCTAAGCATATCTTCAAGCGTCTGAATTGTCCTCTCAGTCTGCCCATCTGTCTGGGGATGAAAGGCTGTACTAAATCTCAGCTCGGCTCCGAAAGCCCTCTGTAGACTCTGCCAAAATCTAGAAACAAATTTAGGATCTCGGTCTGAAACAATTGACATCGGCACTCCATGAAGTCTGACAATCTCGTTCACATATAGCAAGGCAAGTTGATTGGCGTTGAAGGTAGTCTTAACGGGTAGAAAGTGTGCTGACTTAGTTAACCTATCCACAACAACCCAAACTGAATCCATACCCTTTGGTGTCTTCGGCAACCCAATCACAAAATCCATGGAGATGTGCTCCCATTTCCACTCAGGAATCGGCAAAGGTTGAAGAAGTCCTGCTGGTCTTTGATGTTCTGCTTTCACTTGTTGACAATGTAAACACTGGGACACGAATTCGGCTATTTCTCTCTTCATATTTGGCCACCAGAAGGTCTGCTTCGCGTCTTGATACATTTTGGTGTTCCCTGGATGGACAGAAAACTTAGAACCATGAGCTTCCTGCAAAATCTTTTTCTTCAGCTCTGGGATGTCGGCCACGCATAACCTTCCTTCAAACTTGAGTACTTGGTTCTCGATGGTATACCCTGGTCTCGGCCTCGTGTCATTCTCCTCGGCTATTTTCTTGAGGAAGTTATCCTCCATCTGTCTTGTCTTTACTTCATTAACAATAGTCGGCTCTGCCGACATCACGGTTAAACACGCCAAATTTCCACCTGACTTCCTGCTCAAAGCGTCGGCTACACTGTTGGCTTTCCCGGGGTGATATTGAATCTGCATATCGTAGTCTTTCAACAACTCGAGCCACCGTCTCTGTCTCAAATTCAATTCTTTCTGAGTGAATAGATACTTTAAGCTCTTATGGTCTGTAAAAACCTGACAAGTAGCTCCATACAAATAGTGACGCCAAATCTTTAAAGCGAATACTACGGCCGCCAATTCTAAGTCATGGGTAGGATAGTTTTTCTCATGAGGTTTCAAATGACGAGATGCATAAGCTATAACCTTACCCTTTTGCATTAATACACAACCCAAACCCTTATGCGATGCATCACTATAGACATGAAATTCTTCGTTACCTGATGGTAGTACAAGTACTGGTGCTGTAATTAACCTCGTCTTCAGTTCCTGGAAGGCTGACTCCCGATCTTTAGTCCACTCATACAGTGTTCCCTTTTTAGTCAATTGCGTTAATGGAATTGCAATCCTTGAGAAATCTTTCACAAACTTTCTGTAATAACCTGCCAAACCCAGAAAACTACGAATCTCGGACACATTAGTCGGCCTCGGCCAATTTACTACGGCTTCAACTTTGCTAGGATCTACTGAAATACCCTCTTCATTAATCACATGACCCAAAAATGAGATGGTACGAAGCCAAAACTCACACTTGTTAAACTTCGCATACAATTTCCGTTCTCTCAAAATCTGTAAGGCAAGTCTCAAATGGTTTTCATGTTCAGCATTACTCTTGGAATAGATCAATATATCATCAATGAAAACAACTACAAATTCATCTAAGTATGGTTTGAAGATTCGGTTCATTAAATCCATGAATGCAGCAGGGGCATTGGTTACTCCAAAAGGCATTACTAAAAACTCGTAGTGGCCATATCTTGTTCGAAAAGCAGTCTTCTCAACATCTTCGGCTTTAACTTTAAGCCGATGGTAACCAGACCGAAGGTCGATCTTAGAAAAGACTCGTGCTCCTTGTAACTGGTCAAGCAAATCATCAATTCTAGGTAACGGGTACTTGTTCTTAATGGTGATTTTATTGAGTTCTCTATAGTCAATACAAAGACGGAGTGTGCCATCCTTCTTCTTAACAAATAAAACAGGTGCTCCCCATGGTGAAGTGCTCGGCCTAATAAACCCCTTATCTAACAACTCTTGCAATTGCAGTTTCAATTCTCTAAGTTCAGCGGGGGCCATCCTATAAGGTGGTTTGGAGATCGGCTGCGTTTCCGATATAATGTCGACAGTAAACTCTATTTCTCTATCGGTCAGGTGGCCAGGCAATTCATCCGGAAAGACGTCGGGGAAATCACTAACAATCGGGATGTCGGCTAAGTTAACATTTCCATTCTGATCACTCAGTATACTACACAAGTAACCTCGACACCCTTTCTGAATTAACTTACAGGCCTTAATGGACGAAATCAAGTATGGTGGGGGCACTAGTTCTCTATCAATTTTCTCGGCAAACTTAGTAGATATAAACGAATGAGTAGAACCCGAGTCAATCAACACATAGGCATCTTGAGAGCAAATTAGTAACATACCTGACACCACTGCCTCAGCATTCTGAGTGTCTCCTAGTACCAATGCAAACACTCTGCCCTGTCTCATCTGCCCTCTCCCAGCGTTTTCCTTCTGAACGGAACCCGAGGTATTCTCACCCTTCTTGTTGTTATCGGTTTTTGTCTTAGGGCAATCTCTCACATAATGGCCCATCTCACCACATTCATAACAGGCTCCAGACGTTCGTCGGCAGATCCCGAAATGCTGTTTCCCACAATCCGAACACATCGGTTTAACACTCCCTTCCTGCCTTAGGTTACTAATACTGCCCACGTTCGTTCTCTTCTTGGTGCCCAGCTGTCCTCGGCGACTGTCATAGTTCTGCCTCTTCCGCTGGTTTTCTCCCGGGCTCTGGTATCGGTTCAGGTTAGCTTCGGCCTGAATGGCTTTGTCCAATACTTCGGCATAAGTCGGCATATCGAGCAAGTTGACCCGGTCTTGAATCGGTCCGCGAAGCCCACACTCGAACTTCCTGGCCTTCATATATTCATCATTGGTCATGTGAGGTACAAACCTTACCAACTCAGTGAAAGCGCGGTCGTATTCCGCCACTGTTCTATTGCCTTGCGTCAGAGTATGAAATTCGGTAGCCTTGCGGTTTCGAACACTTAGGGGAAAATGTTTCTTGTAGAATAACTCTAAGAATCGGGTCCAGGTCAAATCTGGATTGCTCCCTCTAACCATCATCCACCACCTACGGGCGTCATCATCTAACGTGAATGCTGCCAACGTCACTTTCTGAGCGTCGGTGCTAGGGAAGATCTCAAACAACTTTTCCATCTCCAAAACCCACGCCTCAGCCTTCATCGGCTCTATACCCCCAGAGAACCTTGGTGGTCTCATTTTCTTGAACTCCCTGATCAAAGCTATCGTGACATCCCCATATAAGGCTGGTTGCGGGGGAACCTGCGGCACTGGAGGAGGTGGAGGCGGAGCCACATTTCGGCCGTTGGTCTGCTCGGCCTGAGTCGACGTAGCACTAGCGAACTGCTGTCTGGTTTGCCTCAGCTCGCGGGCCAAACCTTCAACTAATCTTTCCAATCTGTCCATTCTGTCTTCGGGCTGATCTCGGCCAAGCGTTGGTCTACCTCTCCTCATGATACTATGAGTATGCAAAGTATGACTTTAAAACAATTAAGCAAATAACCACATAGGCAAATAGCAAATAAGCACATCAAGACAATGCACACTTCACTCAAACAACAAATACCATGATGCAGCCCTAACATCTTTCTAAGGGAAACCCTATGCTCTTCAGGACTCACGGTGTGTGAATAGCGTATACCGGGGAACTTGTGCTCTTGATACCATTCTGTCACGACCCCAAACCGCCCCTAGTAGTTTGGTGCCGTGATGGCCAGTAATCCGTAATTACCGAAGGCCAACTTTTCAAAACTTAACACATTCAGAGTATGAATATAGGGGGCTCACAAATGCGGAAGCAATAAATTAAATACAAGTGGTCCATAAGAGCTGTGCGTAGATCAAAGCAATGTCATACATTCCAATTAACTTTACAATTTGGGTACAACAGGATAAAAAGCATGTTACATCTTGATCAAAAGGCTTCTCGAGCCGACATATACAAAATACAGCTAATACAAGTCAAGAAGCATGATTTTCAAGATTTGCCGACATGCAAGGTAGGCATCGCCGACGTAAATGCAAAAGCAAGCCGACATAAGTACAAATCCAAAACAAGCATCCAAACGATCTAGGCGTCGCTGCCGTCCTGCTCATCACCTACATATATATAGAGGGGTGAGTACAAAACTCAGTGAATGGTACTAAAAATAAAGGTTTGCATGAATGAAGCCGGAGTCCTTCAAAACGAAACACATCAAACTTAGCAAGGCAAGGGATGAACCATATTCATCAATCAAATATTACAAGTATCCAAAGGTGTTCACTGACATAGGCAAAACAAGGGATGAACCGTATTCATCAATCAAATATCATAACATCGGCAAACAAGGGATGAACCGTATTCATCATTCAATTATCATAACATCGGCGAAACAAGGGATGAACCGTATTCATCAATCAAATATCATAACATCGGCAAACAAGGGATGAACCGTATTCATCATTCAAATATCAAAAGCTGTACGATCCGTAATCGTTTGGTCAAAAGTATTGCGAAAGTTTAGAGTCCTCCAGTACAAGGGACTTGTGTTACTTAGGCCCGTAGCCCGATTTAACAAGGACCGTATCCTTTTATACTTAGTACTGCGAAAGTTTAGAGTCCTCCAGCACAAGGGACTTGTGTTACTTAGGCCCGTAGCCCGATTTAACAAGGACCGTATCCTTTTCAAAGGTGGCATCAACAAGGAGTATACTTGGCACATCAAACAAGAGCTATTTATTCATGCTAACAAAATACTTTTGTCAAAACAAGGCAAGCAAGGTTTATCAAAACAAGTATAACATAGCTTTATCAATAATACCACTCACCTAGTTCTTCAGGTGCAGACCCAAAGCAATATCAAGGACCTACAATCACATGGCAAGTCACATTCTCAAAGCAAGCTCCAATACATGCAAATGATCTCGGCACTCTTGCCAGATCCAAGTCAAAGACAAAACAAAACAAGCTGGGAGCTTAACCACTGCTCCCGTTCTCTCGAAAACACACTGGGTACCGTCCAGGGCTAAGCCGAGGTCCCGTTAAACAAAGTCAGGAAAAGCCTGGGTTTTCCTTTGGAGAATATGAAGAACATGATCATTTGAAAGATGGATGCAAGTTCACAACTTGTTATAAAAATCTGAGTTTTCATGCCAAGAGTGCAAAACAGGGACTTGGGTACCCATTAAAGAAAGTCATGCAAGAACAAACGCAAAAGCATGGTTTTCGTTCCAACTTTTCGATCAAAATGAGACTTTGTTCAAGAACACATGAAAAACCATTTTCTCTTTCTAAAACCAACTTCAAAACGATGCATGACATGCAAAACAAATCCGATCATGCAATGCAGCTAGGTATTCAGCAAGAACAATCAAAGGGGATCAAGATTCTAACCTCAAAACTCGGATTCAACGGTTCAAACCACAAAGATCAAGCTTGGAAGACTACTCTCACTCAAGAACTCTTCTTCCTCCCTTTCTAGAGCTTCTCTCTCTAAAACAAAGATTTGAGACAAGAAATGATTTGTTTCAAGGTCTGTCGGCTGCCTTAACAAACAGCTCGGACACGTGGCATTAACGGGTTGGTTCAGCTCCAAAAAGGTGATTGATAGACAAGACAGCCTCTGACAAAACGTATGCAGCAAGCTCGGGTAAGACACATCGGCAAAGAGATGACATCGGCTCAAAACAAGGATCCAGCAACGGGATAGAAAAACATCGGCTAGGGAGGACGACACTTGACTAAGCTGTGCCACACCTTGGCCGGGGTGCGCCACATCTCGGCCTAGGCCATACCTGCCTGCGGACAAGGTTCAAGTGCAAAACATCTCGGCAAGGAATGCCCGAGATGAAGATGGGGTTGAACAAGACCTCAAGATAGTTCTAAGTACAAAGGGTCAAAGGCGGACTAAGCTCAAGATGACCTCGGCTATGCACACACACTAAGCAAGGAACAAAATCGTGTAAACAACTTAAGCGAACCAAGGCAAGATAAAACCTTCAAATTAACATAACAAGCAAGACCATGCAAGAATGTACACAAATATGGCAAGAGTAAGGTGAGGGTTGTTACAGCCACGCTGGGATGTTGCTCATCACAAGTGTTCTTTACAGCATTGTAAGTCACCGGAATTCTACACACCCCTTTCATTTGTGGCATAGCATTACTAATTTGCTAGTAGTAGTAGTGAAGATATAGATAAACTACTCTGTTCTGACTGAGAATCGACAACCAAAACCAAACAAATCTACTTATGCATTTGCTGAGGTTGATAGCCAGGAATTGGGTCTTTCCTTGCATTATTCCATAGGGAATTATACTTCTTAATTGATTCTCACTGATAGAATAAAACACCTCATAATTTAGCCTTTCTTGAAGCCCTTCATGCATTTTGACTTGCTTTCTCAGACAAATTTAGTCATGGTCTTTGGTGTACTACACCCAAGTGCGAATCCAAAGTTCTTACATCCTGCCAGAAAAAAATAAAAAATAAAAATTGGAGCATTAATGAATGAAATTTAATATTTCAGGGCTTTTCAAATGGTGTATTTATATAAATGATGCATGTAAACAATAACCCTTTCTTTCTTAAATACTTTGAATATGCCAATGAATCACATTTAACTCCAGAACTCAAATCGTGAACAATAGAATGTAAACCCTAACTTTCTTAATTTTTTGATCCAAAATGCAATTAAATCTTTGATCGAACACCTTGACCATTTCTTCAGACTATGTTAACCACTAACCTAGGGTGGCCAAACCACCCACAGTGATTCTTTAGTTGGAAACCACTCAAATCTAGCATCAAAATTAGGGTCAAGATGCATACACCCTTATCTTACATCAAAGCTGGTCCAAATTAATTTAAAATATTTTTCAAATTTTTCTCTCACTAATGAATAGGAGAGGATTTGATGCAGGCATTGGGGTTGCTAGTAATGTAAGTTCCTGATCGGTTCTTTTCCAATGGTGTAAAGTCATGTCCAGCAGGGGAGAAATTACGCTCTTCAAAGCTAACTGCCTCACCATTCTATTGGGGATTAGCTTTGATTGCTCTTGCCAAGGCTGGTCAGGGAATATGTTTGAAAGCCCTCACCTTTGGTAAAATAAAATTCAAAAGAGGTCCACCCGAAACGAAGGTAATCAAATTTGTTTGGTTGCAGTTTGAAGTTTGCCGAAGAGAGATTCGAGACGAAAGGAAACGTCAGAAGAATATTATTCAAAATACCTGCAACATAGTTGGAACTGCAGTGGCATCACATTGGTTTTTGTATTGTCAATTTTTGCTCCTAATTGGTCTCATCAGTTTTTGATATCTGCATATGTAACTGCAATTGGGATCGCTATATTTTTTAGTGGATACGCATTCCTTTCCCCCCCACAACTGCGAGCAAGTGCCCTCACAAAGGGTCCTTCTGGCTGCATTCTTAAAGAGGCAGCTTGACTTTACTAAGCAGGGTACAGAATTTAACTATATGGATGAAGATCAGACACCTCAAGGTCAAGGTCACAACCAGAAAACACCTCAAGGTCCCAAGAAAAGGACGACGCTCACTGATCACTGTCAGTGAGTACACAATGATCATAAAGTTTGTGCATACATTTTTATGTTACCTTTATAGAAAATTTAGAAACTATAAACCAAAACTTGGTTAGCATTTGTTTTTGTTTCAAAACATATTGAAACATTTTGCAAAATGTACTATGAAGCACAGACACGGACACGTGACACGACACGGACACGCAAAAACGCAAATTTTCAAAAAATAGGGGACACAACACGCTGGGGATACGTTCAATATATATAATTAATTTTATTTATTATATGTTATAAATTATTTAAAAAAATTTGTTCCTATAATAAAATTAACAAATATACATTATTATAATTATATACTGAAATAATAGGAAAGAAAAAATAAAATCAGAATATAAAAGAAAAAATAAAAATAAATAAATAAATCATAATATAAAAGAAGAAATAAAATAAAATAAATCAGAGGCTGAGAGAGAGAGAGAGAGCGACTGAGGAAAGAAGATCAGACAAGAGGCTAAGAGAGAGAGAGAGCGACTGAGGGAAAGACGAAGAAGAATGAAGATCGAAGAAGAGCAGGGCATACCTTAATGAGGGACAACGAGACATGAGTGACGAGTGACGAGTGACTACTGACGAGAGACGACCGATGAGAAGCGACGACCGACAGGAAGGGAAGACGAACGACGAACAACGAATCGACAAGGTCCTCTCTTTCTCGCCCTTTCTTTTCTGTTTCTGTTCTAATCGAAGTAGATTAGGGCAGATATTGATCTATTTTTACTTATTTACAAATCGACCCCAAAATTTTTTTGTAAATTCTAAAATTACCCCCAAACGTGTTCCGAAAGTGTCTATAACGTGTCCTGAACGTGTCTGGATGTAAAAATAATAATAAATAAAAAAGTGGGACACTCTCTGGTGTGTGTCGAACATGTGTCCACCGCGTGTCCGACGCGTGTTCGTTTCCGACACGTGTCTGACACTGGTACAGAACCCTCGGAGAGGTGTCCGTGCTTCATAGGTACTAAATTATGATAGCATTATATTTGAAATAAAGTTGGAAATGGTATTGGTGTAAAATTTGTGTAGTTTTTAACATCTTTTACACTTGCGCAGGTGGCTCAATAATGCTGCAATAAATGTGCCACGCAATTTATGCTACTTTCCCGATGGATGGATTAATTGCACAGTGGATGAGGTTGAGGAGACAAAGCTTCTGTTAAGAATGGTTCCAATCTAAGCTACCTTTCTTTTCTATGGGGTGATCAAATCCAATAGTAATACCTTTTTCATTGCGCAAGGAAATGCAATGGACAGGTCATTTCATTTCGTATTACAAATAAAAACAGCATCAAATTCAACTCCCCATTCAAATATTCCTTCCTATGGCAGAATTCGTGAATTGTGTAGTCTATGAAGCACGGACACGGACACGCAACACGACACGGACACGCAAAAACGCAAATTTTCAAAAAATAGGGGACACGACACGCTGGGGATACGTTCAATATATATAATTAATTTTTTTTATTATATGTTATAAAATTATTTAAAAAAAATTGTTCCTATAATAAAATTAACAAATATACATTATTAAAATTATATACTCAAATAATAGAAAAGAAAAAAAATCAAAATATTAAAGAAAAAATAAAATAAAATAAAATCAGAATATAAAAGAAAAAATAAAAATAAATAAACAAATCAGAATATAAAAGAAGAAATAAAATAAAATAAAAAACAAAATAAAATCAGAGGTTGAGAGAGAGAGAGAGAGCGACTGAGGGAAAGACAAAGAAGAATGAACATTGAATAAGAAGAAGAATGAAGATCGAAGAAGAGCAGCGTGTACCTTAATGAGGGACGACGAGACGCGAGTAACGAGTGACGACCGACGAGAGACGACTGACGAGGAGCAATGACCAACGAGAATCGAAGACGAACGACGAACGACGAATCGACCAGGTCCTCTCTTTCTTACCCTTTCTCTTATGTTTCTGTTCTAATAGAAGTAGATTAGGGCAAATATTGATCTGTTTTTACTTATTTACAAATCGATCCCAAAAGTTTTTTGTAAATTCTGAAATTACCACCGAACATGTCCCAAAAGTGTCTATAACGTGTCCTGAACGTGTCCGGATGTAAAACAAAAAATATAAAAAAAAATGGGACACTCTCTGGTGCGTGTCGGACAGGTGTCCACCGCGTGTCCGATGCATGTCCGTGTCCAACACGTGTCTGGCACTGGTACGGAGCCCTCGGAGAGGTGTCCGTGCTTTATAGGTACTAAATTTGATAGCATTATATTTGAAATAAATTTGGAAATGGTATTGGTGTAAAATTTGTGTACTTTTTAACATCTTTTACACTTGCGCAGGTGGCTCAATAATGCTGCAATAAATGTGCCACGCAATTTCTGCTACTTTCCCGATGGATGGATTAATTGCACAGTGGATGAGGTTGAGAAGACAATGCTTCTGTTAAGAATGATTCCAATCCCAGCTACCTTTCTTTTCTATGGGGTGATCAAATCCAATAGTAATACCTTTTTCATTGCGCATGGAAATGCAATGGATAGGTCATTTCATTTCCTATTACAAAAAAAACAGCATCAAATTCAACTCCCCATTCCAATCTTCCTTCTTATGGCAGGATTTGCGAATTGTGCAGTCTATGAAGCACGGACACGGACACGGACACGCGACACAACACGGACACGACACGGACATGCAAAAATGCAAATTTTCAAAAAATATGGGACACAACACGCTGGGGATACGCTTAATATATATAATTAATTTTATTTATTACATGTTATAAAATTATTTAAAAAAATTTGTTCCTGTAATAAAATTAACAAATATACATTATTAAAATTATATACTCAAATAATAGAAAAGAAAAAATAAATAAAATAAAATCAGAATATAAAAGAAAAAATAAAAATAAATAAATAAATCAGAATATAAAAGGAGAAATAAAATAAAATAAAAAATAAAATAAAATCAGAGGCTAAGAGAGAGAGAGAGGGCGACTAAGGAAAGAAGATCAGACAAGAGGCTGAGAGAGAGAGAGAGAGCGACTGAGGGAAAGACGAAGAATAATAAAGATCGAACAAGAAGAAGAATGAAGATCAAAGAAGAGCAGCGTGTACCTTAATGAGGGACGACGAGACGCGAGTGACGAGTGACGACCGACGAGAGACGACCGACGAGGAGCAATGACCGACGAGAATCGAAGACGAACGACGAACGACGAATTAACCAGGTCCTCTCTTTCTTACCCTTTCTTTTATGTTTCTGTTCTAATCGAAGTAGATTAGGGCAAATATTGATCTGTTTTTACTTATTTACAAATCGACCCCAAACGTTTTTTGTAAATTCTGAAATTACCACCGAACGTGTCCCGAAAGTGTCTATAACGTGTCCTGAACGTGTCCGGATGTAAAAAGAAAAATATAAAAAAAAAATGGGACACTCTCTGGTGCGTGTCGGACAGGTGTCCACCACGTGTCCGATGCGTGTCCGTGTCCAACACGTGTCTGGCACTGGTACAGAGCCCTCGGAGAGGTGTCCGTGCTTCATAGGTACTAAATTATGATAGCATTATATTTGAAATAAAGTTGGAAATGGTATTGGTGTAAAATTTGTGTACTTTTTAACATCTTTTACACTTGCCCAGGTGGCTCAATAATGCTGCAATAAATGTGCCACGCAATTTCTGCTACTTTTCCGATGGATGGATTAATTGCATAGTGGATGAGGTTGAGGAGACAAAGCTTCTGTTAAGAATGGTTCCAATCTCAGCTACCTTTCTTTTGTATGGGGTGATCAAATCCAATAGTAATACCTTTTTCATTGCACAAGGAAATGCAATGGACAGGTCATTTCATTTCGTATTACAAAAAAAACAGCATCAAATTCAACTCCCCATTCAAATCTTCCTTCCTATGGCAAGATTCGCGACTTGTGCAGTCTATGAAGCACGAACACGGACACGCGACACGACACGCGACACGGACACGCAAAAATGCAAATTTTCAAAAAATAGGGGACACGACATGCTGCGAATATGTTCAATATATATAATTAATTTTATTTATTATATGTTATAAAATTATTTAAAAAAATTTGTTCCTATAATAAAATTAACAAATATACATTATTAAATTTATGTACTCAAATAATAGAAAAGAAAAAATAAAATCAGAATATAAAAGAAAAAATTAAAGAAAAGAAAAGAAAAAATAAAATAAAATCAGAATATAAAAGAAAAAATAAAAATAAATAAGTAAGTCAGAATATAAAAGGAGAAATAAAATAAAATCAGAGGCTAAGAGAGAGAGAGAGAGAGAGAGAGAGAGAGAGAGAGAGAGAGAGAGCGACAGAGGGAAAGACAAAAAAGAATGAAGATCGAACAAGAAGAAGAATGAAGATCGAAGAAGAGGAGTGTGTACCTTAATGAGGGACGACGAGACACAAGTGATGACCGACGAGAGACGATCGACGAGAAGCGAAGACGAACGACGAATCGTCCAGGTCCTCTCTTTCTCACCCTTTCTCTTCTGTTTCTGTTCTAATCGAAGTAAATTAGGGCAGATATTGATTTGTTTTTACTTATTTACAAATCGACCCCGAATTTTTTTTGTAAGTTCTAAAATTACCCCCGAACGTGTCCCGAAAGTGTCTATAATGTGTCTTGAACATGTCCGGATGTAAAAAAAAAAAAAAATGGGACACTCTCTGGTGCATGTCGGACACGTGTCCCCGCGTGTCCGTGTCCGACACTGGTACGGAGCCCTCGGAGAGGTGGCCGTGCTTCATAGTGTGCAGTGCAACCTCTGTATAGGATAGTATTTGAACGACGAATAGAGCGAATGAATGGGAGATACTTAGCTGGAATGAAGGTTGGTTTAGGAATGCTTGCCGCTTTGGCTTGTTGTAATGTTGCTTGGTGGGTGGAGTATAAAAGGCTAAAAGCTTTGAAAGAACACGGCTTGTTAGGTAATCCCGATGCCATTGCACCAGTATCTGTATTTTGGCTCTCTTCGCAATTTGTATTGATGGGAATCATGGATGGATTAGCTCTTTACGGTGTGGAGGATTTCTTTAAGTATCAGGTTCCAGAGTCAATGAGGAAGAGATATGCACTCGTACTCACTGAAGCTGTGATTGGATGGGGAAAAATAGTGAACATAGGGTTTATTATGATATTAGACGTGGTGGTCATGAAGTCGAGAGCTGAAGATGGAAGTTGGATTGCAGACACTGTGAATCAAAGTCGTTTGAATCTTTTTTATGCTGCATTAGTGGTCGTGAGCATAGCTAATTTGTTAATCTTTTCATATGTTGCTAGGTTCTACACTTACTGTGATTTTCCAGAAGAGGAAGATGACAACGAAGAAGATCCACATGAAGAAATTAAAACTGGAAAGAAGCAAGACAAGATGGAACCCACACTTGAGGAAGAAACTGAAAGAACAATAAGAGCTAGGGCTGTGCAAAATGTCACTCAATTCAGTGAAATCGAATTGATCCGTAGCAATTCACACCGCTCTAACCGCTATCTACGTAAACTTTAAAATTTATAATCCGCCAGCTGAACCGCTCCATTTCGCTATAGTTAATACATATATATTTTTTAACCTCTAATGAAATATCAATGTAAAAATAAGTGTGAGAGATATTTAAGATATGAAATTTATTACAAATTAGTGGTTCTATATAGATGAAACATTTTATATAAAATTACACTGTGTTATATATTTAAAAAATATTATACAAATTAGTGTTATATATTAAGCAAATGTATGATATTTAGTTAGAATATTATTTAATCTGTCAATCCGTTAAAAATCACTCAAATCGCAATTTGTCAATATGTCAATCCGTCATTCGATTTGTAATTTTACTCTCAAACTGTCCGAACCGTATTACATACACCCCTAATAAGAACTACCTGATGCTGAAGAAAACTTGGAGAAGAGAACAGTAGTGGTAGACTTGGTCTAAGCAGCAATTTGATTTCTTGTGAATGTTCTTTTGAGTTGTTTAGGTTATTGATTCTTTTGGCTAGGGTTAAATCGTTAATTAATTGTAGGATTATATTATACAAATTTTGTATTATATGGTAAATTGAAATTTATTCTTGTATTATTATCATTATTACTATGTTGATTAATGCAATGTTTGATTACATGGGTATAGATGTGAGTATTTATTTATTTGAAGGAAAAAAAATTAAGACTCATAAAGAGTTTTAATTTTAACTTTACTTACAATGATATGATAGATTATGTATTAATATTTTTTATTTATTATAAATTTAAAATGAATTTACTCTGGATCATTGGTCTCAAAACCCTAGTACACACACCATGACAAACACAACACCACTATCCATGGCGATTGAAAGCGATTCGAATGAGCGAGAACTCGAAAGATCGAGAAGTCCCAGAAAAGCGCAGTGCCAGCCGAAGAACATTCGCAACCATGGCTACCGAACCTCCCTAAGGAAATCATCGAAGATGATATACTCCCGAGACTGCCCGTTAAATCTTTGCTGCAATTCAGATGCGTTTCCAAATCATGACGTTCATCAATTTCAAATCCCCAATTCGTGAAAACCCATCTCAGTATGTCATCTAGGACCGATAATGATTACATACAGTAGAGACTGATACTGAGATATATTCACGAATCTGATTTGAAGTCATGATCTTTTTACTATGTATTCAATAATAAGCAACCTGAACCTGATGATGAAGAAACTGTCGTTGAGCTTGATTGAATGGTAATGCAGTTTTTATTTTAGGTTCATGTAATGGGTTGGTGTGGGCTAGTAGTCGACATTTTATACTTCTATGGAACCCATCTACTAGGACACACAAGATATTGCCAAATTTGGATGCTAAAAATGGGTTTACAAGAGCATGTGGGTTTGGTTATGATAAGTCTACCAATGGCTACAAGGCGATGAGGATCTTTGGTCAAGATCAAAACTAGAGTGGGGTGGGGGGGTGGTTTATTCATTAAAGAGGAATTCATGGAGGAGGATCGGAGATTTTCCTTATGGTATTCCTCCGCGTACATTTATTTCAGGGAAATTTTGAAATCAGGCTCTCCATTGGGCCACCTATGTTGATACAAATTTGAGCTACTCTTCTTGGGTAATTGTTTCACTTGATTTGGAGAAGGAACTTGTGGGAATCCGAAATGGGTTTGTCCCACATTGATTTGAGAGACATCCACAACCCACTTAATAAGTTGACTAACTCTTCCTAACTAGCATGAGGCCTTTTCTAAAGAAGAAAAAAACCGTGACGCTCCGGCCAGAGCGGACAATATTGTGCTAGTGGGGTTGGGTTGGCTGCTTCATTTTAGCACCGTCTGTGGATGCCTCTAGCATTCTAAAGAAGAACAAAATTGTGAGACTCCGACCAAAGTAGATAATATTTTGCTAGTGGGGTTGGGTTGACTACTTCATTTTGGCACCATATGTAGATGCCTCTAATACAGTAGCACAATATTGTCTGCTTTGGCCAAAGCCTCACAGTTTTGTTCTTCTTTAGAAAAGGCCTCACAGAAATGTATGGACAAAACTGTGAGGTTTCGATCAAAGCGGATAATATTATGCTAGTGGGGTTGGGTTGATTGCTTCATTTTGGCGCCATCTATGGATGTCTCAAGCACAAAAGCACAATATTGTCCGCTTTGGCCGAAGCCTCACAGTTTTGTTTAAAAAAGGCCTCACAGAAACATATGGAGCATTTGTCTCACCTGATTATGAGGATGGTGTTATTGATTTGACATTGTGTGTTTTAAAAGGATGCCTCCATGTGTTCTACAACTTCTCGACTTGTGTTGATGTATGGGTAATGAACGAGAATGGCGAGAGAGAACCTTAGACTAAGTTGTTCACAATACCATATTCTATAGTGTCAAGAATTTGCCACTACACACATTGTGCATTTCAAAGACTGGTGAAATTTTATTGAAATTTGAGAATTGGTTAGTTCTTTACAATCCGAAAGATGGTAAATTTAGGAATCCTGGAATACGTAACCATACCTAACATGTGCAACTGTCTTCCAGTGGATACCTATGTTGAGATCTTTGTCTCTCTTGATGGTAATAATTTGGGTAGAGGCAAGAACAGTATCAAAAGCTCGAGAAAGGTAAAATTAGTATATCATATTATTCCTTCAACACTATATGTTTAATGCACAAAGATTTCTTTTCTTTTCTTTGCATGGACAACCTTGCTTTTATGTCTATATGTTCAAACTCAAATCAAATAAAAATAAGACACCCAAAAGATCAAATGAGTTGCAGTTCTCTTCACATTGGAGCCGTTTACAATTGTCACATATTCATTTTCTCTCCCGAAGGTTGTCTCTTTTAAGTAAGCATACTGCACCATTCTTGTTATTTTGTCAATATTCATGCCCAATTTCAATCTATCCAGCTTTACCAGATTAGGGTTTTTCAAGGTATCATATACTTCATGATTTGATTTTGAACTATGAAGGTCGTTGAAATAGCCTCGATTAGCATGTGTTGTTACACAAAATAATGCATGCGTGAGGGTGAGAGTGTGAGAGAGAGAGAGGGAGAGAGAGAGAGAAGGGGCTGTTTTTGTTATTTTTTCTTTTGTATCTATATGAAACTTCAATGGAGGTAATTGTAATTTACATTTAATTATACTTCTATCTTTGTATGCTTAAAAATGGTCACCACTGCTTGTGTGAAAGTTGATGCCTAAACTTGTTTTTATCTTTTTGAAAAGTTACAAAAAGAAAAAATCCTAGCATTTTTGTGTTTGTGTTTCTAAGAGGTGTTTTTTTAATATGATTAACAGTTTTTCGGATTCTCTTCAATTGGACGCCATTGTTTGGGGTTTAGGGCCTATTCTCATCCATTGTTGAAGTTGTCGTGGAAGGGCAGCTCTTGCAGAAAACATGATTTTGAAGTAATATATATTTTGTATTCCCTCTCCTCTTGATGTATACATTATGTTCATTTTCATTTTGTTGACATATCAACTACTATAATTGAGGTGCAATTTTAGAGCCATCGCTCTTGTGGATATTCATGGTTTAATTTTGGGTCTTAATTGTATAGGCTTCTGTTTTAATGACAGTCAAGTAATGAGTTGTCTTCTTCTTTTTTAAGCTTGTACTTCATCATGTATGATCATAAACTCAAAATAGATGCTGAAAAATTATTGGGTGATTAGATTCTTCAAGCTTCTTGTGGGTCTTTGTTGAAGAAAGCACTTTATTATTCTTGTGCTTATTTATTTAACAAAGTAGATGTACAAAATAAATTATTCAAAATATCCTCAAATTATTCTTGTGCTTATTTATGTTTTAAATTTTTTCTAATTTACTCTTAAAGTTAACTTATGTTCAAAATTAGGCATAAAATATCCTAATGACTGTCACATAATATAAAAAATATATTATTATATTGATATTTCAGTTTATTTCAGAGATGCGAGTTATATATAATAAAATATTTTTATGCCATGTTACTATTGATGTATTATTTTTTGTCTAATTTTTAATAGAAATTAATTTTAGAAGTAAACTCATAAAAAATTGAAACATGAAGGGCTAAAGTGAGAAAAAAATAAATTTTAAGGACCGTAGTGAGAAAGTAGCCAAACATAAATGGGCCAAAGTGTAATTTATCCATTTATTTTATTTTTTTGGTGGCTAAATCTCTTGTTTTTTTACAAACTTTTAGAGGGACAAGGGAAAAAAAAAAGAAAAGAAAAGAAAAGAAAGGCTAGTAATAGTATATATAAAATTAGATAAACGTGAAATATTTCTCAAATTGCAAAATTAATGAAAGCTTTGAAAGTAATTATGAAGAGACTGAATCTGGAATTTTTAGGATAAACCTACCCTCCAACCTATTTTTTTTCTATTCTCTGTTGTATATCTGGTTACTGTCGCTAAGAATAGGGCTGAATAAGAAATCCGTAAAATCCGCAAACCGAATCGGTTCAATATTGTCACGCCCCACTTTTTATCACTCGAAGTCATTACCAAATTCATTAACTTAATTCAATTTCAGAGATAACATGCGGAAATAAACTCAAATGTTCCACTAAAAGGAGTGAACAACAACTCTCTCTTTCGAATGCTAATTAAGTACAACATGAGTATTCTGAATAAGTTGCCCTCAGGCTTACAACATTAAATAATCAAATGAAGGGTACAACCCTTTTTCATATATGGCATTCCGCCTACAACAAAAAGGCCCCGTGGCCAACAAATAAGAAGATCCAAATCTTGTAGTACATCCTGCTAAACACCTGAAAAAGATTCAACAACGTGGGATGAACATATAGTCCAGTAGGGATCTCAACATGGCCCTCAACAATAACAACATACAGATAGCTATGATCATGAATGCTCAATCTCTTACTAGAATAGTAATGTGACAATTTATACAAAATATCATAAGTGTGAGCTTTTCTTGAAAACAACCATTTCAATCAACGCCATAGGCGATTCATCTTTCTTTTCCTTTCATTAATCCCCGTTCCCAATCTTTCATAACATTAACAATTACTTAGGAAATAAATTCACTAAGACAACTACTCTCTCCCATTTCCCAAATATACAACATGTGTACCTTTTTCAAAACATAATTTCAAATATTCGATTCCCTTCAATTCCCAAAAGACAAAAAAGATGTTTTGGTTTCTTCAAAACACAATCATATCTATACGTGCAAACCCTGAATAAAAGGGAGATAACAAATCATCAACATGTATAAAATCAACAGATGAGGCAACCCGGCCTTCCCAGATTTACAATGAACTCAATCCAAGATGTTCCTAGATATGCAGAAACAACAACCACAAAACTTCGCTCTACTAGCTATGTGCGTAGTAAGCCAAAGATACACCTTTCACAACAACAAGCCAGTTTACCAGGCGCTAGCTGGAGGGGTATGGTACCTTCGATTATTAGCGCCGACAGTTCTCCAAGCGCTAGCTGGAAGGTCACGGTACCTCTGATTATTAGCGCAGGGTATGACACCACCAACCAAATGCAACATGGCACAACTAACATGTATAACATATATGCATAACCATCCAGATACAAACAATGTGTTAAAGTATATGAACACACAGGTGTAATACACACACGACAATTCCACACAACCACGTCATCCTCCACCGATGACCAAGGACAAAACCTCTAGATGCATGTATATTGTACATCTACTAACAGACTCATTTATCATGAGATCCCAAACCCATCAACAACCCAAGCATAGTAGCTACAAATTAATTTTCCCCAAAATCAATTCCATTCCTTTCATAACCTTCCAAATTAATTATGCAAATTAAATCATAATCATTAAGTTAGGGTTTTTCTCTCTCTTTCTCAACATTGACCAAAAAGGTTCAATCATCAACAAAAAAAAACAACAAAGACCTCATTTGAGACCCAAAATACACAAGTATTTGCCCAAAGAACAAACCCCTCTTTTAATTTATCATGACACATATAAATTAGGGCTTTTATATATTTCAACTACAACATGCTATTTTACGCCACAAATAGCCCAATGAACAACCAAAGACAATAAATCCATTTTTAATCAACCAACTCTAGGTTTCCTCATGATTTTCAAACAAACCCAACATAGGTATGGTTTTCATGCAATACAAAATTACCACATGTCTATCTATAGACGAAGTATTGAAAAAGAACAAGGAAATCCCTACCTCAAATGTAGAACTCAAGAAGAAGAAGAGCAAAACTCGGAAGTGCTCCAAATCCCAAATTTCTCGGATCAAAACGAAGCCCTCGATGATCAACACAACTTTTACAAAGGCCAAAGGGTAGGAAAACACTATAACTAGATCAATCCTAAGAGAGAAGTTAGGTTTTAGAGTGAGGTGCTCTCTAATGGAGGTTTTGAAAAAGTAAGAGAGAGAAAGGAGATCAAAAAGTGATCAAAAAGTGATTTCACGGACTGATATAAAAACAGGTCCGCTCGAGCGTACAACACCCCGCTCGAGCGTCAGACACAGGTTCACGCTCGAGCGTCAAAAGATCCGCTCGAGCGCCGAATGCACTCTCCCAGAATTTTCTGCAGACGTCAAAAATGCTGAGAGAAGGAAATTCACGCTCGAGCGTCCAAACTGCCGCTCGAGCAAAAAGACAACAACAAAAGCCCGCTCGAGCGTCAAATCACCGCTCGAGCGGAGAGACCAAAGCCTGGGCAAAAATTCAAAGCTTCAAAACACAACCAACTTATTCCCAACTTGCCCAACACAACCCAAAACCCTAAAACAAAGATTAAGGGATAGAAATGAGGATAAGACAACAACGAATCTACGGAACCGAGTCCGGATTACAGTTAAACAACAACAGGGAATATCGGGATCGCTATGACCTCCCCCCCTTAAAGAATTTCATCCCCGAAATTTAGAACACGCCAAAAGCACAAGGCCAACTGATCACACAGCACCCAACACCCGAGTACTAGGAAAGAAACTATTCTCCCTGCAAACCTTCGATTCACTCTTACAAAGGAAGAGACTAACCAAGGGGACACGTCCCAAACGACAACACTCAAGCACAAAAAACTACAATAAAACCAAACCTTTTCCGAAACAATTCACCAACGACCGACTAGCGCTTCAAGCCAAGTCACTACCCAACAACAAAATTCCCAAAAAGCAACCAAAGCAAGTCTTTTGAGGAAATAATAAGAAAAATATTTTCTTGCTCATGAGACATTTCTCAAAGATAGTCAAATTTTCAATGTTGACATTCCGAAATAAATCTTTCATTTTCTATGCGAAACTCAAAAGTTTTGTAAACATTCTTCACAAACACGGTGTTATCCAAAACACATAATCCTCCACAGTTTATTTGCCAAAAATCATTCATTTGGAATTCCTCAAAACCCTTGAATTAAATCAATTTCTCAACAATGCATTTAGATGGCCCAAACACTAGGAAAATTTTGTTTTCCATTTCTTTCCAAAATATCACTATCAACAACCATCACTGACACAGTGATGCCACAACCAACACGGAACATAACATTTCTATAATGATAGTTAATAGAAATAACAACAGTACCATCAACACAAAAGGCATAAGAAATTTATGGTTTTGCAATTTCATCCCGCCTCCCTTTACTTAACCAATTTAATAATATACACCCGGCTCAGAACCTGGCCAAACAATTAAATGAGATAGTAACTCATACAAAACATTTTTCACTTCACAATAGATAAGCCTATGAGCTATATCAATCTTTCAATAGATACACATTTTGGTGCTGTATCATCGGAGTCCATCCCTTATCTCCTCCCAAACAATATACATACATAATGTATAAAGAAAAATCCAATCATTCACAATGATCATTCAATACACAAATTTGTTGTATTATTATAACCGTCATATTCAATGACACAACCGGATGATTAGTTTCAATTTTCCTTAATCAACACACAAAGTCTACAACGAATGAGACTAACCTCAAGGTGACAGATGTCAACCCAAAACCCCATACCAAAAGCTGACTAATTAACTCAACAAACCACCACTCTTAGTAAACCACATACTGAAGTGCCACTAACCCCAAACACGAAGTTCCCCACATAAACCCCCAAATTTTGGAATCTCAACGGATCTCCTAAAATCGAACCACATCAACACTGTCTCTAACGGAATTACTATTTGCCCCTCCCATTGCTACCTAGCAAGCCAGCTCATCTCCTCGACTCAAGACCGACATGATCAACCTCAATCACGAATGACAATTTGACCAACGCTATTCTCATTACTCTAGAACTCAAACTGTTCTTCCTCTTAAGAATACTGCCAGGATCCACTCACAGACCATACTCCGCAATTGATAACCAATCACAATACAAACACCACCCCTATACAACCGATGGGGTCACCACGGACTCCTTAATTAGCAAAGCCCAGAACACAAATCAACATACTAGTACCGAGTAAGCAACAACATCAGGATCATTGATCCCTTTAACAACTCCTCAACAGAAAAAGAGGATTCGAGATTCCGTACATACCTCCCAATACATGAGGATTAAACAAACAACAAAGTGCACACATATACTATACATAAACATGGTGCCTCAGCATCCAATAGTACACCGGTCAACAACAAAATGATTCATATAATACATCACCGGTCAATAACACAAAAATGCCCCTCCAGGGTAATACCAAAGGACCAACTAATAAGTCGCCCCTCGCAAGGCTCCCGAAGCCTGGCCTGACCGTTTCTGGTACCGATAACGTCCCCGACTGGACGGGCCCGACTGAGTCTAACTAGGTTTTAAAACACTTGCAGGATTCACACGCAAAGGGCAAAAACGTCTACCATGGCCCAGCTGACCACAAACAAAACAACCACCAGACCCCCTATTCTGAGACTGGTCCGAAACCTGCACCTCCCCGGACCTCCCAACAGAAGAGTCTGAAACCCCTGGCGAAGAAAAGGAACCAGCCCCTGACTGAGCATGTTTCCGCCTCCACCCCTTACTGAGCCTAGAGTGCTTAGGAACCGTAGGACTTACCGAAATGGTCTCCTCCTTAACCCCATCATCACTCAACACCATGGCCTCCACATGGGCCACTGCCTCAACTAAATTATAATAATCCTTCCAAAAGGATCCGGCTACCTTCTCCCGAATATCGAAACACAACCGTTTCTCAAACTCAAAACAACGACGCTCCTCTGTTGCCACCAACTCTGGAGCAAACCTCGACAAACTAGTAAACCGCATCTCAAACTGTGCCACAGGAGTATCGTCCTGACACAACTCCAAAAACTGATCCCTCAACCTTTCCTGGGCAGAAGGAGGGAAGTACTTGGCCCAAAAGGCCTCGGTAAAAGCAACCCACGTGTCACCTACCGTACTCTTAACATGTTTCCACCAATAACTCGCATCACCCTTCAATTGAAAAGTCGCCAAAGAAACCCTCAACTCCTCCTCTTCGACTCTGAGTATATCGAGAGTCTTGGTGATCTGTTCTAACCAACTCTCTGCCTCCAACGGTTTAGCCTCCCCCACAAACTCTGGTGGGCCCGAGCGGAAAAACTCTTTAGTATGCTTGAGAGCATGCCCGCTGCTGCCCTCAGTGCGAGCTAGGGCGTCTTGCACTACTCTCACAATCTCACGTGCGATGTCCTCGCCCACAGCCGATGCTGCAACGGCGGGTGCTAAAGGAGCTGTTGCGCCCCTACCGACACTCCTACTACTCAACCGTCCTTTACTTCCTCGTGTAGACATACTATAAGGCACAAAATAAATTACACTTAGTGCATAACACAATAGCCTTCTCCGAGGCACACACTACCGCCAAAAGGTCACAAGACACACTTAGTCTCAAAGTATACACCTCTATTGCATATAATCATCTAAACATGTAAACACATAATCGAATCAAGTCCACAAAGATAGCCACTCATCCCGGAACTCTCAAGGAATTCCCATCAGAAACCACGTTGATCAGGCGTGTTTCCGAAAGGACCTCAAAGCAAGTTCACCGGCTATGAATACTATCCGAGAGACTGAATCCCATGCTCACATAAATGCAGCACATAAGTCCTAACTTTCATGATATCTATATGCAACGCCCTCACTATACGTAGTAAACCCACTGTGGTAAAAACCACTTCCCACGAGCCCAAAGTATTCAAACCCGGCTCGCTCTGATACCAAGTTGTCACGCCCCAATTTTTATCACTCGAAGTCATTACCAAATTCATTAGCTTAATTCAATTTCAGAGATAACATGCTGAAATAAACTCAAATGTTCCACTAAAAAGAGTGAACAACAACTCTCTCTTTCGAATGCTAATTAAGTACAACATGAGTATTCTGAATAAGTTGCCCTCAGGCTTACAACATTAAATAATCAAATGAAGGGTACAGCCCTTTTTCATATATGGCATTCCGCCTACAACAAAAAGGCCTCGTGGCCAACAAATAAGAAGATCCAAATCTTGTAGCACATCCTGCTAAACACCTGAAAAAGATTCAACAACGTGGGATGAACATATAGTCCGGTAGGGATCTCAACATGGCCCTCAACAATAACAACATATAGATAGCTATGATCATGAATGCTCAATCTCTTACTAGAATAGTAATGTGACAATTTATACAAAATATCATAAGTGTGAGCTTTTCTTGAAAACAACCATTTCAATCAACGCCATAGGCAATTCATCTTTCTTTTCCTTTCATTAATCCCCGTTTCCAATCTTTCATAACATTAACAATTACTTAGGAAATAAATTCACTAAGACCACTACTCTCTCCCATTTCCCAAATATACAACATGTGTACCTTTTTCAAAACATAATTTCAAACATTCGATTCCCTTCAATTCCGAAAAGACCAAAAAGGTGTTTTGGTTTCTTCAAAACACAATCATATCTATACGTGCAAACCCTGAATAAAAGGGAGATAACAAATCATCAACATGTATAAAATCAACAGATGAGGCAACCCGGCCTTCCCAAATTTACAATGAACTCAATCCAAGATGTTCCTAGATATGCAGAAACAGCAACCACAAAACTTTGCTCTACTAGCTATGTGCGTAGTAAGCCAAAGATACACCTTTCACAACAACAAGCCAGTTTACCAGGCGCTAGCTGGAGGGGTATGGTACCTTCGATTATTAGCGCCGACAGTTCTCCAGGCGCTAGCTGGAAGGTCACGGTACCTCTGATTATTAGCGCAGGGTATGACACCACCAACCAAATGCAACATGGCACAACTAACATGTATAACATATATACATAACCATCCAGATACAAACAATGTGTTAAAGTATATGAACACACAGATGTAATACACACACGACAATTCCACACAACCACGTCATCCTCCACCGATGACCAAGGACAAAACCTCTAGATGCATGTATATTGTACATCTACTAACAGACTCATTTATCATGAGATCCCAAACCCATCAACAACCCAAGCATAGTAGCTACAAATTAATTTTCCACAAAATCAATTCCATTCCTTTCATAACCTTCTGTAGACACCCCATTTTTGACCGACCTTAAGACTCAGACATCACCAACTGAGCACTTGGTGATGTTGCATAATGTGCTTGTTCAGAAGTTTCAGAGTTGCGGCCGTGAGCCCTGCCTCCGGACTTCCGAACCCTCTTTTGTACTTTGCCTCGGTTTGCGAACCAGGCTCGGTTTTCTTTGTTTCTTTTCCTGAGGGAAGGGAGAGGTCCCGTAGACCATCTCTCAATATCCGTAGGCTACATTTGGTGGCCGTAGGCCTTTTTTCCCATTTCGGAGTCCGGTTTCCGGTTTTTCGGGACCGTAGGCCGTGTGCCTCGGTTCGGGACCGCTTAATCATCTCCTATTGCTCTAATTTTTGGCATACTTCCTATTTTCTCCCTTTTGAGGGACACTGGGGCTGAGAAACCCACTTCGTGGCCGAACGCCACTTTCGGTGCTTAACAGCCCATATTCGGGACCCCGAACTGCGTGTTTTGGCTCCCGAACATTCGTTTTGCAACGGTTTTCGTTCATTTTTGGCAGGTACCTCTGTTTTATCACCGGGGAGGTCACTGAAGGGCGGGAGGCCAGCAATTGTTGCAGCAACCAGTTATACATCCTCCGACGCCTTCCGACGCCCGTTTTTCGCACTTCCGGGCTAATGTTGAACCCCTTGGACCCTTTTTCTGAACTTTGAACCACATATTTGTGATGTACACACATGGGAGGACCCTAAAAGTTGGTGGCCGGCCATTAATGCTACTTGACCCTTTTGACCCCCTCCTTCCGGGCTAATGTTGAACCCCTTGGACCCATTTTCTCAAACTTTGAACCACATATTTGTGTTGTACACACATAGGAGGACACTACCAGTTGGTGGCCGGCCAGAAAATCTGATTGACCCTTTTGACCCCTAGTCGGCCGGCTAGGGGGTGTGGCCGGCTGGCCACCTGGAGCAAAAGTAACAGGCCGGCCGAGATCTTGGCACTGTGCACTTTACAGCTGTGGAGCTTTATCCCCCAGAAAAGATCTTTATCCGGGGGATATTTTGTGGGGGAAAGTTTGTCTCCTTTTCCCGCACCTTTACACCCCCTTTTGGACCCTTATAACCAGCTGGTGGCTTCACTTACAAGGGTTAGAAAAATTGTTCTTCAAGCCTCCATACACAACTCCATCTCCATACCTCTCATTTCTTTAAAAATCTCTAAGTCCCTAAGCACCATTCCTTCTACACCACCAAGCTCTACCACCACCACCTCATTTCCAGCAACAAGGAAGGCTCCTCAAAGGCAAAAGGAGCTGCAAATTGATCCAAGAAGCAACAAAAGTCTTAGTCTTCAAGGGTAAGTAGTACTTCTCCTCTTTTGACCCTTTTTCTTGATCCATTTGTAAGCCCCACTTGATTTTTGTTTCAAGCTCCGGCCCTAACTGAAAAGGGCCCTCTTTTGAGCTCATCTTCACTCTTCATTAAGGGCTCAACCCTGTTTGAGCCCTCCATGATGCACTTGCTTCATTACCCTCTTGTATGCCATCTTTCTTGCATGCTATTTTTGGCCCATGATTAATCTGTTTTTGAGCATGTTGTAAACTGATATTAGGCTTATTTTGAGCCTCTCTTCAACATTGAAGAAGGGCTCAACACCATTTGGGACTTCCATGTTGTACTTACCTTTATACTCCTCTTTTGGTCCCCATCCTTGCATGCAATGGCAGCCTACCATGCTTTTATTTTTGGCCATTTTACAGTTCTGAAAAAGTGCTTATTTTGGTCCATTATTCATGTTTCATTTAGGTTCTTTCATGGTTTGGGGTCTCCATATGCCACTTCATGTTATATCTCTCTTTTATTCCCCATTCTTGCATGTTTAGCTAGTCTATCATGCTTTTGTTTTTGGCCATTTTACAGTTCTGGAAATAGTCCTATTTTGGCCCATTCTACATGTTTTATTAAGGGTCTTTGGCTGTTTGGTGATTATTTTGTATACTTCATGTTATAGCCACTTTTGAGCCTCATTTTGCATCACATTTTTAGCATGTTTGTATATTGATTCGAAGCTTGAAATATACTGTAAATATTCATATTTTTGGTCCCTATTCAATGTTGTAGAATGAAATTTTTCAGTTTGGATTTTGCTTATATCACTTGCTTCATTACCCCTCTTTTGGCCCCTATTCTTGCATGCCATTTTTACCCTACCTATGCTTGCTGTTTGGCCATGTTTATAACTGTGAAAGTGCCTTTTTTGGGACTTCCTAGCTTCTGTCTTTGCATTGCATGTCCATATTGTGCATGTTTGGCATAGCTATAGGCCATTTCGGGTGCCTAATGTTGCATTTCGGGACAATTCCATGCATCTCATGTCATTTTGCCTCATTTCGGGACTGTTTTCCCCCATATTTTAGGGCTGAAATTCCATTAGAATGATTGCTATCCATTTCATGCCATTGCATCGCAATCTGCAATCGCCTCGGTTTGCGTGCCCGTGTGCACGCATTTCGAGGCACTTCATTTTTATCTGCCGGCATCCTATGTGAGTGTGGCTGAGGCTCACTCATGTTGGTATAAGCCCATATCATGTTTTCATGTCATTTGCATTGCGTATGTAATCGCCTCGGTTTACGTGCCCGTGTGCACGCATTTCGAGGCACCTCATTTTTATCCGCCGGCATCCTATGTGAGTGTGGCTGAGGCTCACTCATGTTGGTATAAGCCCATATCATGTTTTCATGTCATTTGCATTGCGTATGTCACCGCCTCGGTTTGCGTGCCCGTGTGCACGCATTTTGAGGCACCTCATTTTTATCCGTCGGCATCCTATGTGAGTGTGGCTGAGGCTCACTCATGTTGGTATAAGTCCATACCGTTTCCATGTCATTACATCACATTCCGCCATTGCCTCGGTTTGCGTGCCCGTGTGCACGCATTTCGAGGCACCTCATTTTTATCCGTCGGCATCCTATGTGAGTGTGGCTGAGGCTCACTCATGTTGGTATAAGTCCATACCATGTTTCCATGTCATTACATCACATTCCGCCATTGCCTCGGTTTGCGTGCCCGTATGCACGCATTTCGAGGCACTTCATTTTTCATTCATCGGCATCCTATGTAAGTGTGGCTGAGGCTCACTCATGTTGGTATAAGCCCATATCATGTTTCCATATCACTTGCATTGCATATACCATCGCCTCGGTTTGCGTGCCCGTGTGCACGCATTTCGAGGCACTTCATTTTCACAGCATAATGCATACTAGGTTGTATCTTAGATTGCATTATGTCATTTTCTCGGTTTGCGTGCCTGTGTGCACGCATTTCGAGGCATCTCATTTCCACAGCATAGTGCATACTAGGTTGTATCTTAGATTGCATTCTGTCATTTTCTCGGTTTGCGTGCCCGTGTGCACGCATTTCGAGGCATCTCATTTCCACAGCATAGTGCATACTAGGTTGTATCTTAGATTGCATTCTGTCATTTTCTCGGTTTGCGTGCCCGTGTGCACGCATTTCGAGGCATCTCATTTCCATAGCATTGTGTATGTTAGGATTGTATCTTAGTTGCATTTCATGCATATCATGCATATCGCATCGTGTCCGGAATAGGAGTTAGCCCGGGCACGGGAAACGAGGTACATTTCGTACTCCGAGTGACGGAATGTGTCTCAATTTCCCAGTCACCGATACTCCGGATTATCCATGATGGAGTTAGGTTTTAGCTGTAGTTTCATGTGCATTCATTCTATATTGAGTTGTGCATTTCGACTCCTCGGCCATCATGCCTCGGTATGCGTGATTGGTGGCACGAGGATCGAGACATGCATATATTTGTGTAAATACATTGCTATGCCCCTTTCCTGCTCTCTGTTGCAGCAAAATGAAGAATCAGCAACTTTTTGGGGCTTGGCACGCATTTCAAGAACAGGTGTAAACAGAGGCTAATTGGGGCATTCCGATGGATTTCCGCGCAAGACAACCCGGACATGCATCATCCATCAGAAGCAAGGCAGTCCTTGGCTTGCACGCCAGTTTTATTTGCTTTCTTAGTTAATTCATTAATTAATTAGGAATTTGTATATTTTTCGGACTGTAATATTCTTTTATTCGGGACTGTAATATTTGGACTGTATTATTTATTTGGACCCTCTGCGCGAGGGCATAACTGTAATAAGCGTGCGTGAGTGTGATGTATGTCTTCCAACCCCACGTCTTTCTTCCTTTTATTTATCCGCTTATGATGGTTAGATTAGGGCATATTTAAATTAGCATACAGTATGACAGCATATTTGCATCATTCATCTGTATCGCATGCACCGGGCTCGGCGCATCATACTTACTGCATTGTACTTTCAATTCCAAATTGAATACATGATAGTTGTAGCATTCCATACGCCGTGTTTAGAATAGCCGAGCCTGCTATAATTGCATCTTTGCATGTGTTACATTAGGCATTTCTGTATAAATTAGGATCATACATGATTTCTAATGAATTTTCTATTTTGGCTTGGAGTACTCGGTAAGTTTTTATGCTTTAGCATCCTTGCATGTGTGTGAGTGACTGCCATGATAGCATGCTTACCATGAGGCTATGTGCTTATTTGATATAACTGCCTGAATGCCTGTGGGTGAAGGTTAGGTTACTTAAATTGGAATAAATCATCAAATGTTTCAAACCTACCTGCGGGTAGCAAACCATCTTTCAAAAACAAACATGAAATGTTTCGTTCCAATTTAGGCGACCCGGTCTATATTTGTATGCTATGCGCATCACATAGTAAACCTAGGCTAATAAACTGGAATAAGAACTCACAATGTTTTCAAAAATTGATATCATGGTTAGTAGAGGCCGGTCTATGACCGGGCGAGCGGGGGTGCTCACGAAATGACCTTCCCCAATCGTACCCAAGTTCCCGAGCCGAGGCAACTTTGGTGATGACGGACACGTGGCCTTTTGGCACCGAGTCAGGGTTTCCTAAATTTCCCAAAAATAAAATATTTAGGTGGCGACTCTGTATCTGGCAAAGCAGTCCATGTTTGGCACTTCTTTCAAAAAATCAGTTTTCTCAAAAACGATTTGCCGGATTTGGACTCTTTGGTTCAGACTTAGAACCGTGACAATTTTAGAGTCCTGAGCTGTAGTAACCCCAAATGAACAGAACGGGACTCATCCTCCAGGGGCGTTCGGGGACTTCTACAGTTTCTGGCGACTCTGCTGGGGATTTAGAGAACTTGACTCGAACTCATGATATCTGTTTTTTACTACACTTGTGTGATTCTTTGCATTGCATTTGCATTGGTGCGCCTAGGACACCGTGTTTGCCATCTGCTATTCCTGAACGGTTTGCCGGAGGCTTGTCTTGTCAAGGCATGACCATAAGGCTGACCGGTTGTGGGCTCTGCCAGTATGGGAACACAAACCCCGGTTTTACCGGGGCACCCTCTTTGACCATTCGACCTAGTGCATATTCGGATCCATAGTGACCATTCCAAATTAGGACAGGTTGCTTACCCGTTTATAGGTTGTTTGAAACCGCTGCGTGCGTAGTGAAACCCTAGTTCCTGACAAAATAGGACAGGGAAACCCTATCCCAACATAGGGGTGTTTTGGCTCTCACTTATCTGTTATGTGCTTTAGAGTGCGTCTCTGCAGGAATGCATGTATCAGCATATGAGTTCGGGCATCAGGCCTGCGGGTATCAGTTCAGTATTGACAGCATTAAGCCTGCGGGCTTCAGTTCAGTATTGTCAGTATCAGGCCTGCGGGCATCAGATCAGTATATGAGTTTGAGTATCAAGCCTGCGGGCATCAGTTCAGTATTAAGGGTATCAGGCCTGCGGGCATCAGCCAATATTTGAGGATTAGTTATCTGCGGATATCAGATTCTGTTTTAGGGGACAGTGATACAGGGATAATAATCAGTGTTTGAGGACAGTGTATATTCAGCTTATTGACTGTGTGTTGATTATGCTCGACTGTGTGTCATGCATTTTATTTTAAGCTGTTATGCTGTCCGTTTATCTGTTTATTTATTTCCTTTTCGCTTTATTTATCTTTTGCTAGGTCAGTTTTAGCACGATTGCTTCCAACCCAGCAGGCATTTCCCAAGCACTTTGGACACGAGGTCGTCGACTTTATCGATCTGAGGATCTAATCGACGGACAGCCAGTGTTCCATTCTCTACCCCCTGTTACCAGAAGGAAGCAGAAAAAACGCAGTGTATCTAAACAGAGAGCACCAGAACAGTGGTTTCCCCCATCAGTGGGCAGTTGGATTGAGATCCCCATTGAGACAGATCTGCCAGTAGTTCAGACAGATCGAAACAGTATGATGGCACCAACAGGAGTTGAGGAGATGATACGCCAAATGCAGGAAACCATGCGGGCCATGCAGCAGGATGCCGTTCGCTGGGATGAACTCGCTAAGCAACAAGCTGAAATTATGACCCAGCAGGCTGAGCTGATTACTAGACTACAACAACAGAATACAGCATCTGCCTCGCACCAAATTCCTCCTCCGGCAGGGGCCCCATTACCTGAGCAGACACCTGCTATTCAGAACACTCCTCCGAACACCCAGAATACTGTACCGACTATCCAGAACCCGCAAGAGGACACGAATCTTCCAATGGGGCCAGCTCCGCCCCCGCTTCCACCACAACTGTCCAAGGTCCATACCTCCAATCACCCGGACTCTCCCTTCGAGGTCGAGGTTGATCATACGGCTCTGAAATTGAGCAAACTGGAGAAGCTCTTCAAGAAATCCCAAGGGGTCAAGGCTATGCCGGATATCGAAGATGGATATACCGAGGAGGCCGTAACACTCCCCGATAGGTTCAAAATGCCACAAATCGACCGCTTTGATGGGTCCGGCGACCCCATGGTCCATATCCGACTGTTTTCAGACATCTTGCGACCAATGGGCCTAACACGACCACAGAAGCTCTCACTATTCGGCCGAACCCTGTCGGGTGTGGCCTCCCATTGGTACGCAAGATTACAAGATGAAGTGAAGAAGAATTGGGATGAGATGGCTGAGGCCTTTGTCACGCAATATTCATACAACACTCAGATCGAGATCACAACTCGTGATCTCGAAACGACAAGGCAAGAGCCCAAGGAAACTTTCTCGGACTTTGTGATCCGGTGGAGGGCGAAGGCGTCAATGATGACCTTAAGGCCCACTAACAAAGATCAAATCCGGATGATTGTGCCCAATCTCCACCCGAAGTTGATGCAGAGAATGATTGTAGTCCCCTTCCCTACTTTCGCAGATTTACATGATATGGGGGTGCAAATCGAAGACGCAATGAAACAAGGTCTGTTCGACCACGACAGAGAACAACCGAGGAGGACCTTCAACCGCAACAACAATGCAGGCCCAAGTGGCGCTGCAAATACGAGAGCCTCGGAAGTTAGTATGGTCACCACCACTCCCCCTCCCCCTCCAAGGCCCATGACTGCCACACCATTCTCCGACGCGTCCGGAAGCAACACACAAAACAACCGATTCCAACCGCGAGGCCAAAGAACCTTTACCCCACTATATATGCCTCTGACCAAGGTTCTGGGAATATTGATCAGGAAAAATCATTTGAAACCCCTGGAACCAAAGCCATTACCAAATCCACTCCCCCCCTCTTACGACTCGTCAAAATACTGTGCGTATCACCAACAACACGGTCATGACACCGACCGTTGTTACAGATTGCGTCATGAGATCCAGGATCTTATTGACAAACAGGTGATCGCGCCTCCTGATAAACCCAATGTCACAACCAACCCTCTCCCACCACATAACCAAGCTCCTCCTCCCAAAAGAATCAATTTTATCCAGACTGGGGTCGCATCTTACGATCCTAGCATCTATATTACGCCCACCCACCTACCCAAGCCAGAGCTGCTCCTCCCCGATTGCACTGATTTCTTGTGCATGGTGGACATCTCCAAAACCCAACCAGAACCGATGGTGGTGACCGTCGAAGATAGGGCAGGGCAGATTTTGGGAGAGAATGAGATTGTTGAATCTGGGACTGGATAGAATTTTACTGGGGGAGCCTATGATCCAAGCGAGTATATCCTATCAACGAGCCGAATTGGGCTAGGTATAGAATTGCCAGAGACAGGAGAACTATGCATGATCCGGGGGGATGGATCTGGGCTATGGGCAGATGATCTGACAGCCGTAGAGGAGGACTTCGCTAACCTGCAATTTTTAGATGACCAGGAACTGGAGGATACGTCAATCAACTGGTATGATTATGAGGGATCAGAGGAGGCCACTGGATGGCTCGAGGATCAACCAGATACAGTGGGGGAAGCCCAACCAGAACAGAGCCCGGCAGGGGTGGAAGTATCAGTTGTGGCCGGAATGGCCGGAAGTCAAGTTGTATCGCCGGAGAGCGCCGGTGCTAAGAATTCCGCTCGAGACATGGGCATTATGGATACAAGAAATGTTGAACAAACAGCTGTACTGATGCAGCTGGAACGAGAAAAGTTCGAGGAGGCTGAGAGAATTAGGAAAGCTAAAGGCCCTGAGGGGACTGAAAGTGCTGTGTGCATGAAGATGGAGAATGCTGTGAGCATGTGGACAGAGAATACTGTAAGTACAACTAAACCGGAGCCAGACAGGTGTCTGTTGGCTGCCAGCGGAATGTGGTGGGAAGATGACGACCTGTGTCTTGCCCACACGGATGAAGACTGGGGAAATAATCAACCGGATGACACTTGGTACCTCGATGAGGTTGACCATATGACGAGAAGTGGGCGGTACTTCAAACCCCCACATCTGGACCAACCCGAGGCATCCGGGAAGGATAGAGAAGCGGAGAAACAGAAGGAGAAGCAGATTGAAGAGGAAGCTGTGCTGAAACAGTTAAAGAAGATACAAGCAGACATCTCCATCTGGGGAGTGCTAATGGCATCACGAGTACACAGAGAAGCTGTCCTATCTGCCATGGACAAGTCCAAACTCTCCATAGACACCACGCCTGAATAGCTGGTTGGGCTGGTTTTTCCGGGAGGAGGTTCCCCGGCATTAACCTTTTCGGACAAGGAACTACCGCCTGAGGGCACAAGCCATAACAAACCTCTCTATATTTCTGTGGAATGTAGAGATAAGTGGATACCGGTGGTACTTGTTGATACCGGGTCTGCGATTAATGTCTGCCCGACCAGAACGGCATATGCAATCGGGTTGAAACTCGTGGACTTCGTCCCAACCACCCAAGTGATCAGAGCATACGACAATACCAGCAGAGAAGTGATGGGGACTGTTAAAATTCAAACCAAGGTTGGTCCAGGACAACACAGCATCGAATTTCATATCTTGGACGTTCCCGCAACCTTTAACCTACTTTTGGGGCGACCGTGGTTGCACCAGGTCAAAGCAGTCTCTTCCACTCTACATCAGATGCTAAAGTACCCTCACGGGAAAGGGGTAGCGATCGTTTTTGGGAATTCATCAATCCATCCGCCGCCGGAAGTATCCACACCTGTTTTGGAGATCGAGCACGGCACGGAGGATGTGTTTTTGTCGGGGTTCACTTTGGCCGAGGCTCAAGTGGTGCAGAATGTCATGGCTGTGAATGAGGGTATGTACGTAAGTGCTCAATCTATCTACCTCATGAACAAGCTAAAACATACTCCCGGGATGGGATTAGGGAGAAGCGGCTGGAAGGGCGTCTCAGTATTGGCCGAAGTGCCACACAACCCCCACGCCTTTGGACTGGGTTATCTGCCCACCAAGGAGGATTGGGTGAGGAAAGGAAAAGAAATGGCCAGAAGGGCCAGAGCAAAGAAGGTCGGGAAGCCATTTGAGTTAATGCACAGGCCCATCTGGGGTACCCTAAACGGACGTTTCGTCCGGGAGGGGGAAGATTTTCCATTCTGCGGCTTCCCAGAGCCATGGCTAAACGCGGAGGGGAAGCGCGTGCCTGGTTTTGAAATCTTCTTCGACATACAATTATCTGGGGATGACGTTGCCGAAGCGCAGACAGACCCACCAACTGAGGTTGAGCAATGTGAAGCAGTGGATCCTGAGAGCACAGAGCTTGAAATGGGGGTAGCACTGGCGAGTCTACTATCAGATCCTCCGATCGGCCAAGAGTGCTTGGGGGATAACTCTTCGGTTTCTGTGATTGGAGATGAAATAGCTGCGGGCTTTCCAGCGCCGATCTTGGATGCATCTATCGCACCTTCTATCATCTGGCAATATGAAGAAGGCTTTTTATCTAGCAGCTCCGGGTCAGGTAGTGAGCCGGAATCTGATTCTACCGAATCTTGTGCGTCGGAATCAGATTCCAGCTCGACTGAGTCTGAGTTCGGTATTCCTGGGGGTGATAACCCGGATGCCACAGTCCTGTCTAGGTCGTCTTTTTCATTTTCTTTTGAGTCTGTTGTAACAGAGGAATCTGACGGCTTGGAAGTATTTAATGAGAATGATGTGGATGTGGTTTCCGAGTATTTTTCTGTGCCTTTGATTTATTGCTTAAATCAGGATTTTCAAAATTTTGATGAAAACAACGAGGGAGAAATTCCCCCAGTTTTGCAACGGTTAATTGATCAAGAGCAGGAAAGATTTGTTAAACCTTTAATGGATGAAATCACTACTGTGAATGTTGGTACTGAGAAGGACCCGCGGCTGGTCCAGATCGGGTCCACGTTGTCTTCGGAGGAGCGCGAGCGCTTAGTCGCTTTATTAAAAGATTTCAAAGATGTTTTCGCGTGGTCCTACGAAGACATGCCTGGAATCGATCCTGAGATTGTACAGCACCGGATTCCTCTTGATCCCGAGGCCCGCCCTGTCAAACAGAAACTCAGAAGGATTCGCCCGGACTGGGCCCTCAAGATTAAGGAAGAGGTCACCAAGCAAATTGACACAGGGTTCCTGCTGGTATCTGAATATCCAACTTGGTTGGCCAACATTGTTCCGGTGCCAAAGAAGGATGGCAGAATTCGGGTTTGTGTAGACTTCAGAGATTTGAACAGGGCCAGTCCGAAGGACGACTTCCCCTTGCCACACATCGATGAATTGGTGGATTTCACGGCAGGACACGCCTTGCTTTCGTTTATGGATGGTTTCTCAGGCTATAATCAGATAGTAATGGCACCCGAAGACCGTGAGAAGACTGCGTTCACTACCCCGTGGGGTACATATTGTCATAGAGTGATGCCATTCGGGTTGAAAAATGCTGGAGCTACGTATCAACGGGCAGCAACTACAATATTGCATGATATGATCCATAAAGAGGTCGAAGTGTATGTGGACGACATGATTGTCAAGTCCAAAGATAGAGAGGGCCACTACACCGCCTTATAAAAATTCTTTCAAAGGATCAAAGAGTTTCGGTTGCGACTGAATCCCCAGAAATGCACGTTTGGTGTTACAGCAGGGAAGATGCTAGGGTTTCTGATTACACAAAGGGGCATCGAGGTCGACCCTTCCAAAATCAAGGCCATCTTAGAAATGCCACCACCAAGGACTGAAAAGGAGGTGCGAGGCTTTCTGGGTAAAGTGCAATTCATAAGATGGTTTATTTCTAAATTAACCTTGACTTGTGAACCACTTTTTGGTCTCCTGAAGAAAGGAAAGAAATTCCAGTGGGACGGCCGATGTCAAACAGCTTTTGAGCAGATCAAAGAGTATCTACAGAACCCACCCGTGTTGTCACCACCAGAACCGGGCAGACCGTTGATACTGTACCTTTCGGTAACTGAGACTACCATGGGCTGCATGCTCGCGCAGGAGTCGGAAGACAAAGTGGAAAGGGCCATATACTATCTGAGCAAGAAGATGCTGGATTACGAGACCCGCTACACACCACTAGAGAAGGCTTGTTTGGCCTTGGTATGGGCAACCAGGAAGCTGCGACACTACCTGTTAGCCCACTCTGTAATGTTGGTTTCGCGTTTGGATCCCATCAAATATCTTTTCGAGAAACCAGCACTTACGGGTAGGCTAGCTCGTTGGTTGCTGTTGCTCTCCGAATTTGATTTGAAGTATGTAACGCGCAAGTCAGTAAAAGGTAGAGCGGTAGCGGAATTCCTTGCCGACCACCCGGTTGAGGGGGATGAAGCGGTTGAGTATCTATTCCCAGATGAAGCCATTCTGCATGTCGAAGATGAAACTTGGACGATGTACTTTGACGGATCGTCAAACCAGTATGGGTATGGGATAGGGGTGTTGCTGATAGCGCCTGATGATTCCCGTATCCCTTTAGCATTCAAGCTCCGGTTCAAAGTTTCCAACAATGAAGCAGAGTACGAGGCATGTATTGCTGGCCTGGAAGCAGCCCTAGAACTAGGGGCAAGACGGTTGGACGTCATTGGGGACTCGAACCTTGTTGTTTCTCAAGCGAAAGGAGATTGGAAGGTCAAGGAGGAAAGGATGATAATCTACCACCAAACCTTGGATTTGCTAATTCCTCGGTTTGAGAAGCTAAATTTCACCCACCTCGTAAGAGAGAACAACAGGTTTGCAGATTCATTAGCAACTCTATCTTCTATGATAGACATCCCGTCCGGAGTCCGGATGCGTCCAGTCATTATTGATCAGAAGTTCGTGCCAGCATACGAGTCAATTTCCGCCATAGATGAGGCTCAAGACGGCAACCCCTGGTACTACGACGTCTGGAACTTCTTGGAAAAGGAGATGTATCCACTAGGGGCAAATGCCAAAGATAAGAGGGCCGTCAGAAGAATGGCTGCTCAGTTCATTATCTGCGGGGGAAAGCTGTACAAAAGGGGTCATCTGGGAATGCATAAGCTCTGTGTAGAAGCTGAAGAGTCAAAACGCCTGATGGAAGCCATCCATGGGGGGGAGTGCGGTGCACACATGAATGGAGTAATGCTGGCTAGAAAGATCCTCAGACAAGGCTACTACTGGTCAACCATGGAAGAGGATTGTATTAGCTTTGTTCGGCGATGCCATAAGTGTCAAATCCATGCAAATCGCATGAACATCTCGCCGTCAAAACTGTACAACATGACTTCGCCGTGGCCTTTTTCAGTCTGGGGAATTGATGTGATCGGAGTTGTTACCCCGAAGGGGTCAAACGGGCATGAGTTTATCCTAGTAGCGATAGATTATTTCACAAAGTGGGTCGAGGCCCAATCATACGCGGTGTTGAAGGCGTCGCACGTCACAAAGTTCATCAGAAACAACATCATCTGTCGCTACGGGGTGCCAAACGAGATAATTTCAGATAATGGTTCCCACTTCAAGAAGGAAGTGATAGACTTGTTGGAGAAATACAATGTGGCTTTCCATAAGTCATCTACATACCGGCCGCAGACCAACGGAGCGGTTGAGGCCGCCAACAAGAATATCAAGCATATACTACAGAAGATGGTGGAAACCTATCGAGATTGGCCAGACAAGCTGCCATTTGCTCTGTGGGGCTACAGGACTTCAATCAGAACTTTTACTGGAGCAACTCCATATTCATTGGTCTATGGAATGGAGGCTGTTCTACCCATTGAGATTGAGGTTCCGTCGTTGCGAGTATTGGCTGAATGCCAGATAGCCGAAGCAGATTGGCAGCAAAGCAGATTCGAAGAACTCATGCTCTTTGATGAAAGAAGACTGAAAGCACTGTACCACATCCAAGGCTATCAACGCAGAATTGCCCGGGCTTTCAACAAGAAGGTTAAGTCCCAGAATCTGAAAGAAGGAGATTTGGTGCTCAAAGATAACCGAGCTCCCATCCACGACCCAAGGGGCAAGTTCAAACCTAATTGGACTGGTCCTTACATCATCAAAGCTATCTGGTCAGGTGGGGCTGTGGTTCTGATGGATCTAGATGGCTTGGAGTTCTCACAACCGATCAATATGGACAAGTTGAAGAAATACTATCCTTGAGAGGCTCGCTAGGCCGAAAACCCGAAAGGGCGACCTAGGCAAAAGTCAGAGCACAAAAAATTAGAAAATATAAAAACTGAGCTCGCAAGGTTGAAAACCCGCAAAGGGCGGCCTTGGCAAAAGTTAGAGCGCAAAAGGAGAGTGAAAATACTCGAGTGAACCTCGGCCTGAACTACGTAAGGCTTGATTCCCATTTTTGGGATACGTAGGCAACTTCACCTTGAAGTTCAGCCATAAACTTTTCCCCGATCAACTCTGTCCATTTTGATCATCTTAGTCATCTTTATCCATCAGCATTTATCGCGATCTCCGGTACAGTGCTGTTCAAACTAGGGGCAACTTTCCGTTGCCGCGACGGTGCAAAGTTACTCAGACAAGGGGCAACTTTCCGTTGCCATGCAGTGCCGCATTGTTCTTCAGACTAGGGGCAACTTTCCAGTTGCGGGGATCTGGGGTTGTGCATCTCAGTGACAGATTTTCGGCGTGTCCAATTCTGATCCACATCGAAAATAGTTTTGAAAAGTTTTAATAAAAGTTGACTTTGTTCAAATCAATCTTTTTACGACTGAGACCATTTTTGGACCAAAAACGGAAAATTTTCAGCACCACGACTTTCAATTTCATTTATTTCAAAATAGAAATCTCCTGCTCTTGCATTAAAATCGAGGTTTCTTTTTAGTACATTCGTAAAGACAACTTGAAAATGCTAAATGAGCAATAAATTCGGGGCATAGTTGAATCACGTATCTCTGCGTCCCCTCCCAGAGCTGGACGAAGCATCTGATGCCAAGCTAGGCCCAACCTGTGCCTCCTCATTGAGCCAATCCAAGCACTCATCGGACAAAGTGCAACTGAAAGAAGAAGCGGGGGCCAGGAGCTCTCTCGTCCTCCATGCTGCGGCATATCGGGCAAGCTGTGCACCCCGGACCGGGAAAGCGGCTGGGTACTCAATCCCCTCCGGTGGGTAGGTCTGATCATGACCAAACTGACGCAGAAACCGGAACGGAAAATAGAATACGCAGTGGGTTAGACCAATCAGTTGGATCCCAATCAGCCGAGACATACTATAGCTCATGGCCGGGAGGTTGAGCCAAGGGCAACGCCAAGCAATGCCGTCTGCGGACAAATTGCACATCCAATCGAACCACCACCTTTCGTCAAGAGCATTGACTAGGCGCTGCCGAAAGAAGTAGCCTCGAGCTGAATAGGCCGGGCAAGAGTCCACAACCTGCAACTTATCCATTAACCATACCTAGGGGAGGGATGGAAAATGAGAGAATAAAGAACAGAGAGATGTACGATGAGAGAAAAGTAAGACAAGGGTTTTTGTGAGAAAAATCGAGCCTGAGGGTCGAGTGATGTGAGCAAATATATATGTAAGGTTGGGTGGGAAACATTACCTGCAGTAGCAGTGGACTCCCAGCAAACCTAGTCGCCTCCCGGTAATAGACAGAATCTAAGCCCATCAGTGTGTCGGCCAAGGTCATGGCAATACAGCTCTTTCCTTCTCTCAAACCTTGGGCGACTTCAATCAGGCGAATGCTAGCCCCGCCGAAGCCCGAGGAAAGCAGAAAATGAGACAACAAACATAAGCAGAGGGCGTGTTGCCGGAAACCCTGCCAATAATGGTTGCTGCGGTCACCGGCGTCGGAAAAACGATGGATCAAACCGAGGATGTCCAGTTCCCCACTGCAGATCAGAGATCGACCATCATGCGCCGTGAGCCCACACATCCGCCCTAAAGCCTGGGCATGGCCAAAACAGAGCTGGGGCAAGATCACTTCAGAGCATTTAGACTCCATCAAAACCTGAAAATCTTCGAAAGTGGGACACATCTCTTGGCCGCCAAAGCTAAAAACATGTGTCACTGGATCCCAGAACCTTGTCGCGGCATGGAGAAAAGGGAAATGTAGCGGAGTACGGCTCAGCGTGAATAGTGCATTCAAGCCGAAACCCCGAAAATTCAACTTTTCCGAGCCATCTAGAGAAGAGATCCAAGATGTGACATTTTCTGCGAGAAACGCCTCCATCTTTGTCTAAAACTAAGATGAAATGAATGTTCCCGAAGTTGAGGCTTTTATAGAAGGAAAAACACTATTCACGGGGATACGTGTCGAAAACCAGGAGGCTGCAGGACTAAGTGGCCGGCCGGCCACCTTTTCTGGCTGGCCAGCCATTACTTTTTCAAAAATGGCCGGCCAGCTGTCTCTCTCCACAAAAAATGGCCGGCCAGCTCCCAAAGATGACCAGCAATGCTGCAGTGTATCTACTTGGCCCTGTTTTACTCTTTGAGGAAAGTTTCAATCATTTCCATACAACGGGAGAGTCAAAGGCCTTCATCTCCCTCTGTTTCGGATGCGTTCCGGTGCCCAGATCGTCAGAAGTACACTCTGTTGTTGTTCTGTTTATCGAGTTGTAGTTTTGATTATCGAGTTGTTGTTTTGCTTATCGAGTTGTTTGTCGAGCGGACGTGTTTCGTGTTTTTGAGTCATTGCGCTCTGTTCAAGCAATCTTTGTTAAAGTCTTGTTTATTTACGTTGTTGCATTTTGCTTATCGAGTTGTAAACTTCCTAAGGTTCTGTTATATCTTAGTAAGTTGAGTTGCTTAGTTTGTTGCGTCGGTTCACTACCTGACTTGGTGATTACACAATGCGCATTCCCATCCCATTTCATTCTTGTGCAAAATAAAATGATGCGATACGATGCTAAAAGTTTAAAATAAAAACACCTTTTCAAAAGCTATTTCATTCCATCATGCTTTACAACAAACAAAGGTACAAGTTTTACAAAAAATAAAACTGCCTAACAATGTGCAAAGTGCTACAAACTACTAACAAAAAGAAAAATAAAGCAGGAAATAGCAACATCAATGTCCTCGAGAGCGAGAACGAGAAGCACTCCTCATCCTCTTTTGCGGGACAATCTCCGCACCATCATCATCATCTGAGTCAGAGCTGTCATCCTCAGGATCCCCCTCAGCCTCGCCTCTATTCCCCGAGCCAAAACCGGAGCACCCCTCCTCAGCAGATGTCTCTGACTGACGGTCGGTAGCCTCCTCCTCCTCCTCAGCATCCTCCTCCTCCTCATCAAGCTCCACCTCTACAACGTGAGCCCTGCGTCTGCGGACAGACCCTCCTCGAGCTCCTCGAAAAGGCCTAGATGGCCTGGCTCCTCGAGAAGGCCGGGATGGCCCCGCCCCCTGAAAAGGCCCAGATGGCCCAGCTCCCCAAGGAGGCCCAGGTGGCCTGGCCTGCGGGTGACCGGACCATGAAGGCATCTGAAAACAAAGAGTTCAATTCAAATACATCAGTCCAAATATATACATCAGATGCAGATACAAGCAAAGGCTACGTGAAGTGGGTGCATGTAAATACAGTGTACAAGTGGGGTGTGTGTCAGATGTGCTCTACACAAGTAGTTTATCGATGCAGTAGAAATCAGCATGTCATCAGAAGTATGATAAATGCCAGAAAACTGAAGGGTACCTGAATGCCCGCGACAGACAACTGTGCCTCCCTACGCAGGACCATGCCCTCGAGTGTGGCCACCAGTCCAACCACCTCCTCCATGTACCCTCGCGGTGGCTGCAAAAATGAGTTCATAATCATCAGTGAACAAAAGAATGTCTAAACATCTGAATGATGAATGAAAAACAGTGGAGCATACCAGCAGTGAGTCAAGATCAATGGCGTATCGATCACTGGGCATCGGAGGCTCTAGCGGGATCGGGGTCGGAGAGATAGCCCCATACTGCCACGCCATCAACTCAGTCGGCATATCTGGCCATCCAGGATGAGGATAAGTCGACGGAATCGGAGGAACCGGTCTACTCCCACCTCTAGATGTACCAGCCCTGCTAGTAGAAAGGGGCGTCTGCAGCCCGAGCCTGAGCCTGGCCCGAGGATGACGTACCGGCAGGCCTCATCATCGGGATACGAGCTCCCGTCAATGGAGGCATCAAGTATATGTGACGGTAAGTGGCGTAGTCCCCCTCCTCAATATGTAGTAAAGCATCACTACCCAGCATGGCGCCGACTACCTCCGAGTAAGAGAGTCTGTCAGCAGTCCGAATACTGGCTGGGGGTACTGCGGGAGGATCCTGAGAAAGATACCCCCATACCTGGCGCAGAAAGCGTTCCCCCAGAAACCATGCCCTGCCAACCGGCCCTTCAAGCAGGACCCTATACTGGGAGATGTCCGACCCTCTGGTATACTGAAGTCGGAGACCATCACCCAGGGGCGCCCAAGGCTGCCATGTGATCTGCGGATGATAAATGCATAAACCAATCAGAAATCGAGAATATACAAAGCAAATCAAAGATGAAAATGAAAAGAACTGAAAGTTCTGAGGTACCTCTGAATGTCGCACAGTGTCAAAGTACTGTCGCAGGTAAAGGAGGGTCTCTCGAGGTCTCGGCTGGTGCGGGCCCTCGAATACCAATGAATATGGGGTCACGGGAATCCCTACCACCTCCAACTTTGGGGCTAATGATGGAAAGTATACATAGGCCCATAGCTGAGAAAAGCAGTGCAGAATGTAAGTACGAAATGCTGAGAGCAAAATACAGACTATAAAAAGTGTGCCGTGTGTGCAATGTACAAGTAATGAGAAGCAGAAATTCAAATCGAGGGGACAGAAAAGTACCTCTCAGGCTCTCTAGTAGCCGCCAAGTAAATCGCCTCGCCCGCGGGAGGTCGCGCTCATATAAAAGTAAAGGGTAGCCAGGCCGGCGCCACCCCAGTCATATCTACTGACCTGTGATAGGTCGACTAGAGCGCTCAGCAGATATAACCCAACTGTGTTCCCTCTGTCGGCAAACAAGGTAGTCCCGAAGAGGAACATAAGGAAACCACGGGCGTACTGCTCCGTCTCCTCGGGACTCTCAGGCACCATCTCCGCCCGCCGGAAGTGGGAAGAGAACCAAGTGTATCGGACTCTCCCAGAGACCCTGTCAACTGGTGGGCGAGCCCCCAATAGATACATCCAAGCGGCCTCCCACTCGCCCATATCCTCATCATAGGGGATGGACCAACCTCCGATGTCTAAGCCAGTCAACACAGCGAAGTCAAAAGGGGTCATGGTCATATCTCCAGTGGTAGAGAAATGAAAGGAGTTGGTGGTGTCCCACCATCTCTATACCAAGGCTGCCATCAGTGTCCTCCTGGCAGGACAACGTGACAACCCGATGCAGAAGGGCCCGAACCCTGCCAAGTCTACTAAGTCTCGGACACCCTCCGGGAGCTCGGCGTACCAGTCCCGCGCGATGGTGGAACCATACCCCCGCACACTGCGGGAACAAACCTGCATTCAGAATGAATACATGTGTCAATAATACAATGAATGGGCTGTGTGCCAATGAGATGAAATGGGCTGTGTGCCAGTATAATGAATGGGCTGTGTGCCAGTACAATGAATGAGCTGTGTGTCAATGAAATGAATAAGCCGTGTACAGGTAAGTGGGCTGCGTGGTCACTATCTATCTGGGCTGCGTGTTCAGAAAATTTGAAGTTTGGGCTGCGTGTTCAACTTTCAGTTAAATTGTGGGCTGCGTGTTCACTATCTATCTGGGCTGCGTGTTCAGGAAATTTGAAGTTTGGGCTGCGTGTTCAACTTTCAGTTAAATTGTGGGCTGCGTGTTCACTATCTATCTGGGCTACGTGTTCAGAAAATTTGAAGTTTGGGCTGCGTGTTCGACTTTCAGTTAAATTATGGGTTGCGTGTTCACTATCTATCTGGGCTGTGTGTTCAGAAAATTTGAAGTTTGGGCTGCGTGTTCAACTTTCAGTTAAATTGTGGGCTGCGTGTTCACTATCTATCTGGGCTGCGTGTTCAGAAAATTTGAAGTTTGGGCTGCGTGTTCAACTTTCAGTTAAATTGTGGGCTGCGTGTTCACTATCTATCTGGGCTGCGTGTTCAGAAAATTTGAAGTTTGGGCTGCGTGTTCAACTTTCAGTTAAATTATGGGCTGTGTGTTCACTATCTATCTGGGCTGCGTGTTCAAAAAATTTGAAGTTTGGGCTGCGTGTTCAACTTTCAGTTAAATTGTGGGCTGCGTGTTCACTATCTATCTGGGCTGCGTGTTCAGAAAATTTGAAGTTTGGGCTGCGTGTTCAACTTTCAGTTAAATTATGGGCTGCGTGTTCACTATCTATCTGGGCTGCGTGTTCAGAAAATTTGAAGTTTGGGCTGCGTGTTCAACTTTCAGTTAAATTGTGGGCTGCGTGTTCACTATCTATCTGTGCTGCGTATTTAGAAAATTTGAAGTTTGGGCTGCGTGTTCAACTTTCAGTTAAATTGTGGGCTGCGTGTTCACTATTTAATCTGGGCTGCGTGTTCAGAAAATTTGAAGTTTGGGCTGCGTGTTCAACTTTCTATCAGTGTGGGCTGCGTGTTCACTATCTATCTGGGCTGCGTGTTCAGAAAATTTGAAGTTTGGGCTGCGTGTTCAACTTTCTATCAGTGTGGGCTGCGTGTTCACTATCTAATCTGGGCTGCGTGTTCAGAAAATGTAAAGTGTGGGCTGCGTGTTCACTTTCGAATTCGGGCTGTGTGTTCGACAAATCAGTGTTTGAGCCGTGTGTTCTAATGTGGGCTGTGTGTTCGCAATTAATTAATGAGCCGAGTATTCAGAAATTCGAGTGTTGAAACTACGTGTTCAGGATGCAAGCAAAGTACTATGTCATAAGCTAAACTGCATGTTCAAGCATGGCAAAGGTGCGAAATGTACGAAAAATATAGAAAATGAAGTAAATACCTCTCGGGCCTCATGAGAGAGGTGATGCTCCGGCTCTCGGAGAAGCAGATCCCCGGGTGCTCGCTCGTCAAAGCTAGTAAAGTGACGGAAGACAGCACGAGGGAGGACGTGTGCTGGCGGACGATACCTCCCGGGAATAAAAGGTCGGGTCCTCGGGGGGAGAGTCATGGGATCAAAATCATCTCCGGCACCTGGAAAACCTCCGCCGTGGGGAGAATTACCCGCCATTTTCAGAAGATCTGCAAAGGGAGCAAAAATGAGCAAAATGAGCCAAAAATTGGAAAAAGTCAACAAAAGTCAACTCTCGGGAGATGAAAAGTCAACAAAAGTCAACTCCCGAGAAAATCTTCCAAATATTGAGACAAACTTACCTCAAGTGGCGAAAATACGAAAAGCAGCTCCGAAACCGAAAATTAATCGCTTCAAAGTGCTTGAAACTGAATATTTTTGCGAAAATAATTTGCGCGGGGTGTTGGAAAACGCGTGTGGAACTCAGATCTGGAGAAGAAAGTGGTATAGGAGGCAAGAAATGAAGGGACCTCGGCTGCCTTATATAGGCTCAAGGTCTTGGTTGAAGAAGCATGCAAAAAGGAGGGGAAAAAGACCAAACTGCCCTCGGATCTGGCATATGGCCGGCCGGCCCCCTTTTCTAGCCGGCCAGCTATCTGCTTTTTGGATAACTGGCCGGCCAGCTATTAGCTTTATGGGAAACCGGTTGGCCACCTCCCCCTTTCCCTATAACCGGCCGGCCATGTTCCTCACAGGCTCACCTAGCTCCCTGCAAATTTTGAGGAAGATCGGAGTTCCCGGGACCTGAAAAAATTCAAGAAAAGTACGCTTCCGGTCGCGAAATAGCTCCGCCGGGACTTCAGCTTCAAGTTCTGACATATGTCTCATCATCATTCATCGAAATCGAAGTGTATCCTTTTTGAATGAGTGGTAGCCTTTCCGGGAAGCGGATCGGAGGCCGCGATCGAATTGCCTTCGCCGAAACACGTGTTTCCGTACTCGTTGTTTCATGACAAACGGGCACCCTGATTCATGCTCGTGTCACATAACTTGCATTCTCATGAGCATACCTGCATTAACGTGCACGTTTCTTGATATTGGCATACCTCTATGTTTGAGCATACGTTGTCACGCATGTTCCACTCTTGCATTGCGATGCATTCACTCACCGGCACTGCGTGTGTCGAACTTTCGGAATCACATTAAATATATGTTGGTAGCATGTTGTACTTGTTGCAATTTCTCTCTTTTGCAGGCACGATATTGTATGTACGGTTCAATTGAGGCTGGTGCGACCAGACGAATCGCGCAGGTATCGTATCTTCTCCGTGTGAGACGTGGCGGGGATTGAATAATCCTCTGCATTCTTAACTGCATGAAATGTAGTTGTTGCTTTGCATTCTTGCTTAAAACTGTTGCATCTATTTGCGAATACTTGCTTCATTACAGCTTGCTGCATTTGCATAATCATTGGGTTACCTCCGGCTCTTTGCATATCATTTGCATTTTGCCCCCTGCCTGCGGGCATGCCTGCGGGCGCATCTCTGTTTATCCTATATGTTTGTCTAAGTCTTCGGCCTTGTCAAAAATGGGTCGTCTCTGGGCTTTGACATTCACTCCCGTCACTTGTGACTTCCGAGTTCTGTCAAAGAGGGGCAACTGTAGACACCCCATTTTTGACCGACCTTAAGACTCAGACATCACCAACTGAGCACTTGGTGATGTTGCATAATGTGCTTGTTCAGAAGTTTCAGAGTTGCGGCCGTGAGCCCTGCCTCCGGACTTCCGAACCCTCTTTTGTACTTTGCCTCGGTTTGCGAACCAGGCTCGGTTTTCTTTGTTTCTTTTCCTGAGGGAAGGGAGAGGTCCCGTAGACCATCTCTCAATGTCCGTAGGCTACATTTGGTGGCCGTAGGCCTTTTTTCCCATTTCGGAGTCCGGTTTCCGGTTTTTCGGGACCGTAGGCCGTGTGCCTCGGTTCGGGACCGCTTAATCATCTCCTATTGCTCTAATTTTTAGCATACTTCCTATTTTCTCCCTTTTGAGGGACACTGGGGGCTAAGAAACCCACTTCGTGGCCGAACGCCACTTTCGGTGCTTAACAGCCCATTTTCGGGACCCCGAACTGCGTGTTTTGGCTCCCGAACATTCGTTTTGCAACGGTTTTCGTTCATTTTTGGCAGGTACCTCTGTTTTATCACCGGGGAGGTCACTGAAGGGCGGGAGGCCAGCAATTGTTGCAGCAACCAGTTATACATCCTCCGACGCCTTCCGACGCCCGTTTTTCGCACTTCCGGGCTAATGTTGAACCCCTTGGACCCTTTTTCTCGAACTTTGAACCACATATTTGTGATGTACACACATGGGAGGACCCTAAAAGTTGGTGGCCGGCCATTAATGCTACTTGACCCTTTTGACCCCCTCCTTCCGGGCTAATGTTGAACCCCTTGGACCCATTTTCTCAAACTTTGAACCACATATTTGTGTTGTACACACATAGGAGGACACTACCAGTTGGTGGCCGGCCAGAAAATCTGATTGACCCTTTTGACCCCTAGCCGGCCGGCTAGGGGGTGTGGCCGGCCGGCCACCTGGAGCAAAAGCAACAGGCCGGCCGAGATCTTGGCACTGTGCACTTTACAGCTGTGGAGCTTTATCCCCCAGAAAAGATCTTTATCTGGGGGATATTTTGTGGGGGAAAGTTTGTCTCCTTTTCCCCCACCTTTACACCCCCTTTTGGACCCTTATAACCAGCTGGTGGCTTCACTTACAAGGGTTAGAAAAATTGTTCTTCAAGCCTCCATACACAACTCCATCTCCATACCTCTCATTTCTTTAAAAATCTCTAAGTCCCTAAGCACCATTCCTTCTACACCACCAAGCTCTACCACCACCACCTCATTTCCAGCAACAAGGAAGGCTCCTCAAAGGCAAAAGGAGCTGCAAATTGATCCAAGAAGCAACAAAAGTCTTAGTCTTCAAGGGTAAGTAGTACTTCTCCTCTTTTGACCCTTTTTCTTGATCCATTTGTAAGCCCCACTTGATTTTTGTTTCAAGCTCCGGCCCTAACTGAAAAGGGCCCTCTTTTGAGCTCATCTTCACTCTTCATTAAGGGCTCAACCTTGTTTGAGCCCTCCATGATGCACTTGCTTCATTACCCTCTTGTATGCCATCTTTCTTGCATGCTATTTTTGGCCCATGATTAATCTGTTTTTGAGCATATTGTAAACTGATATTAGGCTTACTTTGAGCCCCTCTTCAACATTGAAGAAGGGCTCAACACCATTTGGGACTTCCATGTTGTACTTACCTTTATACTCCTCTTTTGGTCCCCATCCTTGCATGCAATGGCAGCCTACCATGCTTTTGTTTTTGGCCATTTTACAGTTCTGAAAAAGTGCTTATTTTGGTCCATTATTCATGTTTCATTTAGGTTCTTTCATGGTTTGGGGTCTCCATATGCCACTTCATGTTATATCTCTCTTTTATTCCCCATTCTTGCATGTTTAGCTAGTCTATCATGCTTTTGTTTTTGGCCATTTTACAGTTCTGGAAATAGTCCTATTTTGGCCCATTATACATGTTTTATTAAGGGTCTTTGGCTGTTTGGTGATTATTTTGTATACTTCATGTTATAGCCACTTTTGAGCCTCATTTTGCATCACATTTTTAGCATGTTTGTATATTGATTCGAAGCTTTCCATATACTGTAAATATTCATATTTTTGGTCCCTCTTCAATGTTGTAGAAGGAAATTTTTCAGTTTGGGTTTTTCTTATATCACTTGCTTCATTACCCCTCTTTTGGCCCCTATTCTTGCATGCCATTTTTACCCTACCTATGCTTGCTGTTTGGCCATGTTTATAACTGTGAAAGTGCCTTTTTTGGGACTGCCTAGCTTCTGTCTTTGCATTGCATGTCCATATTGTGCATGTTTGGCATAGCTATAGGCCATTTCGGGTGCCTAATGTTGCATTTCGGGACAATTCCATGCATCTCATGTCATTTTGCCTCATTTCGGGACTGTTTTCCCTCATATTTTAGTGCTGAAATTCCATTAGAATGATTGCTATCCATTTCATGCCATTGCATCGCATTCTGCATTCGCCTCGGTTTGCGTGCCCGTGTGCACGCATTTCGAGGTACTTCATTTTTGTCTGCCGGCATCCTATGTGAGTGTGGCTGAGGCTCACTCATGTTGGTATAAGCCCATATCATGTTTTCATGTCATTTGCATTGCGTATGTAATCGCCTCGGTTTGCGTGCCCGTGTGCACGCATTTCGAGGCACCTCATTTTTATCCGTCGGCATCCTATGTGAGTGTGGCTGAGGCTCACTCATGTTGGTATAAGCCCATATCATGTTTTCATGTCATTTGCATTGCGTATGTCACCGCTTCGGTTTGCGTGCCCGTGTGTACGCATTTCGAGACACCTCATTTTTATCCGTCGGCATCCTATGTGAGTGTGGCTGAGGCTCACTCATGTTGGTATAAGTCCATACCATGTTTCCATGTCATTACATCACATTCCGCCATTGCCTCGGTTTGCGTGCCCGTGTGCACGCATTTCGAGGCACCTCATTTTTATCCGTCGGCATCCTATGTGAGTGTGGCTGAGGCTCACTCATGTTGGTATAAGTCCATACCATGTTTCCATGTCATTACATCACATTCCGCCATTGCCTCGGTTTACGTGCCCGTGTGCACGCATTTCGAGGCACTTCATTTTTCATTCATCGGCATCCTATGTGAGTGTGGCTGAGGCTCACTCATGTTGGTATAAGCTCATATCATGTTTCCATATCACTTGCATTGCATATACCATCGCCTCGGTTTGCGTGCCCGTGTGCACGCATTTCGAGGCACTTCATTTTCACAGCATAGTGCATACTAGGTGGTATCTTAGATTGCATTCTGTCAGTTTCTCGGTTTGTGTGCCCGTGTGCACGCATTTCGAGGCATCTCATTTCCACAGCATAGTGCATACTAGGTTGTATCTTAGATTGCATTCTGTCATTTTCTCGGTTTGCGTGCCCGTGTGCACGCATTTCGAGGCATCTCATTTCCATAGCATTGTGTATGTTAGGATTGTATCTTAGTTGCATTTCATGCATATCATGCATATCGCATCGTGTCCGGAATAGGAGTTAGCCCGGGCACGGGAAACGAGGTACATTTCGTACTCCGAGTGACGAAATGTGTCTCAATTTCCAAGTCACCGACACTCCGGATTATCCATGATGGAGTTAGGTTTTAGCTGTAGTTTCATGTGCATTCATTCTATATTGAGTTGTGCATTTCGACTCCTCGGCCATCATGCCTCGGTATGCGTGATTGGTGGCACGAGGATCGAGACATGCATATATTTGTGCAAATACATTGCTATGCCCCTTTCCTGCTCTCTGTTGCAGCAAAACGATGAATCAGCAACTTTTTGGGGCTTGGCACGCATTTCAAGAACAGGTGTAAACAGAGGCTAATTGGGGCATTCTGGTGGATTTCCGCGCAAGACAACCCGGACATGCATCATCCATCAGAAGCAAGGCAGTCCCTGGCTTGCACGCCAGTTTTATTTGCTTTCTTAGTTAATTCATTAATTAATTAGGAATTTGTATATTTTTTTGACTGTAATATTCATTTATTCGGGACTGTAATATTTGGACTGTATTATTTATTTGGACCCTCTGCGCGAGGGCATAACTGTAATAAGCGTGCGTGAGTGTGATGTATGTCTTCCAACCCCACGTCTTTCTCCCTTTTATTTATCCGCTTATGATGGTTAGATTAGGGCATATTTAAATTAGCATACAGTATGACAGCATATTTGCATCATTCATCTGTATCGCATGCACCGGGCTCGGCGCATCATACTAACTGCATTGTACTTTCAATTCCAAATTGAATACATGATAGTTGTAGCATTCCATACGCCGTGTTTAGAATAGCCGAGCCTGCTATAATTGCATCTTTGCATGTGTTACATTAGGCATTTCTGTATAAATTAGGATCATGCATTATTTCTAATGAAATTTCTATTTTGGCTTGGAGTACTCGGTAAGTTTTTATGCTTTAGCATCCTTGCATGTGTGTGAGTGACTGCCATGATAGCATGCTTACCATGAGGCTATGTGCTTATTTGATATAACTGCCTGAATGCCTGTGGGTGAAGGTTAGGTTACTTAAATTGGAATAAATCATCAAATGTTTCAAACCTACCTGCGGGTAGCAAACCATCTTTCAAAAACAAACATGAAATGTTTCGTTCCAATTTAGGCGACCCGGTCTATATTTGTATGCTGTGCGCATCACATAGTAAACCTAGGCTAATAAACTGGAATAAGAACTCACAATGTTTTCAAAAATTGATATCATGGTTAGTAGAGGCCGGTCTATGACCGGGCGAGCGGGGGTGCTCACGAAGTGACCTTCCCCAATCGTACCCAAGTTCCCGAGCCGAGGCAACTTTGGTGATGACGGACACGTGGCCTTTTGGCACCGAGTCAGGGTTTCCTAAATTTCCCAAAAATAAAATATTTAGGTGGCGACTCTGTATCTGGCAAAGCAGTCCATGTTTGGCACTTCTTTCAAAAAATTAGTTTTCTCAAAAACGATTTGCCGGATTTGGACTCTTTGGTTTAGACTTAGAACCGTGACAATTTTAGAGTCCTGAGCTGTAGTAACCCCAAATGAACAGAACGGGACTCATCCTCCCGGGGCGTTCGGGGACTTCTACACCTTCCAAATTAATTATGCAAATTAAATCATAATCATTAAGTTAGGGTTTTTCTCTCTCTTTCTCAACATTGAACAAAAAGGTTCAATCATCAACAAAAAAAACAACAAAGACCTCATTTGAGACCCAAAATACACGAGTATTTGCCCAAAGAACAAACCCCTCTTTAATTTATCATGACACATATAAATTAGGGCTTTTATATATTTCAACTACAACATGCTATTTTACGCCACAAATAGCCCAATGAACAACCAAAGACAATAAATCCATTTTTAATCAACCAACTCTAGGTTTCCTCATGATTTTGAAACAAACCCAACGTAGGTATGGTTTTCATGCAATACAAAATTACCACATGTCTATCTATAGACGAAGTATTGAAAAAGAACAAGGAAATCCCTACCTCAAATGTAGAACTCAAGAAGAAGAAGAGCAAAACTCGGAAGTGCTCCAAATCCCAAATTTCTCGGATCAAAACGAAGCCCTCGACGATCAACACAACTTTTACAAAGGCCAAAGGGTAGGAAAACACTCTAACTAGATCAATCCTAAGAGAGAAGTTAGGTTTTAGAGTGAGGTGCTCTCCAATGGAGGTTTTGAAAAAGTAAGAGAGAGAAAGGAGATCAAAAAGTGATCAAAAAAGTGATTTCACGGACTGATATAAAAATAGGTCCGCTCGAGTGTACAACAACCCGCTCGAGCGTACAACACCCCGCTCGAGCGTACAACACAGGTTCACGCTCGAGCGTCCAAAGATCCGCTCGAGCGCCGGATGCACTCTCCCAGAATTTTCTGCAGACGTCCAAAATGCTGAGAGAAGGAAATTCACGCTCGAGCGTCCAAACTGTCGCTCGAGCGGAAAGGCAACAACAAAAGCCCGCTCAAGCGTGAAATCACCGCTCGAGCGGAGAGACCAAGGCCTGGGCAAAAATTCAAAGCTTTAAAACACAACCAACTTATTCCCAACTTGCCCAACACAACCCAAAACTCTAAAACAAAGATTAAGGGATAGAAATGAGGATAAGACAACAACGAATCTACGGAACAGAGTCCGGATTACAGTTAAACAACAACAGGGAATATTGGGATCGCTATAAATATAATCCAGTAGGTTTGGATTGGATTTTTGAACCTGTTGTCCAATTCTGAATTGGAAAATTGAGGAACCGTTTCTTGCAGATCATGTTCAGATTTCACTTCACGGTTCCGGATTGGAACTAATCCAGACCGTATGCAACTTTGATTATATTCACACCACACATCCATGATGTATACCATCCTATCTCTTATATATAAAACCAAAATCTTAATTTATAACATTTCATTATCTTCTCTTCTCGTTGCGTGCAACAGTTGCTATTGTTGTGTTATTTTATTTTAGTTTTGTAATGGTGTAATGGTAGCACTAGTTTTAGTTTTTTTTTTTTTTTTTTTTAAATTTGGTGATGACTACTGCTATTGTTGCTGTGAAATTGAATATTATATTTGTTTAAATTAATTGTGGAACAAGATACATGTTTATGTTTTGAAAAATTATGGACAGATTAATGTTGAAATGAAAATGTTATATGATTTTTCTTTATTAATAGATTATGTGAATCCGTGGTTCCAAAGTGAACTGAACCGTGTTTAAATGGTTTGGTTCGAATTGGTTCCATGATTTAAATGGGTTAGATTGGTTTCAATTTTTATGGAACCATAGACAACAGATTGGACTCCTTAATACGGCTTAGTGGTGATAATACGGCTCAGGCGACATGGTCGAAAATCAATGATTTGACTCCTTTATTGTTATTTTTGATGCAAGAGCTTATGCATTTGCCATCATCTCGTATTTGGACTATCAATAAATTATATGTAAATATATACAAGGTTTGAAAACTCGACTATTCAAGTCACACATAGTGATTCATAGTAGTAGAGAATGGTTCTGTGAGTGCCTTTTAAAGTTAAATTTTGTCTTTAAATCTAGCCATTATATCCTATCTCAACCAATCTTATTTATCCTCTTATGTTTTTAGTAAGATTTTTAATAAGATTATTAATATATGTAGAATTATTCAAAATTTAATGAAATATTTTTTCTTGAGCCTATTATGTGGCTTGTGTTGTGTCCAAGCCCATTAGTACGTGTGGTATTGGGCAAAAAACATTTGCCTAGCATAGTACACCTAGATTCGTTTCACGCTAGGCCTGACTCTAAATGAGTCGTGTTGGTCCGACTCATTTAATTAACACCTCTACTCAAGACAACACAATACATTGTTAGGGAAAAAAACAAAGAAAAAGAAATGTGATTTATAGACATAAAATTCATGTAAAAAACATATTTAGAATGATTTGTCAGTAGCATATATAAAATTATAATGATAATAATAAGTGTTTTGATTGAAAATGAAAAAACCACAAAGTATCAACTCATTTTGCCCATAATTTCTATATAAAATTTTATTTGTATGTCAACCACTAAAAAGAAAGAAAAGACATACCATGTATTAAATGAGACTTGCGTAGAAACATCTTTATGGAATATATTCGGAAAAAATCAAAAAATAAAAATTACAAATCGATCAGGTCTAGACCACAACCTTACGAATTAATTTAGTTTGATATTCTCAATAAATGGTTCCTGATTATTAAAATAAGTAACTCGTACTTGACAGTTCAGTTTGTGATTTTATAGCTATGGTCCTATTTTGAAATGGAACTGATCTGTTTAAATATGTGCACACATGTATAGATATGTATATAATTTGTTATTTATCTTAAACACTCATAAGTTGGATTTTTTCAATTATTTTTTCCGAATCATATTTTTTACCTTTTTTTCTAACTCTAGGACACAAGTGAGTGAATTTGGTATGCATTTATGATTGTGGGCTCATTGCTTTGTGCCTAAAATTGAGGGAAAAAATAAGAATTGAGATTATGTATAACATTGCTCATTTATTATTCCATTTAGGTAAATTCAATATGAAGAAAAATATTAAAAAGAAAAATTCAATTACATTCAGCCTATATATTTTCTGTGTATTTCATTGCGCGCAGATATGCAATGAATAGGTCATTTCGTTTCGTATTACAAAAAAAAGCAGCATCAAATTCAACTCCCCATTCAAATCTTCCATCTCATATCAGGATTTGAATGACGAATAGAGCGAATGAATAGGATACTCAGCTGGAATTAATGAAGGTTGGTTTTGGAATGCTTGCCACTTTGGCTTCTTGTAAAGTTGCTTGGCTTTGTCTAAAGGTCGTTTGATTGTTTGGATTGGATATAAAAAAATTTAGAAAGATATGTAATACTTAAAGATAAAGATGAGATATAATATATTATAAGATATGAGATGAATTATATATTGTAGAGTCACTTATGCTATATTTGGTTAAGATAGAATATAAGATGGGGTAAGAGGGAAGTGATTATTTTTAACCTTTAGATGAAAGATGAGTTATATCTGACAGTGGAGATATACAATACGATGGTGGTGGTATTGCATATCCTCTCTTTTGCATCATATACTATCTGGACTTTCTATATCTAAAGCAACCAAACACGGGATATAAGGAGAAGAAAAAAAAAATGTAAACCTCATCTCATATTATATCCGGTCTCACACCTATATCTGACTTTTATATCCGGTAAACAAACATGGCCTAAGGCCTTGATTGATTGTCCGGATGTAATATGCCTTGAGATTTACTTTGTATATGCAATGAATAAAATATCTGGATTGGATAACATATCCCATGCTCATGTTTGTTGAGTTAAAGATACATTACTGAATATTTCTTATCCATGTTTGTTTTACAAAAAGAATTTTGGGATATAAGCAAGTAACACAATGGTGTTTGGGAATAAGCCTTTCTTTTTTCTTTTTTTTCTTTTTTTGTGTGGCTAAAATAGCACTAAAAAACAAAATAGGCTAGAATATTTAGTAAGACAAAATGTCACGTCAAACCCATAATCATTTCACTTTTTCTCTCACAAACATCATATTCAACTGTAAAAAAATTCAACTATCTTCCCAAACACAAAAATTTTAGCCTCCTAAAATAGCCAAAAACAAAAATAACCTACTAAAATAGTAATTTTCCAAACACCCACATTAATGTATTGTGTCCCTATACCCATCAACACACAATATATATGTATGTCCATTATATCCAATCATTTGCGAATATACATATTTATATTAAATAAAAAATAATCAATTAAGTAATAACATAATCAAAAATTAAATAACAATATAAATTTGTTTAAAATATATAAGAAAAATAATTCAGAATCAATTAATTTTTAACATTTTTAAAATTATTTTTCTAAATTTAATTGTGTATTCTAAATTCTTACAAATAAAAAATACATATTATAGTTTAATTGGAAAATTTAAAAATAAAATAAAATACATATCATAGTTTATTTGGCCCACTTATTTATTTAATTCTTAAATTGGTAAATATTTTTTGAATTAGAACTTTGAAAGTTCAAAACCTTTTAAATTAATGTAATTATAAATATATATTTTATATTTAAAATTAAAAAAATTAAATTAAAACTTTGAATCTCAAAAAGGAAATAATGTTTTTGTTTATATATATTGTTTATGTAAAAAAATTCAACTGTAAAAATTTAAAAATAAAATTCATGAACATAATTATTTTGGTCATATACAATTAGATTTCTCATATACACAATCAAATTTTTGTAAAGTTCATATATACACATAATTAGATTTCCCATTATAAAAGAGCAAAATTATATTTCTAGTTCTGATCTCACCTGATGGGATATGATATAATAGGAGAGAGTAGGTATTGTACACCCACCATTTTAGGAAATATACAATCTAGTTGTATACTATGTCTTCCTTTAAAAAATATTACAAACACAAAATATGTACAACCCACGATATATATAATCTCCTAAAACAGCCAAGGCAAAATAAAATAAAATACATATCATAGTTTATTTGACAAAGGCTATTTTTTGGTTTTTTTGGGCTAAAACCTACAAAATAACAAAATAGGCTAAAATAGCTAATAAGATAAAATGTCACATTAAATCCATAATCATTTCACTTTTTCTTTCACAAATATCACATCCACTGGGAAGTTGATATTTTTGTAGGCTATTTTAGTTTTTGGCTATTTTAATAGACTAAAATTTTTTTGTGTTTAGAAAGATGATTAGATTTTTTTGTAGTTGGATATGATGTTTGTAAAAAAAAAAAAAAAAAAGTGAAATGGTTATGGATTTGATGTGACATTTTGTCTTATTAACTATTTTAGCCTATTTTATTTATTTATTTTGAATTTTATCCTCAAAAAAGCTAAAAACTTTCTTGCCAAACACCCCCATTATATACTCCTCTAAAAAATATTACAAACACAAAATATATAGAACTTACGATATATAGCCTTCGTTTGGGAAGAGCTAAAATAACCTGACTTTTTGACTTTTTAACTATTTTAACCTGCCTTTTTTAGCCTCATTTGGTTTTTGTTTTTGATTTTTTTGACTTTTATAAGAGAAAAAGTGTAATGATTATGGTTTGAATGTGACATTTTGTCTTATTAACTTATGTAGTCAATTTTATTTATTTTTTTTAATGCTTTTTTAGCCAAAAAGCCAAAACCAAACATAGCTATAATCTCCAATCTCACCTTCTATACCCAAGAATCAAACAGGCCTAAGTTTCTTTAGAGGATCGAGAAGACGTAGAAAAGCGCAAAGCCAGCCAAAGAAGATTCACAACCATGGCTGCCGAACCTCCCCAAGGAAATCATCAACCCTAATTAATTGGGATGGAGGAAGGTGGAGAAGGCGTGATTGTTAAAAGAGGAGGAACATAGAAAATGGAATGTGACAATCCGCTACTACCACCACACTACAACAAACTGCACATTTGGCTACTAAATTTGACGACCAAAAAAATTTTAGTCACCAAAAATACTATTTTTGGCGACTAAAAATTAATTTAATCGGCGTTGATTGCATGTTATAGCTATTATATTATTTTAGTCGACATATAATGTTCATTGATGACCAAAAAAAACTTTTGTCGTCCTCTACTTTTTGTGTGGAATTTGGATGAATCATACATATAATTTTTGGCGGGATAAATAATACTTTTGACATGGAACTTGTATTTATTGCCGTGGTATATAGATTACCTTTTGTCGTGGTACGTATTATCATGGTAATTTGTACCATGCCAAATGGTCATTACAATGCATAGTAGTAAAAATATTTTTATGTACGGAGGACATTGCTTTGGTAAGCTTATTTGTTATGTATGGTGTTATTATTTCTAATTGGAATATATATAGTTGGTTTGTATATAAGTTTACATTAAAATGTATTCTTTTTTCTTTGATGGTTGTAAGTGAAATATGCGTTATGGAATGGGTGATAATATATACATATTGTTTTGTTTGTATACCTATTACAGGTTGCGATAGATACATACAGATTGTGGACAAATTAATTAAAATGAAAAAACAATAAAAACATAAAATGATGTTTTTGGAGACAAAACAATTGGTAGCCAAAAATGGAGTTAAATATTTTTAGTGACTAAAAATTTAGTAGCCAAAAAAGAATTAAAAACAGTTTAGGCGACTAATTATTTAGTTGCAAAAAGAAGAAAAATACTTTTGGTGACTAAATGTTTAGTCGCCAAAACATAACAATTATATTATACGTGACAAAACCTTTGGTAGCTAAAAAAATTTAGACTTTAGCTGACTAACCTGTGTAGTAGTTAAACAACAAATCGGACTTTAGGCGACTAAACATGTAATAGCTAAAAACAATGTAGATGCACAAGAAAAACTATTGGCGACTAAAACTTTGGTCGCCTTAGATACTTAGAAGTTTTGGCGACAAAAAATTTTAGTAGTTGAAAATGTGATTTAAATTAAATTAGTAGCTTTGGGTGACTAACAGATTAGTCGCCAATTTAGACTCATCAGGGACTAAAGGTTATTTTGTCGCCAATACCATCTACTTTTACCTACTAAAACATTAGTCTCCATTTATAGGACTTTTGGAGACTAAATATTTTTTTAGTCACCAATACCTTCCCCGACAATCTTCCCGTGACAAATCAAGCGATCAAAATATTTAGTTGGGAAAATATTTCGGCGACTAAAAACCTTACTTTTGGCGACTAAAAATTTAGTCGCCAAAAGTGCAATTTCTTGTAGTGCCAATAACGACGATGATAAATCGACGACGATGGTGACTTTGTGTGTGTATATGAAGAAACTTAGACCCGATCAAGTATCAAATTTTTTTCCATTGATATCGATACTAGTCAAGTTCTGTCACGCCCCAAAATTTGGACAATTAAATAGTAAATTAGGACTAAACCCCAATTAATATTCCATCATCCAAATCCTAGGGGTGAAACAAAAAAAACTAAAACGCCAACCAAACCATCCATCATAAATTCATAACTAACAAATACCTCAACATTAAGGTAGCAACAACTAGTCAAAACAACTTAAATAAAGTACGGTTACAAACCATGCCAAATTATTCCAATACTAAAGTCATAAAAAAAATAATAATAATAACAAATACATAAACTACTAACAACCCTAAGCTCAAAAAAAACAAAAGAAATCCAACAGATATGCCCAAAAACTTTAGTTATTTCTCGTCACCACCGTAGCCTCAACTAATCCTGCAAAGGAAGCTCAGCTGCGCTCAAACAGAACGCACCCGAGTTGCCAAGAGACAAAACGGGTCAGTACACGGGTATACTGGTATGAGTACAAGATTTAACACCCATGTGTCCACCAGACATAGACAAAAATACATTTAATTCTTATCAGGGGACAAGACAAGTAGTTCCAACCGTACCGAGACGAATGGGTAGTTTCTCGAGATACGGTGGCATTTAGTTTCTTGTCCGTACACAACGAAATATAAATTGATTATAGAATAGACAAAATAGAAATAAAAAAATATGGTGGGTCAGCCCTGCATAAAAAGTTAGTAAGACCCACCATCCTGCAAAACAAATAAAGTTAGTATAATTTAATCATAAGTAACTTATTAAAAAAAATATAAAATTACACTGTTTAATACTTAAATAATTCGAATTGATCAAAACTCAAAGAACAAAAGTTGTACAGAATCAAATTTCCTATAGGACAACGTGAAAGAATTTAACAGAAACTGAATAGGTTAAGAGAAAAACTTGATATAAAAATCTAGACAGAATTCAATCGAAAAATATGAAGCTGAAAACGAACCAAAACTGCCCTAAGATGATTTTTTTCGAAAAATTTCAAAACACGAAAAGTGTGCAGAATAATGTTCTACTTCAATTTGCGCGCAACCAATAAAAATGAGCTCGTTTCGTGAGTTAAAACAGCCTCTAAAATCTGTCTTGCTAAAATGAATCAAACCGACAATAATCAAGATCATCCGATTATAAGTTCTAATCGATCTTTTTAATAAAAAGATAAAACACAAAAGTTGTCTAGAATCACGTATACATGCTTCTACTCAAATTTCATAATTTATCAAGATCGTTTTATATTTTTTTTTTATCATGTACATATCAGTACCATTCACACTATACTAATAAATTCATAATTAAATTCTTTGTTCCTTAACTCCACCACTTCGGCCCTCCCCTTCCGGCCTACACATATATCCCATGTGTCTCCCATATACCTAACACCGCTCCGAAGCCAAACTTGCACGGGGATATCGTCCCGAGTTTGACTCACACTCCCCGGATGGTTAGCATATACGTACGCGCACAAATCAAAGCACTCGTCTACTCATGAGAACGAGGCAATAATATATATATATATACACAGCATCTCACACATGAAAATAAGCATAACAATGCCGAGCCTAAGGCATTCAAATAAATCTCAAAATCCTCACTTTTTTTTATACACTCTTTCTCACCATCACTCAAATAAAACAACAATCCATGGAGTCATGGTGGAGTACAAGGAATTTATCTATGGACTCCTAATTAATTTTAATTTCATACAACCATGTGTGTGATTATAACCATAAAATAAATCCATGTAAAAACCCTAAATCTGACATACACAACTAATCAAAATAATCAAAATCAATCAATCAACTAAAAACCATAAACCTTACATACACAACTAAACAAAATAATTAAAATTAATCAGTCATCTAAAAACCCTAAACTTTATATACACAACTAATTAAAATAATTAAAATCAATCTATCATCTTTAAATAAATACAAAATCGAACTAACATCAAATAAATAAAATAAATAAAAATAAAAACAATAAATTAAACATAAATCAACGAAAGTGGGTTTTGTACTCACAATATTTTTTTAGAGATCAAAAAATAATTTGAAGAACTAATGGAGCCACCAAAACAAAACCCTAATCTTTTTTTTTTCTTTTCTCTCCTCTCTTTTTCCTTTCTCCCACCGTCTCTCTTCCTTGTCTCTCTTCCTCACCTCTCTTTGACCTCTCTCTCTCTCTCTCACGGCTGTTCTCTCCTTTTTTTTTTCTTCCTTTGTTTCCTTCTCAACTCTAAACCTAATTGGTTACATATTATATTATATTAAAACCTAATCCTATTAGAACTTAATCAATTATTATAATATATTATATTATATAATACAACATAATTATAATATATATAAATATAAATATAAGATAATATATATATACACCTATATATATAACACGTCCTTTTTTTTATAACAAATATAAATATATAAATATTTGGATTAATTATATATAATTAAATAACAAATTTTTTTAATTAATCACCACATTAAATTCATTAAATATCACATTAAATTTTCATGTGACCACACAATTAATAAAGCCAAAAATAAAATAAGATAATAATAATCATAATAATAAATAAATAACTTAAGAAAATTAGGGTCGCTACAATATACATACCTCAAAAGAATCTCGTCCCGAGATTCGATAGGAGAGGTTACTAAGCAAAAAGTTCAGGGTGCATACGCCGAACTTTCTCTTCTAACTCCCAGACAATGTCGTTCTCATCTTCACTCTATTGCACTTTCACCAAGTTCACTTTCTTGCGCCGCAACTGCTTTACATCCCGATCTAGAATAGTAACCGGTTGCACCACATATGTTAGATCATCACTAATCTCCAACACTTCTGGTGACACTACTTGGGAAGGGTCTTGTACACACTTCCGCAATAAGGATACATGGAACACATTGTGAATCATAGATAAAGCAGGTGGTAGAGCTAATTTGTAAGCCACATTACCAACCCTCTCAGTGATCTCATATGGTCCCACGAATCTAGGTGCCAACTTTCCCTTCTTTTCGAACCGCATGATACCCTTCATCGGCGAAACCTTCAAAAACACAAAATCTCGGACATTCAACTCAACCCCCTTACGTTTTCTATCAGCGTAACTCTTCTGACGACTCTGTGCAGTCTTAATACGTTCCCAAATAATATTTACCTTCTCCGTAGTCTCCCTCACCAACTCTGGCCCTAACAATGGCGCATCTCCTTCCTCCATCCAACAAGCAGGTGATCGACATGGCCTCCCATACAAAGCCTCAAAAGGTGCCATCCCGATACTGGAGTGATAGCTATTATTATAAGCAAACTCCACCAATGGCAAGTGTTCTTCCCAACTACCACCAAGATTGAGGACACAAGCTCTTAACATATCCTTCAAGATCTGATTTACCCGCTCAGTTTGCCTATCTATCTGGGGATGATAAGCCGTGCTCAAGTCTAACCTAGCATCCAAAGCATACTGAAAACTCTCCCAAAACTCTGCCACAAACAACGGATCACGATCCGAAGCTATAGAAATGGGTGCGCCATGAAGTCGCACCACCTCCCGAATATATAGCCTAGCTAGTTTAGCCGCAATTCGGTGAACACTGATAGGAATAAAATGAGCAGACTTTGTGAGTCGATCCACTATCACCTAAATAGATTCATTGCCTCGCTTAGACCACGACAATCCATCCACGAAAGCCATAGAGATGCACTCCCACTTCCAAGTAGGGATCTCAAGAGGCTGCAATAGTCCAAACGGTCGTTGATGTTCTGCCTTAACCTGTTGGCACATATAACATCGAGAAACATACTCTCCTACGTCCTTCTTCATACCTTCCCACCAAAATGTTCTCTTCAGGTCATGATACATCTTAGTCGCACCAGGGTGAATGGTATATCGGGACTTATGGGCATCATCCATAATCTCTTTCCTCAATTCAACAATATTAGGTACACACAACCTGTCCTTGAATCGCAATCTCCCATCTGATTCCACAGACCAATTAGTGGGACAATCATCGATTAAATCCACTACAAGGTCATCGAGCTTGCTAACGAGAAACCCATCTAAATTCTGCAACTGACGAGCTTTACCCAGTAACGTCGGCTGCACGGTCAAACTACCAATGTATGCCCTCTCAACACTCTCTAGTGGTTGAATATCATGCATCGAAATTAACTCCAAGGACTTCCATTCTTGAATCATCAAAGAAGCCATAATCTCATGTTGTCGACTAAGTGCATCAGCGACTACATTTCCTTTCCCTGGGTGGTAAAGGATCTCGAAATCATAACTACTGATAAATTCAACCCATCTCTGTTGCCTCATGTTCAACTCTTTTTGAGAAAAGAGATATTTGAGGCTCTTGTGATCTGTGTATAACTCAAAGTGCTCCCCAAACAAGTAGTGTCGCCACACTTTCAACGCAAAAAAAACCGCTGCCAACTCTAAGTCATGAGTGGGGTATCGTCTCTCATGAGGCTTTAGCTGTCGAGAAGCATAAGATACAACCTTCTGATGCTGCATCAATACACATCCCAACCCAGTTCCACTCGCATCAGTAAACACTACTAACTTTTCCCCTTGTACCGGTATAGTTAACACCGGTGCTGTAGTCAACCACTGCTTTAACTCCTGGAAAGCTTTCTTACAATCATCTGTCCATATGAACTTCACATACTTACAGGTCAACTTGGTCATGGGTGCTGCAATAGTGGAAAACTTCTCTATAAATCTTCTGTAATAACCGGCGAGTCCCAAAAAACTTCTCACCTCTGTAGGGTTCGTGGGCTGCTTCCATTCTTTGACCGCAACAACTTTTTCAGGATCTACCGCTATCCCCTGATTGGACACAACATGTCCCAAAAATTGAACTTCTTTCTCCCAAAAGTGACACTTACTGAACTTAGCGTATAACCGTCGCTCCCTCAAAGTTTGCAACACGACCTTCAAGTGTTCTCTGTGTTCCTCCTCATTCTTAGAATACACCAGGATATCATCTATAAAGATAATCACAAACTTATCTAGATACGGTTGAAAAATTCTGTTCATCAAGTCCATGAAATAGGCAGGAGCATTGGTTAAACCAAAAGGCATTACAGGAAATTCGTACAACCCATACTGGGTCCGAAAAGCAGTAAGCGGTATACTTTCCTCTGACACACCCATCTGATGGTAACCCGTTCTGAGGTCAAACTGAGAGAAAATCGCTGCCCCCTTCAACTGATCAAACAAGTCATCAATTCTAGGTAGTGGATACTTGTTCTTGATAGTCACCTTGTTCAGCTCTCTGTAATCTATGCACATACGGAGAGTGCCATCTTCCTTGGAGACAAAGATCGCGGGTGCTCCCCACGGGGAGTTACTTGAACGAATGAACCCTTTCTGAAGCATCTCTTCCAGCTGCTTCTTCATCTCCACAAGCTCTTTAGGCGCCATTCTGTATGCCGCCTTAGAAATTGGTGCAGTTCCTGGCACTAGGTATAGCGATCCCGGGTTTACCCTTGTTGTACAGTGATCCGGACATGTGTCCATGGATGTTGGTAGTTGTTTATTATCTTGTTTGCATCCTTTTTTACTTCGCATTTGAGTTATAGGATGTGTTGGGCAGGTTTGTTACAAGTTGGTTGAGTTTAGAAACCAAAACTAGTTGCCCAGATTTTTACCTGTCCGCTCGAGCGGGGGTTTTGGCGCTTGAGCGGGATTTGCACCCATCCAGTATTTTTTTGTGCAGTGTTGGACGCTCAAGCGTGGTATTGGCCGCTCGAGCGGGGTTGTGTGAGTGCCGCTCGAGCGGGGAGTTGGAAGCTCGAGCGATGGCCTGGTTCTGTAACAGTTCTGGGAGTGTGTATTCGCCGCTCGAGCGGGTTTGTTGGCGCTCGAGCGGGAGTCTGTGAGTGACGCTCGAGCGGGGTTTTTGACGCTCGAGCGGGTCGACTGGGTTTAAGTTCCGTGTTTTGACTTTTCAAATCACTTTTTTCACTTTCTCTTCTCTCTCCTACTTTTCCAAAAACACCATTGTTGAGCCTCTCACTCTAGAACTCAACCTTCTCTCTAGGTTTTGATCTAGTAGGAGTGATTTGCTCATCTTTGGCCTTTGCAAAAAAGTTGTTGATCGTCGAGGGCTATTCTTTAATCTGAAAATTTCGGGTTTTGGAGCACGTTGGGTTTTGTCATCTTCTCCTTTGGAGCTCCGAATTTGAGGTAGGGATATCCTACTCCTCTCTATGGATTTTTTCTTTAAATTTTGGTATTTTGAGATGTTGGGGTTGGTTTGGTAATTTGATGAAAGTTTGGGGCTTTTGTGCTATTTTACAAAAGTTGGGGTTTTATTCATAATAAACCTAGATGCATATTTGGCATAGAGAAATGAAATAAATGTTGAATCATTGATGAAAATGGGACCTAAGGGTTGTAATGTTAATTATGGAAAATGACCTAATTACATTGATTGATTAATTGGGATAATTAATTGTGAGAAATGAGGAAATGAAATGGAATTGTTGAGATTGGGAATGCAAAGGGTTAAAGGGTGTAGTTGAACTATTTATCACTCACCGAAATGAAATGTTGATTGAATATCCATTGTGCATTTATTTTCTGTTTAGAAATAACTGCTTTGGTCTATCGGTGGAGGATAGTCGTGATTGTTGTAGACAATGCATGATGATTAGGCAAACGGAAACTAATCAATGGAATGTGTCATGGAATTTGACGGTTGATAGAATACATTAACTGTATGTATTGAGTGAATGTATATAGAACCAATGTGTTTGTATACGTTATGTGTAGAGGAGGAGATGGGGGATGTACTCCGCGGTTTAGGGGAAGATAGGGGATGTACCTCTAAACCGGATAGTGTTGGGAGAAGATAGGGGATGGACTTCGTAGATACAGCTCATATGCTTGTCTAGAGAAGTGAAGATAGAGCTCATATGCTTATCTTTGTGAAATGTGGATACAGCTTATATGCTTATCTGTGAATGTGGGATATTGTTGTATACATATCTGTTGAGAATGTGGATATAGCTCATATGCTTATCTGTGAATGTAGGATATTGTTGTTATACATATCTGTTGAAATGATGATAGAGCGAACATGCTTATCTGTTGAAAAAGGGAGAATGAAAAGTAACTTGGACTCATAAGTCGTATGACATAAATATGTGATTTATGTGAATGTATCAGTGTTGGCCATCAATCAATTGCTAATGTTTTAGTCATTGTTCATGGTTGGTTTAGTGTATTTCTACTGGGCTGTGGCTCACCCTATATGGGAATATCATTTTCAGGTACAGGTAGCATGCCACCTCCAAGGACATAGCTTGGGAGGCTAGAGGCGGACATACTTTTTGTCGTTTTACTTTTGATGTATTACATGTAAATTCAGGCCAAGGGCTTAACGTGTTTGAGTTAGTACTCTTTTGTTGTAACCAAGTGTTAACTTGGAAAGCTGTAAGCCCATAGGGCATTTGCTTTTGTTGTTAACATGTAATACTTTTTGTAATGAAACGTAGATAAATGGAAGAATGTGAAACTTTTACATAACAATGCATATCTTTATTGATGGGTTTAATGTTGTTATTTTGAGGGCGTTACACTAGGTCAATGCGAAATTCTACTACCCGTCGAGGAGGAGGTCCAGGTATCTCCTAAAATACATCTTCAAACTCACGCACCACATCTACCTCACTAATATCATGCTTAGGAATTTCTACCGAGCACAGAAAACTCGTCATCACTGACTCTTCTCCATCGCTTGAAGTGTAGGTAAGCCGTGGCATTCCGGGAATATCTATATTTACAGTCCTTCCAACACAATCTAGAGTTACAAAGTATTTTCGCAGCCAATCCATACCTAAAATAATTGTGAACCCTTCAAACCCTAAGACAATTAGGTCTGCATGCAAGACTCTACCCGCAAAATCAATCTCAAAATCTTTACACAACTCATAAAGAGTAACTGCCCCTCCTAAAGGGGTCTCAACACAAATAGGTCTAGACAAGGAGGTAGTTACAATATGTTCTCTTTCTACAAACTGTCTAGATATAAAAGAATGAGAGGCACCCGTATCAAAAAGAACTCTAATGGGTTCTTGAAAGAGATTAAAAGTACCTTGCACTTTGTCAGTTCCTGGCATAACTGCAAATGCCCTGGCTGGAGCTGCCTGACCCTGTCGCGCCTGCTGTCTCTGAGGGCAATTCTTGATTACATGTCCTAACTGCTGACACCCAAAACACTTCCTATTGATCGGTTGAGGTGCTACTGGTCTGATAGGTGGGGGTCCCTCCAACTGAGGTACGGGAGGACAATAACCCAATTGTGACACTTGTTGTCGCTGTCCTTGATAACCCTGGAGGCACGGACCACCCTGTCTCTGATAATAGTGCCCCTGTGGCTGGAAATTTCCCTGGGGCCGGAAATTACCCTGAGGTCTGAAATTTCCCGGACTACCTTGCTGCTGTGGCCTCTGAAACTGCTGACCCCTATGTCTTTGATCATAGGGTCTGTATCTGTTCCCATCCCGCTGCTGGAAGTGACCCCGTCTAGAAGTTTCTCCGACCTTGGCCTTCCCTTCTTTAAACTGCTTCTCTTTTTCCTCATACTTTAGTGCCAAGTCAAGAACCCTGTCAAACGGTTCAGCATCAAAGGGAATAAGGGACTTAGACAGGTAATGATTCAATCCCTTAATAAACTTCTCATTCTTCTTCTCCTGCGTATCGATCAAGTAAGGGGCATAACGGGACAACTCATTAAACTTGGTGACATACTCGATCACTGTTCTACCCCCTTGAGTCAATTTCGAAAATTCATCACTCAGTTGAGACCGAATAGCAGCAGGAACAAACTTTCGGTCAAAACGAATCTTGAAATCTGCCCAAGTCAAAGTCGTCAAGTCTACACCCTCCTTCCATGAGTTCCATCAAAATAGGGTTGGTCCCTCAAGCTGATGTGTCACCAGCTCCTGTTTTTGGATCTCGATGAGCTGCATATGACCAAACACCATCTCACATCTCTGAACCCAAGCGTCAGCTGCAATAGGTCCTCCATCTCTAGAGAATTTTTGGCCTCCCAAAGAACCAAAGTCTTTGTTTCTCTTCGCAAAGGGATCTCCCTGCTAGCCTTGATTATTGTTCTGCACAACCTGAAGTAATTGAGCCATTATCTCTCCCATATTAACCTGCACCGTATTGGTTGCCTCGGTAGCAGTTGCCGTTGCTGCTGCCGTTGCCGCTGTCGCTGCCGCTATGTTAGCAGCTGTTCCTTCCCCTATGCCATTGGACTCAGCGCTTCTCAAATTATACCTTCCAGCCATCACCTTCAAGTTAACACACAAAAAGAATTCGCTCATGAATACTTAGAATCAATTTAACCACCAAACTAAACCAGCTAACCCATGTTTGCACAATCCGAGGATCACCTAAACTCTCACAAGTCTAGGGTAACTTAAAGCTCTGATACCAAACTGTCGCGCCCCAAAATTTGGACAATTAAATATTAAATTAGGACTAAACCCCAATTAATATTCCATCATCCAAATCCTAGGAGTGAAACAAAAAAAACTAAAACGCCAACCAAACCATCCACCATAAATTCATAACTAACAAATACCTCAACATTAAGGTAGCAACAACTAGTCAAAACAACTTAAATAAAGTACGGTTACAAACCATGCCAAATTATTCCAATAGTTAAGTCATAATAATAATAATAATAATAATAATAATAATAATAATAATAATAATAATAATAATAATAATAAAAATAAATACATAAACTACTAACAACCCTAAGCTCAAAAAAAACAAAAGAAATCCAAGAGATATGCCCAAAAACTTTAGTTATTTCTCGTCACCACTGTAGCTTCAACTAATCCTGCAAAGGAAGCTTAGCTGCGCTCAAACAGAACGCACCCGAGTTGCCAAGAGACAAAACGGGTCAGTATACGGGTATACTGGTATGAGTACAAGATTTAACACCCATGTGTCCACCAGACACAGACAAAAATACAATTAATTCTTATCATGGGACAAGACAAGTAGTTCCAACCATACCGAGACGAATGGGTAATTTCCCGAGATGCGGTGGCATTTAGTTTCTTGTCCATACACAACGAAATATAAATTGATTATAGAATAGACAAAATAGAAATAAAAAAATATGGTGGGTCAGCCCTGCATAAAAAGTTAGTAAGACCACCATCCTGCAAAACAAATAAAGTTAGTATAATTTAATCATAACTTATTAAAAAAAATATAAAATTACACCGTTTAATACTTAAATAATTCGAATTGATCAAAACTCAAAGAAAGAAAGTTGTACAGAATGAAATTTCCTATAAGGCAGCGCGAATGAATTTAACAGAAACTGAACAGGTTAAGAGAAAAACTTGATATAAAAATCTAGACAGAATTCAATCGAAAAATATGAAGCTGAAAACGAACCAAAACTTCCCTAAGATGATTTTTTTCAAAAAATTTCAAAACACGAAAAGTGTGCAGAATAATGTTTTACTTCAGTTTACGTGAAACCAATAAAAATGAGCTCGTTTCGTGAGTTAAAACAGCCTCTAAAATCTGTTTTGCTAAAATGAATCAAACCGACAATAATCAAGATCATCTGATTATAAGTTCTAATCGATCTTTTTAATAAAAAGATAAAACACAAAAATTGTCTAGAATCACGTATACATGCTTCTGCTCAAATTTCATAATTTATCAAGATCGTTTTATATTTTTTTTATCATGTACATATCAGTACCATTCACATTATACTAATAAATTCATAATTAAATTCTTTGTTCCTTAACTCCACCACTTCGGCCCTCCCCTTCCGGCCTACACATATATCCCATGTGTCTCCCGTATACCTAACACCGCTCCGAAGCCAAACTTGCACGGGGATATCGTCCCGAGTTTGACTCACACTCCCCGGATGGTTAGCATATACGTACGTGCACAAATCAAAGCACTCGTCTACTCATGAGAACGAGGCAACAATATATATATATACACAACATCTCACACATGAGAATAAACATAACAATGCCGAGCCTAAGGCATTCAAATAAATCTCATAATCCTCACTTTTTTTTATACACTCTTTCTCACCATCACTCAAATAAAATAACAATCCATGGAGTCATGGTGGAGTATATGGAATTTATCTATGGAATCCTAATTAATTTTAATTTCATACAACCATAAGTGTGATTACAATCATAAAATAAATCCATGTAAAAACCCTAAATCTGACATATACAACTAATCAAACTAATCAAAATCAATCAATCAACTAAAAACCCTAAACCTTAAATACAGAACTCAACAAAATAATTAAAATTAATTAATCATCTAAAAACCCTAAACTTTACATACACCACTAATCAAAATAATTAAAATCAATCTATCATCTTTAAATAAATACAAAATCGAACTAATATCAAATAAATAAAATAAATAAAAATAAAAACAATAAATTAAACATAAATCAAGGAAAGTGGGTTTTGTACTCACAATATTTTTTTAGAGATCAAAAAATTATTTGAAGAACTAATGGAGCCACCAAAACAAAACCCTAATCGTTTTTTTCTTTTCTCTCCTCTCTTTTTCCTTTCTCCCACCGTCTCTCTTCCTTGTCTCTCTTCCTCACCTCTCTTTGATCTCTCTCTCTCTCTCTCTCTCTCTCTCTCTCTCTCTCTCTCACGGCTGTTCTCTCCTTTTTTTTTCTTCCTTTGTTTCCTTCTCAACTCTAAACCTAGTTGGTTACATATTATATTATATTAAAACCTAATCCTATTAGAACTTAATCAATTATTATAATATATTATATTATATAATACCACATAATTATAATATATATAAATATAAATATAAGATAATATATATATACCTATATATATAACACCTCCTTTTTTTTTATAACAAATATAAATATATAAATATTTGGATTAATTATATATAATTAAATAACAAATTAAATTAATTAATCACCACATTAAATTCATTAAATATCACATTAAATTTTCATGTGACCACACAATTAATAAAGCCAAAAATAAAATAAGATAATAATAATCATAATAATAAATAAATGACTTAAGAAAATTAGGGTCGCTACAAGTTCAATATCGAGATCGCTCATGAATCACAATTAATCACCTAACAATTTTCAATCCTCCAACGAATCATTCACTGCGTTTTGCGTCAATCGCCTCCTCACTATTTCTATTCGGTGAGACCGCAACAGAGGAGCCAAGAGCCATCCTAGTCTCCTAACTCTCCCGCCGCCGCACCACCACCAGAAGCCACGGTGGTCCTAGGTTGAAGGCACCGAAGCCTAATGTCACGCCCCACTTTTTATTACTCGAAGTCATTACCAAGTTCATTAACTTAATTCAATTTCAGAGATAACATGCGGAAATAAACTCAAATATTCAACTAAAAGGAGTGAACAACAACTCTCTCTTTCGAATGTTAATCAAATACAACATGAGTATACTGAACAAGTTGCCCTCAGGCTTACAACATTAAATAGTCAAATGAAGGGTACAACCCTTTTACATATATGGCATTCCGCCTAAAACAAAGAGGCCCCGCGGCCAACAAATAAGAAGATCCAAATCTTGTAGCACATCCTGCTAAACACCTGAAAAAGATTCAACAACGTGGGATGAACATATAGTCCAGTAGGGATCTCAACATGGCCCTCAACAAAAACAACATACAGATAGCTATGATCATGAATGCTTAATCTCATACTAGAATAGTAATGTGACAGTTTACACAAAATATACATAATTTTACACTTTTCTCCAAAACAACCACTTCAATCAACGCCATAGGCGATTCATCTTTCCCTTTTTCCTTTCACTAATCCCCGTTCCCAATCTTTCATAACATTAACAATACGTTAGGAAATAAATTCACTAAGCCCACTACTCTCTTCCATTTTCTAAACACACACAGATATACCTTTTCAAAGTATATGTTTCCTTTTTTTTTTAAAAAAAAAAAAAAAAAATCCGTTCTCCTTCACACCTTCCAAAAGACAAATATGACATTTTGGCTTCTTCCCGATACAATCAAATCTATACATGCACCGTTATAAAAAGAGATAACAACTCACCAACATGCCTAAGATAAACCAATGAGGCAACTCAGCCCTCCAAAACCGTAATCAACACAATCCATGATATTCCCAAACACACTGAAATATCAACAACAAAACTTTGCTCTACTAGCTATGTGCGTAGTAAGCCAAAGATACACCTCTCACAACAACATGCCAGTTTACCAGGCGCTAGCTAGAAAGGTATGGTGCCTTATATTCTCAGTGCAGTCAATTCTCCATGCGCTAGCTGGAAGGTCATGGTACCTCTGATTCTTAGTGCAAGGTATAACACCACCAATCCAGCACAACAGGGCATATTCAACATGTATAACACATATACACAAACCATCAAGATACAAGCAATGTGTTAAAGTATATGAACACATACCTACCTCCTCCCGAGCAAGCATACATATATAATGTATCTCAACACTTCATCACATACGACGTTCAATCAAAAATGGTATGATGCATACATGACCATTCAACTCAACCGTGTCATCCTCCACCGATGACCGAGGACAAAACCTCTAGATGCAAATATTTAGTACATCTATTAAAGACTCAATTGCTATGAGACCACAAACCCGACAACAATATCAACATGGTAGTTTAAGATACAATCCCACACATGTGTGTGTGTTCAACACTCATGAAACAACAATCCAATTTTCATACGTATTTCAAAATACTTTTCCCATTTCACAAAACAAGTTCCATTTTCCTTTTGTTGTCACAAAACCAAATTCATTCCTTTTGTTTTACAAAACCACTTCCATTGATAATAAAGTCATAACTCACATTAGTCCACTACATTCATTTCAAACCATTCCAAAGCCAAAGTTAACCCCTTAGGCATTAACGCCTTCACCCAACCCACATCAACACTAGAGATTTACATCATAGGTTCACATTCCTCCATTTTAATTTATCAATCAAAATATGATTTAGGGCTTTTTCCTCCATCAACTACAACATGCTAATTTATACTCCCATTAGCCCAAAACAACCATCAATGATAACATAACCATTTTTCAAACACCCAACCCTAGGTTCCTTCTCATGATTTCAAACAAATCCAACATGGATATGATTTTCATGCAATACAAAATTACCACATGTCTATCTATAGACGAAGTATTGAAAAAGAACAAGGAAATTCCTACCTCAAAAGTAGAACCCAAGGAGAAGAAGAGCTAAACTCGGAAGTGCTCCAAACACCAAATTTCTCGGATCAAAATGTAGCTCTCAATGATCAACACACTTCTTACAAAGGCTCAAGGTGAGGAAAACACTCCTACTAGATCAAACCCTAGAGAGAAGTTAGGTTTTAGAGTGAGGAGCTCTCAAAAATTGGTTTGGAGAAAGTAAGAGAGAGAAAGGAAATGTAAAAAGTGATTTAAAATAGCCTAGCTGTCAACTGATATACGACTCTCCCGCTCGAGCGAAAAATACAACGCTCGAGCGTCAAGAACAAAAACTAGGTCCGCTCGAGCGCAAAAATGTCCGCTCGAGCGCCAAGACACAAGAATAAAGTACATCCGCTCGAGCGCGAAAACCAGTCCGCTCGAGCGTAGATTTCTCCCTTCCAGAACTTACACCAGAAAGTACTACCCGCTCGAGCGCCAGAGTACCCGCTCGAGCGCTACCGCTCGAGCGTAAAGAAATCCGCTCGAGCGTAGAAAACACATCTACAGAAGTTTTGCAGAGGCACGAAATACTGGAAGTGTGTAAACCCCGCTCGAGCGCAAGAAGACCTGCTCGAGCGGACCGTTCAAAAACTGGGCAACAACAAAGGGAGCTAAAGCTCTACCAACCTGTAACAACCAAGCCCAACACATTCTAAAACTCAAACAAAAGAGTTTAAAGGTTGACAATACGATAGGTACAACTACCAACTCCACGGAACCGCGTCCGGAAAACAACAGAACAATAAAAGGATAACCGGGATCGCTAAACCTAATCCCCTAGTGGTAACCGTAGATGGAAAGATATATGCCCTAGTAGGGGTTATTGATCTCGAAAAGTATAAAAGCAAATTTGGGAATCGAGATCTAGAACAGGGCTTTGAGTACTTATTGAATGTATAATTGTTGTTGAGAATCTTAGATATTGCTAAGTATAAAAGCAAATCTAGGGATTGGGAAGAAAAAAATTTTGTTTTTTTTTTTGAGAGGGGGGGGGGGGGGGGGCTAAAATAGCACTAAAAAACAAAATAATCTAAAATAGTCAATAAGATAAAATTTCTCATTATATCCATAATCGTTTTTTTTTCCTAACAAATATCATAGTCAATTACAAAAAAATCTAATTATCTTCTCAAACACAACTATTTTAGCCTATTAAAATAACTAAAAACTAAAATAGTCAACTTCCCAAACACCCACGAAATGTATGATTGTTGTTGATAATCTTAGATATTGTTGTTGGGGTTCTTGGTTTAATTCTGTTGATGTTGTTGATAGTCAGTTGTTTCGGTGCACATTGCAATGTAGGTTCCCAAAAAATATTTATGTACACGATTTAGCAGTGAAGAAAGAGTATGTAATTCCGGATAAAGGATATGATGACCTTTTTTTATTATGAAGGTGGGTATTCAGAATTACTTCTCGTGGAGGGCTTGATCAACACGATTCCCAGCAAGGGGAATAGAACCATAGGTATTATTACTTATCTGGTGGAGAATGGGTACTGCATTATTGCTGTATTGGATAATGTAGAGAAGGAGACATTCTGTTTGTGTATGCATGTGTGCACATTTGATATTGAGGAAGTAGTCATGGTGATTCACAAAGAGAGTAGCTAGCTATGAAGAAAATAAGCAATAGAACCGTCGCCATTTTCAGGCAAAGAATGTTGTCTATCAAGATTTTGAACTTGGGAGATTTTTGTATAGATTGTTCGTCTGGGGTTTTTTTGTATAGATTGTTCGTTTAATTGTGCAAAGTCAATTTTCATGGATAGTGTACGGGGAGGAAATATTCGTCACCTTCCGTGCTCCTCCTGTCCAAGCTTTGCTTCTTTCCGAATACCTGAGAACGCAAAGACGATGAGCTACCCGACTGTGTGCAGCTGGAAAACCCCTCCGACGATCAAGTTAGCACACAAAGAGGAAGAAAGAGAAAGAGAAGACAAAAAGATAGGAAGCTCTGATAACCAGAAGTTCCAGACCTGTGCATTTAGGTGCAGCACCGTTTATATAGCTTTTGCGTGCATCACTCTGCTCGTCTTTCTATGGACGCACGGATGTACTGCCCTCTCTATTTTTTACTTGTGTGCGCGTCAATACTGCTAAACAACATTGGCCAAAACAGCCAAACGGTATTGACGGGTACTACTGGCGGGTTTTTCTCCTTGCACTCCAATTGGGCCACGTAGCGGCTCCCGCCGTGCTACCTATAACCTGGCACAAGGCCGTTTACCAACTTATCGGCTCGACTCCGAGTTGTCCAACCTGTCAACCGCGGCTTGGCTAAATATTGATCGATTCATACAGAGGACGGTGTCATTAGCTTGGACTATCCTTAAGTCGACCCATTTCATATGTAGCCTGATCCTTTGTTCGGTTTGATTTCCCCTCAATTGCACACATAGCTCGGCCATTCTGCTCATTAGATTTTTCCCTCTCAATTGTCCCTCAATTCCATCGGTTGCAACCTGATTGGGATTACTTCATTCTTCTGGAACTTCATTTTAGCTTGATTTGTCGTCAAGTTTCATGATAGCTCGGCCAAGTTTTATCACTTGCTTCCAGGCCTGCACTGCACGGCTGCACAAATCTTCAATTTTCTCAAAATGTTTTTTAACCTTCCTGTTAACCACTTACCGTGCACAACTTGACCCACCAGATGGCGCTCCAATGACACAGTTTATTTCATTTTTGCATTTGGTGGAATGGATGCGGGGCCAGCCCTTCACTTTTCCAAAGCCAAACAAATTTTGTAATGAAAATGCTTGGTGGGTCTCATTTGGAAATCTTGCTCGTGCATGAATTCAACAATCCCACCATGAAGCTTTGAAAACAAACTAATGCTTTGATGTAGAATTTCATTGGTGACCGAGCTGCTGTTGTGTTCTCAATAAATCAAATTAAAAAATAGGATGAATTACATTAATAGTCCCTATAGTTTGGGGCTTGTATCACTTTAATTTTTGACTTTTTAATTGTGACATATTTAATCCTGAATTTGGAATCTTGTTCCAAATAAGGACAATTAAAGATATCATTAGATTTTTCAATGGTAAAATCGTCGATTTGATAAAATATAAACTAATTTGACAAAAATAAATGTCAAACAAAAATTTTTGAATTTTTAAAAATTATTTTTACCTACTAAAAATAAAATTATGTAAAATTCATAAATCTTTTAGACATTTATTTTTTTTACCAAATTAATTTTTATTATGTGTTTGGATGATGATCATATAAAATTTATTTTAAAAAATTAATCAAGTAATTTTTATTAATTTTTATCAATTTCACATAATTTTATCATTGGTGGATAAAAATAATTTTAAAAAAATTAAAAATATATTTTTTACATTTATTTTTGTCAAATTAGTTTTTCTTGTATTAAATTGACGATTTTGCCCTTAAAATTAAACAATGATATCTTCAATTGTCCTTATTTGAAAAAAGATTCAAAATTCAGGGTCAAATGTGTCACAATTAAAAAATCAAGAACCAAAGTGACACGAACCCCAAACTACAGGGACTGTTAGTGTAATTTGCCTCAAAAAATATCCACTACCGAGCTGCAATTTTGTGTCAACTCATAATTCCTCAATTTTGAGACCGAACCAGGAACTGTGCACATAGCCAAGCTATAATTGATCCGCGCTTTCCACCGAGCTACCGAACTTGGTCGCACCATGAAGCTTTGTATATAATTTTTTTTTTTTTGGTTTTTTGGTTGGAAATTCAATCAGTACTGCTTGCTCCTGTGAAGCTCGGTCCTCCACGCAGCTCGATCACTCTCTTTGTTTATTAGTTTGTGTGGATCCGAATACTTGATGCATCTTGCATCTTCATTTAATTGAAAGAAAATACAGTACGAAGTGGAAGGAAAAAAAATTTAAAACCATTGAAACCTTCATTAGCTACCAGATTTGCTCACTTGTTATTAGAATCTCAAACATCTTCAACTTTTTTTTTTTTTGGGGGGGGTGTCTTGAACATCAACAAAATTTGCAAAATTGGAGGGATTTTATTTATTTATTTATTTATTATTATCATTTATGATTGTGGGAACTTTCTGGAGTTTCAAATATTTTCTATTTTCAAAATAAGTTTTTGATTTTTTTAAAAAAATTACAAATTAATTTGACAAATATAAACACTAAAAAATTATTTGTCTTAAAAAAAGAGAAAATTAAATAAAATGAGTTTTAAGAAAAAGATTTTGAAACAGGCCTTTGGGGTGACTTTTAAAATTTTTTTTTTTACTGTTTTATGTGAAAGTAATATAACTAAAAATAAATTAAAAATTGACTTCTATTTTTTGAACCAATGTTCCAAAATGGGCCTTTGGGTTGGTGATGCGCGTATTGCCAACATTTCTAGCTGACGTAGTTTTGATTTAATTAATAATTACTTGGCTTGGTTTCCATATGGTTTCCTTTTTTTAATATAATAATAATAATTGGGTTTGGGAGTTTCATAGTCTTGGTTCGGCATTTGGGTTAGGATGGGTTGGGACTAAAATAGTCCCTAAAAAATAAAATAAATTTTTTATTCTTAGGCTAAAAATTGTCACATTCAAATTATAATTATTTTATTTTTTCTCTCACAAAAATTAAAAAATTCAAAATACCTATTCCAAATGAGGCTATTTTAGCCCCATGATAAAATAGTCAAAAAGTCAAAAAACTAAAAAGCTAACTCACATTCCAAAATGAAGCCTTATTTTAAGATTCATGTTAGGAACCTCATGTTGTGTTTTGTTAGAAGATTTGAGGAGGGATTTGGAAAAGGAAAAGGAAAAATTAGATAAAATATGAATAAAATATACTTATATTTCACCTAGTTTCACACACTTTTTCTCTTTTCCTTTTTAAATCCCTCTTCAAATCCATCAACCAAACATAGCGTCAAGAAATCTTTGAGGATTCATATGATTCAATAATAATTTTTAATATCAAACTATTTTGATTGATTGATTTAATTAATTTTTTTCAATGAAATTAGAATTGTTTGTGATTCAAATAATTTAAGTTTTTTTTTTTTTTTTTTTTTTTTGTGTGCAATCAATCAATTTAAATAATTAATTTTTTATGAAATAACTCTTATTTTCTCGGTTGGGAATAGTTTTGGTGTATGTATCAATTGAATTATACAAACTAGATTTGTGTGTGAAATTTCTTTGAGATGTTTCTCTAGTCACTGTACACTTTACACACATAATACTCTATTGCGCATATGAAATTTTCCTGACTTACATATAAAATTTCTTTACAAATGTAGTCAGATAAGTTTACTCTCTTGTGTATTTGATTTTCACTAGACACATTACACACTTGCGTGTTTATTTCTCTAACACATTTGATTTTTTTTCTAAAATTTCTCTGTCATGTAATTCCAGAGGAAGGATATGATGACCTTTTTTATTATGAAGGTGCGTATTTAGAATTACTTCTGGTGGAGGGTTTGATCAACATGATTCCCAGCAAGAGGAATAGAACCACAAGGTATAAGTATTACTTATCTGGTGGAGAATAGGTACTGCATTGTTGTTGTATTGGATAATGTAGAGAAGGAAACATTCTGTTTGTGTATGCGTGCGTGCACATTTGATATTGAGGAAGTAGTCATGTGATTGACAAGGAGGGTAGCTAGGTGTGAAGAAAATAAGCAATCGAACTGTCGCCATTTTCAGGCAAAGAATGTTGTCTATCAAGATTTTGAACTTGGGGTTTTTTTCTATGGATTGTTCATCCAATTGTGCAAAGTCAATTTTGATGGATAGACAGCCATTGGTTTGGAGAAATTTGGTAAGTATGATCTTAAACCAAATTAGTTTTAATGGTAAATACAATTTAGTGTGTTTGGTTTCAATTTTTTGAATTTAATTTTTTAAAAATTGAGTTTTTTTATTTTTCATATATATTTTTTTTTTTAGTGAATATTTTTAAAATTTTTAGGAATTTTTTTTACTTTTTTAGATGCACTTTACTTAGATGTATTTAAAAAGTAAAATATTTGTAAAAAAATATTTTAAAAAATTAATAAATATACAAAAATATGAAAAATGTACTGAATTTTTATATTTTTTATATTTTTGATATTTTTTAAAATTTTTTGCACAAATATTATACTTTTTAAGTGTATTTATGTTAGGCATGTCTAAAAATTTTAAAAATTGTTTAAAATATTAAAAAAATTCAGTGAAAATAAAAATATATGAAAAATAAAAAAATAGAATTTTTGAAAAGTGAATTCTGAAAATCAAAACCAAAGAGAGTAATTGATTTTAGTGATAGGCTGACAGTGCTAAATAAGTTCAGTTTCAGTAGTAAGTATGATTACAACAATGATACATTCTCTAATTTTAGAGTTCTAATTGAGCTCTAATGATATGGAAATTCACAAAAAAAAAAAAATAATAAAAAAAAAATCAAAGCTAAAACATCACATCAATAGGTGGAGCCCATCCCCTAAAGCTCTTTTAGAGCTCATATAGTGATAGAAGGCTCTACCACTAGCATGAGCTCCAGTGAGGTGTCAAAAAAAAAAAATACTAAAACATCACATCGTCGTGTAAGACTCACCATTAGAACTCTATTAGAGCTCTCAAATTAAAGCTCATAATCATTATTGTTAGTATATTGTGTAGCATGTAGGGTCAATTCCAATGACGAATAAAATTAGGAAAACTACTTTCATTTCCCAATAAAAACTGTCGGTCTTATTTTTTGTATCCGGTTTTAACATTTGTCACAAAAGACAAAATAGGCTATTTTAGTCACAACAAACAAAATATCACATCCAATCTATAATCATTACACTCTTCTCTCACAAAATAAAAAACCAAAAAAGCTAAAAAGCCAAAAAGTCCTTCCCAAACCAAACTTTTTAGCCCAAGCTAAAATAGTCAAAAAAGCCAAAAAATAAAAAAGCCAATCCACTTCCCAAACGAAGCCTATATATACGTTGACTATAGAAAAATCTGACAAATGCATTGTCCATCTTCTTTTTAGGGTGAATATCCATGTTGGTTGGTCGGGGTTTTTGATATTAGGTGTCACCAAGCTTTTTTTTCTTATCTCAATGCTACTACAAACCTAGAAAATTTATTCATAATTTTAAACAGAAATACGAATGTAATTTTGGTTGGCATTTATGAGTAATAATATTGGGTTTGGGTTTGTAACAACATAAGAAAAGTCTAGAAGGTAATTTTTGAATCTGATTTGGATGCCATTGTTTAGGGCCTATTCTTATCCATTGCTGAAGCAATTGTCATTGTTGATTTTATTGGAACAATTTTCTGTGTACAAAATAAATTGAAACAAAATCAAACAAATAAAAATAAATCACTTATGCTGTGTTTGGTTAGAGAATTTGAAGAGGAATTTGGAAAGGGAAAGGGAAAGGGAAAAGGTATGTGAAACTAGGTGAAATATAGGTATATTTATTCACATTTCACCTAACTTTCCATTTCTTTTTCCAAATCCTTCCTCAAATCCCCCAACCAAACACAGCATTACAGAATTTATTTTACCAAACTGAATAAAACTTTAAAAGATCAAGTCGAGTGTGTGACACTCTGTCCTTAAAACAGATTCGCCTCGCTACGGTGCTTACGGATAAAAGGCGTCTATGTTCCATGATACAACGATCTTCACAAATTGTAGTAGCACTCCGAACAATTTGTACGGCGAACCAAACTTGTGTCCTATACTCTCTTAATTTTTTCCTTAAAAAATAATATGAAGAATAATGCAACCAAAGAGCAAAATTGGGAAGGAAAAAATATTTCTGGATATTTTTTCGGATCCAAAAAACTCCTGGAAATGGCCTCTATTTATAGGCAAACCATGGCTATCCGAACAGGTGTAGATTTGAATGAATAGATACAGTTTGAATTCAAACAGATATGGTGGCAGATTCAAACAGATAACTGCTGCTGGTTTAAATTTGTAACTGCTGGGCAATTTCTGGCAGTTTTAATACTGTAAAAGCAATTTGAATCTGTTCGGAATTTCGGATTGAAGGAGGTCAAATTTGGACAGAAAATTAAATTCAATTTTGGCACAAAAATGGAATTTAATTTCATTAAGAATTTATGGAAAAAATAAGTTTTTCCAAAAAATTAATATTAGAACCGACCCGACCCGACCCGCAACCCACACTCGAGTGGCTAGCAATGCTGGCGTGCGCGTGTGGTGATTTAAGCCAAGGTTCACTTTGTTCATAACTCTTCTCTTCTACAAACTTGGGGTGCCCCTTGGGGCCCAACCCAAGTATTGCCACCTAGAACTTATATACACACATAAGTTTTCTTAAGTTTCCAATGTGGGACAAGCCTTACAAGGAAACCCACCCTTTACTTCTTTAAATGTCCATTCCATGAACTCGAAAACGACGTCAAGTTCCCATTCACTCATAAATAGTTTTGACAAACCGTCTTCACCGTGTAACTTGCTATGCGGCAAGAAACACGTCACCTCTTCAGACTCATCCCAAAAAACGTTGGGACCTACTGAAATTTGGGTTCAAAGTTGACCCAAAATAAGCCTATAAAAATCAAAATTTCCAATAGATTTTATTATTATTATTGTACGGGAAAGAAATACACCTTCTCGTATAATCCTGTTGACTAAGTCCGCGCTCCTCCGTACGACGTCGCTTTGTCACCTGAAAACACAAACGTGAGCTAGCCGGCGAGTGTGTGCCGGAAACCTCTCCGATGCCTAAGTCAGCAAACTTGACAAATAGACAAAGCTCTATGTATTCAGGAAGCAAAATTGTGTGTTACCTCCTCCAAGGTGATGTTTGTGAGCTTTTATAAGTTTCGAGTGGCACAATCCTAGTAGGACTCTTATTTCTCCATGCAGAGTCCTCCTAGGATCCATACTCCTGAAAGATAATGCTTATCCTTCAACACCCCCCTCACTGCTTAAACCAAGTGAGATGGTTTTATCGCGGCCGAACTCCAATACGACCGAGGTAAACATGACTATGTATAGCCATAGAATGAGTCACAAAGTTGGCCGAACTAACCTTAGTTCGGTTCTTCCTTTAACTTCTCCTTATCTCGGTTCTCTCTTGTTCAATAAATGGCATAGTTGGACCGAACTAACAAATTGCGACCGGTGTAACTCCAAGGCCGGTTTAACTCAAAGGTACTGCTTAGACCGATCTAACTTCGTTCTTACGTTGGACCGGACTAGCTCCAAAACATTCACCAGACCGGAATAACTCGTACGTAACTTGGGCCGGAGTAATTCTTTACCTCTTTTGGGCCGGAGTAACTTTATCTCTCTTGGGCCCTTTTTACCCAGTCCTTCGTACTTTGGGCCATAAAGTCCATCTCATAGCTCGGCCCAATTTTCACCAAAATTACCCTCTCAATTGCCCCTTAATTCCATCTACACAGCATGATTGGGATTACCTGGCTACCAGCCGAGCTGAAGTTTTTTAAGCCTTTCCAGCCGAGCTAAAAAACCCTTTAGCCTCTCCAGCCGAGCTAAAAACCCTTTTGCCTTCCGGCTGATCTTATTTTACTCCAGGTTCTACTTGTCCGGTCAAAACGTCTCTTCAATCACAGCGACTGTAACGCTTCCCATTCTAATGACACATGGCACGCTTTGATTGACCGAGGACGGCTGTCACGCCGTTTTCGTACTTCGCGAATTTTGAACAGTCACGCCCAAATTTTGGGCTTTCTAACAAAAACTACCCCTGAGGCCAGGTCCTTCTACTTTTGCCATTCACCTTCTTCCTTCTCTTTGAGTTCTTCATTTTTCTTCAACTTTTGCAACTGTGAAGTTTGCTTCGCGTGTGCCTCCTTTACTGTTGCTGCTTCCATCTAGGTCTTCTTCAATCTAGTAAGCAAGCCTATCCTTCTTGCTCTGTTTTGCTTTCGTACCTGTATATTTTGTTTTGTGTGCTTTTTGCAAACACTTTTTCTATCTTGCTTTGCTCTGTACTTCTATCAAAAAAAAAAACTTTAACTGTAGAACATATGAGCATATGATTCATCTTGTAGAAAACTAGCTTTTGATCCATAATCATGATGCAACCGAACTAGGATACTGTTTGTGCTATATATGTAGATCACTTCAGACAATAACCGAACTAGAACTTGTAGAAATAACAGTAGTTTTAGTAAGTTACCAACTCCTGAATCACTCTAGCCGAGACAAGCTCACCGAACGAAGTTTGAACTCATTAAACTAGGAACCTCGGTCTTCAACCGAGCTAAGCTTTTGGGGCTAAGCCAGCTTTCCTAGTTTCTGAACCAAACTCAGAAAGCTGCCCCTAGAGGCTCAACCGAAGTAACAAAACTCATAGTTCAACCGATTTAGGCCTTTGGGGCTAAACCAGCTTTCTTAGTTTTTTAGACCGAACTCAGAAAGTTGCCCCTAGACGATGAATCGGTCTAACAAAATTGTTTCCAAAGCCAGTATGCCGAGATGCTTGCCAAGGTCCGGCTAATAAAAACCCTGCTCAAACCGAGGTACCAAGCATTTTGCTGAACCGAGATAGAACCTGTCAACAAAGCCGAAGTAGGGCTCTTTTACCTTGCTTTTAATTTGTAGCACGGTCCAATGATCTGTGCTTAACCCCTTTGTTTTCTACTTTGCAGACTTAGGTTGCCCAGGCACTCCTTCGTGCGCTCAACCGAGCTACTGAGCACAACTTTTGCACCGATCTAAATTATTCATAGTTTATACAATAAATGGGGAAATATAGGTATCTAGTACATACTCCGGGCGGCCTAGCCGAATTCAGAAAAGACTACAATATACCTGATGATGTCCACTTGATCTTAGCCGAAAAAGACGTCATTCCCTGGGGTAATGAAGGCTTTGTCCCCTTCACCCTCTTGTCCATAATAGAAACCGGACTACGATTTCTAGTCCAACCTTTAATCTGTGAGTTTCTTAGGCAAACTAGATTATGCCCTACCCAACTATCCACCAATTCATACTGCATCATCACGAGAATAGCCGAACTGAACCGCCAAGCCGGACTAAACCTTGGCCTGGCCGAAATCTCCCACCAATACTCCATTGGTTCAAAAGAAGATGGGTGGGTCTATTATCTAAGAATACGTCACCGCCGAGAGAAGATAATAAAATATACACCGGACAAAGACTTGAACGACGATGATTTTTTCTAGGTGTCTGGGAACTTTGAGGATCATCAAGCCCAGATTCCTGGCCGACCTATAAAGGAGAGCCCGGTAAATTTACTTCGGTTTTGTTGCTTATTTTGTTTTTTTATATTTCGGTTTTTTAATCTTTCAGCCGGACTAACAGTTGTCTTCTTTCGCAGATTCTGCCCACCTTCACTCTTTATATAGCTACCCAAACTTAGCCACTTTGCGCGCCGCACTACGGTATCCAGAACGTAGTTGGGCCAAATTGCTGAAGTTCGAGCCAACCTACAGATACAGTGGTCGCCGAAAAGCCAGAGTGACTGATTTTCTTCTTGAAGACGCCCCAGAGCCGGACCCAACCTTACCACAAATCAGACTAATTCCACTAACTGCTGAAGAGGAGATGGCCAAAAAGAACAGAGTAAGGGCCCTCTTGACCAAGACCAACAGGGCCGAAGTACCACCTACAAGTCAAACCCAAGAAGCAGTGGTGGCGCTTCCTTCGCAACAACCGTCCTCATCCCACCGAACCAAGCGCGCCCGGACTACCAAGACTGAACAATGCTTGGTTGATGAAGACGTAACTGTTCTTCCACCGAGCCAGCCACCGAGCCCTCAACCGGAGCCTTCTGACCGAACTACCAGCATCTGGGCACCAAAACTTACCTTCAACAACTGAGATATCCAAGACTCTGACTCGGTTGTTGCTGATAAGAACCACCAGTTGGCCTTCAACCTAGCCAAGAGTGTGTGCCTCCCCAAAGATATGGAGCACCACCAAAAGCAACTAAACACCGAACTGAAGGCCATCCGGTCTTCAACAAAATCGATGATCCTGGTAAGTAGCTCCGTCCGTTCGTCTAGTTTTTTCAACTTTTACTTCGGCTAAAGGGAAGTCTTTGTTTTGTCAGGCCATTCAGAAAAACAACATCACACACAGGAAAGTGTTAGAGCTCAGGAAAACAACAAGGCAAGCCATGGCAGAAGCCGAAGCGAAGACGGCCGAGCTAGAGGAGGCCAGAAAGCAAATGGCCGAGCTTCGAGCTGAGAACGGCCGACTGGCCGAACTGGTTAGTTCGGCCAAACTGGTTAGTTCGGCCGAAGCAGAAAAGCAGAAGGCTGCCATTGCGTTAAAGGATAAGTATCTGCGCGAGCTGGTGAAGCTTGAAAAGAAGAAAGATACCGAGATAAGCCAGCTGAAGGAGAACGCAAAAGGAGCCGAAAAGCGAGGCTTCAAGAAGGCAGAGGATGCTTACACCTAGCAATGTGAAGCCGCCAAGGAGCTCTTCTTTAAGTGTGGCTGGAGGGCAGCTGTTGAGAAGCTCGGTCACGATCCACAGACCGAGGTCTTCAACCCTCCAGCCTACTTCATACCGAACTCCCTTGTGGAGTATGCTGGTGCCATCCAGCAACAATTTCTTGAAGGCTCAGACGAAGACGAAGACTCTGCTTCTGAGGATACTCCGGTTGTTGATGCGGACCAGTCAGTTCGGCTGGAGCCTACGGTGGAAGACCTGACTATTGAAGTACCAGGTGAAACCGTGGTTCCGACCGAAACTACCCTTGTGACCGAGAGCGAGCTCCCGCCTGAAACCGGTCTTCGTGTTGATGCTGATGCTGCGTTTGATGCCAAAATTGATGATCTTTTCTCTTGATTTGTGCTTTTTCTTTTTCTTTTTCTTTTTCTTTTTTTTTTTTTTTGCTACTTTTTTCTTGTAACCGGGCTACGGCCTCTCCTTTGTACTTACTTCCTGATGAAATGAAAATTTTCATTAACTCTTACTTCGGTTGATGTGTATGTACTTTGTTATGATTTTTCCATGATCTTTCTTAGCTTCAACTGTTATCTCGGTTTTTGCTGCTTAAACTATGCTTACCAGCCAACCACTCCTTAGTCGACATAATTACTTCGGCTGAGGAGTACTCAGTGTTTATTCCAGCCAACACTCTTCAGCCATACCCGTACTTCGGCTGAAGAGTACAAAGAGTTGGTTTAATCCAGCCAACCACTCTTCAGCCATACCCTTACTTCAGCTGAAGAGTATAAAGAGTTGGTTTAGTCCAGCCAACCTCTAAGTTAGTTTTTCCAGCCAACTTGGAATAATGTTTGGTTATTCCGACCAAACGTCCTGCAGCCTGGATTCTTATCCTGGGCTTAGGAAGGGTGTTGGTTTAATCCAGCCAACCTCTAAGTTCGTTTTTCCAGCCAACTTAGAATAATGTTTGGTTATTCCGACCAAACGTCCAGCAGCCTGGATCCTTATCCTGGGCTTAGGAGGGGTGTTGGTTTATTCCAGCCAACCACTCTTCAGCCATACCCATACTTCGTCTGAAGAGTACAAAGAGTTGGTTTAATCCAGCCAACCTCTAAGTTAGTTTTTCCAGCCAACTTAGAATCATGTTTGGTTATTCTGACCAAACGTCCTGCAGCCTGGATCCTTATCCTGGGCTTAGGAGGGGTGTTGGTTTATTCCAGCCAACCACTCTTCAACCATACCCATACTTCGGCTGTAGAGTACAAAGAGTTGGTTTAATCCAGCCAACCTCTAAGTTAGTTTTTCCAGCCAACTTAGAATAATATGTTTATAATGTACCTAAACTTTACTAAAGCTAACTTTTATAGAGAACAACTCATGTTGAAAAGAATCGCTTGTTTTATTGAGGAAAGAAAAAATTACATATGTTTCAAAGAGAAAAGCTAAAAGTAAAATAACTTGAGATTGGCCGTGTTCCATGGCCTAGGGAGTGCTTTACCGTCCTTGTCTTCTAGGTGGTATGCCCCTTTACCTGCTAACCCAACCACTTTGTAAGGACCTTCCCAGTTTGGCCCTAACTTGCCATCTCCTGGTATCAAGGTGTTTCCCATCACTTTGCGCAGTACCCAGTCTCCGATCTTGAATTGTCTTGGATGCACCGTTTTGTTGTATTTTCTGGATAGCTCTTGTTGGTATGAGGCAATGTGGACTAGTGCTTTTTCTCTTCTTTCTTCGGCGAGGTCGAGCTCAAATGTTATGGCCTCTCCATTTAAGTCGGGGTCAAAATTTTCGCTTCGAATTGTGGGGAGGCCAATTTCCAGTGGGATTACTGCTTCCATTCCATAGGCTAAGGAGAATGGTGTTTCTCCCGTTGATCGTCGCGGTGTGGTGCGGTAAGCCCATAAAACATGAGGAAGTTCGTCCGCCCACTTGCCTTTTGCCTTCTCTAACCTTTTATTCAATCCATCCAAGACGACTTTATTTGATGCTTCTGCTTGGCCATTTGCTTGAGGATATGCCGGTGTAGAATTGTAGAACTCTATCTTGTACTCTTCACAAAAGCCTCTGAAGATTCTGCCATCGAACTGAGTGCCATTGTCTGAGATTAGGGCTTTTGGTATGCCAAACCGAGTGATGATATTCTGCCAAACGAACTTCTTCACATTTTTTTCTTTGATTGATGCCAATGCTTCTGCTTCCACCCACTTTGTGAAGTAGTATGTTGCTGCGAGAAAGAACTTCCTGTTGCCGGGTGCTGTTGGAAGTGGTCCTACTATGTCCAAGCCCCACATTACGAAAGGCCATGGGCTAGTTAATGGTAGGAGTTCTCTAGCTAGTTGATGTATTTGTTGTGCGAATTTCTGGCATTTCTCGCATTTCTTTACATATTTCTCTGAGTCTGCCTGCATGTATGGCCACCAGTATCCTTGCGAAATGGCCCTGTAAGCTAGCGATCTTCCGCCTTGATGGCTTCCGCACACCCCTTCGTGTATTTCTAACAAGAATGCTTCCACTTTGCTAGGATGAACACACTTTAGGTAAGGTCCCGAGAATGACTTCTTGTATAATGCCAAGGATGGGGAGAGCCAAAATCGCTGCGACTTCGCTCTTATTCTGTTGGCTTCTTTTTTCTCTTCTGGTAGGATGTCGTTTTTTAAGAACAGGATGATGGGATCCATCCAGGAGGGGCCTAGTTCTGCGCAACATACCTCCTCTGCTTCGGGGTCTTCTATGCTTGGTCTAGGTAGGTAGTCGATCAGTAGCCGATGAGGTATGGAGGTATCTGCCATTGAGGCGAAGCCTGCTAGTTCGTCCGCTCTGCTGTTTTCTTCCCTGCCGATTTGTTCTATCCTTACTACTTCAAATTTCTTGATCTCTATTCTGACCAACTCTTGGTACTTGGCCATCCTATCATCCTTTGCTTCATAGTCGCCAGAAATTTGGTTTACTACCAGCTGTGAGTCGCTGTAGACCATTAATTCGGTGGCCTGCATGTAGTATGCTGATTTGAGCCTTGTGAGAAGTGCTTCATACTCCGCTTCGTTGTTTGATGCTGGGAAGCCAAGGTTGATTGCTTGCTCTATAACCAGGCCGTCTGGTGAGATGAGGACTATGCCGAGTCCGGCACCATGCCGGTTGGATGCTCCATCCACAAAGAGCTTCCACATCTCACCAACGAACAACTTCCAGCAAGTGGAGGGGTCAGATGATGTCGTGGGGTCAAGAATGTTGCTGGTGCTTTCTTCAAGGTCCATGCTTGCTGTTTGCCTCTCGCTATCTGTTTGTACCAAGTCTTTATTTGTTGGAGAGCCTTGGTTTTGTGTAGCTTCTACCTTGCTATCTTTAGTCTGGTCTGCCTTGGAGTTTGACTGAGTACCTTCCACTAGGGGTTGCGCTATTCCGGCGTCAACTTCCATCCCTAGTTCGGTTGTTTCAGTAAGATCGATTGGGCAGATGTGATGACTTCCTGGTGTGAATTCTGCGACAAAATCCGCCAATGTTTGAGCTTTTATGGCGGTCCTGGGTTGGAACTTGATGTCAAATTGTCCTAACTCTACTGCCCACTTTAAGATTCGCCCAGAAACGTTCGCCCTCTCAAACAAAGCTTTTAGTGGAAAAGCTGCGAGGACAACTATGGTGTGGGCATGAAAGTAGTGTGCCAATTTCCTGGAGGCCATCATTAAGGCTAATGCCAGTTTTTCCAGTGGCAAATATCTTGTTTCGGCTCCCAACAATGTCTTGCTGACATAATAGATGGGCAGGTGTTGAATTCCTTCTGCATGAACCAACACTGCGCTAACTGCGTGCTGAGAGACTGCCAGGTACAAGAAGAGTTCTTCACCAGGTACTGGGGTAACAAGCAGTGGTAGGGAAGATATATACTCCTTCAAGCTTTCCAGAGCTTGATCGCATTCTTCATCCCACTCAAACTTGGTCTTTAAGGCATGAAAAAATGGTCGTAGTCTGTCTGACGACCGGCTGATAAATCGGTTGAGTGCAGCCGCCATGCCGGTGAGTTGCTGCACTTCTTTTACTGAGTTTGGTCTCTCCAAATCCTGGATTGCCTTGATCTGAGAGGGGTCTGCTTCTATACCTCGGTTGGTCACAAGGAAGCCCAGGAATTTGCCAGATCCTACTTCGAATGCACATTTGGACGCATTGAGGTGCAATTTGTGCTTCTTCAGGATCTCAAACATCTCGCCTAGGTCCTTAAGATGGTCATTCTCATCCTTACTCTTGACCACCATGTCGTCGATGTAAGCCTCCATTGTTCTGCCTAACAATGGTTCAAACATCTTGGAGACCATCCGTTGGAATGTTGCCCCAGCGTTCTTCAGGCCAAAGGGCATGACCTTGTAACAGTATAGTCCTCTTGGAGTTGTAAAAGATGTGACCTCCTGGTCTGGCTCATGCATGGCGATTTGGTGGTAGCCTCTGTATGCATCCAGAAAGCTAAGTCGGTTGTGCCCTGCCGTTAGGTCCACCAGTTGATCTATCCGTGGTAGAGGAAAGCTGTCTTTTGGGCATGCCTTGTTGACTGTTTTGTAGTCGACGCAGACGCACCACTTGCCATTCTTTTTTGGCACTACGATTGTGTTGGAGATCCATCTTGGGTAGTGCACTTCTTTAATTGCTCCTGCCTCCAGCAGGTTACCTACTTCTTCCGCCACGATTTCGGTATGGTGAAGTGCCGATCTGCGAGTGCGCTGAATGACTGGTCTGGCGGATGGGTGGACATTGAGTTGGTGACAGATGAAGTTTGGATCAATGCCTGGCATGTCGTAGGGCGTCCAGGCGAACACTTCGATGTTAGAGGTTAAGAATTCTAAGACCTCTAACCTCTCAGTGCTGGACAACGACGAACCGAGCAAAAAGAACTTATCCGGGTTCTTTTAATCTATTCTTACCTCTACCAAGTCCTCCACTGCTTTCTGATCAGCCGCTTTGCCCACATCTGCGAATAGCTCATTACTCTCATGTTCTTCCACCGAATGAACGTATCCTTTGGCAGCGCGGCTGCCATTCACTGTGACGAAGCATTACTTTGACATGATCTGATCTCCATAGACTTCTTCAATTACTCCGGTGTCGTTGGGAAACCGCATTACTTGGTGGTAGGATGACGCCACCGATCGCATGGCATGTAACCATGTTCTGCCCAAGATGATGTTGTAAGTGGAAGGGACCTTTAATACCCAGAACTCCACTTGTTTTGTTACGCTTCCTGCTCTGACTGGAAGAATTATTTTGCCGACGGGCCATTCTGGCATAGAGTTGAACCCAATTAGGGGTGATACAGCAGGCGCCAAGTCTTTGTCTTGTAGCTTCAGTTGTTTAAATGTTTCGTAGTACATGATTTCACATGAACTACCCTGGTCAATCAGAATCCACTTGACGTCAAAATCCTTGACTCGGAGAGTGACGACTAGGGCATCATTGTGAGGACAGTATATTCGATCCAAGTCTTTATCCGAAAAAGACATGACGTTTGTTGCCTCTGTCTTCCCCTTCTTGATGGCAGGTTGGGTACTTAGCACCTCTCTAAAGTGCTCAGCCTTTTCCCCTGAGCTCGCATACATGCTCAGGTTCAAAAACTCCATGTATCACATTGATAATGCCTTGAGGTGGGGCGTCGACTGGCATCCCGTTGGGGTTATTGTGATCCTGGGGGGCTGGTTGCGTCCCTCCTTCGGTGTACTTATCCAAGTGGCCTGCTGCCACCAATTCCTCCAAGTGTTGTCTCAATGGTGTGCAATTCTCAGTGCGGTGCCCCTTTTCTTTGTGGAAGGTGCACCGTGACCTTTCGTCATAGTCCTTCTGAGCTTCTCCTAGCTTGGCTGGCCACTTGACGAAAGGCTCATATCTTATTTCGCTCAAAATTCGATATATCGGTTTCTTGAACACCGTGGTTATGGCAGTGCGGATCCTCAACCATCTTTTATCCGGGTCTTCTCCGTTATCTCGTCTGCCACGTCCGTTTCTGTTCTGACGATCTACCGTGTTGACCTTTGCTGAGGTCTTCTTTTCTGGTACTGCGGTCGCACCAGATTTTGCTTTGGCACGTGTGCCATCCTCTTCTACCCTGATGTGTTGATGCACTCTCTCCATTAGGGCTTCCATGGTGAGGGGTGGCGTCATGGTGATTGAGTCCCTTAGTCTGTTTCCGACTGGAAGGCCTCTTTTATACTGCGCAATGGCGAGATTGTTGGGACAGTCCCCAATCTGATTGAATGTCTCCCAGTAGCGACTATTGTAAGATCTTAGGGTCTCTTTATCGCACATGTCGATGGAGAGTAGCTGGTCGATCTCCACCGGGGTTTTAGTGTTTGTTCGAAACCTCGTTACGAACGCTTCTGCCAATTGTGCCCAAGAGGCTATGCTGCCCTCTGGAAGTTTCTCGAACCAAGTCAAGCCTAGGTCGCCAAGGCTTGACGGGAAGAGTATACACATTAAGGCCTCGTTTCGCCTGTACACAGCCATGACCTGGCGAAAGTGGCTCAAGTGTGAGTAGGGATCGGTCTTCCCTTCATATGTAGTGAATTTCGGCTGAAGGAAGCCTGATGGTAAGGGCGCGTTTTCAATCGCTGGAACAAACGGCGAAGTCTGCAGCCTTGCTAGTGCTTTGTCCGTTGGTTCGTAGGCAGGGCGCGGTATTGGCATTCCAACCTCGACGCTTCCATGCGTCCGAGGAGCCAACTGCTGTAAGTCAGAAATTCTGTGTGGATCCCGTGCCCTAGCTTCCTCCTTGCATCGTGCTTTTTCTTCGAGCACGGTTCGTAAGTCGGATGATCTGGGTAACTCCGTTTGTCTGGATCTGGTTTGATGCGAATGTGAGGGCCAATATGTGCTTCCTTCAGTGTATGACCTTTCAAATCTCGTCCTCTCAGACCTGGAGTGATGAGTTCTGGAAGACCAGGATTGAGTATCGCCTGTCCTGAGGCTTCTGCTCTCTCCTTGCGAGGGTGTGGTATTCCTACTACGATTTTCTGAGTGGCGAGGGGGCGTCTTGTTTTTGTGCCCCTCTCCTGTCGCCACTTCTTTTTTCTTCATTTGGCGTTTCAAGGCCTCCATGTCCGCCGCCATCTTTCTTATCAATTCATCTTGCTCTTTCACGCTATCTTCCAGAGTTTGAGGGTCAATCCTCCGCCTTTGCTTGTCAGGACTTTGCGAGCTGGATTGACGGGGCTGTGAGTTCGCCTTCCCCTGGTATCTCTCTTGGGGTTATGTCGCTGGGACTCCAAGTCCGCCATGAGAGGGACAGAAGGTAATCCTTCACGTCTTGCTCCTCCGTCTGGGGTTAGCCCGTCGACGGTGGACTGCGGCAATTCTTCAATGTGTGCCATTGATTGTATAGGGGAGAAGCTTTAATCAAGAGGTTTTGTTCTGTCTGTTATTCCCACAGACGGCGCCAATTGTACGGGAAAGAAATACACCTTCTCATATAATCCTGTTGACTAAGTCCGCGCTCCTCCGTACGACGTCGCTTTGTCACCTGAAAACACAAACGTGAGCTAGCCGGTGGGTGTGTGCCGGAAACCTCTCTGATGCCTAAGTCAGCAAACTTGACAAATAGACAAAGCTCTATGTATTCAGGAAGCAAAATTGTGTGTTACCTCCTCCAAGGTGATGTTTGTGAGCTTTTATAAGTTTCGAGTGGCACAATCCTAGTAGGACTCTTATTTCTCCATGCAGAGTCCTTCTAGGATCCATACTCCTGAAAGATAATGCTTATCCTTCAACACCCCCCTCACTGCTTAAACCAAGTGAGATGGTTTTATCGCGGCCGAACTCCAATACGACCGAGGTAAACATGACTATGTATAGCCGTAGAATGAGTCACAAAGTTGGCCGAACTAACCTTAGTTCGGTTCTTCCTTTAACTTCTCCTTATCTCGGTTCTCTCTTGTTCAATAAATGGCATAGTTAGACCGAACTAGCAAATTGCGACCGGTGTAACTCCAAGGCCGGTTTAACTCAAAGGTACTGCTTAGACTGATCTAACTTCGTTCTTACGTTGGACCGGACTAGCTCCAAAACATTCACCAGACCGGAATAACTCATACGTAACTTGGGCCGGAGTAATTCTTTACCTCTTTTGGGCCGGAGTAACTTTATCTCTCTTGGGCCCTTTTTACCCAGTCCTTCATACTTTGGGCCATAAAGTCCATCTCATAGCTCGGCCCAATTTTCACCAAAATTACCCTCTCAATTATTGTTATTAGTTTGTGTGGATTCAGATACTTGATGCATCTTGCGTTTTCATTTAATTGAAAGAAAATACAGTACGAAGTGGAAGAAAAAAAATTTAAAACCTTTGAAACCTTCATTAGCTACCAGATTAGCTCACTTGTTATTAGAATCTCAAACATCTTCATTTTTTTTTGGGGGGGGGGAGGGTGGTCTTGAACATCAACAAAATTTGCAAAAATTGGAGGGATTTTTTTTCTTTATTATCATTATTTTTTATTGTGGGAACTTTCTAGAGTATCAAATATTTTCTATTTTCAAAATAAGTTTTTGAATTTTTTTTTAAAAATTACAAATTAATTTGACAAACATAAAACTAAAAAAGTTATTTTTGTCTTAAAAAAAGAGAAAATTAAATAAAATGAGTTTTGAGAAAAAAGATTTTGAAACAGGGCTTTTATATTTTTGTGTTGGTGGTGCGTGTAATACCAACATTTCTAGCTGGCATAGTTTTGATTTAATTAATGATTACTTGACAATCAAGCCAAAATAAATATTTTCCTTATAGTTTCCTTTTTTAATATAATAATAATAATTGGGTTTAGGACTTTCATAGTCTTGGTTAGGCATGTGGGTTAGGATGGGTTGAGACTAAAATAATCATGAAAAGATAAACTAAATATTTTAATTCCAGGCTTAAATTTGTCACATTCAAGTCAGAATTATTTTATTTTTCTCTTACAAAAATCAAAAAGGTCAAAAAGTCTATTTCAAACGAAACTATTTTAGTCCCATGCTAAAATAATCAAAAAATTAAAAAGTCAACCCACATCTCAAACGAAACCTTATTTTAAGATTCATGTTAGGAATCTCATGGAATCTTTGAGGATTCATATGATCCAATAATAATTTTTAATATAAAACTATTTTGATTGATTGAATTAATAAAAAAAAAATTAATGAAATTTAGAATTGTTTGTGATTCAAATAATTTTTTTTTTTTTTGTGCACAATCAATCAATTTAAATAATTAATTTTTTATGAAAAAACTATGGTTGTGTTTGCTAAGACTTTGAAAAGTTGATTCCACCACCTTCATCTGAACCGTCTATTTGGATAGCATGTTCAAAAATTCAATCCATATCTATGTTTGAAAACACGTTTATCTGGTCATCCTTCCATACGTCCCCTGGGACATTCGGCCGATTGACTGGAACAGTGTTCTTTTTTTCTTTTTCTTTTTTTGGCACCTGTTATTTTTACATTTTAAAAAAAAAATATTTTTGGAATTTTTTAAAATTTTTTGATGAGCTTTGAATAGAATTTTGGATTGCATGTTTAGTTATGAGTTGTAAATTTTTAAATCAAATATCATATGTCACATCAAAAATTTCAAACTCAATTCAAAACTTATAACCAAACAAATTGTCCACACTCAAATCTGAAAAGTCTAGAAATCTCCTAGATATTGATTTGTGATTATGTAACAATTTTAAGCAGTATATAACAATTCCAATCAAATAATCAAGACAAATCAACACAACGATTTTAACGTGGAAAAACCACAATTGGACACCTCCAACTGTGATTAAAAAACCACGGGCAACAGCCACAAAACAATCCACTAAGAAGATTTAAAGGAATTACACAGGTATACTCTCAATTATCTAGCGAATCCACGCCTAATTGAACTAACCTCTATGTGCATCTTCCAACCACGTCTTCACCTCGGAATTGTCTTTACGATGAGCCACTCCAGAATCCACCGAAGCTTCAGGCTCGAATTCTTCAGAATCCACCGAAGAACAACTCTCTATCTCTCTTGTGTATAACAAACAAAACCTTTGATGTGCTCTCTGTAAACCATGAGTTGAATACTCAATAAAACATCAAAGAAAACTAACAAAATATCCCCAGATATAAACCTTAAGAACCAAAAAGAAGATCTGGAGGAATTAAATAGTTTTAGGAGAAAACCAACTATTTATAGAAAATCCAAAAGTAATCCTAGTTTTGGAAGAAATCCAATTACTTATAGAAATCCAAAAGTAATCCTAGTTTTGGAAGAAAATCAACTTCTTAAAGAAATCCTTGTCAAACGGGATTGCCAATAATAAAACCTAACAATCTCCCCCTCTGGCAATGCCGTGACAAACCACACCTAACAAATAAAATCCTAAACACCCCAACCCATTACAGCCCACAAAACCCAACTTCTTTCTCAAGGTCATGATCTGCAAAACAGTTATTAGTGTCACAATCTCCAAAACAACTATTTAGTCCCACAAAAGTATATGAAAAAGCAATAAACATATGACACAGTTATCTTGAAACATGAGATAGAAAACATGAATAGATGAAAACTAAGACTCATGAAAAACAATTCTCAAATAACAAAAGCAAGATCATAAACCAACCCAAGTCAAGATGAACCAAACTCCCCCTCACTAAAAGCAACCACAAACACTGAAAATAGTGAACAAGAAGAAAACAACAAAAATAATATGGTGGAGCAAGCAAGAAATTTCAAATTAGTACCTTAAAACACACAAGACTATCCAAGAAGCACAATTACTAGTAAACACAATGTGCACAGTCTGTAGAAGATTCCTCATGAAAGAAAGTGATGCATTATGTGAAAAGCATAGATCCCATGAGAAAAGTGTGTGTGTGACTCTTGGAGTTTGACAAACACTAGATTCAATCCTAGTAGTGATCTGATAGTTGGACCTCCGACAAGAGAATCTAAGCACAACAAAGGAAAGTCAAACCACTAGGAATCAAGGGGTATTTGGTGAGTAAAGGCGGAGGCTCCCCCTCAATCAATGAATCTTTTCTTTATTTTTTTATTTTTTTCACATCTTTTTCTTTTCTTTATTATGCACATTTTTTCTTCTTTTTCTTTTTCTTTTTCTTTTGCACACTCATTGGCGGCTGGCACGCTCAAGAGTATGGAAACCGAACTAGAGAAGCATGGATATAATAAGGATGGCCTGGTTGGTGACTCTGAGGTAGCCTTTTCCTCATGGCTGGACTACAAAGAATAGAGGGGAAAGCCATGGAGGTGCAAAAAGATGGAAGGTGGTTAAGAGACTCAACATCACCCATGATATGCTAGTATAGGTCAATTCCTCTAGAAACGCAAAAGATCAATAACAGAAGTCCATAAAAAAATAATCACTAAGGCAGAAGACTCCAAAATTTGCTAATCCAAGAGTGTGTACAGAATGAGACATACTAATTAAAGAACACACACTCCAAAATGAGTAATGACCACAGAAAGCACACATATATTAACATGTAATGGATATTCTCATCAAATCCAATATGCACCAAGGACCACTCAAAAATTTCAAGCTTGCAAAACCATACTAAGAAAATCTTTTTGGGATTTTTTTTTTCAAAAATAAAGCAAGACAAAAAAAAACGAACAAGCACACATTTTTTTTTTTCATTAAAAACAACACACAAAAACCCAAAAGATAAAACAAATAAACAAATTAACACAAGTCAAGTTTTCTCACCCAAACTGCTTTAGTACGAACAAAGTTGTGAGAATTACAGTTCTTGGGTGGTGTCTTGACATTGTGGTTCCTTTCCCCTGCAATAGGAACCCATATCGACATGGTTTCCAACTTCCTATTCATAGGTCTAGGCAAATACACTCTCCCATGCAACTTATAACAATAAGGGCGAATATGACCATGCATACCACAATGATGACAAATAAAAACAGGATGTACAGGGTGTACCTTTTTTTCTTTTACCTTCCAGCACTAGGAAGTTTGAGAAGTCCATTCTCATGTTGAATTTTTTGTTCTCCTTTTCCTTGAGTTCTTATATCATGAGATGTAGATGCACTCTGTTTTTGCTCTTTGTTATCACCAAAGCCAATGCCACTCTTGTCACAACTCATTTGTTGAGACCCAATGATATCCTCCAAAGTCTTTGATCCTTTGTTCCAAAGACCAATGGTAGCCATAGCACACTTGAGCTCTTCCTCTTTCTTGATCAATAGTTCTTCTAAAGCAACTTGTGACATCTCGAGAGATTCAATCTTTTCTTCATCCATGGCATGGGTTTCCAGTAGCTCATTCCTCTTTGTCTCACAAGTCAATAGTTTTGCACAAAGAGCTTGTCGATCATCAGCTATCTTGATGGCATCAATCCTGGCCTCGGAAATCTCCTCCTTAAGTTTGACATTCTCACTTTCATATGCTTTGAGTTTCTTTGTGAGTTTTTCATTTAATTTGAATAAGTTAAGAGACTCCTTATACAACTTTTCATAAGCTTGCTCAAGCTCTTCATCATCACTCTCTGAGGATTCGTCAAGTATGGGTGGTCGAACCATAAAATTTTCCTCGCGAATTGAATCCATTATCACAAATCAAATAAGATCTCGTTCTAAAAGAATTTTTTTAAAAAAAATAGAACGACCTGCTCTGATACCAATTGAAAAGTCTAGAAATCCCCTAGATATTGATTTGTGATTATGTAACAATTTTAAGCAGTATATAACAATCCCAATCAAATAATCAAGACAAATCAACACAACGATTTTAACGTGGAAAAACCACAATTGGACACCTCCAACTGTGATTAAAAAACCACGGGCAACAGCCACAAAACAATCCACTAAGAAGATTTAAAGGAATTACACAAGTATAATCTTAATTACCTAGCGAATCCACACCTAATTGAACCAACCTCTATGTGCCTCTTCCAACCCCGTCTTCACCTCGGAATTGTCTTTACGATGAGCCACTCTAGAATCCACCGAAGCTTCAGGCTCGAATTCTTCAGAATCCACCGAAGAACAACTCTCTATCTCTCTTGTGTATAACAAACAAAACCTTTGATGTACTCTCTTTAAACCATTAGTTGAATACTCAATAAAATATCAAAGAAAACTAACAAAATATCCCCAAATATAAACCTTAAGAACCAAAAAGAAGATCTAGAGGAATTAAATAGTTTTGGGAGAAAACCAACTATTTATAGAAAATCCAAAAGTAATCCTAGTTTTGGAAGAAATCCAATTACTTATAGAATTCCAAAAGTAATCCTAGTTTTGGAAGAAAATCAACTTCTTAAAGAAATCCTTGTTAAACGGGATTGCCAATAATAAAACCTAACAAAATCATAATTCCAAAACTCAAAATACAACTTTATTCTCAAATTATATTTCTAAAACTCTACCAAACGCTATCTTTTATTTTCTTGGTTGGGAATAGTAATTGTGTATGTATCAATTGAATTATACAAAATAGATTTGGGTCTGAAATTTCTCTGAGATGTTTCTCTAGTCATTGCACACTTTACACACTTGATATAGTCAGATAAATTTACTCTCTTGTGTATTTGATTTTCATTGGACACATTACACACTTGCATGTTTATTTCTCTAGCACATTTGATTTTTTTTTTCCTGAAATTTCTGTCATGTTGATCTTTTTTTGCCATCACACACTTGCAATCTGACTTGTATATAAAATTTCTCTCCAAATATAGTCAGAGAAATTTACTTGCATGTTGATTTTTTTTAACACATTTGACTTTCTCTAAAATTTCTTTACAAATGTAGTCAAAGAAATTTACTTGCATGTTGATTTTCTCTAACACCTTTGACTTTATCTGAAATCTCTCTGCAAATGTAAGAGAAATTTACTTTCATATTGATTTTCTCTAACACATTTGAATTTCTTTGCAAATGTAAGAGAAATTTACTTTCATGTGGATTTTCACTTTCATGTTGATTTTCTCTAAAACATTTGACTTTCCCTGAAATTTCTTTACAAATATAGTCAGAAAATTTACTTTCATGTTGATTTCCAACTCAGTGAAATTTTGTCAATTTTTTTTTCCCGAATTTTATATTCATCATGGATCTTGTTTGATAGATTTCAATGAGGGCATTTAAAAAATAATTTTTTGTTAAAAATGAACATCTAAATCAAAAGTTACTGAGTTTTTAAGTTTTCAAAATTTTCAAAAAGTGAAAGATGTTAAATTGAATGTAAAACGCAAGGATATTTTGGTTCAGTAATTTTGGAGAGAACAGGTGCGTATTTTTTAGGAACTTAAGGTAGTATGAAAGTTTGGAATGTCCTTTATATTCTAAAATTGTAATATTAGAGACCTTAAAAAAAATCCCAAAATATTCCAAAATACAATTTAAAACTCGTTTTAAAAATTTATCTTTTAAAACATAACTCAAAACTTAAAACTCATTTCAAAAATTAAACTAAAAGGAAGCCCATCTTTTTTCTTACAAACTCTTGTCCTTAAAAAATTAAGAAAATATTAAATATATGTATATTAAATATATATATATATATATTAAAACATAACAATTGTGTCAACATGGGTGACTACACTAAACCGCTGTCCGCGGTGAATCAAAAAATAAATAAATAGACAGACCACGTTTGACAAGGTCTCTTTTTTTTAAAAAAAAAAAATTATTTTTATGAACATCTTTATATTCGGAAGAGATGAATTAGAGAATGTTGGGAAGTTATTACAAATTGAGCACACGTATAAATAAGTGATTATTGGAATTGACTTGTAACTAAGCAAAGCAGAACAAAAATTTCACAGAGGTGATTGTCCCAGAAGACTGGGTGAGGAAAAATTATTTTTCAGAGAGAAACAGAGCAACAAAACACAATGATACTTCAAACAAACAATTATGCAAGAAGATTATGCTTAATAATAAACCAAAAATTGTAACACAAAACAATACAATACCGTCAAGGCTTGTGTTGGACAAATTTTCCTTAAGGCTTAATTTGCCCCTACCGAGGTGCTCAGGTTATTGGCGCCAACCTCCCAAGATACAACGACTAAAATCCAAGACCACAGCACAACGATCTCAGATATAGCAAACCAAACTTGTGTTGCACTCTCTCTGACTCAAAGACTCTAAAATGAATAATGATAAAGAAAACAGAGTAAAAATTCTAAAACAATCGACGCGACCGTGAATCTAATTTAGATTGTAATTTAATATGAATTTTCTTCTCTACAACAACTTAGGAAGAGTGGGGTATTTATAGACTTGAGATGGTGGTGTAAATAGCCTCAAAACTATTATAATTTTGGCTATCTAACCTCTCGAAGTCATTGGAAACGCAGTGAGAAACATAATATCTTGTACAAAATTCAGCAATAAAGTTACCAGAATTTTGCCTATACCAATTCAAACCTCCATCTAGAATTCTCAAGAAGAAGAGAGAATCCAAATCACAATTGAAATTGAATTTCTATTAGAACACTTCGGAGTTTCTGAACAAAACCAGAGACGAATTCAAATTTGAATTCGTTCAACTACCGTGTTATCGAAGCCTTCTTCGGAGTCAATTTCACATTCACTTGGAAAATGGGTTGAATAATCATATATACGAATGAATCTACACCTGACAATGAATGCATTTCTACCCAGACACACCTCAATCATTGTCCGGAGCCCATCTCAATTTAGGCTCAAAGTGAGCCAAAACACAATGGTTTCACAAACCATTTTTCTAACAATCCCCCATATGAATGGAATTGATGATGACGGATATGCAACATGTAATGCCCTCGAAATAAACTCATAAATCATCTAACAATAGCATGCTTAAACATAAATGAATAAAGCATAAATATATTCCATCAGAGTAGTCTTTACAAAATGTATTACATGTTGACATCAAAAGTAAATGCCCTATGGGCTTACAACTTTCCAAGTCAACACTTGGTTACGAAAAGACAGTACTAACTCTATACAAAGAAAGCCCTTGGCTTGATATACATGTAATACAATCAAAAACACAAAACAGCCCAACATTCTCAAGCCTCCCAAGCTATGTCCTTGGATGTGACATGCTACCTGTACCTGAAAATAATGTCCCATATAGGGTGAGCCACAGCCCAGTAGAAATATACTAAACCAACTATAAACAATGACTAAAATAATAGCATTTGATAGATGGTCCACATTTATATTCCAATTCATGTCATATTACAATTTCATGACAATCATAACCATGTTACACTTCAGTTCCATTTCCATTCAACTTTAAGTTTGAAAACAAGGCTCCGAACCTGGCCAAACAATTTAATGAGATAGTAACTCATCACTAAAATACTTTCAAAAATCATGACGGATACACATCTTGGTGCTGTATAAATAACACATAAAACAACTTTCATATTTCACAGATGATACACATTTTGGTGCTCTATCACTATAGCAAACACATTTCCATACTCCACATATGATACACATTGTAGTGTTGTATCAATGTAAAACAACTTCCGGTTTAGAGGTCCATCCCTTATGTTCCCACTAAACCGTGGAGTCCATCCCCTATCTCCTCCCACACAACACAATGTATATAAACACAGATCATATACACAATCAACCAATACACAAGGTTAATGTATTAATCCAATCGTCATATTCGATGACACATCCCATTGATTAGTTTTAGTTTGCCTAATCATCATGCATTGTTTACAACAATCAAGACTATCCTCCACCGATAGCCCAAAACAGTTATTTCTAAATAGAAAGTAAATGCACCAAATGGATAACATATCAACATTTCGTCTAGGTGAGCGATAAATTAATCCAACTACACCATTTAATTCCATACCTTTCTAATTTGAATATTTCCTATTCAATTTCTCATTTCCCAAAATTAATTATACAAACTAATTAATCAACACAATTAGGGCTTTTTCCCATAATTACAACACCAATCCTAAATAACTCCATTTTTCAAGGTATTACAAACATATAGGTTTTAAACTTGAAAACCCCTCTTTTGGAAATTACATAAAGGCCCCAAACTTTCTCAAAATTATCCAACAAACCCCAACATATCGAAATACTAAAATTCAAAGACAAAGTTCATAAGATGGAGTAGGATATCCCTACCTCGAAGTTAGAACTCAAACGGAGAAGAAGACCAAAACCAAAGTGCTCCAAACTCCAAACTTTTGGGATCAGAACGAAGCCCTTGACGATCAACGCACTTTTTACAAAGACAACAAGGTGGTGGGACACTCTAGCTAGATCAAACCCTAGAGAGAAGGGAGATTCTAGAGAGAGGAGCTCTCAAAATCGATTTTGGGAAAGTAAGAGAAAGAGAGGAAGTGTAAAAGTGATTCAAAAATGCCCAGCTGCCCTCTGATATACACATGACCCGCTCGAGAGGAGAATAGAACGCTCGAGCATAAAGCACAAAAAATTTGGACGCGCTCGAGCGCAAGAAGGCCCACTCGAGCTCCAAGACACAAGAATAAAATACACCCAGCTCGAGCGCGAAAGACCAGTCCGCTCGAGCGTAGATTTTCGTCTCCCAGAACTTTTACCAAAAAGGTACTACCAGCTCGAGCGCCAAAAGGCCCGCTCGAGCTCTACCCGCTCGAGCGCAGGAAACCCGATCGAGCGTAGAAAACACACCTGCAGATGTTTTGCAGCGACACGAAATGCTGGAAGGGTGTAAACCCAGCTCGAGCGCAAGAAGGCCCGCTCGAGCGGACCGTCTAAAAACTGGGCAACAAGGAAATGAAACCAAGGCTCAACCTACCTGTAACAACCCTGCCCAACACATCCTAAAACTCAAACATAAGGAATTAAAGGATGACGGCAAGCTATACAACCACCAACTCCACGGAACCAAAGTCCGGAATGAAACAAATACAGAAAGGGAAAACCGGGATCGCTATAACCTTTCCCCCTTAAAGAATTTCGTCCCCGAAAATAAATATAAGTTTTTCAAAAACAAGATTTTCTCAATTCCCCACATTATTACAATGCGAAATTTAACAACTCGACCCATTACCGGTCACCTCATCTCTTTTCAAGAGGCAATTTACAATATTTTTCCACAACATGCATTATAAATATGCATTCCCTGAAATTTCACAAATTTCAATGCCACTTTCCACAATTTTATATGATATTCAATATTCATGATATATTTCCATTTCTACAATACATTCAACATATGCACTGTTACACTAAACTTCTATAAATCAAAACATATACAATGTTTTACAACTTAAGACATATATAATGCTTTTAAAGTTCAACAATATTACAAAATTACCAATGCATGGTTATACATCCACAAACAAGTCCGGATATTTCTCACGGACCTCTAACTCACGTTCCCAAGTGGCTTCCTCCACTCCGTGATGTTTCCACAAAACCTTTACCAAAGGAATGGTCTTGCCTCGCAAGACTAGGTCCCCCCTATCCAAGACCCGAACCGGTCTCTCCTCATACGAGGCATCCTCATCTACCTCTAAGTCGGTCCAATCCAACACGTGCGATGGATCTAGCTCGTACTTCCGAACAATACTAACATGAAATACGTCATGTACCCTGGACAACTACGGTGGCAAAGCCAAACGATAAGCAACCTCCCCAATCCTCTCAAGGATCTCAAAGGGACCGATAAACTGAGGGGATAACTTCCTACTCTTCCCAAATCTCATCAAACCTCACCTAGGTGATATCTTCAGAAAGACATGGTCACCCGTCTCAAAAGCTAAAGGCCTCCTCCTACGGTCAGCAAAACTCTTTTGACGACTCTGGGCTGTAACAAGCCTCCTACGGATATGTTCGACTTTCTCCGTCGTTTCTCTCACCAATTCTGGGCCCAACAAAGGTGTATCACCCATCTCGGCCCAATAAACTGGAGACCTACAAGGTCGGCCATACAAGGCCTCAAACGGTGCCATACCGATACTTGACTGAAAGCTGTTGTTGTAGGAAAATTCTACCAAAGGTAAGTGCCTCTCCCACGTCCCACTAAAGTCCAGGACACAACCCCGAAGCATATCCTCGAGGATTTGAATAGTACGCTCGGACTGCCCGTCAGTCTGAGGATGATAAGCCGTACTAAAGGTCAACTTAGTGCCCAAGGCACTTTGCAAACTCTGCCACAACCTAGCAGTAAAACGAGGGTCTCTATCTGAGACGATCGTCACTGGGACCCCGTGCAACCTCACTATGTGCCGAATATACAAGTCGGCAAGATGATCTACCGAATCTCTCACGCGCATAGGGATAAAGTGCGCCGACTTAGTCAACCGGTCTACAGCCACCCAAATAGCATCATTACCCCGCTGAGTCCTTGGAAGACCTACAACGAAGTCCATAGTGACATGCTCCCATTTCCATTCGGCAATAGGCAAGGGTTGTAACAAACCCGCTGGCCTCTGATGCTCGGCCTTCACTTGTTGACAAGTAAGGCATTTAGACACAAACACTGCCACATTCTTCTTCATACCCCGCCACCAAAACTGGCGACCCAAATCTCGATACATCTTGGTGCATCCCAGATGCACCGCAAGGCGTGAATGGTGAAACTCTCGGAGTACTTCCTCTCGGCAAGACTCCGGCACAAACAAACGGTCTCGGTATCTTACACTCTGGTCGGGATACACCGTCAAACCCTTCTCAACCTTCCCACTGGAAATCTTCTCTCGAAAAGACTCTACCTCAAAGTCACCTCCCTGTGCCTCTAACACTCGAGTCATAAGTGTAGGCTGCGCAACAACCGAAAACAAGGTCGCAGCCTTAACAGATTCGCCCAAAAGCAAATCAAACTTGCCAAGTGCACCCAACATCTCCCACTCCCGGATGGCTATACAAGCTACATCACTAATGGATTTCCTACTAAGGGCATCGGCCACAACATTGGCCTTTCCTGGGTGATAGTGCAACTCAAAGTCGTAGTCCTCCATGAACTCCATCCACCTCTTCTGCCTCAAATTCATGTCCCTCTGTGGAAACAGGTACTTTAAACTCTTATGGTCCGAGAACACCTCGAATCTCTCACCATAAAGGTAGTGCCTCCAAATCTTTAAGGCAAAAATCACGGCTGCTAATTCAAGGTCATGTGTAGGGTAATTCCTCTCGTGAATTTTCAACTGACGTGAGCCATAAGCTACTACTTTCCCCACTTGCATCAACACACAACCCAAACCCTCTCATGAGGCATCACAGTAAACCACATAACCCAAACCTCTCTCCGAAATAATCAAAACCGGAGCGGTGGTCAATCTAACTTTCAACTCTTGGAACGACTTTTCTCAAGTCTCACTCCATACGAACTTGATCCCTTTCCGCATCAACCTAGTCAACGGCGAAGCTAGCCTGGAGAAATCCTTCACAAACCAGCGATAATACCCAGCTAATCTTAGAAAACTGCGGATCTCAAAAACACTCTTAGGTTGTGCCCAATCCTACACTGCCTCTATCTTGGACGTATCAACAGACACCCCTTCCCCGGAAACCGCATGGCCTAAGAACTTGACTTCCCCTAGCCAGAAATCACACTTCCCAAACTTGGCATACAGCCTATGGGCTCTAAGCAACTCAAGCACTACTCTCAAGTGTTCCTCGTGCTCCTCCTCTGAAGGTGAATAAATCAGAATGTCGTCCACGAAAACGATTACAAAACGATCTAAGAATTCCCAGAAAATTCGGTTCATCAAGTCCATAAAGACTGCCGGTGCATTGGTGAGCCCAAACGGCATCACCAGAAACTTATAGTGGCCATACCGCGTACGGAATGTCGTCTTCAGAATATCCTCCTCCCTGACCCTCAACTGGTGGTAACCCGATCTCAAGTCTATCTTAGAGAAACAACGGGAACCCTTCAACTGGTCAAATAGGTAATCTATATGGGCATAGGGTACTTATTCTTGACCGTAGCCTGATTTAACTTCCGATAGTCGATACGAAGTCTCAAGGCACCATCTTTCTTTTTAGCAAAGAGGGCCGGTGCTCCCCATGGCGAAACGCTAGGGCGGATGAAGCCCTTATCTAGCAATTCCTGGAGCTGAATCTTTAACTCACTCAACTCGGCTGGGACAAAACGATAAGGTGCCATAGAGATCGGTGCCGTGCCAAGCACTAAATCAATAGAGAACTCGATCTCTCAGTGAGGTGGCAAACTAACGAGATCCTCGGGAAAAACATCTGAATACTCACAAACCACTCTCGGTAATACAATCTGGGTCTCATCACACTCACTACTCAAAAGGCTAGCAAGTAGACCACTAAGCTCACTCTGCCCTCGCGGATCATACACCGGTGGCAACACACTACCAACCCGATCTCCCAAGAAATGGAACCACTCCCCGCTCAAGGTACATATTGTAACCCTCTGGCGGTAACAATCGATAGCAACCCGGTATGACGATAGCCAGTCCATACCCAAAATAACATCAAAACCCTTCATGGGCATAACTACAAAAGGAACAGAAGCCTACGATCAGCGACCTCTATATCACAACCTCTACAACCTTCTTTCAAAATCAATTCAACCCCAACAGGTGATACAACACATATAGGAGATGCTAATTGTGCCAACTCCAACTCCAAAATAGATGCAAATGCACCAGATACAAAGGAATGTGATGCACCCGTATCAATCAACACACTAGCAACCGAGTTGCAAAACAGAAAAGTACCTCTCACAATTGATGGAGCCGGTATTAGGTCCTGCGCGGTAACAGCATACACACGCCCTGTGGGCCCCTAATCCACCTGCTCACCCCTCGGAGCATACGACTGCTGCACAGACTGGGACGACGAAGCTCCCGGATTGGCCCTCGAGGCCTGCACAGACTGAGCTGGCTGAAAACCCTACGTCTGCCTAGAACCAGACGCGCCCAAAGTGGCACTCAACTGTGGGCAAAACCTCTTCAGGTGCCCAGGCTGACCACACTGATAACAAGACAAGGGCTGGTCCTTGCCCAGACTCTGGCTATGCGGTCTAGCTGAAGATGAAGCAGCTCTCTGACCTCCTCCTCTCTGTGGGCAAACCGAAACTTTGTGGCCCAGCTGACCACACTTGTAACAGGTAAAACCTCCCTGATTGCCTCTTCCCGAGCCTGCACTCGGCACTGGAAAAGTCAATCTAGCAACACCAATCTGAGACTGCTGAGGGTTAGCACCCTTCTGTCTCCTGCCATCCCCCTGACCTTCCTGGCTCCTCTTGGAGCCTCTCTGTCCCTCCTCCTCCTACATCATGATCTCCATATGGGCTGCAGCATTAACCAAGCGCCCATAGTCTCGGGTTATAGAACCCCCAACTCTCATCTTGAGGCTGCACCTCAACTTTTTCTCAAACTCAATGAAACGGCGTTCCTCGGACGCCACAAGTTCAGGTGCAAACTTGGACAGACTAGTAAAAGCAGCCTCAAACTCGGCCACTGAAGAACTCAACTGCAAAAGCTGGCAAAACTGGCCTCTCAACTTCTCCCTGACAGCTAGAGATAAGAACTTCTCCTGGAAAGCATTCACAAAAGCCTCCCAAGTGCCATCAATACGACCCTTCACAAACTTCAACCACTGACCCGCATCCCTTTAAGCTGGAAAGATGCCAAGGTCACTTTCAATGCTCCGTCCTCGATGCCTAGCATCTCGAACGTCTTACTCATCTGCTCCAGCCATTCATCCGCCTTAAGTGGCTCATTCGGGTCCCGTACAAACTCACCTGGATTAGACCGGAAAAACTCCCTCTTCAAGAAGGAAGGCCCTGCCTCAACAACTTGGGCCTGCACTGGAGCCTGAACTGGATTCTCAACTCTGAGAATACCCATAGTGTAACGCCCTCAAAATAATAACAATAAACCCATCAGATAAGACATGAATTTACATTTAAACTAACCGCATTCCTTTCATTCATTAGAATTCCAAGACATAAGTATTACATGTTAACCTCATAACAAAATGCCCTACGGGCTTACAGCTTTCCAAGTTAACACTTGGTTACAACAAAGAGTTCTAACTCGTTTACACATTAAGCCCTTGGCTTGAAATTACATGTAATACATCAACAGTAAAACGACAAAACTATGTCCGCCACTAGCCTCCCAGCTATGTCCTTGGAGGTGGCATGCTTCCTGTACCTGAAAATGATATTCCCATATAGGGTGAGCCACAGCCCAGTAGAAATACACTAAACCAACCATGGACAATGACTAAAACATTAGCAATTGATAGTTGGTCAACACTGATTCAATCACATAAATTTCATATTTATGTCTTACAACTTATGAGTCTAAGTTACCTTTCATTTTCCCTTTTTCAACAGATAAGCATGTCAGCTCTATCATCATTTCAACAGATATGTATAAAAACTATATCTCACATTCAGATAAGCATAAAAGCTATATCCACATTCTCAACAGATATGTATATCAACAATATCCACAGATAAGCATACAAGCTGTATCCACATTCTACAACAGATATGTATATCAACAATATCCACAGATAAGCATACAAGCTGTATCCACACTTCACTTCACAAAGATAAGCATATGAGCTCTATCTTCACTTCTCTAGACAAGCATATGAGCTCTGTCTACGGAGTACATCCCCTATCTCCTCCAAATACCTATCCGGTTTAGAGGTCCATCCCCTATCTTCCCCTAAACCGCGGAGTACATCCCCTATCTCCTCCTCTACACATAACGTATATAAACACACTGGTTCTATATACAATCACACAATACAAACAATTAATGTATTCTAGCAACTGTCAAGTTCCATAACACATTCCATTGATTAGTTTCAGTTTGCCTAATCAATATACATTGTCTACAACAATCTCGACTATCCTTCACCGATAGCCCCAAGCAGTTATTTCTAAAACAGAAATTAAATGCGCAAATGGATATTCAATCAACATTTCATTTCCTCATTTCTCACCAATTAATTATCCCAATTAATTAAACATTGTAATTAGGCCATTTTCCATAATTACCGTTTCAACCCTTAGGTCCCATTTTCATCAATGATTCAACAATCATTCCGTTTTTCTATGCCAAACATTCATCTAGGTTTATTATGAATAAAACCCCAACCTTTGTAAAATTACACAAAAGCCCCAAACCTTTACAAGATTACCAAACCAAGCCCAACATCTCAAAATACCAAAATTTAAAGACAAAACCCATAGAGAGGAGTAGGTTATCCCTACCTCAAATTCGGAGTCCCAAAGGAGATGAAGACCAAAACCAAAATGCTCCAAAACCCGAGATTTTCAGATTAAAATGAAGCCCTCGACGATCAACAACCTTTTTGTAAAGGCCAAAGGTGAGTAAATCACTCCTACTAGATCAAAACCTAGAGAGAAGGTAGAGTCTAGAGTGAAAGGCTCAACAATGGTGATTTTGGAAAAGTAAGAGAGAGAAGAGAAAGTGAAAAAGTGATTTGAAAAGTCACAATTTCGGGACTTAAACCCAGTCTTACGCTCGAGCGTAAAACACCCCGCTCGAGCGTACACTCACAGACTTCCGCTCGAGCTGCCAACCTCCCGCTCGAGCGCAGAATGCACTCGCCCAGTACTTTTGCAGAACCAGGCCTCCGCTCGAGCTCCCAACCCTACGCTCGAGCTCACAACACTGCACAACAAGATACTGGATGGATGTAATCTACGCTCGAGCGCCAAAACCTCCGCTCGAGCGTACAGGCCAAAAATCTGGGCAACTAGTTTTGGTTTCTAAACTCAACCAACCTGTAACAAACCCGCTCAACACATCCTATAACTCAAATACAAAGTAAGAAAGGATGTAAACAAGATAATAAGCAACTACCAACATCCACGGACACATGTCCGGATCACTATACAACAAGGGTAAACCCGGGATCGCTATAACCTCCCCCCCTTAAAGAATTTCGTCCCCGAAATTTAAACACAAGTTTTCAAAAAAAAAACAAGTTCTCTTCCATTTTAAACAATGTTACATTTTAACATTCAACAATTCGACCCATTACCGGTCATCCCATCCCTTTAACAAGAGACATATCACAATATGTAAACAACATATGTATTATTAACATGCACCAACATTATGCACTAACTTTCCAATGTCAACAATATATTCAACATATATAGTGTTACATTCAACTTCCATATGAGGCAAGTTCCAAAACATACTACCAATAGTCAAAACATTCTCAATGTTTCACAACTTAAGACATATATAAAGGCTCTTAAGTTCAACAAAACGTAAAATTTAAATATAAGATCACACATCAACAAACAAGTCCGGATATTTCTCACGGACTTCCAACTCACGTTCCCAAGTGGCTTCCTCCACTCCGTGATGTTTCCACAAGACTTTCACCAAAGGAATGGTCTTACCACGCAGGACCTGATCCCGCTTATCCAAGACCCGAACCGGTCTCTCCTCATACGAGGCATCCTCATCTACCTCTAAATCGGTCCAATCCAGCACATGTGATGGATCTGGCTCATACTTCCGAAGCATACTCACATGAAACACGTCATGCACTCCGGACAACTGCGGCGGTAAGGCTAACCGATAAGCAACTTCGCCAATCCTCTCAAGGATCTCAAAAGGACCAATAAACCGAGGGGATAATTTCCCACTCTTCCCAAACCTCATCAGGCCTCGCCTAGGTGATATTTTCAGAAAGACATGATCACCTACCTCAAACGCCAAAGGCCTCCTCCTACGGTCGGCATAACTCTTTTGTCGACTCTGGGCTGTAACAAGCCTCCTACGGATAAGCTCAACTTTCTCCGTCGTCTCCCTAACCAACTCCGGACCCCACAAAGGTGCATCACCCACCTCGGCCCAACAAACTGGAGACCTACACGGTCGGCCATACAAGGCCTCAAACGGTGCCATACCGATGCTAGACTGAAAACTGTTGTTGTAGGCAAACTCTACCAATGGCAAGTGCCTCTCCCACGTCCCACTGAAATCAAGGACACAACCCCGAAGCATATCCTCGAGGATCTGAATAGTACGCTCGGACTGCCCGTCAGTCTGAGGATGATAAGCCGTACTAAAGGTCAACTTAGTGCCCAAGGCACTCTGCAAACTCTGCCACAACCTAGCAGTAAAACGAGGATCTCTATCTGAGACGATCGTCACTGGGACCCCGTGCAATCGCACTACGTCCCGAATATACAAATCGGCAAGATGATCTACCGAATCTCTCATGCGCATAGGAATAAAGTGCGCCGACTTAGTCAACCGGTCTACAACCACCCAAATAGCATCACCACCCCGCTGAGTCCTCGGAAGACCTACAACGAAGTCCATAGTGACATGCTCCCACTTCCACTCGGCAATAGGCAAGGGTTGCAACAAACCCGCTGGCCTCTGATGCTCGGCCTTCACTTGCTGGCAAGTAAGGCACTTCGATACGAAAACAGCCACATCTCTCTTCATACCCCGCCACCAAAACTGGCGACCCAAATCCCGATACATCTTAGTACCTCCCGGATGCACCGCAAGGCGCGAATGGTGAAACTCTCGGAGTACTTCCTCACGGCAAGCCTCCGGTACAAACAAACGGTCTCGGTATCTCACACTCAGGTCGGGATACACCGTCAAACCCTTCTCAACTTTCCCATTGGGGATCTTCTCTCGGAGGGATTCTACCTCAAGGTCACCTCTCTGTGCCTCTAACACTCTAGTCACAAGTGTAGGTTGCGCAACAACAGAAAACAAGGCCGCAGCCTCCACAGATTCACCCAGTAGCAAATCAAACTCGCCAAGTGCCCCCAACATCTCCCATTCCCGGATGGCTATACAAGCTACATCACTAATGGTCTTCCTACTAAGGGCATCGGCCACAACATTGGCCTTTCCCGGATGATAATGCAACTCAAAATCATAATCCTCGATGAACTCCATCCACCTCCTCTGCCTCAGATTCAAGTCTCTCTGTGTAAACAGATACTTCAAACTCTTATGATCCGAGAATACCTCGAATCTCTCACCATAAAGGTAGTGCCTCCAGATTTTCAAGGCAAAGATCACAGCTGCTAACTCTAGGTCATGTGTGGGGTAATTCTTCTCGTGTATTTTCAACTGACGTGAGCCATAAGCTACCACTTTCCCCTCTTGCATCAACACACAACCCAAACCCTCTCGTGAGGCATCACAATAAACCGCATAACCCAACCCTCTCTTCGGAATAATCAACACCGGAGCGGTGGTCAATCTAATTTTCAACTCTTGGAATGACCTTTCACAAGTCTCACTCCACACAAACTTGACTCCCTTCCGAGTCAGCCTAGTCAACGGTGACGCTAACCTGGAGAAATCTTTCACAAACCGACGGTAATACCCAGCTAATCCCAGAAAACTGCGGATCTCAAATACACTCTTAGGCTGTGCCCAATCTTGCACTGCCTCAACCTTGGATGTATCAACAGACACCCCTTCCCCGGATACCACATGGCCTAAGAACTTGACTTCCCCCAGCCAGAACTCACACTTCCCAAACTTGGCATACAGCCTATGGGCTCTAAGTAATTCAAGCACCACTCTCAAGTGTTCCTCGTGCTCCTCCTTAGATGACGAATAGATAAGGATATCGTCCACAAAGACAACCACAAATCGATCTAAGAACTCCCGGAAAATCCGGTTCATCAAGTCCATAAAGACTGCCGGTGCATTGGTAAGTCCGAATGGCATCACCAAAAACTCGTAATGGCCATACCGCGTACGGAATGCCGTCTTAGGAATGTCTATCTCCCTGACCCTCAACTGATGGTAACCCGATCTCAAGTCTATCTTAGAGAAACAACGGGAACCCTTCAACTGGTCAAACAAATCATCTATACGGGGCATAGGGTACTTATTCTTAACCGTAGCCCGATTCAACTTCCGGTAGTCTATACACAATCTCAAGGCACCATCTTTCTTTTTAACAAAGAGTGCCGGTGCTCCCCACGGTGAAACACTAGGGCGAACAAAGCCCTTATCGAGCAATTCCTGGAGCTGAACTTTCAACTCAACCAACTCTGCTGGAGCAAAACGGTAAGGTGCCATAGAAATCGGCGCCGTACCAGGCACTAAATCAATAGAGAATTCTATCTCTCGGTGAGGTGGCAAACTAACAAGATCTTCGGGAAAAACATCCGAATACTCACAAACCACCCTTGGCAATACATGCTGGGTCTCACCACTCCCACCACTCTCAAAGCTAGCAAGTAGACTACTAAGCTCACTTCGCCCTCGCGAATCATACCCCGGTGGCAAAACACTACCAACCCGGTCTCCCAAGAAATGGAACCACTCCCCGCTCAAGGTACACAATGTAACCCTCTGGCGGTAGCAATCAATAACAGCCCGGTATGACGATAACCAGTCCATACCCAAAATAACATCAAAACCCTTCATGGGCATGACAACAAACGAAAAAGGAAGCCTATAGTCGGCGACCTCTATATCACATCCTCTAACACCCTGTTTCAGAATCAACTCACCACCCAAAGGCGATACCACACAAATAGGAGATGCTAACTGTGCTAACTCCAATTCCAAAACAGATGCAAATGCAGCAGATACAAAAGAATGAGATGCACCCGTGTCTATCAACACATTAGCAACTGAGTTGCAAAACAGAAAAGTACCTCTCACTACTGATGGAGCCGGTACTAAATCCTGCGCGGTAACAGCATACACGCGCCCCGTAGGCCCCTGGTCTACCTGCTCACCTCTCGGAGCAAAAGACTGCTGCACAGACTGGGATGACGAAGCTCCCGGATTGGCCCTCGAGGCCTGCACAGACTGAGCTGGCTGAAAACCCTGCGTCTGCCTAGAACCAGACGCTCCCGAAGTGGCACTCAACTGTGGGCAAAACCTCTTCATGTGCCCAGGTTGTCCACACTGATAACAAATCAAGAGCTGCCCCCTGCCCAAACTCTGACTCGACGATCTAGCTGAAGAAGAAGCAGCTTTCTGACCCCCACCCTTCTGCGGGCAAACAGAAACCTTGTGACCCAGCTGGCCACACTTGTAACAAGTGAATTCTCCCTGACTGCCTCTCCCTGAGCGTACACTAGGCACTGGAAAGGTCGATCTAGAGACTGCACCCTGAGACTGCTGAGGGTTAGAACCCCTCTGCCTCCTGCCATCACTCTGACTATCCTGGCTACTCTTGGAGCCTCTCTGACTCTCATCCTCCTCCTGCATCATAAGCTCCATATGAGCTGCAGCATCCACTAGGTGTCTATACTCTCGAATATAAGACCCACCAATTCTCAACTTGAGGCCCCGCCTCAACTTCCGCTCAAACTCATAGCAACGGCGTTCCTCAGACGCCACCAGTTCAGGTGCAAACCTAGACAGACTGGTAAAAGTAGCCTCAAACTCGGCCACAGACAAGCCCTGCTGATTAAGACGGCTAAACTGATCCCTCAGCTTCTCCCTAGCTGCTGCTGATAAAAACCTCTCCTGAAAAGCATTCACAAATGCCTCCCAAGTACCACCAACACGAGCCTTCTCGTACTTCCACCATTGACCCGCATCTCCCTTCAGTTGAAAGGATGCCAAGGTCACTTTCAGTGCTCCGTCCTCGATGCCAAGCATCTCAAACGTCTTCGTTGTCTGTTCGAGCCATTCATCTGCCTTAAGCGGCTCTTTAGGATCCCCGATAAACTCGTCCGGATTACACCGAAAGAACTCCCTCTTCAAGAAGGAAGGCCCTGCCTCAGCTGCCTGATTCCCAGCTCTAAGAATACCTAAAGCTCCTGCTATCTCTCTGGCCAAGGCACCCATAGCCTGCTGACCCACTGGCTCGGCCACATTGGCCTGCCCAACTCCCTCCTGCACTGCCGGAATCTCACCCTGTAACGGTACTTCCTGCCTCGCAGGTCTACCACGCCTAGCACCTCTTCCTCGTCCTGACATCCTAATAAAGGCAACACAGAACGTTAGCACATTCATAAATGTGCCGAAACTAAACACTCACGTCCTAATGCCTGGACAACTTTAATTCACTCCACATAAGCACATAACACATAAGCACTTACGAATTTCATTTCCGGATAATAATAGTCCCGAGGCGTTACTAGAGTTCCGGTTAGAAACAGCATTGATCAAGTGCCTTTCCAACAAGACTCCCAGAAACTCAAGGATCCAATCAATATCCCAGAAATTAAATCCCATACCCACATAGTCACATAAACATGTTATCACTTAAGCACATACCATATGATACCACATTTAAGTCTCTATCAAGCGAGACAAACCCATTGTGATACTAATCACTTCCCACGTACCCAAAGTATTCGAACCCGGTACGCTCTGATACCAAGTTGTAACGCCCTCAAAATAATAACAATAAACCCATCAGATAAGACATGAATTTACATTTAAACTAACCGCATTCCTTTCATTCATTAGAATTCCAAGACATAAGTATTACATGTTAACCTCATAACAAAATGCCCTACGGGCTTACAGCTTTCCAAGTTAACACTTGGTTACAACAAAGAGTTCTAACTCGTTTACACATTAAGCCCTTGGCTTGAAATTACATGTAATACATCAACAGTAAAACGACAAAACTATGTCCGCCACTAGCCTCCCAGCTATGTCCTTGGAGGTGGCATGCTTCCTGTACCTGAAAATGATATTCCCATATAGGGTGAGCCACAGCCCAGTAGAAATACACTAAACCAACCATGGACAATGACTAAAACATTAGCAATTGATAGTTGGTCAACACTGATTCAATCACATAAATTTCATATTTATGTCTTACAACTTATGAGTCTAAGTTACCTTTCATTTTCCCTTTTTCAACAGATAAGCATGTCAGCTCTATCATCATTTCAACAGATATGTATAAAAACTATATCTCACATTCAGATAAGCATAAAAGCTATATCCACATTCTCAACAGATATGTATATCAACAATATCCACAGATAAGCATACAAGCTGTATCCACATTCTACAACAGATATGTATATCAACAATATCCACAGATAAGCATACAAGCTGTATCCACACTTCACTTCACAAAGATAAGCATATGAGCTCTATCTTCACTTCTCTAGACAAGCATATGAGCTCTGTCTACGGAGTACATCCCCTATCTCCTCCAAATACCTATCCGGTTTAGAGGTCCATCCCCTATCTTCCCCTAAACCGCGGAGTACATCCCCTATCTCCTCCTCTACACATAACGTATATAAACACACTGGTTCTATATACAATCACACAATACAAACAATTAATGTATTCTAGCAACTGTCAAGTTCCATAACACATTCCATTGATTAGTTTCAGTTTGCCTAATCAATATACATTGTCTACAACAATCTCGACTATCCTTCACCGATAGCCCCAAGCAGTTATTTCTAAAACAGAAATTAAATGCGCAAATGGATATTCAATCAACATTTCATTTCCTCATTTCTCACCAATTAATTATCCCAATTAATTAAACATTGTAATTAGGCCATTTTCCATAATTACCGTTTCAACCCTTAGGTCCCATTTTCATCAATGATTCAACAATCATTCCGTTTTTCTATGCCAAACATGCATCTAGGTTTATTATGAATAAAACCCCAACCTTTGTAAAATTACACAAAAGCCCCAAACCTTTACAAGATTACCAAACCAAGCCCAACATCTCAAAATACCAAAATTTAAAGACAAAACCCATAGAGAGGAGTAGGTTATCCCTACCTCAAATTCGGAGTCCCAAAGGAGATGAAGACCAAAACCAAAATGCTCCAAAACCCGAGATTTTCAGATTAAAATGAAGCCCTCGACGATCAACAACCTTTTTGTAAAGGCCAAAGGTGAGTAAATCACTCCTACTAGATCAAAACCTAGAGAGAAGGTAGAGTCTAGAGTGAAAGGCTCAACAATGGTGATTTTGGAAAAGTAAGAGAGAGAAGAGAAAGTGAAAAAGTGATTTGAAAAGTCACAATTTCGGGACTTAAACCCAGTCTTACGCTCGAGCGTAAAACACCCCGCTCGAGCGTACACTCACAGACTTCCGCTCGAGCTGCCAACCTCCCGCTCGAGCGCAGAATGCACTCGCCCAGTACTTTTGCAGAACCAGGCCTCCGCTCGAGCTCCCAACCCTACGCTCGAGCTCACAACACTGCACAACAAGATACTGGATGGATGTAATCTACGCTCGAGCGCCAAAACCTCCGCTCGAGCGTACAGGCCAAAAATCTGGGCAACTAGTTTTGGTTTCTAAACTCAACCAACCTGTAACAAACCCGCTCAACACATCCTATAACTCAAATACAAAGTAAGAAAGGATGTAAACAAGATAATAAGCAACTACCAACATCCACGGACACATGTCCGGATCACTATACAACAAGGGTAAACCCGGGATCGCTATACATAGACTCCCTCAAAGCATCGGCTATCCCTCGGGCTAAAGCGCCCATAGCTTCCTGACCTGCTGGCTCAGCCACATTGGCCTAGCCAACCCCCTTCTGCTATGCCGGAATATCATCCGGTAAAGGCATCTCCTGCCTACCACGTCTACCACCTCTTCCTCGTCCTGACATCCTAATAAAGGTAACGAAGAACATTAGCATATTCATAAATGTGGCAAAACTAAACACTCGCGTCCTAATACATGGACAACTGTAATTCACTCCACGTAAGCACATAAACACATAAGCACTTACGAATTTCATTTCCAGATAATGATAGTCCCGAGGCATTACTAGAGTTCTGGTTAGAAACAACATTGATCAAGTGCTTTTCCAACAAGACTCATAGAAACCCAAGGGTCTAATCAACATCCTAGAAACTAAATCCCATACCCACATAGTCACATAAACATGTTATCTAATAAACACATAATGTCACACATAGGTCTCTGACAAACGAGACAAACCCATTGTGATACTTATCACTTCCCACGTACCCAAAGTATTCGAACTCGGTACGCTCTGATACCAAGTTGTAATGCCCTCGAAATAAACTCATAAATCATCTAACAATAGCATGCTTAAACATAAATGAATAAAGCATAAATATATTCCATCAGAGTAGTCTTTACAAAATGTATTACATGTTGACATCAAAAGTAAATGCCCTATGGGCTTACAACTTTCCAAGTCAACACTTGGTTACAAAAAGATAGTACTAACTCTATACAAAGAAAGCCCTTGGCTTGTTATACATGTAATACAATCAAAAACACAAAACAGCCCAACGTTCTCAAGCCTCCCAAGCTATGTCCTTGGATGTGGCATTCTACCCGTACCTGAAAATAATGTCCCATATAGGGTGAGCCACAGCCTAGTAGAAATATACTAAACCAACTATAACCAATGACTAAAATAATAGCATTTGATAGATGGTCCACATTTATATTCCAATTCATGTCATATTACAATTTCATGACAATCACAACCATGGTACACTTCAGTTTCCATTTTCATTCAACTTTAAGTTTGAAAACAAGGCTCAGAACCTGGCCAAACAATTTAATGAGATAGTAACTCATCACTAAAATCCTTTCAAAAATCATGACGGATACACATCTTGGTGCTGTATCAATAACACATAAAACCACTTTCATATTTCACAGATGATACACATTTTGGTGCTGTATCACTATAGCAAACACACTTCCATACTCCACATATGATACACATTGTAGTGCTGTATCAATGTAAAACAACTTCCGGTTTAGAGGTCCATCCCCTATCTTCCCCTAAACCATGGAGTCCATCCCCTATCTCCTCCCACACAACACAATGTATATAAACACAGATCATATACACAATCAATCAATACACAAGGGCAATGTATTAATCCAATCGTCATATTCGATGACACATCCCATTGATTAGTTTTAGTTTGCCTAATCATCATGCATTGTCTACAACAATCAAGACTATCCTCCATCAATAGCCTAAAGCAGTTATTTCTAAACAGAAAGTAAATGCACCAAATGGATAACATATCAACATTTCATCTAGGTGAGTGATAAATTAATCTAACTACACCCTTTAATTCAATACCTTTCCAATTTGAATATTTCCTATTCAATTACTCATTTCCCAAAATTAATTATACAAACTAATTAATCCACACAATTAGGGCTTTTTCCCATAATTACAACACCAATCCTAAGGTTCCACTTTCACCAACAAATAACTCCATTTTTTAAGGTATTACAAACATATAGGTTTTAAACTTGAAAACCCCTCTTTTGGAAATTACATAAAGGCCCCAAACTTTCTCAAAATTACCCAACAAACCCCAACATATCGAAATACTAAAATTCAAAGACAAAGTTCATAAGATGGAGTAGGATATCCCTACCTCGAAGTTAGAACTCAAATGGAGAAGAAGACCAAAACCAAAGTGCTCCAAACTCCAAACTTTTTGGGTCAAAACGAAGCCCTCGACGATCAACGTACTTTTTACAAAGACAACAAGGTGGTGGAACACTAGCTAGATCAAACCCTAGAGAGAAGGGAGATTCTAGAGAGAGGAACTCTCAAAATCGATTTTGGGAAAGTAAGAGAGAGAGAGGAAATGTAAAAAGTGATTCAAAAATGCCCAGCTGCCCTCTGATATACGCATGACCCGCTCGAGCGGAGAATAGAACGCTTGAGCGCAAAGCACAAAAAATCTGGACACGCTCGAGCGCAAGAAGGCCCACTCGAGCTCCAAGACACAAGAATAAAATACACCCGCTCGAGCACGAAAGACCAGTCCGCTCGAGCATAGATTTTCGTCTCCCAAAACTTTTACCAAAAAGGTACTACCAGCTCGAGTTCCAAAAGGCCCGCTCAAGCGCAGGAAACCCGCTCGAGCGTAGAAAACACACCTGTAGATGTTTTCCAGGGACACGAAATGCTGGAAGGGTGTAAACCCCGCTCGAGTGCAAGTAGATCCACTCGAGCGGACCACCTAAAAACTGGGCAACAAGGAAATGAAACCAGGGCTCAACCTACCTGTAACAACCCTGCCCAACACATCTTAAAACTCAAACATAAGGAATTAGAGGATGACGACAAGCTATACAACCACCAACTCCACGGAACCAAAGTCCAGAATGAAACAAATACAGAAAGGGAAAATCGGGATTACTATACAACAACATGCAGACTAAGAGAGCGTATATAAAGGTAACACACCGCATCGAGATAGGTAGCTTTTGGCTTTTAAACCTTCCCTAGTGAAAACCTTTTCAGACATATTGGCTAACAAGTAGACGTGATGCCTTGAACTGTTAAGCTGTTTGTGTATACCAAGACAATAGACTACACACATTGTATCACCAACAAAGCTTAGTTCTCACGGTTGTGTTTATTATAGCCCTGAACAATGCTTGGTATTCGTGAGTGCTCTAGAGAATTTAGCCTTATCAATTCTCATAGAACTAGCCCAGTTCACACTCATATGGGTGACCTCGCTTATAAGAAATATCTTGCTATACCCCAACTTGTATATTCAAGTTATAAGAGTCATTAAGGGCAAAGCTCACCATACAAACGCTGCAAGTATCACTTTTCTTATCAAAAAAATGGGTAGGAGATAATCTCTAGGTATGAGATAATTTCTTTTACTGATACGGGAGTCATCCACAATTCGATTGTCCCCTTGAACTTAGATTTTGGGATCTCCAGTCAGCTAAGTTGGTTGCCATAATGGTGACTTTAAATAATAAGCTTAAATGATAAATAATACAACTACTTTCTGGCTAGCCTTTTAGTTAATGGATCCTCTGACTTTATACACTCAACGGAAATAATTCCATGTGAAAGTAATTGTCTAACGGTATTGTGTCTTCAACGAATATGTCTAGACTTTCCATTATACATCACACTTTGTGCCCATCCTATTTCTGTTTCGCTATTACAGTGAAAGCATACAGTTAGCACAGTTTTAGGTCACCTTGCAATCACTTCTAGGACATTTCGAAGCCACTCTACTTCTTCTCTAATTTTATCCAACACGGTAAACTCAGATTCCACTGTAGACTTTTCTATGCATGTCTGTTTGGATAATTTCCAAGAGATTGCATTGCCTCCCAAGGTAAAGACATATCCACTCATGGATTTTTAGTCTTTCATATCTAATATCCTATTTGCATCATTATACCCTTCTAGTACTGCTGAATATCAAGTATATTGTAAGCCATATCTTTTGGTATGTTGTAGACATCTAAGCTTCCTCACTATAGCTTTCTAGTGCTCTTTCCCTAGATTACTTGTATGCCTACTTAACTTGCTTACGGCGTAAGCAATATTAGACCGAGTGCAATTCGTAAAGTATATCAAGCTTTCAATAATATGGGAGTACTCTAATTGTGTTAAGCTTTCACCTGTATTCTTCAGTAAATGAAGACCCATCGCAACGAGTGTTTTTAGCAAGACGATTGTCATGGTCACCAAATTTCTTCAGAATCTTCTCAACATTGAGACTAAGATAAAGCATATATGTTATGAGTTTTTTTGTAATCTTCATTCCAAGAATTACATCTACAACTCCTAAGTCCTTCATGTCAAACCTTTTGTTTAACATCATCTTTGTGGACTTTATCATGTCATTATTACTCTCAATAATAAGCATGTCATCATAAAGATAAACTATGACATAGTCTCCGTCTATTTTTTCATGTAGACGCCCTTGTCACATTCGTTTATCTTAAACCCATCCAAAATCATGGCTTGATCAAATTTCTTATGACATTGCTTTGGTGCTTGTTTCAACCTATAAAGAGATTTTACATGCTTATAGACTTTGTTCTCTTGGCTTGGAACTACAAACCCCTCGGGTTGTTCCATATAGATCTTTTCATCTAAGTTGCCATTTAAAAAGTTGTCTTACCATCCATTTGATGTATCTCCAAATTATACAACATCGCAATTGCTATTAGCATGTGAATGGATGTTATTCTTGTAATAAGGAAATATGTATCAAAATAATCTTTTGCCGATACCCCTTGACTACAAATCTCGCTTTATACTTGTCAATTGAACTATTTGTTTTCATTTTTCTCTTGAATGTCTATTTATATCCAAGTGGTTTACATCCCAAAAGGAGATCAATTAATTCTCAAGTATGATTTTGCATAATGGATTCAATTTCACTATTAATAGCCTCTTTCTACAAAGGTGCTTCAGGACCTGATATCACTTCCTGAAAGCTTTAAGGCTCATTTTCTAATAAATACGTTAGAAAATCAAGACCAAAGGATTTTGAAGTTCTAGCCCTCTTACTCTGTCTAGGTTCATTTTCCTCTTGATGTTCTTGGTCCTCACCGTTACTCATAACAGCATCATAAGTCCTCTTGATAGAGCTTATGTTTTCAACTTTCGGAGTCATAGACTCTACAACTATTTTCAAAGGAAATATATGTTCAAAGAACATTACATTCCTTGACTCAATAATAGTATTCTTATGCATATCAGGATTTTCAGATTTATAAATCCGAAATCGATATGCACTCCTATTATTCACATAATAGTGTTCAATCAACGGTTTTTGATCCAATCTTAGTCATCTTTGGACTAGGGATCGCCACTTTTGCCAAACACTCCCACATTTTGTAGGTAGGCTTCCAATATTTCCACAACTCATATGGTATTTGACTTGTCTTCTTGTGGGGTATTCTATTTAAAATAAAATTTGCTGATAGAACTGCCTCCTCCCATAAGTTCTAAGGTAAACCCGAACTTATCAACATGGCATTCATCATCTCTTTAGAGTGTAGTTCTTTCTCTCAACCACTCCATTTAATTGAAGAGAATAAGGTGCAGTAGTTTGATGAATAATTTCGAATTGAAAACACACTTTCTCAAATAGACCATTATATTCATCACTTCTAACAACCTTAATTCTCTTTCCAAGTTGGTTTCCAATCTCAACTTTGTATTGCTTGAAAGCGTCTAAAGCTTCATTTTTTACTTCTCAGCAAGTAAACATAACAATACTACATGCTATCATCAATAAAAGTAATGAAATACATTTTGCATCCTCTTGCTTGAACATATTTTAGATCACAAATATTTGTATGAATCCAACTCAAAGGTTTAGTACTTCTCTATACTTTATTGAATGATGCCTTAGTAAGTTTTGCCTCGGTGCTAACTTCACACTTGTCCCAACAATTTTGTCTCACAGACAATTGCAAAAAGATTGATGGTTACTAACCTATCTGAAAGGTTGCCAACTTCGGTTACATGTGCTTGTGCATGTCTGTAGACCGCCCGAAACTCCGCTCCGCGCGCGAGGGTGCGAATTGTAGTTCTAGCTACTACAGTTCAGACTCTTGTCACGGTTCTGAATCTAATCTCACAAAGTGCAATGTAAGACTGATAAATCACCAACGAGTCCAAATCCGGCAAATCGTTTGGAAAATCGATTTTAATCAAAAAGCGCCAAATATGGACTGCTTTGCCAGATTTCAGAGTCACCAGCTAAATGTTTTATTTTGGAAAATTTAGGAAATCCTAACTCGTGCCTAAGGCCATGTGTTCGTCATCACCAAAGTTGCTTCGGCTCGGGAACTTGGGTACGAGAGGGGAAGGTCCTGAAATGAGCACCCCCGCTCGCCCGATCAAAGATCGGCCTCTACTAACATGATATGTTGTTTTTGAAAACACATGTGTTTTTATTCCGGTTTATTAGCCTAGCTTACTACGTGATGCGCACAGCACACAAGTATAGACTAAATCGTTCAAGTTGGAACAAAACATCTCATGTTTGTTTGTTTGAAAATGGTTTGAAAGTACTACTCGCAAGTAGGCTAAGTTGTGGATTTGTCACCCTCAAGTGGGCTTAGGAAAACATGATCTTGCCACTTCAAGTGGGCTTAAAACTTGCATTTTGATGAATTGTTCCAACTCAAGCAATCCAACCTTCATCCACAGGTATTCATGCATTTAAACACATAAGCACATAGCCTCATGGCAAGCATGCTGTCATGGCAGTCACTTACACACATGCAAGGATGCTAAAGCATAAAAGCTTACCTAGTACTCCGAGCCAAAACAAAAGTTATGTTCGAAATCAATGCATGATCCTAGCTATATTAAGAATGCCTAATGCAACACATGCAAAAATGCAACTAAAATAGGCTCGACTATTCTAAGATGTCATGTGAATGCAACTAGATAACATGTATTCAAATTGGTATTGAAATACGATGCAGTTAGTATGATGCGCCGAGCCCGGTGCATGCAAGACAGATGAATGATGCAAACATGCGAAGCATAAGTATGCTAATTGAAACATGCCCAAAAACTAACCATCGAAAGCTGGTAAATAAAAGGGAGAAAGAAATAGGGGTTGGAAGACATGCATCACACACACGCACACTTATTACAACAATTGTGCCCTCTCGATGGAGGGTCCGAATAATAAGCTAACTAGCTAATCTAAGCTAATTAAACTAATTATTACAAAACAAATGAATGGCTAAACGCATTAACTAATTAAGTACAAAAACAACAAACTAGCTAACTAAGCAAAGCAGCTAAGTAAAGCATTAAGAAGAGGTCCTCGGAGCGAGGGGTGCATGCATGCTCGGTCACCTCATTCGGAAATCCATCACTATGCCCCAACTTGCCTCTGTTTGCATTTGATTTCAGAACACTGCAAGAGCCTCCAGACAGCTTCTACTCCATAATGGAGACTTCCAGGACGGCTGTCGACCACTTTTTGGTGGTGTAGACCACCTACCGACCACCCAAACTTGCTGCAGACCATAAAAAGTGGTCGGCCAGCCACTTTTTCTGGTCTGTCAACTAGAAAGTCCTGCTAAGCTCCATTTTGCTGCAACAGAGAACAAAAAGGGACACAACAATGTATTTGCAAGCTATGTGTGCACGACCACCCTCCCTATCATTTCTTAAGCTCAAGGGGGTGTGGTTCTCGACTCTCGAGCCACCAACCGAGCATCACAATGCACAATGGCCGAGAAGCCAAGTTTGCACAATTCAATATCAATGAATGCACAAATAACACAAGGGCCTTAAACTCTATCATACATGGTTAAGAGAGTCGGCGACCGAGAAATGAGGCACGTTTCATCACTTCAAGTATGAAACGTCCCTCGTTCCTTGTGTTTGAACTAACACCCTATCCAAACACAATGCAATGAAACATGATCAACTTAACAAAGCTAATGGCATGTAAACTCAATGCAATGCATGTACATGCAAACAACATGCAAACACAATGCACACAACAACATTCAAACAACATGCTCAATGGACTTAAACCGAATATAGACAGACCTCAATCATGCCCAAAATAGTGGCCATAACGCTGAAATGATGGCCTGAAAAGGCAAGATATGCATGCTCATGCAATGGCCCACCAACTAGGCAATAAGAGCACAACTCTCACACATGATCAAGAAGCGATAAACATGGAAGTGTGACAACACTATATGCTCTGAAATCAGGTGTGAAATGATGCCAAATCATGCACATGGTACAAAGGAAGCATACTAGAAGGCTCAGAGCTTAAAACTAGCATAGGCACTTGCACTATAAGCATGCATAACAAACACCAAAAGTCTAAGAACACCCAAAACAGTCCTAGAGCATGTCAAAACAATGCTAAAACATGTATGGAGTATAGCCAAAACAAGCTAGCATGAAGGCATGAAGCATGGAGCATACAAGGCCAATGAGGAAGGTTATACTACACCTACCGAAACCAAGCATGAGATGACTTTACCAACAAAAATCAGAGTTATGGCATGTCAAAATAACACCAAAAATAGGCTAATACCAAGTCAACACATGCTAGGATAACAAACTCACTCATTAGGCATGCAAGGCGACTAAAGAGGACTTACACTACAAGTGGAAGAAGCAAATGAGGGATGCTCTAACCAACCAAAAATAGAGCTGTATCATGGCAAAATAAGACCCAAAACATGCTGAAATGGTGGCCCAAAAGCCTAGGCAAGATGGCATACACAATGGCTCATATTGAAGGCATAAAGCACCAACCCTCCAAAGCATTGAATGAGTGAAAGATCTGAGGGCATGACCACACTACATGCACCGAAATCACATACCAAATGATGCTAAGTCATGCAAATAGCCCAAGCAATGCATGCTAGTGGCTTGGAAACTCAAAGCTAGTGAGCTAGAATGCACTATGGCTATACAAAGCAAGGCATGCATGACCAAAAGAACATCAAATAGAGCTTAAGCATGGTAAAACATGAGGAAAAACTTCCTGGAGTAGAGCCAAAAGCATGCTAGAATGATGGTCAAAAGCATGATGCATGTTAGGCTAGTATGCAAGATTGCACTACAAGTGTGTGAAGCATGCAAGAGGCTATCAAACCAAGTCTAGACAGAGCTATAGCATGCTAAAACAACACCAAAAACTTACTGAGATAGATCCAAAACAAGCTTAGCAAACATGCTACTTTGATGAGCTACAAGTAGGATTACACTACACATACAAGAAGCATGCAATGGGTGACCAAGACAACCAAAAACAGAGTCATGGCAGGTCTAGAAGGTCACAAAAAAGTGCTCAAACAAAGCTTCAAGAAGATAGAAATACATGCTCTTGTGATGAGCCATCAACACAAGCATACAAGAGAAGAGGAGAGAGGACAACCCCCACCCATTTGAGGACTCAAAACCAAATTTCCACCACTAAAATTCCTTCGGAATTCAGTGGTAGAAAGGCCAAATAAAGGTGATCACAAAGGCTCAAAGAGATGGCTCAAAAGCCTAGCAAATAGGGCATGTAAGGGAGTAGATCACCCCCAACACCAAGGAAACCTCAAACAAACATGTTAAGCACTAAAAATCAGAACTTTTTGTAGTTAAAAGTTAGGCCTAAATTACCATGCAAATAGGGCCAAAAGCTTAAACAAAAACCAAGGTTTAAGGGGTTAGAAACTTACCCTTGTAGAACAACTTCAAGGCTACAACTCCAGCAACCTTTCTGAGCTAAAACCAATCCAAAAACACCAAAACCAGCTTCTAAGTGCCTCAGCTCCAAGAGTATGGTGTTTCACTATGTGTTTGTGTACAAAAGTAAGAAGAAAATGGACTTTTAAGCACAAAACAAGAGAGAAAGGAAGAAATATAGAGATAGATGATATGTATAGCTCAAAGCACTTTCTGAACCTGAGACAAGAGGGAGGAGGTTCCCTCTTATAGAAAATCAAGAATCAAGCTTCTTGAACAAGATAAGAGCTTGAATCAATCCATCCATACACATGTATGGAGGATGCAATCTGTGCACTCCAGCTGGCACAACTGGCATCCACAACACCTGCAGAAAGTGAAGGAAAGCTGCTGACCACTTGAAGTGGTCGGCCAGCTACTTGTACTGGTCGGCCAACCAGCACAAGTGGTCTGAAAGGAGACAAAGTGGTTGGCAAGGGGGGAGAGTTGGTCTGCACCAAGAAAACAAGGTGGTGGCATGGCTGCCGACCACTTTTGGGGGTCTACAGGCCACCAAGACTAGTTGACCGACCCGAAAACTGGCTGGCGGGGAAGAAAAGTGGTTTTCAGGGAGAGAAACTGGTCTACAACCCTTATTCCACCCTCCAAGCAAGGAAAACAATGTTTGTGCCAAAAACAAACCAAAAATGATGCAAGACAAGAGTCCGCGGGTCAAGACACGCAGCTGACAACTTCGAAAACTAGTCTACGGGCACCAAAAGTGGTCTACGGGAGGGAAAAGTGGTCTACGGCCACAAAAAGTGGTCTACAGGACCTCAGTGTCCCTCTAGACCAAAGTAACAAGGCATGGTCCAAAAACCAAGCCAAGAGGAGAACGATAAGAGGTCCCCAGACAAGGCGCGTGGCCGAAGGCTCTGGAAATCGAAAACTAGTCTACAAAAGGGAAAAGTGGTCTACGACCACAAAAAGTGGTCTACAGACCTCCCTCTCCCTCCAGGGAGGGGAAAACAAGGTTTGGTTGAAAGCCAAACCAAAAGGGAAGCAAGACAAGGCGCTCGACCGAAGGCTCCGAATACCGGAAACTAGCTTACAAGAAGGAAAAGTGGTCTACGACTACAAAAAGTGGTCTAAGGACCTCTCTTCCCCTCCAGGCAAGGCTAACAAGGCATGGTCCACAAACCAAGCCAAAACACAAAGAGTTCAGAGGCCCAGAGGCAAGGCACTCAGCCAAAAACTACGTAAACTCAAAACGAGCACAAACATGCATGATTCCCGAGCGCTCAATCGATGACATCTGAGTCTTAAGGTCGGTCAAAAATGGGGTGTCTACAATGTCTATTACTAGAACCTCCGTTGTCCTTGCATTGATGACAATTCATCGCTCGATGTCCATCTTTACCTCACACAAAACACTCGCCTTTGAATTTTTTGTTGTTCAACACTTGGAAGTCCTTATTGGGACTTTTCCCAGCATACTTGCTCTTTATGTTATTGGATTTTGAACATTGTCCTTGTTCCATAACATTCGATTTGGCTTGCATGATGTGATTGCCTGCCTTCTTGTCAGAATTGCAATTATCTTTCTCAATAAAAAGCTGCACTATCAATTCCTCCAATTTCATCTCCTTACATTTATGCTTAAGATAATTCTTAGAATCCTGCTATATCGGTGGCAACTTCTCAATAATTGTCACAACTTGAAAGGATTTACTAAGAATCATTCCTTCAGCATGAATCTCAGGGAGAATTAACTGAAAGTCTTGCACTTGACTGATAACAGTCATGGAATCATCCATCTTATAATCTAAAAAATGTCTGATAATAAATTTCCTTGCACCAACGTTTTCTATCTCATATTTTAGTTCTAAAGATTCCCACACTTCTCTAGTAGTCTCCAGCATGCAATACACATTATAAAGTGTGTTTGCGAGAATTGATAGCATAATTCCGACATAGGAAGTCTACATGCTTTCCAGGCTTCCACTGTAGCCACAATTTGCCGATCAGTTTCTCCATCTCTCAGTACTGGTACAGTTTCATGGGAATCTCGAACCAAAATTAAAGTAGTAAGATAAAATAACAATTTTTGTTGTCATATTTAAAATCAATTCTCTCAAATTTTTTTGGCTTTTTTTTTTTTCATGATTGACCAATATTGACGGAGTAACTGTTAGCATCACAATCATTGGGACAATAACAAGGGTAGGACGAGTCTCAACGCTCTCCTTTTTAGTTATCATAATTTTAAACATTATAACACAATATAATAGCACATTTTGCAAATAATGAAAAACTATATTTCAGAAAAGAAATATTTTTTCCAGTCTATTATACAAGTAGTGGTGGTGGCGGCAGTGATGGGCAATAGCAATGGTAGTGGTGATAGTAGTAAAGGTAGTGGTGAAGGTGGCATGATGGTGATGGCGACGACGATGGCAGCGGCAGCAGTAGCAATGGTAGTGGTGGCGGTGGCGTGGTAGTGGTAGTGGTAGTGGTAGTGGTAGTGGTAGTAGCGGTAGTGATGGCGGTAGTGGTAGTGGAAATGATGGTGGCGACGGCAATGATGGTGATGGTGGCATGATGGTGGTGGTAGCGGTAGCGATGGTGAGGGTGGTAGTAGTAGCGGCGGAGGCGGCGGTGTTGGTAATGAGTTTAAAATAGTATATACTGATACTTATGTTTAGTATTTATTAATTCAGCCAAAATTTAGTTTCATATGACTTAAATTTTTTTAAAATTTTAGCCTACATTTTAAGAGGCACTTAAATTTTTAAGTTATATCAATTGTGATTATCAAACACACTTAATTAATTATCACTTAATATATTCAATTTTAAGTGCTGAATCATATTATCAAATACCCCCTTCATTGTCGATCTTGAACTCTCGTTTCTCGTCGTCATTTCAAATTCATCAAATTAGTCATGTTTATAAATACAGAGTTGAACAAACTTAATGTGTTCAAAAATTTATATCTAAACACTGAATAAAAGCTTAATTTATTTTAACCGAACTAATTTAGAATGTTCAAGTTTTTATGTATGCACATTTAATATTTTGTCAATCTTAATAATATGAACAAAATTATTTTGTTCAAATATAAATAATCGAACATTGTACAAAAGTTTAACTCTGATTATTCGAACATGACGAACAAACTCATCGTTCCAACATACGAACGAAATAAATAAAAAAACAAAAAATTAAGTCATAAACTAACATTTTCAATGTTTATATCGGAATCAGCCATCTCAGTGTCATCCATGGTATGCAAATATTCAAAACTAATTGATTTGAATATTCTTAAAACTTAAATCTTCAAAGGCAATAATATTTTGAGTTTGAAAAATAAGTATAATGGAGAAAAGAATGAAGTGGGCTAATTGACAATGAATGATATCATAAGTGTATGTCAATGGTGAAGATGATAAACAAATATAATATTTATTTATATGTTAAAACCCTAAATCTTATAGGAATGATGGTGTGTGAAGAGTTCTTATGTTTTTAAATATGAAATTTTTAAATGAATAGAATACACCTTATGTTGTCCTTAATGGTCATTAGAAGATATTATTGTAATATAAATTTAATGATGTATAAATAGAATCAATCTTAAATTTTTAGTTTGAGTGCCCTCTATATTAAGGCTCAATTTAGAAACTTTACTTTTAACCAACTTCTCAAAACAAAGTTAGGGCCCCGTTTGTTTTCAGAGATAAAATGAAGGGGAGGATAGATAGTGAGGGGATTAAGTAAAATTGTGTTTGTTTTTATAATAGTTGTTGGTATAGGGATTGTTAAATTATTTTTATATAAAATAAATAAAAAATAATAAAACAAATAAAAAAATACAAAAACATTAAACATTAATGTTCAAAAAAATGCCCAACATGTAAAAAATTAAAATTAAAAAAATAAAACAAATAAAATTATGATTTTTACTTAGCAAAACATACAAAAAATTAAACATTAATGTTAAAAAAAATGTCCAACATGTAAAAAATTAGTCCGGTAGACTATTTTCTAATACCAAGTCCTAAGTCTCCATCCTAATCCCCTCCCCAAAGGCCCATCGTAATCCGGAGGGGATTATGAATCCTCTCTCCATCTCTCAAAACGAACATAATATTAATAGATCTCACTTCCCAATCCCAATCTCAATACTTCCTCTATCTCTCAAAACAAACGGACCTTCAAACATAGAAATTGCATCAACGTGTGACCGCCAAACCACGGTAAATCAAAAAAAAAATAATAAACTAATAGACAAACCGCGTTCGACTAAGTTTCTTTCTTTTATGAACATCTTCATATTTTGGAGAGATGAATTAGAGTAGTAGACAGAGAATATGGGGTTAATGAGGAGGATTCGGAGATGGTTCAAGGATCAAGAACGTCAAGCTCTGATCATTCTAGGTAAATATATATTAGTTGCATCTTTGTTGTGGAGCTTATACTATACTTCAATACTATAGCAACTAGTTTCATCTCATACTCTTTTTTTATTTTTAAATTTGCATTTCATTTCAAGGTTCTGATATAAATATCATTGGTAACTGGAACTACTAGAATATTATAATTTACATGACCTGTCTGCTTTATTCGCCGTAAATTCATAAAAACAGCTCTATCATACTATAGTAATACTTTCTAAAAAGTTATAATTTAAATCCAGTTATTTGTTGCGTTTCCAAGTCCACCAAATAGACCACATCCATAAAGCCTAACACATTTGATTCATCTTATCGTATCTTAGTTAATAAGTAATATGGTAAATTACAAATACATCCTTAAACTTTCCTTAAAATATAAATAAATTTATAAATTTATAAATATTTTATTGTTAGAATTTTTTTATTTAACAGAATTAACTGAAAAAAAATTTCTAACTATTTTTTTATATAATAATAAAATTGTCTAAATTATTAATTGAAATAAAATTTTGACATTATTAAAAATTGTTAATTAAATTGATGATTTATTAATAAAGAGAGTCATTTGTTATGAAATTAAAATTTTTAATAAGTAAAATTTAATTTCTAAAACTACATAAAATAATTTATATTTTAAACAAACTTTAAAATATGTATTTGTAATTTACCTTAAATAATAAGTGGCGATAAAAGAGAATACAACTTCATCCACCACTAACATGTCATTGATTCAAGCAATTGCAGACTAGGCCCAAGAGGGGAGAAAACAAAATAATATTTTTACTTCTACACATCTCAATAATGGACACTTCTTCCTCTAGTATGAATTATTATTTTTTTTTAAGGCATCAAGTTCTTTCTTATGTCTTCTTGGGCGAAGTATTTGAGTCTTTCAAGTTCATTTTTTAAAAAAATAATAAATAATAAATAAATCATTTACGCATTAGCCAATTATTTTATTTTATTTTTCCTAATCCATTTAAGATGTTACTAACCTACTGTGTTGTTAAAAAAATATATAATCAAATTGTTCAATCGCTCTTTAAATTTTCAAAAACAAATATTCTATCTTATACCACTTGTGATAAATAATTCTAGAGAGGGGTCAACTATTTTTCACCTAAATTTCGAAATTACCCTTCTTATTTTTTGTTGGAACACCTTATTCCTATTCCTAACTTTTTTTTTTCTTTTGAACTAGTTATTCCTATTCCTAACTAATTCCAAGCAAGCCACCAAATTCCCATCTTATTCTTATCCTCGACAAACCCATCCACACTGAACCAATCCAAGCCCTGGCTCGACTCGTAACTCGCAGTCCCCTCTTTCTTTCTACCGCCGCCACCCCTGCAGTTCCCTGACCTCAACCGTTGGGATATGGTGGGTTTTAGACAATAATGGGCAGAGGAGGTGGGACTTCAGGTGACGATCCAAGGGGTTGATTTTAGTGGTGATGGGTGGGTCAGTTTTGGTAGCGATTTGTTGTTGGATTTGGATGATGGTGGTGGTGAAGGGGTTGGTGGTGGTGGCAGTGGATTGCTAGAGTGAAGAGAGATGATCATTGTTGTGGTGGCGGTGCTGTGGTTTGGCGGGGGGTGTAATTATGATGGGAAGGCAGGTGATGAGGGTGAGGCTTGTGGCGATGTGATGGTGTGTGGAGGTGAGACCGTGGCGAGGTGTGGAGGGATAGGGAAAAAATGGTTGATGATGGTGGTGTATGTCAAATTACTCAAATGTAGTTTTGCCAATTATCAAGGAAGGTCTGTGTAATTTATCCACAACTATTTTATATGTTTCTCAAATTATGCTGCAGAAGTACATTTGATAATATAACTTCCCTAGATTTTTCTATGTTGGTTTTAACCTAGAAAAGGGAAATTATGCCGATTCCCTTCTTTGTCAATGTAATCACATTGAATTGAATATTTAACACTTCATGTTATTATAAAATAAGATCTGAATTTTTGTGCTAAAAACCAGAATGACTATATTGCAGGTCTGATTTACAGCAATAGGATGGCCGTGTATGTCTTGAATAACTTGGTGACCTTCTTGACTCACATTTGGAAGTTAAAGCTCAAGCATGCTGTTTCCATCATGAACATTAAAGGTGGAGCGGCAGGTATCATCGGGTTAGTGGAGGCCGCTCTCATAGATGCTTATCTTGGCCATGCTGGGATGTTGCTCATCACAAGTGTTCTTTACGGCAGTGTAAGTCACCAGAATTGTACACACCCCTTTCATTTGTGGCATAGCATTGCTAATTTGCTAGTAGTAGTAGTGAAGATATAGATAAACTACTCTGTTCTGACTGGGAATCGACAACCAAAACTAAGCTAGGCTACTTGTGCATTTGCTGAGGTTGATAGGCAAGAATTGGGTCTTTCCTTGCATTTTTCACAGGGAATTATACTTCTTAATTGATTCTCACCGATAGAATAAAACAACTCATAATTTAGCCTTTCTAGAAGCCCTTCGGACATTTTCACTTGTTTTCTCAGACAAATTTAGTCATGGTCTTTGGTGTACATCTAAGTGCGAAGCCAAAGCTCTTACATCAGACCAGAAACAAATAAAAAATAAAAATTGAAGCATTAATGAATGAAATTTAATATTTCAAGGCTTTTCAATTGGTGTATTTATATAAATGATGCATGTAAACAATAACCCTTTCTTACTTAAATACTTTGAATATGCCAATGAATCAAATTTAACTCAAGAACTCAAATCTTGGAACAATACTATGTAAACCTAACTTTCGTAATTTTTTGATCCAAAATGCAATTAAATCTTTGATCAAACACCCTGACCATTTCTTCGGACTATGTTAACCACTAACCTAGGGTGGCCAACCCACCAACGATGATTCTTTAGTTGGAAACCACTCAAATCTAGCATCAAAATTAGAGTCAAGATGCATACACACTTATCTTACATCAAAGCTGGTCCAAATTAATTTAAAATATTTTTCAAATTTGTCTCTCACTAATGAATAGCAGACGATTTGATGTAGGGATTGGGGTTGCTAGTAATGTCAGTTCCTGATCGGTTCTTTTCCAAGGGTGTAAAGTCATGTCCAACAAGGGAGAAATTATGCTTTTCAAAGCTAACTGCTTCACCATTCTATTAGGGATTAGCTTTGATTGTTCTTGCCAAGGCTGGTCAGGGAATATGTTTGAGAGCCCTCACCTTCGGTAAAATAAAATTCAAAAGATATCCACCCAAAATGAAGGAAATCAAATTTGGTTTCTTGAAGTTTCAAGTTCCCCAAAGAAAGATTCAAGACAAAAGGAAACGTCAGAAGAATATTATTCAAAATACCTGCAACATAGTTGGAACTACAGGTGGCATCACTTGGGTTTTTGTATCGTCAATTTTTGCTCCTAATTTGTCTCATCAGTTTTTGATATCTGCATGTGTAATGGCAATTTGAATCGCTATATTTTTTATTGGATACGCATTCTTTTCCCCCCTCAACTGCGAGCAAGTCCCCTCACAAACATGTTGCGGGTCTTTCTGGCTGCATTCTTAAAGAGGCATCTTGACTCTACTAATCCAGGTACAGAATTGAACTATGGGGATGAAGATCAGACACCTCAAGGTCAATGTCACAACCAGAAGACACCTCGAGGTCCCAAGAAAAGGACGATGCGCACTTATCACTGTCGGTGAGTACACAATGATCATAAAGTTTGTGTATACATTTTTATGTTACCTTTATAGAAATTTAAAAACTATAAACCAAAACTTGGTTGGCATCTGTTTTTGTTTCAAAAAATACTGAAACATTTTACAAAATGTATAAATTATGATAGCATTATATTTGAAATAAAGTTAGAAATGGTATTCATGTAAAATTTGTGTAGTTTTTAACATCTTTGACACTTGCGCAGGTGGCTCAATAATGCTGCAATAAATGTGCCACACAATTTCCACTGCTTTCCCATTGGATGGATTAATTGCACAGTGGATGAGGTTGAGGAGGCAAAGCTTCTGTTAAGAATGGTTCCAATCGCAGCTACATTTCTTTTGTATGGGGTAATCAAATCCAACAGTAATACCTTTTTCATTGCGCAAGGATATGCAATGAACAGGCCATTTCATTTCGTATTACGAAAAAAGCAGCATCAAATTCAACTCCCCATTCAAATCTTCCGTCTTATGGCAGGATTCGCGACATCTACAGTGGAACCTCTGTATAGGATGGTATTTGAACAACGAATAGAGCGAATGAATGGGAGATACTCATCTGGAATGAAGGTTGGTTTAGGAATGCTTGCCGCTTTGGCTTGTTGTAAAGTTGCTTGGTTGGTGGAGAATATAAGGCTAAAATCTTTGAAAGAACACGGCTTGTTAGGTCATCTCGATGCCATTGCACCAATATATGTATTTTGGCTCTCTCCACAGTTTGTACTGATGGGAATCATGGATGGATTAGCTCGTGACGGTATGGAGGATTTCTTCAAGTATCAGGTTCCAGAGTCAATGAGGAAGAGATATACGCTCGTACTCACTAAAGCTGTGATCGGATGGGGAAAAATACCGAACATAGAGTTTACTATGATATTAGATGTGGTGGTCGAGAAGTTGAGAGTTGAAGATGGAAGTTGGATTTCAAACACTGTGAATCAGAGCCGCTTGGATCTTTTTTATGCTGCATTAGTGGTGGTGAGCATAGCCAATCTGTTTATCTTTGCATATGTTGCTAGTTTCTACACTTACCATGATTTTCCAGAAGAGGAAGATGACAAAGAAGAAGAAGATCCACATGAAGAAATTAAAACTGGAAAGAAGCAAGACAAGGTGGAACCAACACCTGATGAAGAAACTGACCAACACCTGATGAAGAAACTGAAAGAACAATAAGAACCACCTGATGATAAAGAAAACTTGAAGAGAATAGTAGTGGTAGAGTTGGTCTAAGCAGCAATTTGATTTCTTGTAAATGTTCTTTTGAGTTGTTTAGGTTATTGATTCTTTTGGCTAATTAATTGTACGATTATATTATACAAATTTGTGAGCACTTTATATAAGATTTCATGTAAAGACTTGAAATTTATTCTTGTATTAATATCATTATTACTATGTTGATGAATATGATGTTTGATTAATTGTGTATAGATGTTGTATTCCTTTATTTATTTCAAGTCTTCAAAATCTTTCTGAATAAATTTCATGTTAATTTTTTTTAATTACAAATTTAATCATGTAAAGTTTAATATTTATCATGTCATTTGAGAATTGAAATTGTAAATTTCAGGTATTCCTATTCTTGACTCAAATTATTCAAGATATAAGTTGATAAAACCAAACTTGGGAGTATTTTCAAATCCCATACAATTTTAATTCGTATTTTCAAAAACTCAAAGCAGTTTAAAATTAATTTTTCATATTCAAAATTGTTTTGTGAAGTTTTAAGGGGAATCTCAAGACCCTAGCACAGACACCATGACAGGCACAACACCACTATCCATGGCGATCGAAAGCGATTCGAATCATGGAGAACTCGAGAGGATCGACAAGACCCAGAAAAGTGCAGTGCCAACCGGAAGACGAGATACTCTCGAGACTGCCCGTTAAGTCTCTACTGTAATTCAGGTGCGTTTCCAAATCATGGCGTTCTTTGATTTCAAGTCCCCAATTCGTGAAAACCCATCTCAGTATGTCATCTAGGACCGATGATGATGATTATATACAGCAGAGACTGATACTGAGATATATTCCCGAATTGGATTTGAAGTCGTGTTCTCTTTACTCTGTATTCAGTAATAAACAACCTGAACCTAATGATGATGAAGAAACTGCCGTTGAGCTTGATTGTCCATTTCAAGTGGATGGTAATGCAGTTTTTATTTTAGGTTCACGTAATGGGTTGGTTTGGTCTGGTAGTCGACATGTTGTAATCATTATGGAGCCCATCTACTAGGAAACACAAGATATTGCCAAATTTGGATGCTAAAAATGGGTTTACAAGAGCATGTGGGTTTGGTTATGATAAGTCTACCGATGACTACAAGGCGGTCAGGATCTTTAGTGAGGGTCAGAACCAGAGGGGTGGGCGTGGGGGTGGTTGTTTATTCATTGAGAAGGAATTTGTGCACCAAGGATCTTCTAGAGTTTTTTTTACCTAAAGTTTCCTAAAATGGTGTATTGTATGGGTGAGATTTAATGCTAAAAAATTGATGTGACTTGTCATTAAATCTCAACCATACAACACACCACTCCAGGAAACTTTAGGGAAAAAAAAACTCTAGAGGATCCTTGCTCGAATTTGTGGAGGAGGATCGGAGACTTTCGTTATGGTATTCCTCCGCATCCATTTATTTCAGGATAATTTACAAATCAGGCTCTCCATTGGGTCACCCATGTTGATACGGAATTGAGTTACTCTTCTTGGGTAATTGTTTCTCTTGATTTGGAGAAGGAAACGTATGGAGCAATTGTGCCACCTGATTATGGGGATTGTGTTATTGATTTGACATTGTGTGTTTTAAAAGGATGCATCATGTGCTCTGCAACTTCTCAACTTGTGTTGATGTATGGGTAATGAACAAGAATGGCGAGAGAGAAACTTGGACTAAGTTGTTCACAATACCATATTTTGTAGTGTCAAGAATTTGTCACTACACATGATTGTGCATTTCAAAGAATGGTGAAATTTTATTGAAATTTGAGAATCGGTTAGTTCTTTACCATCTGAAAGATGCTACATTTAGGAATCCTGAAATACCTAACATGTGTATCAGAAGCTCGAGAAGGGTAAAATTAGTATATCTTATTATTCCTTCAACACTATATGTTTAATGCACAAAGATTTCTTTTCTTTTCTTTACATGGACAACCTTGCTTTTATGTCTATATGTTCAAACGCAAATCAAATAAAAATAAGACACCCAAAAGATCAAGTGAGTTGTAGTTCTCTCCACTTTGGAGGCATTTACAATTGCCACATATTCATTTTCTCTTCCGAAGGTTGTCTCTTTTAAGTGAGCATACTGCACCATTCTTGTTATTTTGTCAATAGCCATCCCCAATTTCAGTCTATCCAGCTTTACCAGATTAGAGCTTTTCAGGGTTTCATATACTTCATGATTTGATTTGGAACTGTGAAGGCCTTTGAAATAGCCTCGATTGGTGTCTTGTTACACAAAATAATGCATGCGTGAAAGAAAGAGAGAGAGAGAGAGAGAGAGAGAGAGAGAGAGAGAGAGAAGGGGCTGTTTTTGTTATTTTTTCTTTTGTATCTGTCTAAAACTTCAATGGAAGTAATTGTAATTTACATTTAATTTTACTTCTATCTTGGTATGCTTAAAAAATGGTCACCATTGCTTGTGTGAAAGTTGATGCCTAAATTTGTTTTTATTTTTTTGAATAGTCAGAAAAAAAAAAATCCTAGCATTTTTGTGTTAGTGTTTCTAAGAGGTGTTTTTTGAATCTGATTAACAGCTTTTCGGATTCTCTTCAATTGGACTCCATTGTTTAGGGCCTATTCTCATCCATTGCTGAAGTTGTCGTGGAGCTCCAGCAGAAAATAAGATTTCGAAGTAATACATATTTTGAGGTGCTATTTTAGAGCCATCGCTCTTGTGGATATTGGTTTATTTTTGGGTCTTAATTGTATAGGCTTCTGTTTTGATGACAGTCAAGTAATGAGTTGTCTTCTTCTTATTTTTTAAGCTTGTCCTTCGTCAAGTATAACTAGAAACTTAAAATAGTTGCTGAAAAATTATTGGGTGATTAGATTTTTCAAACTTCTTGTGGGTCTATATTGAAGAAAGCACTTTATTATTCTTGTGCTTATTTATTTGAAAAGAAGTACAAAATAAATTATTCAAATTATCCTCTAACAAGGAGAAAAGCCTTGTCCAAAAGAAAAATAGAGAAGGGGTTAATGAAGTAATAGTAACATGTAAAGTTAATTCCTTGACATTGAACAGCAATTTTGAGCACGGACCTGTGTTTGAATTTATTTTGGGTAAATTACACTTTGGTCCTTTTATGTTTGGTCACTTTCTAATTTTAGCCCCTAAGTTTTTTTTTTTTTTTTTTCATTTTGGCCTTCTATGTTTTAAATTTTTTCCAATTTACTCTTAAAGTTAACTTATACTCAAAATTAGGAAAATAAAATATCATAATGGCTGTCACATAACATAAAAAATATATTATTATATTGAGATTTAAGTTTATTTAAGAGATGCAAGTTATATATAATAAAATATTTTTATGCCATGTTACGATCAATGTATTATTTTTTGTTTGATTTTTAATAGAAATTAATTTTAGAAGTGAATTGAGAAAAAATTGAAATATGAAGAGCTAAAGTGAGAAAAAAATAAACTTTAAGGGTCAAAGTGAGAAAGTAGCCAAACATAAATGGGGCAAAGTGTAATTTATCCATTTATTTTATTTTTTTGGTGGCTAAATCTCTTTCTTTATACAAACTTATAGAGGGACAAGGGAAAAAAAAAGAAAAAAGAAAAGAAAAGCTGGTAATAGTATATATAAAATTACATCAACATGAAGTGAATTAAAAATATTAGTAAATCAATGAAATATTTCTCAAATTGCAAAATTAATAAAAGCTTTAAAAGTAATTATGAAGAGGTTGAATATGGAATTTTTAGGATAAGCCTACCCTCCAACCTATTTTTTTTCTTTTCCTATTCTCTGTTGTACATCTGGTTACTGTCATTGAGAATAAGGAATCCGTAGAATCCGCAAATCGAATCAGTCCAATATAATCCAATAGGTTTGGATCGGATTTTTGAATCCATTGTCCAATTCTGAATTGGAAAATTGAGGAACCATTTCTCGAGGATCATGTTCGGATTTCACATCATGGTTCCGGCATGGAACTGATCCGGACCGTATGCAACTTAGATTATATTCACACCACACATCCATGATGTATACTATTGTCACAACTCAAACTCGCCCCTATAGGTTTAGCATCGTAACCGGCCAGTAATCCGTGAATTACCGGAGGCCTCTGAAGAGATTAGCAAATAGTAAGGGGCTACGGAAGCAATTATACAAAATAGACAAGGTCCAATGAGCTGTGATAACATACATGGGACAGAACATTTCAACACTTATATGTATACATAAGCATGCCAGTCAAGGACACCAATATTTACAAAATATTTGCAGAAGTGAACTTCCCAAGACCTGACTTTACAAGGTAGTCACAGAGACTAGCATAAGCACAAAAACAGCCAAGGAAAAAGACTTCAATCGGGACCTCCTTGGGAGGCACAACGGTCGGCTGACAAAAATAGAAACGAAGGCCGTCAACTTTGGCCCTGGTCACACGCCGGCTCACCTACATATATAGTATAAACTGTTAGCGAAAGCCCAGTGAACAATAACAGAGTAAAGGGGTTTCAATGAATGAGTCCGAAAAGATTCAAAAATCATAATTCAGTTTCATATCAAAATCATAATTTGTCCAGATCATATACAGACAGAAATCATAAGTCATGCGCAAGCATACGTGATTCATCCATTAGCATTAATAGAACAGAACAGAACAAAACATATACACGTAAGGTTACGAATAACCAGTTCCATAAAGGAACCTCCGGATCCGGGTAACAGAACAGAATAGAACAAAACGTATACACGTAAGGTTACGAATAACCAGTTCCATAAAGGAACCTCCGGATCCGGGTAATAGAACAGAACAGAACAGAAATATGCTGAGCCCCCGTGACGGGGCCTCCGGTACGGGTAACAGAGTGCTAACAGATTAAGTTCCATAAAGGAACCTCCAATACCGGGTAACAGCCAACAGATATCACATGATGCTAAGGATGTCACGAATACATATCAGAAATTGGACAATCATTCATTGTATAGAACATATCATTTCAGAAAACAGATCTCATTTTATCACACAGAAAATAAATACAGTTGAATGTAACTTTACTAAGTTATTACTCACAGTTGGCCTTGAGACAGACAGACGGAACAGATTGGTTAACAGTGTATGGCGTGTGACTTACAGAACACATAACAGATACACACTTGAAACATATTTTCGAATTGAACACAACCTGTTTCGTTTGCTCTTAGTGTGTTTCTAACCTTCAATCCTCATTATGGAGTCTAAAACATGGCCTAGGAATGCCTAGGATGGAATGAGGATGCAAGACTTCAATGGAAAACATTTCATAAAATTTGCTGAAATAAGGTCCACGCTCAAGCGTGGCTTTCCCTGCTCGAGCGGACATGCAGATGTTAAAGCTCCGCTCGAGCGTGGACTTCCCCGCTCGAGCGGACTATAAAATTTGACAAAAGTGCTGGATGCAAGATTTTCACGCTCGACGAGCGCTCGACCTATGCTCGAGCGTGAGACTCAGAGTCTCGCTCGAGCGTGGGTTCCCCCACTCAAGCGGACTGCAAAACACACGAACTTCTGGGTGTACGCATTTCACACTCGAGCGTGAATCTCGCCGCTCAAGCGGAGTGCATGTACTCAGGGTTCACGCTCGAGCGTGAAAGTCCCCACTCGAGCGTGGGTCAAATTTCTGGAAAATCTAGATTAACCTCCAAACATGAAATTCAACAATCAACCAACCAAAACTCATTTTTCTGGGCCAAAACTTTGGAAAACACTTGGTAACCTAGAAAACACTTGGTAACCCATAAAACAACATGTTAAAAGCGTCATTTCAAGAAATCATGGCCCAAGAGCAAACCAATTATGCACAAACTCAACTTAAACTTTATAGATGATTCAAAACATAACATGCATGAACTAAAACATGATCAAACTAGGTAAATTGTTAGGAAACATGGTGAATTCTTGTGACGCCCTCAAAATAAACCCATATTAACCATAACATTAACATGCATTTATAAAAGAAAACGAACCATTTGAGTTATTCATCAGAGTATTCTTATTGAAAGACATCACATGTAACATCCTGCAACATCAAAATAAATGCCCTAAGGGCTTACATCTTTCCAAGCTAACACTTGGACACAAAAGGATGAGTACTAACTCATTTACAAATTAAGCCCTAGGCTTGAATGTTTACATGAAATCTCAAAAATAACAGAATAAAGCATATAACTAAAGACAAGTCTTCAAAATCCCAAACATCAAATCCTTCCAGGCTAAGTCCGTGGAGGTAGCTTATCACCTGAACCTGAAAATGATGTTCCCATAAAGGGTGAGCCACAGCCCAGTAGAAAAATACTAAACCAAATATAAGCATTGAATAAAGCTATAGCATTCAATAGATGGTTAACCAAGATAATCAATTTTATCATTAAACAGTCTCATGACACTAATGTCTAAGACACATTTCACTTTCCATTATTATCAACATGGCTCAGAACCTGGCCAAACTTACAACAGTGAATTATATATCATATTCACATTACTTCCAATATCAACAAAACAAATGAGACTCATGCTCATAACGAAACACTTCATACTTCCCATTTGATACACATTTTAGTGCTGTATCAATAATCATGTAAAAACACTTCAATATAATAAGCACACATAAAAATGGTGCTAATGGAGTCCATCCCCTATCTCCTCCCAAACAAAAATCCGGTTTAGAGGTCCATCCCCTATCTTCCCCTAAACCGTGGAGTACATCCCCTATCTCCTCCCAAACAATATGCATATGCAATGCTCAATCAATACATGTAATTTCTGTATTAATTCAATAGTCTAAATTTATGACTTAACAAATGGATTAGTTTCAATTTTCCCTAATCCGCATGCAATGTCTACAACAAGCACGACTATCCTCCACCGATAGCCCAAACAGTTATCTCTATACTCGGAAAAATATAAATATACTAACAATTTAATAGGCGAGTGATTTATATTATCCAACTACACCATTTAATCAATAAATTCCCCAATTTCATGGATTTAACCAAATTGCCCAATTTCCTTAAATTAATTACTCAAATCAATTTAGCAATTCAACTAGGTTTTTTTCCCAAAATTTTCAAAGTGTCCCCAACCTATCGAAATACCAAACTTAGAACAAAGCATATAAAATGGAGTAGGAAAATCCCTACCTCGAAGAAAATAACCCGTATTGAGAAGATGGAGATGAAGACCAAAGACCAACGTGCTCCAAATCCCAAGTTTCTCAGATTAAAACGAAGCCCTCAACCCACTCTACCTTTTTAATAAAGGATCTAAGGTAGAAACTCACTCTAAGTAGATCAATCGAAAGAGAGAAGGTGTGTAGAGGGAGAGAGAGAGATAAAAACACTCCAGGGGCGGTTTTTAAAAGTGATGAAGGAAAAGTAGGTCAAAAAGTGATCCAAAAAGTGAAATCACGGACTGATATAATCGACTCTACGCTCGAGCGTAGAAAGCCCCGCTCGAGCGTAAGACACAGAATCATGCTCGAGCGTGAAGAAAGCCGCTCTAGCGTCGATTGCACCCTTCCAGAAGTTTTGCAGGCGCTGACACCCGCTCGAGCGTCAAACTCCCCGCTCGAGCGGAGGAGCAAAACAAGGGATCACGCTCGAGCGTAAAAACTACCGCTCGAGCGGAAGGACTGCAGAGCAAAATACTGGGAGATGGAAAATCACGCTCGAGCGTCAAAATTACCGCTCGAGCGGAGAAGCAACAACGAAGGGACCGCTCGAGCGTTAAAACTTCCGCTCGAGCGTAAAGGCCAAAATCTGGGCATCACCTATTGGCATCTAAAATCAACCAACCTGTAACAGACCCGCCCAACCCAACCTATACTTCAAATACAAAGAGATTAAAGGACAACAACAACCAATAAGTAATGACAGGATCCACGGAACCTAAGTCCGGATACAATAATTTAAAGAGAAAAGACCGGGGTCGCTATAATCTCCCCTCCTTAAAAGAATTTCGTCCCCGAAATTAAGCACAAGGTTTCGAAAACAAGTTTTTCTCAAATTCCAACAATATGATAACTCACTAATAAACAACTTGACCCAACACCGGCCATTCCATCTCTTAACAAAGAGGCATGCCACAATATGAAAAACAACCATATATTTCAACCTGCATTATCACTATGCAATTTTCTTTCAATTTCAACAATTTTCAATATATTCAATATATACAATGTTCCCTTAAACTTCCATTTCGAGGCAAGTTCCAAAATATTTCAATTAACCAAAACATTCTAAATGTTTTACAGCTTAAGACATATATAAAAAGCTTTAAAGTTCGACAATATGACAAAATCTAACTACAAGATTACAAATCAATAAACATGTCCGGATATTTCTCGCGGACTTCCAACTCACGTTCCCATGTGGCTTCCTCCACCCCGTGATGTTTTCACAAAACTTTCACCAAAGGAATGGTCTTGCCTCGCAAGACTTGATCCCGCTTATCCAAGACCCTAACCGGTCTCTCCTCATACGAGACATCCTCATCAACTACTAAATCGGTCCAATCCAATACATGTGATGGATCCGGCTCATACTTCCGAAGCATACTCACATGAAACACGTCATGTACTCCGGACAACTGCGGCGGCAAAGCTAAACGATAAGCAGTCTCGCCAATCCTCTCAAGGATCTCAAAAGGACCAATGAATCGAGGGGACAACTTCCCGCTCTTCCCAAACCTCATCAATCCCCGTCTTGGTGATATCTTCAAAAAGACATGATCACTCACCTCGAACACCAAAGATCTCCTCCTACGGTCGGCATAAGATTTCTGACGACTCTGGGCTGTAACAAGCCTCTTACGGATAAGCTCAACCTTCTCCGTCGTTTCCCTCACTAACTCCGGACCCAACAGAGGTGCATCACCCACCTCGGCCCAACAAACAGGAGACCTACACGGTCGGCCGTATAAGGCCTCAAACGGTGCCATACCGATACTAGACTGGAAGCTGTTGTTGTAGGCAAACTCCACTAATGGCAAGTGCCTCTCCCATGACCCGCTAAAGTCAAGAACACAACCCCGAAGCATATCTTCAAGGATCTGAATAGTACGCTCGGACTGCCCGTCAGTCTGAGGATGATAAGCTGTGCTAAAGGTCAACTTAGTACCTAAGGCGCTCTGCAAGCTCTGCCATAATCTGGCAGTAAAACGAGGGTCCCTATCGGAGACGATCGTCACTGGAACCCCGTGCAACCTCACTATGTCCCGAATATACAAGTCGGCAAGATGACCTACTGAATCTCTAACACGCATAGGAATGAAGTGCGCCGACTTAGTCAACCGGTCTACAACCACCCAAATAGCATCACTGCCCCGCTGAGTCCTCGGAAGACCTACAACGAAGTCCATAGTGACATGCTCCCACTTCCACTCGGCAATAGGCAAGGGTTGCAACAAACCCGCTGGCCTCTGATGTTCGGCCTTCACTTGCTGACAAGTAAGGCACTTAGATACGAAAGCTGCCACATCTCTCTTCATACCCCGCCACCAAAACTGGCGACCCAAATCCCGATACATCTTAGTACCTCCCGGATGCACCACAAGGCGTGAATGATGAAACTCTCGGAGTACCTCCTCTCGATGAGACTCCGGCACAAACAGACGGTCTCGGTATCTCACACTCAGGTCGGGATACACCGTCAAACCTTTCTCAACCTTCCCACCAGAAATCTTCTCACGGAGGGATTCTACCTCAAGGTCGCCCCTCTGAGCCTCTAACACTCGAGTCACAAGTGTAGGTTGCGCAACAACAGAAAACAAGGCCGCAGCCTCAACGGATTCGCCCAGAAGCAAATCAAACTCTCCAAGTGCACCTAACATCTCCCACTCTCGGATGGCTATACTAGCTATGTCACCAACAGGTTTCCTGCTAAGGGCGTCGGCCACCACATTGGCCTTTCCCGGATGATAATGCAATTCAAAGTCATAATCCTCAATGAATTCCATCCACCTCCTCTGCCTCAAGTTCAAGTCTTTCTGTGTGAACAGATATTTCAGACTCTTATGATCCGAGAATACCTCGAACCTCTCACCGTAAAGATAATGTCTCCAAATCTTCAAGGCAAATATCACAGCTGCTAACTCTAGATCATGTGTAGGGTAATTCTGCTCGTGAATTTTCAACTGACGTGAGCCATAGGCAACTACTTTTCCCTCTTTCATTAACACACAACCCAGACCCTCTCGTGAGGCGTCACAATAGACTGTATAACCCAACCCTCTCTCTGGAATAATCAATACTGGAGCAGTGGTCAGTCTAACTTTTAACTCCTGGAACGACTTTTCACAAGTCTCACTCCAAACAAATTTGACTCCCTTCCGAGTCAATCTAGTCAAAGGCGAAGCTAATCTGGAGAAATCTCTTACAAACCGGCGATAATACCCAGCTAATCCCAGAAAACTGCGGATCTCAAACACACTCTTAGGCTGTACCCAATCTTGCACTGCCTCTGTCTTGGATGTATCAACAGACACCCCTTCCCTAGAAACTACATGGCCTAAGAACTTCACCTCCTCTAGCCAGAACTCACACTTCCCAAACTTAGCATAAAGCTGATGGGCTCTAAGTAAATCAAGCACCACCCTCAAGTGTTCCTCGTGCTCTTCCTCTGAAGGTGAAAAGATAAGGATGTCGTCCACGAAGACGACTACAAAACGATCTAGAAATTCCCGGAATATCCGGTTCATCAAATCCATAAATACTGCCGGTGCATTGGTGAGCCCAAATGGCATCACCAAAAACTCATAGTGGCCATACCGCGTACGGAATGCCGTCTTAGGAATATCCTCCTCCCTGACTCTCAACTGATGATAACCTGATCTCAAGTCTATCTTCGAGAAACAACGGGAACCTTTCAACTGATCGAACAGATCATCTATACGGGGCATAGGGTACTTATTCTTAACCGTAGCCCGATTCAATTTCCAGTAATCTATACAAAGTCTCAAAGCACCACCTTTCTTTTTAACAAAGAGGGCCGGTGCTCCCCAAGGCGAAACACTAGGACGTATAAAGCCTTTATCTAGCAACTCCTGGAGTTGGATCTTCAACTCAACTAACTCAGCTGGGGCAAAACGATAGGGTGCCATAGAAATCGGCGCCGTGCCGGGCACTAAGTCAATAGAGAATTCAATCTCTCGATGCGGTGGCAAACCAACAAGATCCTCGGGAAAAACGTCCGAGTACTCACACACCACCCTTGGCAACACAATCTGAGTCTCACCGTCCTCACTAATCGAAAGGTTAGCAAGTAGACCACTAAGCTCACTCCGTCCTCGCGGAACATACCCCGGTGGCAAAACACTACCAACACGGTCCCCCAGAAAATGAAAACACTCACCATTCACGGTACAACAAGTGACTCTCTGGCGGTAGCCATCAATAACTGCCCGGTATGACGATAACCAGTCCATACCCAAAATAACATCGAAACCTCTCATAGGCATAACTACAAAGGAAAATGGGATTCTATGGTAATCAACCTCTATATCACAACCCCTAACACCGTGTTTCAAAATCAATTCACCCCCAAGAGGCGACACTACACAAATAGGAGATGCTAACTGTGCCAACTCCAACTCCAAAATAGATGCAAATGCAGCAGACACAAAGGAATGAGATGCACCCGTATCAATCAAAACATTAGCAACTGAGTTGCAAAACAAGAAAGTACCTCTCACAACAGATGGAGCCGGTACAAGATCCTGCGCGGTAACAGCATACACGCGCCCAGATGACCTCTGATCAACCTGCTCACCCCTAGGAGCATAAGATTGCTGCACCGACTGAGACGATGAAGCCCCCTGATTGGCCCTCGAGGCCTGACCCGACTGAGCTGGCTGCTGACCCTGAATCGGCCTCAAACCAGATGCACCAGGTGTGCCACCCAACTGTGGGCAATACCTCTTCATATGCCCTGGCTGACCACACTGATAACACGAGAGTGGCTGGCCTCTACCCTGACTCTGGCTCTGAGATCGAGCCGAAGATGATGCTGCTCTCTGCACTCCTCCCCTCTGAGGACAAACTGGAGACTTGTGGCCCAACTGGCCACACTTGAAGCAGGTAATGCCTCCTTGACTGCCTTTCCCCGAACTAGCACTCGGCACAGGAAAAGTCGATCTAGAAAAGCTACTCTGAGACTGTTGGGGATTAAAACCCTTCTGTCTCCTACCATCACTCTGACCATCCTGACTCCTCTTGGAGCCCTTCTGTCCTTCCTCCTCCTCCTGCATCATGATTTCCATGTGGGCTGCAGCATCAACCAAACGCCCATAATCCCGAATCATAGTTCCCCCAACTCTCAGCTTGAGGCCACGCCTCAACTTCCTCTCAAACTCAATACAACGGCGTTCCTCAGACGCCACCAATTCAGGTGCAAACCTGGATAAGCTAGTAAATGCAGCCTCAAACTCGGCCACTGAAGAACTCGACTGCTTAAGCTGGCAGAACTGGTCTCTCAGCTTCTCCCTAACTACTGGAGATAAGAACTTCTCCTGGAAAGCATTCACAAAAGCCTCCCATGTACCTCCTATACGCCCCTTAGTGAACTTCCACCACTGACCCGCATCCCCCTTCAACTGAAATGATGCCAAGGTCACCTTCAACCCCTCGTCTTCGATGCCAAGCATCTCAAACGTCTTCGTTGTCTGTTCGAGCCATTCGTCTGCCTTAAGCGGCTCTGTAGGATCACCCACAAATTCATCCGGATTAGACCGGAAGAACTCCCTCTTCAGAAAGGAAGGTCCTGCATCCGCAACAACAACGTGGGCTTGATTCTCAGCCCTAAGAATGCCTACTGACTCCCTGAATGCCCCTGCTATCTCTCGGGCTAAAGCGCCCATAGCCTGCTGGCCTACTGGCTCGGCCACATTGGCCTGGCCAATTCCCTCATGAACTGCCGGAATCTCCTCTGGCACCGGTACCTCCTGCCTACCCGGCCTACCACGCCTACCGCTTCCTCGTCCTCGCCCTGACATCCTAATAACGGAAACAAACAAAGACGTTAGCACATTAATAAATGTGCCGAAACTAAACACTCGCGTCCTAATGCATTGGACAAAAATAATTCATTCCACGTAAGCACATAATCACATAAGCACCTACGAATTTCATTCCTGGATAATAATAGTCCCGAAGCGTTACTATAGTTCCGGTTGGAAACAGCATTGATCAAGTGCCTTTCCAACAAGACTACTAGAAACTCAAGGGTCCAATTAACATCCTAGAAACTACGTTCCATACCCACATAATCACATAAACATGCTATCATATAAGCACATAACAGTACATCTAAGTCTCAATCAAGCGAGACGAACCCATTGTGATACTAATCACTTCCCACGTACCCAAAGTATTCGAACCCGGTAAGCTCTGATACCAAGTTGTGACGCCCTCAAAATAAACCCATATTAACCATAACATTAACATGCATTTATAAAAGAAAACGAACCATTTGAGTTATTCATCAGAGTATTCTTATTGAAAGACATCACATGTAACATCCTGCAACATCAAAATAAATGCCCTAAGGGCTTACATCTTTCCAAGCTAACACTTGGACACAAAAGGATGAGTACTAACTCATTTACAAATTAAGCCCTAGGCTTGAATGTTTACATGAAATCTCAAAAATAACAGAATAAAGCATATAACTAAAGACAAGTCTTCAAAATCCCAAACATCAAATCCTTCCAGGCTAAGTCCGTGGAGGTAGCTTATCACCTGAACCTGAAAATGATGTTCCCATAAAGGGTGAGCCACAGCCCAGTAGAAAAATACTAAACCAAATATAAGCATTGAATAAAGCTATAGCATTCAATAGATGGTTAACCAAGATAATCAATTTTATCATTAAACAGTCTCATGACACTAATGTCTAAGACACATTTCACTTTCCATTATTATCAACATGGCTCAGAACCTGGCCAAACTTACAACAGTGAATTATATATCATATTCACATTACTTCCAATATCAACAAAACAAATGAGACTCATGCTCATAACGAAACACTTCATACTTCCCATTTGATACACATTTTAGTGCTGTATCAATAATCATGTAAAAACATTTCAATATAATAAGCACACATAAAAATGGTGCTAATGGAGTCCATCCCCTATCTCCTCCCAAACAAAAATCCGGTTTAGAGGTCCATCCCCTATCTTCCCCTAAACCGTGGAGTACATCCCCTATCTCCTCCCAAACAATATGCATATGCAATGCTCAATCAATACATGTAATTTCTGTATTAATTCAATAGTCTAAATTTATGACTTAACAAATGGATTAGTTTCAATTTTCCCTAATCCGCATGCAATGTCTACAACAAGCACGACTATCCTCCACCGATAGCCCAAACAGTTATCTCTATACTCGGAAAAATATAAATATACTAACAATTTAATAGGCGAGTGATTTATATTATCCAACTACACCATTTAATCAATAAATTCCCCAATTTCATGGATTTAACCAAATTGCCCAATTTCCTTAAATTAATTACTCAAATCAATTTAGCAATTCAAATAGGTTTTTTTCCCAAAATTTTCAAAGTGTCCCCAACCTATCGAAATACCAAACTTAGAACAAAGCATATAAAATGGAGTAGGAAAATCCCTACCTCGAAGAAAATAACCCGTATTGAGAAGATGGAGATGAAGACCAAAGACCAACGTGCTCCAAATCCCAAGTTTCTCAGATTAAAACGAAGCCCTCAACCCACTCTACCTTTTTAATAAAGGATCTAAGGTAGAAACTCACTCTAAGTAGATCAATCGAAAGAGAGAAGGTGTGTAGAGGGAGAGAGAGAGATAAAAACACTCCAGGGGCGGTTTTTAAAAGTGATGAAGGAAAAGTAGGTCAAAAAGTGATCCAAAAAGTGAAATCACGGACTGATATAATCGACTCTACGCTCGAGCGTAGAAAGCCCCGCTCGAGCGTAAGACACAGAATCATGCTCGAGCGTGAAGAAAGCCGCTCTAGCGTCGATTACACCCTTCCAGAAGTTTTGCAGGCGCTGACACCCGCTCGAGCGTCAAACTCCCCGCTCGAGCGGAGGAGCAAAACAAGGGATCACGCTCGAGCGTAAAAACTACCGCTCGAGCGGAAGGACTGCAGAGCAAAATACTGGGAGATGGAAAATCACGCTCGAGCGTCAAAATTACCGATCGAGCGGAGAAGCAACAACGAAGGGACCGCTCGAGCGTTAAAACTTCCGCTCGAGCGTAAAGGCCAAAATCTGGGCATCACCTATTGGCATCTAAAATCAACCAACCTGTAACAGACCCGCCCAACCCAACCTATACTTCAAATACAAAGAGATTAAAGGACAACAACAACCAATAAGTAATGACAGGATCCACGGAACCTAAGTCCGGATACAATAATTTAAAGAGAAAAGACCGGGGTCGCTATAATTCTCAAAACATAGATGAAATGAACACATGCATGAAAGAAACCTTTGAAACCATGCTCAATTTGTGAGAAAATACACATGCATGCATGAATTCGCTCTTAATTCCACTCTTGTAGCTCAATTCCTATGTTAATCCACTTAACACCATTAATTCAAGCTCTAATCAACCAAACTTTAAGGCTAGAGATTAACATTCTTACCTAAGGATTTCAATTCCTTATGCTAGAGATGGTCTTCTAAGTTTTCCTAGCAATTCCTTCCTTATGAATTCAATCTTCAAGCTCTACACCATTTCCCCCTTCTCTCACTCTCTCACCCGTTTGTCTCTCTTGGGCAAGCACACAATGTGATGAAATCAAGGGAAAAGGGGTGAGTGGGCTCAAAATGGTGCTTAAGTAATGACTTAATCCAAACTAATCAAATAGCATTATTTTAATCTAATTTAATCGTTCCGAATCGAATTTTAGTTAAACCTACCATAAAATTCTATAAATCCTAACTAGCACATAAATTAAGTCAATTTCTGATTCGAACGCCGATAAGGCTTTCAATTCGCAAACCGAAACTAAAACGTGAACAGATCTTTCTACGCCTAACAGATATAAACACAATAAAGCAACACACATGCATTTTAACTCAAAATTCACCTTAATTGCTAATTAGGCATAATTAATCATGGATTAACGTTAATCAGAGGTTGGGGTTATTACAACTATCCTATCTCTTATATATAAAACCAAAATCCTAATTTATAACATTTCATTGGCCTCGTTTGGGAAGTGGTTATTTTAGTAGGCTATTTTAGTTTTTGGCTATTTTAGTAGGCTAAAATTTTTGTGTTTGGGAAGATGATTGGATTTTTTTGTGGTTGGATGTGATGTTTGTGAGAGAAAAAGTGAAATGATTATGGGTTTGATGTGATATTCTATCTTATTAGCTATTTTAGCCTATTTTGTCTTTTTGTGATTTTTAGCCTAAACTAGGCTATTTTTTTTCTTCCCAAACACCCCCGATCTTCTTTTCTCTTCTCTTCTCTTCTCTTTGTGTGCAACAGTTGCTTTGTTGCTATTGTTGTGTTATTTTATAGTTTTAGTTTTGTAATGCTGTAATGGTAGAACTAGTTTTTTTTTTTTTTTTTTTTTTTAAATTTGGTGATGACTACTGCTATTGTTGCTGTGAAATTGAATATTATATTTGTTTAAATTAATTATGGAACAATATACATGTTTATGTTTTGAAAAATTATGGGCAGATTAATGTTGAAATGAAAATGTTATATGATTTTTCTTTATTAATAGATTATGTGAATCTGTGGTTCCAAAGTGAACTGAACCATGTTTAAATAGTTTGGTTCAAATTGGTTTCACTATTTAAATGGATTGGATTGGTTTCAATTTTTATGGAACCATAGAGAACGGATTGGACTCCTTAATACGACACAGCAATGATAATACGCCTCAGGCAACATGGTCAAAAATTAATGATTGAACTCCTTAATTGTTATTTATGATGTAAGAGCTTATCCATTTGCCATCATCTTATATTTAGATTATCAATAACTTATATATAAATATATACAAAGTTTGAAAAATTGACTATTCAAGTCACACATAGTGATTCATAGCAGTAGAGAATGGACTTGTGAGTGCCTTTTAAAGTTAAATTTTGACCTTGAATCTAGCCATATATCCTATCTTAACCTATCTTATTTATCCTCTTGTGTTTTTAGTAAGATTTTTAATAAGACTGTTAATATATGTAGAATTATTCAAAATTTAATGAAATATTTTTTCTTGAGCCTATTATGTGGCTTGTGGTGTGTCCAATCCCATTAGTACGTGTGGTATTAGGCCCAAAACATTGGCCTAGCATAGTACGCCTAGATTCGTTTCATGCTAGGCCTGACTCTATTTGAATCGTGTTGGTCCGACTCATTTAATTAACTCCTCTACTCAAGACAACACAATACATTGTTAGGGAAAAAAAGAAAGAAAAAGAAATGTGATTTATAGACATAAAATTCATATAAAAAACATATTTAGAATGATTTGTCAATCGCATTTATAAAATTATAATGATAATAACAAGTGTTTTGATTGAAAATAAAAAAATCACAAAGTATCAACTCATTTTGCCCATAATTTGTATATAAAATTTTATTTGCATGTCAACCACTAAAAAGAAAGAAAAGACGTGCCATGTATGAAATGAGACTTGCCTAGCAACATCTTTATGGAATATATTAGGAAAAAATCAAAAAATAAAATTTACAAATCGGTCAGGTCTAGACCACAACCTTACGAATTGATTTGGTTTGATTTTCTCAATAAATGGTTCCTGATTATTGAAATAAGTAAATCGTACTTGACAGTTCAGTTTGTGATTTTATAGTTATGGTCCTGATTTGAAATGGAACCGATTTGTTTAAATATATACACACATGTATAGATATGTATATAATTTGTTATTTATCTTAAACACTCATCAATTTAATTTTTTAAATATTTTTTCTGAATCATATTTTTTACCTTTTTTCTAACTCTAGGACCCAAGTGAGTGGATTTGGTATGCATTTATGATTGTGGGCTCATTGCTTTGTGCCTAAAATTGAGGGGAAAAAAAATAAGAAATGAGATTATGTATAACATTCCTCATTTATTATTCCATTTAGGTAAATTCAATTGCCATCACTTGCCAAAAATACTAAAAAGAAAAATTCAATTACATTCAGCCTATATATTTTCTGTGTATTTCATTGCGCGCGGATATGCAATGACTAGGTCATTTCGCTTCGTATTAGAAAAAAAAAAACAGCATCAAATTCAACTCCCCTTTCAAATCTTCCATCTCATAGCAGGATTTGAACAACGAATAAAGTGAATGAATGGGAGATACTCAACTAGAATTAATGAAGGTTGGTTTAGGAATGCTTGTCGCTTTGGCTTGTTGTAAAGTTGCTTGGCTTTGTCTAAAGGCCGTTTGATTGTTTGGATTGGATACAAAAATTTTAAGAAGATATGTAATACTTAAAAATAAAGATGAGATATAATATATTATAAGATATGAGATTAATTATATATATTGTACATCCACTTATACTATATTTGGTTAAGATAGGATATAGGATGGGGTAAGAAGGGAGTGATTATTTTTAACCTTTAGATAAAAGATGAGTTATATTCGACAGTGGAGATATACAATACGATGGAAGTGGTATTGCATATCCTTCCTTGTACATCATATACTATCCGGACTCTATATCCAAAGCAACTACACATGGGATATAAGGAGACAAAAAAAAAAAACATGCAAACCGCATCTCATATTATATCCGGTCTCATACTTATATCCGACTTTTATATCCGGTAAACAAACATGGCTTAAGGCCTTATTTGATTGCCCGGATATAAAATGAAGGATATAATATGCCTTGAGATTTACTCAGTATATGCAATGAATAGGATACATGGATTAGATAACATATCCCATGCTCATGTTTGTTGAGTTCAGAATATAGTACTGAATATTTCTTATCCATGTCTATTTTACAAACAGAATTATGGGATATAAGCAAGTAACATACATTAATGTCTATTTTGTCCCTATACCTATCAAAATGCAATACATATGTACGTCCATCACATCTAATCATTTGCCAATATAGATATGTATATTAAATAAAAAATAATCAATTAAGTAATAACATAATAAAAAATTAAATAATAATATAAATTTGTTTAAAGTATATAAGAAAAATAATTTAGAATCAATTAAGGTTTAACATTTTTGAAATTATTTTTCTAAATTTAATTGTGTGTTCTAAATTCTTACAATTAAAAAATACATATTATAGTGTAACTGGCAAATTTAAAAATAAAATAAAATACATATCATAGTTTATTTGGCCCACTTATTTATTTAAATATTGAATTGGTAAATATTTTTTGAATTAGAACTTTGAAAATTCAAAACCTTTTAAATTAATATAATTATAAATATATTTTTTATATTTAAAATTAAAAAAATTAAATTAAAACTTTGAATCTCAAAAAGGAAATACCATTTTTGTTTATATATATTGTTTATGTACAAAATTTAGCTGTAAAAATTTAAAAATAAAATTCATTAGCATAATTTTTTTGGTCATATACAATAGATTTTTCATATACACAATCAAATTTATGTAAAGTTCATATATATACATAATCAGATTTTCCATTGTAAAAGGGTAAAATTATATTTTTAATTCTTATCCCATCTGATCGACGGTGGTGTTACATGCACCAATTAACTAGTGTACCAACTAGTGTTATGTCATTATTACTGATCCCACCTATTATACAAATTACAAATATTCAAAACCCCTAAAATTATGTCACATTATCTATTAGTATACTAGTTAATACATTAATTTGTACATATAGCATTATTCTCTGATGGGATATGTTATAATAGAGGAGAGTTGGTATTGTACATCCACCCATTTTGAAGATATACAATCTAATTATATATTATATTCTCCTCTAAAAAATATTACAAACATAGAATATATGGACCCAGCACTGGCTTTCCTCTAGTCCCAGATCGGACTGGAGGGTATTGTTGGGCCCATAGGGGCCTACACGGGCCCCATTTCGATAATTCAAACCGTCACTGTGCAGAACTTGTCGAATACTATATGCCTATAAAAAAATTACATTGATCGGATGTTGATAACTACGTGATCAAATTAGTTTTGTATTAAAAAAATAGATGATGAAAAAATAAATGGTTGACAGAAAACTGATCCGATGAGATAGCTATTGATATCCGATCAACCTGATTTTTTATAGGCATATAACACTCGACAAGTTTTACACATTGAACGGTTCGAATTATCAAAATGGGAGATGTGATGGGCTCTTACGGGCCCAACAACACCCTCCAGTCCGATCTGAGATTAAATGGAAGTCAGGCCCACATGGACCCATAGTATATAGGGAAAATTATGCAAATAGTCCTTGTAATTTACACAATGTGTCAATTTGGTCCCTGTAGTTTCAATTTGTTCGATTTTGCCCCTTAATCTAATGGATTGTGTTATTTTAATCTAATAAATAACGGTTGTTAAGTTAATTTAACAGAAAGTCAAACAATGTGTCAATTTGGTTCCTATATTTTCCACAATGTGTCAATTTAGTCCCTGTCAAAATCAAGAAAATTAAAACTACAGGGACTAAATTGACATATCGTGTAAAGTACAAGGACTAAATTGACACATTGTTTGACCTTCCGTTAAATTAACTTAACAGCCGTTATTTATTGGACTAAAATGACACAATCCGTTAAATTGAGGGGCAAAATTGAGCAAATTAAAACTATAGGGACCAAATTGATACATCGTGTAAACTACATGGACTATTTGCATAATTTACCCTAGTATATAATCTCCAATCTTACCTTCTATATCCAAGAATCAAGCAGGGCCTAAGTTTCTTAAGAGGATCGAGAAGATGCAGAAAAGCGCAATGCCAACCAAAGAAGATTCACAACCATGGCTGCCAATCCTCCCCAAGGAAATCATCAACCCTAATTGATTGGGATGAAGAAAGGTGGAAGAGGCGCGATTGTTAAAAGAGGAGGAACAGAGAAAATGGAGAATATGACAATCTGCTACTACCACAAATAACGACGATGATGATGACTCTGGCGTATATATGGAGAAACTTAGACCCGACCAAGCTGATAGTATCAAATTTTTTCCATTGATATTGATACTAGTTGAGTTCAATATCAAGATCACTCACCAATCATAATCAATCACCTAACAGTTTTCAATCCTCCAACCAATCGTTCACTCCATTTTGCATCAATTGCCTCCTGACTATTTCTATTCAGTGAGACCGCAACAGAGGATCCAAGAGCCATCCTTCTCTCCCAACTCTCCGGCTACTGCACCACCACCAGAAGTGGCGGCAGTAGTATCTATGGCAATGACTAGCACAGTGGTCCTAGGCTAAAGGCACGAAGCCTAATCCCCTAGTGGTAACCGTAGATGGAAAGATATATGCCCTAGCAGGGGTTGTTGATCTCGAAAAGCATAAAAGAAAATTTGGGAATCGAGATCTAGAACCAATTTTTGAGTACCTATTGAATGTATAATTGTTGTTGATAATCTTAGATATTGCCAAGTATAAAAGCAAATTTGGGAATTGGGAAGAAAAATTTTCACTTTGCTTGTTTTTAGTTTTTCAAATATATTTTTTTTAAATTTTACTTTCTTGTTTTTTGTATTTTATTTTTGTTTTTATTAAATTTTTTTTAATGTTTTAAATAATTTTTAAAATTTTTAGACACAATTAATATAAATACACATAAAAAGCATAATTTTTGTGAAAAAATCCTTTAATTCACTAAATACCAAAAATACAAAAATAAAAAATACAAAAATTCAATATATTTTTCGTATTTTTATCTATTTATTAATTTTAAAAATATTTTTTCACAATTTTTTTACTTTTTAGATATATCAAAGTAAGGTGCATCTAAAAAAGTTTAAAAAAAATTGTTTAAAATTTTAAAAATATTCACTAAAAATAAAAAATAAAAACACAAAAAACAAAAAAAAAAACTCAATTTTTAAAAAAACTTAAACCAAATGCACACTTTTTTTTTTTTTTTTTTTGTGTGGCTAAAATAGCATTAAAAGATAAAATAATCTAAAATAGTCAATAAGATAAAATTTCACATCACATCCATAATCATTTCATTTTTTTTTCTTCTAACAAACGTCATATCCAATTACAAAAAAAAAAAAAAAAATCTAATTATCTTCTCAAGCACAATTATTTTAACCTATTAAAATAATCAAAAAATAAAATAGTCAACTTCCAAAATACATACAAAATGTAGGATTGTTGTTGATAATCTTAGATATTGCTGTTGGGGTTCTTGGTTTCATTCTGCTGATGTTGTTGATAGTAAGTTCTTTCGGTGCACATTGCAATGTAGGTTCCCAAAAAATGTTTATGGATACGATTTAGCGGTGAAGGAAGAGTAGGGCTGAGTAAGGAATTCGTAAAATTCGTAATTCGATCCGGTTCAATCTAATTTGGTAGATTTGGATTAGTTTTTTCAATCTGTAGTTCGATTTCGGATTGAAAAATTAAAAATTCGTAATCCACGGATCGGTTCCGGTTTGAACCCTATGGTTTCGGATTGGAAACCGGAACCGATCTGGATTGTATACAAATAGCCTATATTTATATTATACACCCTCCTGGCATAGTATCTTTTTTTATTCCATATAAAACCTAAACCCATGTAATATCTTCTTTTATTGTTTTTGTTTGTTAGTTTTTAATTTTAATTTGTAATGGTCTATATATTTATGGTGAAACCAGTTTTCTTATGATTGTTTAAATTCTAGAATAGTATGTCACTATTATGAAAAGATATGTTGCTATTGTAAAACTAATATGATGTTATGTTTATGTTTTTATGAAATTAAAATGTTCTATATTTTTTTTTTGTTATTTAATTATGTGAATCCGTGGTCCTAAATCGATCCAATCCGTGTTTAAATGGATTAGTTTGGATTAGTTCCACGATTTAAACGGATTAGATTGGTTCCAATTTTTCAGGAACCGTAGATAACGGGTTGGTCTTGGTTTTACCCCAATTTAGACCATGCTCACCCCTAAGAAAGAGTATGAAATTCCAAAGGAAGTATATGATGACCTTTTTTATTATGAGGGTGGGTATTTAGAATTACTTCCTGTGGAAGGCTTTTTTAAAACAATAGAAAGTAACATTACAATAATATTAGGTGATCCGAATTTTTATGGTTTGAATGTCTCAAAACGACATCATTTTGGGTGTAAAACAACGCCGTTTTGACACATTCGAGTTATTTGGGCCACACAAATTGGGGTCACCAAGCATTTTTCTTTTTAAAGAAAGTCAAACGGTACTTACAAGGGTCTATTTAAACCAAAATTTATACCAAAACAAAGTAAAAAATTTGTAAGAAGTACAAAGGAGAGAAATTAAGAAAATATTTAGAAACACATCTTGTGCTCGTGCTCGTATTGCGAATCAAAACCAATCATAGAGTCGGCAATAGAATATGTCTAAAATAAATCATAGATGAGTGGGTAAACTTAACATACACACACTGATAGACTCCCTATAACCAACCAAACAAACAGAGCAAAGCACAAAGGAAATCAAAGAAAAAAATAAAGCAAAAACATAAACTCACACCAACAACTTCCAACAGCAGCGGCGGTAGCAGATTCGACGATGATGAGGCTGCAGATCCGGTGAGGCCATGGCCAGAGTTGAAGCGGAGGGAAGAAGAAACACTCCACAAAGGAGAGAGAAGATGGAAAGGCCAAAGCTTCCAAGTTATTAGCAGCAAAACAAGGAAAGGAAAGAGAAAATGGGGTAGGAAGAGGGGAGAGGAGGCCGGAGGTTGCCGAAATCCAAGGCCGACCTTGAGATTTAGGGAGTCCAAGGCGAACTTCGGAAATGGGACCCCTCTTACATTGAAAAAAAAAAGAGTTCATGGATAAAATGATAGTTACAACTTTTTTATTTGTTTGTAGCCACAAAAAAATTTACTTGTACATATAATTATTAAAATTATAAACAAAAATTTAGTTTCATATATTAAGATACGAAGCAATTATTACAAATACTCAAAAAAATAAAAATCTGGTCTTGTTGCTTTATAGTTTAGCAGTATCTAGTTTACAAGTGAACCAACTATCACATAAACATTACTCTTCTCACATTTTTATCTACAAAATCACTAATGAAGTTTGCATAATCGAATTTATCCACCATATCCTTTTCAATGGATAAAAATGCTAACCCATTCAATCTGTGGATTGTGTCTTTTTTTTTTTTTTTTTTGACCCCAAGTTCAATTGGGTCTATAATATTTGAGCCCTTTTTTTTATATCTAAAACACAAAATTATATTTGAAGCCCCTATTTTTAGCCTAAATTTGGGGGCCTAAGGCGCAGGCCTCTCTTGCCTGCACTCAGGGCGAGCCTGTCGAAATTCCCTCCCCCACCCTGACTGTCGCATGCCATAAGAAATCCTAGGAGAAGAAAAGTGTAGAGTGAGTCTCAACTAGAGGGAGAAAGTGTTTTGTCCCGCATGGTTGAGACTGCTTCCCGTGGAGGGCTTGATCAACACGATTCCCAGCAAGAGGAATAGAACCACAGGTATTATTACTTTTCCGGTGGAGAATAGATACTTCGTTGTTGTTGTATTAGATAATGTGGAGAAGGAAACATATTCTGTTTGGGTATGCGTGCGTGCACATTTGATATTGAGGAAGTAGTCGTGGTGATTGACAAGGAGGGTAGCTAGCTGGGAAGTAAATAAGCAATCGAAACGTCGCCATTTTCAGGCAGAGAATGTTGTCTATCAAGATTTTGAATTTGGGGTTTTTTTTTTTTTTTTTGTATAGATTGTCCGTCCAATTGTGTAAAGTCAATTTTCATGGATAGACAGCCATTGGTTTGGAGAAATTCGGTTAGTATGATCTTAAATAAAATTAGTTTTAATGGTACTTACAATTCAGTGTGTTTAATTTCTATTTTTTTAATTCAATTTTTAGAAAATTAAGTTTTTTTGTTTTTTGTCCTTTTTTTAAAATTTTTGGTGAATATTTTTTAAATTTTAAGCACTTGTTTACTTTTTTAGATGCATCTTACTTAGATGTATCTAAAAAGTATAATATTTGTTAAAAAATATTTTTAAAAATTAATAAATACTCAAAAATACAAAAAATGTACTGAATTTTTATATATTTTTTATATTTTTGATGTTTAGTGAATTTTTAGAAAAAATTTCACAAATATTATATTTTTTAAGTGTATTTATGTTAGATGTATCTAAAAATTAAAAAAAAAAAATTGCTTAAAATATTAAAAAAATTCAGTGAAAATAAAAAAATATGAAAAATAAAAAAGTAGAATTTTCTGAAAAGTGAATTCTGAAAATCAAAACAAAAGAGAGTAATTGATTTTAGTGGTAGGCTAACAGTGCTAAATAAGTTCAGTTTCAGTAGTAAGTATGATTACTGCAATAATATATCCCCTAATTTTGGAGCTCTAATTCAACTCTAATGATACGGAAATTCAAAAAAAAAAAAAAAAAAAAAAAAAATCCAAGATCAAAACATCATATCAATGGGTGGGGCCCACCCCTTAGAGCTCTTTTAGAACTCGTATTTTAGAATTTCCAAACATTTTTCATATGATTATATAGGTAGTGATAGAAAGCTCAAACATGAGCTCTAATGAAGTATTAAAACAAAAGACAAGCTAAAACATCACATCATTATGTGAGATCCACCATTAGAGCTCTCAAATTAGATGATGATGGGTAGTAATCACAGTAATGTTTGTGTAGCATGTAGGGTCAATTCCAATGATGAATAAAATTACGAAAACTGCTTTCATTTCCCAGTAAAAATTGTCTGTCTTATTTTTTGTGGTGTTTTGAAAAGTTGATAAAAAAAATTGATTTTTTGACTTTTTTGTATAAAAAAAATTGACTTTTATGTAAAAAAGTTAAAAAGCCAAAAAACTTACTTTTTACCAAGTTTCCAAATTACCCCTTTGTATCCAGTTTTAACATTTGTCACAAAAATCCCTATATATACATTGACTATAGAAAAATCTGACAAATGCATTGTTCATCTTCTGTCTAGGGTGAATATCCATGTTGGCTGGTTGGGGTTTTTGATAGTAGGTGTTACCAAGCTTTTTTTCTTATCTCTGTGCTATTACAAACCTAGAAAATTTATTCATAATTTTATACAGAAATATGAATGTAATTTTGGTTGGCATTTATGAGTAATAATATTGGGTTTGGGTTTGTAACAACATAAGAAAAGTCTAGAAGGTAATTTTTGAATATGATTAACAGCTTTTTGGATTCTCTTCAATTGGATGCCATTGTTCAGGGCCTATTCTCATCCATTGCTGAAGTAGTTGTCATTGTTGATTTTATTATTGTTGTTGTAATTAGTTTGTGTGGATTCGGATACTTGGTGCATCTTGCATCTTCATTTAATTGAAAGAAAATACAGTAAGAAGTGGAAAAAAAAAAATTTAAAACCACTGAAACCTTCATTAGCTACCAAATGAGCTCACTTGTTAATTTTTAATATCAAACTATTTTGATTGATTGATTTAATTAATTTTTTAATGAAATTTAGAATTGTTTGTGCTTCAAATAAATATTTATTTATTTATTTATTTTGTGCGCAATCAATCAATTTAAATAATTAATTTTTTTATGAAATAACTATTATTTTCTCTGTTGGGAATAGTATTTGTGTGTGTATCAATTGAATTATACAAAATAGATTTGTGTGTGAAATTTCTTTGAGATGTTTCTCTAGTCACTGTACATTTTACACACTTAGGCCTCATTTGAGAATATGCCATTTTAGTAATTTTTTTTTTTTATTTTTTGGCTAAAATATGAGGGTAAAAAAAAAAACTTGTATGTTTGGAATGACTTTTTAATTTTTTATGAAAAGATGTACAAAAAATAGAGAGAAAATATAATTTTTGACTTTTTGATATAAGTTATAGGTTTTTTGATTTTTTTTTCCACCAAATTTCATATTCATCATAGATCTTGTTTGATATATCTCAATGAGGGCATTCCAAAAATATAATTTTTGTTAAAAATGAACATCTAAATCAAAAGTTATTGAATTTTTAAGTTTTCAAATTTTCAAAAAGTGAAAGACGTTAAATTGAATGTAAAGAATAATGCTATATGCATCAATTCGTATACTAATTAGTGTATTAATTGATAATGTGACATAATTTAAGAGATGTTTTAGATTTGTAATGTGATTAAAGAGTAGGGTCAATAATAATGTCATAACTAGTGTTATTATACTAGTTAGTACATTAATTGGTACATATAGTACCATCACAATGTAAAACGTAAGGATATTTGGTTCAATAATTTTGGATGGAAGATGTGGGTATTTTTTAGGGACCTAAGGTAGTATGAAAGTTTGAGATGTCTTTTATCTTCTAAAATTGTAATATTAGAGACCTTTAAAAAAATTCCAAAAAATTTCAAAATACAATTCAAAACTCTTTTCAAAACTTATAACTAAATAAGTTTTTTTTTTCTTTTCAAAACTCATTTCAAAAATTAAACTGAAAGGAAGCCAATCTTTTATCTTCCAAACTCTTATCCTTAAAAAATTAAGAAAATATTAAATATATATATATTAAAACATAACAATTGTATCAACATAGGTGACTAAGACCATCTCCAACCATTCACCAAATCTAGCATCAAATTCAAATTTGATGAAAAATGAGTACTTTTTGTGCTCCAACGGTTGCACCAAAGCAGTATTAAATTGAGAAAACATCAAATGTTTCACCAAACCGAGGATGGCCAGCCCCTTTCAGCAATTTATTGTGCATAGCCGTTGAGTTGGACCCATCGGACGAACGGCCGAATGTCCCCCCGCATGACCACTTTTAAGCAAAATTTTATGAAAATTTACACTGACAGGTTGACCCACAGGTCGACCCCTAGGTCGACCACCTCTCACTGATGCTCTAATTTGGACATTCTTCAACAACCTCCATTGTCAAGCACCTCTCTCTCTCTCTCTCTCTCTCTCTCTCTCTCTCTCTCTCTCTCTCTGTGATTAAAGAGTATCCATCAAAGAACACTCTATTTCTTCATCTTCGTCTCAAAATCCCATGAAAATCTGTCATTTTCTTCGCCCAACAAGCTCAAACTCTGCAACCTAGTTGAGGATTTTCCAGATTATGAGGCAATATTGTGTTGATACGCGCAAAATGATCGACGAGATCAACCTCAAGTTCGCAAAGGCAAGGAAGGAGATATAGACGACCTTGGATTCCAAAGAAACTGTGTACTTTGATAAGGGTTGCTAGCAAAGTTGCCAGAGAAGGAAAAGGGTGCAATACAAAGGTCTATGGGGCTCAAGATTAAGCAATTGAAGGTTGAACTTGATCAATTGAATGATTAGTGGTGAGGTGTGTTGATTAAACAAAAATGAAGGGAAACAAAATCAAAACAGAAATGGAGGGAAAAAAAAAATTCAATGGCGTAACCGATCGGCCAGTCGGTCGTCCGGCTAGTCATCCTACCAGACGTTCCAAAGCATTTGATGCAAGTAACAGTGTTCACCGTTGGAACAACCAGCATCCGATTGAAGAAAGAGCCTTTTTTTCATCAAATTTGATAAAAAAAAAAAGTTCACCATTAGAGATGCTCTAAGCCACTGTCAACGGTGAATCAAAAAATAATAATAATAAATAAATAGACAGACCGCTTTTAACAAGGGCTTTTTTTAAAAAAATAAAAAATAAAAATTTATGAGCATCTTTATATTTGGGAGAGATGAATTAGAGAATATTGGGAAGTTATTACAAATTGAGCACAAGTATAAATAAGTGATTATTGGAATTGACTTGCAACTAAGCAAAGTAGAACAAAAATTTCACAGAGGCGGTTGTCCCGGATGACTGGGTGAGGAAAAATTATTTTTCAGAGAGAAACAGAGCAACAAAACACAATGATACTTCAACCAAACAATTATGCAAGAAGATTATGCTTAATAATAAACTGAAAATTGTAACACAAAACAATACAATACCGTCGAGGCTTGACACAATTTCCTTAAGGTTTAATTTGCCCCTGCCGAGGTGCTCAAATTATTGGTGCCAACCTCCTAAGATACAACGATTAAAATCCAAGATCGCAGCACAACGATCTGAGATAGAGCGAACCAAAATTGTGTTGCACTCTCTCCAACTCAAAGACTCTGAAATGAATAATGATAAAGAAAACATAGTAGAAATTCCAGAAAAATTGACGCGAACGTGACTTTAATTTAGATTGTAATTTGATATGAATTTTCTTCTCTACAACAACTTAGGAAGAGTGGGGTATTTATAGACTTGAGATGGTAGTGTGAATAGCCTCAAATCTGTTCTAATTTCGGCTATCTGACTTCTCGAAGTCATTGGAAACGTGGTGAGAAACGCAATGTCCTATACAAAATTCGATGATGAAGTTACTAGAATTTTGCCTATACCAGATCAAACCTCCATCTAGAATTCTCAAGAAGAAGAGAGAATCCAAATCACAATTGAAATTGAATTTGCATTAGAACACTTCGGAGTTTCTGGACGAAACCAGAGTTGAATTCGTTCAATTGCCATGTTGCCGAAGCCTTCTTCGGAGTCAATTTTGCATTAACTCAGAAAGTGGTTTGAACAACCATATATACGAAATGAATCACCACCCGACAAAGAATGCGTTTCCACTGGACACACCTCAATCGGTGTCTAGAGCCCATCTCAATTTAGGCTCAAAGTGAGCCAAAACACATGGTTTCATAAACCATTTTTCAACAATCCTCCACATGAATAGAATTGACAACAACAGGCATGCAACAACATACAGACTAAAAGAGAATACATAAAGGTAACACACCGCATCGAGATAGGTAGTTTTTGGCTTTGAACCTTTCCTAGTGAAAAGCCTATTGGACATACTGGCTAACCAGTAGACACGATGCATTAAATTGTTTAGGTGTTTGTGTATGCCAAGACAATACACTACACACAATGTATCACCAACACAGCTTGGTTCTCACAATTGTGTTCATTATGGCCCTGAACAATGCCTAGTATTCAAGAGTGCTCTAGAGAATTTAGGCTTATTAATTCTCATAGAATTGGCCCAGTTCACACTCATATAGGTGACCTCGCTTATAAGGAGTATCTTGCTATGCCCCAACTTGAATATTCAAGTTATAAGAGTCATTAAGAGCAAAGGCCACCATACAAACGTTGCAGATATCACTTTTCTTATCATAAAAATGGGTAGGAGATAATATCTAGGTAAGAGATTGTAACAACCCCAACCCATGATTAATTGTTAAACTATGATTAAGCCATGATTAAGTATACCTAATAAGTAATTAAGATGAAACCCTGAGTTAATTCTATGTGCATTGCATTATTTGTGTTTATATTTGTCTGTTGTAGGAATATCTGTTTGTGTTTCTGTTTTGTTCTGCCAATTGAAGGCCTCATCGGCATCCGATCACGAAATTGACTTGAATTATGTGTTAGTTGAAATTTTTAGAACATTATGGTAGGTTTAATTGAAATTCGATTCGGAATGAAATAATTAGAATAATTAATACTCAATTAAGCCTAATTAAAGAATTCCTTAATATAGCGATCCCGGGTTTACCCTTGTTGTACAGTGATCCGGACATGTGTCCGTGGATGTTGGTAGTTGTTTATTATCTTGTTTACATCCTTTCTTACTTTGTATTTGAGTTATAGGATGTGTTGGGCGGGTTGGTTACAGGTTGGTTGAGTTTAGAAACCAAAACTAGTTGCCCAGATTTTTGGCCTGTCCGCTCGAGCGGAGGTGTTGGCGCTCGAGCGGGGAATACATCCATCCAGTATCTTGTTGTGCAGTGTTGTGAGCTCGAGCGTAGGGTTGGGAGCTCGAGCGGAGGCCTGGTTCTGCGAAAGTACTGGGCGAGTGCATTCTGCGCTCGAGCGGGCGGTTGGCCGCTCGAGCGGAAGTCTGTGAGTGGACGCTCGAGCGGGGTGTTTTACGCTCGAGCGGAGACCTGGGTTAAAGTCCCGAAATTGTGACTTTTCAAATCACTTTTTACTTTCTCTTCTCTCTCTTACTTTTCCAAAATCACCATTGTTGAGCCTCTCACTCTAGACTCTACCTTCTCTCTAGGTTTTGATCTAGTAGGAGTGATTTACTCACCTTTGGCCTTTACAAAAAAGTTGTTGATCGTCGAGGGCTTCATTTTAATCTGAAAATCTCGGGTTTTGGAGCACGTTGGGTTTTGTCGTCTTCTCCTTTGGGACTCCGAATTTGAGGTAGGGATATCCTACTCCTCTCTATGGGTTTTGTCTTTAAATTTTGGTATTTTGAGATGTTGGGCTTGGTTTGGTAAATTTGTGAAAGTTTGGGGCTTTTGTGTAATTTTACAAAAGTTGGGGTTTTATTTATAATAAACCTAGATGCATGTTTGGCATAGAAAAATAGAATGATTGTTGAATCATTGATGAAAATGGGACCTAAGGGTTGAAATGGTAATTATGGAAAATGGCCTAATTACATTGTTTAATTAATTGGGATAATTAATTGGTGAGAAATGAGGAAATGAAATGTTGATTGAATATCCATTTGTGCATTTATTTTCTGTTTTAGAAATAACTGCTTTGGGCTATCGGTGGAGGATAGTCGAGATTGTTGTAGACAATGCATGATGATTAGGTAAACGGAAACTAATCAATGGAATGTGTCATGGAACTTGACGGTTGATAGAATACATTAATTGTGTGTATTGTGTGATTGTATATAGAACCAATGTGTTTATATACGTTATGTGTAGAGGAGGAGATAGGGGATGTACTCCGCGGTTTAGGGGAAGATAGGGGATGTACCTCTAAACCGGATAGGTATTGGGAGGAGATAGGGGATGAACTCCGTAGACAGAGCTCATATGCTTGTCTAGAGAAGTGAAGATAGAGCTCATATGCTTATCTTTGTGAAGTGTGGATACAGCTTGTATGCTTATCTGTGGATATTGTTGATATACATATCTGTTGTGAAGTGTGGATACAGCTTGTATGCTTATCTGTGGATATTGTTGATATACATATCTGTTGAGAATGTTGATATAGCTTTTATGCATATCTGAATGTGAGATATAGTTTTTATACATATCTGTGGAAATGATGATAGAGCTAGCATGCTTATCTGTTGAAAAAGGGAAAATGAAAAGTAATTGGGACTTGTAAGTCGTTGACATAAATATGTAATTTATGTGATTGTATCAGTGTCGACCAACTATCAATTGCTAATGTTTTAGTCATTGTCCATGGTTGGTTTAGTGTATTTCTACTGGGCTATGGCTCACCCTATATGGGAATATCATTTTCAGGTACAGGAAGCATGCCACCTCCAAGGACATAGCTGGGAGGCTAGTGGCGGGCATAGTTTTGTCGTTTTACTTTTGATGTATTACATGTAATTTCAAGCCAAGGGCTTAATGTGTAAACGAGTTAGAACTCTTTGTTGTAACCAAGTGTTAACTTGGAAAGCTGTAAGCCCGTAGGGCATTTTGTTATGAGGTTAACATGTAATACTTATGTCTTATCTGATGGGTTTATTGTTATTATTTTGAGGGCGTTACAACTTGCTATCAGAGCGTACCGGGTTCGAATACTTTGGGTACGTGGGAAGTGATTAGGATCACAATGGGTTTGTCTCGCTTGATAGAGACGTAGATGTAGTAGCATATGCTATGAGTTTATTTGATAACATGCTTATGTGACTATGTGGGTATGGGATTTAATTTCTGGGATATTGATTGGATCCTTGAGTTTCTGGGAGTCTTGTTGGAAAAGCACTTGATCAACGCGGTTTCTAACCGGAACTCTAGTAACGCCTCGGGACTATCATTATCCGGAAATGAAGTTCGTAAGTGCTTATGTGTTTATGTGCTTATGTGGAGTGAATTACACTTGTCCATGCATTAGGACGTGAGTGTTTAGTTTCGGCACATTTATGAATGTGCTAACGTTCTGTGTTGCCTTTATTAGGATGTCAGGACGAGGAAGAGGTGCTAGGCGTGGTAGACCTGCGAGGCAGGAAGTACCGTTACAGGGTGAGATCCCGGCAGTGCAGGAGGGAGTTGGGCAGGCCAATGTGGCCGAGCCAGTGGGTCAGCAGGCTATGGGTGCCTTGGCCAGAGAGATAGCAGGAGCTTTGGGTATTCTTAGAGCTGGGAATCAGGCAGCTGAGGCAGGGCCTTCTTTCTTGAAGAGGGAGTTCTTCCGGTGTAATCCGGACGAGTTTATCGGGGATCCTAAAGAGCCGCTTAAGGCAGATGAATGGCTCGAACAGACAACGAAGACGTTTGAGATGCTTGGCATCGAGGACGGAGCACTGAAAGTGACCTTGGCATCCTTCCAACTGAAGGGAGATGCGGGTCAATGGTGGAAGTACGAGAAAGCTCGTGTTGGTGGTACTTGGGAGGCGTTTGTGAATGCTTTTCAGGAGAGGTTTTTATCAGCAGCAGCTAGGGAGAAGCTGAGGGATCAGTTTAGCCGGCTTAATCAGCAGGGCTTGTCAGTGGCCGAGTTTGAGGCTACTTTTACTAGTTTGTCCAGGTTTGCACCTGAACTGGTGGCGTCTGAGGAACGCCGTTGCTATGAGTTTGAGAGGAAGTTGAGGCGGGGCCTCAAGTTGAGAATTGGTGGGTCATATATTCGAGAGTATAGACACCTAGTGGACGCTGCAGCTCATATGGAACTTATGATGCAGGAGGAGGATGAGGGCCAGAGAGGCTCCAAGAGGAGCCAGGATAGTCAGAGTGATGGCAGGAGACAGAAGGGTTATAACCCTCAGCAGTCGCAGGGTGGTGTTGCTAGATCGACCTTCCCAGTGCCGAGTGCAGGCTCCGGGAGAGGTGGTCAGGGGGATTTCACCTGTTACAAGTGTGGCCAGCTGGGTCACAAGGTATCTGTTTGCCCGCAGAAGGGTGGGGGTCAGAAAGCTGCTTCTTCTTCAGCTAGACCGCAGAGTCAGGGTTTGGGCAGGGGGCAGCTCTTGACTTGTTATCAGTGTGGACAACCTGGGCACATGAAGAGGTTTTGCCCACAGTTGAGTGCCACTTCGGGAGCGTCTGGTTCTAGGCAGACGCAGGGTTTTCAGCCAGCTCAGTCTGTGCAGGCCTCGAGGGCCAATCCGGGAGTTTCGTCATCCCAGTCTGTGCAGCAGTCTTTTGCTCCGAGAGGTGAGCAGGTAGACCAGGGGCCTACGGGGCGCGTGTATGCTGTTACCGCGCAGGATTTAGTACCGGCTCCATCAGTAGTGAGAGGTACTTTTCTATTTTGCAACTCGGTTGCTAATGTGTTGATAGACACGGGTGCATCTCATTCTTTTGTATCTGCTGCATTTGCATCTGTTTTGGAATTGGAGTTAACACAGTTAGCATCTCCTATTTGTGTGGTATCGCCTTTGGGTGGTGAGTTGATCCTGAAACAGGGTGTTAGAGGATGTGATATAGAGGTCGCCGACTATAGGCTTCCTTTTCCGTTTGTTGTCATGCCCATGAAGGGTTTTGATGTTATTTTGGGTATGGACTGGTTATCGTCATACCGGGCTGTTATTGATTGCTACCGCCAGAGGGTTACATTGTGTACCTTGAGCGGGGAGTGGTTCCATTTCTTGGGAGACCGGGTTGGTAGTGTTTTGCCACCGGGGTATGATTCGCGAGGGCGAAGTGAGCTTAGTAGTCTACTTGCTAGCTTTGAGAGTGGTGAGCGTGGTGAGACCCAGCATGTATTACCGAGGGTGGTTTCTGAGTATTCGGATGTCTTTCCCGAAGATCTTGTTAGTTTGCCACCTCACCGAGAGATAGAGTTCTCTATTGATTTAGTGCCTGGTACGGCGCCGATTTCTATGGCACCTTACCGTTTTGCTCCAGCAGAGTTGGTTGAGTTGAAAGTTCAGCTCCAGGAATTGCTCGAGAAGGGCTTGTTCGCCCTAGTGTTTCACCGTGGGGAGCGCCGGCCCTCTTTGTTAAAAAGAAAGATGGTGCCTTAAGATTGTGTATTGACTACAGGAAGTTGAATCGGGCTACGGTTAAAAATAAGTACCCTATGCCCCGTATAGATGATTTGTTTGACCAGTTGAAGGGTTCCCGTTGTTTCTCTAAGATAGACTTGAGATCGGGTTACCATCAGTTGAGGGTCAGGGAAGAGGATATTCCGAAGACGGCATTCCGTACGCGGTATGGCCATTATGAGTTTCTGGTGATGCCATTTGGGCTTACCAATGCACCGGCAGTCTTTATGGACTTGATGAACCGGATTTTCCGGGAGTTCTTAGACCGATTTGTGGTTGTTTTCGTGGACGATATCCTTATCTATTCGTCTTCTGAGAAGGAGCACGAGGCACACTTGGGAGTGGTGCTTGAGTTACTTAGAGCCCATAGGCTGTATGCCAAGTTTGGGAAGTGTGAGTTCTGGCTGGGGGAAGTCAAATTCTTAGGCCACGTGGTATCCGGGGAAGGGGTGTCTGTTGATACATCCAAGGTTGAGGCAGTGCAAGATTGGGCACAGCCTAAGAGTGTGTTTGAGATCCGCAGTTTTCTGGGATTAGCTGGGTATTACCGTCGGTTTGTGAAAGATTTCTCCAGGTTAGCGTCACCGTTAACTAGGCTGACTCGGAAGGGAGTCAAGTTTGTGTGGAGTGAGACTTGTGAAAAGTCGTTCCAAGAGCTGAAAGTTAGATTGACCACCGCTCCGGTGTTGATTATTCCGGAGAGAGGGTTGGGTTATGCGGTTTATTGTGATGCCTCACGAGAGGGTTTGGGTTGTGTGTTGATGCAAGAGGGGAAAGTGGTAGCTTATGGCTCACGTCAGTTGAAAATACACGAGAAGAATTACCCCACACACGACCTAGAGTTAGCAGCTGTGATCTTTGCCTTGAAAATCTGGAGGCACTACCTTTATGGTGAGAGGTTCGAGGTATTCTCGGATCACAAGAGTTTGAAGTATCTGTTTACACAGAGAGACTTGAATCTGAGGCAGAGGAGATGGATGGAGTTCATCGAGGATTATGATTTTGAGTTGCATTATCATCCGGGAAAGGCCAATGTTGTGGCCGATGCCCTTAGTAGGAAAACCATTAGTGATGTAGCTTGTATAGCCATCCGGGAATGGGTGATGTTGGGAGCACTTGGCGAGTTTGATTTGCTATTGAGCGAATCTGTTGAGGCTGCGGCCTTGTTTTCTGTTGTTGCGCAGCCTACACTTGTGACTAGAGTGTTAGAGGCACAGAGAGGTGACCTTGAGGTAGAATCCCTCCGAGAGAAGATCTCCAGTGGGAAAGTTGAGAAGGGTTTGACGGTGTATCCCGACCTGAGTGTGAGATACCGAGACCGTTTGTTTGTACCAGAGGCTTGCCGAGAGGAAGTACTTCGAGAGTTTCATCATTCGCGCCTTGCGGTGCATCCGGGAGGTACTAAGATGTATCAGGATTTGGGTCGCCAGTTTTGGTGGCGGGGTATGAAAAGAGGTGTGGCTGTTTTCGTATCGAAGTGCCTTACTTGCCAGCAAGTGAAGGCCGAGCATCAGAGGCCAGCGGGTTTGTTGCAACCCTTGCCTATTGCCGAGTGGAAGTGGGAGCATGTCACTATGGACTTCGTTGTGGGTCTTCCGAGGACTCAGCGGGGTAGTGATGCTATTTGGGTGGTTGTAGACCGGTTGACTAAGTCGGCGCACTTTATTCCTATGCGCGTGAGAGATTCGGTAGATCATCTTGCCGATTTGTATATTCGGGATGTAGTGAGGTTGCACGGGGTCCCAGTGACGATCGTCTCAGATAGAGATCCTCGTTTTACTGCTAGGTTGTGGCAGAGTTTGCAGAGTGCACTGGGCACTAAGTTGACCTTTAGTACGGCTTATCATCCTCAGACTGACGGGCAGTCCGAGCGTACTATTCAGATCCTCGAGGATATGCTTCGGGGTTGTGTCCTGGACTTCAGTGGGACGTGGGAGAGGCACTTGCCATTGGTAGAGTTTGCCTACAACAACAGTTTTCAGTCTAGCATCGGTATGGCACCGTTTGAGGCCTTGTATGGCCGACCGTGTAGGTCTCCAGTTTGTTGGGCCGAGGTGGGTGATGCACCTTTGTTGGGTCCGGAGTTAGTTAGGGAGACGACGGAGAAAGTTGAGCTTATCCGTAGGAGGCTTGTTACAGCCCAGAGTCGACAAAAGAGTTATGCCGACCGTAGGAGGAGGCCTTTGGCGTTTGAGATAGGTGATCATGTCTTTCTGAAAATATCACCTAGGCGAGGCCTGATGAGGTTTGGGAAGAGTGGGAAGTTATCCCCTCGGTTTATAGGTCCTTTTGAGATCCTTGAGAGGATAGGTGAGGTTGCTTATCGATTGGCCTTACCGCCGCAGTTGTCCGGAGTGCATGACGTGTTTCATGTGAGTATGCTTCGGAAGTATGAGCCAGATCCATCACATGTGTTGGATTGGACTGATTTAGAGGTAGATGAGGATGCCTCGTATGAGGAGAGACCGGTTCGGGTCTTGGATAGGCGGGATCAGGTCCTGCGTGGTAAGACCATTCCTTTGGTGAAAGTCTTGTGGGAACATCACGGAGTGGAGGAAGCCACTTGGGAACGTGAGTTGGAAGTCCGTGAGAAATATCCGGACTTGTTTGTTGATGTGTGATCTTGTATTTAAATTTTACGTTTTGTTGAACTTAAGAGCTTTTATATATGTCTTAAGTTGTGAAACATTGAAAATGTTTGGTTTATTGAAAGTATGTTTTGGAACTTGCCTCATATGGAAGTTGAATGTAACATTATATCTGTTGAATATATTGTTGAAATTGGAAAGATAGTGCATAATGTTAATGCATGTTGAAAATACATATGTTGTTTACATATTGTGATATGTCTCTTGTTAAAGGGATGGGATGACCGGTAATGGGTCGAATTGTTGAATGTTAAATTGTAACATTGTCTAAAATGAAGGAAAACCTGTTTTGGAAACTTGTGCTTAATTTCGGGGACGAAATTCTTTAAGGGGGGGAGGTTATAGCGATCCCGGGTTTACCCTTGTTGTACAGTGATCCGGACATGTGTCCGTGGATATTGGTAGTTGTTTATTATCTTGTTTACATCCTTTCTTACTTTGTATTTGAGTTATAGGATGTGTTGGGCGGGTTGGTTACAGGTTGGTTGAGTTTAGAAACCAAAACTAGTTGCCCAGATTTTTGGCCTGTCCGCTCGAGCGGAGGTGTTGGCGCTCGAGCGGGGAATACATCCATCCAGTATCTTGTTGTGCAGTGTTGTGAGCTCGAGCGTAGGGTTGGGAGCTCGAGCGGAGGCCTGGTTCTGCGAAAGTGCTGGGCGAGTGCATTCTGCGCTCGAGCGGGCGGTTGGCCGCTCGAGCGGAAGTCTGTGAGTGGACGCTCGAGCGGGGTGTTTTACGCTCGAGCGGAGACCTGGGTTAAAGTCCCGAAATTGTGACTTTTCAAATCACTTTTTACTTTCTCTTCTCTCTCTTACTTTTCCAAAATCACCATTGTTGAGCCTCTCACTCTAGACTCTACCTTCTCTCTAGGTTTTGATCTAGTAGGAGTGATTTACTCACCTTTGGCCTTTACAAAAAAGTTGTTGATCGTCGAGGGCTTCATTTTAATCTGAAAATCTCGGGTTTTGGAGCACGTTGGGTTTTGTCGTCTTCTCCTTTGGGACTCCGAATTTGAGGTAGGGATATCCTACTCCTCTCTATGGGTTTTGTCTTTAAATTTTGGTATTTTGAGATGTTGGGCTTGGTTTGGTAAATTTGTGAAAGTTTGGGGCTTTTGTGTAATTTTACAAAAGTTGGGGTTTTATTTATAATAAACCTAGATGCATGTTTGGCATAGAAAAATAGAATGATTGTTGAATCATTGATGAAAATGGGACCTAAGGGTTGAAATGGTAATTATGGAAAATGGCCTAATTACATTGTTTAATTAATTGGGATAATTAATTGGTGAGAAATGAGGAAATGAAATGTTGATTGAATATCCATTTGTGCATTTATTTTCTGTTTTAGAAATAACTGCTTTGGGCTATCGGTGGAGGATAGTCGAGATTGTTGTAGACAATGCATGATGATTAGGTAAACGGAAACTAATCAATGGAATGTGTCATGGAACTTGACGGTTGATAGAATACATTAATTGTGTGTATTGTGTGATTGTATATAGAACCAATGTGTTTATATACGTTATGTGTAGAGGAGGAGATAGGGGATGTACTCCGCGGTTTAGGGGAAGATAGGGGATGTACCTCTAAACCGGATAGGTATTGGGAGGAGATAGGGGATGAACTCCGTAGACAGAGCTCATATGCTTGTCTAGAGAAGTGAAGATAGAGCTCATATGCTTATCTTTGTGAAGTGTGGATACAACTTGTATGCTTATCTGTGGATATTGTTGATATACATATCTGTTGTGAAGTGTGGATATAGCTTGTATGCTTATCTGCGGATATTGTTGATATACATATCTGTTGAGAATGTTGATATAGCTTTTATGCATATCTGAATGTGAGATATAGTTTTTATACATATCTGTGGAAATGATGATAGAGCTAGCATGCTTATCTGTTGAAAAAGGGAAAATGAAAAGTAATTGGGACTTGTAAGTCGTTGACATAAATATGTAATTTATGTGATTGTATCAGTGTCGACCAACTATCAATTGCTAATGTTTTAGTCATTGTCCATGGTTGGTTTAGTGTATTTCTACTGGGCTATGGCTCACCCTATATGGGAATATCATTTTCAGGTACAGGAAGCATGCCACCTCCAAGGACATAGCTGGGAGGCTAGTGGCGGGCATAGTTTTGTCGTTTTACTTTTGATGTATTACATGTAATTTCAAGCCAAGGGCTTAATGTGTAAACGAGTTAGAACTCTTTGTTGTAACCAAGTGTTAACTTGGAAAGCTGTAAGCCCGTAGGGCATTTTGTTATGAGGTTAACATGTAATACTTATGTCTTATCTGATGGGTTTATTGTTATTATTTTGAGGGCGTTACACTTAATCCAAGCATAAATAAGGCACTAGTAAACCCTTGTATACATTTTACACTCTCATATCATCCTTCTTGAGCTACAAACATGTGAAAGAGAGAGAGACCAAGAGTGAGAGTGAGTTCAACAAGGGAGAAGGGGTGAATTGCTAGGAATTGTTGAAGAGAGTTTAGAAATTTAAGCCTCTACACTTGTGAATCCAAGGTATAAGGTAAGAATTCAAGTCTTTAGCCTTGGTTTTGAGTTGGTGTGTTCATGAATACAAGAGAATTAAGTTGAAATTGAGCTAGAATGAAGGAGTATAGATCATACCATGCATGAATGTCTAATTTCATCACAATTTGAGTTTAATTTCAAAGAAGTCTCTCATACATGTGTCTATCTTACCTTTGTTTTGAGAATTCATCAAGTTTCATGCCATTTTATCTTGCTCGATCATGTTTTGGAAGGTTGAATTCATAACAACTTATGCATGTTCTACATACATACAATTCAAGCTTGATTTTGAGCAAATGAAATGCTTTTGGGCCTTGATTTCATGAAATGATCTTGAATTCTTAATGTTTTCAAAGTTTAGACATGTTTGCTTAAGTTTTGGGGCCCAAAGGTTGCATTTTAAGCTTTAAATTTGAGTTTTGAACTTGGGAGTGCAATCTGGAAATTTCAAAATTCTGCTTTCTACTCGAGCGATAGAACCTACGCTCGAATGACCACTCTTTCTTTGGCACTCTCGCTCGAGCGACCAAAAGTTGGCTCGAGCGTAAAATGCATGCTTCCAAAAGTTTACAATTTTTGCAGACTGCTCGGGCGACAAGAGTTGCGCTCGAGCGACAAGAGTTGCACTCAAGCGAAGACCTTAGTCTCAAGCTCGAGCGACCATCGAGTGTGCATCAAGCGAAAAAAATCAAATAACCAGTACTTTTGCAGAGTTTACAGACCGCTCGAGCGACCGAAGTTGCGCTCGAGCAACCACTCATATTTTTGAGCCTCCGCTCGAGCGAAGGAAGTTGTGCTCAAACGAAGGCCCTATTTTCAGCAAATTTTTTTAAATGGTTCGCAGTGCATTTTGGTTCCACATTGCATCCTAGGCATTCCTAGGCCATTACTAGGACATAATAATAAGGATAAGAAATAGAAACACACCAAGATAAGAAAGAATTAAGTAATTGATTCCAAGTGTGTAATTCAGTACGTCATTCTGTATCTGTGTAGGTCACATACCGCAAGTTAGCTGATTTGTCTGTTCTGTTTGTTTGCTTTGGAGCCATCTGTGAGTAATAACTTTGTAAAGCTATATTCACGTTTAAATATTTTCCTATATGATATGATATGATATGATATGATATGACAAGAAATGATTTGCTTTTTGAAATGCTATGTTCTGTATCAATGAATGATTGTCCATATATTGAAAAGTATTCGTGGCCTCCTTAGCACATGGCCCTTGTCCGGGGGTAACAATACCGTGGTCTATGAGCACAAGGCCCCTGCCCGGGGGTAATAATACTGTGGCTTAAGCATGTTATCTATTCCCGGTACCGAAGGTTCCTTAATGGAACTTGCAAGCGTGACCCTTTATGCTCTATATTTGATCTGTCAGTGCAAATGGATGTACCATGTATGATTAAGCATGCACTCTGATTTTTATATATGATTTGGATAAGAATATGAATATGAATCTATTTCTGCTATGAAGTCTGTTTTCTGAATCTGATGTGGGACATCATTCATTTAACCCTTTACTTTGTTATTATTCACTAGGCTCCCGCTCACTCTATTTATATTATGTATGTAGGTGGTCAGATGACCAAGCCCAGAGTTGATAGACTAGAGTTGAGTTTTGTGAGCCAGCCTTTGTGCCTCTCGAGGAGGTTCCCGTTGGAAGAAGTCAAGTTTTGTGGCATATGTTAAGAATGTTTTGGTTTTTATTTTGTTTTTGGATATATGTATACAGGTCTAAGCCCCTCTTGTTAATATCTGTGTGATAATGCTTGACTTATGAAACCTTGAGGTCATATATATATATATATATATATATATTAAATTTTTAAATTTCTGTCCCATATACGTCATCACAGTTCTATGGACAATGTATTTTATATATTTGTTTTCGTAGCCCTTTACATTTTATGATATTCTGATCATAGGCCTTTAGTAATCTAAGGATTACTGGCCGGTTACGAGGCTAAACCTGTAAGGACAAGTTTGGATCGTAACATAGATAATTTCCTTCAGTGATACGGGAGTCATTCATAATGCGGTTGTCCCTTTGAACTTAGATCTTAGGATCTCCAGTTAGCTAAGTTGGGTTGCCATTATGGTGACTTTAAATAATAGGCTTAAATGATAAATAATACAACTACTTTCTGGCTAGCCTTTTAATCAATGGATCCTCTGACTTTATACACTCAATGGAAATAATTCCATGTGAAAGGAATTGTCTAACGGTATTGTGTCTTCAATGAATATGTCTAGACTTTCCGTTATACATCACACTTTGTGCCCATCCTATTTCTTTTGCTATTAAAGTGAAAGCATATAGTTAGCACAATTTTAGGCCACCTTAGAATCACTTCTAAGACATTTCGAAGCCACGCTACTTCTTCTCTAGTTTTATCCAACACGATAAACTCATGTTCCACTGTAGACTTTTCCATGCATGTCTGTTTGGATAATTTCTAAGAGATTGCATCGCCTTCCAGGGTAAAGACATATCCACTCATTGATTTTTAGTCTTTCATATCCAATATCCTATTTGCATCACTGTACCCTTCTAATACTGCTGGATATCAAGTATACTGTAAGCCATATCTTTTGGTATGTCTTAGATATCTAAGCTCTCTGACTATAGCTTTCCAGTGCTCTTTCCCTGGATTACTTGTATACCTAGTCAACTTGCTTATGGCATAAGCAATATTAGGCCGAGTGCAATTCATAAAGTATATCAAGCTTTCAATAATATGGGAGTACTCTAATTGTGATATGCTTTCACCTGTATTTTTCAACAAATGAAGACCCATCTCAACAGGTGTTTTAGCAAGACGATTGTCATGCTCACCAAATTTCTTCAGAATCTTCTCAACATAGTGAGACTGAGATAAAGCATATCTGTCAAGAGTTTTTTTGTAATCTTCATTCCAAGAATTACATCTGCAACTCCTAAGTCCTTTATGCCAAACCTTTTGTTTAACATCTTCTTTGTGAACTTTATCATGTCATTATTACTCCCAATAATGACCATGTCATCATAAAGATAAATTATGACATAGTCTCCGTCTATTTTTTTATATAGACACACTTGTCTTAAATCCATCCGAAATCATGGCTTGATCAAATTTCTCATGCCATTTCTTCGACGCTTGTTTCAACCCATAAATAGATTTTACATGCTTACAGACTTTCTTCTCTTGGCTTGGAACTACAAACCCCTCAAGTTGTTCCAGATAGATCTTTTCATCTAAGTTGCCATTTAAGAAAGCTGTCTTAACATCCATTTGATGTATCTCCGAATTGTACAACGTCACAATTTCTATTAGCATGTGAATGAATGTTACTCTTGTAACAAGGGAATATGTATCAAAATAATCTTTTGTCGATGCCCCTTGACTACAAGTTTCGCTTTATACTTGTCAATTGAACCATTTGCTTTCATTTTTCTCTTGAATGTCTATTTATATCCCAGTGGTTTACATCCTAGAAGGAAGATCAATCAATTTTCAAGTATGATTTTGCATAATGGATTCAATTTCACTATTCATAACCTCTTTCTACAAAGGTGCTTCAGGACCTAATATCGCTTTCTTAAAGCTTTGAGGCTCATTTTCTAACAAATACGTCAGAAAATCAAGACCAAAGGATTTTAAAGTTCTAGCCCTCTTACTCCGTCTAGGTTCATTTTCATCTTGATGTTCTTGGTCCTCACTGTTACTCATAACAACATCATAAGTCATCTTGATAGAACTTATGTTTTCAACTTTCGAAGTCAAAGACTCTACAATTGTCTTGACAGAAAATATATGTTCAAAGAACATTACATTCCTTGACTCAATAATAGTATTCTCATGCATATCAGGATTTTCAGATTTATAAATCAGAAATTGATATGCACTATTATTATTTACATAATTGATGAATACACAATCAACGGTTTTTGATCTAATCTTAGTCATCTTTGGACTAGGGATCGCCACTTTTGCCAAACACCCCCACATTTTGTAGGTAGGTTTCCAACCTTTCCACAACGCATATGGTATTTTACTTATCTTCTTGTGGGGTATTCTATTTAAAATAAAATTTGCAAATAGAAGTGCCTCCCTCTACAAGTTCTAGGGTGAACCTGAACTTATCAACATAACATTCATCATCTCTTTTAGAGTTCGGCTCTTTCTCTCAACCACTCCATTTGATTGAGGAGAATAAGGCGCAATAGTTTGATAAATAATTTCGAATTGAAAACACACTTTCTCAAATGAACCATTATATTCATCACTTCTGTCACTTCTGGCAACCTTAATTCTCTTGCCAAGTTGGTTCTCAATCTCAACTTTGCATTGCTTGAAAGCCTCTAAGGCTTCATTTTTTACTTCTCAACAAGTAAACATAATAATATTGCATGCTATCATCAATAAAAGTAATGAAATACATTTTACGTCCTCTTGTTTGAACATATTTCAGATCACAAATATCTGTATAAATCAAACCCAAAGGTTTAGTACTTCTCTCTACTTTATTGAATGACGCCTTAGTAAGTTTTGCTTAAGCTCAAACTTCACACTTGTCCCAACAATTTGGTCTCACAGACAATTGCAGAAAGACTGACGTTTACAAACCTATCTGAAAGGTTGTCAACTTCGGTCACATGTGCTTGAGTAGGTTTCTTGCTAGAACTTCTGTTGTCCTTGCGGTGATGGCAATTCATCACTTGATGTCCATCTTTATCACACACAAAACACTTGTCTTTGAACTTTTTGTTGTTCAACTCTTGGAAGCCCTGCTTAGGACTCTTTCCAACATACTTCCTCTTTCTGTTATTGAATTTAGGACATTGTCCTTGTTCCACAACATTCTCTTTGGCTTGTATGATGTGATTGCCTACCTTATTGTCAAAACTGCGGTTATCTTTCTCAATAAAGAGTCGCACTATCAATTCCTCCAGTTTCATCTCTTTGCACTATCCTATATAAGGCATTAATGGACCCTCATTCACATTTTACACTCCCATATCTTCATCCTTGGTAGCAAAATGTGAGAGTAAGAGAGGGAGTAGGAAGAATTGACTCTAAGCTTGAGAATTGGAGAGTCTTGAAAGGGAATTGAAAGAATTGACTTGTGAGCTTAAACATCAACGCATCTAAACCAAAATTGGACCCCTAAGGTAAGAAATCAAGCCTTTACTTGTGTAATTGGAGTACTTACCACATGTATTCAAAAGAACTAAGTGAATTGAAGTAAGAATTAAGTTGACTGATGTAGAAAGAAGAAGATGCATGCATGCATGTACATCACATAACAAATAGAGCATGTTGCCTAAGAATTTGTCCCATTCATGTTCATATTTTAGCTATGGTTTAAGAATTCAACATGTTTTTGAGCTAAACAGCTCATTTGATTATGTTTTGGACACTTGAAGCTCAAACCATTTCATGCATATAGTATTCATGTTATGTTCTTAAAGTCTCTAGGTGGATTTTGAACAATTGACATAATTTTGGGCCTTAATTTCATGAAATGATCTTCAAACCATGGTATTTTACAAGTTTCTAAATGTTTTCTGGAAATTTGGCCCAAAAAGATGAGTTTTGAAGGATGTAATTCGAGTTTGAAGCTTGGGAGTGCAATTTGGAAAATCCAGATTCTGCACTTCTGCTCGAATGGCATAATCTGCGCTCGAGCAACCACTCTGCGATCTTGCACCTCCGCTCGAGCGACCAAAAGTTTGCTCGGGCGAGAAATACGAGCTCCCAGAAGTTTTCACATTTTACAAATCGCTCAAGCGACTGAAGTTGCGCTCGAGCGGGGACCTCAGTCTCACACTCGAGCGGCCATCGAGCGAAAATTTCATACAACCAGTACTTTGTCAAAGTTTGCAGACCGCTCGAGCGAGGGAAGTTGCGCTCGAGCGTGACCCTTGTTTTCAGCAAGTTTGGTTCAGAGTCCCAAAGTGCATTTTGGCATTCATATTTCATCCTAGGCATTCTTAGGCCATGTTTAAAACTCAATAAAAGGCTAAGATTTAGAAACATACTAAGAATGAAACGAAAGAAGTTAAGTATCAACCGAGTGTGTGTTTCATTATGTGTTTCTCTTATATGTGTGTAGGTCACGCCCCACAAGTTATCTGATTTGTCTGTTCTGCAAGTGGAGCCATCTGTGAGTAATAACTCTGTAAAGTTATGTTTAACTTTAATTATTTTCTGATGTTATGAAATGTGATGTTTTCTGAAATGTGATGTTTTGTATGAATGAATGATTGTCCAAATTTCTGAAATGTATTCATGGCATCCTTAGCACAAGGCCCTTGCTCGGGGGTAACAATGTCGTGCCTTTTTAAGCAAGGCCCTTGTTCGGGGGTAATAATACCATGGTTTCATGGCCCTTGCCCAAGGGTAACAATACCGTGGCTCAAGTATATTACAAGTTCCCGGTACCGAAGGTTCCTTATAGAACTAACAAGCAAGATAACGCTAATGGATGTACCATGTATGACTAAGCATGAATTATGATTTTCGTATGAAGTTTGAACAAGAATATGAATATGCATCTATTTTTTATTTGAATTCTGATTTCTGAATCTGTTAGGGACATCGTTCATTTAAACCTTTTACTCTGTTATTATTCACTGGGCTTCCGCTCACTATTTATATTATGTATGTAGGTGATCAGGCACGTGACCAGGCCTAGAGTTGATGGCATAAGATTCTCTTTTGTCAGCCAACCACGTGCCTCACGAGGAGGTTCCTTTGAGAGGTCCATGTCAAGACTTTATTTGGTTTTGTTCTGTCTATCTATACTTGGGCTAGGTCCCCTTTTAACTTTATCTGTGTAAATGGGTGACGTAAAACTATTGTATTTATGACGTCACATATATATATATATATATATAAGTTTGTTTTGAAAATTTTGTCTCATACATGTCAGCACAGCTCAATGGACTATATATGTTTATATATTTGCTTCTGCAGCCCCTTGTTATACGACATTCTGTCAAGAGGCCTTTGATAATCCATGGATTATTAGTCGGTTACGACGCTAAGCCTATAAGGCCGGGTTTGGGTTGTGACAGAGTGGTATCAGAGCACGCATCTTACTGCACACACGAGTCCATACGAGCTATAGGATGTCCTAGAAAAGAAGTAGGGACATTCATGTGTATGTGTGAGTGTGTGCGTTGATTACTGTGACAACTGGATTTGAACATGAATTCAACTTGACCTCATATAAATGAAACATATGAACTGAAACTGAATATTCTGAACATTATAGAAGGGTTTACTTGCCTGTGTTTATTATTGTTGTGTTTACCTATAGCTAATGGAGGATGCAAGAAGTAATGATACAAGTGAATCCTTAGAGGCTCGCATGAGTCGAATGGAACAAATGATTACCGCTCTAGCTGAAGCAATAGCATAGCAACAAAGACAACAACCGATGCCTCCTCCACCCCTTTCGGTCCTTGTTGAGTTGGATAATAATGACATCACCAACCTAACGCAGAAATTCATGAAGATGAAACCGCCAACTTCTTGGGTGGTATTGAACCGTTAAAAGCGGAGACATGGTTACCAGAAATAGAGAAGTTATTTGAAGTGTTTCCCTTTACTGAGGCTCAGAAGGTTTTATTGGCCACCTACACTCTTAAAGATGAAGCTCAAAGATGGTAGTTATTGATCCGAAATAATAATGAGAACATGACCTGGGCTCAATTCAATGAGATTTTCTACAACAAGTACTTTCCCCAATGCTTTAGAGACCGAAAAGTTTTCAAATTCCAATAATTGAAACAAGGCAGAATGTCCGTAGCTGAATATGAGGCCAAGTTTACTGAGTCGGCCAGATTTGCTGCTCATATGGTCGACACAGATTATAAGAAGGCCCAAAAATTTGAAGGGGGCTTAGACCTGGACATGTATAATCGAGTGGGTGTATTGAAATTGCCTACTTATGTGGAAGTGCTTGATAGGGCATTGATGGCAGAGGCCATACTAGCAACCAAGAAACAAGTTAAAACTCCAACAACTGAATGGAGAGGTAAAAGGGCCAGATTCAATTTCAAGAAGAGCCGATCATTTTCGAAGAAGCAAAATACTGGATCGTCAAGTAGCTCAAGCCAAAGCAATGGGTCTATGCCAGTTTGTCCAGATTGTGGAAGGAAACATAAGGGTATGTGTCACTATGTATCTGGTGCTTATTTTCGATGTGGCAAGATAGGCCACATGATTAGAGATTGCTCGATGAGACTTGACACGACTGCCCGTCCTATGGCAAGTTCAGCTAGATCTGCTCTTGCACCAAGAACCAATACAAAAGCCAATGCTGGAGGAGAAACTTTGAGACAAGGCCGGGTTTTGGCATTAATACCTGGGGATGTACAGAATACTAAGTCAGTGGTGTCAGGTATAATTTCTATCTGTGCTCAGAATGCCTATGTGCTGATTGATTTTGGTTCCATGCATTTATTTGTATCGTATGCTTTTTCTCAGAAATTAACTAGACTGTTAGAACCTATGAACTGTTTACTATCTGTGTCTACATCGTCTGGGGGTTCTATGATATGTGCTTATGTCTATCTGGCATGTGATATTATGATTGGTAATATGACATTGTATGATGATTTGTTGCCCTTGAGCATTGATCATCTTGATTGTATTCTGGGTATGGATTGGTTGACTAAATACTGTGCCACTATTGATTGTGCGAATAAATCTGTTGTGTTTAGACCACCAGGTATGCCTGAGTTTGTTTTTACTAGAAATGGGGTGGTTCCTCTGCCGTATTTGATTTCATTTATGAAAGCCAGGAAATTGTTAAGAGAAGGCTGTCGGGGCTACTTGTGTTGTGTGTTGACTAAGTCTTCGGATAGTGCTAATGTGGAAATGATATCTATAGTCCGTGAATTTCCTAATGTGTTTCCTACTGACCTACCTGAGGAATTAATTGATAGGGAAATTGAGTTCACCATTGATGTAGTACCCAAGACACAACCAATTTCTAAAACCCTATACAGAATGTCCACTTCTGAACTGAAGGAATTAAAAACTCAACTCCAGGAACTATTAGACAAGAAGTTTATCTGCTCAAGCACTTCACCTTGGGGTGCTCCAGTGTTATTTGTCAAAAAGAAAGACGGGTCTTTAAGGTTATGTATTGACCACCGTGAGTTGAACAAAGTAACTGTCAAAAAGAAGTACCCACTACCCTGAATAGATGACCTGTTTGATCAACTTCAAGGAGAACAAGTGTTCTCTAAGATAGACCTTAGATCCAGATATCACCAACTAAAGGTGAAAGCAGAAGACATTGAGCAAATTGCTTTCCGAACTTGATACGGACATTATGAATTCTTAGTCATGCCATTTGGGGTAACTAATGCACCTGCAGCATTCATGGACTTAATGAATAGAGTGTTCAAACAATTCCTTGATGAGTTTATTGTTGTGTTCATCGATGATATATTGATTTATTCTAAAAGCAGGGAAGAACATGAAAATCACTTGAGAATTGCTCTACAGATTCTAAGAGAAAAGAAGTTATATGCGAAATTTTCCACATACAAATTTTGGCTTGACAATGTGGCATTTTTGGGGCGTGTAATCAACAAGGATGGAATCTCTGTTGACCCACAGAAAATTGAAACTATTGTGAACTGGCCTAGACCGACGAATGTAACAGAAGTTCGAAATTTTCTAGGACTTGCAGGCTATTATCGCAGATTTGTAAAAGATTTTTCCAAACTTGCTTTGCCACTCACTCAATTTACACAAAAAGCTACACCATTCGATTAGACTAATCAAAGAAATACTATTTTCTAAGAGCTAAAAACCAGGTTAGTAACTGTGCCAATTTTGACCCTATCTAATGGTACTGATGGGTTTCAAATTAACAATAATGCTTTCCACAAAGGTTTAGGGTGTGTGTTGATGCAAAATGGAAAAGTAATTGCTTATACTTCTCGACAACTCCGCTGTCATGAAAAGAACTATCTAACCCATGATCTTGAATTAGCCGCTGTGATATTTGCTTTAAAAATTTGGCGCCATTATCTATATGGAGTTACTTGTGAAGTATACACAGATCATAAAAGCTTAAAGTATTTCTTCACCCAAAAAGAGCTGCACATGAGACAGAGGAGATGGTTGGAATTGATCAAGGACTATGATTTGCAAATTTTGTATCATCCAGGAATCGCAAACACTATTGCAGATGCATTGAGCCGAAAATCTATTGGGGATTTGTCGTGTTTGCTCACCGGTTGAAGAGAGTTATTGTGTGGCTTAGAGAAGAATGAAATTGAAATTGTGTTGCGTGAATAATGTGGGATCTTGGCTGCCATTTTTGCCCAACCTGCAATCATTGAAGAAATTAAAGAGAAACAACGTGAAGATGAGTTTCTGAGGAAAATTGTTGATGAGATTGACCCAAAACCGAGACCGGGATTTGTGCTTGACAATGATGTGTTGAAATTTTAGAATCGCCTCTATGTGCCAGATTGTATTGATTTGAGGAAACGCATTATGACTGAAGCTCACAATTCAAATTTGCTATGCATTCAGGAAACACAAAGATGTATCATGAGTTGAAACAAAATTTTTGGTGGCCGGGAATGAAAAAGTGTATTGCAGATTTTGTAGCTCGATGTTTGCACTACCAACAAGTTAAAGCTGAACATCAATGACCTGTCGGATTGCTACAACCGCTGCCAATACCGAAATAGAAATGGGAACATGTCACAATGGATTTCATTATGGGATTACCTCGCTCCCCCCGAGGTATGGACTCTATCTGGGTAATTGTTGATCATTTGACTAAATCCGCACATTTCTTACCTGTCAAATCTTTGTATAATGCGAATAAGTTGGCTAACTTGTATGTTAATGAGATTGTGAGATTACATGGCGTACCAGTATCTATTGTATCTGACAGAGATCCTAAGTTCACTTCAAGATTTTGGCAGAGTCTATAACAAGCTTTGGGGACTGAATTAAGACTACGCAGTGCTTATCACCCACAGGCAGATGGCCAATCTGAACAGACCATTCAAACATTGGAAAGCTTGTTACGGATGTGTGCCCTAGACTTTCAAGGCAGTTGGGAATCCTATTTACCATTGGCTGAATTTGTGTATAACAATAGCTACCATTCGAGTATCGGCATGGCTCCTTATTAAGCTTTGTAGGGTAGAAAGTGTCGATCTCCAATTTGCTAGGCTGAGGTAGGTGATAAACCGTTATTAGGGCCGAAACTAGTGCAAGAAACAACCGAAAATGTGAAATTGATTCATCAACGCGTGAAAACTGCACAGAGCCGTCAAAAGAGTTATGTCGACATCCGAAGGCGTGATAGAGAATATGAAGTCGGAGATCATGTGTTTATCAAAGTGACTGTAATGAAAGGTCAGACATGGTTTGGAGTGAAGGGTAAGTTAGCACCGAGATATGTTGGGCCTTATGGAATCCTTGAGAAAATTTACCCGGTGACGTATCGGGTGGCCTTACCTCCAGTGATGGAAAATATGCACAACGTTTTTCATGTTTCGATGCTTCGGGATTATTTGAGAGATCCGTTACATGTCATTGAACCAATCCATGTGCTTCTGAAAGACGATTATACGTATGAAGAAAGGCCAATTCAAGTGGTTAACCGAAAAACCAAGAGATTGAGGAACAAGTAAATTCCATTGGTGAAGGTTGATTAGCAAAATCATGGAGGGACTTATGCAACTTGGGAAATGGAAGAAGACATAATGAAGAGATACCCTAACTTATTTCCTTTAGATCCAGTGTTCTTCCAAAATAGAGGTAATTAGAGTTTGAAGGACCAAACTCTTTGAGGGAGAAAGACTGTAACTACCCCAACCTGTGATTAGCCTTAATCCATGATTAAATATGCCTAAGAAGGATTAAGATGAAATTCTAAATTTATTTGCATTAAAATGAAATTCTAAATTTATTTGCATGTGTGTACGACATTATTTGTGTTTCTATCTGTCCATCATAGAAATATATGTTTGTCATTATGTTCTATTCTATGAATTGAAGGCCTTATCGGCATCCGATCGCGAAATTGACTTGAATTATGTGTTGGTTACAATTTTTAGAATTTTAGAGTAAGTTCAATTAAAAGTCGATTTGGAACGATTTAATTAGAATAATTTATGTCTAATTGAGTAATTTGATCAGCCATTTAATTAAACCATTAATTTAGCCTAAATAAGGCATTAATGGACCCTCATTCACATTTTACACTCTCATATCCTCATCCTTAGCGGCAAAACGTGAGAGTAAGAAGGGAGTAGGAAGATTTGACTCTAAGCTTGAGAATTGGAGAGTCTTGAAAGGGAATTAAAAGAATTGACTTGTAAGCTCAAACATCAACACATCTAAGCTAAAATTGGGCCCCTAAGGTAAGATATCAAGCCTTTAGTTGTGTAGTTGGAGTATTTACCACATGTATTCAAAAGAACTGAGTGAATTGAAGCAAGAATTAAGTTGATTGATGTAGAAAGAAGAAGATGCATGCATGCATGTACATCACGTAACAAATAGAGCATGTTGTCTAAGAATTTGTCCCATGCATGTCCATATTTTAGCTATGGTTTAAGAATTCAACATGTTTTTAAGCTAAACACCTCATTAGATTATGTTTTGGACACTTAAAGCTCAAACCATTTCATGCATATAGCATTCATGTTATGTTTTTAAAGTCTCTAGGTGGATTTTGAACAATTGACATAATTTTGGGCCTTAATTTCAAGAAACGATCTTCAGACCATGGTATTTTACAAGTTTCTAAATGTTTTTTTTTTTTAAATTTGGCCCAAAAAGATGAGTTTTGAAGGATGTAATTCGAGTTTGAAGCTTGAGAGTGCAATATGGAAATTCCAGATTCTGTACTTCTGCTTGGGTGGCATAATCTGCGCTCGAACGACCACTCTGCGATCTTGCACCTCCACTCAAGCGACCAAAAGTTCGCTCGAGCAAGAAATACGAGCTCCCAAAAGTTTTCACATTTTATAGACTGCTCGAGCGACTGAAGTTGCGCTCGAGCGGGGACCTCAGTCTCACGCTCGAGCAACCGTCGAGCGACCATCAAGCGAAAATATCATACAACCAGTACTTTTTCAAAGTTTGAAGGCCGCTTGAGCGAGTGAATCTGCGCTCGAGTGGCCCCTCACATGTTTGCATATCCGCTTGAGCGAGGGAAGTTGCGTTCGAGCGTGACCCCTGTTTTCAGTAAGTTTGGTTAAGAGTCCCAAAGTGCATTTTGGCATTCACATTTCATCCTAGACATTCTTAGGCCATGTTTAAGACTCAATAAGAGGCTAAGATTTAGAAACACACTAAGAATGAAACGAAAGAAGTTAAGTATCAACTGAGTGTGTGTTTCATTATGTGTTTCTCCTATGTGTGTGTAGGTCACGCGCCACAAGTTATCTGATTTGTCTGTTCTGCAAGTGGAGCCATATGCGAGTAATAACTTTGTAAAGTTATATTTAACTTTAATTATTTTCTGATGCTATAAAATGATCAGTTTTCTGAAATGTGATGTTTTGTATGAATGAATGATTGTCCAAATTTCTAAAATGTATTTGTGGCATCCTTAGCACAAGGCCCTTGCCTGGGGGTAACAATAACGTGGTTTACAAGTACAAGGCCCTTGCTTGGGGTAACAATATCCTGCCTTTTTAAGCAAGGCCCTTGCCCGGGGGTAATAATACCGTGGTCTCATGGCCCTTGCCCGAGAGTAACAATACCGTGGCTCAAGTATATTACAAGTTCCCAATACCTGAGGTTCCTTATAGAACTAACAAGCAAGACAACGCTAATGGATGTACCATATATGACTAAGCATGAATTCTGATTTCTGTATGAAGTTTGAATAAGAATATCAATATACATCTGTTTTTTATTTGAATTCTGATTTCTAAATCTGTTAGGGACATCGTTCATTTAAACCCATTACTCTGTTATTATTCACTGGGCTTCCACTCACTATTTATATTATGTATGTAGGTGATCAGGCACGTGACCAGGCCTAGAGTTGACGACCTAAGATTCTCTTTTGTTAGCCAACCACCGCGCCTCCCCGAGGAGGTTCCTTTGATAGGTCCATGCCAAGGCTTTATTTGGTTTTGTTCTATCTATCTATACTTGGGCTAGGTTCCCTTTTAACTTTATCTGTGTAAATGGGTGTAGACGCGCCCTGAGGACTCCCGAAGCTCTGCACCGGCGAGGGCACGAAATCTCGTTTGCTCTCTAACATACTACTACAGTTCGGACTCAATGTCACGGTTTTGAATCTGATCTCACAAAGTGTAACGCAAGACCGATAAATCACCAAAGAGTCCAAATCCGGAAAATCATTTTGGAAAATTGATTTTTGTAAAAAAGTGCCAAACATGGACTGCTTTGCCAGATACAGAGTCGCCACCTAAAGATTTTATTTTGGGGAAATTTAGGAAATCCTGACTCGTTGCCTAAGGCCACGTGTCCGTCATCACCAAAGTTGCCTCGGCTCGGGAACTTGGGTACGATTGGGGAAGGTCATGCAATGAGCACCCCGGCTCGCCCGATCAAAGATTGGCATGTACTAAGCATGATATCTTGTTTTTAAAAACACATGTGTTCTTATTCCGGTTATTGAACCTAGAATTACTATGTGATGCGCACAGCTTACAAGTATAGACTAGATCGCCTAAGTTGGAACAAAGCATTACATACTTGTTTGTTTTGAAAAACGGTTAGAAGTTTGCTACTCGCAAGTAAGCTAAAACGAGGATTTCAATGAATTGCTCCAATTTCAAGTAATCCAACCTTCACCCATAGGCATTCAGGCAGTTTATATCAACTAAGCAGTTAGCCTCATGACAAGCATACTTTCATGGCAATCAATAACACACATGTAGTATGCTAAAGCGTAAACACTTACAGTGTACTCCGAGCCAAAACAACAACCAGTTAGTAATCAATGCATGATCCTAGTTTATGTTAAGATGGCTAATGCAACGCATGCAAAATGTAACTAGAAATAGGCTCGGCTATTCTAAAATGGCATATGAGATGCAACTCGATAAACATGTATTCAAGTAGGAATTGAAATACAATGCAGTTAGTATGATGCGCCGAGCCCAGTGCATGCAATACAGATGAATGATGCAAACATGCATAGCATAAGGATGCTAACTGAAACATGCCCTAATCTAACCAATGAAAGCGGGTAAGTAAAAGGGAGAAAGAAATGGAGGTTAGAAGACATGCACATACGCACGCACGCACACTTATTACAAAATTTGCCCTCTCAATGGAGGGTCCGAATAAATAATACAAACTAACTAATTAACTAACTAACAAGGTAATTAATTATTACAAAACCGAATGAATAACTAGCTACAATTAATTATTACAAAACTTAACTAATTATCAAATGAATTATTTAATTACAAAACCAAATGCTAACTAACAAGTTAGAAAAAATAGTAAACCATGTTGTTCTAGCTCTGGTTGAAGGAGAAGAGGATGCATGCTCGGTTGCGGTCCCGAAAAGCTCTCCGGTTGCTCTCAAGAGGCTCTGTTTGCAGGGTGTCCTTAAGGAATTCCTGCTGAACCTTACCAAAACCAGTCTGAGGAATACACCAGTGGCCTGCCGGCCATGGGGGATTACTGCCGGCCACTTGCCAGCCAAAGATGGGCCACTGCCGGCCAATGATGAAGGGCTGCCGGCCATCTGCATGGCACTGCCGGCCACTGGTGTACTGTGACACCAAACTGCAGCATAGCACAAAATAGAACAAAGTAAGGGTCTCCCAAGGATATGTACGCACTATGCCACCTCATATCACCTCAAGGGAGAGACATAGTTGGATCCAAGACCATCAATCACGCATCCCGATGCATGATGGCCAAAGATCCAATTGTGCACATCAATGCAAAATAAATGCACAAATAAACACATAAAGCCTAAAACTCTATCATGTATGATCAAGAGCGTCGGCGACCGAGAATTGAGACACGTTTCATCACTTGAAGTATGAAACGCCCCTCGTTTCTCGCGCTCGGATTAAGACTTAATCCAAACAACAATGCAACACAAGCATGGCAAACATGCAATATGACCTAAGCATGCAAACATGCAATACAATATGAACAACCTAACAAAGCTAATGGCATGCACAATGCAATGTAACCTAAGCATGCACAATGCGATGAACATGGCATACACAATGCGATGTAATGCAAGTATGCAAACAACATGTAATCAAACATGCTCAATGAACTTAAACCAAAATGGACAGACCTCAGCTATGCCCAAATCAGTGGCCAAAAGTGTTGAAATAATAGGCACAAAAGCAAGGTATGCATGCACAATGCAAAGGCCCATCAACCAGGCCTAAGAGCATAACTCTCAAGAGTGCTCAAAGAGTGATAAATATGGAAGTGTGACAACACTAAGGGCATTGAAATGAGGTAAGAAATGATGCCAAATCATTTAAACAACACAAGAAAAACATGCGAAGGTCCTTAAAGCATGGAGCTATCAAAGAGGACTACAAAGGAGGCATGCAATACATGGCACAAATGCATGAACTAAGCATGGACAGAGTTCAAATAGGTCAAAATAAGGACCTAAACATGCTAACATGAGGGCCCAAAGACCTAGGTATGCAAGCGTACAAGCTAAGCCATAAACTAGGCAACAATGCACAACACTTAAAGGCACTTAAAGCATGATTAAAGTGGGAATATGGCAATGCTATAGGCTCGGAAATGTCATGTTGAGTGATGCCAAATCATGTACACAACACAAATGAAGCATGCAATGGTGCTCAAAGCTTGAGGCAAGCAAGAGCATTTCTACTACAAGTATACAAAACATGAAGCGTGTGGTTAAGGCAACCCAAAACAGTCCTAGAACATGTTAAAATGAGACTAAAACATGTATGGAAGTAAGCCAAAACAAGCTAGCATGGTGAGCATGAGGCATGATGCATACAAGGCAAATAAGGTGGATTACACTACACTTATTAAGACCAAGCATGGGATGACTCAACCAATGAAAATCAGAGTTATATTATAGCAAAATAACCCCAAAAACACATTAAAATGATGGCTCGCAAGCTAAGGCATGAAGGCATACGCAATGGTTCATGTTAAGGTATAAAGGGGCAAACCCTCCAACGCATTGAAAGCATGACAAATGTGAATACATGGACATGAAACATGCACTGAAATAACATTTCAAATGATGCCAAATCAGTAAAATAGTCCAAGTAACACATGCTAATGGACTCAATACAAAAAGCCAACAAGCTATATTGAACCAAGGCTATACAAAGCAAGTCATGTATGACCAAAACAACACAAATCAGACCTTAAACATGCTAAAACATAAACAAAGTCTCCTCAGAGCTAAGCCAAAAGCATGCTAAAATGGCATGTTAAAACATGATGCATGTTAGGCTACTTCATGGAATTGCACTACAAGTGTATGGAGCATACAAGGAGCTATTAAACCAAACCCTAATAGAGGTATGACATGGTAAAATAAGCCCAAATACAAGCTAAAATATGGCTAACATAAACTTACCAAGGGTGCTCACACATGAGGCATTCAAAGCAAGTAAACAAGACACAAAGGAGAGGGGATGACCCTCTCCTATTTAGGACACCAAGACCACCTTTCCACCACTGAAAATCCTTTGGATTTCAGTGGTGGAAAGGTCATGCAAAGGGTTTCAACAAGAGCCTACAGGGATGGCTCAAAATGAGGCCTAACAAGGCCTAAGAGGGGGTAAACAACTCCCAACGAAAAAAAGACCTTAAACAAAGATCTAAAGTACTTAAAAAAAGAACTTTTTTCAGTTGAAAGCAAGACCTAAAATAATATGCAAGGATGGCCAAAATGAGGTACAAATAAATGCTAAAATGGGAAATATGCTCACCTTTGAAGTTCAACTTCGAAACCAGCAATCTCGGGGGCCAAAAACCACTTTCAAAGCTCTAATAACACTCTTAAGAACCTCAGTCCAAAGGTGGTGGTGTATCTCTATGTGTTGTAGTGCAAAAGTACAAGAAGAATGGGCTTTAGAGCACTATTCTATGCAATATAGAGAGTGAGAATGAGAAATATAGAGAGAGAGAGAGATCTTTCTTCTCTAAAATGGCTGACCCCCTGCTAAGGAGAGAGGGCCTCTCCTTATATAGAAGAAAAACAAGGCAAAGCTTGTTAAACAAGCTTGGCAAGAGCTTCATCCCTCCATGCACGTGTATGAAGGGGAGATGAGTGAAAACTAGCTGGCTCAAAAGATTTGGCGTGAAACCTACTGAGACAAGGGGTCTGCCGACCATCAGTGGTGGCTGGCAGTGGCTCATTGATGGCTGGCAGGCCTCATCAATGGCCGGCAGTAACAAAGGCAGGGGCCGGCAATGCACTACGATAAACATGCCGGAAGGGCCAACACATGGTCCAAAAAAAAAAAAAAAAGGAGGGGCAGAAAGGATACAGGGTTTGGAAAGCTCAAACCTGTGACGTTCCGCTGCGAATGTCAAGTACTCGACGAGCAATCGAACTAGTTGTTGGATGTACCTGCAAGCACAACCAAGTCTTGAAGACGGTCAAAAATGGGGTGTCTACAATGGGTGACATAAAACTATTGTATTTATGACGTCACATGTGTATATATTAAGTTTGTTTGGAAAATTCTGTCTCATACATGTCAGCACAACTCAATGGGCTATATATGTTTATATATTTGCTTCCTCAGCCTCTTATTATATGACATTTTGTCAAGAGGCCTTTGGTAATCCATGGATTACTGGTCAGTTACGACGCTAAACCAATAGAGGTGGGTTTGGGTCGTGACAAGTTTCTCCATCTCTCAGTACTAGTATAGTTTCATGGGAATCTCAAACCAGAATTAAAGTAGTAAGATAAAATAACAATTTTTGTTGTCATATTTAAAATCAATTCTCTCAAATTTTTATAGGATTTTTTTCCCCTTTCTCCATGATTGACCAATACTGATGGAGTTACTGTTGGCATCACAATTGTTGGGACAATAACAAGGGTAGGACAACTCTTAGTACTCTCTTTTTCATTTGTCATAATTTTGAACATTATAACACAATATAATAATAGATTTTGCAAATAATGAAAAAACTATATTTCAGAAAAGAAATAATTTTTCCAGTCTATTATACTACTGGTGATGGTGGTAGCAACAATGGGCATGGTAGTGGTGGTAGCGGCAACAGTAGCAATGGTAGTGCTGATAGTGGTAAAGGTAGTGGTTGCGATGGCATGATGGTTGCGGCAATGGTAACGGTGGTAGTGGTGGCTGTGGCATGGTAGTGGTAGTGGTAGTGGTAGTAGCGGTAGTGATGGTGCTGGTAGTGGCAATGGCATGATGATGGTGGTAGTGGTAGTGGTAGTGGTAGTGGTGGTGGCGACGGCGACAGTGACGGTGGTGATGGTGGCACAGTAGTAGTGGTAGCAGTAGCGATGGTGGGGGTAGTAGTAGTAGTGGCGGCGGCAGCATTGTTAATAGTGAGTTTAAAATAGTGTATACTAATACTTATATTTAGTATTTATAAATTCAGCCAAAATTAAGTAAGTTTCATATGACTTAAATTTTTTGAAAATTTTAACTTTCATTTTAAAAGGCACTTAAATTTTTAAGTGATATCAATTGTGATTATCAAACACACTTAATTGATTATCACTTAATATATTCAATTTTAAGTGCTGAATCATGTTATCAAACACCCTCTTCATTGTCGATCTTGAACTCTCGTCCCTCGTCGTCGCTTCAAATTCATCAAATTAGTCGCTTTCATAAATACAGAGTTTAACAAACTTAATGTGTTCAAAATTTTATATCTAAACATTGAATAAAAGCTTAATTTATTTTAACCGAACTACTTTAGAATGTTCAATTTTTTATGTATGAACATTTAATATTTGGCCAGTCTTAACAATTTGAACAAAATTATTTTGTTTAAATATTAATAATCGCACATTGTATAAAAGTTCAACTCTGATTATCCGAACACGACGAACAAACTCATCTTCCCAATATACGAATGAGATAAATAAAAAACCAAAAAACTAAGTCATAAACTAACATTCTCAATGTTCAAATCAACGTTTTCAATGTTTATATCAGAACCAACCATCTTAGTGTCATCCATAGTATGCAAATATTCAAAACTAATTGATTTCAATATTCTTAAAACTTAAATCTTCAAAGGTAATAATGCTTTGAGTTTGAAAAATCTGTATAATGGACAAAAAAATGAAGTGAACTAATTAATAAAGAATGATATCATAAGTGTATGCCAATGTTGAAGATGATAAAGAAATACAACGTTTATATGTTAAAACCCTAAACCTGATAAGAATGATAGTATGTGAAGTGTATTTTGTGTTTTTAAATATAACTTTTTTGAATGGATATAATGCACCTCATATTGTCCTTAATGTCATTTCATTAGAAGATATTATTAAAATATAAATATAATCTATTAACGGTATGTACTAAGAGTATTAATGATATATAAATATTGGAAAATGTTAGGAATACCAAATTATTTACCAAATAAATAACCAAATATTTCACATGGGTCATGTTGTCCTTAATGGTCATTTCATTAGAAGTTATTATAGAAATATAAATTTAATCTACTAATGGTATGTACTGAGAGTATTAATGATATATAAATAGAATCAACTTTAAATTTTGAAAAATGCTATAGGCCCCAAATTTTTTACCAAATGAATGATTAAATGTGATGTGTCACATTTGGTCATTTATTTGGTAGAAAATTTGGTATCTTTAATATTATCCTTAAATTTTTAGTTCGAGTGACCTTTATATAACACCGAGGTTGGTGGCCTAGTGGTGAAGGCATTACCTTCCCACAACAATGAGTCAAGTTCGACTCCTGAGGAGTGTGAAATGTTAGAATTTTCAATGGCTCTCTTCTGAAACCTCGCGTTGTATTTTGATCGAACCTTGGCCCTGCTAGGGAATGGTTGATGAGCATTACTAGTATCTCGGTGGTAAGTCCCTTCCTATGAATTGAGTTAAATCAAGTCGAAAACTAGTTACCACAAATCCCAAGACTGCAGATGTCGTGATGACACCCCAGAACACCCTTTTTTTACATTAAAAAAAAAAAAAAAAGTGGTTACATAGGTAGCATTTAGTAACGTTTACGTTTTTGGTTTATGTTTATAAAAATTTTATAATTGGTTTTTGTTTATTTTTAGAAAAACATAAATTATAAACATGTTTTGTTTGAATAAAATGTTTGAAAATTTTTTAAAATATAAACTAAAAAATATGTCTGTTCAAACCTAAAATATTTATATTTATTTTTTATTATTTATGACAATGGGATCATACATATTATAATTGAAAAAAAAAATTAATTGAAAAAAAATTGTTAGTCAAATTTTTTAATTTCTGTTTAAAAATCAACGTAAACTCATTTTTTGAGTTTATGTTTTTTTTCTCAAATTTATAAACTGAGACAACCATTTATAAACTAAAAAAAAAAATTTATCAAACAAGTTTTTATGACAGTTTTTAAAATTTTTATAAATATAAACTGAAAACTAAAAGCGAAATGGTTAGGTGCCGTTTGGTAACACTTCTGTTTGGTAACGTTTATGTTTTCAGCTTATATTTACAAAAATTTTATAAACTGGTTTTTGTTTATTTTTAGAAAAACATAAACTACAAACGCCTTTGGTAATTGACAAAATGTTTTAAAAAAATTTAAAATAGAAAAAAGAGTGAGGAATGGCAAGTGGCGGCGGAAGACGGTGGTGGAAAGTGGTGACGGTGGGTGGTGGGTAGCGGGTGGTGGTGGGTGGTGATGGTGGGTGGGTGGGTGACAATGGCGGGTGGTGAGTGGTAGCGAGTGGGTAGTGGTGGTGGTTGTGGCAGATGGTGGGTGGTGGTCGTAGGTGGGTGGCGGATGGCGAGTGGTTGTGGAAGGTGGTGGTGGTGGAAGTGGGTGGGTGGGTGACGGTGGCGGGTGGTGGGTGGTAACGAGTGGGTGGTGGTGGTGGCGAATGGTGGGTGGGTGGTGGTGGCGGGTGGTGGTGGTGGATGGGTGGGTGACGGTGGCGGGTGGTGGGTGATAGCGAGTGAATGGTGGTGGTGGTGGTGGCGATGGCGGCTGGTGGGTGTGGGTGGCGGATGGGTGGCTGGTGGCGGGTGGTGACGGTGGGTGGGTGGGTGACGGTGGCAGGTGGTGGGTGGTAGCGAGTGGGTGGTGGTGGTGGTGGCAGGTGGGTAGCGGATGGCGGGTGGTGGTGGGTGGGTGGATAACGGTGGCGGGTGGTAGCGAGTTGGTGGTGGTGGGTGGCGGTGGTAGGTTGGTGGCGGGTGGGCAGTGGTGGTGGTGGTGGGTAGTGGGTGGTGGTGGTGGTGGTGGCGGATAGTGGTGGGTGACTGGTGGTGGCGGATGGTAGTGGTAGGTGGCTGGTGAGTAGTAGTGGCGGGTGGTGATGGCGGGCGGTGGATGGTAGTCGCGGGTGGTGGGCGGTGGCGAGTGGATGGCAGGTGGGTGGTGGGTGGTAGTGGTGGTGGTGGTGACGAGGGGTGGGTGGTGGTGGCGAGTGGGTGGCAGGTGGGTGGTGGTGGCGGAAGACGGTGGTAGAAAATGGTGGCGGGTGGTGGTTAGTATTGGGTGGTAAAAAAAAAAAACACAAAACTCAAAACGAAAACACATTTTTTGAGTTTACATTTTTTGGCCAAATTTATAAACTGAGACCACTGATTTATAAATCAAAAATTTACCAAACAAGTTTTTATTTGAGTTTTTTAAATTTTTGTAAATATAAACAGAAAACTGAAAACGTAAGTGTTATCAAACGGCACCTACGTTTTCAGTTTTCTGTTTATATTTACGAAAATTTTAAAAACTCAGATAAAAACTTATTTGGTAAAATTTTTAATTTATAAATTAGTGGTCTCAGTTTATAAATTTGGCCAAAAAAATGTAAACTCAAAAAATGTGTTTCTTTTTTGAGTTTTGAGTTTTTTTTTTTTTTTTTTACCACCCAACACTAGCTACCACCCGCCACCATTTTCCACCACCGTCTTCTACCACCACCACCCACCACCCACTGCCCACTACCACCTGCCACCACCACTCACCACCCACCTGCCACCACCCGCCTGCCACCTACTCACCACCACCACCCACCCCTTGCCACCACCACCACTACCACCACCACCACCCACCACCCACCACCCACCTGCCACCCGCCATTACCATCCACCGCCCGCCACCTACTTGCCACCACCACTCACCACCTACCAGCCACCACCATCCATCACCCGTCACCACTAGCCACCCGCCACCACCAGCCACCTGCCACCCACCCGCTACCACCACCCACCACCACCACCATCACCCACCACCCACCCGCCACCCATCTGCCACTACCCACCCGCCACCCACTCGCTACCACCTACCACTCACCACCCGCCACCGTCACCTACCCACCTACCACCACTACCACCCGCCACCACCACCACCCGCCACCGTCATCCACCCACCTACCATCACCACCCGTCACCTACCTGCCACCACTCACCACCACCCGCCACCACCCACCATTTGCTGCCCACTCGCCACCACCACCCACTCGCTACCACCCACCACCCGCCACTGTCACCCACCCACCCACCACCACTACCCGCCACCACCCATCGCCACCTGCCATCTGCCACCATCACCACCACCCACTCGCTACCACCCGCCACCCGCCACCGCCACTGTCACCCACCCACCCACCACCACCACCACCCGCTACCCACCACCCATCGTCATCACTTTCTGCCACCGTCTTTTGCCGTCACTTGCTGTCACTTGCCATTTCTCACTCTTTTTTATGTTTTTAAAATTTTTTTAAACATTTTGTCAATTACCAAACACGTTTATAATTTATATTTTTCTAAAAATAAATAAAAAATAAACAAAAACTAATTTATAAAATTTTTATAAATATAAACTAAAAATATAAACGTTACCGAACAGACCATACCAAACGCTACCTTATCAACCACGCGCATAACAATTGTGTCAATGTGTCACCAGCAAACCGCGGCAAATCAAAAAGTAATCATAATAAAATAGACGGACCGCGTTCTTTCTTTCTTTCTTTTATGAACATCTTTATATTTGGAAGAAATGAATTAGAGAAGTAAAGAGAGAATATGGAGTTAATGAGGAGGATTCAGGGATGGTTCAAATATCAAGAAAGTCAAGCTCTCGTCGTTCTAGGTAAATATTTATTAGCTGTATCTTTCTTGTAGAGCTTATACTATACTTCAATACTATAGCAACTAGTTTCGTCTCACACTTTTTTTATTTTTAAATTTGCATTTCATTTCAAAGTTCTGATATAAATATCATCGGCAACTGCAGCTACTAGCATATTATAATTTACAAGAACGGTCTGCTCTATTTGTCGTAAATTCTAATCCAGTAATTTGTTGCCTTTCCAAGTTCATCAAATAGACCACATCCATAAAGCCCCAACATATTTGAATCATCTTATTGTATCTTAGTTAATAAGTAATATAGTAAATTACAAATATCTCCTTAAAATTTGTTTAAAATATAAATTAATTTTAAAAATTATAAATATCTCATTATTAGAATTTTTTATTTAACAGAATTAATTAAAAAAAATTCTAACTCTTTTTTTTATATAATAATAAAATTACCTAAATTATTAATTGAAAAAAAAATTGACATCATTAAAAACTGTTAATTTAATTGATAATTTATTAATAAAGAGATCTATTTATTATGAAATTAAAAAATTTAATAAATAAAATTTAATTTCTATAACTACATAAAATAATTTATATTTTAAGTAAATTTTTTAAAAAATATATATATAATTTACCTTAAATAATAAGAGGCAATAAGAAAATACAACTTCATCCACCACTAACATGTCATTGATTCAAGCAATTGCAGACTAGGTCCAAGAAAAGAGAAAACAAACCTAAAGTATGGTCACTATTTCCTCTAGTATGAATTATTATTATTTTTTTTTTAAGCATCAAGTTCTTTCTTATATCTTCTTGGACGGAGTGCTTGACTTAAGTTGTTAAAAAAATTTAAAATAAAATTGTTTTATAACTCTTCAAATTTTCGAAAACAAAAATTCTAGCTTATACCACTTGTGATAAATAGTTCTAGATAGGGGTTACCTATTTTTCACCTGAATTTCAAAATTACCCTTCTCATTCTTTGTTGGAACAACTTATTCCTATTCCCTTTTTTTTTTTTTTTTTTTTTTTGAACTAGTTATTCCTATTCCTAACTAATTCCACACAATTACAAAATCAAGCAAGCCACCAAATTCCCATCTTATTCTGACAAACCCATCCACACTGGATACAAGACCCGACCCTCAACTCGCAGTCCCCTCTTCTTTCTACCGCCGCCAGTGCCATAGCTGGTCGCCACCGCTGCAGTTCCCTGAACTCAGCCGTTCGGATATGGTGGGTTTCAGACAACGATGGGCAGAGGAGGTGGGGCTTCAGATGACGATCCAAGGGGTTGATTTTAGTGGTGATGGGTGGGTCAGTTTTGGTAGTGATTTGTTGTTGGATTTGAATGATGGTGGTGGTCGGGTATTTTGGTGGTGGTGGTGGCAGTGGATTGCCAGAGTGAAGGGAGATGATAATTGTTGTGGTGGCGGTACTGTGGTTTGGCGGGCGGTGTAATTGTGGTGGGAAGGCAGGTGATGGGGGTGAGGCTTGTGGCGATGTGAACCGTGGCGGGAAAAAATGGTTGATGATGGTGGAGTATCTCAAATTACTGAAATGTAATTTTGCCAATTATCAAGGAAGGTCCATGTAACTTGTCCAAACCTATTTTATATGTTTCTCAAATTATGCTGTAAAAGTACATTTGATAATAACTTCCTTAGATTTTTTTATGTTGGTTTTAACCTAGAAAAGGGAAATTATGCCGATTCCCTACTTTGTCAATGTAGTCACATTGAATTGAATATTTAACACTTCATGTTATTATAAAATAAGATCTGAATCTTTGTGCTAAAAACCAGAATCTCTATATTGCAGGTCTGATTTACAGCAACAGTATGGCCGTGTATGTCTTGACTAACTTGGTGACCTTCTTGACTCACTTTTGGAAGTTAAAGCTCAAGCATGCTGTTGCAATCATGAACATTAAAGGTGGAGCGGCAGGTATCATTGGCTTAGTGGAGGCCGCTCTCATAGATGCTTATTTTGGCCACGCTGGGATGTTGCTCATCACAAGTGTTCTTTACAGCATTGTAAGTCACCGGAATTCTACACACTCCTTTCATTTGTGGCATAGCATTGCTAATTTGCTAGTAGTAGCAGTGAAGATATAGATAAACTACTCTGTTCTGACTGGGAATCGACAACCAAAACTAAACTAGGCTACTCGTGCATTTGCTGAGGTTGATAGGCAGGAATTGGGTCTTTCCTTGCATTTTTCATAGGGAATTATACTTCTTAATTGATTCTCACCGATAGAATAAAACAACTCATAATTTAGCCTTTCTAGAAGCCCTTTGTACATTTTCACTTGCTTTGTCCGACAAATTTAGTCATGGTCTTTGGTGTACATCTAAGTGCGAAGCCAAAGCTCTTACATCAGGCCAGAAAAAAATAAAAAAAAAAAATTGGACCATTAATGAATTAAATTTAATACATCATGGCTTTTCAATTGGTGTATTTATATAAATGATGCATGTAAACAATAACCCTTTCTTACTTAAATTCTTTGAATATGCCAATGAATCAAATTTAACTCAAGAACTCAAATCTTGGAACAATACAATGTAAACCTAACTTTCTTAATTTTTTGATCTGAAATGCAATTAAATCTTTGATCAAACACCTTGATCATTTCTTCAGACTAGGTTAACCACTAACCTAGGGTGGCCAAGCCACCCACAGTGATTCTTTAGTTGGAAACCACTCAAATCTAGCATCAAAATTAGAGTCAAGATGCATACACACTTACCTTACATCAAAGCTGGTCCAAATTAATTTAAAATATTTTTCAAATTTGTCTCTCACTAATGAATAGGAGACAATTTGATGCAGGGATTGGGGTTGCTAGTAATGTCAGTTCCTGATCGATTCTTTTCCAAGGGTGTAAAGTCGTGTCCAACAGGGGAGAAATTATGCTCTTCAAAGCTAACTGCTTCACCATTCTATTGGGGATTAGCTTTGATTGTTCTTGCCAAGGCTGGTCAGGGAATATGTTTAAGAGCCCTCACCTTTGGTAAAAAAAATTCAAAAGAGGTCCACCCGAAACGAAGGTAATCAAATTTGGTTTCTTGAAGTTTGAAGTTCACTGAAGAAAGGTTCAAGACAAAAGGAAACGTCAGAAGAATATTATTCGAAATACCTGCAAAATAGTTGGAACTGCAGGTGGCATCACATGGCTTTTTGTATCATCAATTTTTGCTCCTGATTGGTCTCATCGGTTTTTGATATCTGCATGTGTAATGGCAATTGGGATCGCTATATTTTTGATTGGATACGCATTCCTTTCCCCCCCTCAACTGCGAGCAAGTCCCCTCACAAACATGTTGCGGGTCCTTCTGGCTGCATTCTTAAAGAGGCATCTTGACTCTACTAAGTCTGGGAATGAAGATCAGACACCTCAAGGTCAAGGTCACAACCAGAAGACACCTCGAGGTCCCAAGAATGATCACTGTCGGTGAGTACACAATGTTCATAAAGTATGTGTATACATTTTTATGTTACCTTTATAGAAATTTAAAAACTATAAACCAAAACTTGGTTGGCATCTGTTTTTGTTTCAAAAAATACTGAAACATTTTACAAAATGTACTAAATTATGATAGCATTATATTTGAAATAAAGTTGGAAATGGTATTGGTGTAAAGTTTGTGTAGTTTTTAACATCTTTTACACTTGCGCAGGTGGCTCAATAATGCTGCAATAAATGTACCAGGCAATTTCCACTGCTTTCCCATTGGATGGATTAATTGCACAGTGGATGAGGTTGAGGAGACAAAGCTTCTGTTAAGAATGGTTCCAATCTCAGCTACCTTTCTTTTGTATGGGGTGATCAAATCCAACAGTAATACTTTTTTCATTGCGCAAGGATATGCAATGAAGAGGTCATTTCATTTCATATTATGAAAAAAGCAGCATCAAATTCAACTCCCCATTCAAATCCTCCGTCTTATGGCAGGATTCGCGACATCTGCAGTGAAACCTCTGTATAGGATAGTATTTGAACAACGAATAGTGCGAATGAATGGGAGATACTCATCTGGAATGAAGGTTGGTTTAGGAATGCTTGCCGCTTTGGTTTGTTGTAAAGTTGCTTGGTTGGTGGAGTATATAAGGCTAAAATCTTTGAAAGAACATGGCTTGTCAGGTCATCCCGATGCCATTGCACCAATATCTGTATTTTGGTTCTCTCCACAGTTTGTACTGATGGGAATCATGGATGGATTAGCTCGTGATGGTATGGAGGATTTCTTCAAGTATCAGGTTCCAGAGTCAATGAGGAAGAGATATGCACTCGTACTCACTGAAGCTGTGACCGGATGGGGAAAAATACTGAACATAGGGTTTATTATGATATTAGACGTGGTGGTCGAGAAGTTGAGAGTTGAAGATGGAAGTTGGATTGCAGACACTGTGAATCAGAGCCGCTTGGATCATTTTTATGCTGCATTAGTGGTGGTGAGCATAGCCAATCTGTTTATCTTTGCATATGTTGCTAGTTTCTACACTTACCGTGATTTTCCAGAAGAGGAAGACGACGAAGAAGAAGATCCACATGAAGAAATTAAAACTGGAAAGAAGCCAGACAAGGTGGAACCAACACCTGATGAAGAAACTGAAAGAACAATAAGAACCACCTGATGATGAAGAAAACTTGAAGAGAACAGTAGTGGTAGAGTTGGTCTAAGCAGCAATTTGATTTCTTGTGAATGTTCTTTTGAGTTGTTTAGGTTATTGATTCTTTTGGCTAATTAATTGTAGGATTATATTATACAAATTTGTGAGCACTTTATATAAGATTTCATGTAAAGACTTGAAATTTATTCTTGTATTATTATCATTATTTCTATGTTGATGAATATGATGTTTGATTAATTGTGTATAGATGTGGTATTTATTTATTTCAAGTCTTCAAAATCTCTCTGATTATGGGGATTGTGTTATTGATTTGACATTGTGTGTTTTAAAAGGATGCCTCCATGTGCTCTGCAACTTCCCGACTTATGTTGATGTATGGATAATGAACGAGAATGGCAAGAGAGAACCTTGGACTAGGTTGTTCCAACTCCGCTGCTAGCTCGAAAGAGTGTGGCTCGAGAGTGGCCTGAATTTGGTTTTTTTTCTGTTGTGGGCATGTACTTGAATGACGTCCCACACCCAAACATTTCATTTGGAAAACAATAAAAAAAGAAAAAGAAAAACAAGAATAGAGATTAAAGAGAGAAGCATGTATCGTTCGTAACCTAGCGTCACAGTGAGAGGAGTGATCTGGGTCCTGTTGCTGCCGTGGGTGCTGCAAGCTGCTGCCGTTGTGTTGTCCATAGTGGAAGAAGAGGAGTCTTCACTGTTTGAGTTGCAGAAGTTACTGTGTCCATAGGTATTTTGTTTCCCCTTGTGTGATTTGCTCTTCATTTGCTCTTCAATTGCTCTGTCAAGACACGAAATCAACGCTGTTTTGGGTTGAATTTTTAATACCGAATTTTGACTTCTAAAATACAGAATTTCTGTCAATACAGAATTTCTAAATATTGTCAATACAGAATTTTGTATTTTACACTGTTTTGGTACTAATTTGACAGAAATTCGGTACTAATTTGAATCTTAAATACAGAAGTTCTAAATACAGAATTTTGATTTCTAAAATACATATATGGGTATATATGTCATGGCAAAAGGATTAGTTGTTACAGATTTTGTCATTAAAGGACACAAATAATTCAAGAATTCTTTAATAATGACAAATTCTGTTCAATGACAAATTCTATTCAATGACAAATTCTTAAAGTGGCTGCCATGTCCCTTCGTCATTCTTTCCCCAACTTTTGTCATTGTTTTGCATATCTCAAATAGCTTTAATGAATTAGTTGATACAGATTTTTTTTTTATTTTATAGAAGGTTACTAATAAAAATCTCAATATTTGTTACAATAAGATCATTGTTTTTACTAGAAAAGAATACTTGAACTATTGTTATAAATTGGGCACTGGGCACTGCACTATTGGTATAAATTTTTGGTGGTATAAATAGAATTTTTGCCTAACATTGGTGGTATAAAAGCTACCCCTTCATCATATATACTCTCATGTTTGCAACAATTTGAGAACATTACTCTAAAATTGTCCACTAACTGTATGTCTTGACCTGCAAATTATTGTTCTTGTTTGCTTTCTTGTAATGTTGATTGTTGTGTGATAAGAATGTTGGAGGCCATCAATGTTTTGTCCACTAACTCTAAAATTTTGTATTCTATTTCACTTTGAAGCTAGAATGGATATTGAATTTTAGTTAACAGGCTCTGTATGATCTGAAATTTGTTGGTTTTGTTGTTAATTTAGGGTTTCACATTGTGTGATTAAGAATTAGTATTTTGATTTGATTAACTCTTTATGTTTGCTTAGAAAAAAAAAATGAACAAGTATTGAGTATTGTTTAAAGTTGTTCACCTTTTAATTGAAGGGATGAAGAATTGTGGCTATTTGATCATGTCTGTGCTTAGAAGCACTATTTTTTTTTTTTAATCTTATAATGAAGAATTGTGGCTATTTGATCATTTACCCCCCAAAAAATGAACAAGTTGTTTATCCTATAAAATCCACTGTAGGAGGGGATCCCACGCCATCAATTGTGCCTATTTGATCATGTCTGTGCTTAGAAATAGTGATGTAAAGATAAACAACTTTGAACAAAGTTTTTTTTAGTTTGAATGTCTATGTAAAGTTTTTTTTTTCCAGTTTGAACAGTCATCCCAGGCCATCCATGTAGAGTTTGTTTTTGTTTTGTTTTGTTTTTTTTCAGTTTGAAGAATTAGAGAAAAACTGTTAAAGAAAAAACTGTTAAACATAAATTGAGTTTATCTCTGAACACTTAAATTGTTAAAGTTAAATTAAGTTTGTCTCTAAACTGTTAAACTTAAATTGAAGAATTAAAGAAAAGCTGTTAAACTTAAATTGAGTTTCTTTGTGTTGTTATTGTTGTTTTGAAGAATTAGTAATTGTACTGTTAAATTGAAATTGAGTTTATCTCTGAATGTCTATTCTATTTCACTTTGAAACTACAATGGATATTAATTCAAACAATAATTCATTCAATGTGAGTGAGAAAGTTGAACAACAGGATAACAATCTTGAATTTAATGAGAGTGGTGAAGTTGAAGAACCAAAGAAGGGGAGGTATTTTAAGTGGTTAATCCCAAGATGAATGCTGATGTCTGATTTTTGATTGAAAACCTGAAATCCTGAATTAATTGAAATTATATGACAATATATACATTATGTAGTATTAAAAATGATTTTACAAATCATTTGGAGCCCTATTGACAACATGAGGTGTTAAGAGTTGAACCTTTTGAGGGGGAAAAAAAAAAATTGAATATCCAAAATTGAAGCCCTATGTATGAACCCTTCTTTCTCTAAGCTCTATCTTTGCTTTAGGTTGCAATTATTGCAATTATTACTTATTTAAATCCAAATTGAATATAATTTTTTTCAGATTACCAGGATTGCAAAGGAGAACAATTGTGCTTCAAGAACAACCCCAGATTCAGAGAGCAAGAGAAAGAGGGTTGCTAACATGTCTTGTGATTACTTGGGTGCTGTTTTGTTGGTGGATCATTAGTGGTGCTGACGAGTGACACTGAAAATGAGAAATGGAATTAGAAATTGATGTGAATTGAGCAAATGTATGGGGTTTTGGGGATATGAAAGGGCCTGAAGCTATGTTTTGTAATGGGGGTGACGTAGCACATTGTAATGGGGGTGAAACTTAGTTTTGTAATGTTATGTTGTTTTGTGAAATGAGAATGAACCTGTGTATTGTATATTTTATGTTTTGTAATGTTATGTTTTTTTTGTTCTTTGTTTTTTTTGGGTGATGTTTTGGTTGAAATGTGGAATGAAAAACAAAAGTAATCAATTAAACACAAAATATTTTCTAATGTAATGAAAACAAACAGGTAATTTGTAAAGTTATGTGACATGAGAATGAACATGTATTGACAACTAAACACTAACTAAATTAAACAAATTCATCATAGATAAACCATTGGCAATGACAAAAAAATAGTAAGAATATAAACTAACATTCAATTGATCATATAAAATAGCAGCAGCAACGGTCCACAAAACAAAATCCCACAAAAGCAATTGTCTTTCTCTATTACCCTTGATACACAAACAAAACAAAAGAAAAGAAAAATTCTTGGGCTGCTACCCTTGGTTGATTGGAATATGGTGAGTGGGCACTAGCCTACTATCCCTACTTGACTGATTGGAATTTGGGTGAATTGGCACGGCCTTGCTTGATGGAGTAGGCTTTTGCCTTGGCATTGGCATGCTAGATGTGCTTGACTGAGTGCACTTGGCCTTCTAACCTGCATGTTCAAACCAAGAGTATTCATTATTCCATTGTAAACTTCTATTGTGAAATACTAGAATTGAATTTAAATTTCAAAATTCCATAGGATTTCAGATCCTTTAACAAACTAGAACTAAATTTACTAATGACAAAACCTTTGAATTACTAAATAGCATGCACAAAATTAATCAGAATTCATGGAATTACAATGTCAAACACAAATTTATACAGAACTCTGAACCCAGCAGCTTATCTATTGGTCAAGCACTTAAGGTAAGAAAGGTAAGCATTCTTTATCATCAATGTTTACTTTGAACATTTTTGTTTTATTTCAACTCACAAAAGAAAATATATATAAAGATTTAAGACCCAGAAAAGGGAAACTATGATGCTTTTCAATTGAAATATGCTCAATATGAGTGAAAAATTCAGAAACTTGTTCTAATGGAGTCTAAAGCACATTTGAATATAATAATATGCTATAAGATTCAAACTAGAAAACAATTATTTGAATCTCTTAATTTTAGACACAAATGATGAGAACAAATTAAGATTCAAACCAGGAAATAATGGAGTCTAAAGAACTCTTGATATGGAAGTATACCAGTTGTTAGAAGTTGAAGATATGAATCAAAAGCACAAAAACCCAAACAAAAGGTGGTTGCATAGACCCTTTAAGGGTTACCCAAAACAGGACCAGAAAGCATCAAATTCTACTTGAATTGTACAAGAACTTAAATGCGCTAGGTCTCTAAACAGTGCTCCTAAATTGGGTTTTCGACAGAACCCTGGAGAGCATCAAATGTTTGCTTAAATTCTCCAAAGAAAAACCAAATTCACCAAATGGGTACTTGTAGAAATGGTATTGGAAGAATCAAATTCCTATTTTATAGATCATAGACCAATTTACAGAGCTAGCAGGCTAGAGACAGAAAGTAAAAACCCTAGTTTCAAAAATTAAAGGCAAAATCCAAGCCCAAACAGTCATAATTTATGATTTTGTACAGAAATTGAAATCAAAACAAAAACCCTAGTTTTGCAATATCGAGTTTACCTGAGATTCTTGTTGTTCTGGTCGATAATGAGGAGTAACTAACCCAATCTTCGCCATCGGTTGAGATATGTTGGCTCCAGTTGCTCAGTGTCAAGTGTGAGCGAAGAAGAAGGATGAGCAAGAGACCAATTATCATAGATTTCTTGGGTCTGGTCTGAGAAAGAGATAGAGAGACGAGAGAAAACGTGCGTGTGTTTGTTTTTGGAGTGGGTTTTGGAGAGCAACAATGGTAGAGGGTCACAATTTTTGTGGTCATAATGGCTTAAAATTGTCAAAATGATGTCGTTTTAGGTGTAAAACATGCCAAAACGACGTCGTTTTGACAGTTTTAAGCCATTGTGGCCACAAAAATTGTGGCCTTCAAACATTTTCCTTTGGAGAGAGAGTGGTTGCCAATGCTTTCTATCAAATTCGGGCCATTGGACCGCAAATTTTGAGCTACCAAGCTTTTTCTATTCACAATACCATATTTTGTAGGAAAAATATTTGAGGGTTACAATTTTTGTGGCTCAAATGGTTCGAAATTGTCAAAACGACACCATATTCTGTAGAAAAAATGTTTGAGGGTCATAATTTTTGTGGTTCAAATGGTTCGAAATTGCCAAAACGATGTCGTTTTGGCAATTTCGAGCCATTTGAGACACAAAAATTGTGGCCCTCAACCATTGCTGATTTTGTAGTGTTAAGAATTTGCCACTACACACCATTGTGCATTTCGAAGAATGGTGAAATTTTATTGAAATTTGAGAATCGGTTAGTTCTCTACAATTTGAAAGATGGTAAATTTAGGAATCCTGGAATACCTAACAATACCTAACATGTGCAACTGTCTTCCGGTGGATACCTATGTTGAGAGCTTAGTCTCGCTTGATGGTAATAATTTGGGTTAGAGGCAAAAAATAGTATCAAAAGCTCGAGAAAGGTAAAATTAGCATATCTTATTATTCCTTCAACACTATATGTTTAATGCACAAATATGTTCAAACGCAAATCAAATAAAAATAAGACACCCAAAAGATCAAATGAGTTGTAGTTCTCTCCACTTTGGAGGCGTTTACAATTGTCACATATTCATTTTCTCTCCCGAAGGTTGTCTCTTTCAAGTAAGCATACTGCACCATTCTTGTTATTTTGTCAATATCCATGCCTAATTTCAATCTATCCAGCTTTACCAGATTAGGGTTTTTCAGGGTGTCATATACTTCATGGTTTGACTTTGAACTATGAAGGCCATTGAAATAGCCTCGTTTAGAGTGTGTTGATACACAAAATAATGCATGCGTGAGAAAGAGAGAAGGGGCTATTTTTGTTATTTTTTCTTTTGTATCTGTTTGAAACTTCAATGGAGGTAGTTGTAATTTACATTTAATTTTACTTCTATCTTGGTATGCTTAAAAATGGTCACCATTGCTTGTGTGAAAGTTGATGCCTAAACTTGTTTTATCTTTTTGAATAGTTACAAAAAAAAAAAAATCCTGGCATTTTTGTGTTTGTGTTTGTGTTTCTAAGAGGTGTTTTTTGAATCTGATTAACAGCATTTTAGGATTCTCTTCAATTGGACGCCATTATTTGGGCCTATTCTCATCCATTGTTGAAGTTGTCATGGAAGGGCAGCTCTAGTAGAAAATAAGATTTCGAAGTAATACATATTTTGTATCCCCCCTCCTCTACATTATGTTCATTTTCATTTTGTTGACATCATAACTACTATATTTGAGGTGCAATTTTAGAGCCATTGCTCTTGTGAATAATCACGGTTTGTTTTTGGGTCTTAATTGCATAGGCTTCTGTTTTAATGACAGTCAAGTAATGAGTTGTCTTCTCCTTCTTTTTTAAGCTTGTACTTCATCAAGTATAATCAGAAACTTAAACAACAATAATAGAGAGCTGTAATTTTGAACAAAAACATAGGCATACACATCATATCACATGTGGGCCTCACTCCTTAACACATCACTAAAGCTCTCTTTAGAGCTTCAAAATTAGAGCTCTCAATCTTTTTTCAAACGTAAAATAGATGTTGAAAAATTATTGGGTGATTAGATTCTTCAAACTTCTTGTGGGTCTATGTTGAAGAAAGCACTTTATTATTCTTGTGCTTATTTATTTAACAAAGTAGATGTACAAAATAGATTATTCAAATTATCCTCAAACAAGGGGAAATGCCTTGTCCAAAAGAAAAGTAGAGAAAGGGTTAATGAAGTAATAGTAACATTTAGAGTTAATTCCTTGACATTGAAAAGCAATTTTGAGCCCTAACCTGTGTTTGAATTGAATCCAGTGTCACTGCTGTGCGTAAAGCACATCAGTGACTATTGTGCGGTCTGTGAAACTCATTTTTGGTCCTATTTTGATGATCCGAACCGGTGAAAATTTAGGAAATATCGAGAACAATATACCTATAAAAAATCAAGTTGATTGGATATTAATGACATATTCATTAAATAACATTTGTATTTAGTTTGATACATACATATTCATTTTTTTATATGAAGATGTTAGTTGATGAACATGCTATTGATATCTGATTAACTTTATTTTTTACAGGTATATGGCTCTCGATATTTTCTAAATTTTCAACGGTTCGGATCATCAAAATAAGACCCGAAATGAGTTCCACGGGCCGCACAACAGTCACTGTTGTGCTTCACGCACATTAGTGACATTGGATCTGTTTGAATTTATTTTGGGTAAATTACACTTTGCTCCTTTTATGTTTGGTCACTTTCCTACTTTGGCTCCTAAAGTTTCTTCTTTTTTTTTCTTTCTTTTTTTTTTTTCCATTTTGGCCTTTTATGTTTTAAATTTTTTCCAATTTACTCTTAAAGCTAACTTTTGTTCAAAATTAAGCAAAAAATATCATAATGACTGTCACATAATATAAAAAAATATATTATTATATTGAGATTTAAGTTTATTTTAGAGATATGAGTTATATATAATAAAATATTTTTATGCCACGTTACTATCAATATATAATTTTTTGTTTAATTTTTAATAGAAATTAATTTTAGAAGTAAACTGAGGAGAGATTGAAACATGAAGGGTTAAAGTGAGAAAAAATAAACTTTAAAGGCCAAAGTGAAAAATATCCAAACATAAATGTGGCAAAGTGTAATTTATCCATTTATTTTATCGGTGGCTAAATCTCGTGTTTTATACAAACTTATAGGGGGACAAGGATAAAAAATAGAAAAGAAAAGAAAAGGCCAGTAATAGTGTATATAAAATTAGATAAAATTACATAAACATGAAGTAAATTAAAAATATTAGTAAATCAATGAAATATTTCTCAAATTGAAAAATTAATGAAAGCTTTGAAAGTAATTATGAAGAGGTTGAATCTAGAATTTTTAGGACCAACCTACCCTCTAATAGTACTATTTCCCTGTTGTATATTTGTTTACTGTCGTTAAGAATAGTACTAAACAAGGAATCCGTAAAATCTACAAACCGAATCAATCTAGTCTAACCTAGTAGGTTTGGACTGGATTTTTGAATCCGTGGTCCAATTATGGATTGAAAAATTGAGGAACCGTTTCCAGTGGATCTTTTTCGGATTTCACTTCATGGTTTCGGATTGAAACCGATCCAAACTGTATGCAACTTAGATTATATTCACACCATGCATCCCTGATACATACTATATCCTATCTCTTATATATCAAACCAAAATCCTAATTTATAACATTTCATTCTCTTCTATTCTCTTCTCTTTGTGTGTAACAACTGCTTTGTTGCTATTGTTGTGTCATTTCATAGTTTTAGTTTTGTAATGGTGTAATGGTAGAATCAGTTTTTTTTTTTTTTTAAATTTGGTGATGGCTACTGCTATTGTTGTTGTAGAACTAGATATTATATTTGTTTAAATTAATTTTTGAACAATATGCATGTTCATGTTTTCAAAAATTATAGACAGATTATTGTTAAAATGAAAATGTTATATGATTTTTCTTTATTAATAGATTATGTGAATCCATGGTTCCAAATTGAGCTAAACCGTGTTTAAATGGTTTGGTTCGGATTGGTTCCACGATTTAAATGGATTGGATTGGTTTCAATTTTTATGAAACCGTAGACAACGGATTGGTTTTGGTTTTATTCCAAGCCAAACCAATCTAAACCATGCCCACCCCTAGCTGACAACTATTGTCATACCTTCCCCCGCTATCCCTGACCCTTCTTTACCATCCCCCAACCCTCTTCAGCCACTTTCATTGCTTACAACTCTTTCATTGTCATGGATTCCACTTCTCGCCACTCCAATCACCATAAACCTCCTCTAACACCTCTTTGTCATGACCCAAAACACGTAACACTCATTCTTGCAAAAAATAATTTGGCACATGTGTAACTTGTATCTAGCAAAAGTGGCACTTCCATAAAACTTTGTTTTTGCGAAAATGGTGGTTGGAAGTTTCAAGTCAACATGAGGAAAGGCTAGGGGGTTTATCACAGCTCCAATGCCTAAGTTTTGGTTGAAAATAAGTTGTTGGATGAATGAGATGAGGATTTAAAACGGTGGGAGAGTAATAGAGGGGGAAGGACACGGGATGGGGATGGTGGTAAAGGACACGACAGTAGTGGTTGACTACCAAAGTTGTAAAGGCAAGTGCAAAAGAAAGGAGCATGATGTGAAGAGAAAGGGGAGTTTGGTAAATTCAAAGAAAATGAAGGATTTTTTGGTTCAATTTTGAATAATTAGATTTCACATCTTGATAATGAGACTATATATTTTATTTTTTGACCTTCCATGTCTTTCGCAGCTAATTTTATTTCTTTATTTCTTCACAATTTTCTTAGATGTTGCTATTTATTTGCAATTTATCCATAAATTTACTGATATAGATTTTTAGTTTTTTAACTTCTGAATTACAAAATTTTATCAGTCCTATTTATACAATCTCCTATCCAAAAAAATATAATAAAAAATTACAATCTCCAATTTTGATTTTCATTTTTCAACAATTATTCGGCTTTTGTCTGGACAAATCAAACTGTACATAGCATTAAAAGCTTGTACTATATTCTGGGAGAATCTCGTCGGCTTTATATTTCAGCGAAAACACTAAAATCTGGTCTCTTGTCTTTTGTCGTCGTTTCAAATTCATCATATTAGTCATGTTCATAAATATAAAGTTGAACAAATTTAACATATTCAAAAGTTTATATCTAAATACTAAATAAAAACTTAATTTATTTTAACCAAACTAACTTAGAATGCTCAATTTTTTATGTATGAACATTTAATATTTTGTCAATCTTAATAATTTGAACAAAATTATTTTGTTCAAATATAAATAATCAAACACTGTGTAAAAGTTCAACTCTGATTATCCGAACACAGCACACAAACTCATTTTCCCAACATACGAACAAGATAAATAAAATACCAAAAAACTAAGTCATAAACTCACATTTTCAATGTTCAAATCAAAATTTTTAATATTTATGTCGGGACCATCTATCTCAGTGTTATCTATGGTGTGCAAATCTTTAAAATTAATTGATTTCAATATTCTTAAACCTTAAATCTTCAAAAACAATAATGTTTTGAGTTTGAAAAATAAGCACAATGGAGAAAAGAATGAAGTAAGTGTGTGGGTGATTTTCCGACCACACTGCCCGCTTAGTAACCAGCTGGAGAGCACTGACAGAATAGATGGCACCTGAATGACCTGCAACAGAAATATAAGAATCCCGCGGTGGTTTCGACCACCCGGGGGCACTCCGACGATCAAGTCAGTATATCTCTCAAAGATAAATCAAGTACTAAACTCACAAGCTTGAGATCAAAAGCATACCTTATACCCATGGGGGTGCCTCCCTTTTATAGCTAACATAAACCTAGTCCCAATAGGAGCCTGACTTCTATGGACTCAGGATTACTGCTAATCTTGGACTCCCAGTAAGATTAGGATAAACTCTCTAAGAGTCTTATCTTTACCCAAATGTAGACACCCCATTTTTGACCGTCCTCAAGACTTGGACGTCACCGTTTGAACACCCGGTGATCATCCATGTTTGTGTTCGTTTGGAGTTCCCGGAGGTCTCGGCTCGCGCGCCATGCCTCAGGATCCCCGAATTCGACCGTTTAGTGTCTGGTTTTGCACCAAACACTTGCATCTTGCCTTTGAGAGGCAGGGTAGGGCTTGTAGACCATCCCTACCCACCACCGGCAGTGGCTAGATGCCACCGGCTGGTTTTTGCTGCCACCGGCAAAATAGTCTGCCGGTCGGCACTATTTGTTGCCGGTCAGCACTTTTTTGTGCCGGTCGGCACTTTGTTTGGCCAAGATGGCATTTTTTGCCGGCCGATTGCTGTTCATCTGCTTTTGCAGATATTTTTGGACAACTGTATAACTTTTGCTCCCCTCCATACACGTGTATGGAGGGATCTCCCTCTTGCAAAGCTTGTCTTGTAAGCTTTACAAGAGGCATATAGAGAGGGACTCTCTCTAAGGCAAGAAGAGGGCTTTTAGACATTTTTGAGGAGAGAAGACAGAGGAGAGCTCTGGTTTTTCTAGGGTTAGGGTTAGACATACACTCTCTATCTCTCTTTCCCTCTCATTTTGTTCACTAGGTGTTTTGTGTCTCACTATTGCACACAAACACCTAGTGTTTCACCTTCCTCTTGGAGCTGAGGTTCCAAAGAGTGTGTTTTGAGATTTTGGTGTTGGATTCAAGCTCAAGAAGGCCATTGGAGCACCATTGTTGAAGAGGACTACAAGGGTAAGAAACTAGTCCCTTTTTCCCCCATTTTTGCTTTGATTTTATACCTATCTTAGAGCTGTTTTTGTGCTTGTTGTATAACATAAAAAAGTTCTGTTTTTAAGCCCTCTTTGTTGTTTATTAAGAGTGTTTTGTTGTTTGAGGGTTGTTGACCACCCTTAGGCCTCAAAAGGTCTCATTTTGAGCCATTTTGTGTTAGCTCCGGGATTTTGGTGTTGAGGTCTCTTCACCACTGAAATCTTGAGGGATTTCAGTGGTGAAGATGATGCTTTGAAGTCCTAAAAAGGAGAGGGCCACCCCCTCTCCTTGTTGTCCTTGAAAAGGACACATTTTGGCCTCTTAAGGAAGCCTATGCTTGAGTGTGTGTTGAGCATGTTTGGTTTGTTTTTCATGCTTATATATCCATGATATAACATGATTTCAAGTTGGTTTTGGAACCTTATGCATGTTTAGCATAGTTGCCATGTAATGCCTTATTTGTGCCTTAACATGTTCTAGGTTGTTAGCCTTTGTTGGAGCATGTTTTAGGCTTGCATTTGTGAAGATTATGTGCTTATTTTGCCATGTTTTAGCTCTGTCCATAGTCGTTTGGGTTGATCTTTGCATGCATTATATGGCTCCTTTGCATTTGGGCTTGTTGGCCTTGAGTATGTGCATGTGTAGCATGCCATCTTTGCATTGTTTTGGTGATTTGGAATCATTCTACATGCTATTTCAGTCCCATTTCCATGCTCGTTTGATTGCCTCGCATGCCTCTTTAATGCTTTGAAAGCATGTGTTGCAATGCTCCATGTTTTGGCCATGGTGTGTGCCTTTGTATTTGGGCCACTTAGATGCCATCTAAGTAGTCCTTTAGTTTTGTTTTAACATGCTAAACCTCTAATTTTGGTCTTTCTTCGCATGCCATGTTTGGTCATGTTAAGTGTAGTTCAATGCCTCATTGATTTGCTTCGAACACTTAGGCCATTTGGGTGCATGCTTGGTTTGATTTGTTGCTTGGTTTGGCACCATGTATTAGCATGATTTCAAAGCTTATAATGCATGCTAATTGTTCATGTTTGTCCCTTTCAAGTGTGCTTGAATGTTGCTTGATTTGTGCTTAAGTGTTGGCCCTTATGTGCATGTGTGTGTGTATGCCATTTAGCCCTCACTCTTTAGCACTTATGGCCACTGTTTTAGGCCTTATTAGAGCTGCCTAATTCATGTATAAGTCCATCTTGCCATCCATTTGCATTGCCCTATGTATGCTTGCATGATTGCATAAGTGCATTGCCATGTCATGTTGCATTCCTAGCTTGTATGCCTAGGTTGCATTGCATCTTGCATGCATGCCTTGTTCCTTGAATTGGTGATAGGAATAGGGCCTTATTTGTTTGATTGGTTTGCATGCATTTGAAATCAAAGTTGCATACTCGGTTCTTTGGGCCATCATGCATGGAAATGCGTGATTGGTGGTCCGAAAACCGAGGCACATGTCCCGTTGAGTCATCACAATGATAAGAGACATGGTTGATGCATACATGCCTTGAAATATGCTGCCATGCCTTGTTTTGCCCTTTGTTGCTGTGAGTTGCAGGTTCTGCAGGAATACTCTGCCGACCGGCAGTGTAATGTGACGACCGGCACAATTTTCTCTGCCGACAGACCCTATTTTGTGCCGATGGCCATACTACACTGCCGGTGGAAGTTTCATTCAGCCGGTGATGATCCCCTCTGTCCAAGGATGCAGTCCTGAGGCTTTGACAGCCTCCAGAGGAGGAAAGAAAGGAAAACAGAGGCAGCTTGCGCATGGTGGCACGCTTCCCGAGGCGTTTTTCTACTTTAATTAATTAGTTAATTTGTTAATTAGTTAATTTGTAATATTAATTAGCTTGTGTAGTTAATTAATTTGTAATATTTATTTGGTCCCTCCGAGCGAGGGCAAATCTGTAATAAGTGTGCGTGAGTGTGTGTATGTCTTCCATCCCCACTTCTTTCTTCCCTTTTACTTACCTGCTTTGATGGTTAGTATTAGGGCACGTCTAATTTAGCATACCTTATGCTATGCATGTGTGCATCCATGCATTTGTATTACATGCATTAGGCTCGGTACATCATGCTAACTGCATTTGTACATCAAATTCTAAACTGAATATGTGATAGTTGTGCATTTCTCACATGCCATGTTTAGGATAGCCGAGCCTATCTAATTGCATCCTGTATGTGTTGCATTAGGCAATTTAACATGAACTAGGACATGCATGTTTTGCTAACTAGTTTACTGTTTTGGCACGGAGTACGATGTAAGTATTTCCGCTTTAGCATATCACATGAGTGTGAATGTTACCATGACAACATGCTTAACATGTGGCTAGATGCTTATGTGTTATAATTGCTTGAATGCCTGTGGGTGAAGGTTGGATTTGTTTGAGTTGGAAGAACTCATTGAAATCCGTGTTTTAGCCTACTTGCGAGTAGCAAATCCAAAACATTTTTCAAAACAAACGGATATGCAATGTTTATTTCCAAATTAGGCAATCTAGTCTATACTTGTTTGCTGCGCGCACAACATAGTAATTCTAGGCTAATAAATGGAATAAGAACACGTAAAGTTTTCAAACGCGGATATCATGGTTAGTAGAGGCTGGTCTTCGGACCGGGCGAAAGGGGGTGCTCATAGCTGACCTTCCCCGATCGTACCCAAGCTCCCGAGCCGAGACAACTCCGGTGATGACGGACATGTGGCCTTCGGCACCGAGTCAGGGTTTCCTAAATTACCCCATTTTAAAATATTTAGGTGGCGACTCTGTATCTGGCAAAGCAGTCCATGTTTGGCACTACTTTCAAAAAAATCTGTTTTTCTCAAAACGATTTGCCAGATTTGGACTCTTTGGTTCAGATTAAGAACCGTGACACAAATCGAGTCCGAACTGTAGCACGAGGCCCACGCGGGCGCCGTCTACAGTTTCTAGCGACCCTGCTGGGGATTTTAGAGAGTTTGACTCGAACTCGTGATATCCTGTTTTGATCTCATTTATGTGTTTCTTTGCATTGCATGTGCATTGGTGCGCCTAGGAACACAGTGTTTGCCATCTGCCATTCCTGAACGGTTTGCCGGAGGCTTGCCTTGTCAAGGCATGTCCATAAGGCTGACCGGCTATGGGCTCTGACAGCATGGGAACACAAACCCCAGTTTTACCGAGGCACCCTTTTTGACCATTCGACCTAGTGCATATTCGGATCCATAGTGACCATTCCAAGCTAGGACAGGTTGCTTACCCGATATTAGGTTGTTTGAGAACCGCTGTGTGCGTAGTGAAACCCTAGCTCCTGACAAAATAGGACAGGGAAACCCTACCCCAATATAGGGGTGTTTTGTTCTCTTTACTTGTTATGTGCTTTTAGAGTGTTGCTCTACAGGGAACGCACATGTCAGTTTGCAAGTTTGAGTATCAAACCTGGGGACACCAGTACCAGTATCAGTTGTGAGAATCAGTTATCCGCGGGTATCGGGTTCAGTTTTTGGGAACAGAAATTTGGGAACAGTGATCAGCAGTAGGGTACAGTTGTTTGGCTACACCCGTGTTTGATCAGTTTGGGCTGAAATGCTGCCTGTTTTTCTTTCAGTTCAGAGAGTTGTAGAGTTGATACAGAACAGCCAGTGTCCCCCCCCTTTGCTGAGGCAAGATTTATGGTGGCACAAAGTTCAGAAGAAATTGTGGTTATGGCAGCTGTATCGGAGCAGGGGACCGCTCCGCAGAGTGAAGCCAGCATCAGTATGTCACACCCGCCCAGGATGCCCGTTGTGCACCCGGTCTGGGCTCCCCAGTTATACCAGGCTCGTGAGCCCACCACCTTCGAATTGATGGGGATGATAGGCGATCTCCAAAGGTCTGTGGCAGACCTCGCCTATGGAATGTCGGCTTCACCGCCAGCGGCATCGTATGCCGGGAATTTTGTACCACAGGAGCCCCCGCTACTGGGGCGGATTGTGATAGAGCTCAGCCAGCCAGAGGTGGCTTCCGGCTATAGCCACGACATGTCAGGACCAACCCCGACCCTTGATCAGGCTGAGGCCAAAGGGAAAGACAAGGCAAAGATAGATGCCGATCCTATTGAACAACTGCTGTGGGCAGTCGAGGCTCTGAAGGCCAGAGGGATGAACAAGCAACAAACATCTGCAATAGTGACCAAAGCTATAGATGATGCTTTCCCCGCTCCAACCAAAGGCAGTTCAAGCCAGACAGAAAACCGGGATGGGCCCCGTCATGCCCAGACAATTCCAGTAGTTCCCAACCCTGCATCGGGGAAGGTTCAAAAAGCCAAGGCAGCGCCAGCCGATCCTTTCGCCAGCACATCTGGCAAGAATCCTCAAACTGTAAAGTACCTGCCCCGAGGGCGCAGGGTCTTTCACGACCTCCACATGCCTTTGTCTAGGGCATTGTTAATATTGGCAAAGAACGGGCATCTTAAGCCTTTGGAGCCCCGGCCACTCCCGAAGAATCTCCCCGCCACTCATGATGCTATCTTGTACTGCGCGTACCATCAACAGTCCGGTCACAGTACCGATGGATGTTCCCGCCTTCGTCATGAAGTGCAGGATTTGATTGATAACAAGGTTATCCTACCGCCCACCTCAGGCAAGCCCGTCACCACTCAGTTGTTGGATTTCGAGGGCTCAGATACTGCGAGTATGTGAAGTGAACCGCCTGCGGGCAACATTTGGTGTATTTTTAAAGCGTCTGGCACGCATTTTTGAGCATCGGTGAAACCGAGTTTTGTAAATCCTGGCTTGGATGTCGAGTCAGTCTTTTGTTTTTGAGTCTGTCTCTTTGTCTTGAGTCAGTCTTTTTTGCTTAAGGGTCTGTCTTGTTGTATCGAGTCAGTCCCCGTTGTATATAATACCAGGTGATTCTGGGGTTGTTGTCCCGAACACCGTTTTGTTTTGTAATTATCTGTTTTTGTCTTGAGTCTGTTTCTGCCGAGGGGCCAGTTGCACCAACAAAGCCGATTGAAACAGCTGTTGCTATCTCAAACGTTATGCTTGCTTTCAGCATAAGTGCCAGAGAATTTGATTGGGCTGACAGTACATCTCGCCTGCTCTCCTGTGCGCCAAACTCATAGCATTAACCTGAGTTTTTCAAAAAGAAAAACCTTTTGAACACTGCGGTGATGAAAACGAAGAGGAAGGAATTCCTCGGGTTTTGCAAAATTTTGATCATTTTGAGAGAAAGAGAGGCGTGCTAAGCCTTTTTGTGAATAAAGCCATGCTTGTCGGCGTGAGTACTGAGAAGGACCCTGGCCTGATCCAGATTGGTTCCACACTATCTTCGGCGCGAGCGATTCGTCGCCTTCTTAAAAGCTTTCAAAAACAAAAATTTTACGCGGCCCTACGAAGACCTGTGTGGAATCGCTCTTGAGATTGTGCAGCCTAGGATCGCTCTCAGCCTCAAGATTCAACCTATTTGTTTTCCGAGTTTGAACCCGTTCGGAATGTTCAGAAAGTTCAACGGACAAACGCCATGGAGGCCCGTGTGGCCAGTTTCGAAACAACCCTCGAGCAGGAGGCACCAAAACCGAATCAGAAGGAGTAGATCTCGTCGGAAGAAGCTCGTAGAGCAACCGGGATGGATTCTCCGCAAATCAGTGCAACAGCCGTTCTCCTAGATACAGAGAGGCTTCAATTTCAAAAAATAACCATTTGGCATGGACTTGCTACACTTTTACCCTTTGAGAGGCTCGCTGGGCCGAAAACCCGGAAGGGCAACCCAGGCAAAAGTTAGAGCAAGAGAAAAATACAAAAAAGAGAAAAATACAAAAAGAAAGATTGAAAAAAAAAAAAGAAAAAAAGGAAAAGAAAAAGAAACGAACAAAAGAAAATGAAAAGAAGCTCGCAAGGTCGAAAACCCGCATTGGGCGCCTTGGCAAAAGTGAGAGCCTAAAAAAAAGTGAAGGTTAAAATACCCGAGTGTACCTTAACCCGAACTACGTAAGGCTTGATTCCCATGTTTGGGATACGTAGGCAACTTCATCATGAAGTCCAGCCCCCAACGCTTTCATAAGCGTCTCAGTCCATGCAATGGTTTCAATTTTGTTCCAAAGTCCAGTGGCCAACACCTTCCAAGGTGACTGTGTCCATATATGTGTTATGGCCATCTTCGTCATCTCTGTGTCCGAGAATTCGACCACCGCTAATGAAGACTGTCTGCGGATTGCTGCGGCACCATCCCAAACAAGGGGCAACTTTCCGTTGCCGCAAGCCGTCGTGAGACGCCATTCAGACTAGGGGCAACTTTCCGTTGCCTCACACCCCCCTTCAAACCAGGGGCAATTTTCCATTGCCTCCGATCCGAGGTTGCGCGTCTCGAAGGGTAAGCTCCATGCTTGTTAAGCATCAGCTGTTTGAAAAATAGTTTTTGAAAATTTTTACTGAGGTTGACTATTTTCTCGAAAACTATTTCGTTTTCCAAAACCGGACCATTGTCTTGGACCCAAAAAGGAAAATTTTCAGTGCTCATTGCTTGACTTGCATGCTTTTCAAATCAAAGATCGAATAAGTACGTTAATCCAACTCTCGTTTTGATCAAAACCGTTTTAGTAGAAGGCAAAAACGAAAAATGCTTAAAATGATGAACTAGGGGCACAGTTGAGCCAGGCGTTCTGTCTCTCCCCCGTCATCGACGTACTTGCCAGAAGAGCACTCTGCCCGCCGAAAGAAATAGCCGTGAGCTAACGGTGTTGAGCATGAACCCGCACCTTTCCATTTATCCATCAAATCACCCCGGGGAGGGATGAAAATGAGAGAATGAAGAATAGAGAGGTGTGAGTTGAGAGAAAAGAGAGGAAAAGGGTTTTGAGAGAAAATCCGAGCTTGAGAGCCGAGTGATGTGAGAATCACAAATGAGAAAGGGTGGGAAACAATACCCAGATTGAACTGGCTCCTCGTGGTCCGAGGTCTCCCATCTTCGTTTACGCGTCTGTGTGTCGTGTCTCTTTCATTTGACGGTCTCGTCTTTTGTTTCGAGTCTCTCCCGAGCGTGTCTCGTCGTGTTTAGGTCATGCACCTCTTTATTTGAGTCCTTTCCGCTGTGTTCAGTGGTAGGCTCGATATCCCGGTTTGAAAAACCCTCATTTGATTTCAAAAATCATTTATGCTCAGAATGCTGTGCCATTCTCTACATTCGAGCGTGTTTCGACTCCGACCGGTTCCGTCTTTGAGCTCCGTCCTGTCAGATTGGGCTGTTTGTTTGGAATTTGCTGTGTGCATGATGAACCGAATGCTGTGCTAAGGGCTGTATACAGATTAATCCCCAACAGAGTAAGGGCTGTGTGTCCAGAATCAGGCAGTGAGTTGCTTGGGTTATTTTGCTATTGGCTGTTTAGTTATCTGATTATTACAGTGCGAGTGTTCAATTTTCAGACAACCAATCAATTTAATTTACATTGAGGTGTAACATGATGAGATGCGATGCAATGCATGAGATGTGTAAATGTAAACACTTTTTCAGATAAAAAGCCCGTTTCATTTCATTATCTTTTCAAATGTACAAGTTTTGGAAACAAAATCTGCCTGCGGCAGTACATGGTAATCTATCTACCAACAAAAAGAAAAGTACAAAGAAGAAAAATAGCAAAAATCTGCATCTATGTCCAGCGACTCCGCAGGGGGCTGTCAGTCCGTCCTGATCCTCTTCCTGGACGAGGGTCCAGGAGCATCAACAGCGTCGTCATCAGAGCCCGAGCTAGAACCGTCTCCGGTCTCCTCCTCCGATGACCCTGCCTCCGCCTCTGACTCCTCGTCGTCGTCGTCGTCCGGGACTGGAGCTCGCGAGCTACTCCCGACGTGAGTACGCCCTCCCCTGGTACGGGGAAATATCCGGCCCTCCTCATCTCTCCCCCGAGCAGGGATAGCAGGTCTAGCTGGAGCACCTCCTGCCATGGGAATCTGAAAAGGAGGCTGAAAAGTTCACAAAAAGTGAAATGCATCAGTATACTGTGAACAGTTTAACAGTGCAGGATGCAGTATGTGAATACAGTGTATGAATGTCGTGAGCAGTTAAACAGTGCAGAATGCAGTGTATGCAGTGTTCAGATACTGTGAGATCAGTGTGTCAGGTGTTGTGCCGTGAATCAAATTATGCGAAGCAGTGTATGAATGGTTTGAGGCCAGTGTCAGAAGGACATACCGGTATGCTGTAGACAGCCAGAAGGTCAAATGTCCGCTGGAGCATCCCCATCATCGAGGCATTCATCGCCAACGACTGACGGGTGTACTCAGAAGAAGCCTGCAAAGGTATCAGATGCATTAGTATTCTGTGGAATATCAAGTAAACTGAAATGAAATAACTGTACGAAGTGCAATGATACATACCGGCGGAAGGTCGGGGATGTCAGTGGCGAAGGGGATCTGATAGGTCGACCCACCCTGCCCCTGGAAAGTCAGTACAGCAGGCAGGGCAGGCCAGCCAGCTCCTCGTCCTCCCCGCACTCCGCCCCTACCACGGACCCGGGCCCTCCTCGAAGATCCAGCCCCTGCTCCCGCTCCGGCCCCAGCCGCCGATGCCACAGGCCTGGCCCCCTCTGCTCGACGGCCGCTCAAAGGTCGCATCAGGTACGTCCGCACGTACTCCTGATAGTCTCCAGTGCCTCGGAAGCCGGCCTCCTCCCAGCCGATGGAGTAATCATCCAGCTGCTCAGTGGTCAGCCCCTCGGTCTCCCTCATCTCTGCAGGAGGGTGAGCCGGGACTATCTGCTCAGGTAACCCGCGGGTCTGGCGTAGAAAACGCTCCCCCAGGTACCAAGCCCGACAGACCGGGCCCTCTAGCAAGATCCGGAAACGCGAGGTCTCCTCAGCACCAGGGAACCGACCCCGCATCGCCGACGGCAAGGAAGCCCATGGCTGCCAAGTGATCTGAAAATGACAGGCAGTTTGTTATCTACTGTTATTGAAACATGCAGTGGGAAAGCGAAGCCTAAATGAACTGAAAGTAAAGCATACCTCTGTGGGGGTGATGGTGTCGAAATATCGGCGGAAGAAGCCGAACGTCTCCCGTGGTCGCCGGGTGCATCCCCCGTCAAAGCGACTCGAAAAGGGAACAGCCGGAGGAGGCTCCGCAACTGGTACAGGTGCAAGCCTAGGGAAGTAGGCGTAAACCCACAACTGCAAAACAGATGTCAGTATGACCATCAGATAAAGCAGGATATACAGAATGAGGCAGAAATGGCAGAGCCGTGTGTTGTGCAGTGTATTGTTTGCAGTGTACAGTGTGAGCAGTGTACAGTCAGTGTAAAGCAGAATGTATGTGTGTGCCGTGTGTACAGTATACAGCAAGTGTAAAGCAGACCGCAGTGTGTGCAGTGTACAGAGTACAGAAAGTACGAGACAGAAATGAAAAAGTGGAGAAGAAATGTACCTCCCAAGCCCGCCAGTAACCTCCAAGTAGCTGGCCGCTGCCGCGAGAAGCCGAGCTCATATATCCGTACAGGGTGGCCAGAGCAGCGCCGCCCCAATCGAAGTGCAGAATATCTCGGACGTCCACCAGTGCACTGAGAAGGCAGAGAGGCACGGTGTTCGCCCGGTCGGCGAAGATAGTAGTCCCGAAAAGGAACATGAGGAAGCCCCGAGCATACCTCTCCACGTCCTCCTCGGTCATCTGAGTCTCCTCCCCCAATGTGGGCAGGACCCTGAACTGTGCCTCGAACCAGGAATAGCGGACGAAGCCTGGGCGAGCTAGCGGCGGGGCCTCCCCCAGTAGATGAACCTGAGCGGCGGTCCACTCATCCATCGCTATGTCGAAGGGGATCGGATCACCCCCTACCCCGATGCCTGTGAGCATCGAGAAGTCATGAGGGGTCATCGTCATATCCCCTGTAGCAGAGAAGTGGAAAGAATCGGTGGTGTCCCACCACCTCTCCGCCAAAGCGACGAGAAGAGGTCTGCAAGTGGAGAGCCTGGAGAGTCCTCGGCAGAAGGTGCCGAAGCCCGCTCGGTCCACGATGCGTCGGACCGCATCAGGGAGCTCATCATACCACTCCCGTGCACCAGTATTCCCATACCCGCGAATGGTATGGGAACCCTCCTGCAAACAGAAAACAACAATTGCAGGACAACATTCAAAATGCAGTTTTGAAAGGACAGATATAGCATGTATGCAAGTTTGTCAGATTCAGGCAAATACCGGGTGCCGGTGTGCTTACAGTAAAATACGTGTGCTGTGTCAGCGTGTTTGAGTGTTTCAGAACAGATATGGCATGTATGCAAGTTTGACAGATTCTGACAAATACGGGGTACCCGTGTGTGTGCAGTAGAATACAGTGTGTGCCGTGTGTTTGGGTGATTCGGGATTAATGCAGTGTGTGTGCATGTGTCAGTCTCAAGCAGATATCAGTTGTATGTATGTTTACAGTCAACTACGGTCTACGGCATATCAGATTTCAGCAATTAAAGAATACAGCTAACTATGGCAGTTTTGTATCCTACATTGCAGAAAGTAAAGCAGAAGATGAAGAGTTACCTCGGGAGTGCCGAATGAAAGGTGGGAGGTAGGCTCGCGTAGTAGTAGCTCAGGGGCCGCGTACCTCTCAAAGCTCCGGAACTGACGCAGGCCGTCTGGGGACAGAACGTGGATCGCCGGCCGGTAGGTCGCCGGGTCGAACGGGCGCTCGCTCAGTGGTAAGAGCTCGCCCCCGGGGTCCATCTCGTGGTCCGGGGGAGTCCCGCCACGTGGAATGTCGTCCGCCATGTAGAGAGTGGTGTGAAAATGGCCGGAAAAGGAAAACCGAGCCGGAATATGAAGAGTCAACTGAAAAGTCAACTCCCGAGAGGGTCGGAAATGGCCGGGGAGGCCGGAATGTGAAGAGGCACGGAAATGAAGAGGAAAGTGAGGGGAACAAACCCCGAGAAGGCGAGAACGCCGAACGAGGCACCGAAACGAGAATGTGATCGGTGGAAAATGTCCGAAACGCGAAGAGGATCGCGAATCCGACGACGAAACGAGCGTACAACGCGAAGAAATGGACAAAAAAATAAGAGAGAAGCACTCTAGAGAGAGAGGGCAAGAATTTTCGGCGTGAGAGAAATGAGAAAATAGGGTTTGAAGCCCTATTTTATAACACCCAAGGTGAAAAGACAAAACTGCCCCGCACCAGCAACTGTTTGCCGGTCGGCAATGTTTTGTGCCGGCCGGCACTTTTTTGTGCCGATAGAATTATTTTTGTGCCGATGGCCAGCCGGTGGCCTCCCCTTTCGGCCGGTGGGGTTCCCACAGCCTTGGTTAGGCCATTTGAGTAGTTTGTGGTTTTCATAGCTCAAGAAAGTGCAAGAAAGTGCATCTCCGACGTTCAACCGGCCTCCGTTCTGACCGCGGGCCGTGTCTCCAGTGCGTGGCACTCGAATTCATGCAAGGTGTATCCTTTTTGTATCCTTTTGAATTCAAAAGTTACCCCATGTGTGTTGCACAAGTTCATCACACTACTTCGATGCATTACATCGCGCTGTCGTGCGTCACACATTTGCGTTGTTATGCATGTGTTACATGCGTTGCAACACGCACCCCTTTGCATTGTCGTGCACATTTCTCATGCATCATCATTGCATTCCCATTCCATGCATTGTCATGCATTTCGGAATACGTGCGTTGTTGCGCATTTAAGCCCGTTTACATTCCGTGTGGCGTGCGTGTCACACTGGTCATCGCACTGTTTTGTGCATTGCAAACCGTCGCACTGTTTTGTGCATTTCAAACCGTCGCACTGTTTTGTGCATTTCAAACCATCGCACTGTTTTGTGCATTTCAAACCTCGCGCTGTTCTGCGCATTGCACTGTTTTGTGCATTTCAAATCGTCGCACTGTTTTGTGCATTGCATTCCGTCGCGCTGCTTTGCGCATCTCATTGCATTTTGCGTAGACCGCATGTTAATTCTTTATTTGCGTAGACCGCATCTCCATTCTTTACTCGCGTAGACCGCATGTTAATTCTTTATTTGCGTAGACCGCATCTCAATTCTTTGCCTGCGTAGACCGCATGTTCGCATCTCAATTCTTTACTTGCGTAGACCGCATGTTTTGATTGCGTAGACCGCATGTTTTGATTGCGTAGACCGCATGCTTAATTTCATTACTTGCGTAGACCGCATGTTTAAATTTTCATTACTTGCGTAGACCGCATGTTTTGATTGCGTAGACCGCATGTTAATTCCATTACTTGCGTAGACCGCATGTTTTGATTGCGTAGACCGCATGTTAATTCCATTACCTGCGTAGACCGCATGTTTTGATTGCGTAGACCGCATGTTTAATTTCAATACCTGCGTAGACCGCATGTTTTGATTGCGTAGACCGCATGCTTAATTTCATTACTTGCGTAGACCGCATGTTTTGATTGCGTAGACCGCATGCTTAATTTCATTACTTGCGTAGACCGCATGTTTAAATTTTCATTACCTGCGTAGACCGCATGTTTTGATTGCGTAGACCGCATGTTAATTCCATTACTTGCGTAGACCGCATGTTTTGATTGCGTAGACCGCATGTTTTGATTGCGTAGACCGCATGTTTAATTTCAATACCTGCGTAGACCGCATGTTTTGATTGCGTAGACCGCATGTTAATTTCATTACTTGCGTAGACCGCATGTTTAATTTCAATACCTGCGTAGACCGCATGTTTTGATCGCGTAGACCGCATGTTCAGTTTCATCACCTGCGTGGACCGCACGTTTTGATTGCGTAGACCGCATGTTTGTTAAACTTCATTATCTGCGTAGATCGCATGCTTATGATCAATTTCGTTGCCTGCGTAGACCGCATGCTCCACTTACATGTTTGTATTTTCACAGCATTGTTATGCCCCCCACTTGCTTTGCGCTGTCACGCATTTCGAGTATACCACTATCCTTGCATTGTCATGCATGTCGCTAACAATATTGTACCTGTTAAGTTTGTTTTCTTTGCAGGCACGATATTGTATGTACGGTTCATTTGAGGCTGGTGCAACCAGACGACCCGCACAGGTATTGTATCTCCCGAGTGAGACGTATTGAGAATTCCATAATTCTCTTACATCCTTTCTGCATTGTAGTGTAGTTTGGTATGCTAGCTTAAAATTGTCGCATGTTTGCTTCATTACAGCTTTCTTTGCATGATCATAAGTTATGCTCGGCTTCGTGCATTGTCTTGCATTTTGCCCCTGCCTCCGGGCGCATACCTTATTTGTCTTGTATGCTTGTCTGAGTCTTCGGCCTTGTCAAAAATGGGTCGTCTTTGGGCTTTGACATTCACTCCCGTCATTGTTATGACTTTCGAGTTCTGTCAAAGAGGGGCAACTGTAGACACCCCATTTTTGACCGTCCTCAAGACTTGGACGTCACCGTTTGAACACCCGGTGATCATCCATGTTTGTGTTCGTTTGGAGTTCCTGGAGGTCTCGGCTCGCGCGCCATGCCTCAGGATCCCCGAATTCGACCGTTTAGTGTCTGGTTTTGCACCAAACACTTGCATCTTGCCTTTGAGAGGCAGGGTAGGGCTTGTAGACCATCCCTACCCACCACCGGCAGTGGCTAGATGCCACCGGCTGGTTTTTGCTGCCACCGGCAAAATAGTCTGCCGGTCGGCACTATTTGTTGCCGGTCAGCACTTTTTTGTGCCGGTCGGCACTTTGTTTGGCCAAGATGGCATTTTTTGCCGGCCGATTGCTATTCATCTGCTTTTGCAGATATTTTTGGACAGCAGTATAACTTTTGCTCCCCTCCATACACGTGTATGGAGGGATCTCCCTCTTGCAAAGCTTGTCTTGTAAGCTTTACAAGAGGCATATAGAGAGGGACTCTCTCTAGGGCAAGAAGAGGGCTTTTAGACATTTTTGAGGAGAGAAGACAGAGGAGAGCTCTGGTTTTTCTAGGGTTAGGGTTAGACATACACTCTCTATCTCTCTTTCCCTCTCATTTTGTTCACTAGGTGTTTTGTGTCTCACTATTGCACACAAACACCTAGTGTTTCACCTTCCTCTTGGAGCTGAGGTTCCAAAGAGTGTGTTTTGAGATTTTGGTGTTGGATTCAAGCTCAAGAAGGCCATTGGAGCACCATTGTTGAATAGGACTACAAGGGTAAGAAACTAGTCCCTTTTTCCCCCATTTTTGCTTTGATTTTATACCTATCTTAGAGCTGTTTTTGTGCTTGTTGTATAACATAAAAAAGTTCTATTTTTAAGCCCTCTTTGTTGTTTATTAAGAGTGTTTTGTTGTTTGAGGGTTGTTGACCACCCTTAGGCCTCAAAAGGTCTCATTTTGAGCCATTTTGTGTTAGCTCCGGGATTTTGGTGTTGAGGTCTCTTCACCACTGAAATCTTGAGGGATTTCAGTGGTGAAGATGATGCTTTGAAGTCCTAAAAAGGAGAGGGCCACCCCCTCTCCTTGTTGTCCTTGAAAAGGACACATTTTGGCCTCTTAAGGAAGCCTATGCTTGAGTGTGTGTTGAGCATGTTTGGTTTGTTTTTCATGCTTATATATCCATGATATAACATGATTTCAAGTTGGTTTTGGAACCTTATGCATGTTTAGCATAGTTGCCATGTAATGCCTTATTTGTGCCTTAACATGTTCTAGGTTGTTAGCCTTTGTTGGAGCATGTTTTGGGCTTGCATTTGTGAAGATTATGTGCTTATTTTGCCATGTTTTAGCTCTGTCCATAGTCGTTTGGGTTGATCTTTGCATGCATTATATGGCTCCTTTGCATTTGGGCTTGTTGGCCTTGAGTATGTGCATGTGTAGCATGCCATCTTTGCATTGTTTTGGTGATTTGGAATCATTCTACATGCTATTTCAGTCCCATTTCCATGCTCGTTTGATTGCCTCGCATGCCTCTTTAATGCTTTGAAAGCATGTGTTGCAATGCTCCATGTTTTGGCCATGGTGTGTGCCTTTGTATTTGGGCCACTTAGATGCCATCTAAGTAGTCCTTTAGTTTTGTTTTAACATGCTAAACCTCTAATTTTGGTCTTTCTTCGCATGCCATGTTTGGTCATGTTAAGTGTAGTTCAATGCCTCATTGATTTGCTTCGAACACTTAGGCCATTTGGGTGCATGCTAGGTTTGATTTGTTGCTTGGTTTGGCACCATGTATTAGCATGATTTCAAAGCTTATAATGCATGCTAATTGTTCATGTTTGTCCCTTTCAAGTGTGCTTGAATGTTGCTTGATTTGTGCTTAAGTGTTGGCCCTTATGTGCATGTGTGTGTGTATGCCATTTAGCCCTCACTCTTTAGCACTTATGGCCACTGTTTTAGGCCTTATTAGAGCTGCCTAATTCATGTATAAGTCCATCTTGCCATCCATTTGCATTGCCCTATGTATGCTTGCATGATTGCATAAGTGCATTGCCATGTCATGTTGCATTCCTAGCTTGTATGCCTAGGTTGCATTGCATCTTGCATGCATGCCTTGTTCCTTGAATTGGTGATAGGAATAGGGCCTTGTTTGTTTGATTGGTTTGCATGCATTTGAAATCAAAGTTGCATACTCGGTTCTTTGGGCCATCATGCATGGAAATGCGTGATTGGTGGTCCGAAAACCGAGGCACATGTCCCGTTGAGTCATCACAATGATAAGAGACATGGTTGATGCATACATGCCTTGAAATATGCTGCCATGCCTTGTTTTACCCTTTGTTGCTGTGAGTTGCAGGTTCTGCAGGAATACTCTGCCGACCGGCAGTGTAATGTGCCGACCGGCACAATTTTCTCTGCCGACAGACCCTATTTTGTGCCGATGGCCATACTACACTGCCGGTGGAAGTTTCATTCAGCCGGTGATGATCCCCTCTGTCCAAGGATGCAGTCCTGAGGCTTTGACAGCCTCCAGAGGAGGAAAGGAAGGAAAACAGAGGCAGCTTGCGCATGGTGGCACGCTTCCCGAGGCGTTTTTCTGCTTTAATTAATTAGTTAATTTGTTAATTAGTTAATTTGTAATATTAATTAGCTTGTGTAGTTAATTAATTTGTAATATTTATTTGGTCCCTCCGAGCGAGGGCAAATCTGTAATAAGTGTGCGTGAGTGTGTGTATGTCTTCCATCCCCACTTCTTTCTTCCCTTTTACTTACCTGCTTTGATGGTTAGTATTAGGGCACGTCTAATTTAGCATACCTTATGCTATGCATGTGTGCATCCATGCATTTGTATTACATGCATTAGGCTCGGTACATCATGCTAACTGCATTTGTACATCAAATTCTAAACTGAATATGTGATAGTTGTACATTTCTCACATGCCATGTTTAGGATAGCCGAGCCTATCTAATTGCATCCTGTATGTGTTGCATTAGGCAATTTAACATGAACTATGACATGCATGTTTTGCTAACTAGTTACTGTTTTGGCACGGAGTACGATGTAAGTATTTCCGCTTTAGCATATCACATGAGTGTGAATGTTACCATGACAGCATGCTTAACATGTGGCTAGATGCTTATGTGTTATAATTGCTTGAATGCCTGTGGGTGAAGGTTGGATTTGTTTGAGTTGGAAGAACTCATTGAAATCCGTGTTTTAGCCTACTTGCGAGTAGCAAATCCAAAACATTTTTCAAAACAAACGGATATGCAATGTTTATTTCCAAATTAGGCAATCTAGTCTATACTTGTTTGCTGCGCGCACAACATAGTAATTCTAGGCTAATAAATGGAATAAGAACACGTAAAGTTTTCAAACGCGGATATCATGGTTAGTAGAGGCCGGTCTTCGGACCGGGCGAAAGGGGGTGCTCATAGCTGACCTTCCCCGATCGTACCCAAGCTCCCGAGCCGAGACAACTCCGGTGATGACGGACATGTGGCCTTCGGCACCGAGTCAGGGTTTCCTAAATTACCCCATTTTAAAATATTTAGGTGGCGACTCTGTATCTGGCAAAGCAGTCCATGTTTGGCACTACTTTCAAAAAAATCTGTTTTTCTCAAAACGATTTGCCAGATTTGGACTCTTTGGTTCAGATTAAGAACCGTGACACAAATCGAGTCCGAACTGTAGCATGAGGCCCACGCGGGCGCCGTCTACACCAAACTGAAGTCTTCTCCCAATCTAGGACTCTTGTCCATATCCAAGTTGAGTTTCCTCTTCATTCTAGGACTCTTGTCCCTTATCCGCTTATCTCGGATTCCGATATCTTCGGAGGCAACCTCGGCCTAGCCGAGATGACCTCGGCAAAACGACCAAGACACGTGCCACCTCGGCTGACACGTCGGCGTCACCTTGCTACGTGTTGGTACTCAGAAAATATATCCCCACAACTGCCCCCTAGGTTCTATTACCTCGGCATTCTGAGGTGATGGAACCTACACTGTTCGTTCATCTGTGCCCCTCTGTCCGAGATCAAACTTGCCGACCTCAAAGTTCTCTGGACTTTACTGTCTACTGGTGTCAAGAATCAAGTTTCATGCTTTCCAAGCTGCTTGAAATCGCACCTCCTAGCCGAGGTTCTGGTTCCATTAATTCGTAAACTCCAAGAGCTTTGAAACTGCTCCACTCACACTCTCTGGTGAGTTCCCGATTTCCAGTCACCTATTTGACTCCGGCGATTTTCATATCGGTGTTCATTTCACTTGGTAGGTTCATAAACTCTTTACTTGCTATTAAGCTCAATCTTTCATAACTCTTTTGAATCTGTTTACTTGCCATCTGTTACCTTTTATTTTCGTCTGTCTTCAAGTTTTGAATTGTTTGAATGCCTGGAACTATTCTTGTCATATCTGCTTTCTGTTGCTAGCATTGTGTCTGGGTCATTACTTTCTTGTTCTTCACATACTTACTTAGTGCCTGTGCACTTGGCTTTATTCTTTGAACTTTGTCATCTTCTTGACTTCTGTTTTTTCTCTTCTTGTTTTTCTTGTTGTATTTCCAGATTCTTGCCTTCGTTTCTGTTTTCCGCATAGTCTTAGAACCACGTCCCTTCTTGAAATTGTTGCCGAGATAGTGGTAGAGAAGCTCTTCCAGCTGATTGCCAATGCTGAACCACCGTCAACCGTTTGAAGTAGATTAGTCCGACGTTCTTGCCTTAGTCCCTAGTTCTTAGGGTCTTCATCTTTGTACTTTTGTTTTCTTTGCATATGTCACCTTTTTTGCTTCTGAAAAATGTCTGTTTGTTGGCCGATATTAACATCCCTTGCTCCTTGATTATCATTCCTTTTTCCACTGTATTTGATAGCCATGTCGGGTAATTGGCTTCTCTGATTTCCCTGAGCTCCAGAAGTCTGTCTACTTCTTCCTCTATTGCTTCGACGTGCATTAACGTTGGCCCTCTTGCTCGTTGGATTACAGGTTTGGCCGACCTGTCGACGCTCAATTTGTGGCATGTGACCTCGGGGTCAATGCCAGGCATTTCATAAGGTGTCCAAGCAAATACCTCAATGTTTGCTCTTAAACAAGCTTCTAATTCTCTTTCTTCTTCTTCGGCTAAGCTTGAGAAGAAAAAAGGGTTCTTCATCCCCCTCCTGGACGAGGATTTTATTCAGTGCCTCTTCACTCTTCTCGGTTGGCTCCTTGCCGACATCATCTAGGACCTCCATGTCCTCGTCTTCAATCTCTGCCTTCCCTGGTTCCCGAATGTTGCAGGTAGTTTTCATTGCTGCCATGGAGCAATTCTTTTCCTGCAGTTGGTCTCCTCTGACTTCTTCAATCCCATGTTTTGTGGGAAACCGCAATAGTTGATGCAACGTTGAGGGAATTGCCCCCATTGCATGCAACCATGGCCTTCCCAAGATGATGTTGTAAGGTGAAGGTGTGTCAATCACGACGAATTCTGTTTTGATCTTCTTCTAACTGCTCTTGCATGATTCTATACTTAGAATATTTTGTATGCCTTTCATACTTTTCCTCCTTTGTGCAATCTTCTCGGGGTTACATACCTCGAGTATAATAGCTACAAAACTTTTACTTCGGCAAGATACTGACCTGCAAACTTTTTCATAAATTCTAACAAGTGTGAAACATATACTACTCAATGTTAACTTTGTAAACTTTTTCTCAAGTTTCAACAAGTGTTTAAACGGTGATCTTGGTCTAGCCTACTTGTAAATTGCTACAAATTTCAACAAGGATTAACATATACTGTAATAGGGATCAACAAGGATTAACATAACAAGTGTTAAACAATAAGCTATTTGTAAATTACTACAAATTTCAACAAGTGTTTAAACAACATACTTAGCTTTTTTCTCAACCTGTAAATTGCTGCAAATTTCAACAGATGATCATATGTCGGCTTAACGTTATCTTGTAAATTGCTACAAATTTCAACAAGTGTTAAGCATCTTCTTTGGTTTAACCAACCTGTAGATTGCTACAAGTGTTTAGCAATAACCTCGGCTTTGCTTCAACTCGTAAATTGCTATGAATTTAAACAAGCGAAGAGAAACAGTAATCTTGGCTTAACTTCAACTTGTAAATTGTTACAAATTTCAACAAGTGAAGATAAGGAACCATCTCAGCTTAACTTCAACTTGTAAATTGCTACAAATTTCAACAAGTGAAGATAAGGAACCATCTCAGCTTAACTTCAACTTGTAAATTGCTACAAATTTCAACAAGTGAAGATAAGGAACCATCTCAGCTTAACTTCAACTTGTAAATTGCTACAAATTTCAACAAGTGAAGATAAGGAACCATCTCAGCTTAATTTCAACTTGTAAATTGCTACAAATTTCAACAAGTGAAGATAAGGAACCATCTCAGCTTAATTTCAACTTGTAAATTGCTACAAATTTCAACAAGTGAAGATAAGGAACCATCTCAGCTTAATTTCAGTTAAGCATCATCTCGGCTTAACTTCGGTTAAGCATCGTCTCGGTTTCACTTCGGTTAAACATCATCTGGGCTTAACTTCGGTTAAGCATCATCTCGGCTTAACTTCGGTTAAGCATCGTCTCGGTTTAACTTCGGTTAAACATTATCTGGGCTTAACTTCGGTTAAGCATCATCTCGGCTTAACTTCGGTTAAGCATCGTCTCGGTTTAACTTCGGTTAAACATCATCTGGGCTTAACTTCGGTTAAGCATTATTTCGGCTTAACTTCGGTTAAGTATCATCTGGGCTTAACATCGGTTAAGCATCATATTGGTTTAACCAACTTGTAAATTGCTACAAATTTCAACAAGTGGTAAACGCATTCTTCTTCTCTCTGCCCCCCAGTGTGAACTTAAAATCCACTTGGGTTCTCATCATACATGTAGCTTCGACCTTGTCGCCGAGGTTTAATTCAAGACGAGGTTGTCGGCCTTGGTTTCTCTATTGATCTTACTTGGCTCCAACCTGAGTTTGATTTTCGGCCTCGCATCGGCGAGCCGTTTCTCTTTTCTTGTTCCGACGCCTTTGTTCCCAGCATGTCCTCCTCGGCCCTAGCATACTTCTCAATTCTGGCCAACTTTAGTCTGATATTGTGTGTTTCCTTTTTATCTTCTGGGATCTGAGATCTGCTCAGTGTGCTCTTCTCTTCTCGGACTCAGGTGCCGAGATCTTATCTTCTGGAATCTTGGATCTGCTCACTCAGGTTGAGCTCTTCTTTTCTCGGACCTACTCATCTCGGCCGAGATCATGTCTTTTGGGATCTGGGATTCGGGATTTGCTCACTTAGGTTGAGCTCTTCTATACTTGAATGTTATCTCCTTGGAAGCGCTCATGCCCCCTGTCTTTGCATCCCTTCTGGAAGGGTCTTCGTTCCTCCGCAGGTATCTATCCTTCCATACCTGGAGGTCATCTTCGTTGTAGTATCCGCTTTGATCTGTTGTCTTTGGTGTGTCACCTTCCTGGCCGGCGTCTTTCACTCCGTGACTCTAGTCACGAGTTTCTGTGTTGCGATCGTCCTCTTCAATGTCGAGATCGATAGGTCTCCCACTCCCAGTAGGAGCATTGTCTCTAATCTGATCCTTCTGTCCGTCATTGGCCATCTATTCTTCTTTCTTTCCCACAGACGACGCCAAATTGTAAGGGTGATTTTCTGACCACACTGCCCGCTTAGTAACCAGCTGGAGAGCACTGGCAGAATAGATGGCACCTGACTGACCTGCAACAGAAATATAAGAATCCCGCAGTAGTTTCAACCACCCGGGGGCACTCCGACGATCAAGTTAGTATATCTCTCAAAGATAAATCAAGTACTAAACTCACAAGCTTGAATATCAAAAGCATACCTTAGACCCATGGGGGTGCCTCTCTTTTATAGCTAACATAAACCTAGTCCCAATAGGAGCCTGACTTCTATGGACTCAGGATTACTGCTAATCTTGGACTCCCAGTAAGATTAGGATAAACTCTCTAAGAGTCTTATCTTTACCCAAACTGAAGTTTTCTCCCAATCTAGGACTCTTGTCCATATCCAAGTTGAGTTCCCTCTTCATTCTAGGACTCTTGTCCCTTATCCGCTTATCTCGGATTCCGATATCTTCAGAGGCAACCTCGGCCTAGCCGAGATGACCTCGGCGGAACGACCAAGACATGTGGCACCTCGGCTGACACGTCGGCGTCACCTTGCCACGTGTTGGTACTCAGAAAATATATCCCCACAGTAAGCTAATTGATAATGAATGATATCATAAGTGTATGTCAATGGTGAAGATAATGAAAAAAATACAATATTTATATGTTAAAATCCTAAATTCTATAGGAATGATGGTGTGTGAAGAGTATTTTGTGTTTCTTAAATATGAAATCTTTAAATAGATAGAATACACCCCATGTTGTCTTTAATGGTCATTTCATTAAAAGATATTATTAAAATATAAATTTAATCTATTAATAGTGTGTATTGAAAATATTAGTGATGTATAAATAGAATCACCCTTAAATTTTTAGTTTGAGTGCTCTCCATATTAAAACTAGTTCAAAAAGCTCGTGCTTCGAAAAGCCCGTGCAAGGCACAGACTATTATTATGTTATGTTTGGATTTCTAATATATATATATATGTTTAGTTTGTGTTTTGAGATAAATTTTCAAAAAATAAAAAATAAAAAATTGGGGTGAGAGTTTAGAATTTTTTTTTTTGATTTGTTTGGCTATATATTTTAAAACAACAGCGATTCGTAGCTCGAATTTACCAAGGCCCGAATGGCTCGAAGTGCCAAAGCGACGTCGTTTTGGCACCTTTTTCTTTCGTTTTTTTTTTCTCTCCCTTCTTCTTCCCCTCCCTTCCTTTCCCTTCTTCCTCTGTTCTGAATCCAAACTCAAACCTCTGTTCTGAATCCAAACTCAAATCAAAATCAAAATCAATTTTTTTTTTCTTTTTCCTTCCCCCTCTCTTCTTCCTTTTCTTCCTTTCCCCTCTCTTTTTCCTTCCTCTTTCGGCCGGCCAACAGATTTAAAAGAAAAGAAAGAAGGAAGAACATATTCGTAAAAAAAAAAAAACAAAGTAAAGAACAGAGAGTAGAGAAAGGAGAACAAATCTGTGTGTATATATACACAGATATGTGTACACACACAGAGAAGGGTAATCCAAAATCAAATCAAAACCAAAACCCACAAAATCAAAAAAAAAAAATCAAAACTCAAAATCAAAACCAAACCAAACATTTGGATAAATTTTTTTCCCTCTTTGAAACTGGTAACAGAGAGGCGAAAGAAATAGAGAAAATAGAAGAGAGAAAGAGAGAGATCCCACCACCGCAGGGAGAGAGAGCCCACCGTTGCAGTTGAGAAGGAAGAAGAAGAAGAGGACCAAGACAGAGGAGGAGAATAGAGGAGAGAGAGAGAGAGAGAGAGAGAGAGAGGGGGGGTCGGGCCATTCGAGCCCTTCTTTTCTCGAGCTACGAAGCTTTACTCATTCTAAAAATAGTTTTGGAGTTTGAGAGTTTAGAATGATTTTATATTTAGGTAAATTACAAACACACCCCTTGAGGTTTACTTAAATTACAAATTACCCTTTGTGATTCTAGAAATTACATTATGCCCCTTAAGGTTTCTAATTTTATAACAAATAGGTCCTTTTATTAATAAATCATTAAGTTAATTAACAATTTTTAATAATGTTAAAATTTTATTTCAATTAATAATTCAGATAATTTTATTATTGTATATGTGAACAGTTAGAAATTTCACTTTTTCAATTAATTTTGTTAAATAAAAAATTCTAGTAGGGAGGTATTTGTAATTTTTCAAACCACAGGGGGCAATTCGTATTCTAAGCATACCTCAGGAGGTGCATTTGTAATTTTCCCTTGATATTTTGTTGTAGTTAAGTAGATGTGTATGAGAAAAAAAAAGTGATTGAGAAAGAGAGAGGAGAGAAAAAAAGTGATTGATTGATGTGTAGAAGAGACCAAATGATTTTGAAATTGTTTTTCAAAAAATTTGAACCAAACAAAATTTTAAAAAAATTTCTCAAAAATTATGGCTGTGTTTGGTTTGTGTTTTGAGATAAATTTTCAAAAACAAAATTTGGGGAGAGAGTTTAGAAATTTTTTTTGGTTTGTTTAGTTGTACATTTTGAAAATAGTTTTGGGGTTTGAGAGTTTGAAATGATTTGATATTTTGTTATAGTTGAGTAGATGTGTGTAAGAGAAAAAGTGATTGAGAAGAAGAGATGAGAGAGATTTGATTGATGTGTAGAAGAGAGAGAAAGTAATTTTGAAAAAAAAATTCAAAAAAATTTGAACTAAACAAAATTTTGAAAATTTTTGTCAAAAATTATATCTTGAGATACAAACCAAATAAGTCACTCACAAAAATAAATGATAAATGATTTATGATAAAAATATAGATAGAATCACAAGACATAAATAAATAAATAAATAAATAAATAAATAAATGAATGGAATTTATTATCATATTTTTTAGGATAAATTACAAATATACCTCCTGAGATTTTTTTAAACTATGGATTGCCCTATCTGTTTTGAAGAATTACAAATATTCTCTTATCATAATTTTTTATTTAATAGAATTAACAAAAGTAAATAAAATTTCTAACTACTCTCCTATACAATAATAAAATTATTTGAATTATTATTAATTAAAATATATATATGATATCGTTGAAAACTATTTATTGACTTGATGATTTATTAATAAAATGTGTCATTTGTTATACGGTTAGAAACTTGAAAGGGTGAGATGTATTTTTCGAAATTACAAAGGGCAATTAGTATTTTAAACAAATCCCGGGATATGTTTGTAATTTATCCTATTTTTTATTTGGATGAGATGAGAAATTGTTTTTTTGTAATTGCTAGATTAAAAAAAAAATTCAGAAGATCTAAAAGTTTAAGGTGCCATTTCTTAGGTAAAAAACAACGCTTAACTAGTATACATTAATGTGTATTTGGGAGAGAAAAGATTAAGTGCACACATAACCTTCAGCATAGTACACAAAATGGTTATCCCAAGACTTAAACCTATAATCTTAAGGTTATTAGGCTAAGGTTTTACAATACTAAGAATTAAATTTTCATTTTCCTAAACAATATTTGATTTTGTGCTACCAATAATATTATAATGATTATATTTATATATTATATTTTACTTATCATATCTTGTGTGATAATTTGTAACCGACCTTATTTGATGGGGTTTAAGGTTTAGTTTGATTTGATTTATCTTGTGTGATAATTGCATTGGCCTATAGTGTTTTTGTCACTTATATTTATTTAATAATATAATTATGACATGTAATAAATTATGATATAAAAATATAATTATCAGAAACGACAATTGGATAAGGTCTGCATATGACATACATAAGTAGCAAGATACAACTATCAATAGGATCAAAGTAGTAAATTTACGAAATACAACTATCAATAAGATCAAAGTAGTAAATTTATGAAAATAAAAGTGTGTTTATAAATAACCTCAAAAATTAAGAAAATTACAATAGGTACAACAAGACAAAGTTGTAATAAAACACAGGGAAGGATACTTGGGGAAGAAACTGCAAAATACAAGCCAAAGAAAGAACCTCAAGAATAAACCAATTACAATAAGCACAATAAGACAAAGCTGTAATTAAAACACAAGAAAGGATATTTTGGAAAGAAACTGTAAAATACAAGCCAAAGAGATTCTTAAATATATATGAGAAACTTTTTGGTGTGGATAGGGTACCACGTTGGCAGCTCGTAGGTGGTACCTTTCCATCGATAAGAGATCGGATTATGGCCTATTTTAGATCACATTGCTTCTCACATAAAATAATTAAAAAGTTTGTGACAATTTTTTACATACGTCACTAAAAATTGATTATTAGTGATTTTTTTTTATCTTAATTTTTATAAATTGTCGTTAAAGTTTTACAATTAGTGACTTTTTTTATAACAAATTTTTTTCATAAGACTTATTTGATAATAAATCCACTTATTAGAACCTACACGTAAGTACCCCATTCAAAAAGAAGCCATAAAGTGGAGAGAGATTGTGATTGTGGAGAGACTGAGTCAAATATCAGCTTAGCTCAGCTCACCTCCTCTTTGACGCGATAATCTCTTGTCCTCTTCTCTTTCTTTTTTTCTTTGAACAGGGTCTCGTCTCCTCTTTGATGCGATAATCTCTTGTCCTCTTCTCTTTGACACGGTTTGTTTAGGAACCTAAAAACCTCTCTGTACTCCATTCCTATCCCCTCTCTCTCCTCTAGAGAAATATTTGCGTGTGGATAGGATATCACATTGGCAGGCACAAGTGGTACCTTTCCACCAATGAGAGATGGACAAAACACAAGAAGTCAGATTATGTGGATGTTTGGAAACTTACTATTTGAATAGGCTATTTTAGTTTTTGGTTATTTTATGAGGTTAAAATTTTTGTGTTTGAGAATATGGTTAGATTTTTTTATAATTGAATGTGATGTTTGTGAAAGAAAAAATAAAATAATTATAGATTTGATGTGACATTTTATTTTATTGACTATTTTAACTTATTTTATTTTTTAATGCTATTTGAGCAAAAAAAAAGCTCTTCCCAAACACCCCTATATGTCAGCAAGTTACCACATGGGAAAAAAAACTCTAAAAAACTAACGGAAAATTAACGGATGGTTTGAAATTCTCCCTCCTCTCCCTTGCTTTTACTAACATATTTTCTCTCTCCCCAATTAATTCATTTTTTTATTTTATTTTATTTTATTTACAAGTGTTCCACTCGTGCTATGCATGAGTTGTGTTTATAATTATTTATATATATATATATGAATTGTGATTTTTAAATATTTTTTTTTACACAAAAAAATAAATATAAAACTGTAGTATGTCTTCAATCAATTATCTTATGTTTTCTTTTATTCAAAATTTAAAAATAATATACGACTAAAATTTATGACTAAATTAAGGAAAATTTTATTCCTAACAACATTTTTTTACTTCTATATAAATACTTAAAAAAAATAAACTTGAAAAAGATAGTCAACATAATATTATACATTAAGTAAAAAAATGTGGTTAGTAATTATAGTTACATAAATTTACTATAGTTTTAATTTCAAATTTTTTTTTAAAAAAAATATTTTAAAAGCATTTTAACCAAATAAATTTTCTTAGCAAAAATGAAAGTTGTAAAATTTTATTGCAAAATTTTAAAAGTCTATTGTTAAACATTATATTCTACTTGTTTGTTTGTTTGGTTGCTTACTTTGAGAGTTTTCATCTTTGATATAATATAATGTTTAACAATATAAGCAAGCAAAATAAAATGTTTTTAAAATAGTAAATTTATGTAAGTATAATTGCTAACTACATTTTTACTTAATGTATAATATTATATTGACTACCTTTTTCAAGTTTATTTTTTAAAGTATTTATATAGAAGTAAAAATACGTCATTAGGAATAATTTTTTCCTTAATTTAGTTATAAATTTTACTGTATATTATTTTTAAATTTTGAATAAAAGAAAACATAAAATAATTGATTGAAGATATACTGAACACTAGGAAAAAAAAAAGTAAAATTAATTGGGGAGAGAGAAAATATGTTATTAAAAGCAAGTGAGAGGAGGGGGAATTTCAAACCGTCTGTGAATTTTCCGTGAATTTTTGGGAGTTTTTTTTTTTTCAATGTGGTAACTTGCTGACATAATCTGACTTCTTGTGTTTTGTATTTGAAAACTGTTTGGGAGCTCTAAATTATGAGCTCTAGGAGGTATGCCCAACTCATTGATGTGATGTTTTGGCCTTAGGTTTTTTTTTTTTTTTTTTTTTTGAATTTTCACCTCATTAGTGCTCCCAAATTAATGGGATGAATCATTGTTGTTTGTATTTTGTCCATCTCTCACTGGTGAAAAGGTACCACTTATGGCAGCCAGCGTGGTACCTATCCGCACCCAAAAATTTCTAGCAATTGTGTTAACAAAACTGAGAGATGTTTTGAGAAATTGGTAAAAAATTATTTTTTTGGCTTTTTAACTTTTTGGTGACTTTTTGGACAAAAAAAATTGGCTTTTTTGATAGCTTTTTTGGTGGCTTTTTGAAGAACTTGGTAAAACGTCAAAAAACTGAGGATATGTTTGGTTTGGCTTTGTAGAGTGATTTTGGGAAACATTTTCAAAAAAATTTGTTTGGTTTGTAATTTTTCCAAAACAATTTTCAAAATTACTTTTTCTCTCTTACACATCAATTAATCAATTTTTCTCTTTCATTCTCAATCATTTTTTCTCTCACACATATCTACTCAATTACAACAAAATATCAAATCATTCCAAACTCCAAAACTACTTTAAAAATATATAACCAAACAAATCAAAAAAATTTCTAAACTCTCTCCCCAAAATATTTTTTAAAAATTATTCTCTCAAATCCAAACCAAACATACCTGACTTTTTACCAAATTCTGATGTTAGTTTGGTAGAGAGAGAGAGAGAGAGAGAGAGAGACTGAATGAATGTGTTTGCTATATTGAGTATATTGGTTACAAGGTGATATTTCTCATTTATAGAGAAGAGCACCGAAGGGAGAAAGAGACAACATAATGAAAGCTAAGCACTAGGAAAACATAATAATGAAGGTGTTGTTCCTTTACAGCATATATCTAATGTATATTCCTTTACAGCATATATCTAATGTATATAATATATACTAATATCCCCCCGCAAACTCAAGGAGGGTAGGCATCCACCAAGTTGAGTTTGGAAACGAGATCACTGAAGCGCCCAGGAGGATGAGCCTTGGTGAAAATATCAGCAGGTTGATCGGCAGAAGTAATATGGAGAGGAAGAACAGTACCACGTGTAACATGTTGTCTAATGAAATGGTAATCAATCTCAATATGCTTGGTGCGATCATGAAAAACATCATTGTGAGCAATCTGAATAGCACTCTGATTGTCACAATAGAGAGAGGTAGCGCCAGAAGAAGAAACACCCTATGGACATCCCCGAACGTCCAGGGAGGGAATCCCGTTTTGTTCATTGGGGCTCACTACAGTTCAGGACTCAATGTCACGGTTCATAATCTGATCTCGCAGTGTGCAATATACAAGACTGATAAATCACCAAAGAGTCCAAATCCGACAAATCATTTTGGAAAACAGATTTTTATGAAAGAAGTGCCAAACATGGACTGCTTTGCCAGATACAGAGTCGCCACCTAAATATTTTATTTTGGGAGAATTTAGGAAACCCTGACTCGTTGCCTAAGGCCACGTGTTCGTCATCACCAAAGTTGCCTCGGCTCGGGAACTTGGGTACGATTGGGGAAGGTCAGCTATGAGCACCCCCACTCGCCCGATCTGAAGATCGGCCTGTACTAAGCATGATATCTAGTTTTGAAAACATTATGCGTTCTTATTCTGGTTAATTAGCTAGAATTACTATGTGATGCGCACAATAAAACAAGTATAGATTAGGTCGCCTAATTTGGAACAAAGCATCACATATCCGTTTGTTTGGAAATGGTTTGAAGTTTGCTAATCGCAAGTAGGCTAAACTACGGATTTCAATGAATTATCTCAATTCAAGTAACCCAACCTTCACCCACGGGCATCCAGGCAGTTATATCACATAAGCACATAGCCTCATGGTAAACATGCTATCATGGCAACACTTACACGCATGCAGTATGCTAAAGCATAAACGTTTACCTAGTACTCCAAGCCAAAACAAGGAACATGTTAGTAATCAAATGTATGATCCAAGTCCATGTTAAGATGGCTAATGCATCGCATACAAAATGCAACTAGAATAGGCTCGGCTAATCTAAGGATGGCATGTGAAATGCAACAACTCGATATACGTATTCAACTTGGAATTTGAAATACTATGTAGTTAGTATGATGCGCCGAACCCGGTGCATGCAATACAGATGAATAATGCAAACATGTATAGCATAAGGATGCTAATTGAAACATGCCCTAGAACTAACCATCATAAACGGTTAAGTAAAAGGGAGAAAGAAATGGTGGTTGGAAGACATGCATCACACACACGCACGCTTATTACAAAATTGCCCTCTCTCGGAGGGTTCGAATGAATAATACAAATTAATTAACTAACAAGCTAATTAAGTATTACAGACTCTTAATTAATTAAACAAATTAATTAAATTACTGAAAGTAGTAAAACATCCTCAGGAAGAGGGACGCATGCATGCACGCTTGGCTTCGCTCGGAAATCCATCGCCATGCTCATGTTGCCTCTGTTTACACTGCTCTGCACCTCTGAGGACTGCACAAGTGTCAAGGTTACTTCTGGACTACTCCCTGAGCACTATGGGAGATCACCGACCAAGAGGAAACACCACCGGCCAAGGAATTATGGTGATCAACCAAAAATTATATCACCGGCACTATTTTGGTAGTCGGCCGGCACTGAAAGTTGCCGACCGGCCATCTCCTCCTGCAGAACACTAGTTGACAGCAGCAGAGGATAGACAGAGCATGGCAAAGCATTTATAATGCAATATTTGCACCACCACCCTCCTTATCATGTTATGAACTCAAAGGAGTGTGGTCCTCGACCCTCGGGCCATCAATCACGCGTTTCGATACATGATGGCCAAAGAGGCCAAGTGTGCAATTTCAATGTCAAATGAAATGCACACAAGACAAATAAGAGACCTCCAACCTCTATCATGTTTGATTCAAGAGGCAAGAGATGCATGCATGCAAGCAAGACTAATGCAACATGATCATGTTAAGGCGACGAGCATGCCAAATGCAATGCAACCTAGACAAGCATGCAATAATATGTGACAACATATCAAGCATATGACAAGATCCAAGCTAACAAGCATGCAAAATGCAACTTAAGCATGCAAGATGCAACATGGACAACATGTCAATAAGCTTATGACCTAAACAATGCAACCATACATGGCATGCAACAAAAGGTAAAATGGAGCAAGCATGCGACAACATGCAAGACATGCATGCAACATCATGCGAGGAATGATGCCAAATCAACCTAATAATGCAAACAAGTCATTCACAAAAAGCTTGAAACTAGCCCAAAGGCTCAAACCATGATCATGTGACACATGAAGCAAATGACCAAAGTGGACCAAAATAGTTCCAAATCATGCCAAAGTAAGCCTAAAACATGCAATGGCCAAAGCTAAAACAAGCTAAAACAAAAGGGGCAAGGTATGAGGCATACAAGGCCACCAAAGAGGTGTTACACTACACCTAAGACAACCAAACATCGCAAGATTTAGGCGACCAAAATCAGAGATATGACATGCTAAAATGAGCCCAAAAACCCACTTAGATGGCACCTAAATGACCTAAGTCTAAAGGCATGCACAATGACCCAATCATGGAGCATACCACACAAACTATCCAAGACATGGAATAGGTGATAAATGCAAGTATTTGAGCATGAAACAAGGACTGAAATATCATAACTAATGGTGCCAAACCACCGAAATGATGCAAATAGAGCATGGTAGAGGAGCCAACACTCAAAGCATACAAGCTAGGTTGCATGGTAGCTATACAAAGCAAGCCATGGATGACCCAAATAACCAAAATCAGACCTAAAGCATGCCAAAACATGCATAAAAACTTCATGGAGTCAGGCCAAACAAGTAAGCATAGTGGTCTAAATACTACGTGCATGTTAAGGCAAAATCAAGGGATTACAAGACAAGTATACATAGCATGTATGGCACATCTAAACCAACTTTGGACAGAGGTAAATCATGGAAAAATAACACCAAATATCAACTAAGACATGGCCAACATGAACTTAAACAAGGTGCTCACACATGAGGCAAATATGACAAGTATTGAAGACAATAAGGAGAGGGGATGGCCCTCTCCTTATTAGGACCTCAAAACACCATCCCCACCACTGAAATCCCTCTGGATTTCAGTGGTGAGAAGGCCAATACAAGGTGGTCCCGGAGCTCACAAAAAAGGCACAAAAATGAGGCCAAACAAGGCCTAAGAGGAGGTAAACAACCCCAAACACCAAAGTGATCTTAAACAACTATTTTAAGCACTTAAAAATAGAACTTTTATCAGTTATAACTTAAGCTTAAAAACAGATGCAAGATAGGTTAAAAGCTTGTACAAAAATGGGAAAACTAAAGCAAGAACACTCACCCTTGTAGACCTTCTTCAAGAACAATGGTCCAGCAGGTTTTTTTGAGTCCAAAGAAACCCAAGAACACCAAAATCAACCTCCAAGGACCTCAGCTCCAAGTGGATGGTGTAATGCTAGGTGTTTGTGTGCAAAAGTATGAACAAAACAACCTCATACACACACAAATATGTAAAGAGAGGGAGATATAGAGATAGATAGATACAACTATTTCTAACTGTAATTTCAAACCTCTGGAACTCTTGAGGAGGGAGGAGAAGCTCCCTCTTTATAGAATTCCCATCTTGCAAAGCTTCCAAAACAAGCTAAGCAAGAGACAAATCCCTCCATACACGTGTATGAAGGGGGTGAATTGTGCGTGCCAGCTGTGCCAGCTAGCACTAAATATCTGCGTAAAGTAGATGAACAGGGATCGGCTGGAAAATATGGCCGATTGACCAACAAAAATGGTCGGCCGACCAAAAACACTGTCGACCGACCAAAATATTTGGCCGGTAGCAAGAAAACAGGGCCGGTGGCCTCAAGTCAAGGCCGGTGAGGTGTGGGGATGGCCAACAAGTCATTCCCTACCCTCAGAAGCAAAAACACAAGTGTTTGGTATACAACCAAGCACAAAGAAAACAAGTCGAGAGGTCTTGAGGCAAGGTGCGGGATCGAAACCTTCGAGAACTCAAGACGAACACGAACATGGATGATCATCAAGTGTTCAAACGATTGCATCCAAGTCTTGAGGACAGTGAAAAATGGGGTGTCTGCACACCCATATCAGCAAGGAGCCAGCAAAGCCAGAGAAGTTCCTGAGTAGTATCATCAAGAGCTCGGTATTCAGCTTCGATACTAGAGCGGGCAGTGAGGGATTGTTTCTTACTGCGCCAAGTAAGAAGAGAATCCTCTAAGAAGAAATAGAAACCTGTGGTGGAGCGTTGATCCGTAGGATTCCCAGCCCAATCAGTATCAGAAAAGGCACGCAGTTCAAGAGAGAAGGAAGCAAAGTAGTGAAAGCCATGGAACATAGTGCCTTTAAGGTAGCGAAGGATACGGAGTAGAGCAGCATAGTGTGGAGTGCGAGGAGCCGACATATACTGACTAACAATGTGAACAACATAGACAATGTCAGGACGAGTCATAGTGAGACAGACAAGACTAGCAACGAGCTGGCGATAAAGAGTAGCATTAGAGAGGAGATCCCCATAAAGAGGAGTGAGACAAATCTGAGGATCAACTGGAGTAGAGGTAGTTTTGCAATTGGTAAGACCAGCACGGGCCAGAAGATCGGATGCATATTTTCCCTGGGATAAATAGGAACCAGTAGAATCATGGGAGACATCAAGGACTAAGAAGTGGTTAAAAGTACCAAGGTCCTTTATCTCAAACTGACGGTGGAGAAAACGTTTGAGGTGAAGAATACCAGCTGCATCATTACCAGTGATAATCATATCATCCACAAAAAGAAGGAGAAGAGTGGTACCATGAGGAGTAGTCCGTATAAATAAAGCAGAGTCATAGGAGTTAGAGGTGAACCCAAAGTCAAGAATGGTAGAACTGAACTTAGCAAACCAAGCGCGGGGTGCCTGCTTGAGACCATAGAGGGCACACTGTAGTTTACAAACCTTATGAGTGGGATAAGTAGACCCAGGTGGAGGTTGCATGTAGACCTCCTCAAGAAGATTACCATTAAGGAAGGCATTCTTGACATCCATCTGAAAGAGCTTCCAGTGGCGAGCAGCAGCAACAACAAGCAAACTGCGAACAGAGGTAAGTCGAGCAACAGGAAAGAAGGCCTCCTCATAATCAATGCCATATTACTGGTTGAAGCCCTTGGCAACAAGACAAGCTTTGTAGCACTCGATAGAGCTATCAGAATGAGTCTTGATTTTGTAGACCCATTTGCAGCTAATTGCAGTCTTGCCAGGAGGAAGATCAACGGCATCCCAAGTATGAGTTTTGTCCAAAGCCTGAAGTTCATCAGTCATAGTTTGCTGCCAAAGAGTATTAGTACAAGTCTCACGATAGGAGGTAGGTTCATAAGTAAAAAAGACAGCAGACCCAATAATATAATCATGAAGATGAATAGGTGGTTGAGTTATCTGGTGCGGCTGACCCGTGGAAGGATTGGTAGGAAGAAGAGCTGGCGAAGAAGGAGGAGATGGACTAGAAGGTGCAAGGAGAGATCGACCATCAAGGAGAGCAGTCTTGTCGAGATCAGGGATCAACAAGGGTGTCTCGATGAAGGAGGAACCTATATCAAAGTTATTAGAGAAAAGATCTAGGGAAGGATTAGTAAAGACGACTGGCGTGGAGAGTGCAGGTAAGTGAAAGGAGGAGAGAGAGGAAAACATTTTATGCTCCCAGAAAACTACATGGCGGGAGATACGAAGAAGTTTAGAGAGAGGATCCTAACAGTGAAAGCCTTTAGGTTCAATCCCATATCCAATAAAGCAGCAAGGACGAGAATGAGGTTCAAGCTTGGTGTGTTCATGGGATTGAAGTAGAACAAAGCAGACAGAGCCAAAAACTCAAAGATTGGTGTATGGATGGGGAGTGCCATGTAGACGTTCAAAAGGAGTTTGATTATGGATGATAGGGGAAGGCACACAGTTGATAGTGTACACAGCAGTAAGGGCAGCTTCCCCCCAAAAGTTTTCAGGGCAGGAAGACGAGAGAAGGAAAGCGCGAGTAGTGTCAAGAATATGCCTATGTTTCCGTTCAGCACGTCCATTTTGTTGGGACGTGCCAGCACAGGAACGATGAGGCTGAGTACCATGACTTTGAAGAAAAGAAAGGAAATCGGTATCCCGATATTCCACGGCATTGTCAGAGCGAAAAATTTTAATGGTTTTGGAAAATTGGGTGTGGACCATTTTGGCAAAGCTATAATAAAGATGTTTAAGTTTAGACCGAGTTTTTATGAGAAAAATCCAAGTAAATCCTGAATAATCATCAATAAAAACAACAAAATAACGAGATCCCCCCATGGTAGTAGTAGGGGATGGGCCCCAAATATCCGAATGTATGAGATTAAAAGAAGCACGAGAAACAGAAGTACTTTTATTGAAAGATAAAGAAAGTTGTTTTGCAAGTTGACAGGGTATACAATCGAAAGTATCTTGAAGTACATGACCCAATTGACCACTAGAAACCAAAGACTTTAAACGACTAATAGAAATATGTTGTAAGTGACAATGCCAAAGATGAAAAGGAGATAAAGAGGAAGCAGATGCAGGAGCAACGATCTATGGGGAGTCCAGAACATGAAGTTGAATGAGTTCATAGAGGCGTCCATGCTTACGGCCGATCCCAATAGTCTGTCCCATCTGAGGGTCCTGCACCAAACAACCATTAGCAGAAAAGGTGACGTCTAGACCAAGCTCACATAATTGACTAATAGAGATAAGGTTTAAGGTTAGAATAGGGATATGATAAACTTGAGGTAAAGATAACGGAGAAGTGGAAACAGTCCCAACATGACTGACAGACATAAGAGAACCATCAACAGTATAAATGGAGGGAAGATGAGTAGAGGGAGAGATTGATGAGAATATAGTAGAGCTGGAAGTCAGATGATTACAACAGGCAGAGTCAAAATACCAAGAAGAGTTACCTAGAGTCACAGACAAAGCAATAGGAGGAGGTGTACCAGAGTTGGAGAGAAGCTATTTGAACATGGCCTCAACATTAGTTTGAGAAAAAATAGGGGCCGACGGAGCAGGACACTCAGAGAAATCCTCAGAGGCAACAGCAGTAGTGCGATTAAATTGATGATGAGAGCTCCCCCTAAAGAGCCACCGCGAGAGGAGTGGCTTGTGGAAGATGACCGGGATGGATTGCGAAAACAATCCCGCTACAGATGACCAAGACCAAGTTTGTTGCAATATCGGCAAGATCAGACAAGGTAATGAACCAAAAGATGAGTAGAAAGAAGGCCCCGATTCTGACAATAGATGCAAACAGTGGACCGTTGGGTTGGTGAGGGCCATGACTGAGGAGTGGCAAGAACATTGTCCACATGATGAGTCTGGAGAGTACCAAGACGAGTCTCCTCAGATAACAGCTCAGAAATAGCATGTTCAAGATTGGTCAATGAAAGGCGATGAAGAAGAGAGGCACGCACGGGATCAAAAGAGGAAGTGAGAGCCATGAGAAAGTGGACCAACCGCTGCTGATTACGATAGGTAGTGAATAAGGTAGCATCTTCTTGGTGAGGCCATGTCGCTTCTGAGAAAGCAAGCTGGTCCCAAACAGAGTACATTTGAGAAAGAAAGTCATTAATAGACTAACTAGGTTCTTGGCGCATGCGGTGAAGTTGACTCTAAAGTTGATACTGATGGGCAAGACCGGTAGTCTGGTATCGATCTCTCAAAAAAACCCAAATGTCTTTAGTAGGATTGGAAACAGAGTCAAGCTAAAAATAGCCAAACTGAAGACTAATAGAGGGAACAATGGTATTCTGAAGCCAAGTAATGATCAGGTAGTTTTTACTGTCCCAATCTTCGAGTCAGTTTGTATATGTGGCAGTAGATTCAGTGGCCTCTATCACCGGTTTGGTCACATCCCCGGTGATAATACGTCAAAGTTTCCGTCCTTTAAGGAAGGAAGACATGGCTTAGGTCCATAGTACATAATTGGAAACATTAAGAAGAACAGAAATTGGACGTGAGGCATCATGGCGATCCATAGTAAAAATGGAGTAGGCCTAAATATATAGGAGCAGGCCTGTAGAAGCAAAATTTGGTAAAACAGAGCATACCAGTGAGTCCGGAAGGTCGAAAATAGCTAGGAAAGGGGGCTGCTGTGCAGATATGACGTCAGCAGAGGGAAAAATGATGTCAGCAGTGCACAATAGCAGGCTGAAGACGGCGCACAATAGCAGGAAGGACGCGCGGCGCACCGTAGTAGAACGGTGCACGCTGGGTGCACGGAAGCAGAACGATGCACGCAGGGCACACGGAAGCAGATGCGGCGGACATAAACGCAGGGTTGACGTCAGATGCTGACGTAAGCAAGCAAAGGAGGAGTGCGTGAATGGCGCGTGTGCGAGTGGCGATGGAAGCTGAGACGAGCTGAACACAAAAGCGGAGAGTGACGGCAATTTTGGTGATGAGGGTGGTGCCGTTGGAATTGTGAGGTGATTCCGAGTAGGATGGTGTAGTGCCACTGTGTACGGGACTAAGCACCAAAAACAGAAAATGTCAAGAGTGTAGAACTGGGCTTTGATACCATGTTAGTTTGGTATAGAGAGAGAGAGAGAGAGAGAGAGAGACTGAATGAATGTGTTTGTTATATTCAGGCTTGGTTTGGCATAATCAAAAAAAGTAAAAAAGTCACTATCCTATTTAAGTCACATCATCTTATTTAAGTCACATCATCTCTTTACCACATCACTTGAAACCCAATCTATACCCAACCCATATTTCATAAAAAGTCAAAAAGTATACTTATTTAATTTATCCCAAATAACCCCAGTATATTGGTTACAAGGTGATGTTTCTCATTTATAAAGAAGAGCACCAAAAGGAGAAAGAGACAACATAATGATAGCTAAGCACTAAGAAAACATAATAATGAAGGTGTTGTTCCTTTACAGCATATATCTAATGTATATAATATATACTAACATCTCAAAAGGGCGCAGAACCGCGGTGAATCAAAAAATAAAAATAATAAATTAATAGATAGATCGCGTTAAATTTCCTTTTTTTAATCTTCATATTTGGGAGAGATGAATTAGAGTAGTAGAGAGAGAATATGGAGTTAATGAAGAGGATTCAGAGATGGTTCAAAGATCAAGAACATCAAGCTCTGATCGTTCTAGGTAAATATATATTAATTGCATCTTTCTTGTGGAGCTTATACTATACTTCAATACTATAGCAACTAGTTTCATTATTTACTCTTTTTTATTTTTAAATTTGCATTTCATTTCAAGGTTATGATTTACAAGAGCGTCTGCTCTGTAAATTCATAAAAAAGCTCCATCATACTTTCTAAAGAGTTATAATTTAAATTAAGTTATTTGTTGCCTTTCCGAGTCCAACAAATAGACCACATCCATAAAGCCCCAACACATCTAAATCATCTTACCTTATCTTAGGCCTATTTTGGGAAGTGAGTTAAAAGTCACTTCCCAGCTTTTAACCTACTTCACTCTATCACAAAAAAGTCAAAAAAAGTCAAAAATTATTTTTTAACCATCTTCTTAAAACACCCTTTAGTTAATAAGTATATCTTATCCTAGTTAATAAGTAATAGGGTAAATTACAAATATACCCATGAAGTTTGCTTCATATACAAATTATCTCTTGTGATTTAAAAAATTATAAATAACAATTGTTAGAATTTTTTATTTAACAGAATTAATTGAAAAAAAGTTCTAACTATTTTTCTGTATAATAATAAAATTACTTAAATTATTAATTGAAATAAATTTTTGAAATCATTAAAAACTGTTAATTGAATTGATAATTTATTAACAAAGAGAGCCATTTATTATGAAATTAAAAATTTTAATAAGTGAAATTTAATTTCTAAAATTAGATAAAACAATTTATATTTACCTTAAATAATAAGGGGCAATAAGAGAATTCAACTTCATCCACCACTAACATGTCATTGATTCAAGCAATTGGAGACTAGGCCCAAGAGTGGAGAAACCGTAATATTTTTACTTCAACACATCTCAAGTATGGACACTTTTTTCCTCTAGTATGAATCATTATTGTTATTATTTTTTTAAGGTATCGAGTTCTTTCTTATATCCTCTTGGGCGGAGTATGCGAGTGTTTCAAGTTCATTTTAAAAAAATAATAATAATAATTTACATTAGCCAATAATTTTATTTTATTTTTCCTAATCCATTCAACACCCATGGCAATATAGATTGTTTCAAATCTGCCGTTATCTATTTCAATGTTATATTTAAGACCGTCTTTATGAAAAAAAAAATTATTCAATTCATATTTTCAATTGAAATGAGTAATAAATCAAAAGATGTAATTCAAGTGATTATAAAGAGACATTAGTAATTTTATAATTTTATTTCATATTTGATTCAAGTTGCTACTAACCTACTTTGCTGTTAAAAAAAGATAAAAAATCAAATTGTAGAACAAATCTTGCTTACTAACTTTATGTGCATGATGTTTTGACTCATCATCCTAGCATATTTTGGCTTTGCTCTAGCATGATTTTATTCTTATTTTGGGCTGTCCTAGGACTGTTTTGGGCTACCATGGCCATATCACTCATGTTTTGTATAGCTATAGTGTAAATGCTTTGACTAGCCTTGGGTTTTGAGGCTCCTACCATGCCATACATGTGATGTTTGCATGCTTTGCCATCATTTCAAATGTTATTTCAATCCACGAAATGTGGTCATACACTTGCATTTGACATGCTTTGAATGCCTTAAAGAGTTTGTGCTTTATGCCTCAAGAATGAACTTTTGTGCATGCCACTAAGCCTAAGCCTTTGGCTCACCATATCAGTGCATTTTTGGTCTTGCTATACCATGATGTAACTCTGTTTCATGTTGTCCATGTCATGCCATGTTTGGTTTTAATAGGTGTAGTGTATTACCCCTTTTGTAGCCTCGCATGCGTCATGCCTTTCGGACTTGTGTTCTAGCTTGTGTTGACTAGCTTCAAGCTTGTTTTTAGTCTTGTTTGGACCTGCCTTGGGACTATTTTAGGTCCCCTTGGCCCTTCGGGGCTTACTTTGTATGGCCATGGCTTAAGCCCCTTTGCTAGTTTTTAGCTTATGAGCTTCATGCATGCCATGTTTGTGTTTTGTGTGTGATTTGGCATCATTCCTAACATCATTTCAGAGCATGTGGTATTGTCATACTTCCATGCTTGTCACTCTTTAAGTGTGCTTGAGAGTTGTCCTCTTTATGCCTTAATTCTTGGGCCAATTGGCATGCATGCTTGTCTTGCATTTTGTGTCATCAATTCATCATTTTGGCCATTGATTTGGGCATGGCTGAGGTCTGCCCACTTTGGTTTAAGTCCATCTTTTGCATGTTGTCGCATGCTTGTTTCCTTGTATGTTGTTGCATGCTTGTTTCCTTGTATGTTGTTGCATGCTTGCATGTTTTCATGTTGTTACATGCTTATCCATTTTGCATGTTGTTGCATGCTTGTTATATCACATGTTGTTGCATGCATTGGTACGTAGTTGCATACTTGTTGCATGCCATGTTGTTACCCTTGTTGCATTGCATTGTACATGCATGCATTACATTGTACTTAGAACCTTATGATCGCCTTGCTTTGAGCATGCCATCTAGTTCTTAGCATTGAGCATTGAGTATGCCATATAGTTGCATTGCATGTTTGCCATGCTTGTGTTGCATTGTTGTTTGCATTAAGTGTTAATCTGAGCACGAGAAACGAGAGATGTTTCATACTTCAAGTGATGAAACGTGTCTCAATTCTCGGTCGCTGACGTTCTTGATCACACATGATAGAGTTTTAGGGTTTACGTGTTTATTTGTGCATTCATTTCATACTGATTTGCACAAGTTGGATCTTTGGCCATCATGCATTGGGATGCGTGATTGATGGTCGTGGATCCGACTATGTCTCTTCCTTAATGTTTTGAGGTGATATGGAGTGACATAGTGTGTACATACCCTTGGGAGACCCTCTCTTTTCTCTATTTTGTGCTCTGTTGCAGCTTGGTGTCCCAGCACATCAGTGGCCAGCAGTGCCTTACAGATGGCCAGCAGTCCTTCATTCTTGGCCGGCAGTGCCCACCCTTGGCCGGCAGGTAGTCGGCAGCATCTCTCCATGGCCGGCAGGCCACTGATGTATTCCCCAGACTGCTTTTGGTAAGGTTCAGCAGGAATTCCTTGAAGACACCCTGCAGACAGAGCCTCTAAAAAGCATCCGGAGAGCTTACCGGGACGGGAACCGAGCACGCATGTTCACCTTCTTCAACTTGCCGAGGCAACATTGTTTAATTGCTTACTTGTTAGTTAGCGTTTGGTTTTGTAATTTAATTAGTTAATTTGTTAATTAATTAAGTTTTGTAATAATTAGTTGTAGCTAGTTATTCATTCGGTTATGTAATAATTAATTAGCTTGTTAGTTAGTTAATTAGTTGGTTTGTATTATTCATTCGGACCCTCCGTCGAGAGGGCGAATTTTGTGATAAGTGTGCATGCGTGTGTGCATGTCTTCCAGCCCCACGTCTTTCTCTATTTTACTTACCTGCTTTTGATGGTTAGTTTAGGGTCATTTTCAATTACCATACTTATGTTTGCATGTTTGCATGTTTGCATCGTTCATCTATATTGCATGCACCGGGCTTGGCACATCATACTAGCTGCATTGTATTTCAATTCCAAGTTGAATACTTGTATCAAATGTAGCACCTCATATGCCATATTAGAATAGCCGAGCCTATTTCTAGTTGCATTTTGCATGTGTTGTATTAGCCATCTTAACATGAACTAGGATCATGCATTGATTACTAACTAGTTTCTGTTTTGGCTTGGAGTACTAGGTAAGCTTTTACACTTTAGCATACTGCATGTGTGTTAATGTTGCCATGAAAGCATGCTTGCCATGAGGCTAACTGCTTAGTTGATATAAACTGCCTGAATATCTGTGGGTGAAGGTTGGATTACTTGAATTGGCACGATTCATTGAAATTCGTGTTTTAGCCTACTTACGAGTAGCAAACTTCAAATCACTTCCAAATAAACGGATATGCAATGCTTTGTTCCAAATTATGCGATCTAGTCTATACTTGTTTGTTGTGCGCATCACATAGTAAGATTAGCTAATTAATCGGGATAAGAACACATGTGTTTTCAAAAACAAAATATCATGTTTAGTAGTGGTCGATCTTTGATCGGGCGAGCAGGGGTGCTCATAGATGACATTCCCCAATCGTACTCAAGTTCCCGAGCCGAGGCAACTTTGGTGATGACGGACACGTGGCCTTAGGCAACGAGTCAGGGTTTCCTAAATTCTCCCAAAATGAAATATTTAGGTGGCGACTCTGTATCTGGCAAATCAGTCCATGTTTGGCACTTCTTTCTTAAAAATCAATTTTCCAAAACGATTTGCCGGATTTAGACTCTTTGGTGATTTATCAATCTCACATTGCACATTGCACATTGCACATTGTGAGATTAGATTAAGAACCGTGACAATTTGAGTCCGAACTGTAGCATAAGGCCCTTGGGGCGCGTCTGCAGTTTCTGGCGACTCTACTGGGGAGTTAGAGAACTTGACTCGAACTCATGATATCATGTTTTGGCTACACTTATGTGTCTCTTTGCATTGCATTTGCATTGGTGCGCCTAGGACACCGTGTTTGCCGTATACTATTCCTGAACAGTTTGCCGGAGGCTTGCTTTGAGAAGCGTGCCATAAGGCTGACCGGTTGCGGGCTCTGCCATAACGGGAGCACAAACCCTGATTTTTACCGGGGCACCCTTTTTGACCATTTGACCTAGTGCATATCGGAATCCATAATGACTATTCCAAGCTAAGACAGGTTGCTTACCTGATTGTAGGTTGTTTGAAACCGCTGTATGCATAGTGAAACCCTAGCTCTTGACAAAATAGGACAGAGAAACTCTACCCCAACATAGGGGTGTTTTTGGCTCTCACTTATTTGCTATGTGCTTCGAGGAGTGTGCGTCTATAGGAATGTGCATATCAGTTTGCAAGTCTGGGTATCAGGCCTGCGGGCATCAATATTTCGGGGATCAGTTTTACTTGCAGATATCAGATTCAATTTTGGGGCAGTGATTTCAAAACAGTGATCAGTGGTTCAGGACAGTTCTTTCAGCTTGCGTGTGTCAACTGTGTGTTGTATTTATTTAAGCTGTTATGCTGTCCGTTTTTCTGCTTATTGTTTCCTTATTATGCTTTATTTATCTTTTTGCAAGGTAGTTTAGCACAATTGCATCCGACCAGGTAGATATTCCCCGAGCACTCTGGGTTAGAGGTCATAGACTTAATCGATCCAGGGATCTGATAGACGGACAAGCAGTGTTTCTTTCTTTACCCCCGGTTACCAGGCGGAGGTCAGCCAGGCGTAGTGTATCAGTACAGCGATCGCCAGATCAGTGGTTTACCTCATTAGTGAACAGTTAGGCTGAGGTCTTAGTTTCTATTGTAGGGACAGATATACCTGGTATTGGTATTCAGCTAGAACAACGCAATATGGCAAGTATGAAGGAAGTGGTGCGTCAACTCCAGGAGAGTATGAAAACCATGCAGAAGGACACTGCCCGTCAAATAGAATTTGCCAAACAATAGGCTGAGGTCATGTCCAAACAGGCAGAGTTAATCACTAGGTTACAACAGCAAACCGGAGCGTCTGCCTCACACCAGGTCCCTCCCCCACCAAGAGTTCCCATACTCGGGGAGACAGTTAACGTCCAGGATGATACGGACATTCCAATCGGGCCGGCTACGCCCCTGATTCTACCCCAGCTATCCAAGGCACCTATGCCCACCAACCAGCCAGATTCACCCTTTGAGTTCGAGGTGGACCCCACAACGTTAAAAGTGAGCAAGCTTGGAAAGTTGTTCAAGAAGTCCCACGGTGTGAAATCCATTCCGGATATTGAGGATGGGTATACCGACTCGGCCGTGACTCTGTCAGACTGGTTTAAAATGCCGCACATAGATCGTTTCGATGGGTCTGGAGACCCTATGGTGCACTTGCGGCTGTTTTCGAATATACTAAGGCCGATGGGCCTCTCTAGATTGCAGAAGCTTTCCCTGTTTGGCCGAACCTTGTCTGGTGTAGCGGCTATTTGGTACGCAAAGTTGGGAGATTCTGTTAAAAGGAGTTGGGAGGAGATGGCTGAGGCCTTCATAGCTCAATACTCCTATAATACACAGATTGAGATTACAACCCGTGATCTCGAGACAACCAGGCAAGAGCCGAAGGAGAGTTTCTCTGATTTTGTGACCCAGTGGAGGGCCAAGGCCTCGATGATGACCGTCAGGCCTGTCGACAATGACCAAATACGAATGGTTGTGCGAAACCTCCAACCCAAGCTCATGCAGAAGATGATCGTCCTCCCTCTACCTACCTTTGCAAACCTCCACGAGATTGGGGTGCAAATAGAGGACGCCATGAAATAAGGCCTCATTGATAATGAGAAAGAGTAGCCTAAGAGGGCATTCCATCGCAGTTCGAATGTAGGCACAAGTAGTGCTGTAGCTGCCAGAGCTTCGGATGTGAGTATGGTTACGACCACCAATACCCCGAGAACCCTTGCAGCTACACCATTCACCGGTGCATCCAGAAGTAGCTCACAAGCAACCAAATATCCACCCCGAAGCCAAAGAACCTTCACCCCACTATACATGCCCTCGTCCAAAGCTCTGGGGGCTTTGATCAAGAAAGGGCACTTGAAGCCCGTAGAGCCGCGGCCACTACCAAATAGACTCCCTGCTTCCCATAACCCAGCCAAGTACTACCCTTTTCATCAGCAGCATGGTCATGACACTGACCGGTGTTTTCGGTTGTGTCATGAGATTCAGGATCTTATCGACAACAGGGTAACTGTGCCTCTGGAAAAACCAAATGTCACAACCAACCCTCTCCCACCACATAACCAAGCTCCACCTCCCAAACGCAATAATCTAATCCAAACTGGGGTTGTGTCATATGACCCTAGCATATATATCACCTCTTCTCACCTACCCAAGCCGGAGGTGTTCATTCCTGACAGCACTGACTTGTGCATGTTGGACATCTCCTGAACCCAACCTGAGATGGTAGTGGTGGCTACCGGAGATAGAATTGGGTCGACTATAGAGGTAGATCAGAATGATTATACGGAGCCTGAGCGGTCTGTGAGCTTCAAGTACAACCCGAGCGGTTACATTACATCAGCAGGCCAGGCTAGGTCGAATGTGGAGTTGCCGGTAGGGGCAGAGATTTGTGTAGTACGAGAGGATGGACCTAATCAAGGGCTAGATGACCTAGCGGATCTGGAAGAAGACCTTGTAAATCTGTAGTTCTTTGAAGAGCAGGATTCAGGGGACATGACAGTCAATTGGTTTGATAGGTTAGCAGAAACTACTGGATGGCTTGACGCCCAACCAGATGTTGTGGAAAAACCTTGGTTAGAGCAGAGTCCGCCAGGAACAGAGACATCAACAATGGCCGAAAGGGCCGAAAATCAGTTAGAGCCGCCAGAGAGCACCGATGATAAGAATTTTGCTCAGGACCAGAGCATTTCGAGTATAGAGGATATTGAATAGCAAGCTGCACTGAAACAGTTCGAGCGAGAAAGGACCGAAGATTCTGAGAGAGTCAGGAAAGCCAAAGCCCCTAAGAGGACAGAACTTGTGGTGAGCACAAGAACGGAAGGTACTGTGGATACATAAATAGTTGTAACGGAGCCGGACAGGTGTCTGTCGGTTGCTGATGGCATGTGGTGGGAAGATGACGAGCTATGTCTTACCCACACAGATGACGATTGGGGACAAAGCCAGCCAGATGATACCTGGTATGTTGGTGAAGTTGACCACATGACCAGGAGTGGGCGGTATTTCAAGCGCCCGCACTTAGATCAACCAGAAGCGTCCAGGAAGGACACGGAGGTGGAGAAGCAGAAAGAAAAGTTGCTCGAAGAAGAGGTTGTGCTGAAACAGCTGAAGAAGATACAAGCAAACATCTCTATTTAGGGACTGCTGATGGCTTCAAGAGTACATAGACAGGTTGTCCTTTCTGCGATGGACAAAGCCAAACTTTCAATAGACACCACGCCTGAGCAGCTGGTAGGACTGGTCTTTCCGGGAGGAGCTTTCCCAACGTTGACCTTTTCTGACAAGGAACTGCCGCCTGAGGGCTCGGATCACAACAAACCACTCTACATCTCTGTGGAGTGTAGAAACAAATGGATACCGGTGGTTCTTGTCGACACAGGATCCGCCATTAACGTGTGCCCGTCGAGGACAGCATATGCAATCGGGTTTAAACTCGCAGACTTTGTTCCAACTACCCAAGTGATAAGGGCCTACGACAATACAAGCAGAGAGGTAAAGGGGACTGTGCAGATTCAGACCAAGGTTGGTCCAGGACAACATGATGTTGATTTTCATGTCTTGGACGTTCCCGCAACCTTTAATCTACTCCTAGGGCAGCCGTTGCTGCACCAGGTGAAGGCGGTTTCTTCCACTCTGCACCAGGTGGTAAAATACCCTCATGGGAAGGGGGTAGCTATAGTTTTCGGGAATTCTTCAATTCATCAACCGCCAGAGGTGTCTACACCAGTTTTGGAAATCGAGCATGGCACAGAGGATGTCTTTTTATCAGGATTTACCCTAGCCGAGGCCTGGGTTGTTCAAAATATCTTGGCTATTGATGAGAAGATGTATGTCAGTGCACAGTCTGTGTACCTCATGAACAAACTTCAGCACATCCCTGGAATGGGATTGGGAAAAAGAGGCCGGAAGGGCATTATTGCATCGGCCGAAGTGCCTCACAATCCGCATACCTTTGGCTTGGGTTATCTGCACACCAAAGAGGACTAGTTGAGGAAAGGTAAAGAGATGGCTGGAAGAGCCAAAGCCAAGCGGATTGGGAGGCATTTTGATTTGATGCATCGGCCCATTCAGGGCACCCTGAACGGACGTTTTGTCCGGGAGGGGGAAGACTTTCCATTCTGCAGCTTCCCTGAGCCATGGTTGAACGCAGAAAAGAGGTGCATGCCGGGATTTGAGATCTTCTTCAACTTACAGTTATTCGGGAATGATGTCATCGAGGAGCAAACAGACCCATCAGCTGAGGTTGAGCAGTGTAAGGAAATGGATTCCGAGAACACCGAGTTGGAAATAGGGGTAGCACTAGCCTGTCTACTATCAGATCCTCCGATCGTACATGAGTGCTTGGGGATGATCTCTCAGTGTTTATGATTGGGAATGGAATGGCTGCGAGTCCACCTTCTAACATTTTGGATGCATCTGTCGCACCCTCCCTCGTCTGGCAGTACGATGAGGGATTCTTATCGAGCAGCACCGGGTCAGGTAGTGAGTCGGAATCTGATTCCACCGAGTCCTTAGGGTCGGAATCAGGTTCCAGCTCGTCTGAGTTTGAGTCCGGTATTCTTGGGGGTGATAACCCGGATGCCACAGCCCTGTCTAGGTCGTCTTTTTCTTTCTCTTTCGAGTCTGTTGTAATAGAAGAATCAGATGGGCTGGATGAAGTGATTAATGAGAATGGGATAGCTGTGGCTTCTGACTACTTTTCTGTGCCTTTGATTTATTGTATTAATCAGGACTTTCAAAATTTTGATGAAAACGACGAGGAATAAATTCCTCCAGTTTTGAAATATTTGCTTGAACAAGAGCAGGAGAGGTTTGTAAAACCGCTGGTTGATGAAATCACCCAAATTAACGTTGGTACTGAGAAAGACCCACAGCTGGTCCAGATCGGGTCCACGTTGTCTTCGGAGGAGCGCGAGCGCTTAGTCGCTTTATTAAAAGATTTCAAAGATGTTTTCGCGTGGTCCTATGAAGACATGCCTGGAATCGATCCTGAGGTTGTACAGCACGGGATCCCTCTTGACCTAGAGGGCCGACCTGTCAAGCAGAAACTCAAAAGGATCTGCCTGGATTGGGCTATCAAGATTAAAGAGGAGGTCACAAAGCAAATTGACGCAGGGTTCCTGCTGGTATCCGAATACCCAACTTGGTTGGCTAATATCGTTCCGGTGCCGAAGAAGGACGACAAGATTCGAGTATGTGTGGATTTCAGGGATTTGAATAAAGCCAGTCCGAATGACGACTTTCCTCTGCCGTATATCGATGAGTTAGTGGATTTCACTGCGGGGCATGCATTGCTCTCATTCATGGATGGCTTCTCAGGCTACAATCAGATTGTAATGGCACCCGAAGACCGAGAAAAGACTGCTTTTACCACCCTGTGGGGGACCTATTGTTATAGGCTAATGCCATTTGGGTTGAAGAATGTTGGAGCTACATATCAACGGGCTGCGACCACAATATTACATGACATGATCCACAAAGAGGTTGAGGTGTACGTGGACGACATGATTGTCAAGTCCAAAGAAAGAGAGGGCCACTACACTGCCTTACAAAAGTTCTTCCAAAGGATCAGAGAATTCCGGTTGCGGCTGAATCCTCAGAAATGTACGTTTGGTGTTACAGTAGGGAAAATGTTGGGGTTCTTGATCACGCAAAGGGGCATCGAAGTCGACCCTTCCAAAATCAAGGCCATCTTAGAAATGCCACCACCAAGGACTAAAAAGGAGTTGCGAGGCTTTCTGGGTAAAGTGTAATTCATAAGACGGTTGTGACAACCCTCGCCACTGTTTACTGATATACCACTGATTAGTGCTAAACTGTGGTTAAGCATGTTAAGTAACTGATCTGACTGAAATTCGGAACTGATTGATTAAGTTTATTAGTTTAAATGCAAGTCTAATCTGTTTGACTGCTAAATGATCTATTCATGTTTTATGTTTTAAACTACAAATTGAAGGCCTTATCGGTGGCCGAATCATAAATTGATTAGTGTTATGTGCTGATTAGGATTTATGTGATTTTATGGTAAATTTAATTAAAAGTTGATTAGGAATGATCAATATTGTTGAATTACATTAGTTGCATTATTTACCTTTTTGCCACATTAGTGGGCCACTTTATTAGACCTCTTGAGACTTGAATTTGTATCATTTTGTTGCATCATTCTCCATCGTCTTGGTCATAGCCATGGGAGAGAGAGTGAGAGAGTAGGAGAAAACTTAGCTCATCAAGAACTTGGCTTGGAGACTTAGAAGATTTGAGGAATTCATTGCATATTTGAGCTCCTAGACTTGAAATTGAAGACCTAAGGTAGGAGAATCATCTTCTTGAACTTGAATTATAGTTGTATCTTGCATGGTCCATGAACCATTAGTGATCTAAGTCTAGAATTGGTCTTAAATTGTTGAATTGAAGCTTGAATCATGCATGCATGTACACATTGTTGAGTTTTGAGGTTGATTTCATGGAAATCCTCACATGCATGTCTATATTCTAGCTATGGTCCATGAATTCATCATGTTTTTGAGTGAATTGACTCATTTGATCAAGTATTTGAAGCTTTGATTTCAATTGAACACCTGCATGTTACATATACATTATGTTCATGAAGTTTTGTTTGGATTTGTGTTTAATTGAACTACCTTTGGGCTTTGATTTTGCAAATTGATCTTTGAAACATGTCATATTATGAGTTTTAAAGTGTTTTCCAGAAAATTAGCCCAAAGGAATCGAATTTGATGCTTTAAATGTTGAATTTGAGCTTGGAGGTTCAATCTGGAAATTCCAGATTTTGGACCCACGCTCGAGCGTAAGACTTCACGCTCGAGCGTACACTCTGAGTACATGCATCCCGCTCGAGCGGGAAAAGCAACGCTCGAGCGTGAAATGCATGTATCCAGTACTTTTCATATGTTTACAGTCCGCTCGAGCGAGGAAATGCACACTCGAGCGAGGACTTGTGTCTTACGCTCGAGCGGAGGTCGAGCGCCCATCGAGCGTGAATTGCATGCATCCAGTACTTTTCATGAGTTTACAGTCCACTCGAGCGAAGGAAGTCACACTCGAGCGGAGCCCTTTTGTCTGCATGTCCGCTCGAGCGTAGAAAGCCACGCTCGAGCTAGACCCCTATTTTCTGAAAATTTTGAAAAGTGTTTCAAAGTGCATCTTTGCATCCTCATTCCATCCTAGGCATTCCTAGGCCATGTTTAAGGCATCTTAATGAGGATATTGATGTAGAACCACACCGAGTCAAGATAGGGACTAAGTCATTGATTCCCAAGTTTGTATCTTAGTGTGTGTTCATTCTGTAACTGTGTAGGGTTGGCATCCGAGGATGCTCACTAGCCTAGCCCAGTGCTTTGTGAGTAACAATGTTGTAAAGGTATGTTCAATCATGAATATTTTCTGAATGATCAACTGTACTGCTTTCTGAAATGATATTTCTTACTGAATGAATGTTTGTCCTATTTGTGAACTGTATTCGTGGCATCCATAGCAATTTACTGTTACTATACTGTTACTGCTACTATCACAGAGATCTCTGTCGATTCCCATGTTTGGAACCGCTATTGTTTACTGTTATGATGGCCATCAACTGACTGTTCGGTCTATTAAGACCTACTGTACCGTTTTGCTATTGGATGTACCACATATAACTGCTATCGTTTCTAAATGACTGATATGACTGCTTATTGACTGAAAGGACATTCATTCTTAACCTCTTTACATAACTGTTATTCACTAGGCTTTAGCTCACTGTTTATATATATATGTAGGTGTCTAGGCACCGGATCGGAGCTAGGAGCGTTGGGTTAAACTCCCTTTTTGTCTAGCCAACCAATGTGCCTCACTGCGAGGTTCCAAGTGTGATCAAGCTAAGGCTGCTTTGGGGTGTTTTAGATTCCCCCTTTCTGTTTCTGTTTTGTATAGAATGTTAAGACTTGTACTGTACTGTCATGGTAGGGATTTGGTCCTTAACCTGAATGTCTGTATATGTTGTATGTATATATGTTTTACTCATGAATGTGAATATGTTCAGAAAAGTCTTTTTGCCTACAAACTGTCACTGCTCATTGGACATCTTTTATTACTGTTTTGGCTTTCGCCAGCCCCTGTACTCCGCATTACTGTCTTTACTGTTAAGCAGGCCTTCGGTAATCACGAATTACTGGCCGGTTACGGTGCTAAACCCATAGGGGCGGGTTTGGGTTGTGACAACGGTTTATCTCAAAATTAACCTTGACTTGTGAACCACTCTTTGGTCTCCTGAAGAAAGGAACGAAGTTCCAATGGGACGGCCGATGCCAAGCTGCTTTTGAACAGATTAAGCAATACTTACAGAACCCACCTGTGTTGTTACCCCTAAGCCGGGGAAACCGTTGATCTTGTATCTTTCAGTGACTGAAACTACAATGGGCTGCATGCTTGCACAGGAGTCTGAGGACAAAGTGGAAAGAGCTACCTACTACTTGAGCAAGAAAATGCTGGATTACGAGACCCGCTACACTCCGCTGGAGAAGGCTTGTTTGGCCTTGGTATGGGCTACCAGGAAGCTGCGGCACTACCTGTTAGCTCACTCTGTAATGTTGGTTTCAAAATTAGATCCCATCAAATATCTCTTCGAGAAACCGGCACTTACGGGTAGGCTAGTCTGTTGGTTGCTTCTGCTTTCCAAATTTGATCTGAAGTATGTGACGCACAAGTCAGTAAAGGGGAGAGCGGTAGCGGAGTTCCTTGCCGGTCACCCAATCGAAGGGGATGAAGCAGTTGAGTACCTATTCCCAGACGAGGCCATTTTGCATGTCGAAGACGAAACTTGGACGATGTACTTTGACGGAGCGTCAAACCAATATGGGTATGGGATAGGAGTGTTGCTGATAGCGCCCGACAATTCCCGTATCCCTCTAGCATTCAAACTCCGGTTCAAAGTATTGAATAATGAAACAGAATATGAGGCATGTATTGCTGGTTTAAAAGCTGCTCTAGAACTAGGGGCAAAACAGTTGGATGTCATCAGGGACTCAAACCTTGTTGTATCTCAGGCTAAGGGAGATTGGAAAGTCAAAGAAGAAAAGATGAGAATTTACCACCAAACCTTGGACTTGCTGATTCCTCGGTTTGAGAAACTGAACTTCGCTCATCTGCTAAGAGAAAACAACAGGTTCGTAGATTCACTAGCAACTCTATCATCTATGATAGACATCCCTTTTGGAGTCCGGATGCGTCCGATCATCATTAACCAGAAATTTGTGTCGGCCTACGAGCTGATTGCTACCATGGATTAGGTTCAAGACGACAACCCCTGGTATTACGATGTCTGGAACTTCTTGGAAAAAGAGGCGTATCCACCAGGGGCAAATGCCAAAGATAAGAGGGCAATACGAAGAATGGCTGCTCAGTTCATCATCTGCGGGGGTAAACTGTACAAGAGAGGTCATCTCAGAATGCATAAACTGTGTGTTGATGTTGAAGAATCAAAGTGCTTGATGGAGGCCATCCATGGAGGAGAGTGCGGAGCGCACATGAACGAGGTGACGCTAGCCCGAAAGATCCTTAGACAAGGTTACTACTGGTCCACCATGGAGGAGGATTTTATTGGTTTTGTCCGGCAATGCCACAAATGTCAGATCCATGCAAACCGCATGAACATTCCGCCGTCGAAGCTGTACAACATGACTTCACCATGGCCATTTTCAGTCTGGGGGATAGATGTGATTGGAGCTGTCACTCCAAAAGGGTCCAATGGGCATGAGTTCATTCTTGTAGCGATAGACTATTTTACGAAGTGGGTGAAAGCCCAATCTTATGCGGTGTTGAAGGCATCACATGTTACCAAGTTCATCAGAAACAACATCATCTGTCGCTATGGGGTCCCGAATGAGATCATTTCAGATAATGGTTCCCACTTCAAGAAGGAAGTGATTGACTTGTTGGACAAGTACAACGTGGCTTTTCACAAATCATCTACATGCCGGCCACAGACCAACGGGGCAGTTGAGGCCGCCAACAAGAACATCAAGCATATTCTGTAAAAGATGGTGGAAACCTACTGGGACTGACCAGATAAGCTGCCATTTGCTCTGTGGGGCTACCAGACTTCAATCAGAACTTCTACTGGGGCGACTCCGTATTCATTGGTCTATGGGATAGAAGTTGTTCTGCCTATTGAAGTTGAGGTTTCGTCTTTGAGAGTATTGGCTGAGTGTCGAATAGCTGAGGCAGATTGGCAGCGGAGCAGGTTTGAAGAGCTCATGCTGTTTAATGAGAGAAGGCTAAAAGCACTGTACCATGTTCAGGGTTATCAACGAAGAATCGCCAGGGCTTTCAACAAGAAGGTTAAGTCCAGGAATTTGAAAGAAGGGGATTTAGTGCTCAAAGACAACCGAGCTCCCATTCACGACCCTAGGGGCAAGTTCAGACCGAATTGGACTGGCCTTTACATCATCAAGTCTATTTGATCAGGTGGAGCTGTTGTTCTGATGGACCTAGATGGCCTAGAGTTCTCCCAACCGATCAACATGGACAAATTGAAGAAATATCACCCCTAAGTGGCTCGCTATGCCAAAAACCCGAAAGGGCGACCTAGGCAAAAGTTAGAGCATAAAAATTTGAAATTCCAAAAACTGAGCTCGCAAGGTTGAAAACCTGCAAAGGGCGGCCTTGGCAAAAGTTAGAGCGCAAAAGGAGAGAGTTAATACTCGAGTGAACCCAAGCCGAACTACGTAAGGCTTGATTCCCATCTTTGGGATACGTAGGCAACTTCATCTTGAAGTCCAGCCATAAACACTTCCCCAATCAACTTTGTCCATATGATCATGTTTGGTCATCTTTGTCTATTCAGCATTCAAGAGCTCGGTTGTGATCTCCAGTGCAGTGCTATTCAGACTAGGGGCAACTTTCCAGTTGCTAGGATCCGGGGTTGTACATCTCAATGATAGATTTCGGGTGTGTCCAGTGTTGATCCATATTGAAAATGGTTTTGGAAAGTTTTAATAAAAGTTGATTTTGCTCAAACTAATCTTTTTACAACTTAGACCATTTTTGGACCAAACGAAAAATTTTCAGTACCCACAACCTTCAATTTCATTGATTTCAATACAGAATTCTCCTACTTTTGAATACAAATTGAAGTTGCTTTTTATTACATTCATAAAGAAAACTTGAAAGTATTGATAAAGCAAAATAAATCCAGGGCATAGTCAGGTGTTCCTGCGTCCCCTCCCAGAGCTGGTAGAAGCCTTTGATGCTAAAGTAGGCCAAATCTACGCCTTCTCGACAAGCCAAACTGTGCACTCATCAGGAAGAATGCAACTGAAAATCGGAGCGGGGGCCAGAAGCTCTCTCGTCCTCCAGGCTATGGCATACCTAGCCAGCTGTGCTCCTTGGACAGGAAATATAGTAGGGTATTCTATCCCATCTTCCGGACAGGTCTGATCATGGCCGAACTGGCGTTGGAATCGGAAAGAAAAATAGAACACGCAGTGTGTCAAGCCAATCAATTGAATCCCGGGCTGACGAGTCATACTATAACTCATTGCCAGTAAATTAAGCCAAGGACAATGCCAAACAATGTCTGTAGTGGGCAAGCTACACCACCATCCCTCATCAGGAGCATCGACTAGATGTTGCCGGAAGGAATAACTGCGAGCTGAGTATGCTGGACTTGAGTCCACAACCTTCAATTTATCCATCAACCACACTTGGGGAGGGATGAAAAATGAGAGATTAAAGAATAGAGAGGTGTACGTTGAGAGAAAAGTAAGAAAAGGGTTTTGAGAGAAAAATCGAGTTTGAGGGCCGAGCGATGTAAGAAACATATGCAAGATGGGGTGGGAAACATTACCTGCAATAGTAGTGGGCTCCCCGCCAATCTAGCCGTCTCCCGGCGATGAAAAGCGTCCAAACCCATCAATGTCTCAGCTAAAGTCATGGCAATGCAGTTCTTGCTTTCCCTTAAGCCCTTGGCGACCTCAATCAAACGAGTGCTAAACCCTCCAGAGCCTGGGGCAAGCAAGAAATGAGACATCATACACAAGCAAAGCGCATGCCGCCGATAACCCTGCCAAATATGGTCGCCGTTGTCACCGGCATCAGAAAACCAACAAATCAAGCTTGGAATGTCTAGCTCTTTGCCGTGAATCAATGACCGAGCGTCATGCAAAGTGAGCCCGCACATTCGCCCCAAGGCTTGACATGGGCGAAGCGAAATTGTGGCAAGATTTCTTCGTCACGTTCGGATTCCATTAGAGCTTGGAAGTCTTCAAAAGTGGGACACACCTCTTGCCCGCCAAAGCTAAAGACGTGCATCACCGGATTCCAGAATCTTGCCGCGGCATGAAGGAACGGGAAACGCAGCGGGGTGTGACCCAACGTGAATAGTACATTTATGCCAAAGCCCCGAAAATTCAGCTTTTTTGAGCCATCCAAGTTGGTAATCCAATTTGTGAGGTTTTGGACAAGAAATGCTTCCATTGGTGCAAAATTGAACTGAAATGAAGAGAATCCCGAAGCTGGAACTCATATAGAAGATAAGGCAGTGAGTGGAGGACAGATGTCGACGTTTCGGAGAGTCTGCCATCGAAGGCCGGCAGTGGTTCATCAGTGGCCGACGGTGGCACATTGATGACCGGCAGGACTCCATCGATGGTCGGCAGCACCTCCCTTATTCTCACTGACCTTCTTGCTGAAAACCCAGTTGTTTGCTACAGAGAAGTCCTGTTACTCGTGTCTTTTAAGGTCTTGTTTTTGTCCTGTTGTGTCTTGTTCAAGACGTTGTTTTGTTCTAGTCTTCATTTTTTATTTTTTATTATCGAGTTGTAATCATTCTCCTCTCGTTTATCGAGTTGTTGTAACTTGCTTATCGAGTTGTTTTGTTGTTAGTCGGTTCACTACCTGATTAGTGCAATTCGAGTGTTTAGTTTTCAAAACAAAAGTTCGATCTTATTTACATTGTTGTGTAAAGTGATGCGATGCGATGCGATCCATAGAATGTACAAATGTAACACTTTTTCAACAAAAAAGTTGTTTTCATTCCATCATAGATTCTTTTTACAAAAGAGCATAGTTTTAAAAAGTAAATCTGCCTGACGCAGTACAATGTGCAAAACTACTAGTAAAAAGAAAAATAAAGCAAAAAGAATAGCAACGTCTGAATCGGCAAAATGTCTGGATCGAGACTAAGAAGTCCTCCTCGTCCTCTTCCTCGACCGAGAGGACTCTGGAACATCACCACCGTCAGCACCTGACTCTGAATTCAAACCATCCCCAGCTCCATCTCTATCCTGAGACGATTTTGACCGCAGACTCACTGCCTCCTCGTCAGACTCATCATCATCTGGGGCAAGCCCCCGTGAACTAGTTTCTCGTCCCGCTCCCTCTCCTGCTCGGGGAGGTACTGAAGGACCCACCCCTGCTCCTGCAGAGGCACTGGATGGGCCTGGCATCAAGAAAGGAATCTGAAAAAGGGCAATCCGCCAAAATGCATTAGTAATCAAGATGTATCAGATGCCAAGAATAATGTGCTGTGAGCAGTGAATGATTTGCAGTGAATGTGTACCGTGAGCGGTGTACGGGAGCAATGTATCAGATCAGTGTAATGTGCAACTGTGCAAATGATGATGTGTCAAGAAAAGGCTGTGTGGCATAAACTGTAGTTTGAAAGAACTCACCGGAATACTGTAAATACTGAGCAGGTCCATGCTCGTCTGCAGCATCCCCATCACCGAAGCCGTCATCTCCACAGACTAACGAGTGTACTCAATGGGAGCCTGCAAAAATGTTGAAGTCATTAGTATTCTGTGGGATATCCAATGAAATCAAATGACTGTACAGAAGAAAAAGTATAGCGCATGCCGGGGTCGAGCCGTAAACTCCGACAAGCTTGTGACCAGCTGGAGGAAGAGCGAAGGGAATTTGATAAGTCTCTCCAGCCCGCTCTCCGCATGTCATAGTAGCAGGCAACAAGGGCCCTGCAGTCCCCGGTCTCCCCTTAGGACCTCTCCCCCTACGAGACCTGGTCGCTCCGCCTCTCTCTCTTGCAGCTGGAGCCCTCGCTCCCTCTCCTCCTCGGACACCAGTCAAAGGTGGCATCAGACGCCTCCGAATAAAGGCTGCGTAGTCACCCTCGGTGCGGAAGAAATCTGTCTCCAACCCTACCATGAACTGAATCACCTAGTCGGCAGACAACATGTGTGTCTCCCTCATCGATGGTAGAGGTGCCGTCGGTACAAATGGAGCAGGCAATCCCAAGGTCTGACGCACGAAGCGCTCACCCAGAAACCAGGCACCGCAGATCGGCCCCTCGAAGAGGATGTGGTAATGAGACATAGTCTGGGCAGTGTGGTACTGGTCTCGGAGCCCTGAAGGAATCACATCCCATGGCCGCCATGTAATCTGGGAAAAGAGAATGAACAAGGTGATCAGTTGTCAAATAACCAAAGTGGATGCATCAGGTTAATTGAAATAATCTCATTGCAGAATTACCTCGCGTGCCATGACCGTGTCGAAATACTACCGAAAGAACATGAAGCTCTCTCGGGTCCTACGACGGAGCGGACCGTCGTATACGTCAGAGAATGGGACCGTCACCGGGGTCTCCTTCACAGGCTTTGGAGCGAGCGTCGGGAAGTACACGTACACCCACAACTGTGAGAAAGACGTGATCAGTACAGTGTATGGACAGAGTATAAAACATACAGAAAGCAGGATACAGGCCTAGAGCAGGTATTAGATCTTACGTGTGCAGTGTATGGTATGTAATGTGTAGATCTTGTGCGTGCAGCGTGTGGTATGTAGTGTGCAGAATGCATGGCATACAGAAAATGCTAAGCAGAAAGCATACAGTGCAAGAGCGGATACAAAAAATACAGAAAGTACGAGTGTTGAACAAAGCAAAAGTACAAATGCTAAATAAAGTAATGAAAAGGGGAAACTAGGTTGTGTACCTCCCAAGCTCGACAGTAGCCGCCGATCAACCTCCCACACATCCGAGAGGTGGAGCTCATGTATCCATAAAGAGTGGTGAGGCTGGCCGCGCCCCATTCATAGAAACGGACCCACTGGAGTACCACCAGAGCGCCTAAAAAATATAAACCTACGGTATTCCACCAGTTCGAAAACAAGGTGGTACCGAAAAGGAACAAAAGGAAGCCCCTGGCGTACTGCTCTGCCTCCTCATCAGTATCGGGATCCTCCCCTCTGTACTGCTCCTCAAACCAAGTGTATCTAACCATACCCGCTCGAAGAATGGGTGGACATGCTCTAAGTAACGCATCCCATGCGGCCACCCACTCTCCCATGTCCGGATCAAGGGGAATCGGATCACCTCCTACACCTAGGCCGGTGATCATGGCGAAGTCGAGAGGAGTCATCGTCATCTCTCCCGCAGTGGAGAAGTGGAAAGAGTTGGTGGTGTCCCACCACCTCTCCACAAGAGCCCCTAGGAGAGGGCGACTCGCTGTAACCCGCATCAAGCTACAGCAAAATACGCCAAAGCCGGTCCCGTCGATGATCCTGCAGACCCTCGAGGGAAGCACATCGTACCAATCCCGAGCAGTCATAGCACCATAACCTCGGAAGGAGCGGGATCCATCCTGTGGAAAATACAGTTCAGATCAGATCAGCGATGTATTGAAAATGTAGTTTAGATCAGATCAGCAGTGTATTGAAAATACAGTGCAAGTCAGATTAGCAGTGTATTGAGAATACAGTTCAGATCAGATCAGTGATGTATTGAAAATATAGTTGCATCCAGAATAGTGAGTAATTGAAGATGCAGTAGAATTCAGAGTAGTGACGCACGAGGTGCGGTCATGTACAGTACATATAGGGCAGTGATGCGCGAAGTACAGTTAAATGCAGAGCAACAATGTATGAAATACAGTCAGGTAAAAGCATGTGATGCAATTAGATCGAAACAGTGCAAGAAATGCAAGTAATTAAAAGTAATACTGTAGCAAAGTAGAGTTGGTACCTCCACAGCAATGGCCGACAAGTGAGACATCGGCTCTCTCAGTAAGAGGTCGTTTGGTGCGCCCTCATCAAAATCGGTAAAAGTATAGATGCCTCCCACCATCGGAATAATGTGAGTCTCCGGGTGATACCTCGCGGGGTCGAAGGGACGTACGCTCAATGGTAAAGGCTGAGGCTCAACCTCCGGCTCAGCCGCAAAGTCTACCGCTAACTCTACTGGAAGCAGTGCGGGGAAGCCCTCATCATGTGGGACATCGTCAGCTATCTGAGATAGATGCAAAAATGAGCAAATGATGAAATTTTGAAACAAATCAAACCCTAAGATAGAGAAAATTCAAGAAAAGTTGAAAACCCGGGAAAGCGAACTAACCTCGAGAAAAGTTCGGGGGAAATGATCCTTGAATGCGGAAAATGACGAAAGACACCTCGAATTCGATTTCTGATCGGTTCAAATTGAAGAGAACAAAGGGGTTTTAACGATTCAAGGTCATTTAGGGTGTTGGGAAACGCGTAGAACACGCGAATCTAGAGAGAAGGCACACCTAGAGGGCAAGGGAAATGATTTCTATGCAAGGGTTTGTGAGGAAATGGGTTAGATTTGAGTCTATTTAAAGACCCACGGCCCAAAAGACCCTTTTACCCGAATCTGCCATCGATGCCCGGCAGGGGCACATCGATGGCCGACAGATCATTATTCATGGCTGGCGGTGGTCTCTGATGGCCAGCAGTGGGCCGGTGGTTTTCCCTGATGGCTGGCAGGCCTCCACCAGCTTTCTCTGCCTATTTTGCCTTGGTGTGTGTCCCTGGATTTCAACAATCCCAAGGAGTGTTCAAAACTCGATTCAAAATGCCTCCGTGGAAACCCGGGAATCATTGTTCTCAATGTATGATGGTCATCGCCCATCAAAGTGCACGAGATGTATCCTTTTGAACGCATTGCAAATCTTCCGGGAGGTAAACCGGGAGTTTCCTTCAAGATGTCTTTATCAAACATGCTTTTGTTGTCACCTAGCATACACTTGTTGTATTAAATATCCATTCTGTATATTTGCATTGTTTTGCATATTTTTATCATGCATTGTTTTGCATATCTTTATCATGCATTGTTTTGCATATCTTTATCATGTATTGTTTTTCATATCTCTATCATGCATTGTCTTGCATATCTATATCATGCATTGTCTTGCATATCTATATCATGCATTATTTTGCATTCTATCTATCTCGCATTGTTTTTCCCCCCTTTAACTTGCGCTGTTACGCTTGTTAAGTGTGTTGTATCGCACCCCCTTTAATTTGCGCTGTTACGCTTGTTAAGTGCATTGTTTCGCACCCCCCTTTAACCTGCGCTGTTACGCTCGTTAAGTGCGTTGTTTCGCACCCCCCCTTTAACTTGCGTTGTTATGCTTGTTAAGTGCGTTGTTTCACACCCCCTCTAACTTGCGCTGTTATGCTCGTTAAGTGTGTTGTTTCGCACCCCAATAACTTGCGTTGTTTCGCACTCATCTAACTTGCGTTGTTTCGCATTTCTCATTACTTGTGCTGTTATGCACTTCATTTATCTTGCGCTGTCGCGCATGTTACTTATATTGCTATGCACATCTATCTTGTGCTGTTACGCATGTCTACTTCTTTAACTTGTGCTGTCACGCATGTTTTATTTCTTCTACTTGCGCTGTTACGTATGTTTTACTTGTTTTACTTGCGCTATTACGCATGTCTTACTTGCGCTGTTACGCATGTCTACTTCTTTAACTTGCGCTGTCACGCATGTTTTATTTCTTCTACTTGCGCTGTTACGCATGCTTTACTTGTTTTACTTGCGCTGTTATGCATGTCTTACTTGCGCTGTTACGCATGTTTCATCTGCACTGTTACGCATGCTTTATCTGCGTTGTCTCGCATGTTTTATTTGCGTTGTTTCGAATTCCTATAACCTGCGTTGTCTCGCATGTTTTATTTGTGTTGTTACGCACATGTCTCTATCTTGCGCTGCTACGCATATTCTACCCGCATTGTCTCGCACTCTCAGGATTGCATTGTCTTGCACCCCTTCACTTGCGTTGTCACGCACTTTTCACTTGAATTGCTATGCATGTTTCTGCCGATATTGTACCTGTTGAGTTTCTTTCTTTTACAGGCACGATATTGTATGTACGGTTCATTTGAAGCTGACACGACCAGACGAACCCGACGGTATTGTATTCACTCCGCGTCAGACATGGTGAGAATTGCATAATTTTCTTACATCCTTTCTGTTGGAATATGTAAGACTGTTATCCACTTGCTTAAAACTGTTGCATTTATTGTATATAATTGCTCCGTTACAGCTCTCTTTGCATAATCATAAGTTATGCCTTTGCATCTTGCACATTATTTGCATTTTGCCCCAGCCTCTGGGCGCATCTCTCCATGCTTATATTGAGTGTTTGCCTAAGTCTTCGGCCTTGCAAAAAATGGGTCGTCTCTGGGCTTTGACACTCACTCCCACCACTTTGTGACTTTCGAGTTCTGTCAAAGAGAGGCAACTGTAGACACCCCATTTTTGACCGTCCTCAAGACTCGATTGTGCTTGCAGGTACATCCACCACTAGCTCGATTGCTCGTCGGGTATTTGACTTTCGCGGTGGAACGTCATAGGTTTGAGCTTTCCGAACCCTGTATAATTTCTGCCCCATTTTTGGACCATGGCTTGGTCCTTTCAGAATGCTTTTCTTGGTGCACTGCCGACCATGGTCTGGCACTGCTGGCCATGCCTTTGTTGCTGTCGGCCACTGGTGAAGCCTGCCGGCCATCAGTGAGCCACTGCCGGCCACCACTGATGGCCGGCAGAACCCCTGTCTCAGTTGGTTTCACTCCAGATCTTTTGAGCCAGCTGGAATCCTTTCATCTCCCCTCCATACACGTGTATGGGAGGATGAAGCTCTTGCCAAGCATCTTGAAGAAGCTTTTCATTATTTTCCCTCTATATAAGGAGAGACCCTCTCTCCTTAGTAGGGGTTCAGCCATTTTAGAAGAGATATAGCTTTCTCTCTCTATATTTCTTACTCTCTCTCTATATTGTTGTTAGTTTTGTGCCTTTTTCTTGCACTTTTGCACTACAACACATAGAGACACACCACCACCTTTGGGCTGAAGTTCTTAGGAGTGCTACTTGAGCTCTGAACGTTGGTTTTTGGCCCCTGAGGTTGCTGGTTTTGAAGTTGGACTGCAAGGGTGAGCTTTTTTCCCATTTTAGCCATTCTTGCATATTGTTTTAGGCCTTGCTTTCAATTGCAAAAATTCTTGTATTTAAGTGCTTTTGGTAGTTGTTTAAGGTCTTTGTGCTGTTGAGGGTCTTCAACCCTCTTGTTTGCCTTGTTTGGCCTTGTTTTGAGCCATGCCTTAAGGCCTTTGAGCTAGCCTTGGCTTGGCCTTTTAACCACTAAAATCTAGTGGATTTTCAGTGGTAGGCATGTGGTTTTGAGGTCTCAAATCAGAGGGGGTGGCCCCCTCTCTTCTTGTTTTTGTTTGCTTGAGTTTTTGGCCTTCCAAAGGACCATGCCTCTCTGTATTTTTGAGGCTTGGTTCAGGCATTTTTTTGTGACTTTTAGGACCTTCCTTAAGTTTATCCATAGTTGGTTTGGTCATATTTTGCATGCTTCTTACATGTGTAGTGTAATCCCATTTGTGGCTCATCAAAGTAGCATGTCTTTCTTGCATGTGTTGGCTCCGTTCCAGTAGGTTTTTGGTGATGTTTTACCATGCCTTAGATCTCTTTTGGATTGGTTTTGTCACTTCATGCATGTATGATACACTTGTAGTGTAAATCTCATAAACTAGCTTTATATGCTTCTTGCTTTAGCATGTCATCCTAGCTTATGTTGAGTCCATTCCAACATGTTTTTGGTGATGTTTTTCCATGACATAACTCTGTCCATAGTTGGTTTGGTCATCCTTTGCATGTTCCATACACTTGTAGAACAAATCTTGCTTACTAGCTTTATGTGCATGATGTTTTGACTCATCATCCTAGCATATTTTGGCTTTCCTCCAGCATGATTTTATTCTTATTTTGGGCTGTCCTAGGACTGTTTTAGGCTGCCATGGCCATATCACTCATGTTTTGTATAGCTATATTGTAAATGCTTTGACTAGCCTTGGGTTTTGAGGCCCCTACCATGCCATACATGTGATGTTTGCACGCTTTGCCATCATTTCAAATGTTATTTCAGTCCACAAAATGTGGCCATACACTTGTATTTGACATGCTTTGAATGCCTTGAAGAGTTTGTGCTTTATGCCTCAAGAATGAACTTTTGTGCATGCCACTAAGCCTAAGCCTTTGGCTCGTCATATCCGTGCATTTTTGGTCTTGTTATACCATGATGTAACTTTGTTTCATGTTGTCCATGTCATGCAATGTTTGGTTTTAATAGGTGTAGTGTATTACCCCTTTTGTAGCCTCGCATGCTTCATGCCTTTCGGACTTGTGTTCTAGCTTGTGTTGGCTAGCTTCAAGCTTGTTTTTACTCCTGTTTGAACCTGCCTTGGGATTGTTTTAGGTCCCCTTGGCCCTTCGGGGCTTGCTTTGTATGGCCATGGCTTAAGCCCCTTTGCTAGTTTTTAGCTTATGAGCTTCATGCATGCCATGCTTGTGTTTTGGCATCATTCCTAACATCATTTCAGAGCATGTCGTATTGTCATACTTCCATGCTTGTCACTCTTTAAGTGTGCTTGAGAGTTGTCCTTTTTATGCCTTAATTCTTGGGTCAATTGGCATGCATGCTTGTCTTGCATTTTGTGTCATCAATTCATCACTTTGGCCACTGATTTGGGCATGGCTGAGGTCTGCCCACTTTGGTTTAAGTCCATCTTTTGCATGTTGTCGCATGCTTGTTACCTTGTTTGTTGTTACATGCTTGCATGTTTGCATGTTGTTACATGCTTATCCATTTTGCATGTTGTTGCATGCTTGTTATATCACATGTTGTTGCATGCATTGGTATGTAGTTGCATACTTGTTGCATGCCATGTTGTTACCCTTGTTGCATTGCATTGTACATGCATGCATTACATTGTTCTTAGAACCTTATGATTGCCTTGCTTTGAGCATGCCATCTAGTTCTTAGCATTGAGCATTGAGTATGCCATATCGTTGCATTGCATGTTTGCCATGCTTGTGTTGCATTGTTGTTTGGATTACGTGTTAATCTGAGCACGGGAAACGAGGGACGTTTCATACTTCAAGTGATGAAACGTGTCTCAATTCTCGGTCACCGACGCTCTTGATCACACATGATAGAGTTTTACGCTTTACGTGTTTATTTGTTCATTCATTTCATACTGATTTGCACAAGTTGGATCTTTGGCCATCATGCATCGGGATGCGTGATTGATGGTCGTGGATCCGACTATGTCTCTCCCTTGATGTTTCGAGCTGATATGGAGTGACATAGTGCGTACATACCCTTGGGAGACCCTCCATTTTCTCTATTTTGTGCTCTGTTGCAGCTTGGTGTCCCAGTACATCAATGGCCGGCAGTGCCTTACAGATGGCCGGCAGTCCTTCATTCTTGGCCGGCAGTGCCACCCTTGGCCGGCAAGTGGTCGGCAGCATCTCTCCATGGCCGGCAGGCCACTGATGTATTCCCCAGACTGCTTTTGGTAAGGTTCAGTAGGAATTCCTCGAAGACACCCTGCAGACAGAGCCTCTAAAGAGCATCCGGAGAGCTTACCGGGAGAGGAACCGATCACGCATGTTCACCTTCTTCAACTTGCCGAGGCAACATTGTTTAATTGCTTACTTGTTAGTTAGCATTTGGTTTTGTAATTTAATTAGTTGTAGCTAGTTATTCATTCAGTTATGTAATAATTAATTAGCTGGTTAGTTAGTTAATTAGTTGGTTTGTATTATTCATTCAAACCCTCCGTCGAGAGGGCGAATTTTGTAATAAGTGTGCGTGCGTGTGTGCATGTCTTCCAACCCCACTTCTTTCTCCATTTTACTTACCTGCTTTTGATGGTTAGTTTAGGGTCATTTTCAATTACCATACTTATGTTTGCATGTTTGCATCGTTCATTTATATTGCATGCACCGGGCTCGGCTCATCATACTAACTGCATTGTATTTCAATTCCAAGTTGAATACATGTATCAAATGTAGCACTTCATATGCCATATTAGAATAGCCGAGCCTATTTCTATGTGCATTTTGCATGTGTTGCATCAGCTATCTTAACATGAACTAGGATCATGCATTGATTACTAACTAGTTTCTGTTTTGGCTTGGAGTACTAGGTAAGCTTTTACGCTTTAGCATACTGCATGTGTGTTAATGTTGCCATGAAAGCATGCTTGCCATGAGGCTAACTGCTTAGTTGATATAAACTGCCTGAATGTCTGTGGGTGAAGGTTGGATTACTTGAATTGGAAAGATTCATTGCAATCCGTGCTTTAGCCTACTTACGAGTAGCAAACTTCAAACCACTTCCAAACAAATGGATATGCAATGCTTTGTTCCAAATTAGGCGATCTAGTCTATACTTGTTTGTTGTGCGCATCCCATAGTAAGATTATCTAATTAATCTGGATAAGAACACATGTGTTTAACATATCATGTTTAGTAGTGGCCGATCTTTGATCGGGCGAGCGGGGGTGCTCATAGATGACCTTCCCCAATCGTACCCAAGTTCCCGAGCCGAGGCAACTTTGGTGATAACGGACACGTGGCCTTAGGCAACGAGTCAGGTTTCCTAAATTCCCCCAAAATGAAATATTTAGGTGGCTACTCTGTATCTGGCAAAGCAGTCCATGTTTGGCACTTCTTTCTTAAAAATCAGTTTTCCAAAACGATTTGTTGGATTTGGACTCTTTGGTAATTTATCAATCTCACATTGCATATTGTGAGATCAGATTAAGAACCGTGACAATTTGAGTCCGAACTGTTGCATGAGGCCCTCGGGGCGCGTGTGCAGTGACCTTTTAGCGACTATCCTCACGATTATAGAAATTAGTTCCTAATTGTCTTTTGCAACAAAATTTTCACTTTTAGATATCAAAAAAATTGGTCTCTAAAATTCTTATATGTTGTAGTGCGGGATGGTGAAAATATCATAAAATTAACAAATAATTAAGTAAGTTAAAAACACAAGAAATGACTTGTTAAAAAAATCTTAGAATATGTTTGGTTTGATTTTTAAACATTTATTTTTAAATTTTAAAAAAAATTAAAAATTAATTTGGTTAAGAAATAAAAAATAAAAAATAAAAAATAAATATTATTTTTATATAATTTTGTTTTTTTAGTGTTTAGAAATAATTTTTACAAATTAAATATATTTTTTTCATATTTATTTTTATTAAATTAGTTTTTTTTTATTCTGAAATTTTTTTCTAAACAACAAATCAAACACATGGTTCCAAAAACTTAATTTTTTTCCATCTAATGTAATTCTTTTGTAAATTTTATTGATTTATCAAAGGGATTTCAGAAGGGGCAATATTGTCCATCAATTTATATTTTGGTGATGTCAGCTAACCATTCTTAACGTTTAGCTAACGATAGGGGTTAAATTGTTATGCAAATATAAACTTTAGGGGACGAGATGTAATTTCTAAACCTTAAGAAAATCTGTAATTTAACTAAATCTCAAAAAAGGTGTAGGTAATTTGCCCTAATATATATATATATAGGAGAGCCCACTTTCAAAATCCCATCTAGGGGTGTAATTTTGGCCCGTGGCCCGCGGGCGCCCAGAAGCCCGCCCGCGGCCCGAGGTGGGCCCGGCCCGTTAAGGCCCGAGCCTAAGCCCAGCCCGAGGCCTTGGGTCATGGCCAGGGCCTGGGCTATCGTTTTGAAGCCCGGCCCATTGGCCCCGCTCGACCTACTCGATGCCCAGTGTTATTTTTAATGGAAAATAATAAAATTTTGGTGGAAAAAATAAAAAAATAAATAAATAAATAAATTGTTTAGGCCTGCCCAAGCCCGCTCAAAGCTTGGGGGCCCAGCCCACTGGCCCGCCCAAAGGCCGAATACCCCTGGGCCTGGGCTTAGTTTTCTGGCCCGTGGGCCAACCCGGCCCGGCTCGATATTTTGGCAGGAGCCCGCAAGGCCTGACATGGGCCGAGCCGGGCCGGGTCGGGCCAAAATTACACCCCTAATCCCATCTCAAGTCCCATAAATCTTAGGGCCGACCCTACCTTGCCCGACCCGACCCGTAACTCACAGTACCCTATTTCTTTCTTCGGCCGCTATAGCTCCTCTCTACCTCCTTGCCACCCCTTCAGGTCCCTGAACTCAACCGGTCAGATATGGTGGGTTTCAATCAACGATGGGCAGAGGAGGTGGGGCTTCAGGTGACGATCCAAGGGGTTGATTCTAGTGGTGATGGGCGGGTCAGTTTTGGAAATGATTTGTTGTTGGATTTGGATGATGGTTGTGGTTGGGTATTTTGGTGGTGGTGGTAGCGGTGGATTGCCAGAGTGAAGGGAGATGATAATTGTTGTGGTGGCGGTGCTATGGTTTGGCTGGCGGTGTAATCGTGGTGGGAAGACAAGTGATGGGGTGAGGCTAGTGGAGATGTGATGGTATGTGGAGGTGAGACCGTGGTGGGGTGTGGAGGGATGGGGAATAAATGGTTGATAATGGTGGTGTATGTCAAATTACTCAAATGTAGTTTTGCCAATTATCAAGGAAGGTCCGTGTAATTTATCCAAAATTATTTTATATGTTTCTCAAATTATGCTGTAAAAGAACATTTGATAATATAACTTCCCTAGATTTTTCTATGTTAGTTTTAACCTAGAAAAGGGAAATTATGCCGATTCCCCACTTTGTCAATGTAATCACATTGAATTGAATATTTAACGCTTCATGTTATTTTAAAATAAGATCTGAATCTTTGTGCTTAAAACCAAAATGTTTATATTGCAGGTCTGATTTACAGCAACAGTATGGCCTTGTATGTCTTGACTAACTTTGTGACCTTCTTGACTCACATTTGGAAGTTAAAGCTCAAGCATGTTGTTGCAATCATGAACATTAAAGGTGGAGCAGCAGGTATCATTGGGTTAGTGGAGGCCGCTCTCATAGATGCTTATCTTGGCCATGCTGGGATGTTGCTCATCACAAGTGTTCTTTACAGCATTGTAAGTCACCGGAATTCTACACACCCCTTTCATTTGTGGCATAGCATTGCTAATTTGCTAGTAGTAGTAGTGAAGATATAGATAAACTACTATGTTCTGACTGAGAATCGACAACCAAAACCAAACAAAGCTACTCATGCATTTGCTGAGGTTGATTGCCAGGAATTGGGTCTTTCCTTGCATTTTTCCATAGGAAATTATACTTCTTAATTGATTCTCACCGATAGAATAAAACAGCTCATAATTTAGCCTTTCTTGAAGCCCTTCATGCATTTTGACTTGCTTTCTCAGACAAATTTAGTCATGTCTTTGGTGTACTACACCCAAGTGCGAAGCCAAAGTTCTTACATCCTGCCAGAAAAAAATAAAAAATAAAAATTGGAGCATTAATGAATGAAATTTAATATTTCAAGGCTTTTCAATTGGTGTTTTATATAAATGATGCATGTAAACAATAACCATTTCTTTCTTAAATACTTTGAATATGCCAATGAATCAAATTTAAATACAGAACTCAAATTGTGAACAATACAATGTAAACCCTAACTTTCTTAATATTTTGATCCAAAATGCAATTAAATCTTTGATCGAACACCTTGACCATTTCTTCAGACTATGTTAACCACTAACCTAGGGTGGCCAAACCACCCACGGTGATTCTTTAGTTCGAAACCACTCAAATCTAGCATCAAAATTAGAGTCAAGATGCATACACCCTTATCTTATATCAAAGCTGGTCCAAATTAATTTAAAATATTTTTCAAATTTTTCTCTCACTAATGAATAGGAGAGGATTTGATGCAGGGATTGAGGTTACTAGTAATGTCAGTTTCTGATCGGTTCTTTTCCAATGGTGTAAAGTCATGTCCAGCAGGGGAGAAATTATGCTCTTCAAAGCTAACTACTTCACCATTCTATTGGGGATTAGCTTTGATTGTTCTTGCCAAGGCTGGTTAGGAAATATGTTTGAAAGCCCTCACCTTTGGTAAAATAAAATTCAAAAGAGGTCCACCCGAAACGAAGGTAATCAAATTTGTTTGGTTGCAGTTTGAAGTTTGCCGAAGAGAGATTCGAGACGAAAGGAAACGTCAGAAGAATATTATTCAAAATACCTGCAACATAGTTGGAACTGCAGGTGGCATCACATTGGTTTCTGTATTGTCAATTTTTGCTCCTAATTGGTCTCATCGGTTTTTGATATCTGCATATGTAATAGCAATTGGGATCGTTATATTTTTTAGTGGATACGCATTCCTTTCCTCCTCTCAACTGTGAGCAAGTGCCCTCACAAACATGTTGCGGGTCCTTCTAGCTGCATTCTTAAAGAGGCATCTTGACTTTACTAAGCAGGGTATAGAATTTAACAATAGGGATGAAGATCAGACACCTCAACGTCAAGGTCACAACCAGAAGACACCTCAAGGTCCCAAGAAAAGGACGACGCTCACTGATCACTGTCGGTGAGTACAAAATGATCATAAAATTTATGCATACATTTTTATGTTACCTTTATAGAAAATTTAGAAACTATAAACCAAAACTTGGTTGGCATCTATTTTTGTTTCAAAACATATTGAAACATTTCGCAAAATGTACTATGAAGCACGGACACGCGACACGTGACACGACACACACACGTAAAAATGCAAATTTTCAAAAAATAGGGGACACGACACGCTGGGGATACGTTCAATATATATAATTAATTTTATTTATTATATGTTATAAATTTATTCAAAAAAATTTGTTCCTATAATAAACTTAACAAATATACATTACTAAAATTTTATACTCAAATAATAGAAAAGAAAAAATAAAATCAGAATATAAAAGAAAAGAAAAAATAAATTAAAATAAAATTAGAATATAAAAGAAAAAATAAAAATAAATAAATAAATCATAATATAAAAGGTGAAATAAAATAAAATAAAATCAGAGGTTGAGAGAGAGAGAGAGAGCGACTGAGGAAAGACGATCAGACAAGAGGCTGAGAGAGAGAGAGAGAGAGAGAGAGAGAGCGACTGAGGGAAAGATGAAGAAGAATGAAGATCGAACAAGAAGAAGAATGAAGATCGAAGAAAAGCCGCATGTACCTTAATGAGGGACGACGAGACACGAGTGACGAGCGACGACCGACGAGAAGCGAAGACGAACGACGAACGGTGAATCGACTAGGTCCTCTCTTTCTCACCCTTTCTCTTCTGTTTCTATTCAAATCGAAGTAGATTAGGGCTGATATTGATCTATTTTTACTTATTTACAAATCGACCCCAAAAGTTTTTTGTAAATTCTGAAATTACCCCCGAACGTGTCCCAAAAGTGTCTATAACGTGTCCTGAACGTGTCCGGATGTAAAAAAAAAAATTTTAAAAAATGGGACACTCTCTGGTGCGTGTCGGACACGTGTCCATGGCGTGTCCGACGCGTGTCCGTGTCCGACATGTGTCTGACACTGGTACGGAGCCCTCGGAGAGGTGTCCGTGCTTCATAGGTACTAAATTATGATAGCATTATATTTGAAATAAAGTTGGAAATGGTATTGGTGTAAAATTTGTGGAATTTTTAACATCTTTTACACTCGCGCAAGTGGCTCAATAATGTTGCAATAAATGGGCCACGCAATTTCTGCTACTTTCCCGATGGACGGATTAATCGCACAATGGATGAGGTTGAGGAGACAAAGCTTCTATTAAGAATGGTTCCAATCACAGCTACCTTTCTTTTGTATGGTGTGATCAAATCCAATAGAAATACCTTTTTCATTGCCCAAGAAAATGCAATGGACAGGTCATTTCAATTCGTATTACAAAAAAAACAACATCAAATTTAACTCCCCATTCAAATCTTCCTTCCTACGGCAGGACTCGCGAATTGTGCAGTCTATAAAGCACGGACACGGACACGCGACACGAAACGGACACGACACGGACACACAAAAACACAAATTTTCAAAAAATAAGTGACACGACACGCTGGGGATACGTTCAATATATATAATTAATTTTATTTGTTATATGTTACAAAATTATTTAAAAAAATTTGTTCCTATAATAAAATTAACAAATATAAATTATTAAAATTATATACTCAAATAATAGAAAAGAAAAAATAAAATCAGAATATAAAAGAAAAAATAAATGAAAAGAAAAACAAAAATAAAATAAAATCATAATATAAAAGAAAAAATAAAAATAAATAAATAAATAAGAATATAAAAGGAGAAATAAAATAAAATCAGAGGCGGAGAGAGAGAGAGAGAGAGAGAGAGAGCGACTGAGGAAAGAAGATATGACAAGAGGCTGAAAGAGAGAGAGAGAGAGCGACTGAGGGAAAGACGAAGAAGAATGAAGATCGAACAAGAAGAAGAATGAAGATCGAACAAGAAGAAGAACGAAGATCGAAGAAGAGCAGCGTGTACCTTCATGAGGGACGACGAGACACGAGTGATGAGTGACGACCGACGAGAAGCGTGTGATGAGGAGCGATGACCGACGAGAAGCGAAGACGACTGACGAACGACGAATCGACCAGGTCCTCTCTTTCTCACCCTTTCTCTTTTGTTTCTGTTCTAATCGAAGTAGATTAGGCCAGATATTGATCTATTTTTACATATTTACAAATTGACCCCAAATTTTTTTTGTAAATTCTGAAATTACCCCCGAAAGTGTTTATAACGTGTCTTGAACGTGTCCGGATGTAAAAAAAAATAAAATAAAAATGGGACACTCTCTGGTGCGTGTCGGACATGTGTCCACCGCGTGTCCGTGTCCGACACGTGTCTGACACTGGTACGGAGCCCTCGGAGAGGTGTCCGTGCATCATAGGTACTAAATTATGATAGCATTATATTTGAAATAAAGTTGGAAATGGTATTGGTGTAATATTTGTGTAGTTTTTAACATCTTTTACACTTGCGCAGGTGGCTCAATAATGCTGCAATAAATGTGCCACGCAATTTCTGCTACTTTCCCGATGGATGGATTAATTGCATAGTGGATGAGGTTGAGGAGACAAAGCTTCTGTTAAGAATGGTTCCAATCTCAGCTACCTTTCTTTTGTATGGGGTGATCAAATCCAATAGTAATAGCTTTTTCATTGCGCAAGGAAATGCAATGGACAGGTCAATTCATTTCGTATTACAAAAAAAGCAGCCTCAAATTCGACTTCTCATTCAAATCTTCCTTCCCATGGCAGGATTCGCGACTTGTGCAGTCTATGAAGCACGGACACGCGACACGACACGACACGGACACGCAAAAACGCAAATTTTCAAAAAATAAGAGACCCGACACGCTGGGATATGTTCAATATATATAATTAATTTTATTTATTATATGTTATAAAATTATTTAAAAAAATTTGTTCCTATAATAAAATTAACAAATATACATTATTAAAATTATATACTCAAATAATAAAAAAGAAAAAATAAAATCAGAATATAAAAGAAAAAAAATAAAAGAAAAGAAAAACTAAAATAAAATAAAAGTAGAATATAAAAGAAAAAATAAAAGTAAATAAATAAATCAGAATATAAAAGGAGAAATAAAATAAAATCAGAGGTTGAGAGAGAGAGAGAGAGCGACTGAGGAAAGAAGATCAGACAAGAGGCTGAGAGAGAGAGAGAGAGAGAGAAAGAGAGCGACTGAGGGAAAGACGAAGAAGAATGAAGATCAAACAAGAGGAAGAATGAAGATCGAAGAAGAGCAGCGTGTACCTTCATGAGGGACGACGAGACACGAGTGACAAGGGACGACGAGACACGAGTGACAAGTGACGACCGACGAGGTGCGACGACCGACGAGAAGTGAAGAGGAACGATGAACGACGAATTAACCAGGTCCTCTCTTTCTCACCCTTTCTCCTCTGTTTCTGCTCTAATCGACGTAGATTAGGGAAAATATTGATCTATTTTTACTTATTTACAAATCGACAACAAAAGTTTTTTGAAAATTCTGAAATTACCCCCAAACGTGTCCCGAAAGTGTCTATAACGTGTCTTGAACTTGTCCGGATGTAAAAAAAATAAAAATAAAAAATGGGACACACTCTGGTGCGTGTCAGACATGTGTCCACCGCGTGTCTGACGCGTGTCCGTGTCCGACACATGTTTGACACTGGTACGGAACCTTTGGAGAGGTGTCCATGCTTCATAGGTACTAAATTATGATAGCATTATATTTGAGATAAAGTTGGAAATGGTATTGGTGTAAAATTTGTGTAGTTTTTAACATCTTTTACACTTGCGCAGTTGGCTCAATAATGCTGCAATAAATGTGCCACGCAATTTCTGCTACTTTCCCGATGGATGGATTAATTGCACAGTGGATGAGGTTGAGGAGACAAAGCTTCTGTTTAGAATGGTTCCAATCTCAGCTACCTTTCTTTTGTATGGGGTGATCAAATCCAATAGTAATACCTTTTTCAATGCGCAAGGAAATGCAAAGGACATGTCATTTCATTTCGTATTACAAAAAAAAACAGCATCAAATTAAATGCCCCATTCAAATCTTCCTTCCTATGGCAGGATTCGCGAATTGTGCAGTCTATGAAGCACTAACACGAACACGGACGCGCGACACGACACAGACACGACACGAATACGCAAAAATGCAAATTTTCAAAATATGGGGGACCCGACACGCTGGGGATAGGTTCAATATACATAATTAACTTTGTTTATTATATGTTATAAAATTATTTAAAAATTTTTCTTCCTATAATAAAATTAACAAATATACATTATTAAAATTATATAATCAAATAACAGACAAAAAAAATAAATAAAATCAGAATATAAAAGAAAAAATAAAAGAAAAGAAAAACTAAAAGAAAATAAAATCAGAATATAAAGGAAAAAATAAAAATGAAGAAATAAATCAGAATATAAAAGGAGAAATAAAATAAAATCGGAGGCTGAGAGAGAGAGAGAGAAAGAGAGAGAGACTGAGGGAAAGACGAAGAAGAATGAAGATCGAACAAGAAGAAGAATGAAGATCGAAAAAGAGCAGCGTGTACCTTCATGAGCGACGACGAGACATGAGTGACGAGTGACAACCGACGAGAGACGTCCGACGAGGAGCGACGACCCACGAGAAGCGAAGACGAACGACAAAGGACGAATCGACCAGGACCTCTCTTTCTCACCTTTTCACTTCTGTTTCTGTTCTAATCGATTAGATTAGGCTAGATATTGATCTGTTTTTACTTGTTTACAAATCGACCCAAAACGTTTTTTGTAAATTCTGAAATTACCCCCTAACATGTCCCGAAAGTGTCTATAACGTGTCCTGAACGTGTCCGGATGTAAAAAAAAAAAAAAAAAAAAAAAAAAAAAAAAAAAAAAAAAAAAAAATGGGGCACTCTCTGGTGCGTGTCGGACACGTGTCCACCGTGTGTCCGACGCTTATCCATGTCCGACACGTGTCTAACACTGGTACAGAGCCCTCGAAGAGGTGTCCGTGCTTCATAGGTACTAAATTATGATAGCATTATATTTGAAATAAAGTTGGAAATGGTATTGGTGTAAAATTTGTGTAGTTTTTAACATCTTTTACACTTGCGCAGGTGGCTCAATAATGCTACAATAAATGTGCCACGCAATTTCTACTACTTTCCTGATGGATGGATTAATTGCACAGTGGATGAGGTTGAGGAGACAAAGCTTCTGTTAAGAATGGTTCCAATCTCTGCTACCTTTCTTTTGTATGGGGTGATCAAATCCAATAATAATACCTTTTTCATTGCGCAAGGAAATGCAATGGACAGGTCATTTCATTTCGTATTACAAAAAAGACAGCATCAAATTCAACGCCCCATTCAAATCTTCCTTCCTATGGCAGGATTCGCGAATTGTGCTGTCTATGAAGCACGGGCAGAAAACGGACACGCGACATGACACGTGACAGGACACAGACACGCGAAAACGCAAATTTTTAAAAAATAAGGGACACGACATGCTGGGGATACGTTCAATATATATAATTAATTTTATTTATTATATGTTACAAAATTATTTAAAATTTTTTTTTCCTATAATAAAATTAAGAAATATACAATATTGAAATTATATACTCAAATAATGGAAAAGAAAAAATAAAATCACAATATAAAAGAAAAAATAAAAGAAAAGAAAAACTAAAATAAAATAAAATCAGAATATAAAAGAGAAAATAAAAATGAATAAATAAATCAGAATATAAAAGGATAAATAAAATAAAATCAGAGGCTGAGAGAGAGAGAGCGAAAGAGAGAGAGACTGAGGAAAGAAGATCAGACAAGAGGCCTAGAGAGAGAGAGAGAGCGACTGAGGGAAAGACGAAGAAGAATGAAGATCGAACAAGAAGAACAATGAAGATCCAAAAAGTGCAGCGTGTACGTTCATGAGGGACGATGAGACATGAGTGACGAATCACAACCGACGAGAGACGTCCGACGAGGAGCGACGACCGACTAGAAGCGAAGATGAACGACGAACGACAAATCGACCAGGTCCTCTTTTTCCCATCCTTTCTCTTCTATTTCTGTTCTAATCGAAGCATATTTGGCCAGATATTGATATGTTTTTACTTATTTACAAATCGACCCCAAAAGTAATTTGTAAATTCTGAAATTACCACCGAACGTGTCTATAACGTGTCCGGATGTAAAAAAAAAAAATAAAAAAATGGGACACTCTCTGGTGTGTGTCGGACACGTGTCCACCGCGTGTCCGTGTCTGACACATGTCTGACACTGGTACGGAGCCCTCGGAGAGGTGTCCGTGCTTCATAGGTACTAAATTATGATAGCATTATATTTGAAATAAAGTTGGAAATGGTATTGGTGTAAAATTTGTGTAGTTTTTAACATCTTTTACACTTGCGCAGGTGGCTCAATAATGCTGCAATAAATGTGCCACGCAATTTCTACTACTTTCCTGATGGATGGATTAATTGCACAGTGGATGAGGTTGAGGAGACAAAGCTTCTGTTAAGAATGGTTCCAATCTCTGCTACCTTTCTTTTGTATGGGGTGATCAAATCCAATAATAATACCTTTTTCATTGCGCAAGGAAATGCAATGGACAGGTCATTTCATTTCGTATTACAAAAAAAACAGCATCAAATTCAACGCCCCATTCAAATCTTCCTTCCTATGGCAGGATTCGCGAATTGTGCAGTCTATGAAGCACGGGCAGAAAACGGACACGCGACATGACACGCGACACGACACAGACACGCGAAAATGCAAATTTTCAAAAAATAAGGGACACGACACGCTGGGGATACGTTCAATATATATAATTAATTTTATTTATTATATGTTATAAAATTATTAAAAAAAAAATTTCCCTATAATAAAATTAAGAAATATACAATATTAAAATTATATACTCAAATAATGGAAAAGAAAAAGTAAAATCACAATATAAAAGAAAAAATAAAAGAAAAGAAAAACTAAAATAAAATAAAATCAGAATATAAAAGAAAAAATAAAAATGAATAAATAAATCAGAATATAAAAGGAGAAATAAAATAAAATCGGTGGCTGAGAGAGAGAGAGAGAGAGAGAAAGAGAGAGAGACTGAGGAAAGAAGATCAGACAAGAGGCCGAGAGAGAGAGAGAGAGCGACTGAGGGAAAGACGAAGAAGAATGAAGATCGAACAAGAAGAACAATGAAGATCCAAAAAGTGCAGCGTGTACCTTCATGAGGGACGATGAGACATGAGTGACGAGTGACAACCGACGAGAGATGTCCGACGAGGAGCGACGACCGACTAGAAGCAAAGATGAATGACGAACGACAAATCGACGAGGTCCCCTCTTTCCCACCCTTTCTCTTCTGTTTTTGTTCTAATCGAAGCAGATTTGGCCAGATATTGATCTATTTTTACTTATTTACAAATCGACCCCAAAAGTAATTTGTAAATTCTGAAATTACCACCGAACGTGTCCCGAACGTGTCTATAACGTGTCCGAATGTAAAAAAAAAAAAAAAAAAAGTGACACTCTCTGGTGTGTGTCGGACACGTGTCCACCGCCTGTCCGTGTCCGACACGTGTCTGACACTGGTACGGAGCCCTCGGAGAGGTGTCCGTGCTTCATAGGTACTAAATTATGATAGCATTATATTTGAAATAAAGTTGGAAATTGTATTGGTGTAAAATTTATGTAGTTTTTAACATCTTTTACACTTGCGCAGGTGGCTCAATAATGCTGCAATAAATGTGCCACGCAATTTCTGCTACTTTCCCGATGGATGGATTAATTGCACAGTGGATGAGGTTAAGGAGACAAAGCTTCTGTTAAGATTGGATCCAATCTCAGCTACCTTTCTTTTGTATGGGGTGATCAAATCCAATAGTAATACCTTTTTCATTGCACAAGGAAACGCAATGGACAGGTCATTTCATTTCGTACTACAAAAAAAACAGCAACAAATTCAACTCCCCATTCAAATCTTCCTTCCTACGGCAAGATTCGCGAAATGTGCAGTCTATGAAGCACGGACACGGACACGCGTCACGACACGGACACGCAAAAATGCCAATTTTCACAAAATAGGGGACACAGCACGCTGGAGATACGTTCAATATATATAATTAATTTTATTTATTACATGTTATAAATTTATTTAAAAAAATTTGTTCCTATAATGAAATTAACAAATATACATTATTAAAATTATATACCCAAATAATAGAAAAGAAAAAATAAAATAAGAATATAAAAGAAAAAATAAAAGAAAAGAAAAGAAAAAATCAAATAAAATAAAATAAGAATATAAAAGAAAAAATAAAAATAAATTAATAATCAGAATATAAAAGGAGAAATAAAATAAAATCAGAGGCTGAGAGAGAGAGAGAGAGAGCGACTGAGGAAAGAAGATCAGACAAGAGGCTGAGAGAGAGAGAGAGCGACTGAGGGAAAGATGAAGAAGAAGGAAGATCGAACAAGAAGAAGAATGAAGATCGAAGAAGAGCAGCGTGTACCTTAATGAGGGACGACGAGACACGAGTGACGAGTGACGGCCGCCGAGAGACGTCCGACGAGGAGCGACGACCGACGAGAAGCGAAGACGAACGACGAACGGCGAATCGACCAGGTCCTCTCTTTCTCGCCCTTTCTCTTCTATTTCTATTCTAATCGAAGTAGATTAGGGCAGATATTGATCTATTTTTACTTATTTACAAATCGACCCCAAAAGTTTTTTGTAAATTCTAAAATTACCCCCGAACGTGTCCCGAAAATGTCTATGTTGTGTCCTGAACATGTCCGGATGTAAAAAAAAATAAAAATAAAAAATGGGACACACTCTGGTGCGTGTCGAACACGTGTCCACCGCGTGTCCGACACGTGTCTGGCATTGGTACGGTGCCCTCGCAGAGGTGTCCGTGCTTCATAGGTACTAAATTATGATAGCATTATATTTGAAATAAAGTTGGAAATGGTATTGGTGTAGAATTTTTGCAGTTTTTAACATCTTTTACACTTGGGCAGGTGGCTCAATAATGCTGTAATAAATGTGCCACGCAATTTCTGCTACTTTCCCGATGGATGGATTAATTGCACAGTGGATGAGGTTGAGAAGACAAAGCTTCTGTTAAGAGTGGATGCAATCTCAGATACCTTTCTTTTGTATGGGGTGATCAAATCCAATAGTAATACATTTTTCATTGCGCAAGGAAATGCAATGGACAGGTCATTTCATTTCGTATTACAAAAAAAACAGCATCAAAATCAACTCCCCATTCAAATCTTGCTTCCCATGGCAGGATTCGCGAATTGTGAAGCACGGACACGCGACACGACAAGAACACGACACGCGACAGGCAAATATGCAAATTTTCAAAAATGTGAATTTACTAAGAAATCCAACAAAATAACCAAATTATCTAAACGGCCTAAAGCAACAATGAAGTAGCCAAAATAAATAGAAGGACAAAATGGGCAACCAGAAAAAAAACCCATCAGAATATGCAAAAAACCATATTTCTTGTCACAGACTTAAGTTATCTAATTAAAAGAGGAATATATTGAGAAAGGCCTGAGGAGGTAAATGTTCCAATCTAGATGATATAAAATTTTAGGAGGGAGGTGGGTTTTCAAGGGTGGGCTGTTCCTTAGTGAAAATAAGATTTTAATGTAACACGGTCTTCATAAATTGTGACCTTGGTTATGAAGTTGGCAATGGACATCTATGGGCACATTCCTCTTCTCAACGTCAAATAACTTATTTTTACTTGTTTGTATTTTTCCTTTCTCACAGGAATGGTAATTTGCCTGTCTCATTTATCCAGAAGTACCTCGTGAAAAAATTTGATCTTACAAGTGAAGCTGAGGTGAGTCTATTCAGCTTTCTTTTCCACAATAAATAGGCTAGTAGTTTTGTTAAGGAATTAAGATGAAGCACGGACACGCGACACGACAAGAACACGACACGCGACAGGCAAATATGCAAATTTTCAAAAAATAGGGGACATGACACGCTGGGGATACGTTCAATATATATAATTAATTTTATTTATTATATGTTATAAAATTATTTGAAAAAATTTGTTCCTATAATAAAATTAACAAATATACATTATTAAAATTATATAATCAAATAATAAAAAATAAAAAATAAAATCAGAATATAGAAGAAAAAATAAAAATAAATAAATAAACCAAAATATAAATGGAGAAATAAAATAATATAAAAAATAAAATAAAACTGGAGCCTGAGAGAGAGAGAGAGAGAGAGGGCGAGAGAGAGAGAGCGGCTGAGGAAAGAAGATCAGACAAGAGGCTGAGAGAGAGAGAGAGAAAGACTGAGGGAAAGACGAAGAAGAATGAGGATCAAATAAGATAAGGAATGAAGATCGAAGATGTGCAGCGTGTGCCTTAATAAGGGACGACGAGACACGAGTGATGAGTGACAACCGCCGAGAGACGTCCGGCGAGGAGCGACGACCGACGAGAAGCGAAGACGAACGACGAACGACGAATCGACTAGGTCCCCTCTTTCTCACCCTTTCTCTTCTGTTTCTGTTCTAATCAAAGTAGATTTGGGCAGATATTGATCCGTTTTTACTTATTTACAAATTGACGCCAAAGGTTTATTCTAAATTCTGAAATTACCCCCGAACATGTCCCGAAAGTGTCTATAACATGTCCTGAACATGTCCGGATGTAAAAAAAATGAAAATAAAAAATGGGACACACTCTATTGCGTGTCAGACACGTGTCCACCGCGTGTTCGACGCGTGTGCGTGTCCGACACGTGTCTAACACTGGTACGGAGCGCTCAGAGAGGTGTCCGTGCTTCATAGGTACTAAATTATGATAGCATTATATCTGAAATAAAGTTAGAAATGGTATTGGTGTAAAATTTGTGTAGTTTTTAACATCTTCTACATTTGCGCAGGTGGCTCAATAATGCTGCAATAAATGTGCCACGCAATTTCTGCTACTTTCCCGATAGATCGATTAATTGCACAGTGGATGAGGTTGAGGAGACAAAGCTTCTGTTATGAATGGACCCAATCTCAGCCACCATTCTTTTGTATAGGGTGATCAAATCCAATAGTAATACCTTTTTCATTGCGCAAGGAAATGCAATGGACAGGTCATTTCATTTCGAATTACAAAAAAAAAGCATCAAATTCAACTCCCCATTCAAATCTTCCTTCCTATGGCAGGATTCGCGAATTGTGCAATCCATGAAGCACGGACACAGACACGTGACACGAAACCGACACGACACGCGACAGGCAAAAATGCAAATTTTCAAAAAATAAGGGACACGACACGCTGGGGATACGTTCAATTTATATAATTAATTTTACTTATTATGTGCTAAAAAAATAATTAAAAAAATTTGTTCCTATAATGAAATTAACAAATATACATTATTAAAATTATATACTCAAATAATAGAAAAGAAAAAATAAAATCAGAATATAAAAGAAAAAATAAAAGAAAAGAAAAGAAAAAATCAAATAAAATAAAATCAGAATATAAATGGAAAAATAAAAATAAATAAATAAATCAGAATATAAAAGGAGAAGTAAAATAAAATCAGAGGCTGAGAGAGAGAGAGAGAGAGAGCGACTGAGCAAAGAAGATCAGAAAATAGGCTGAGAGAGAGAGAGAGCGACTGAGGGAAAGACGAAGAAGAATGAAGATCGAACAAGAAGAAGAGTGAAGATCGAAGAAGAGCAGCGTGTACCTCAATGAGGGACGATGAGACACGACCGACGAGAGACGTCCGACGATAATCAAAGACGAAGGACGAAGGACGAATCGACCAGGTCCTCTCTTTCTCACCCTTTCTCTTCTTTTCTGTTCACATCGAAGTAGATTAGGGCAAATATTGATCTGTTTTTACTTGTTTACAAATCGACCCCAAAAGTTTTTGTAAATTCTTAAATTACCCCCGAACGTGTCCCGAAAGTGTCTATAACGTGTCCTGAACGTGTTCCGATTAAAAAATAAATAAAAATAAAATGGGATACGCTCTGGTGCGTGTTGGACACGTGTCCACCGCGTGTCCGACGCGTGTCCATGTCCGACATGTGTCTGACACTGGTACGGAGCCCTCGGAGAGGTGTCCGTGCTTCATAGGTACTAAATTATGATAGTATTATATTTGAAATAAAGTTGGAAATGGTATTGGTGTAAAATTTGTGCAGTTTTTAACATCTTTTACACTTGCGCAGGTGGCTCAATAATGCTGCAATAAATGTGCCACGCAATTTCTGCTACTTTCCCGATGGATGGACTAATTGCACAGTGGATGATGTTGAGAAGACAAAGCTTCTGTTAAGAATGGTTCCAAACTCAGCTACCTTTCTTTTGTATGGGGTGATCAAATCCAATAGTAACACATTTTTCATTGCGCAAGGAAATGTAATGGATAGGTCATTTCATTTTGTATTACAAAAAAAACAGCATCAAATTCAACTCCCCTTTCAAATCTTCCTTCCTATGGCAGGATTCGCGAATTGTGTAGTCTATGCAGCACGGACACGGACACGCGACACGCGACACGACACAGACAAGCAAAAACGCGAATTTTCAAAAAATAGGGGACCCGACACGTAGGGAATACGTTCAATATATATAATTAATTTTATTTATTATATGTTATAAAATTATTTAAAAAAAAAATTTCCTATAATAAAATTGACAAATATACATTATTAAAATTATATAGTCGAATAATAAAAAAGAAAAAATAAAATCAGAATATAAAAGAAAAAATAAAAATAAATAAATAAATCAGAATATAAAAGGAGAAATAAAATAAAATCAGAGGCTGAGATAGAGAGAGAGAGAGGGCGACTGAGGAAAGAAGATCAGACAAGAGAATGAGAGAGAGAGAGAGAGAGCGACTGAGAGAAAGACGAAGAAGAATGAAGATCGAACAGGAAAAAGAATGAAGATCGAATAAGAGCAGCGTGTACCTCCATAAGGGACGACGAGACACGAGTGACGAGTGACAACCAACGAGGGACGTCCGACGAGGAGCGACGAATTGACCAGGTCCACTCTTTCCCACCCTTTCTCTTCCATTTCTGTTCTAATCGAAGTAGATTAGGGCAGATATTGATATGTTTTTACTTATTTACAAATCGACCCCAAAAGCTTTTTATAAATTCTGAACTTACCCCCGAACGTGTCTATAACGTGTCCTGAACATGTCCGGATATAAAAAAATAAAAAAAACATAAATAAAAATAAAAAATGGGACACACTCTAGTGCGTGTCGGACACGTGTCCACCGCGTGTCTGATGCGTGCCCGTGTCCGACACGTGTCTGACACTGGTACGGAGCCCTCGGAGTGGTGTCCGTGCTTCACAGGTGGCTCAATAATGCTGCAACAAATGTGCCATGCAATTTTTGCTACTTTCCCGATGGATGGATTAATTGTACAGTGGATGAGGTTGAGTAGACAAAGCTTCTGTTAAGAATGGATCCAATCTCAACTACCTTTCTTTTGTATGGGGTAATCAAATCCAATAGTAATACCTTTTTCATTGCGCAAGGAAATGCAATGGACAGGTCATTTCATTTCGTATTACAAAAAAAACAGCATCAAATTCAACACCCCATTCAAATCTTCCTTCCTATGGCAGGATTCGTGAATTGTGCAGTCTATGAAGCACGGACACGGACACGCGACATGACAAGAACACGACACGCAAAAGACAAAAACGCTAACTTTCAAAAAATAGGGGACACGACACGCTGGGGATACGTTCAATATATATAATTAATTTTATTTATTATATTTTATAAAATTATTTTAAAAAATTTGTTCCTATAATAAAATTAACAAATATACATTATTTAAATTATATACTCAAATAATAGAAAAAAAAATAAAATCAGAATATAAAAGTTAAAATAAAAATAAATAAATAAATCAGAATATAAATGGAGAAATAAAATAATATAAAAAATAAAATAAAATCAGAGGCTGAGAGAGAGAGAGAGAGAGAGAGAGAGAGAGAGGGAGAGATAGAGAGAGCGGCTGAGGAAAGAAGATCAGACAAGAGGCTGAGAGAGAGAGGAAGAGTGAGAGAGAGAGAGCGATTGAGGGAAAGACGAAGAAGAATGAAGATATAACTAGATGAAGAATGAAGATCGAAGATGTACAGCGTGTACCTTAATAAGGGACGACGAGACTCGAGTGACCAGTGACGATCGACGAGAGACGTCCGACGAGGAGCGTCGACCGACGAATCGACCAGGTCCTCTCTTTCTCACCCTTTCTCTTCTGTTTTTGTTCTAATTAAAGTAGATTAGGGCAGAAATTGATCTGTTTTTACTTATTTACAAATCGACCCCAAAAGTTTTGTGTAAATTCTAAAATTACCCCTGAACTTGTCCCGAAAGTGTCTATAATGTGTCCCGAACGTGTCCGGATGCAAAAAAAAAAAAAAAAAAAAAATGGGACACTCCCTGGTGCGTGTCGGACACGTGTCCACCGCGTGTCCGACGCGTGTCCATGTCTGACACGTGTCAGACACTGGTACGGAGCCCTCGGAGGGGTGTCCGTGCTTCGTAGGTACTAAATTATGATAGCATTATATTTGAAATAAAGTTGGAAATGGTATTGGTGTAAAATTTGAGTAGTTTTTAACATCTTCTACACCTACGCAGGTGGCTCAGTAATGCTGCAATAAATGTGCCACGCAATTTCTGCTACTTTCCCGATGGATGGATTAATTGCACAGTGGATGATGCTGAGGAGAGAAAGCTTCTGTTAAGAATGGTTCCAATCTCAGCTACCTTTCTCTTGTGTGGCGTGATCAAATCCAATAGTAATACCTTTTTCATTGCGCAAGGAAATGCAATGGACAGGTCATTTCATTTCGTATTACAAAAAAAACAGCATCAAATTCAACTCCCCATTCAAATCTTCCTTCCCATGGCAGGATTCGCGAATTGTGCAGTGTATGAAGCACGGACACAGACACGGACGCAGACACGCAACACGACAGGGACACGACACGCGACAGGCAAAAACGCAAATTTTCAAAAAATAGGGGACACGACATGCTGGGGATACGTTCAATATATATAATTAATTTTATTAAAAAAAATTTGTTCCTATAATAAAATTAACAAATATAAATTATTAAAATTATATACTCAAATAATAGAAAAGAAAAAATAAAATCAGAACATAAAAGAAAAGAAAAGAAAAAATAAAATAAAATAAAATCAGAATATAAAAGAAAAAATAAAAATAAAAAAGTAAATCAGACTATGAAAGGAGAAATAAAATAAAATCAGACGCTGAGAGAGAGAGAGAAAGCGACTGAGGAAAGAAGATCAGACAAGAGGCTGAGAGAGAGAGAGAGAGCGACTGAGGGTAAGACGAAGAAGAATGAAGATCGAACAAGAAGAAGAATGAAGATCGAAGAAGAGCAGCGTGCACCTTAATGAGGGACAACGAGACAAGAGTGACGAGTGACGACTAACGAGAGATGTCCGACGACCGACGAGAAGCGAAGACGAACGACGAATCGACCAGGTCCTCTCTTTCTCACCCTTTCACTTCTATTTCTGTTCTAATCGAAGTACATTAGGCCAGATATTGATCCGTGCTTCATCGGTACTAAATTATGACAGCATTATATTTGAAATAAAGTTGGAAATGGTATTGGTGTAAAATTTGTGTAGTTTTTAACATCTTTTCACTTGCGCAGGTGGCTCAATAATGCTCCAATAAATGTGCCACGCAATTTTTGCTACTTTCCCGATGGATGGATTCATTGCACAATGGCTGAGGTTAAGGAGACAAAGCTTCTGTTAAGAATGGTTCCAATCTTAGCTACCTTTCTTTTGTATGGGGTGATCAAATCCACTAGTAATACCTTTTTCATTGCGCAAGGAAATGCAATGGACAGGTCATTTCATTTCGTATTACAAAAAAAATAGCATCAAATTCAACTCCCCATTCAAATCTTCCTTCCTATGGCAGGATTCGCGAATTGTGCAGTCTATGAATCACGGACACGGACACGCGACACGACACGGACACACAAAAATGCAAATTTTTGAAAAATAGGGGACACGACACGCTGGGGATACGTTCAATACATATAATTAATTTTATTTATTATATGTTATAAAATTATTTAAAAAAATTTGTTCCCATAATAAAATTAACAAATATACATTTTTAAAATTATATACTCAAATAATAGAAAAGAAAAAATAAAATCAGAACAAAAAAGAAAAAATAAAAGAAAAGAGAAATAAAATAAAATAAAATAAAATCCGAGGATGAGAGAGAGAGAGAGAGAGAGAGAGAGAGAGAGCGACTGAGGGAAAGACGAAGAAGAATGAAGATTAAATAAGATGGAGAATGAAGATCGAAAAAAAGTAGCGTGTACCTTAATAAGGGACGACGAGACACGAGTGACGAGTGACGACCGACGAGAGACGTCCGACGAGGAGCGACGACCGACGAGAAGCGAAGACGAACGACGAACGACGAATCGACCAGGTCCTCTCTTTCCCATCCTTTCTCTTCTATTTCTGTTCTAATCGAAGCAGATTAGGGCAGATATTGATCTATTTTTACTTATTTACAAATCGACCCCAAAAGTTTTTTGTAAATTCATAAATTACCACCGAACGTGTCCCGAAAGTGTCTATAACGTGTCCTGAACGTTTCCGGATGTAAAAAAAAATAAAAAGAAATGCGACACTCTCTGGGGCGTGTCGGACACGTGTCCACCGCGTGTCCGACACGTGTCTGACACTGGTACGGAACCCTTGGAGAGGTGTCCGTGCTTCATTGGTACTAAATTGCAATAGCATTATATTTGAAATAAAGTTTGAAATGGTATTGGTGTAAAATTTGTGTTGTTTTACCATCTTTTACACTTGCGCAGGTGGCCCAATAATGCTGCAATAAATGTGCCACGCAATTTTTGCTACTTTCCCGATGGATGGATTAATTGCACAGTGGATGAGGTTGAGGAGACAAAGCTTCTGTTAAGAATGGTTCCAATCTCAGCTACCTTTCTTTTGTATGGGGTGATCAAATCCAATAGTAATACCTTTTTCATTGCGCAAGGAAATGCAATGGACAGGTCGTTTCATTTCGTATTATAAAAAAAACAGCATCAAATTCGACTCCCCATTCAAATCTTCCTTCCTATGGCCGGATTCGCGAATTATGCAGTCTATGAAGCACGGACACGGACACGCAACACGACACGGACACGCAAAAACGTAAAATTTCCAAATATAGAGGACACGTCACGCTGGAGATACGTTCAATATATATAATTAATTTTATTTGTTATATGTTATAAAATTATTTCAAAAAATTTGTTCTTATAATAAAATTAACAAGTATACATTATTAAAATTATATACTCAAATAACAGAAAAGAAAAAATAAAATCAGAATATAAAAGAAAACATAAAAGGAAAGAGAAGAAAAAGTAAAATAAAATAAAATTAGAATATAATAGAAAAAATAAAAATAAATAAATAAATCAGAAGAAAAAAGGAGAAATAAAATAAAACTAAAAATAAAATAAAATAAAATCAAAGGCTGAGAGAGAGAGAGGGAGAGTGCGGCTGAGGAAAGAAGATCAAACAAGAGGCTGAGAGGGGGAGAGAGAAACCGACTGAGGGAAAGTCGAAGAAGAATGAAGATCGAAGAAGAGCAGCGTGTACCTTAACAAGGGATGACGAGACACGAGTGACGAGTGACGACCGACGAGAAGCGAAAGCGAACGACGAACGATGAATCGACCAGGTCCTCTCTTTCTTACCCTTTCTCTTCTCTTTCTGTTCTAATCGAAGTAGGTTAGGGCAGATATTGATAAGTTTTTACTTATTTACAAATCGACCCCAAACGTTTTTTGTAAATTTCGAAATTACCCCCGAAAGTGTCTATAACGTGTCCTGAACATGTCCGAATGTAAAAAAAAAAAAAATGGGACACTCCATGGTGTCTGTCGAACACGTGTCTGACACTGGTACGGAGCCCTCGGAGAGGTGTTCGTGCTTCATAGGTACTAAATTATGATAGCATTATATTTGAAATAAAGTTGTAAATGGTATTGGTGTAAAATTTGTGTAGTTTTTAACGTCTTTTACACTTGCGCAGGTGGCCCAATAATGCTGCAATAAATGTGCCACGCAATTTCTACTACTTTCCCGATAGATGGATTAATTGCACAGTGGATGAGGTTGAGGAGACAAAGCTTCTGTTAAGAATGGTTCCAATCTCAGGTACCTTTCTCTTGTGTGGGGTGATCAAATCCAATAGTAATACCTTTTTCATTGCGCAAGGAAATGCAATGGACAGGTCATTTCATTTTGTATTACAAAAAAAACCGCATCAAATTCAACTCCCTATTCAAATCTTCCTTCCTATGGCAGGATTCGCGAATTGTGCAGTCTATGAAGCACATACACGGACACGCGACACGACACAGTCACGCAAAAATGCAAATTTTTCAAAAATAGGGGACACGACATGCTGGGGATACGTTCAATATATATAATTAATTTTATTTATTATATGTTAGAAAATTATTTTTAAAAAAAATTTCCTATAATAAAATTAACAAATATACTTATTAAAATTATATACTCAAGTAATAGAAAAAAAAAATCAGAATATAAAAGAAAAAGTAAAAGCTAAGAGAAGAAAAAATAAAATAAAATAAAATCAGAACATAAAAGAAAAAATAAAAATAAATAAATAAATCAAAAAATAAAAGGAGAAATAAAACAAAATAAAATCAGAGGCTGACAGAGAGGGAGAGAGTGACAGAGGGAAAGACGAAGAAGAATGAAGATCAAACAAGAAGAAGAATGAAGATCGTAGAAGAGCAGTGTATAGCTTAATGAGAGACGACGAGACACGAGTGACGAGAGACGTCTGACGAGGAGCGACGAGAGACGTCCGACGAGGAGCGACGACCGACGAGAAGCAAAGACGAACGACGAACGATGAATCGACCAGGTCCTCTCTTTCTTACCTTTCCCTTCTGTTTCTGTTCTAATCGAAGTAGATTAGGGCAGATATTGATCTGTTTTTACTTATTTACAAATCGACCACAGAAGTTTTTTGTAAATTCTGAAATTACCCACGAACGTGTCCCGAAAGTGTCTATAACGTGTCCAAAACGTGTTCGGATGTAAAAAAAATAAAAATAAAATGGGACACTCTTTGGTGCGTGTCGGACACGTGTCCACCATGTGTCCGACGCGTGTCCGTGTCTGACAGGTGTCTGACATTGGTACGGAGCCCTCGGAGAGGTGTCCGTGCTTCATTGGTACTAAATTGATATAGCATTATATTTGAAATAAAGTTGGAAATGGTATTGGTGTAAAATTTGTGTAGTTTTTAACATCTTTTACACTTGCACAGGTGGCTCAATAATGCTGCAATAAATGTGCCACGCAATTTCTGTTACTTTCTCAATGGATGGATTAATTGCACAGTGGATGAGGTTGAGGAGACAAAGCTTCTGTTAAGAATAGTTCCAATCTCAGCTACCTTTCTTTTGTATTGGGTGATGAAATCCAATAGTAATAACTTTTTCATTGCGCAAGGAAATGCAATGGACAGGTCATTTCATTTCGCATTACAAAAAAAACAACATCAAATATAACTCCCCATTCAAATCTTCCTTCCTATGGTAGGATTCGCGAATTGTGCAGTCTATGAAGCACGGACACGGACACACGACACGACACAGACACAACGCGGACCCGCAAAAACGCAAATTTTCAAAAAGTGGGGACACGACACGCTGGGGATACATTCAATATATATAATTAATTTTATATATTATATGTTATAAAATTATTTTAAAAAAATTTGTTCCTATAATAAAATTAACAAATATACATTATTAAAATTATAGACCCAAATAATGGAAAAGAAAAAATAAAATTAGAATATAAAAGAAAAAATTAAAGAAAAGAGAAGAAAAAATAAAATAAAATCAAATCAGAATTTAAAGGAAAAAATAAAAATAAATAAATAAATAAATAAGAATATAAAAAGGGAAATAAAATAAAATAAAATCAGAGGCTGAGAGAGAGAGAGAGAGAGAGCGACTGAGGAAAGAAGATCAGAGAAGTGGTTAAGAGAGAGAGAGGGAGCGACTGAGGAAAAGACGAAGAAGAATGAAGATCGAACCTTAATGAGGGACGACGACGAGACACGAGTGACGAGTGACGACCGACGAGAGACGTCCGACGAGGAGCGACGACCGATGAGAAGCGAAGACGAACGACGAACGACGAATCGTCTAGGTCCTCTCTTTCTCACATTTCTCTTCTGTTTCTGTTCTAATCGAAGTAGATTAGGGTATATATTGATCTGTTTTTACTTATTTACAAATCGACCCCAAACGTTTTTTTAAATTCTGAAATTACTCCCGAACGTGTCCCGAAAGTGTCTATAACGTGTCCTGAACGCGTCCGGATGTAAAAAAAAATAAAAATAAAATGGGACACTCTTTGGTGCGTGTCAGACACGTGTCCACCGCGTATCCGAGGCGTGTCCGGTTCCGACACGTGTCTGACATTGGTACGGAGCCCTCGGAGAGGTGTCCGTGCTTCGTAGGTACTAAATTATGATAGCATTATATTTGAAATAAAGTTGGAAATGTTATTGGTGTAAAATTTGTGTAGTTTTTAACATCTTTTACACTTGCTCAGGTGGCTCAATAATGCTGCAATAAATATGCCACGCAATTTCTGCTACTTCCCCGATGGATGGATTAATTGCACAATGGATGAGGTTGAGGAGACAAAGCTTCTATTAAGAATGGTTCCAATATCAGCTACCTTTCCTTTGTATGGGGTGATCAAATCCAATAGTCATACCTTTTTCATTCCGCAAGGAAATGAAATGGAGAGGTCATTTCATTTCGTATTACAAAAAAAAAAAAAGGCATCAAATTCAACTCCCCATTCAAATCTTCCTTCCTATTGCAGGATTCGCGAGTTGTGCAGTCTATGAAGCACGGACACGGACACACGACACGACATGGACACGCAAAATTACATATTTTCAAAAAATAGAGGATGCGACACGCTTGGGATACGTTCAATATATATAATTAATTTTATTTATTACATGTTATAAAGTTATTTAAAAAAATTTGTTCCTATAATAAAATTAACAAATATACATTATTAAAATTATATACTCAAATAATAGAAAAGAAGAAATAAAATCAGAATACAAAAGAAAAAATAAAAGGAAGGTGAAGCAAAAATAAAATAAAATAAAATAAGAATATAAAAGAAAAAATAAAAAAAAAATAAATCAGCATATAAAAGGAGAAATAAAGTAAAATAAAAAATAAAATAAAATCAGAGGCTGAGAGAGAGAGGGAGAGTAGCTGAGGAAAGAAGATCAGACAAGAGGCTGAGAGAGAGAGAGAGAGAGAGAGAGAGAGAGGGCGACTGAGGGAAAGACGAAGAAGAATAAAGATCGAACAAGAAAAAGAATGATGATCGAAGAAGAGCAGCGTGTACCTTAATGAGGGACGACGAGACACGAGTGACGAGTGACGACCGACGAGGAGCGACAACCGACGAGAAGCGAAGAAGAACGACGAACGACGAATTGACTACGTCCTCTCTTCCTCACCCTTTCTCTTCTATTCTGTTCTAATCGAAGTAGATTAGGCCAGATATTGATCTGTTTTTACTTATTTACAAATCAGCCCCAAATTTTTTTGTAAATTCTGAAATTACCCCCGAACGTGTCCCGAAAGTGTCTATAACGTGTCCTGAACGTGTCCGGATGTAAAAAAATAAAAATAAAAAGGGACACTCTTTGGTGTGTGTCGGACATGTGTCCACCGCGTGTCCGTGTCCATCACGTGTCTGACACTGGTACGGAGCCCTCAGAGAGGTGTCCGTGCTTCATAGGTACTAAATTGTGATAGCATTATATTTGAAATAAATTTGGAAATGGTATTGGTGTAAAATTTGTGTAGTTTTTAACATCTTTTACACTTGCGCAGGTGGCTCAATAATGCTGCAATAAATGTGCCACGCAATTTCTGCTACTTTCCCGATGGATGGATGGATTAATTGCACAATGGATGAGGTTGAGGAGACAAAGCTTCTGTTAAGAATGGTTCCAATCGCAGTTACCTTTCTTTTGTATGGGGAGATCAAATCCAACAGTAATACCTTTTTCATTGCGCAAGGAAATGCAATGGACAGGTCATTTCACTTTGTATTACAAAACATACAGCATCAAATTCAACTCCCCATTCAAATCTTCCTTCCTATTGCACGATTCGCGAATTGTGCAGTCTATGAAGCACGGACACGGACACGACACGGACACGCAAAAATGCAAATTTTCAAAAAATAGGGGACACGATATGCTATGGATACGTTCAATATATATAATTAATTTTATTTATTATATGTTAGAAAATTATTTCAAAAAATTTGTTCTGATAATAAAATTAACAAATGTACATTATTAAAATTATATACTCAAATAATAGAAAAAAAATCAGAATATAAAAGAAAAAATAAAAGAAAAGAGAAGAAAAAATAAAATAAAATAAAATCAGAACATAAAAGAAAAAATAAAAATAAATAAATAAATCAGAATATAAAAGGAGAAATAAAACAAAATAAAATCAGAGGCTGAGAGAGGAAGAGAGAGCGACTGAGGGAAAGACGAAGAAGAATGAAGATCGAACAAGAAGAAGAATGAAGATCGTAGAAGAGCAGTGTGTACCTTAATGAGGGACGACGAGACATGAGTGACGACCAACGAGAGACGTCCGATGAGGAGCGACGACCGACGAGAAGCGAAGACGAACGACGAACGACGAACGACGAGTTGACCAGGTCCTCTCTTTCCCACCTTTCTCTTCCGTTTCTGTTCTAATCGAAGTAGATTAGGGCAGATATTGATCTATTTTTACTTATTTACAAATCGACCAAAATTTGTTTTTGTAAATTCTGAAATTACCCACGAACGTGTCCCGAAAGTGTCTATAACATGTCCTAAACGTGTTCGGATGTAAAAAAAATAAAAATAAAATGGGACACTCTTTGGTGCATGTCGGACACGTGTCCACCACGTGTCCGACGCGTTTCTGACACTGGTACGGGGCCCTCGGAGAGGTGTCCGTGCTTCATAGGTACTAAATTGTTATAGCATTATATTTGAAATAAAGTTGGAAATGGTATTGGTGTAAAATGTGTGTAGTTTTTAACATCTTTTACACTTGCACAGGTGGCTCAATAATGCTGCAATAAATGTGCCATGCAATTTCTGCTACTTTCTCGATGGATGGATTAATTGCACAATGGATGAGGTTGAGGAGACAAAGCTTCTGTTAAGAATAGTTCCAATCTCAGCTACCTTTCTTTTGTATAGGGTGATCAAATCCAATAGTAATACCTTTTTCATTGCGCAAGGAAATGCAATGGACAGGTCATTTCATTTTGCATTACAATAAAAACAGCATCAAATACAACTCCCCATTCAAATCTTCCTTCCTGTGGTAGGATTCGCGAATTGTGCAGTCTGTGAAGCATGGACACGGACACGCAACACGACACGGACACAACACGGACCCGTAAAAACGCAAATTTTCAAAAAATAGGGAACACGACACGCTGGGGATACGTTCAATATATATAATTAATTTTATTTATTATATGTTATAAAATTATGTACAAAAATTTGTTCCTATAAAAAAATTAACAAATATACATTATTAAAATTATATAGTCAAATAATGGAAAAGAAAAATTAAAATCAGAATATAAAAGAAAAAATAAAAGAAAAGAGAAGAAAAAACAAAATAAAATGAAATTAGAATTTAAAGGAAAAAACAAAAATAAATAAATAAATCGGAATATAAAAAGAGAAATAAAATAAAATTAAATCAGAGGCTGAGAGAGAGAGAGAGAGAGAGAGAGAGAGAGAGAGAGAGAGAGAGAATGAGAGAGCGACTGAGGAAAGAAGATCAGACAAGAGGCAGAAAGAGAGAGAGGGAGCAACTGAGGGAAAGACGAAGAAGAATGAAGATCGAACAAGACAGCGTGTGCCTTAATGAGGGACTTCGAGACACGAGTGACGAGTGACGACCGACGAGAGACGTCCGGCGAGTAGCGAAGACGAACGACGAACGACGAATCGTCCACGTCCTCTCTTTCTCACATTTCTCTTCTGTTTCTGTTCTAATCGAAGTAGATTAGGGCAGATATTGATCTATTTTTACCTATTTACAAATCGACCCCAAATGTTTTTCGTAAATTCTGAAATTACTCCCGACCGTGTCCCGAAAGTGTCTATAACGTGTCCTAAACGTGCCCGGATGTAAAAAAAATAAAAATAAAATGGGACACTCTTTGGTGTGTGTCGGACACGTGTCCACCGCGTATCCGACGCGTGTCCATGTCCGACACGTGTCTGACACTGGTACAGAGCCCTCGGAGAGGTGTCCGTGCTTCATAGGTACTAAATTATGATAGCATTATATTTGAAATAAAGTTGGAAATGTTATTGGTGTAAAATTTGTGTAGTTTTTAACATCTTTTACACTTGCTCAGGTGGCTCAATAATGCTGCAATAAATATGCCACGCAATTTCTGCTACCTCCCCGATGGATGGATTAATTGCACAATGGATGAGGTTGAGGAGACAAAGCTTCTATTAAGAATGCTTTCAATATCAGCTACCTTTCCTTTGTATGGGGTGATCAAATACGATAGTAATACCTTTTTCATTGCGCAAGGAAATGCAATGGACAGGTCATTTCATTTCGTATTACAAAAAAAAAAAAAGGCATCAAATTCAACTCCCCATTCAAATCTTCCTTCCTATTGCAGGATTCGCGAGTTGTGCAGTCTATGAAGCACGGACACGGACACACGACACGACATGGACACGCAAAATTGCATATTTTCAAAAAATAGGGGACGCGACACGCTTGGGATACGTTCAATATATATAATTAATTTTATTTATTACATGTTATAAAGTTATTTAAAAAAATTTGTTCCTATAATAAAATTAACAAATATACATTATTAAAATTATATACTCAAATAGTAGAAATGAAGAAATAAAATTAGAATATAAAAGAAAAAATAAAACGAAGGAGAAGCAAAAATAAAATAAAATAAAATAAGAATATAAAAGAAAAAATAAAAATAAAATAAATCAGCATATAAAAGGAGAAATAAAGTAAAATAAAAAATAAAATAAAATCAGACGCTGAGAGAGAGAGAGGGAGAGTAGCTGAGGAAAGAAGATCAGACAAGAGGCTGAGAGAGAGAGAGAGAGAGAGAGAGAGAGAGAGAGAGAGGGCGACTGAGGGAAAGACGAAGAAGAATAAAGATCGAACAAGAAAAAGAATGATGATCGAAGAAGAGCAGCGTGTACCTTAATGAGGGACGACGAGACACGAGTGACGAGTGACGACCGACGAGGAGCGACAACCGACGAGAAGCGAAGAAGAACGACGAACGACGAATTGACTACGTCCTCTTTTCCTCACCCTTTCTCTTCTATTCTGTTCTAATCGAAGTAGATTAGGCCAGATATTGATCTGTTTTTACTTATTTACAAATCAGCCCCAAATTTTTTTGTAAATTCTGAAATTACCCCCGAACGTGTCCCGAAAGTGTCTATAACGTGTCCTGAACGTGTCCGGACGTAAAAAAATAAAAATAAAATGGGACAGTCTTTGGTGTGTGTCGGGCACGTGTTCACCGCGTGTCCGTGTCCGACACGTGTCAGACACTGGTACGGAGCCCTCAGAGAGGTGTCCGTGCTTCATAGGTACTAAATTATGATAGCATTATATTTGAAATAAAGTTGTAAATGGTATTGGTGTAAAATTTGTGTAGTTTTTAACATCTTTTACACTTGCGTAGGTGGCTCAATAATGCTGCAATAAATGTGCCACGCAATTTCTGCTACTTTCCCGATAGATGGATGGATTAATTGCACAGTGGATGAGGTTGAGGAGGCAAAGCTTCTGTTAAGAATGGTTCCAATCGCAGTAACCTTTCTTTTGTATGGGGTGATCAAATCCAACAGTAATACCATTTTCATTGCGCAAGGAAATGCAATGGACAGGTCATTTCATTTCGTATTGCAAAAAATACAGCATCAAATTCAACTCCCCATTCAAATCTTCCTTCCTATTGCAGGATTCGCGAATTTTGCAGTCTATGAAGCACGGACACAGACACGACACGAACACGCAAAAATGCAAATTTTCAAAAAATAGGGGAGACGATACGCTGGGGATACGTTCAATATATATAATTAATTTTATTTATTATATGTTATAAAATTATTACATAAAATTTGTTCTTATAATAAAATTAACAAATATACATTATTAAAATTATATACTCAAATAAGAGAAAAAAAAATAAAATCAGAATATAAAAGAAAAAATAAAAGAAAAGAGAAGAAAAAATAAAATAAAATAAAATCAGAACATAAAAGAAAAAATAAAAATAAATAAATAAATCAGAATATAAAAGGAGAAATAAAACAAAATAAAATCAGAGGCTGAGAGAGGGAGAGAGAGCGACTGAGGGAAAGACGAAGAAGAATGAAGATCGAACAAGATTAAGAATGAAGATCGTAGAAGAGCAGTGTGTACCTTAATGAGGGACGACGAGACATGAGTGACAACCAACGAGAGACGTTCGACGAGGATCGACGACCGACAAGAAGCGAAGACGAACGACGAACGACAAATTGACCAGGTCCTCTCTTTCTCACCTTTCTCTTCCGTTTCTGTTTTAATCGAAGTAGATTAGGGCATATATTGATCTGTTTTTACTTATTTACAAATCGACCACAAAAGTTTTTTGTAAATTCTGAAATTACCCACGAACGTGTCCCGAAAGTGTCTATAACATGTCCTAAACGTGTTCGGATGTAAAAAAAAATAAAAATAAAATGGGACACTCTTTGGTGCGTGTCGGACACGTGTCCACCATGTGTCTGATGCGTGTCCATGTCCGACACGTGTCTGACACTGGTACGGGGCCCTCGGAGAGGTGTCCGTGCTTCACAGGTACTAAATTGTTATAGCATTATATTTGAAATCAAGTTGGAAATGGTATTGGTGTAAAATTTGTGTAGTTTTTAACATCTTTTACACTTGTACAGGTGGCTCAATAATGCTGCAATAAATGTGCCATGCAATTTCTGCTACTTTCTCGATGGGTGGATTAATTGCACAGTGGATGAGGTTGAGGAGACAAAGCTTCTGTTAAGAATAGTTCCAATCTCAGCTACCTTTCTTTGGTATGGGGTGATCAAATTCAATAGTAATACCTTTTTCATTGCGCAAGGAAATGCAATGGACAGGTCATTTCATTTTGCATTACAATAAAAACAGCATCAAATACAACTCCCCATTCAAATCTTCCTTCCTATGGTAGGATTCGCGAATTGTGCAGTCTATGAAGCATGGACACGGACACGCGACACGACACGGAAACAACACGGACCCGCAAAAACGAAAATTTTCAAAAAATAGGGAACACGACACGATGGGGATACGTTCAATATATATAATTAATTTTATTTATTATATGTTATAAAATTATTTACAAAAATTTGTTCCTATAAAAAAATTAACAAATATGCATTATTAAAATTATATAGTCAAATAATGGAAAAGAAAAATTAAAATCAGAATATAAAAGAAAAAATAAAAGAAAAGAGAAGAAAAAACAAAATAAAATGAAATTAGAATTTAAAGGAAAAAATAAAAATAAATAAATAAATCGGAATATAAAAAGAGAAATAAAATAAAATAAAATCAGAGGCTGAGAGAGAGAGAGAGAGAGAGAGAGAGAGAGAGAATGAGAGAGCGACTAAGGAAAGAAGATCAGACAAGAGGCAGAAAGAGAGAGAAGGAGCGACTGAGGGAAAGACGAAGAAGAATGAAGATCGAAAAAGACAGCGTGTACCTTAATGAGGGACGACGAGACACGAGAGACGAATGACGACCGACGAGAGACGTCCGACGAGGAGCGAAGACGAACGACGAACGACGAATCGTCCAGGTCCTCTCTTTCTCACATTTCTCTTCTGTTTCTGTTCTAATTGAAGTAGATTAGGGCAGATATTGATCTAGTTTTACTTATTTACAAATCGACCCCAAATGTTTTTTGTAAATTCTGAAATTACTCCCGAACGTGTCCCGAAAGTGTCTATAACGTGTCCTAAACGTGTCCGGATGTAAAAAAAATAAAAATAAAATGGGACACCCTTTGGTGCGTGTCGGACACGTGTCCACCGCGTATCCGACACGTGTTCGTGTCCGACACGTGTCTGACACTGGTACAGAGCCCTCGGAGAGGTGTCCGTGCTTCATAGGTACTAAATTATGATAGCATTATATTTGAAATAAAGTTGGAAATGTTATTGGTGTAAAATTTGTGTAGTTTTTAACATCTTTTACACTTGCGTAGGTGGCTCAATAATGCTGCAATAAATGCGCCACGCAATTTCTGCTACTTTCCCGATGGATGGATTAATTGCACAATGGATGAGGTTGAGGAGACAAAGCTTCTATTAAGAATGGTTCCAATATCAGCTTCCTTTCCTTTGTATGGGGTGATCAAATCCAATAGTAATACCTTTTTCATTGCGCAAGGAAATGCAATGGACAGGTCATTTCATTTCGTATTACAAAAAAAAAAGCATCAAATTCAACTCCCCATTCAAATCTTCCTTCCTATTGCCGGATTCACGAATTGTGCAGTCCATGAAGCACGGACACGGACACACGACACGACACGGACATACAAAATTGCATATTTTCAAAAAATAGGGGACGCGACACGCTGGGGATACGTTCAATATATATAATTAATTTTATTTATTACATGTTATAAAGTTATTTAAAAAACTTTGTTCCTATAATAAAATTAACAAATATACATTATTAAAATTATGTACTCAAATAATAGAAAAGAAGAAATAAAATCAGAATATAAAAGAAAAAATAAAAGGAAAGAGAAGAGAAGAAAAAATAAAATAAGAATATAAAAATAAATAAAAATAAATAAATAAATCAGCATATAAAAGGAGAAATAAAGTAAAATAAAAAATAAAATAAAATCAGAGGCCGAGAGAGAGAGGGAGAGCAGCTGAGGAAAGAAGATCAGACAAGAGGCTGAGAGAGAGAGACAGACAGAGCGACTGAGGGAAAGACGAAGAAGAATGAAGATCGAACAAGAAGAAGAATGATGATCGAAGAAGAGCAGCGTGCACCTTAATGAGGGACGACGAGACACGAGTGACGAGTGACGACCGACGAGGAGCGACAACCGACGAGAAGCGAAGAAGAACGATGAACGACGAATTGACCAGGTCCTCTCTTTCTCACCCTTTCTCTTCTATTTCTGTTCTAATCGAAGTAGATTAGGCCAAATATTGATCTGTTTTTACTTATTTACAAATCGACCCCAAAAGTTTTTTGTAAATTCTAAAATTACCCACGAACGTGTCCCGAAAGTGTCTATAACGTGTCCTGAATGTGTCCGGATGTAAAAAAATAAAAATAAAATGGGACACTCTTTGGTGTGTGTTGGACACGTGTCCACCGCGTGTCCGTCACGTGTCCGTGTCTGACACGAGTCTGAAACTGGTACGGAGCCCTCGGAAAGGTGTCTGTGCTTCATAGGTACTAAATTATGATAGCATTATATTTGAAATAAAGTTGGAAATAGTATTGGTGTAAAATTTTTGTAATTTTTAACATCTTTTACATTTGCGCAGGTGGCTCAATAATGTTGCAATAAATGTGCCACGCAATCTCTGCCACTTTCCCGATGGATGGATTAATTGCCCAGCGGATGAGGTTCAGGAGACAAAGCTTCTGTTAAGAATGGTTCCAATCTCAGCTACCTTTCTTTTGTATGGGGTGATCAAATCCAATAGTAATACCTTTTTCATTGCGCAAGGAAATGCAATGGACAGGTCATTTCATTTCGTATTACAAAAAAAAATAGCATCAAATTCAACTCCCCATTCAAATCTTCTTTCCTATGGCAGGATTCGCGAATTGTGCAGTCTATGAAGCACGGACACGGACACGGACACGGACCTGGACACGCAACACGACACTAACTCGACACGGACACGCAAAAATGCAAATTTTCAAAAAATAGACGACACGACACGCTGGGAATACGTTCAATATATATAATTAATTTTATTTATTATATGTTATAAAATTATTTTAAAAAATTTTGTTCCTATAATAAAATTAACAAATATACATTATTAAAATTATATACTCAAATAATAGAAGAGAAAAAATAAAATCAGAATACAAAAGTGAAAATAAAAGAAAAGAAAAGATAAAATAAAATAAAATCAGGATATAAAAGAAAAAATAAAAATAAATAAATAAATCAGAATATAAAAGGGGAAATAAAATAAAATAAAATAAAAAATAAAATAAAATCAGAGGTTGAGAGAGAGAGAGAGAGAGCGACTGAGGAAAGAAGATCAGACAAGAGGATAAGAGAGAGAGAGAGAGAGCGACTGAGGGAAAGACGAAGAAGAATGAAGATCGAACAAGAAGAAGAATTAAGATCAAAGAAGAGCAGCGTGTACCTTAATGAGGGATGACGAGACACGAGTGACGAGTGACAACCGACGAGGAACGACGACCGACGAGGAACGACGACCGACGAGAAGCGAAGACGAACGACAAACGACAAATCGACCCGGTCCTCTCTTTCCCACCCTTTCTCTTCTATTTCTGTTCTAATCGAAGTAGATTAGGGCAGATATTGATCTATTTTTACTTATTTACAAATTGACCCCAAATTTTTTTTGTAATTTCTGAAATTACCCCCGAACGTGTCCCGAAAGTTTCTATAACTTCTCCTGAACGTGTTCGTATGTAAAAACAATAAAAATAAAAATGGGACACTCTCTGGTGCATGTCGGACAAGTGTTCTCCGCCTGTCCGACGCGTGTCCATCTCCGACACGTGTCTAACGCTGGTACGGAGCCCTCGGAGAGGTGGTCGTGCTTCATAGTGTGCAGTGCAACCTCTGTATAGGATAGTATTTAGCCGACGAATAGAGCGAATGAATGGAAGATACTCAGCTGGAATGAAGGTTGGTTTAGGAATGCTTGCCGCTTTGGCTTGTTGTAATGTTGCTTGGTGGGTGGAGTATAAAAGGCAAAAAGCTTTGAAAGAACACGACATGTTAGGTAATCCCGATGCCATGGCACCAATATCTGTATTTTGGCTGTCTCCACAGTTTGTACTGATGGGAATCATGGATTGATTAGCTCTTTATGGTATTGAGGATTTTTTTGAGTATCAGGTTCCAGAGTCAATAAGGAAGAGGTATGCACTCGTACTCACTGAAGCTGTGATTGGATGGGGAAAAAAAGTGAACGTAGGGTTTACTATGATATTAGACGTGGTGGTCATGAAGTTGAGAGCTGAAGATGGAAGTTAGATTGCAGACACTGTGAATCAGAGCCATTTGGATCTTTTTATGCTGCATTAGTGGTCGTGAGCATAGCCAATCTGTTAATCTTTGCATATGTTGCTAGGTTCTACAGTTACTGTGATTTTCCAGAAGAGAAAGATGACGATGAAGAAGAAGATCCACTTAAAGAAAGTAAAACTTAAAAGAAGCAAGAGAAGATGGATACCACACCTGATGAAGAAACTGAAAGAACAATAAGAACTAGGGCTGTGCAAAATGTCACTCAATTCAGTGAAATCGAATTGATCCGTAGGAATTCACACCGTTCTAACCACTATCCGCGTATACCTTAAAATTTATAATTCGCCAACTAAACCGCCCCATTCCGCTATAGTTAATACATATATATTTTTGAACCTCTAATGAAACATCAATGTAAAAATAAGTGACGACGAGACAAGAAGAAGAATGAAGATCGAAGAAGAGTAGCGTGTACCTTAATGAGGGACGACGAGACACGAGTGACGAGTGACGATCGACGAGGAACGACGACCGACGAGAAGCGAAGATGAATGACGAACGATGAATCGACCCGGTCCTCTCTTTCTCACCCTTTCTCTTCTGTTTCTTTTCTAATCGAAGTAGATTAGGGCAGATATTGATCTATTTTTACTTATTTACAAATCGACCCGAAATTTTTTTGTAATTTCTGAAATTACCCCCGAACGTGCCTCGAAAGTTTCTATAACGTGTCCAGATGTAAAAAAAAAAAAAAAGAATAAAAATGGGACACTCTCTGGTGCGTGTCGGACACGTGCTCTTCGCGTGTCTGACACGTGTCCGTGTCCGACACATGTCTAAAACTGGTACGGAGCCCTCGGAGAGGTGGTCATGCTTCATAGTGTGTAGTGCAACCTCTGTATAGGATAGTATTTGAACGATGAATAGAGCGAATGAATGGGAGATACTCAGCTGGAATGAAGGTTGGTTTAGGAATGCTTGCCGCTTTGGCATGTTGTAATGTTGCTTGGTGGGTGGAGTATAAAAGGCTAAAAGCTTTGAAAGAACACGACTTGTAAGGTAATCCCGATGCCATTGCACTAATATCTGTATTTTGGCTCTCTCCACAGTTTGTACTGATGGGAATCATGGATGGATTAGCTATTTATGGTATTGAGGATTTTTTTAAGTATCAGGTTCCAGAGTCAATAACCAAGAGGTATGCACTCGTACTCACTGAAGCTGTGATTGGATGGGGAAAAAAAGTGAACGTAGGGTTTACTATGATTTAGACGTGGTGGTCATGAAGTTGAGAGCAGAAGATGGAAGTTAGATTGCAGACACTATGAATCAGAGCCATTTGAATCTTTTTATGCTGCATTAGTGGTCGTGAGCATAGCCAATATGTTAATCTTTGCATATGTTGCTAGGTTCTACAGTTACCGTGATTTTCCAGAAGAGAAAGATGACGATGAAGAAGAAGATCCACATAAAGAAAGTTAAGCTGAAAAGAAGCAAGAGAAGATGGAACCCAAACCTGATGAAGAAATTGAAAGAACAATAAGAACTAGGGCAGTGCAAAATGTCACTCAATTCAGTGAAATCGAATTGTTCCGTAGCAATTCACACTGTTCTAACCACTATCCGCGTATACCTTAAAATTTATAATCCGCCAACTGAACTGCTCCATTCCGCTACAGTTAATACATATATATTTTTTAACCTCTATTGAAATATCAATGTAAAAATAAGTGACGACGAGACAAGAAGAAGAATGAAGATCGCACAAGAAGAAGAATAAAGATCGACGAAGAGCAGCGTGTACCTTAATGAGGGACGACGAGACACGAGTGACGAGTGATGACCAATGAGGAACGACGACCGACGAGAAGCGAAGAAGAACGACGAACGACGAATCGACCCGGTCCTCTCTTTCTCACCCTGTCTCTTCTGTTTCTGTTCTAATCGAAGTAGATTAGGGCAGATATTGATCTATTTTTACTTATTTACAAATCGACCCCAATTTTTTTTTGTAATTTCTGAAATTACCCCCGAACGGGTCCCGAAAGTTTCTATAACGTGTCCTGAACGTGTCTGGATGTTAAAAAAATAAGAATAAAACGGGGCACTCTCTGGTGTGTGTCGGACACGTGCTCTCCGCGTGTCTGACGCGTGTCCTTGTCCGACACGTGTCTAACACTGGTACAGAGCCCTCGGAGAGGTGGTCGTGCTTCATAGTGTGCACTGCAACCTCTGTATAGGATAGTATTTGAACGACGAATAGAGCGAATGAATGGGAGATACTCAGCAGGAATAAAGGTTGGTTTAGGAATGATTGCGACTTTGGCTTGTTGTAATGTTGCTTGGTGGGTGGAGCATAAAAGGCTAAAAGCTTTGAAAGAACACGACTTGTTAGGTAATCCCGATGCCATTGCACCAATATCTGTATTTTGGCTCTCTCCACAGTTTTGTACTAATGGGAATCATGGACGGATTAGCTCTTTATGGTATTGAGGATTTTTTTAAGTATCAGGTTCCATAGTCAATAAGGAAGAGGTATGCACTCGTACTCGCTGAAACTGTGATTGGATTGGCAAAAATAGTGAACATAGGGTTTATTATGATATTAGACGTGGTGGTCATGAAGTTGAGAGCTGAAGATGGAAGTTGGACTGCAAACACTGTGAATCAGAGCCATTTGGATCTTTTTTATGCTGCATTTGTGGTCGTGAGCATAGCCAATCTGTTAATCTTTGCATATGTTGCTAGGTTCTACAGTTACCGTGATTTTCCAAAAGCAGAAGATGACGACGAAGAAAAAGATCCACATGAATAAATTAATACTGGAAAGAAGCAAGACAAGATGGAACCCACACCTGATGAAGAAACTGAAAGAACAATAAGAACTAGGGCTGTGCAAAATGTCACTCAATTCAGTGAAATTGAATTGATCCGTAGCAATTCACACCGTTCTAACCACTATCCGCGTAAACTTGAAAATTTATAATCCGCCAAATGAACCGCTACATTCCGCTATAGTTAGTACATATATATTTTTTAACCTCTAATGAAATATCAATGTAAAAATAAGTGACAATGAGACAAGAAGAAGAATGAAGATCGAAGAAAAGCAGCGTGTACCTTAATGAGGGACGACGAGACACGAGTGATGAGTGACGATCGACGAGGAACGACGACCGATGAGAAGCGAAGATGAACGACGAACGACGAATCGACCCGGTCCTCTCTTTCTCACCCTTTCTCTTCTGTTTCTGTTCTAATCAAAGTAGATTAGGGCAGATATTGATCTATTTTTACTCATTTACAAATAGACCCCAAATTTTTTTTATTATTTGAATGAGGAATAGAGTGAATGAATGGGATATACTCAGCTGGAATGAAGGTTGGTTTAGGAATGCTTGCCGCTTTGGCTTGTTGTAATGGTGCTTGGTGGGTGGAGTATAAAAGGCTAAAAGCTTTCAAAGAACACGACTTGTTAGGTAATCTCGATGCCATTGCACCAATATCTGTATTTTGGCTCTCTCCACAGTTTGTACTGATGTGAATCATGGACGGATTAGCTCTTTATGGTATTGAGGATTTTTTTAAGTATCAGGTTCCAGAGTCAATAAGGAAGAGGTATGCACTCGTACTCACTGAAGCTGTGATTGGATGGGGAAAAATGGTGAACATAGGGTTTATTATGATATTAGACGTGGGGGTCATGAAGTGGAGAGCTGAATATGGAAGTTAGATTGCAGACACTGTGAATCAAAGCCGTTTGGATCTTTTTTACGCTGTATTAGTGGTCGTGAGCATAGCCAATCTGTTAATCTTTGCATATGCTGCTAGGTTCTACAGTTACCGTGATTTTCTAGAAGAAGAAGATGATGACGAAGAAGAAGATCCACATAAAGAAATTAAAACTGGAAAGAAGCAAGAGAAGATGGAACCCACACCTAATGAAGAAACTGAAAGAACAATAAAAACTGGGGCTGCGCAAAATGTCACTCAATTCAGTGAAATCGAATTGATCTGTAGCAATTCACACCGTTCTAACCACTATCCGCGTAAACTTTAAAATTTATAATCCGCCAACTGAACCGCTCCATTCCGCTATAGTTAATACATATACATTTTTTAACCTCTAATGAAATATCAATGTAAAACTAAGTGACGATGAGACAAGAAGAAGAATGAAGATCGAACAAGAAGAAGAATGAAGATCGAAGAAGAGCAGCGTGTACCTTAATGAGGGACGACGAGACACAAGTGACGAGTGACGATCGACGAGGAACGACGACCGACGAGAAGCGAAAACGAACGACGAATGGCGAATCAACCCGGTCCTCACTTTCTCACCCTTTCTCGTTTGTTTCTGTTCTAATCGAAGTAGATTAGGGCAGATATTGATCTATTTTTACTCATTTACCAATTGACCCCAAATTTGTTTTGTAATTTCAGAAATTACCCCCGAACGGGTCCCGAAAGTTTCTATAACGTGTCCTGAACGTGTCCGGATGTTAAAAAAATAAGAATAAAAACGGGGCACTCTCTGGTGCGTGTCGGACACGTGCTCTCCGTGTGTCTGACGCGTGTCCGTGTCCGACACGTGTGAAACACTGGTACGGAGCCCTCGGAGAGGTGGTCGTGCTTCATAGTGTGCAGCGCAACCTCTTTATAGGATAGTATTTGAACGACGAATAGAGCGAATGAATGTGAGATACTCAGTTGGAATGAAGGTTGGTTTAGGAATGCTTGCCGCTTTGGCTTGTTGTAATGTTGCTTGGTGGGTGGAGTAAAGAAGGCTAAAAGCTTTGAAAGAACACGACTTGTTAGGTAATCCCGATGCCGTTGCACCAATATCTGTATTTTGGCTCTCTCCACAGTTTGTACTGATTGGAATCATGGATGGATTAGCTCTTTATGGTATTGAGGATTTTTTTAAGTATCAGGTTCCAGAGTCAATAAGGAAGAGGTATGCACACATGCTAACTGAAGCTGTGATTGGATGGGGAAAAATAGTGAACATAGGGATTATTATGATATTAGACGTGGTGGTCATGAAGTTGAGAGCTGAAGATGGAAGTTGGATTGCGGACACTGTGAATCAGAGCCGTTTGGATCTTTTTTATGCCGCATTAGTGGTCGTGAGCATAGCCAATCTGTTAATCTTTGCATATGTTGCTAGGTTCTACAGTTACCGTGATTTTCCAGAAGAGGAAGATGACGCCGAAGAAGAAGATCCACATAAAGAAATTAAAAATGGAAAGAAGCAAGACAAGATGGAACCCACACCTGATGAAGAAACTGAAAGAACAATAAGAACTAGGGCTGTGCAAAATGTCACTCAATGCAGTGAAATCGAATTGATCCGTAGCAATTCACACCGTTCTAACCACTACCCGCGTAAACTTTAAAATTTATAATCCGCCAACTGAACCGCTCCATTCCCCTATAGTTAATACATATATATTTTTTAACCTCTAATGAAATATCAATGTAAAAATAAGTGACGACGAGACAAGAAGAAGAATGAAGATTAAACAAGAAGAAGAATGAAGATCAATGAAGAGCAGCGTGTACCTTAGTGAGGGACGACGAGACACGAGTGACGAGTGACGATCGACGAGGAATGATGACCGACGAGAAGCGAAGGCTAACGACGAACGACGAATCGACCCGATCCTCTCTTTCTCACCCTTTCTCGTCGGTTTCTGTTCTAATCGAAGTAGATTAGGGCAGATATTGATCTATTTTTACTCATTTACAAATCGACCCCAAATTCTTTTTGTAATTTCTGAAATTACCCCTGAACGTGTCCCGGAAGTTTCTATAACGTGTCCTGAACGTGTCCGGATGTCGAAAAAATAAAAATAAAAATGGGACACTCTCTGTTATGTGTCGGACACGTGCTCTCTGCGTGTCTGATGCGTGTCTGTGTCCGACACGTGTGTAACACTGGTACGGAGCCCTCGGAGAGGTGGTCGTGCTTCATAGTGTGTAGTGCAACCTCTATATAGGATAGTATTCGAACGACGAATAGAGCGAATTAATGGGAGATACTCAGCTGGAACGAAGGTTGGTTTAGGAATGCTTGCCGCTTTGGCTTGTTGTAATGTTGCTTGGTGGGTGGTGTATAAAAGGCTAAAAGCTTTGAAAGAACACGACTTGTTTGGTAATCCCGATGCCATTGCACCAATATCTGTATTTTGGCTCCCTCCACAGTTTGTACTGATGGGAATCATGGATGGATTAGCTCTTTATGGTATTGGGGATTTTTTTAAATGAAGAGGTATGCACTCGTACTCACTGAAGCTGTGATTGGATGGGGAAAAATAGTGAACATAGGGTTTACTACGATATTAGACGTGGTGGTCATGAAGTTGAAAGCTGAAGATGGAAGTTAGATTGCGGACACTGTGAATCAGAGCCGTTTGGATCTTTTTTATGTTGCATTAGTGGTCGTGAGCATAGCCAATCTATTAATCTTTGCATATGTTGCTAGGTTCTACAGTTACCGTGATTTTCCAGAAGGGAAAGATGACGCCGAAGAAGAAGGTCCACATAAAGAAATTAAAACTAGAAAGAAGCGAGACAAGATGGAACCACACCTGATGAAGAAACTAAAAGAACAATAAGAACTAGGGTTGTGCAAAATGTCACTCAATTCAGTGAAATCGAATTGATCCGTAGCAATTCACACCGTTCTAACCGCTTCCCGCGTAAACCTTAAAATTTATAATCCGCCAACTGAACCGCTCCATTCCGCTAAAGTTAATACATATATATTTTTTAACCTCTAACGAAATATGAATATAAAAATAAGTGACGAGGGACGACGAGGGACCAATGAGTGAAGATCGAAGAAGAAGAAGAAGAATGAAGATCGAAGAAGAGCAGCGTGTACCTTAATGAGGGACGACGAGACACGAGTGACGAGTGATGACCAATGAGGAACGACGACCGACGAGAAGCGAAGGCGAACGACGAACGACGAATCGACCCGGTCCTCTCTTTCTCACCCTTTCTCTTCTATTTCTGTTCTAATCGAAGTAGATTAGGGCAGATATTGATCTATTTTTACTCATTTACAAATCGACCCCAAATTTTTTTTGTAATTTATGAAATTACCCCCGAACGTGTCCCGAAAGTTTCTATAACGTGTCCTGAACGTGTCTAGATGTAAAAAAAATAAGAATAAAAATGGGAAACTCTCTGGTGCGTGTCGGACACGTGCTCTCCCCGTGTCTGACGCGTTTCCGTGTCCGACACGTGTCTAACACTGGTACGGAGCCCTCGGAGAGGTGGTCGTGCTTCATAGTGTGCATTGCAACCTCTGTATAGGATAGTATTTGAACGACGAATAGAGCGAATGAATGGGAGATACTCAGCTGGAATGATGGTTGGTTTAGGAATGCTTGCCGCTTTGGCTTGTTGTAATGTTGCTTGGTGGGTGGAGTATAAAAGGCTAAAAGCTTTAAAAGAACACGACTTGTTAGGTAATCCCGATGCCATTGCACCAATATCTGTATTTTGGCTCTCTCCACTGTTTGTACAGATTTGAATCATGGACGGATTAGCTCTTTATGGTATTGAGGATTTTTTTAAGTATCTGGTTCCAGAGTCAATAATGAAGAGGTATGCACTCGTACTCACTGAAGCGGCGATTAGATGGGGAAAAATAGTGAACATAGGGTTTACTACGATATTAGACGTGGTGGTCATGAAGTTGAGAGCTAATGATGGAAGTTAGATTGCAGACACTGTGAATCAGAGCCGTTTGGATCTTTTTTATGCTGTATTAGTGGTCGTGAGCATAGCCAATCTATTAATCTTTGCATATGTTGCTAGGTTCTATAGTTACTGTGATTTTCCTGAAGGGAAAGATGACGCCGAAGAAGAAGATCCACATAAAGAAATTAAAACTGGAAAGAAGCAAGACAAGATGGAAGCCACACCGGATGAAGAAACTGAAAGAACAATAACAACTAGGGCTGTGCAAAATGTCACTCAATTCAGTGAAATTGAGTTGATCTGTAGCAATTCACACCGTTCTAACCGCTATCCGCGTAAACCTTAAAATTTATAATCCGCCAACTGAACCGCTCCATTCCGCTATAGTTAATACATATATATTTTTTAACCTCTAATGAAATATCAATGTGAAAATAAGTGACGACGAGACAAGAAGAAGAATGAAGATCGAACAAGAAGAAGAATCAAGATTGAAGAAGGGCAGTATGTACCTTAATGAGGGACGACGAGACACGAGTCTAGACACCCCATTTTTGACAGCCCATAAGACTTGGGCGTTACTGATGGTTTACTTGGTGATAAAAGGTGTGCAGGGCAAAGATCCAGTTTCTTCGGCAAGGAGAGAGACAAGTCTCAAATTCACACCCCGTTTTGGACCAAAGCTATTTTGGATGGTTTTTAGACCTTAAAACCCTCTCTTTCAAAACTTTTTTGAAATAAAGTTTCTGCGATGTTCCGAGGCTCGCATTTTGTCAAACGTGCACTTTTCGGTAAACCGAGCAGGGACGAAGTGGAAATGAATGAAAGAGAGATGAAATCTTTGAAAAATCTTTCAAAAACACCTTGCTTAGGGGTTTGAAGTTGAAGAAAGGAGGGGAAGAGAGAAGAAACCAAGTTGGAGGAGAAGACAGGCATGAATCTGGGTAGAAGGGAGTCGAGCAGTCCTCGCTGAATCGGGCTTATTAATCTGCATACTTGGATTTTAGCTATGAGGCCACCACCGTCGGAAAACTCACTTCCGGGGCTTCATTTTTCACTCAAGAATCTCTTAAAGCCAGGTCCGGGTGGGGGAGATATGATCAGTTGAAGTTGGGCATCATCCCGGTTGGATCGAATCTGCGCGGCTTCACCAAAAAGGGCATAACTTTTTGCACAGGAGGAATTTTAATGCAAGGTTTGCGCCATTGGAAAGCTAACTTCCGGGGCTTCAATCTAGACACCAACCGGGCACTTTTTGACCTTGGAAGCATCTGTCGGCAATCTATTTATCCGACCGGCAATTTATTGTGCCGACCGGCCATTTATTTTAGCCGACCGACCATTTTTGCTGGCCGACGACCTTCCAAAGTATTCTACAGATTGAGTGGATGCCAGCTGTACCAGCTGGAGGGCACAGACTGGATCCTCCATACACGTGTATAGAGGATCTTTGCTCTTGGTTTGAAGCTTCTAAGAGAAGCTTTAGTCTCTTGGCTCTTAAAAGGAAGCTCTCCTCTTCCTTATACCAGGTTAGAAAACCAGCTGGAGCATTGCATACAATCCTCCATATATCTATCTCATCCAAGCCTCCAAACCCTAAAATCCTTGCTCCATTTGCACTACACCCTATAGCACCACACCACCACTCCATTCCAACAGCTTGGAGGGCCTTCTCAGAGCTTTGGAGGCACCTTTTCTCAAGCCAAAAGGCTGCTAAAGTTTGGTCTTCAAGGGTGAGCAACATTTCCTCTCTTTTAAGCTTATTTTTGTATCCTTTCTAAGCCATACATGCTTGCATATTTGGGATCCGACCCTAACTGAAAATAGTAATGTTTTGATGTATTTTTCATGTTTGTTATAGGGTCCTTCCATGTTTAAGGTCCCTAGCTACCACTTGCTTCATTACGCCTCTTGTGTGCCTATTTCTTGTGTAGTATCTTTGGCCTACGTGTAAACTGTTTTGAGCTCTGTAATAAACTGTAAAGTAGCTTATTTTGAGCCCTTCTTCAACATTGTCAAAGGGCTCATCACTATATGAGGCTTTCATTTGCCACTTGCCTTCATATCCCTCTTTTTAGGCCTTATTTTGCATAGTATTTTAGGCTTGCATGCGCACTGTTTTGGGTTTGATCATAAACTGTAAAATGCCATGTTTTGGGTCCCTCTTCAACATTGTTGAAGGGCCCTCTTCTGTTTGGGGCCAGAAGTTGTGACTTGCTTCTTTATCTCACATTTAGGGCCATTTTTGCATATCGGTTTAGCCCTATTTGTGTTCACTTTTTGGCCTTTCTTAAAACTGTAAACATGCTTTTTTTGAGACTTTCTTGAATCTTTCTTCATGCTTAATGTTCAAATAATGCATGCTTTGTATAGCTGTAGGCCATTGCGTGTGCCTAGTTTTGCATTTCGGGTCTCATTCCATGCATCGGGTGCCATGTTTCCGTGATTCGGGGCTGTTTTATATCACATTTCAGTGCTGAAATTACATGCTTGTATGCCATATTTCATGCCTCGCCATGCCTTGTTAGAGTTTCATACTATGCCTTAGGTTTGGTCCTCGGTTTGCGTGCATGCGTGCACGCGTTTCGAGAGTCTCATTTTCATCTAATGGCCACTGATTTTGGCATGCTTGCGAGCTATCCATGTTAGTTTAAGTCCATCATCGCATGTTGTTGCATGCCATGTTTACTTACATGTTTAGGTTGCGCGCCTAGTATACATTGCTCATTTGCATGTTCATGTTGCATACTTAGCCTCCATGCCTAGGTTGCATTTCATTGAGCATGCATCCCTTGCCTCTTGATCAATCATGATAGGGGTTGGGGCCCTTTGATGTGTTTTGTGCTTGCATTTCATTTGATATCGAAGTTGCAACACTTGGCCTCTTAGGCCATCATGCGTAATTGATGGCCCGAGGGTCGAGGGGCATACTCCCTTGAGTCCATTACATGATTGGGAGAGTGGCCATGCATACACTTGCTTGAAATTCCATGCCATACACTGTCTGTTCTTATTGCTGTCAAAAACCAGATTCTGCAGGAACTTTCTGCCGACCGGCAGTATTCAGTGCCGACCGGCAATCCTTCCTGGGCCGGTAGCTTCATCAGCAGCCGATGGATATTTTTAATGGCCGGTGGACATTTCCGTCAGCCGATGGTGTTCCACAGTGTTCAGGGGACCTATCCCAAAACTTTGGCAATTTTTAGAGAAGCATGGCAGTGTAAACCGATGCGGCAGTGGTATGGTACGGACTTTCCGGGCGAGACGGGTTCGAGCATGCATCATTCGCGCATCCCGAGGCAGGGGCTGTGGCCACCTTTCCTTTTGCATTGATTCTGTTAATTAATTAGAAATTCTGTAATAATTAATGTGTTTATTATTCGGACTGTAATATTTATTCGGACCCTCTGCGCGAGGGCAATGTTGTAATAAGTGTGCGTGTGTGTGATGTATGTCTTCCAACCCCACGTCTTTCTCCCTTTTATTTACCAACTTATGATGGTTAGATTAGGGCATGTTTCAATTAGCATACAGTATGATAGCATGTTTGCATTCATTCATCTGTTTTGCATGCACTGGGCTCGGCGCATCATACTAACTGCATTTTCAATTCCAAATTCAATACGTGTTAGTTGTAGCATTTCACATGTCATTGTAGATTAGCCGAGCCTATCTTAGTTGCATCTTGCATGCGTTGCATTAGCCATCTTAACTTGAACTAGGATCATGCATATGATTATTAACTAGTTTTTGTTTTGGCTCGGAGTACTCGGTAAGCATTTATGCTTTAGCATACCGCATGCGTGTGAGTGTTGCCATAACAACATGATTACCGTGAGGCTAGCTGCTTATGTGATATAACTGCTTGAATGCCTGTGGATGGAGGTTAAATTACCTAAATTGGGATAACGCATTAAAACTGTGAGTTTTAAGCCCACTAGATAGTGGCAAAGCCATCTTTTCTAAAAGCCCACTCGAGCGTGGCAAAACCTACATTTTAGCCTACTTGCGAGTAGCAAACTATTTTCAAAACAAGCATGAAATGTTTTGTTCCAATTTAGGCAATTTGGTCTGTATTTGTTTGCTGTGCGCATAACATAGTAATTCTAGACTAATAACCGGATTAAGAACACATAACGTTTTCAAAATTGGATATCATGGTAAGTAGAGGCCGATCTTCGGATCGGGCGAGAGGGGGTGCTCATAGCTGACCTTCCCCAATCGTACCCAAGTTCCCGAGTCGAGGCAACTTTGGTGATGACGGACACGTGGCCTTTGGCACCGAGTCAGGGTTTCCTAAATTCCACAAAATAAAATATTTAGGTGGCAACTCTGTATCTGGCAAAGCAGTCTATGTTTGGCACTTCTTTTTCTAAAAATCTGTTTTCTCAAAACGATTTGCCAGATTTGGACTCTTTGGTTCAGATTAAGAACCGTGACAATTTGAGTCCGAACTCTAGTAGACCCGCAAAACGAACGGAACGGGACCTCACCCTCCCAGGGCGTTCGGGGACGTCAACAGACGAGTGACGAGTGATGACCAATGAGGAACGATGACCGACGAGAAGCGAAGACGAACGACGAACGACGAATCGACCTGGTCCTCTCTTTCCCACGCTTTCTCTTCTGTTTCTGTTCTAATCGAAGTAGATTAGGGTAGATATTGATCTATTTTTACTTATTTACAAATCGACCCCAAATTTTTTTTTGTAATTTCTGAAATTACCCCCGAACGTGTCCCGAAAGTATCTATAACGTGTCCTTGATGTGTCCGGATGTAAAAAAAAATAAGAATAGAAATGGGACACTCTCTGGTGCATGTTGGACACGTGCTCTCCGCGTGCCTGACGCGTGTCCGTGTCCGACACGTGTCCAACACTGGTACGGAGCCAACGGAGAGATGGTCGTGCTTCAAAGTGTGCAATGCAACCTCTGTATAGGATAGTATTGAACGACGAATAGAGCGAATGAATGGGAGATACTCAGCTGGAATGAAGGTTGGTTTAGGAATGCTTGCCGCTTTGGCTTGTTGTAATGTTGCTTGGGGGGTGGAGTATCAAAGGCTAAAAGCTTTGAAAGAACACGACTTGTTAGGTAATCCCGATGCCATTGCACCAATATCTGTATTTTGGCTTTCTCCACAGTTTGTACTGATGGGAATCATGGACGGATTAGCTCTTTATGGTATTGAGGATTTTTTTACGTATCAGGTTCCAGAGTCAATAAGGAAGAGGTATGCACTCGTACTCACTGAAGCTGTGATTGAATGGGGAAAAATAGTGAACATAGGGTTTATTATGATATTAGACGTGGTGGTCATGAAGTTGAGAGCTGAAGATGGAAGTTGGATTGTAGACACTGTGAATGAGAGCCGTTTAGATCTTTTTTATGCTGCATTAGTGGTCGTGAGCATAGCCAATCTGTTAATCTTTGCATATGTTGTTAGGTTCTACAGTTACCGTGATTTTCCAGAAGAGGAAGATGACGACGAAGAAGAAGATCCACATAAAGAAATTAAAATTGGAAAGAAGCAAGACAAGATGGAACCCACACCTGATGAAGAAACTGAAAGAACAATAAGAACTAGGGCTTTGCAAAATGTCACTCAATTCAGTGAAATCGAATGGATCCGTAGCAATTCACACCGTTCTAACCACTATCTGCGTAAACTTTAAAATTTATAATCCGCCAACTGAACCGCTCCATTCCGCTGTAGTTAATACATATATATTTTTTAACCTCTAATGAAATATCAATGTAAAAATAAGTGACGACGAGACAAGAAGAAGAATGAAGATCGAAGAAGAGCAGCGTGTACCTTAATGAGGGACGACGAGACACGAGTGACGAGTGACGATCGATGAGGAACGGTGACCAACGAGAAGCGAAGACGAACGACGATCGACGAATCTGTAAGGCCCCTAAAATATGTATTTACTTTTAAGACTCTAATGATGAATTATTTTCTTAAAGCCCTCGTTACTTGAATTAATTCGAATCTTGTTGATTAGCGAATTTCTATTTCTTTTATTTTTATTTTATCAAAACAGAAATTCCCTAACCTAAATTTAATTTTACCTAGGTCACATGTAGTTAACTTCAAGCCCTTATATATATATACATATTTCTTTTTATTATTTTTTCTAAACTTGCCCAAATAGTACTTATATTTTGTACCTTGGTATGCCATCAATCTTGTTATATATATATATATATATATGTGTGTGTGTGTGTATACACCTTGAGGGATGTGCCTAGGACCAAAATTTATCAAAAAAAAATTGCCCCATCACACTTCCCCAAGGCTAGCCCTCCTAGGGAAGGGAGAGAGAAGCCAATTTTCAAGAATCTTGATTATGAAATTCTAGAGAAGCACAACCTAGTGACCTACCTAGGATACAAAATCCAAGATATAGTTTTATTACAACTAGAGATGGCCTAAACCAATGGAACACACCTCCTAGGTCCCTTCCATTTCTTTAGAATTCAAGCAAAATCTTAACTTTCCATCCAATTCCAACTAAAGGGCTTTTATGTCCTTTTACACCAAAATTTGCCTATATATATCACACCCTCCCTAGCTTGCAAACATACACACAACACACTCACTCACACACACATTTTGGTTAGAGAGAGGGAGGAGAGCAAGGAAGAGGAGTCTAGAGGAGGAGAGGGAAGAAGAAAAGAGTTTCTTGTGCAAAGCTAGAAGGTAAGCCACCAACACAACCTTCTCTTCATTTTCTTTTCTAATGCATATTCCTTTTTAAAGATTTTAAGTGATGTTTCAGATCTGTTATTATCATGTTCTCATGTTAAAAATACCAAGATTTGAGTATTGTTTCCATCTCTCTTGTGTTTTCCTCATTTTGGTACAAACCATCTTCTTTTTGTACAAATCTCTCAACCCTTCGAGGGTACTCTTTCAAACAAATTTTCTGAGTTAAACATGGGATAGTTAGCATGTTTTCCTCACAAAAGAAATGAAACTCTTCCATGGTGGAGCCCCTTTTTTATAAATTTTCTTGTTTTGGCATTCCACCTTAAAACCTGTTTTTTTTCAGTCAACTTTCAAAAATTCCAGAAAAATGTACAAAAATATTCTGAACCTCTATTTTATGTCAAAACCTTCCTTAAGGAGTTAGCTTTCAACTAAAATTGGTTTAATCAAAAAACATTGAGTGGTTTGCGAGAAAATCAAATTTTCGTAACAGTCGACAGATCTGGGCAGATTCTGGGCAGATTCGGGAACAGTGCTGGACTTTTTTGCAAATAACTTAAAATCGGGAAAAGCAATCCCATTTCTGAAAAATGTTCTAGGAACTAGATCAAATTCTCTACGAACCATAGGAAAACCGAGTCCGGCGGATGAACCTAAGTAGTCCTTCCATATTAACCTTCATGTGATGTTAAATCTGGAAATTGTTATGCATGGATGTTTTGTGCCCTTGTATTCATAAAAATGTTTATTAGCTCATGATCATATCTTGGCATGATATTGTATGTGTTATGTTATGTTCTCTATCTTTTTTTATCTTATGGATGTATGCTTGTGTGGACATTTTTATCTGGTTAAGTTGTCTAACCTTGATGTAAAATATCTAACTCAACGGGTAACCAAATTGGGAGGGTATTGGGTTTTCGAGCATTTGAGTAATGAAAAGATGAGAATATGTGGTATATGGTATGTTGGGATGCGTTCCCTATTTAAAGGTAAAAGTCTTGCGCAAGTGGTTTTCGGAACCCTTGAACGGAGCGGTTGTATTCGGACCCTAGGTGGTTTGGTGTAAGGAGGGATTCGGGCAAGGCCCTATTTTACCGTCTCTTTTGAGGCCCTGCGGTTGGCGCTACACGGTATATAACCGTTGGTAGGCATCCGAGGTTAGGTCTGCAACAAAGCAGCAAAAGAGGGGGCATACCGAATAATCCGCGTCCGATTCTTGTGGTTGGGAGGACGAAATCTCTTTGGGGGATTTCTAGTTTACTGACATCTAACTTAACTATCTGTTTATTTATTGATTTATTTACTGGAATATCATGCTTTACTACTTGATGTTATATTTTGTGATTATGTATTGGACTGGGAAAAAGGGGTAGGGTGTGTGTGTGAGTTTACTGGGCATTCAAAGCTCACGGCGTATCATGCCAGGTGACGAAGCGAAACTCATAGCGGAAGACGACGAGCCGGAAACCTTTGAAGACTTTTGGCTATCTTAGGAATACTAGAAATTTCCTTTTTGTTATTTTGTAAGACTCATATGAAGTTTAAAACTTTCTTTTTGTGATGTAATGTAATGGAACAATCTTTTGAACCAAGTATAATTGTGGTTATTATGTATGTATATCCTACGTATGAACCTTATCGTTGCTTATGAGACCTTGTGTCAATGCCTTGTAAGATCTGTCAAAAAGGTAGTGCGCTGCCTAAGAAAGCTGGACTTAGAAGGGAGGCTATTTTGACTCCTCCGGCGATCTGGGATCTTACTTGGTTAGTGGCCATAGGACTCACTAGTGACTCTCCCTTGACTGCAACCTATAGTGTAGAATCGGGGCGTCACAGAATCGACCCGGTCCTCTCTTTCTCACCCTTTCTCTTCTGTTTCTGTTCTAATCGAAGTAGATTATGGTAGATATTGATCTATTTTTACTTATTTACAAATCGACCCCAAAATTTTTTTGTAATTTCTGAAATTACCCACGAACGTGTCCCGAAAGTTTCTATAACGTGTCCTGAACGTGTACGGATGTAAAAAAAATAAGAATAAAAACGGGACACTCTCTGGTGCGTGTCGGACACGTGCCCTCCGCGTGCCTGACGCGTATCCGTGTCCGACACGTGTCTAACACTGGAACGGAGCCCTCGGAGAGGTGGTCGTGCTTCAAAGTGTGCAGTGCAACCTCTGTATAGGATAGTATTTGAACGACGAATAGAGCGAATGAATGGGAGATACTCAGCTGGAATGATGGTTGGTTTAGGAATGCTTGCTGCTTTGGCTTGTTGTAATGTTGCTTGATGGGTGGAGTATAAAAGGCTAAAAGCTTTGAAAGAACACGACTTGTTAGGTAATCCCGATGCCATTGCACCAATATCTGTATTTTGGCTCTCTCCACAGCTTGTACTGATGAGAATCATGGACGGATTAGCTCTTTATGGTATTGAGGATGTTTTTAAGTATCAGGTTCCAGAGTCAATAAGGAAGAGGTTTGCACTCGAACTTACTGAAGCTGTGATTGAATGGGGAAAAATAGTGAACATAGGGTTTATTATGATATTAGACGTGGTGGTCATGAAGTTGAGAGCTGAAGATGGAAGTTGGATTACAGACACTGTGAATCAGAGCCGTTTGGATCTTTTTTATACTGCATTAGTGGTCGTGAGCATAGGCAATCTGTTAATCTTTGCATATGTTGCTAGGTTCTACAGTTACCATGATTTTCCCGAAGGGAAAGATGACGACGAAGAAGAAGATCCACATAAAGAAATTAAAACTCGAAAGAAGCAAGACAAGATGGAACCCACACCTGATGAAGAAACTGAAAGAACAATAAGCACTAGGGCTGTGCAAAATGTCACTCAATTCAGTGAAATCGAATGGATCCGTAGCAATTCACACCGTTCTAACCACTATCTGCGTAAACATTAAAATTTATAATCCGCCAACTGAACCGCTGCATTCCGCTATAGTTAATACATATATATTTTTTAACCTCTAATGAAATATCAATGTAAAAATAAGTGACGACGAGACAAGAAGAAGAATGAAGATCGAAGAAGAGCAGCATGTACCTTAATGAGGGACGACGAGACACGAGTGACGAGTGACGATCGACGAGGAACAGCGACCAACGAGAAGCGAAGACGAACGACGATCGACAAATCGACCCGGTCCTCTCTTTCTCACCCTTTCTCTTCTATTTCTGTTCTAATCGAAGTAGATTAGGGCAGATATTGATCTATTTTTACTTATTTACAGATCGACCCCAATTTTTTTTTGTAATTTCTGAAGTTACCCCCGAACGTGTCCCGAAAGTTTCTATAACGTGTCCTGAACATGTACGGATGTGAAAAAAATGAGAATAAAAATGGGACACTCTCTGGTGCGTGTCGGACACGTGCTCTCCGCGTGCCTGACGCGTGTCCGTGTCCGACACGTGTCTAACACTGGAACGGAGCCCTCGGAGAGGTGGTCGTGCTTCAAAGTGTGCAGTGCAACCTCTGTATAGGATAGTATTTGAACAACGAATAGAGCGAATGAATGGGAGATACTCAGCTCGAATGAAGGTTGGTTTAGGAATGCTTGCCGCTTTGGCTTGTTGTAATGTTGCTTGGTGGGTGGAGTATAAATGGCTAAAAGCTTTGAAAGAACACGACTTGTTAGGTAATCCCGATGCCATTGCACCAATATCTGTATTTTGGCTCTCTCCACAGTTTGTACTGATGGGAATCGTGGACGGATTAGCCCTTTATGGTATTGAGGATTTTTTTAAGTATCAGGTCCCAGAGTCAATAAGGAAGAGGTATGCACTCGTACTCACTGAAGCTGTGATTGAATGGGGAAAAATAGCGAACGTTGGGTTTATTATGATATTAGACGTGGTGGTCATGAAGTTGAGAGTTGAAGATGGAAGTTGGATTGCAGACACTGTGAATCAGAGCCGTTTGGATCTTTTTTATGCTGCATTAGTGGTCGTGAGCATAGCCAATCTGTTAATCTTTGCATATGTTGCATGGTTCTACAGTTACCGTGATTTTCCAGAAGAGGAAGATGACGACGAAGAAGAAGATCCACATAAAGAAATTAAAACTGGAAAGAAGCAAGACAAGATGGAACCCACACCTGATGAAGAAACTGAAAGAACAATAAGAACTAGGGCTGTGCAAAATGTCACTCAATTCAGTGAAATCGAATGGATCCGTAGCAATTCACACCGTTCTAACCACTATCTGCGTAAACTTTAAAATTTATAATCCGCCAACTAAACCGCTCCATTCCGCTATTGTTAATACATATATATTTTTTAACCTCTAATGAAATATCAATGTAAAAATAAGTGACGACGAGACAAGAAGAAGAATGAAGATCGAAGAAGAGCAGCGTGTACCTTAATGAGGGACGACGAGACACGGGTGACGAGTGACGATCGACGAAGAACGGCGACCGACGAGAAGCGAAGACGAACGACGAACGACGAAGCGACCCGGTCCTCTCTTTTTCACCCTTTCTCTTCCATTTCTGTAATAATTGAAGTAGATTAGATCAGATATTGATCTATTTTTACTCATTTACAAATCGACCCCAAATTTTTTTTGTAATTTTTGAAATTACCCCCGAACGAGTCCCGAAAGTTTCTATAACGTGTCCTGAACGTGTCCGGATGTAAAAAAAATAAGAACAAAAATGGGACACTCTCTGGTGCATGTCGGACACGTGCTCTCCCCGTGCCTGTAACGTGTCCGTGTCCGACACGTGTCCAACACTGGTACGTAGCCCTCGGAGAGGTGGTCATGCTTCATAGTGTGCAGTGCAACCTCTGTATAGGATTGTATTTGACCGACGAATTGAGCGAATGAATGGGAGATACTCAGCTGGAATGAAGGTTGGTTTAGGAATCCTTGCCGCTTTGGCTTGTTGTAATGTTGCTTGGTGGGTGGAGTATAAAAGGCTAAAAGCTTTGAAAGAACACGACTTGTTAGGTAATCTCGATGCCATTGCACCAATATCGGTATTTTGGCTCGCTCTACAGTTTGTACTGATGGGAATCATGGACGGATTAGCCCTTTGTGGTATTGAGGATTTTTTGAAGTATCAGGTTCCAGAGTCAATAAGGAAGAGGTATGCATTCGTACTCACTGAAGCTGTGATTGAATGGGGAAAAATAGCAAACGTAGGGTTTATTATGATATTAGACGTGGTGGTCATGAAGTTGAGAGCTGAAGATGGAAGTTGGATTGCAGACACTGTGAATCAGAGCCGTTTGGATCTTTTTTATGCTGCATTAGTGGTCGTGAGCATAGCCAATATGTTAATCTTTGCATATGTTGCTAGGTTCTACGGTTACCGTGATTTTCCAGAAGAGGAAGATGACGACGAAGAAGAAGATCCACATAAAGGAATTAAAACTGGAAAGAAGCAAGACAAGATGGAACCCACACCTGATGAAGAAACTGAAAGAACAATAAGAACTAGGGCTGTGCAAAATGTCACTCAATTCAGTGAAATCGAATGGATCCGTAGCAAATCACACCGTTCTAACCACTATCTGCGTAACCTTTAAAATTTATAATCCGCCAACTGAACCGCTCCATTCCGCTATAGTTAATACATATATATTTTTTAACCTCTAATGAAATATCAATGTAAAAATAAATGACGACGAGACAACAAGAAGAATGAAGATCGAAGAAGAGCAGCGTGTACCTGAATGAGGGACAACGAGACACGAGTGACGATCGACGAGGAACGACGACCGACGAGAAGCGAAGACGAACGACGAACGACGAATCGACCAGGTCCTCTCATTCTCACCCTTTCTTTTCTGTTTCTGTTCTTATCGAAGTAGATTATGGCAGATATTAATCAATTTTTACTTATTTACAAATCGACCCCAAAATTTTTTGGTAATTTCTGAAAATTACCCCCGAACGTGTCCCGAAAGTTTCTATAACGTGTCCTGAACGTGTCCAGATTTAAAAAAAATAAGAATAAAAATGGGACACTCTCTGGTGCGTGTCGGACACGTGCTCTCCGCGTGCCTGACGCGTGTCCGTGTCCGACACGTGTCTAACACTGGAACGGAGCCCTCGGAGAGGTGGTCGTGCTTCATAGTGTGCAATGCAACCTCTGTATAGGATAGTATTTGAACGACGAATAGAGCGAATGAATGAGAGATACTCAGCTGGAATGAAGGTTGGTTTAGGAATGCTTGCCGCATTGGCTTGTTGTAATGTTGCTTGGTGGGTGGAGTATAAAAGGCTAAAAGCTTTGGAAGTACCCGACTTGTTAGGTAATCCCGATGCCATTGCACCAATATCTGTATTTTGGCTCTCTCCACAGCTTATACTGATGGGAATCATGGACGGATTAGCACTTTATGGTATTGAGGAGTTTTTTAAGTATCAGGTTCTAGAGTCAATAAGGAAGAGGTATGCACTCGTACTCACTGAAGCTGTGATTGAATGGGGAAAAATAGGGAACATAGGGTTTATTATGATATTAGACATGGTGGTCATTAAGTTGAGAGCTGAAGATGGAAGTTGGATTGCAGACACTGTGAATCAGAGCCGTTTGGATCTTTTTTCTGCTGCATTAGTGGTCGTGAGCATAGCCAATCTGTTAATCTTTGCATATGTTGCTAGGTTCTACGGTTACCGTGATTTTCCAGATGAAGAAGATAACGACGAAGAAGAAGATCCACATAAAGAAATTAAAACTGGAAAGAAGCAAGACAAAATGGAACCCACACCTGATGAAGAAACTGAAAGAACAATAAGAACTAGGGCTGCGCAAAATGTCACTCAATTCGGTGAAATCGAATTTATCCGTAGCAATTCACACCGTTCTAACCACTATCTGCGTAAACTTTAAAATTTATAATCCGCCAACTGAACCGCTCCATTCCGCTATAGTTAATACATATATATTTTTTAACCTCTAATGAAATATCAATGTAAAAATAAGTGACGACGGGACAAGAAGATGAATGAAGATCGAAGAAGGGCAGCGTGTACCTTAATGAGGGACGACGAGACACGAGTGACGAGTGACGATCGACGAGGAACGGCGACCGACGAGAAGCGAAGCCGAACGACGAACGACGATTCGACCAGGTCCTCTCTTTTTCACCCTTTCTCTTCTGTTTCTGTTATAATCGAAGTATATTAGGGCATATATTGATCTATTTTTACTCATTTACAAATCGACCCAAATTTTTTTTTGTAACTTTTGAAATTACCCCCGAACGAATCCCGAAAGTTTCTATAACGTGTCCTGAAAGTGTCCGGATGTAAAAAAAATAAGAATAAAAATGGGACACTCTCTGGTGCGTGTCGGACACGTGCTCTCCGCGTGCCTGACGCTTGTCCGTGTCCGACACGTGTCTAACACTGGTACGGCTCCCTCGGAGACGTGGTCGTGCTTCATAGTGTGCAGTGCAACCTCTGTATAGGATAGTATTTGACCGACGAATAGAGCGAATGAATGGGAGATACTCAGTTGGAATGAACGTTAGTTTAGGAATGCTTGCCGCTTTGGCTTATTGTAATGTTGCTTGGTGGGTGGAGTATAAAAGGCTAAAAGCTTTGAAAGAACACGCCTTGTTAGGTAATCCCGATGCCATTGCAGCAATATCTGTATTTTGGCTATATCTACAGTTTGTACTGATGGCAATCATGGACGGATTAGCCCTTTATGGTATTGAGGATTTTTTTAAGTATCAGGTTCCAGAGTCAATAAGGAAGAGGTATGCACTCATACTCACTGAAGCTGTGATTGAATGGGGAAAAATAGGGAACGTAGGGTTTATTATGATATTAGACGCGGTGGTCATGAAGTTGAGAGCTGAAGATGGAAGTTGGATTTCAGACACTGTGAATCAGAGCTATTTGGATCTTTTTTATGCTGCATTAGTGGTCGTGAGCATAGCCAATCTGTTAATCTTTGCATATGTTGCTAGGTTCGACAGTTATCGTGATTTTCCAGAAGAGGAAGATGATGACGAAGAAGAAGATCCACATAAAGAAATTAAAACTGGAAAGAAGCAAGACAAGATGGAACCCACACCTGATGAAGAAACTGAAAGAACAATAAGAACTATGGCTGTGCAAAATGTCACTCAATTCAGTGAAATCGAATGGATCCGTAGCAATTTACACCGTTCTAACCACTATCTGCGTAAACTTTAAAATTTATAATCCGCCAACTGAACCGCTCCATTCCGCTATATTTAATACATATATATTTTTTAAACTCTAATGAAATATCAATGTAAAAATAACTGACGACGAGAAAAGAAGAAGAATGAAGATCGAAGAAGAGCAGCGTGTACCTCAATGAGGGACGAGGAGACACGAGTGACGAGTGACGATCGACGAGGAACGGCGACCGACGAGAAGTGATGGCGAACGACGAACGACGAATCGACTCGGTCTTCCCTTTCTCACCATTTCTCTTCTGTTTCTGTTCTAATCGAAGTAGATTAGGGCAGATATTGATCTATTTTTACTTACTTACAAATCGTCCCCAAAACTTTTTTGTAATTTCTGAAATTACCCCCGAACGTGTCCCGAAAGTTTCTATAACGTGTCCTGAACGTGTCCGGATGTAAAAAAAATAAGAATAAAAATGGGACACTGTCTGGTGCATGTCCGTGTCCGACACGTGTCTAACACTGGTACGGAGCCCTCGGAGAGGTGGTCCTACTTCATAGTGTGCAGTGCAACCTCTATATAGGATAGTATTTGAACGACAAATAGAGCGGATGAATGGGGGATACTCAGATGGAATGAAGGTTGGTTTAGGAATGCTTGCCGCATTGGCTTGTTGTAATGTTGCTTGGTGTGTGGAGTATAAAAGGCAAAAAGCTTTGAAACAACACGGCTTGTTAGGTAATCCTGATGCCATTGCCCCAATATCTGTATTTTGCCTCTCACCACAGTTTGTACTGATAGGAATCATGGACGGATTAGCTCTTTATGGTATTGAGGATTTTTTTATGTATCAGGTTCCAGAGTCAATAAGGAAGAGGTATGCACTCGTACTCACTGAAGCTGTGATTGAATGGGGAAAAATAGTGAACATAGGGTTTATTATAATATTACACGTGGTGGTCATGAAGTTGAGAGCTGAAGATGGAAGTTGGATTGCAGACACTGTGAATCAGATCCGTTTGGATCTTTTTTATGCTGCATTAGTGGTCGTGAGCATAGCCAATCTGTTCATCTTTGCATATGTTGCTAGGTTCTACGGTTACCGTGATTTTCCAGAAGAAGAAGATGATGACGAAAAAGAAGATCCACATAAAGAAATTAAAACTGGAAAGAAGCAAGACAAGATGGAACCCACACCTGATGAAGAAACTGAAAGAACAATAAGAACTAGGGCTGTGCAAAATGTCACTCAATTCAGTGAAATCAAATTGATCCGTAGTAATTCACACCATTCTAACCACTATCTACGTAAACTTTAAAATTTATAATCCGCCAACTGAACCGCTTCATTCCGCTATAGTTAATACATATATATTTTTGAACCTCTAATGAAATATCAATGTAAAAATAAGTGACGACGAGACAAGAAGAAGAATGAAGATCGAAGAAGAGCAGCGTGTACCTTAATGAGGGACGACGAGACACGAGTGACGAATGACGATCGACGAGGAACGGCGACCGATGAGAATCGAAGACGAACGACGAAAGACGAATCGACCCGGTCCTCTCTTTCTCACCCTTTCTCTTCTGTTTCTGATCTAATCCAAGTAGATTAGGGCAGATATTGATCTATTTTTACTTATTTACAAATCGACCCCAAAATTGTTTTTTCTAATTTCTGAAATTACCCCCGAACGAGTCCCGAAAGTTTCTATAACGTGTCCTGAATGTGTCCAGATGTCAAAAAAATAAGAATAAAAATGGGACACTCTCTGGTGCATGTCGGACACGTGCTCTCCACGTGCCTGACGTGTGTCCCTGTCCGACACGTGTCTAACACTAGTACGGCGCCCTCGAAGAGGTGGTCGTGCTTCATATTGTGCAGTGCAACCTCTGTATAGGATAGTATTTGAACGACGAATAGAGCGAATGAATGGGAGATACTGAGGTGGAATGAAGGTTGGTTTAGGAATGCTTGCCGCTTTGGCTTGTTGTAATGTTGCTTGGTGGGTGGAGTATAAAAGGCTAAAAGCTTTGAAAGAACACGACTTGTTTGGTAATCTCGATGCCATTGCACCAATATCTGTATTTTGGGTCTCTCCACAGTTTGTACGGATCGGAATCCTGGACGGATTAGCCCCTTTTGGTATTGAGGATTTTTTTAAGTATCAGGTTCCTGAGTCAATAAGGAAGAGGTATGCACTCGTACTCACTGAAGCTGTGATTGAATGGGGAAAAATAGCGAATGTAGGGTTTATTATGATATTAGACGTGGTGGTCATGAAGTTGAGAGCTGAAGATGGAAGTTGGATTGCAGACACTGTGAATCAGTGCCATTTAGATCTTTTTTATGCTGCATTTGTGGTCGTGAGCATAGCCAATCTTTTAATCTTTGCATATGTTGCTAGGTTCTACAGTTACCGTGATTTTCCAGAAGAGGAAGACGACGACGAAGAAGAAGATCCACATAAAGAAATTAAAACTGGAAAGAAGCAAGACGAGATGGAACCCACACCTGATGAAGAAACTTAAAGAACAATAAGAACTAGGGCTGTGCAAAATGTCACTCAATTCAGTGAAATCGAATGAATCCGTAGCAATTCACACCGTTGTAACCACTATCTGCATAAAATTTAAAATTTATAATCCGCCAACTGAACCGCTCCATTCCGCTGTAGTTAATACATATATATTTTTTAACCTCTAATGAAATATCAATGTAAAAATAAGTGACGACGAGACAAGAAGAAGAATGAAGATCGAAGAAGAGCAGCGTGTACCTTAATGAGGGACGACGAGACACGAGTGACGAGTGACGATCGACGAGGAACGACGAACGACGAATCGACCCGGTCCTCTCTTTCTCACCCTTTCTCTTCTGTTTCTGTTCTAATCGAAGTAGATTAGGGCAGATATTGATCTATTTTTACTTATTTACAAATCGACCCCAATTTTTTTTGTAATTTCTGAAATTACCCACGAACGAGTCCCGAAAGTTTCTATAACGTGTCCTGAACGTGTCCGGATGTAAAAAAAATAAGAATAAAAATGGGACACTCTCTGGTGCGTGTCGGACACGTGCTCTCCGCGTGCCTGACGCGTGTCCGTGTCCGACACGTTTCTAACACTGGTACGGAGCCCTCGGAGAGGTGGTCGTGCTTCATAGTGTGCAATGCAACGTCTGTATAGGATAGTATTTGAACGACGAATAGAGCGAATGAATGTGTCATGACCCGAAGCCGCCCCTATGGGTTAAGGACATAACCGGCCAGTAATCCTGAGATTACCTACGGCCTCAGACCAAAACAGACATAAGTTGTCATAGTAAAGGGGCCAAACGGAAGCAATCAATAAAAACTTTGTCCATAGAGCCGTGCTTATATGCACATCAACAGACCATATTCAGTTACGTTAATAACCCACCGTTCAAAAGTACAGTTTCACAAAAATTCATTACAAACAGGATCATCCAAAACAAGTCAACCTATGACAGACTATTACATATTTACATAAAGTCCCTGCCGGCAAGACAAGATATAATTACATAGCAAAAGGCAAGGGTAGGTCTCAAGAGTGAGACGCAAGGCTGACTTTCCCAAAACTCGGATTTTTCCTAGCAGACTTCACTGGGGCTGGGTTTGGACTTCCCTTGGCTCACCTACAAACACATGAATGAGCGTGAGCGATAGCCCAGTGAATAATGTCAAACGTGACAGTTATATAACAATACGTAGAACAACATGCACCAAACGGCCTTGGGCCCAATTCATAATTCTATTTAGCGAATATATATGTATAAATCTATATAACATTCAAATCAAGTAACTGTAGTCCTAACATTCTGGCCTTTGGCCCATTCGGATTTCCATTCATGGCGAAACGGCCTTCGGCCCATTCACTTATGTCGAAACGGCCTTTGGCCCACTCTTTCATGTCAAAACGGCCTTTGGCCCACTCTTTCATATCAAAGCGGCCTTTGGCCCACTCTTTCATATCAAAACGGCCTTTGGCCCACTCATTCATGTCAAAACGACCTTTGGTCCATTCATTTACATCAAAACAACCTTCGGTCCATTCGTTCTTATCAAAACGACCTTCGGTCCATTTATACCAAAACGACCTTCGGTCTATTCCTATCAAAACGACCTTCGGTCCATTCATTTACTCCTGTCAGACTTTTGTCCACAATCCCAATTAACAATTTATAGAGTTTATAGGGGAATAACAATTGGACATTTGACAAGCTTTCAAATATTGATATTACTCACAGTGATCGGCTTGTGGATGCGCCCTGGAGCTTGACCCTACATATTTCATGAGTACAAAAGGGTCACTAACAGTTCAATCCGTTCTTTAATTCACATATTCCTCTTTAGGCTTTATTTTTATCTCAATAACTCGTTTACAAGGTTTAACATATGCCTAAGAGTGCTTACAAGTGAAAGGGAACGGAAAACGAAACACAGAACGCATAAACAAAATTCCAGGAAACAGGGTCCCCGCTCGAGCGTCAACTTATACGCTCGAGCGGACCCTTAAGGCCTGCAAAAGTACTGGTTGCATGAAAATTACGCTCGAGCGTTAAATAGGGCGCTCGAGCGGAAGGCCTGTCTACAAAATTCCACGCTCGAGCGTGATATGTCCCGCTCGAGCGGACATCCAACTCTGCAAAAATGCTGGGAGCACGATTTTCCCGCTCGAGCGGCCATTACCCCGCTCGAGCGGACATCAAAATTCTGGAAAACCCAGAACTGTGTTCTTGAGTTCCAACATCGAATTCAAGGGCCCCAAATGCATGATTTCGGCTCAAACGTCATATATATGTGTACTAACATGATATAGACACCAAATTACCACATATTGAAACTCAATTCCCATGAATCAATCACATGCAAACCCAAACTATACCAAACTTATTTCCAATACATTAAATTCATGCATTTAAGTTTCATATCTTCATCAATCCTGCATGCATGTCAATTCTTGACCCCATTTCTATTCCAATCAATGCAAATGGTGTTCATTCTCATGGAACACAACAAAAACATGCTTGCATGTAGGATTTAACACTCATATTTCTATATTCATCCCAATACATGCTTGATTATGCAAAACCATGGTGATTCTATACATGCATGTGCATTTTAACTTCAATTCCGTCAACTAGAGCACAACTCTTGTTCTTGATCACCAATTAACCTTTAATTCACAAAATCACAAGTTCAAACTCATGAATTCATAAACAATCACTTACCTAGAAGCTCAATCTATGGTCAGTTCTTGAGTTGGACTTCAAATTCGTAACCTTGGGCCAAAAATTACACAACTTTCTCCCTCACTCTCTCTAGCAGCCGACCTCCCCCCTTTCTTAGAGTTTGATCAGCCCAAAATGAAGGTATATGAGAGAATGAGAAGTGTAGTGCTCAAACACAAGAAGTCCCACTAGCCACAATTAAGATATTAAACAATTTGAGCACAATGCCAATAAATAATTCAATTTAATCTGGCCCGAATCAATTTTTCAATTAAATTTCACCGTAGGCTCTAAAAATTATGCCAATCACAATGGCGTAATCAATTCCGGGTTCTGTGGCCGATAAGGCCCTCAATTAAATTCCCAAAGCTGAATATTCAAACAGATATTCCTACGGTGAACAGATAAAACTTCAAAATCACATATATTCACATAATGGCACATAAAATCATGGTAAACACGTAATCGTACTCAATTTAAGGACCAATTGGCATACTACGGAACAGGGGTATTACAGAATGGGAGATAGTCAGCTGGAATGAAGGTTGGTTTAGGAAAGCTTGCCGCTTTGGCTTGTTGTAATGTTGCTTGGGGGGTGGAGTATAAAAGGCTAAAAGCTTTGAAAGAATACGACTTGTTAGGTATTCCCGATGCCATTGCACCAATATCTGTATTTTGGGTCTCTCCACAGTTTGTACTGATGGGAATCTTGGACGGATTAGCCCCGTTTGGTATTGAGGATTTTTTTAAGTATCAGGTTCCAGAGTCAATAAGGAAGAGGTATGCACTCGTACTCACTGAAGCTGTGATTGAATGGGGAAAAATAGCGAACGTAGGGTTTATTATGATATTAGACGTGGTGGTCATGAAGTTGAGAGCTGAAGATGGAAGTTGGATTGCAGACACTGTGAATCAGTGCCATTTAGATCTTTTTTATGCTGCATTTGTGGTCGTGAGCATAGCCAACCTTTTAATCTTTGCATATGTTGCTAGGTTCTACAGTTACCGTGATTTTCCAGAAGAGGAAGACGACGACGAAGAAGAAGATCCACATAAAGAAATTAAAACTGGAAAGAAGCAAGACAAGATGGAACCCACACCTGATGAAGAAACTGAAAGAACAATAAGAACTAGGGCTGTGCAAAATGTCACTCAATTCAGTGAAATCGAATGGATCCGTAGCAATTCACACCGTTCTAACCACTATCTGCGTAAACTTTAAAATTTATAATCCGCCAACTGAACCGCTCCATTCCGCTATAGTCAATACATATATATTTTTTAACCTCTAATGAAATATCAATGTAAAAATAAGTGACGACGAGACAAGAAGAAGAATGAAAATCGAAGAAGAGCAGCGTGTACCTTAATGAGGGACAACGAGACACGAGGGACAACGAGACACGAGTGACGAGTGAAGATCGACGAGGAACGGCGACCGACGAGAAGCGAAGACGAACGACGAACGACGAATCGACCCGGTCCTCTCTTTCTCACCCTTTCTCCTCTGTTTCTGTTCTAATCAAAGTAGATTAGGGCAGATATTTTTCTATTTTTACTTATTTACAAATCGACCCCAATTTTTTTTTGTAATTTCTGAAATTACCCCCGAACGAGTCCCGAAAGTTTCTATAACGTGTCCTGAACATGTCCGGATGTAAAAAAAATAAGAATAAAAATGGGACACTCTCTGGTGCGTGTCGGACACGTGCTCTCCGCGTGCCTGACGCGTGTCCATGTCCGACACGTTTCTAACACTGGTACGGCGCCGTCGGATAGGTGGCCGTGCTTCTTAGTGTGCAGTGCAACCTCTGTATAGGATAGTATTTGAATGACGAATAGGGTGATTGAATGGGAGATACTCAGCTGGAATGAAGGTTGGTTTAGGAATGCTTGCCGCTTTGGCTTGTTGTATTGTTACTTGGTGGGTGGAGTATAAAAGGCTAAAAGCTTTGAAAGAACACGACTTGTTCGGTAATCTCGATGCCATTGCACCAATATCTGTATTTTTGGCTCTCTCCACATTTTGTACTGATGGGAATCATGGACGGATTAGCCCTTTATGGTATTGAGGATTTTTTTAAGTTTTAGGTTCCAGAGTCAATAAGGAAGAGGTATGCACTCGTACTCACTGAAGCTTAGATTGAACGGGGAAAAATTGTGAACATAGGGTTTATTATGATATTAGACGTGGTGGTCATGAAGTAGAGAGCTGAAGATGGAAGTTGGATTGCAGACACTGTGAATCAGACCCGTTTGGATCTTTTTTATGCTGCATTAGTGGTCGAGAGCATAGCCAATCTGTTAATCTTTGCATATGTTGCTAGGTTCTACTGTTACCATGATTTTCCAGAAGAGGAAGATGACGACGAAGAAGAAGATCCACAAAAGAAATTAAAACTGGAAAGAAGCAAGACAAGATGGAACCCACACCTGATGAAGAAACTGAAAGAACAATAAGAACTAGGGCTGTGCAAAATGTCACTCAATTCAGTGAAATCGAATGGATCCGTAGCAATTCACACCGTTCTAACCACTATCTGCGTAAACTTTAAAATTTATAATCCGCCAACTGAACTGCTCCATTCCGCAATAGTTAATACATATATATTTTTTAACCTCTAATGAAATATCAACGTAAAAATAAGTGACAACGAGACAAGAAGAAGAATGAAGATCGAAGAAGAGCAGCGTGTACCTTAATGAGGGACGACGAGACACGAGTGACGAGTGACGATCGACGAGGAACGACGACCGACGAGAAGCGAAGACGAACGACGAACGACGAATCGACCCGGTCCTCTCTTTTTCACCCTTTCTCTTCTGTTTCTCTTATAATAGAAGTAGATTAGGGCAGATATTGATGTATTTTTATTTACTTACAAATCGACCCCAAATTTTTTTTGTAATTTCTGAAATTACCCCCAAACGAATCCCGAAAGTTTCTATAACGTGTCCTGAACTTGTTCGGATGTAAAAAGAATAAGAATAATAATGGGACACTCTCTGGTGCGTGTTGGACACGTGCTCTCCGCGTGCCTGACGCGTGTCCATGTCCGACACGTGTCTAACACTGGTACGGCGCCCTCGGAGAGGCGGTCGTGCTTCATAGTGTGCAGTGCAACCTCCGTATAGGATAGTATTTGACCGACGAATAGAGCGAATGAATGGGAGATACTCAGCTGGAATGAAGGTTGGTTTAGGAATGCTTGCCGCTTTGGCTTGTTGTAATGTTGCTTGGTGGGTGGAGTATAAAAGGCTAAAAGCTTTGAAAGAACACGACTTGTTAGGTAATCCCGATGCCATTGCACCAATATCTGTATTTTGGCTCTCTCCACAGTTTGTACTGATGGAAATCATGGACGGATTAGCCCTTTATAGTATTGTGGATTTTTTTAAGTATCAGGTTCCAGAGTCAATAAGGAAGAGGTATGCACTCGTACTCGCTGAAGCTGTGATTGAATGGGGAAAAATAGAGAACGTAGGGTTTATTATGATATTAGACGTGGTGGTCATGAAGTTGAGAGCTGAAGATGGAAGTTGGATTGCAGACACTGTGAATCAGAGCCGTTTGGATCTTTTTTATGCTGCATTAGTGGTCGTGAGCATAGCCAATCTGTTAATCTTTGCATATGTTGCAAGGTTCTACGGTTACCGTGATTTTCCAGAAGAAGAAGATGACGACGAAGAAGAAGATCCACATAAAGAAATTAAAACTGGAAAGAAGCAAGACAAGATGGAACCCACACCTGATGAAGAAACTGAAAGAACAATAAGAACTAGGGCTGTGTAAAATGTCACTCAATTCAGTGAAATCGAATTGATCCGTAGCAATTCAAACCGTTCTAACCACTATTTGCGTAAACTTTAAAATTTATAATCCGCCAACTGAACCGCTTCATTCTGCTATAGTTAATACATATATATTTTTTAACCTCTAATGAAATATCAGTGTAAAAATTAGTGACGACGGGACAAGAAGATGAATGAAGATCGAAGAAGAGCAGCGTGTAGCTTAATGAGGGACGACGAGACACGAGTGACGAGTGACGATCGACGAGGAACGGCGACCGACGAGATGCGAAGACGAACGACGAACGACGAATCGAGCCGGTCCTCTCTTTTTCACCCTTTCTCTTCTGTTTCTGTTATAATCGAAGTAGATTAGGGCAGATATTGATCTATTTTTACTTATTTACAAATCGACCGCAATTTTTTTTTGTAATTTCTGAAATTACCCCCGAACGAATCCCGAAAGTTTCTATAACGTGTCCTGAACGTGTCCGGCTGTAAAAAGAATAAGAATAAAATTGGGACACTCTCTGGTGCGTGTCGGACACGTGCTCTCCGCGTGCCTGACGCGTGTCCGTGTCCGACACGTGTCTAACACTGGTACGACGCCCTCGGAGAGGTGGTCGTGCTTCATAGTGTGCGGTGCAACCTCTGTATAGGATAGTATTTGACCGACGAATAGAGCGAATGAATGGGAGATACTCAGCTGGAATGAAGGTTGGTTTAGGAATGCTTGCCGCTTTGGCTTGTTGTATTGTTGCTTGGTGGGTGGAGTATAAAAGGCTAAAATCTTTAAAAGAACACGACTTATTAGGTAATCCCGATGCCATTGCACCAATATCTGTATTTTGGCTATCTCCACAGTTTGTACTGATGGGAATCATGGACGGATTAGCCCTTTATGGTATTGAGGATTTTTTTAAGTATCAGGTTCCAGGGTCAATAAGGAAGAGGTATGCACTCGTACTCACTGAAGCTGTGATTGAATGGGGAAAAATAGGGAACGTAGGGTTTATTATGATATTAGACGTGGTGGTCATGAAGTTGAGAGCTGAAGATGGAAGTTGGATTGCAGACACTGTGAATCAGAGCCGTTTGGATCTTGATTATGCTGCATTACTGGTCGTGAGCATAGCCAATCTGTTAATCTTTGCATATGTTGCTAGGTTCTACAGTTACCGTGATTTTCCAGAAGAGGAAGATGACGACGAATAAGGAGATCCACATAAAGAAATTAAAACTGGAAAGAAGCAAGACAAGATGGAACACACACCTGATGAAGAAACTAAAAGAACAGTAAGAACTAGGGTTGTGCAAAATGTCACTCAATTCAGTGAAATCGAATGGATCCGTAGCAATTCACACCGTTCTAACCACTATCTGCGTAAAGTTTAAAATTTATAATCCGCCAACTGAACCGCTCCATTCTGCTATAGTTAATACATATATATTTTTTAACCTCTAATGAAATATCAATGTAAAAATAAGTGACGATGAGAGAAGAAGAAGAATGAAGATCGAAGAAGTGCAGCGTGTACCTTAATGAGGGACGACGAGACACGAGTGACGAGTGACGATCGTCGAGGAACGACGACCGATGAGAAGCGAAGAAGAACGACGAACGACGAATCGACCCGGTCCTCTCTTTCTCACCCTTTCTCCTCTGTTTCTGTTCTAATTGAAGTAGATTAGGGCAGATATTGATCTATTTTTACTTATTTACAAATCGACCCCAAAATGTTTTTGTAATTTCTAAAATTACCCCCGAACCTGTCCCGAAAGTTTCTATAACGTGTCCTGAATGTGTCTGGATGTTAAAAAAATAAGAATAAAAATGGGACACTCTCTGGTGCGTGTCGGACACGTGCTCTCCACGTGCCTGATGCGTGTCCGCGTCTGACACGTGTCTAACACTGGTACGGAGCCCTCGGAGAGGTGGTCGTGCTTCATAGTGTGCAGTGCAACCTCTGTGTAGGATAGTATTTGACCGACGAATAGAGCGAATGAATGGGAGATACTCAGCTGGAATGAAGGTAGGTTTAGGAATGCTTGCCGCATTGGCTTGTTGTAATGTTGCTTGGTAGGTGGAGTGTAAAAGGCTAGAAGATTTGAAACAACATGACTTGTTAGGTAATCCCGATGCCAATGCACCAATATCTGTATTTTGGCTCTCTCCACAGTTTGTACTGATGGGAATCATGGACGGATTAGGTCTTTATGGTACTGAGGATTTTTTTAAGTATCAGGTTCCAGAGTCAATAAGGAAGAGGTATGCACTCGTACTCACTGAAGCTGTGATTGAATGGTGAAAAATTGTGAACATAGGGTTTATTATGATATTAGACGTGGTGGTCATGAAGTTGAGAGCTGAAGATGGAAGTTGGATTGCAGACACTATGAATCAGAGCCGTTTGGACCTTTTTTATGATGCATTAGTGGTCGTGAGCATAGCCAATATGTTAATCTTTGCATATGTTGCTAGGTTCTACGGTTACCGTAATTTTCCAGAAGAAGAAGATGACGACGAAGAAGAAGATCCACATAACGAAATTAAAACTGGAAAGAAGCAAGGCAAGATGGAACCCACACCTGATCAAGAAACTGAAAGAACAATAAGAACTAGGGGTGTGCAAAATGTCACTCAATTCAGTGAAATCGAATTGATCCGTAGTAATTCACACCGTTCTAACCACTATCTGCGTAAACTTTAAAATTTATAATCCGCCAACTGAACCGCTTCATTCCGCTATAGTTAATACATATATATTTTTTAACCTCTAATGAAATATCAATGTAAAAATAAGTGACGACGTGACAAGAAGAAGAATGAAGATCGAAGAAGTGCAGCGTGTACCTTAATGAGGGACGACGAGACACGAGTGACGAGTGACGATCGACGAGGAACGGCGACCGATGAGAAGCGAAGACGAACAACGAACGATGAATCGACCCGGTCCTCTCTTTCTCACCCTTTCTCTTCTGTTTATGTTCTAATCGATGTAGATTAGGGCAGATATTGATCTATTTTTACTTATTTACAAAACGACCCCAAAATGTTTTTTTCTAAATTTTGAAATTACCCCCGAACGAGTCCCGAAAGTTTCTATAACGTGTCCTGAAGGTGTCCGGATGTAAAAAAAATAAGAATAAAAGTGGGACACTCTCTGGTGCGTGTCGGACACGTGCTCTCCGCGTGCCCGACGCCTATCCATGTCCGACACGTGTCTAACACTGGTACGGCGCCCTCGGAGAGGTGGTCCTACTTCATAGTGTGCTGTGCAACCTCTGTATAGGATAGTATTTGAACGACGAATAGAGCGAATGAATGGGAGATACTCAGCTGGAATGAAGGTTGGTTTAGGAATGCTTGCCGCTTTGGCTTGTTCTAATGTTACTTGGTGGGTGGAGTATAAACGGCTAAAAGCTTTGAAAGAACACGACTTGTTAGGTAATCCCGATGCCATTGCACCAATATCTGTATTTTGGCTCTCTCCACAGTTTGTACTGATGGGATTCATGGACGGATTAGCCCTTTATGGTATTGAGGATTTTTTTAAGTATCAGGTTCCAGAGTCAATATGGAAGAGGTATGCAGTCGTACTCACTGAAGCTGTGATTGAATGGGGAAAAATAGTGACCATAGGGTTTATTATGATATTAGACGTGGTGGTCATGAAGTTGAGAGCTGAAGATGGAAGTTGGATTGCAGACACTATGAATCAGAGCCGTTTGGATCTTTTTTATGCTGCATTAGTGGTCGTGAGGATAGCCAATCTGTTAATCTTTGCATATGTTTCTAGGTTCTACGGTTACCGTGATTTTTTAGAAGAAGAAGATGATGACGAAGAAGAAGATCCACATAAAGAAATTAAAACTGGAAAGAAGCAAGACAAGATGGAACCCACACCTGATGAAGAAACTGAAAGAACAATAAGAACTAGGTCTGTGCAAAATGTCACTCAATTCAGTGAAATCGAATGGATCCGTAGCAATTCACACTGTTCTAACCACTATCTGCGTAAACTTTAAAATTTATAATCCGCCAACTGAACCGCTCCATTCCGCTCTAGTTAATACATATATATTTTTTAACCACTAATGAAAAATCAATGTAAAAATAAGCGACGACGAGACAAGAAGAAGAATGAAGATCGAAGAAGAGCAGCGTGTACCTTAATGAGGGACGACGAGACACGAGTGACGAGTGACGATCGACGAGGAACGGCGACCGACGAGGAACGGTGTAGACACCCCTTTTTTGACCGTCCTCAAGACTTGGACGTCACCGTTTGAACACTCGGTGATTATCCATGTTTGTGTTTGTTTGGAGTTCCCGGAGGTCTCGGCTCGCGCGCCTTGCCTCAGGATCCCCGAACTCAACCGTTTAGTGTCTGGTTTTGCACCAAACACTTGCATCTTTCCTTGGAGAGGCAGGGTGGGGCTTGTAGACCATCCCCACCCATCACCGGCAGTGGCTAGATGCCACCGGCTGGTTTTTGCTGCCACCGGCAATATAGTTTGCCGGCCGGCACTCTTTGTTGCCGGTCAGCACTATTTTGTGCCGGTCGGCACTTTGTTTGGCCAAGATGGCATTTTTTTCCGGCCGATTGCTGTTCATCTGCTTTTGCAGATATTTTTAGACAGCTGTATAGCTTTTGCTCCCCTCCATACCCGTGTATGGAGGGATCTCCCTCTTGCAAAGCTTGTCTTGTAAGCTTTACAAGAGGCATATAGAGAGAGGCTCTCTCTAAGGCAAAAGAAAGAGGGCTTTAGACATTTTTGAGGAGAGAAGACAGAGGAGAGCTCTGGTTTTCTAGGGTTAGGGTTAGGTATACACAATCTATCTCTCTTTCCCTCTCATTTTGCACACTAGGTGTTTTGTGTCTCACTATTGCACACAAACACCTAGTGTTTCACCTTCCTCTTGGAGCTGAGGTTCTAAAGAGTGTTTTTTGAAGTTTTGGTGTTGGATTCAAGCTCAAGGAGGCCATTGGAGCACCATTGTTGAAGAGGACTACAAGGGTGAGAAACTAGTCCTTTTTTTCCCCATTTTTGCATTGATTTTCTACTAGTCTTAGAGCTGTTTTTGTGATTATTGTATAACAGAAAAAAGTTCTGTTGTTAGGCCCTCTTTATTGTTTATTAAGAGTGTTTTGTTGTTTGAGGGTTGTTGACCACCCTTAGGCCTTGAAAGGCCTCTTTTTGGACCATTTTGTATTAGCTCCGGGATTTTGGTGTTGAGGTCTCTTCACCACTGAAATCTTGAGGGATTTCAGTGGTGAAGATGATGCTTTGAAGTCCCAAGAAGGAGAGGGCCACCCCCTCTCCTTGTTGTCCTTGAAAAGGGCACATTTTGGCCTCTTAAGGAAGCCTATGCTTGAGTGTGTGTTGAGCATGTTTGGTTTGTTTTTCACGCTTATATGTCCATAATATAACATGATTTCAAGTTGGTTTTGGAACTCCATGCATGTTTAGCATAGTTGCCATGTAATGCCTTATTTGTGCCTTAACATGTTCTAGGTTGTTAGCCTTTGTTGGAGCATGTTTTAGGCTTGCATTTGTGAAGTTTATGTGCTTATTTTGCCATGTTTTAGCTCTGTCCATAGTCGTTTGGGTTGATCTTTGCATGAATTATATAGCTCTTTTGTATTTGGGCTTGTTGGCCTTGAGTATGTGCATGTGTAGCATGCCATCTTTGCATTGTTTTGATGATTTGGAATCATCCTACATGCCATTTCAGTCCCATTTCCATGCTTGATTGATTGCCTTGCATGCCTCTTTAATGCTTTGAAAGCATGTGTTGCAATGCTCCATGTTTTGGCCATGGTGTATGCCTTTGTATTTGGGCCACTTAGATGCCATCTAAGGAGTCCCTTGGCCTTGTTTTAACATGCTAAAAATCTGTTTTTTAGTTGTTTAATGCATGCCATGTTTGGTCATGTTAAGTGTAGTTCAATACCTTATTGATTTGCTTTGAACACTTGGACTATTCGTTGCATGTTTTGGCTTGATTTTGTTGCTTGGTTTGGCACCATCCTAACATGATTTCAATACTTATGTTGCATGCTAATTTGTCCATATTTCCTTCTTTCAAGTGTGCTTGAATGTTGTTTGATTTATGCTTAAGTGTTGGCCCTTATGTGCATGTGTGTGTGCATGCCATTTAGCCCTCACCTTTTAGCACAATGGCTACTATTTTAGGCCTATTTTAGAGCTGCCTAATTCATGTTTAAGTCCATCTTTGCACTCATTTGTATTGCCATATGCATGCTTGTATGCTTGCATAAGTTAATTGCCATGCCATGTTGCATTCCTAGCTTGTATGCCTAGGTTGCATTGCATTTTGCATGCATGCCTTGTTCCTTGAATTGGTGATAGGAATTGGGCCTAATTTGTTTGATTGGTTTGCATGCATTTGAAACCGAAGTTGCATGCTTGGTTCCTTGGGCCATCATGCATGGAAATGCGTGATTGGTGGTCCAAGAACCGAGGCACATGTCCCTTTGAGTCATTACAATTATAAGAGACATGGTTGGTGCATACATGCCTTGAAATATGCTGCCATGCCTTGTTTTGCCCTCTGTTGCTGTGAGTTGCAGGTTCTGCAGGAATACTCTGCCGACCGGCAGTGTAATGTGCCGACCGGCACCATTTTCTCTGCCGACAGACCCTACTTTGTGCCGATGGCCATACAACACTGCCGGTGGAAGTTTCATTCAGCCGGTGATGATCCCCTCTGTCCAAGGATGTAGTTCTGAGGTTTTGACAGCCTCCAGAGGAGGAAAGAGAGGAAAACAGAGGCAGCTTGCGCATGGTGGCGCGTTTCTCGAGACGTTTTCCTACTTTAATTAATTTGTTTAATTTGTTAATTAGATTAGGCAATTTGTAATATTTAATTAGCCTGCGTAGTTAATTAATTTGTAATATTTATTTGGTCCCTCCGAGCGAGGGCAAATCTGTAATAAGTGTGCGTGAGTGTGTGTATGTCTTCCAACCTCACATCTTTCTTCCCTTTTATTTACCTGTTTACGATGGTAGATTAAGGCACGTTTAATTTAGCATACCTTATGCTATGCATGTGTGCATCCATGCATTTGTATTACATGCATTAGGCTCGGTACATCACGCTAACTGCATCAGTACTTCAATTCCGAATTGAATGTGTGTCAATTGTGCATTTTCACATGACATGTCTAGGATTAGCCGAGCCTATCTTAGCGACATTTCGTATGCGATGCATTAGGCACTTCACATGGACTTGGATCATGCATGTTTGCTAACAAGTTCTTTGTTTTGGCACGGAGTACTATGTGAGTATTTCCGCTTTAGCATATCGCATGAGTGTGAATGTTACCATGACAGCATGCTTAACATGTGGCTAGATGCTTATGTGTTAAACTGTTTTGAATGCCTGTGGGTGAAGGTTGGATTGTTTGAGTTGGAAAAACTCGTTGAAATCCGTATTTTAGCCTACTTGCGAGTAGCAAATTCCAAAACATTTTCCCAAACCAAACGGATATGCAATGTTTATTTCCAAATTAGGCAATCTAGTCTATACTTGTTTGCTGTGCGCATAACATAGTAATTCTAGGCTAATAAATGGAATAAGAACACATAGCGTTTTCAAAATCAGATATCACGGTTAGTAGAGGCCGGTCCTCGGACCGGGCGAAAGGGGGTGCTCATAGCTGACCTTCCCCGATCGTACCCAAGCTCCCGAGCCGAGACAACTCCGGTGATGACGGACATGTGGCCTTCGGCACCGAGTCAGGGTTTCCTAAATTCTCCCATTTTAAAATATTTAGGTGGCGACTCTGTATCTGGCAAAGCAGTCCATGTTTGGCACTACTTTTTCAAAAATCTGTTTCTCAAAACGATTTGCCAGATTTGGACTCTTTGGTTCAGATTAAGAACCGTGACACAAATCGAGTCCGAACTGTAGCGTGAGGCCCACGCGGGCGCCGTCTACAGTTTCTGGCGACTCTGCTGGGGAGATTTTAGAGAGCTTGACTCGAACTCGTGATATCCTGTTTTGATTTCACTTATGTGTTTCTTTGCATTGCATGTGCATTGGTGCGCCTAGGAACATAGTGTTTGCCATCTGCCATTCCTGAACGGTTTGCCCGAGGCTTGTCTTGTCAAGACATGTCCATAAGGCTGACCGGCTATGGGCTCTGACAGTATGGGAACACAAACCCCGGTTTACCGGGGCACCCTTTTGACCCTTCGGCCTAGTGCATGTTCGGATCCATAGTGACCATTCCAAGAATTGGACAGGTTGCTTACCCGATGTTAGGTTGTTTGAAACTGCTGCGTGCATAGTGAAACCCTAGCTCCTGACAAAATAGGACAGGGAAACCCTACCCCAACATAGGGGTGATTGAGCTCTCTTTACTTGCTATGTGCTTTTAGAGTGTATCTCTACAGGGAACGCATATACCAGTTTGCGAGTTTGAGTATCGGGCCCGAGGGCACCAGAATCAGTATTGTTGAGAATCAGTTATCAGGAATCAGTTATCCGCGGGTATCAGATTCAGTATTCTGGGAACAGTGAAATTTGGGAACAGTGATCAACAGTTGGGTACAGTTGTGTGGCCACACCCGTGTTTGATCAGCTTAGGCTGAAATGCTGTCTGTTTTTCCTTTCAGTTCAGAGAGTGGCAGAGTTGATACAGAACAGCCAATGTCTCCCCTTTGCTGAGGCAGAATTTATGGCGGCGCCAAGTTCAGAAGAAATTGTGGTCATGGCAGCTGTACCGGAACAGGGGATCGCTCCACAGAATGAGGCCAGCATCAGTATGTCATATCCGCCCAGGTCGCCCGTTGTGCACCCGGTCTGGGCTCCCCAGTTATACCAGGCTCGTGAGCCCACCACCTTCGAACTAATGGGGATGATAGGCGATCTCCAAAGGTCTGTGGCAGACCTCGCCTATGGAATGTCGGCTTCACCACCAGCGGCGCCGCATGCCGGGAATTTTGTACCACAGGAGCCCCCGCTACTGGGGCGGATTGTGATAGAGCTCAGCCAGCCAGAGGTGGCTTCCGGCTATAGCCACGACATGCCAGCACCAACCCAGACCCTTGATCAGGCTGAGGCCAAAGGAAAGGACAAGGCAAAGATAGATGCCGACCCTATTGAACAACTGCTGTGGGCAGTCGAGGCTCTGAAGGCCAGAGGAATGAGCAAGCAACAAACATCTGCAATAGTGACCAAAGCTGTAGATGATGCTTTCCCCGCTCCAACCAAAGGCAGTTCAAGCCAGACAGAAAACCGGGATGGGCCCCGTCATGCCCCGACAGTCCCAGTAGCTCCCACCCCTGCACCGGGAAAGGTTCAAAAAGCCAAGGCAGCGCCAGCCGATCCTTTCGCCAGCGCATCTGGCAAAAATCCTCAAACTGCAAAGTACCTGCCCCGAGGGCGCAGGGTCTTTCATGACCTCCACATGCCTTTGTCTAGGGCACTGCTGATATTGGCGAAGAATGGGCATCTTAAGCCTTTGGAGCCCCGGCCACTCCCGAAGAATCTCCTCACCACTCATGATGCTACCTTGTACTGCGCGTACCACCAACAGTCCGGTCACAGTACCGATGGATGTTCCCGCCTTCGTCATGAAGTGCAGGATTTGATTGATAACAAGGTTATCCTACCACCTACCTCAGGCAAGCCCGTCACCACTCAGTTGTTGGATTTCGAGGGCTCAGATACTGCGAGTATGTAAAGTGAACCGCCTGCGGGCAACATTTGGTGTATTTTTGGAGCGTCTGGCACGCATTTTTGAGCATCGGTGAAACCGAGTTTCGTAAATCCTGGCTTGGATATCGAGTCAGTCTTTTGTTTTGAGTCTGTCTCTTTGTCTTGAGTCAGTCTTTTTTGCTTAAGGGTCTGTCTTGTTGTATCGAGTCAGTCCCCGTTGTATATAATACCTGGTGATTCTGGGGTTGTTGCCTCGAACACCATTTTGTTTTGTAATTATTATCTGTTTTTGTCTTGAGTCTGTTTCTGCCGAGGGGCCAGTTGCACCAACAAAGCCGATCAAAATAGCTGTTGCTATCTCAAACTCCGTGCTTGCTTTCAGCATAAGGACCAGAGAATTTGAATGGGCTGACAGTACATCTCGTCTGCTCTCCTGTGTGCCCAAATTCATTGCATTAACCTAAGTTTTCCAAAAAACAAACCTTTTGAACACTGCGATTTGTCGTTTTCTTAAAAACTTTCAAAAACAGATGTTTTGCGCGGCCCTGCGAAGACCTGTGTGGAATCGCTCTTGAGATTGCGCAGCCTAGGATCGCTCTCAGCCTCAAGATTCAACCTATTTGTTTTCCGACTTTGAACCCATTCAGAACGTTCAGAAAGTTCAACGGACAAACGCCATGAAAGGCCCGTGTGGCCAGTTTTGAGGTAGCCTTCGATCAAGAAGCATCAAAGCCGAATCGGAAGGAGTAGATCTCGCCGGAAGAAGCTCGTAGAGTAACCCTGATGGATTCTCCGCAAATCAGTGCAACAGCCGTTCTCCTAGACACAGAGAGGCTTCAATTTAAAAAAAAAAACATTTGGCATGGACTTGCTACACTTTTACCCTTTGAGAGGCTCGCTGGGCCGAAAACCCGGAAGGGCGGTCCAGGCAAAAGTTAGAGCAAGAGAAAAATACAAAAAAGAAAGAAGGAAAGAAAAGCAAAAAAAGACAAAAGCAAGAAAAGAAAAAAAAAGAAAAGAAAAAGAAACGAACAAAAGAAAATGAAAAGAAGCTCGCAAGGTCGAAAACCCGCATTGGGCGCCTTGGCAAAAGTGAGAGCCAAACAAAGTGAAGGTTAAAATACCCGAGTGGACCTTAACCGGAACTACGTAAGGCTTGATTCCCATGTTTGGGATACGTAGGCAACTTCATCATGAAGTCCAGCCCCCAACACTTTCATAAGCGTCTCAGTCCATGCGATGGTTTCGATTTCATCCCAAAGTCCAATGGCCAACACCCTTCAAGGTGACTGTGTCCATATATGTGTTGTGGCTGTCTTCGTCATCTCTGTGTCCAAGAGCTCGACCACCGCCAATGAAGACTGTTTGTAGATTGATGCGGCACCATCCCAAACAAGGGGCAACTTTCCGTTGCCACGAGCCGCTGTGAGCCGCCATTCAAACTAGGGGCAACTTTCCGTTGCCTCCCACCCCCCTTCAAACCAGGGGCAATTTCCCATTGCCTCCGATCCGAGGTTGCGCATCTCGAAGAGTAAGTTCCATGCTCGTTGAGCATTGACTGTTTGAAAAATAGTTTTTGAAAATTTTTACTGAGGTTGACTATTTTCTCGAAAACTATTCCATTTTCCAAAATCGGACCATTGTCTTGGACCCAAAAAGGAAAATTTTCAGTGCTTACATGCTTGACTTGCATGGTTTTCAAATCAAAAATCGAACAAGTACGTTAATCCGACTCTCGTTTTGATCAAAACCGTTTTAGTAGAAAGCAAAAACGAAAAAATGGTTAAAATGATGAACTAGGGGCACAGTCGAGCCAGGCGTTCTGTCTTTCCCCTGTCATCGACGTACTTGCCAGAATAGCACTCTGCCCGTCAGAAGAAATAGCTGTGAGCTAACGGTGTTGAGCATGAACCCACACCTTTCTGTCTATCCATCAATCACCCCGGGGAGGGATGAAAAATGAGAGATTGAAGAATAGAGAGGCGTAAGTTGAGAGAAAAGTGAGGAAAAGGGTTTCGAGAAAAAAATCCGAGCTTGAGAGTTGAGTGATGTGAGAATCACAAATCAGAAAGGGTGGGAAACGATGCCTAGAGAGACTGGCCCCTCGTGATCTGAGGTCCCCCATCTTCGTTCACGCGTCTGTGTGTCGTGTTTCTTTGATTTGACGCTCTCGTCTTTCGTTTTTAGTCTTTTCCGAACGTGTCTCGTTGTGTTTAGGTCGCGTACCTATATTTGAGTCCTCCCCGCTGTGTTCAGTTGTAGGCTCGATATCCCGGTTTGAAAAACCCTCATTCAATTTCAAAAATCATCTATGCTCAGAATGCTGTGCCATTCTCTACATTTGAATGTGTTTTGACTCCAACCGGTTCCATCTTTGAGGTCCGTCCTGTCAGATTGGACTGTTTGTTTAGAATTTGTTGTGTGCAGAATGAAACGAATGCTGTGTCATGGGCTGTATGCAGACTAATCCCCAGTAGAGCAAGGGCTGTGTGTCCAGAATCAGGCAGTGGGTTGCTTGGGTTATTTTGCTGTTGGCTGTTTAAGTTATCTGATTATTACAGTGCAAGTGTTCAATTTTCAGACAACCAATCAGTTCCATTTACATTGAGGTGTAACATGATGAGATGCGATGCAATGCATGAGATGTGTAAATGTAAACACTTTTTCAGATAAAAAGTCCGTTTCATTTCATTATCTTTTCAAATGTACAAGTTTTGGAAGCAAAAATCTGCCTGCGGCAGTACAAGGTAATCTATCTACCAACAAAAAGAAAAGTACAAGAAAGAAGAAAAAGATAGCAAAAGTCTACATCTGTGTCGAGCACTCCGAAGGGCTGTCAGTCCGCCCTGGTCCTCTTCCTGGACGAGGGTCCAGGAGCATCATCAGCGTCGTCATTAGAGCCCGAGCTAGAACCGCCTTCGGTCTCCTCCTCCGATGACTCTGCCTCCGCCTCTGACTCGTCGTCATCATCATCCGGGACTGGAGCTCGCGAGCTACTCCCGACCTGAGAACGCCCTCCCCTGGTATGGGGAAATATCCTGCCCCTCTCATCTCTCCCCCGAGCAGGGACAGAAGGCCCAGCCGGAGCACCTCCTGCCATGGGAATCTGGAAAGGAGGCTGAAAAGTACACAAAAAGGGAAATGCATCAGTATACTGTAGACGGTTTATCAGTGCAGAATGCAATGCAGAATACAGTGTAGGAATGCCGTGAGCAGTTTAACAGTGCAGAATGCAGTGTGTGAATACAGTTTATGAATGCCGTGAGCAGTTTAACAGTGCGGGATGCAGTGTATGCAGTGTGTCAGATGCTGTGAGATCAGTGTATCAGGTATTGTGCCGTGCATCAGATTATGCAAAGCAGTGTATGAGTGGTTTGAGGCCAATGTCAGAAGAACATACCGGTATGCTGTAGACGGCTAGGAGGTCAAATGTCCGCTGGAGCATCCCCATCATCGAGGCATTCATCGCCAACGACTGACGGGTGTACTCAGAAGAAGCCTGCAAAAGCATCAGATGCATCAATATTCTGTGGAATATCAAGTAAACTGAATTGAATAACTGTACAAAATGCAGTAGAACATACCGGCGGTAAGTCGGGGACATCAGTGAACTCGTGCCCAGCCGGTGGAGGGGCGAAGGGGATCTGATAGGTCGACCCACCCTGCCCCTGGAAAGTCAGTATAGTGGGCAGGGCAGGCCAGCCAGCTCCTCGTCCTCCCCGCACTCCGCCCCTGCCACGGACCCGGGCCCTCCTTGAAGATCCAGCCCCTACTCCCGCTCCGGCCCCAGCCGCCGATGCTATAGGCCTGGCCCCCTCTGCTCGACGACCGCTCAAAGGTCGCATCAGGTACGTCCGCACGTACTCCTGATAGTCGCCAGTGCCTCGGAAGCCGGCCTCCTCCCAGCCGATGGAGTAATCATCTAGCTGCTTAGGGGTCAGCCCCTCGGTCTCCCTCATCTCTGCAGGAGGGTGAACCGGGACTATCTGCTCAAGTAACCCGCGGGTCTGGCGTAGAAAACGCTCCCCCAGGTACCAAGCCCGACAGACCGGGCCCTCTAGCAAGATCCAGAAACGCGAGGTCTCCTCAGCACCAGGGAACCGACCCCGCATCGCCGACGGCAGCGAAGCCCATGGCCGCCATGTGATCTGAAAGTGACAGACAGTTTGTTATCTACTGTTATTGAAACATGCAGTGGGAAAGCGAAGCTAAATGAACAGAAAGTAAAGCATACCTCTGTGGGGGTGATGGTGTCGAAGTATCGGCGGAAGAAGCCGAACGTCTCTCGTGGTCGCCGGGTGCATCTCCCGTCGAAGCGACTCAAGAACGGGACAGCCGGAGGAGGCTCCGCGACTGGTACGGGTGCAAGCCTAGGGAAGTAGGCGTAAACCCACAACTGCAAAACAGATGTCAGTATGACCATCAGATAAAGCAGGATATACAGAATGAAGCAGAAATGGCAGAGCCGTGTGTTGAGCCGAGTATTGTGTACAGTGTACAGTGTGAGCAGTGTACAGTCAGTGTAAAGCAGAATGTATGTGTGTGCCGTGTGTACAGTATACAGTAAGTGTAAAACAGACCGCAGTGTGTGCAGTGTACAGAGTACAGAAAGTACGAGACAGAAATGAAAAGCGGAGAAGAGATGTACCTCCCAAGCCCGCCAGTAGCCTCCAAGCAGCTGGCCGCTGCCGCGAGAAGCCGAGCTCATGTACCCGTACAGGGTGGCCAGAGCAGCGCCGCCCCAATCGTAGTGCAGAATATCCCGGACGTCCACCAGTGCGCTGAGAAGACAGAGAGGCACGGTGTTCGCCCGGTCGGCGAAGATAGTAGTCCTGAACAGGAACATGAGGAAGCCGCGAGCATACCTCTCCTCATCCTCCGGGGTCATCTACGCCTCCTCCTCCAATGCGGGCTGGACCCTAAACTGTACCTCGAACCAAGAGTACCGCACGAAGCCTGGACGAGCTAGCGGTGGGGCCTCCCCCAGTAGATGGACCTGAGCGGCGGTCCACTCATCCATGTCTATGTCAAAAGGGATCGGATCCCCCCCTACCCCGATGCCAGTGAGCATCGAGAAATCATGAGGGGTCATCGTCATATCCCCTGCAGCAGAAAAATGGAAAGAATCGGTGGTGTCCCACCATCTCTCCGCCAGAGCGGCAAGGAGAGGCCTACAAGTGGAGAGCCTAGAGAGTCCTCGGCAGAAGGAGCCGAAACCCGCTCGGTCCATGATGCGTCGGACCGCATCAGGGAGCTCATCATACCACTCCCGTGCACCAGTATTCCCATACCCGCGAATGGTTTGAGAACCCTCCTGTAAACAGAAAATGGCAATTGCAAGACAACATTCAAAATGCAGTTTTGAAAGGACAGATATGGCATGTATGCAAGTTTGTCAGATTCAGGCAAATACCGGGTGCCGGTGTGCTTATGATGAAATACGTGTGCTGTGTCAGCATGTTTGAGTGTTTCAGAACAGATATGGCATGTATGCAAGTTTGACAGATTCAGACAAATACTGGGTGCCAGTGTGTGTGCAGTGAAATACAGTATGTGCCGTGTGTTTGGGTGATCCAGGGCTAGTGCAGTGTGTGTGCATGTGTCAGTCTCAAGCAGATATCAGTTGTATGTATGTTTACAGTCAACTACGGTCTACGGCATATCAGATTTCAGCAATTAAAGAATACAGCTAACTGTGGCAGTTTTGTATCCTACGTTGCAGAAAGTAAAGCAGAAGATGAAGAGTTACCTCGGAAGTACCGAATGAAAGGTGGGAGGTAGGCTCGCATAGTAGTAGCTCAGGCGCCGCGTACCTCTCAAAGCTCCGGAACTGACGCAGGCCGTCTGGGGGCAGAACGTGGATCGCCGGCCGGTAGGTCGCCGGGTCGAACGGGCGCTCGCTCAGTGGTAAGAGCTCGACCCCGGGATCCATCTCGTGGTCCGGGGGAGTCCCGCCACGTGGAATGTCGTCCGCCATGTAGAGAATGGTGTGAAAATGGCCGGAAAAGGAAAACCGAGCCGGAATGCGAAGAGTCAACTGAAAAGTCAACTCCCGAGAGGGTCGGAAATGGCCGGGAAGGCCGGAATGTGAAAAGGCACGGAAATGAAGAGGAAAGTGAGGGGAACGAACCCCGAAAAGACGAGAACGCCGAACGAGGCACCGAAACGAGAATGTGATCGGTGGAAAATGTCCGAAACGCGAAGAGGATCGCGAATCCGACGATGAAACGAGCGTAGAACGCGAAGAAACGGACGAAAAATGAGATAGAAGCACTCTAGAGAGAGAGAGCAAGGGGTTTTCGGCGGTGGAGAATGAGAAAATAGGGTTTAGAACCCTATTTTATAACACCCGAGGTGAAAAGACAAAACTGCCCCGCACCAGCAACTGTTTGCCGGTCGGCAATGTTTTGTGCCGGCCGGCACTTTTTTGTGCCGATAGAATTGTTTTTGTGCCGATGGCCAGCCGGTGGCCTCCCCTTTCGGCCGGTGGGGTTCCCACAGCCTTGGTTAGGCCATATGAGAAGTTTGTGGTCTTCATAGCTCAAGAAAGTGCAAGAAAGTGCATCTTCGATGTTCAACCGGCCACCGTTCTGACCGCGGGCCGTGTCTCCAGTGCGTGGCACTCGAATTCGTACAAGGTGTATCCTTTTTGTATCCTTTTGAATTCAAAAGTGGCCCCATGTGTGTTGCACAAGTTCATCACACTACTTCGGTGCATTACATTGCGCTGTCATGCGCCACACATTTGCATTGTTATGCACGTGTTACATGCGTTGCAACACGCACCCCTTTGCATTGTCGTGCACATTTCTCATGCATCATCATTGCATTTCCATTCCATGCATTGTCATGCATTCCGGAATACGTGCGTTGTTGCGCATTTAAGTCCATTTACATTCCGTGTGGCGTGCGTGTCACACTGGTCATCGCACTGTCTTGTGCATTTCAAACCTCGCGCTGTTTTGCGCATCGCACTGTTTTGTGCATTTCAAACCTCGCGCTGTTCTGCGCATCGCACTGTTTTGTGCATTTCAAACCGTCGCACTGTTTTGTGCATTTCAAACTTCGCGCTGTTCTACGCATCGCACTGTTTTGTGCATTTCAAAATTGTTCGCGCTGTTCTGCGCATCGCACTGTTTTGTGCATTTCAAACCTCGCGCTGTTCTGCGCATTGCACTGTTTTGTGCATTTCAAAATTGTTCGCGCTGTTCTGCGCATCGCACTGTTTTGTGCACTTCAAAATTATCGCGCTGTTTTGCGCATTGCACTGTTTCGTGCACCTCACTCGCATCTTGCATGCATCCATTTGCGCTATCTTGCGCACCTCGGTTGTACTTGTTAGTACATTGCATTGTTTTGAACACAAAACCGGCTTCGCGTAGCGTGTAAGTCCAACTTTCAAAATCGGCTTCGCGTAGCGTGTAAGTCCAACTTTCAAAACCGGGTTCGCGTAGCGTGTAAGTCCAACTTTCAAAACCGGCTTCGCGTAGCGTGTAAGTCCACTTGTATCATTTTTGCATCTTATGAGACACACGTGTCTCATTTGTTTCATTTTGCCCCCGGTCTGGCGAGACCTTAAACACGCACGGTCTGGCGAGACCTTAAACACGCACGGTCTAGCGAGACCTTAAACACGCACGGTCTAGCGAGACCTTAAACACGCACGGTCTGGCAAGACCTTAAACACGCGCGGTCTGGCGAGACCTTAAACACGCACGGTCTAGGAGACCTTAAATCCTCTAAAGGTGCAATTCCTTTGGTGTTTGTCGTGCCCGAACGACTTTCGGTGGTCTGGTAAAGCCACCTGTCTGTGTTTGCGATGAGTTCCTAGAAGACCGACTGGGACGGTGGAAACTAGAGTTCGAACGGCTTATGCCTAGAACGCAAAGGTTCGGGAGTTCCGAGACTAAAGTCTGGTTTAAATACCCAGAGGTTTACCCTCGGCTTGAAATCTGTATGGAAGCCCCATAGGTTGAGGCGGCATGTCTACGCCTCAGTTCTGGATACTGAACCAACCTAGTATATCGCCCTGTTGGTAAGATAGGAAAAGTTGCAATCATAGTCATTGCATCATAGTGCATTGTCATGCATTTGCATTGTAGATTGCATGCATTCATTGCATCACCTTCCGCCTATGGCTTGCGCCTTTCCAGGTTGAGCTTGGTCTGGTATGTGTCCTTACCTTTCATGTTAAAACACAGTTCTGCATGTGTATCGCGCCGATTCCACGCGGATATGTTGGTTGAGGGTTGCGGCACCTTTTCTGTGTTACACATGGCTCGTATGTGTACATGCCTTTCCTAAGCAAGATTTGGTTTGGCTTGTATGCCATATCCATTGTATCCATATCCATTCCATTGCATATTTGTAGATATTGCATTGTAGATTGCATGCATTCATTGCATCGCCTTCCATCTATGGCTTGCGCCTTTCCATGTTGAGCTTGGTCTGGTATGTGCCCTTACTTTTCATGTTAAAACACAGTTCTGCATGTGTATCGCGCCGATTCCACGCTGATATGTTGGTTGAGGGTTGCGGCACCTTTTCTGTGTTACACATGGTTTGCATGTGTACATGCCTTTCCTAGGCAAGATTTGGTTTGGCCTGCGTGCCATATCCATATCACATTACATTGTAGTGTAATTTTTGCATCCGGCATTAGGATCATTATCCCTTCTCTAGCGGGTCGTTTCCCCACTTATGTCAATTCCACCCAATACTTGTTCTTGCGTCTGTCTACAATACTCATAGTTCAGTTGACCGTTCTATGGTAGACAGACTTGTTATCTCCATCAATCTATTTGACATAGGTGTGGTTTCGAACCGCTCGTGATTGGATCACGATTCAAATGCTTTGCATGTAGCTTGCATTGTTTCAATTACGTTGCATCTTCATTTGCATTGTTTATACATTGTTTTGTATTGCATATCGTTTTGCATCCACATTTGCATTGTCATGCATGTTGCTAACCATATTGTACCTGCTAAGTTTGTTTTCTTTGCAGGCACGATATTGTATGTACGGTTCATTTGAAGCTGGTGCAACCAGACGAGCCGCACAGGTATTGTATCTCCCGAGTGAGACGTATCGAGAATTCCATAATTCTCTTACATCCTTTCTACATTGTAGTGTAGTTTGGTATGCTAGCTTAAAATTGTCGCATGTTTGCTTCATTACAGCTATCTTTGCATGATCATAAGTTATGCTTGGCTCCGTGCATTGTCTTGCATTTTGCCCCTGCCTTCGGGCGCATATCTTATTTGTCTTGTATGTTTGTCTAAGTCTTCGGCCTTGTCAAAAATGGGTCGTCTCTGGGCTTTGACATTCACTCCCGTCATTGTTATGACTTTCGAGTTCTGTCAAAGAGGGGCAACTGTAGACACCCCATTTTTGACCGTCCTCAAGACTTGGACGTCACCGTTTGAACACTCGGTGATTATCCATGTTTGTGTTTGTTTGGAGTTCCCGGAGGTCTCGGCTCGCGCGCCTTGCCTCAGGATCCCCGAACTCAACCGTTTAGTGTCTGGTTTTGCACCAAACACTTGCATCTTGCCTTGGAGAGGCAGGGTGGGGCTTGTAGACCATCCCCACCCATCACCGGCAGTGGCTAGATGCCACCGGCTGGTTTTTGCTGCCACCGGCAATATAGTTTGCCGGCCGGCACTCTTTGTTGCCGGTCAGCACTATTTTGTGCCGGTCGGCACTTTGTTTGGCCAAGATGGCATTTTTTGCCGGCCGATTGCTGTTCATCTGCTTTTGCAGATATTTTTAGACAGCTGTATAGCTTTTGCTCCCCTCCATACACGTGTATGGAGGGATCTCCCTCTTGCAAAGCTTGTCTTGTAAGCTTTACAAGAGGCATATAGAGAGAGGCTCTCTCTAAGGCAAAAGAAAGAGGGCTTTAGACAATTTTGAGGAGAGAAGACAGAGGAGAGCTTTGGTTTTCTAGGGTTAGGGTTAGGTATACACAATCTATCTCTCTTTCCCTCTCATTTTGCACACTAGGTGTTTTGTGTCTCACTATTGCACACAAACACCTAGTGTTTCACCTTCCTCTTGGAGCTGAGGTTCTAAAGAGTGTGTTTTGAAGTTTTGGTGTTGGATTCAAGCTTAAGGAGGCCATTGGAGCACCATTGTTGAAGAGGACTACAAGGGTGAGAAACTAGTCCTTTTTTTCCCCATTTTTGCATTGATTTTCTACTAGTCTTAGAGCTGTTTTTGTGATTATTGTATAACATAAAAAAGTTCTGTTTTTAGGCCCTCTTTATTGTTTATTAAGAGTGTTTTGTTGTTTGAGGGTTGTTGACCACCCTTAGGCCTTGAAAGGCCTCTTTTTGGACCATTTTGTATTAGCTCCGGGATTTTGGTGTTGAGGTCTCTTCACCACTGAAATCTTGAGGGATTTCAGTGGTGAAGATGATGCTTTGAAGTCCCAAGAAGGAGAGGGCCACCCCCTCTCCTTGTTGTCCTTGAAAAGGGCACATTTTGGCCTCTTAAGGAAGCCTATGCTTGAGTGTGTGTTGAGCATGTTTGGTTTGTTTTTCACGCTTATATGTCCATAATATAACATGATTTCAAGTTGGTTTTGGAACTCCATGTATGTTTAGCATAGTTGCCATGTAATGCCTTATTTGTGCCTTAACATGTTCTAGGTTGTTAGCCTTTGTTGGAGCATGTTTTAGGCTTGCATTTGTGAAGTTTATGTGCTTATTTTGCCATGTTTTAGCTCTGTCCATAGTCGTTTGGGTTGATCTTTGCATGCATTATATAGCTCTTTTGTATTTGGGCTTGTTGGCCTTGAGTATGTGCATGTGTAGCATGCCATCTTTGCATTGTTTTGATGATTTGGAATCATCCTACATGCCATTTCAGTCCCATTTCCATGCTTGATTGATTGCCTTGCATGCCTCTTTAATGCTTTGAAAGCATGTGTTGCAATGCTCCATGTTTTGGCCATGGTGTATGCCTTTGTATTTGGGCCACTTAGATGCCATCTAAGGAGTCCCTTGGCCTTGTTTTAACATGCTAAAAATCTGTTTTTTAGTTGTTTAATGCATGCCATGTTTGGTCATGTTAAGTGTAGTTCAATACCTTATTGATTTGCTTTGAACACTTGGACTATTCGTTGCATGTTTTGGCTTGATTTTGTTGCTTGGTTTGGCACCATCCTAACATGATTTCAATACTTATGTTGCATGCTAATTTGTCCATATTTCTTTCTTTCAAGTGTGCTTGAATGTTGTTTGATTTATGCTTAAGTGTTGGCCCTTATGTGCATGTGTGTGTGCATGCCATTTAGCCCTCACCTTTTAGCACAATGGCTACTGTTTTAGGCCTATTTTAGAGCTGCCTAATTCATGTTTAAGTCCATCTTTGCACTCATTTGTATTGCCATATGCATGCTTGTATGCTTGCATAAGTTAATTGCCATGCCATGTTGCATTCCTAGCTTGTATGCCTAGGTTGCATTGCATTTTGCATGCATGCCTTGTTCCTTGAATTGGTGATAGGAATTGGGCCTAATTTGTTTGATTGGTTTGCATGCATTTGAAACCGAAGTTTCATGCATGGTTCCTTGGGCCATCATGCATGGAAATGCGTGATTGGTGGTCCAAGAACTGAGGCACATGTCCCTTTGAGTCATTACAATGATAAGAGACATGGTTGGTGCACACATGCCTTGAAATATGCTGCCATGCCTTGTTTTGCCCTCTGTTGCTGTGAGTTGCAGGTTCTGCAGGAATACTCTGCCGACCGGCAGTGTAATGTGCCGACCGGCACCATTTTCTCTGCCGACAGACCCTACTTTGTGCCGATGGCCATACAACACTGCCGGTGGAAGTTTCATTCAGCCGGTGATGATCCCCTCTGTCCAAGGATGTAGTTCTGAGGTTTTGACAGCCTCCAGAGGAGGAAAGGGAGGAAAACAGAGGCAGCTTGCGCATGGTAGCGCGTTTCCCGAGACGTTTTCCTGCTTTAATTAATTTGTTTAATTTGTTAATTAGATTAGGCAATTTGTAATATTTAATTAGCTTGCGTAGTTAATTAATTTGTAATATTTATTTGGTCCCTCCGAGCGAGGGCAAATCTGTAATAAGTGTGCGTGAGTGTGTGTATGTCTTCCAACCTCACATCTTTCTTCCCTTTTATTTACCTGTTTACGATGGTAGATTAAGGCACGTTTAATTTAGCATACCTTATGCTATGCATGTGTGCATCCATGCATTTGTATTACATGCATTAGGCTCGGTACATCACGCTAACTGCATCAGTACTTCAATTCCGAATTGAATGTGTGTCAATTGTGCATTTTCACATGACATGTCTAGGATTAGCCGAGCCTATCTTAGCGACATTTTGTATGCGATGCATTAGGCACTTCACATGGACTTGGATCATGCATGTTTGCTAACAAGTTCTTTGTTTTGGCACGAAGTACTATGTGAGTATTTCCGCTTTAGCATATCGCATGAGTGTGAATGTTACCATGACAGCATGCTTAACATGTGGCTAGATGCTTATGTGTTAAACTGTTTTGAATGCCTGTGGGTGAAGGTTGGATTGTTTGAGTTGGAAAAACTCGTTGAAATCCGTATTTTAGCCTACTTGCGAGTAGCAAATTCCAAAACATTTTCCCAAACCAAACGGATATGCAATGTTTATTTCCAAATTAGGCAATCTAGTCTATACTTGTTTGCTGTGCGCATAACATAGTAATTCTAGGCTAATAAATGGAATAAGAACACATAGCGTTTTCAAAATCAGATATCACGGTTAGTAGAGGCCGGTCCTCGGACCGGGCGAAAGGGGGTGCTCATAGCTGACCTTCCCCGATCGTACCCAAGCTCCCGAGCCGAGACAACTCCGGTGATGACGGACATGTGGCCTTCGGCACCGAGTCAGGGTTTCCTAAATTCTCCCATTTTAAAATATTTAGGTGGCGACTCTGTATCTGGCAAAGCAGTCCATGTTTGGCACTACTTTTTCAAAAATCTGTTTCTCAAAACGATTTGCCAGATTTGGACTCTTTGGTTCAGATTAAGAACCGTGACACAAATCGAGTCCGAACTGTAGCGTGAGGCCCACGCGGGCGCCGTCTACAGTTTCTGGCGACTCTGCTGGGGAGATTTTAGAGAGCTTGACTCGAACTCGTGATATCCTGTTTTGATTTCACTTATGTGTTTCTTTGCATTGCATGTGCATTGGTGCGCCTAGGAACATAGTGTTTGCCATCTGCCATTCCTGAACGGTTTGCCCGAGGCTTGTCTTGTCAAGACATGTCCATAAGGCTGACCGGCTATGGGCTCTGACAGTATGGGAACACAAACCCCGGTTTACCGGGGCACCCTTTTGACCATTCGGCCTAGTGCATGTTCGGATCCATAGTGACCATTCCAAGAATTGGACAGGTTGCTTACCCGATGTTAGGTTGTTTGAAACTGCTGCGTGCATAGTGAAACCCTAGCTCCTGACAAAATAGGACAGGGAAACCCTACCCCAACATAGGGGTGATTGAGCTCTCTTTACTTGCTATGTGCTTTTAGAGTGTATCTCTACAGGGAACGCATATACCAGTTTGTGAGTTTGAGTATCGGGCCCGAGGGAACCAGAATCAGTATTGTTGAGAATCAGTTATCAGGAATCAGTTATCCGCGGGTATCAGATTCAGTATTCTGGGAACAGTGAAATTTGGGAACAGTGATCAGCAGTTGGGTACAGTTGTGTGGCCACACCCGTGTTTGATCAGCTTAGGCTGAAATGCTGTCTGTTTTTCCTTTCAGTTCAGAGAGTGGCAGAGTTGATACAGAACAGCCAATGTCTCCCCTTTGCTGAGGCAGAATTTATGGCGGCGCCAAGTTCAGAAGAAATTGTGGTCATGGCAGCTGTACCGGAACAGGGGATCGCTCCACAGAATGAGGCCAGCATCAGTATGTCATATCCGCCCAGGTCGCCCGTTGTGCACCCGGTCTGGGCTCCCCAGTTATACCAGGCTCGTGAGCCCACCACCTTCGAACTAATGGGGATGATAGGCGATCTCCAAAGGTCTGTGGCAGACCTCGCCTATGGAATGTCGGCTTCACCACCAGCGGCGCCGCATGCCGGGAATTTTGTACCACAGGAGCCCCCGCTACTGGGGCAGATTGTGATAGAGCTCAGCCAGCCAGAGGTGGCTTCCGGCTATAGCCACGACATGCCAGCACCAACCCAGACCCTTGATCAGGCTGAGGCCAAAGGAAAGGACAAGGCAAAGATAGATGCCGACCCTATTGAACAACTGCTGTGGGCAGTCGAGGCTCTGAAGGCCAGAGGAATGAGCAAGCAACAAACATCTGCAATAGTGACCAAAGCTGTAGATGATGCTTTCCCCGCTCCAACCAAAGGCAGTTCAAGCCAGACAGAAAACCGGGATGGGCCCCGTCATGCCCCGACAGTCCCAGTAGCTCCCACCCCTGCACCGGGAAAGGTTCAAAAAGCCAAGGCAGCGCCAGCCGATCCTTTCGCCAGCGCATCTGGCAAAAATCCTCAAACTGCAAAGTACCTGCCTCGAGGGCGCAGGGTCTTTCATGACCTCCACATGCCTTTGTCTAGGGCACTGCTGATATTGGCGAAGAATGGGCATCTTAAGCCTTTGGAGCCCCGGCCACTCCCGAAGAATCTCCCCACCACTCATGATGCTACCTTGTACTGCGCGTACCACCAACAGTCCGGTCACAGTACCGATGGATGTTCCCGCCTTCGTCATGAAGTGCAGGATTTGATTGATAACAAGGTTATCCTACCACCTACCTCAGGCAAGCCCGTCACCACTCAGTTGTTGGATTTCGAGGGCTCAGATACTGCGAGTATGTAAAGTGAACCGCCTGCGGGCAACATTTGGTGTATTTTTGGAGCGTCTGGCACGCATTTTTGAGCATCGGTGAAACCGAGTTTCGTAAATCCTGGCTTGGATATCGAGTCAGTCTTTTGTTTTGAGTCTGTCTCTTTGTCTTGAGTCAGTCTTTTTTGCTTAAGGGTCTGTCTTGTTGTATCGAGTCAGTCCCCGTTGTATATAATACCTGGTGATTCTGGGGTTGTTGCCTCGAACACCATTTTGTTTTGTAATTATTATCTGTTTTTGTCTTGAGTCTGTTTCTGCCGAGGGGCCAGTTGCACCAACAAAGCCGATCAAAATAGCTGTTGCTATCTCAAACTCCGTGCTTGCTTTCAGCATAAGGACCAGAGAATTTGAATGGGCTGACAGTACATCTCGTCTGCTCTCCTGTGTGCCCAAATTCATTGCATTAACCTAAGTTTTCCAAAAAACAAACCTTTTGAACACTGCGATTTGTCGTTTTCTTAAAAACTTTCAAAAACAGATGTTTTGCGCGGCCCTGCGAAGACCTGTGTGGAATCGCTCTTGAGATTGCGCAGCCTAGGATCGCTCTCAGCCTCAAGATTCAACCTATTTGTTTTCCGACTTTGAACCCATTCAGAACGTTCAGAAAGTTCAACGGACAAACGCCATGAAAGGCCCGTGTGGCCAGTTTTGAGGTAGCCTTCGATCAAGAAGCATCAAAGCCGAATCGGAAGGAGTAGATCTCGCCGGAAGAAGCTCGTAGAGTAACCCTGATGGATTCTCCGCAAATCAGTGCAACAGCCGTTCTCCTAGACACAGAGAGGCTTCAATTTAAAAAAAAAACATTTGGCATGGACTTGCTACACTTTTACCCTTTGAGAGGCTCGCTGGGCCGAAAACCCGGAAGGGCGGCCCAGGCAAAAGTTAGAGCAAGAGAAAAATACAAAAAAGAAAGAAGAAAAGAAAAGCAAAAAAAGACAAAAGCAAGAAAAAAAAAAAAAGAAAAGAAAAAGAAACGAACAAAAGAAAATGAAAAGAAGCTCGCAAGGTCGAAAACCCGCATTGGGCGCCTTGGCAAAAGTGAGAGCCAAACAAAGTGAAGGTTAAAATACCCGAGTGGACCTTAACCGGAACTACGTAAGGCTTGATTCCCATGTTTGGGATACGTAGGCAACTTCATCATGAAGTCCAGCCCCCAACGCTTTCATAAGCGTCTCAGTCCATGCGATGGTTTCGATTTCATCCCAAAGTCCAATGGCCAACACCCTTCAAGGTGACTGTGTCCATATATGTGTTGTGGCTGTCTTCGTCATCTCTGTGTCCAAGAGCTCGACCACCGCCAATGAAGACTGTTTGTAGATTGCTGCGGCACCATCCCAAACAAGGGGCAACTTTCCGTTGCCACGAGCCGCTGTGAGCCGCCATTTAAACTAGGGGCAACTTTCCGTTGCCTCCCTCCCCCCTTCAAACCAGGGGCAATTTCCCATTGCCTCCGATCCGAGGTTGCGCATCTCGAAGAGTAAGTTCCATGCTCGTTGAGCATTGACTGTTTGAAAAATAGTTTTTGAAAATTTTTACTGAGGTTGACTATTTTCTCGAAAACTATTCCATTTTCCAAAATCGGACCATTGTCTTGGACCCAAAAAGGAAAATTTTCAGTGCTTACATGCTTGACTTGCATGGTTTTCAAATCAAAAATCGAACAAGTACGTTAATCCGACTCTCGTTTTGATCAAAACCGTTTTAGTAGAAAGCAAAAACGAAAAAATGGTTAAAATGATGAACTAGGGGCACAGTCGAGCCAGGCGTTCTGTCTTTCCCCTGTCATCGACGTACTTGCCAGAAGAGCACTCTGCCCGTCAGAAGAAATAGCTGTGAGCTAACGGTGTTGAGCATGAACCCACACCTTTCTGTCTATCCATCAATCACCCCGGGGAGGGATGAAAAATGAGAGATTGAAGAATAGAGAGGCGTAAGTTGAGAGAAAAGTGAGGAAAAGGGTTTCGAGAAAAAAATCCGAGCTTGAGAGTTGAGTGATGTGAGAATCACAAATCAGAAAGGGTGGGAAACGATGCCTAGAGAGACTGGCCCCTCGTGATCTGAGGTCCCCCATCTTCGTTCACGCGTCTGTGTGTCGTGTTTCTTTGATTTGACGCTCTCGTCTTTCGTTTTTAGTCTTTTCCGAACGTGTCTCGTTGTGTTTAGGTCGCGTACCTATATTCGAGTCCTCCCCGCTGTGTTCAGTTGTAGGCTCGATATCCCGGTTTGAAAAACCCTCATTCAATTTCAAAAATCATCTATGCTCAGAATGCTGTGCCATTCTCTACATTTGAATGTGTTTTGACTCCAACCGGTTCCATCTTTGAGGTCCGTCCTGTCAGATTGGGCTGTTTGTTTAGAATTTGCTGTGTGCAGAATGAAACGAATGCTGTGTCATGGGCTGTATGCAGACTAATCCCCAGTAGAGCAAGGGCTGTGTGTCCAGAATCAGGCAGTGGGTTGCTTGGGTTATTTTGCTGTTGGCTGTTTAAGTTATCTGATTATTACAGTGCAAGTGTTCAATTTTCAGACAACCAATCAGTTCCATTTACATTGAGGTGTAACATGATGAGATGCGATGCAATGCATGAGATGTGTAAATGTAAACACTTTTTCAGATAAAAAGTCCGTTTCATTTCATTATCTTTTCAAATGTACAAGTTTTGGAAGCAAAAATCTGCCTGCGGCAGTACAAGGTAATCTATCTACCAACAAAAAGAAAAGTACAAGAAAGAAGAAAAAGATAGCAAAAGTCTACATCTGTGTCGAGCACTCCGAAGGGCTGTCAGTCCGCCCTGGTCCTCTTCCTGGACGAGGGTCCAGGAGCATCATCAGCGTCGTCATTAGAGCCCGAGCTAGAACCGCCTTCGGTCTCCTCCTCCGATGACTCTGCCTCCGCCTCTGACTCGTCGTCATCATCATCCGGGACTGGAGCTCGCGAGCTACTCCCGACCTGAGAACGCCCTCCCCTGGTATGGGGAAATATCCTGCCCCTCTCATCTCTCCCCCGAGCAGGGACAGAAGGCCCAGTCGGAGCACCTCCTGCCATGGGAATCTGGAAAGGAGGCTGAAAAGTACACAAAAAGGGAAATGCATCAGTATACTGTAGACGGTTTATCAGTGCAGAATGCAATGCAGAATACAGTGTAGGAATGCCGTGAGCAGTTTAACAGTGCAGAATGCAGTGTGTGAATACAGTTTATGAATGCCGTGAGCAGTTTAACAGTGCGGGATGCAGTGTATGCAGTGTGTCAGATGCTGTGAGATCAGTGTATCAGGTATTGTGCCGTGCATCAGATTATGCAAAGCAGTGTATGAGTGGTTTGAGGCCAATGTCAGAAGAACATACCGGTATGCTGTAGACGGCTAGGAGGTCAAATGTCCGCTGGAGCATCCCCATCATCGAGGCATTCATCGCCAACGACTGACGGGTGTACTCAGAAGAAGCCTGCAAAAGCATCAGATGCATCAATATTCTGTGGAATATCAAGTAAACTGAATTGAATAACTGTACAAAATGCAGTAGAACATACCGGCGGTAAGTCGGGGACATCAGTGAACTCGTGCCCAGCCGGTGGAGGGGCGAAGGGGATCTGATAGGTCGACCCACCCTGCCCCTGGAAAGTCAGTATAGTGGGCAGGGCAGGCCAGCCAGCTCCTCGTCCTCCCCGCACTCCGCCCCTGCCACGGACCCGGGCCCTCCTTGAAGATCCAGCCCCTGCTCCCGCTCCGGCCCCAGCCGCCGATGCTATAGGCCTGGCCCCCTCTGCTCGACGACCGCTCAAAGGTCGCATCAGGTACGTCCGCACGTACTCCTGATAGTCGCCAGTGCCTCGGAAGCCGGCCTCCTCCCAGCCGATGGAGTAATCATCCAGCTGCTTAGGGGTCAGCCCCTCGGTCTCCCTCATCTCTGCAGGAGGGTGAACCGGGACTATCTGCTCAAGTAACCCGCGGGTCTGGCGTAGAAAACGCTCCCCCAGGTACCAAGCCCGACAGACCGGGCCCTCTAGCAAGATCCGGAAACGCGAGGTCTCCTCAGCACCAGGGAACCGACCCCGCATCGCCGACGGCAGCGAAGCCCATGGCCGCCATGTGATCTGAAAGTGACAGACAGTTTGTTATCTACTGTTATTGAAACATGCAGTGGGAAAGCGAAGCTAAATGAACTGAAAGTAAAGCATACCTCTGTGGGGGTGATGGTGTCGAAGTATCGGCGGAAGAAGCCGAACGTCTCTCGTGGTCGCCGGGTGCATCTCCCGTCGAAGCGACTCGAGAACGGGACAGCCGGAGGAGGCTCCGCGACTGGTACGGGTGCAAGCCTAGGGAAGTAGGCGTAAACCCACAACTGCAAAACAGATGTCAGTATGACCATCAGATAAAGCAGGATATACAGAATGAAGCAGAAATGGCAGAGCCGTGTGTTGAGCCGAGTATTGTGTACAGTGTACAGTGTGAGCAGTGTACAGTCAGTGTAAAGCAGAATGTATGTGTGTGCCGTGTGTACAGTATACAGTAAGTGTAAAACAGACCGCAGTGTGTGCAGTGTACAGAGTACAGAAAGTACGAGACAGAAATGAAAAGCGGAGAAGAGATGTACCTCCCAAGCCCGCCAGTAGCCTCCAAGCAGCTGGCCGCTGCCGCGAGAAGCCGAGCTCATGTACCCGTACAGGGTATCGTAGTGCAGAATATCCCGGACGTCCACCAGTGCGCTGAGAAGACAGAGAGGCACGGTGTTCGCCCGGTCGGCGAAGATAGTAGTCCTGAACAGGAACATGAGGAAGCCGCGAGCATACCTCTCCTCATCCTCCGGGGTCATCTACGCCTCCTCCTCGAATGCGGGCTGGACCCTAAACTGTACCTCGAACCAAGAGTACCGCACGAAGCCTGGACGAGCTAGCGGTGGGGCCTCCCCCAGTAGATGGACCTGAGCGGCGGTCCACTCATCCATGTCTATGTCAAAAGGGATCGGATCCCCCCCTACCCCGATGCCAGTGAGCATCGAGAAATCATGAGGGGTCTTCGTCATATCCCCTGCAGCAGAAAAATGGAAAGAATCGGTGGTGTCCCACCATCTCTCCGCCAGAGCCGCAAGGAGAGGCCTGCAAGTGGAGAGCCTAGAGAGTCCTCGACAGAAGGAGCCGAAACCCGCTCGGTCCACGATGCGTCGGACCGCATCAGGGAGCTCATCATACCACTCCCGTGCACCAGTATTCCCATACCCGCGAATGGTATGAGAACCCTCCTGTAAACAGAAAATGGCAATTGCAAGACAACATTCAAAATGCAGTTTTGAAAGGACAGATATGGCATGTATGCAAGTTTGTCAGATTCAGCCAAATACCGGGTGCCGGTGTGCTTACGATGAAATACGTGTGCTGTGTCAGCATGTTTGAGTGTTTCAGAACAGATATGGCATGTATGCAAGTTTGACAGATTCAGACAAATACTGGGTGCCAGTGTGTGTGCAGTGAAATACAGTATGTGCCGTGTGTTTGGGTGATCCAGGGCTAGTGCAGTGTGTGTGCATGTGTCAGTCTCAAGCAGATATCAGTTGTATGTATGTTTACAGTCAACTACGGTCTACGGCATATCAGATTTCAGCAATTAAAGAATACAGCTAACTGTGGCAGTTTTGTATCCTACGTTGCAGAAAGTAAAGCAGAAGATGAAGAGTTACCTCGGAAGTACCGAATGAAAGGTGGGAGGTAGGCTCGCATAGTAGTAGCTCAGGCGCCGCGTACCTCTCAAAGCTCCGGAACTGACGCAGGCCGTCTGGGGGCAGAACGTGGATCGCCGGCCGGTAGGTCGCCGGGTCGAACGGGCGCTCGCTCAGTGGTAAGAGCTCGACCCCGGGATCCATCTCGTGGTCCGGGGGAGTCCCGCCACGTGGAATGTCGTCCGCCATGTAGAGAATGGTGTGAAAATGGCCGGAAAAGGAAAACCGAGCCGGAATGCGAAGAGTCAACTGAAAAGTCAACTCCCGAGAGGGTCGGAAATGGCCGGGAAGGCCGGAATGTGAAAAGGCACGGAAATGAAGAGGAAAGTGAGGGGAACGAACCCCGAAAAGACGAGAACGCCGAACGAGGCACCGAAACGAGAATGTGATCGGTGGAAAATGTCCGAAACGCGAAGAGGATCGCGAATCCGACGATGAAACGAGCGTAGAACGCGAAGAAACGGACGAAAAATGAGATAGAAGCACTCTAGAGAGAGAGAGCAAGGGGTTTTCGGCGGTGGAGAATGAGAAAATAGGGTTTAGAACCCTATTTTATAACACCCGAGGTGAAAAGACAAAACTGCCCCGCACCAGCAACTGTTTGCCGGTCGGCAATGTTTTGTGCCGGCCGGCACTTTTTTGTGCCGATAGAATTGTTTTTGTGCCGATGGCCAGCCGGTGGCCTCCCCTTTCGGCCGGTGGGGTTCCCACAGCCTTGGTTAGGCCATATGAGAAGTTTGTGGTCTTCATAGCTCAAGAAAGTGCAAGAAAGTGCATCTTCGATGTTCAACCGGCCACCGTTCTGACCGCGGGCCGTGTCTCCAGTGCGTGGCACTCGAATTCGTACAAGGTGTATCCTTTTTGTATCCTTTTGAATTCAAAAGTGGCCCCATGTGTGTTGCACAAGTTCATCACACTACTTCGGTGCATTACATTGCGCTGTCATGCGCCACACATTTGCATTGTTATGCACGTGTTACATGCGTTGCAACACGCACCCCTTTGCATTGTCGTGCACATTTCTCATGCATCATCATTGCATTTCCATTCCATGCATTGTCATGCATTCCGGAATACGTGCGTTGTTGCGCATTTAAGTCCATTTACATTCCGTGTGGCGTGCGTGTCACACTGGTCATCGCACTGTCTTGTGCATTTCAAACCTCGCGCTGTTTTGCGCATCGCACTGTTTTGTGCATTTCAAACCTCGCGCTGTTCTGCGCATCGCACTGTTTTGTGCATTTCAAACCGTCGCACTGTTTTGTGCATTTCAAACTTCGCGCTGTTCTACGCATCGCACTGTTTTGTGCATTTCAAAATTGTTCGCGCTGTTCTGCGCATCGCACTGTTTTGTGCATTTCAAACCTCGCGCTGTTCTGCGCATTGCACTGTTTTGTGCATTTCAAAATTGTTCGCGCTGTTCTGCGCATCGCACTGTTTTGTGCACTTCAAAATTATCGCGCTGTTTTGCGCATTGCACTGTTTCGTGCACCTCACTCGCATCTTGCATGCATCCATTTGCGCTATCTTGCGCACCTCGGTTGTACTTGTTAGTACATTGCATTGTTTTGAACACAAAACCGGCTTCGCGTAGCGTGTAAGTCCAACTTTCAAAACCGGCTTCGCGTAGCGTGTAAGTCCAACTTTCAAAACCGGCTTCGCGTAGCGTGTAAGTCCAACTTTCAAAACCGGCTTCGCGTAGCGTGTAAGTCCAACTTTCAAAACCGGCTTCGCGTAGCGTGTAAGTCCAATTGTATCATTTTTGCATCTTATGAGACACACGTGTCTCATTTGTTTCATTTTGCACCCGGTCTGGCGAGACCTTAAACACGCACGGTCTGGCGAGACCTTAAACACGCACGGTCTAGCGAGACCTTAAACACGCACGGTCTAGCGAGACCTTAAACACGCGCGGTCTGGCGAGACCTTAAACACGCACGGTCTAGGAGCCCTTAAATCCTCTAAAGGTGCAATTCCTTTGGTGTTTGTCGTGCCCGAACGACTTTCGGTGGTCTGGTAAAGCCACCTGTCTGTGTTTGCGATGAGTTCCTAGAAGACCGACTGGGACGGTGGAAACTAGAGTTCGAACGGCTTATGCCTAGAACGCAAAGGTTCGGGAGTTCCGAGACTAAAGTCTGGTTTAAATACCCAGAGGTTTACCCTCGGCTTGAAATCTGTATGGAAGCCCCATAGGTTGAGGCGGCATGTCTACGCCTCAGTTCTGGATACTGAACCAACCTAGTATATCGCCCTGTTGGTAAGATAGGAAAAGTTGCAATCATAGTCATTGCATCATAGTGCATTGTCATGCATTTGCATTGTAGATTGCATGCATTCATTGCATCACCTTCCGCCTATGGCTTGCGCCTTTCCAGGTTGAGCTTGGTCTGGTATGTGTCCTTACTTTTCATGTTAAAACACAGTTCTGCATGTGTATCGCGCCGATTCCACGCGGATATGTTGGTTGAGGGTTGCGGCACCTTTTCTGTGTTACACATGGCTCGTATGTGTACATGCCTTTCCTAGGCAAGATTTGGTTTGGCTTGTATGCCATATCCATTGTATCCATATCCATTCCATTGCATATTTGTAGATATTGCATTGTAGATTGCATGCATTCATTGCATCGCCTTCCATCTATGGCTTGCGCCTTTCCATGTTGAGCTTGGTCTGGTATGTGCCCTTACTTTTCATGTTAAAACACAGTTCTGCATGTGTATCGCGCCGATTCCACGCTGATATGTTGGTTGAGGGTTGCGGCACCTTTTCTGTGTTACACATGGTTTGCATGTGTACATGCCTTTCCTAGGCAAGATTTGGTTTGGCCTGCGTGCCATATCCATATCACATTACATTGTAGTGTAATTTTTGCATCCGGCATTAGGATCATTATCCCTTCTCTAGCGGGTCGTTTCCCCACTTATGTCAATTCCACCCAATACTTGTTCTTGCGTCTGTCTACAATACTCATAGTTCAGTTGACCGTTCTATGGTAGACAGACTTGTTATCTCCATCAATCTATTTGACATAGGTGTGGTTTCGAACCGCTCGTGATTGGATCACGATTCAAATGCTTTGCATGTAGCTTGCATTGTTTCAATTACGTTGCATCTTCATTTGCATTGTTTATACATTGTTTTGTATTGCATATCGTTTTGCATCCACATTTGCATTGTCATGCATGTTGCTAACCATATTGTACCTGCTAAGTTTGTTTTCTTTGCAGGCACGATATTGTATGTACGGTTCATTTGAAGCTGGTGCAACCAGACGAGCCGCACAGGTATTGTATCTCCCGAGTGAGACGTATCGAGAATTCCATAATTCTCTTACATCCTTTCTACATTGTAGTGTAGTTTGGTATGCTAGCTTAAAATTGTCGCATGTTTGCTTCATTACAGCTATCTTTGCATGATCATAAGTTATGCTTGGCTCCGTGCATTGTCTTGCATTTTGCCCCTGCCTTCGGGCGCATATCATATTTGTCTTGTATGTTTGTCTAAGTCTTCGGCCTTGTCAAAAATGGGTCGTCTCTGGGCTTTGACATTCACTCCCGTCATTGTTATGACTTTCGAGTTCTGTCAAAGAGGGGCAACTGTAGACACCCCATTTTTGACCGTCCTCAAGACTTGGACGTCACCGTTTGAACACTCGGTGATTATCCATGTTTGTGTTTGTTTGGAGTTCCCGGAGGTCTCGGCTCGCGCGGCTTGCCTCAGGATCCCCGAACTCAACCGTTTAGTGTCTGGTTTTGCACCAAACACTTGCATCTTGCCTTGGAGAGGCAGGGTGGGGCTTGTAGACCATCCCCACCCATCACCGGCAGTGGCTAGATGCCACCGGCTGGTTTTTGCTGCCACCGGCAATATTGTTTGCCGGCCGGCACTCTTTGTTGCCGGTCAGCACTATTTTGTGCCGGTCGGCACTTTGTTTGGCCAAGATGGCATTTTTTGCCGGCCGATTGCTGTTCATCTGCTTTTGCAGATATTTTTAGACAGCTGTATAGCTTTTGCTCCCCTCCATACACGTGTATGGAGGGATCTCCCTCTTGCAAAGCTTGTCTTGTAAGCTTTACAAGAGGCATATAGAGAGAGGCTCTCTCTAAGGCAAAAGAAAGAGGGCTTTAGACATTTTTGAGGAGAGAAGACAGAGGAGAGCTTTGGTTTTCTAGGGTTAGGGTTAGGTATACACAATCTATCTCTCTTTCCCTCTCATTTTGCACACTAGGTGTTTTGTGTCTCACTATTGCACACAAACACCTAGTGTTTCACCTTCCTCTTGGAGCTGAGGTTCTAAAGAGTGTGTTTTGAAGTTTTGGTGTTGGATTCAAGCTCAAGGAGGCTATTGGAGCACCATTGTTGAAGAGGACTACAAGGGTGAGAAACTAGTCCTTTTTTTCCCCATTTTTGCATTGATTTTCTACTAGTCTTAGAGCTGTTTTTGTGATTATTGTATAACATAAAAAAGTTCTGTTTTTAGGCCCTCTTTATTGTTTATTAAGAGTGTTTTGTTGTTTGTGGGTTGTTGACCACCCTTAGGCCTTGAAAGGCCTCTTTTTGGACCATTTTGTATTAGCTCCGGGATTTTGGTGTTGAGGTCTCTTCACCACTGAAATCTTGAGGGATTTCAGTGGTGAAGATGATGCTTTGAAGTCCCAAGAAGGAGAGGGCCACCCCCTCTCCTTGTTGTCCTTGAAAAGGGCACATTTTGGCCTCTTAAGGAAGCCTATGCTTGAGTGTGTGTTGAGCATGTTTGGTTTGTTTTTCACGCTTATATGTCCATAATATAACATGATTTCAAGTTGGTTTTGGAACTCCATGCATGTTTAGCATAGTTGCCATGTAATGCCTTATTTGTGCCTTAACATGTTCTAGGTTGTTAGCCTTTGTTGGAGCATGTTTTAGGCTTGCATTTGTGAAGTTTATGTGCTTATTTTGCCATGTTTTAGCTCTGTCCATAGTCGTTTGGGTTGATCTTTGCATGCATTATATAGCTCTTTTGTATTTGGGCTTGTTGGCCTTGAGTATGTGCATGTGTAGCATGCCATCTTTGCATTGTTTTGATGATTTGGAATCATCCTACATGCCATTTCAGTCCCATTTCCATGCTTGATTGATTGCCTTGCATGCCTCTTTAATGCTTTGAAAGCATGTGTTGCAATGCTCCATGTTTTGGCCATGGTGTATGCCTTTGTATTTGGGCCACTTAGATGCCATCTAAGGAGTCCCTTGGCCTTGTTTTAACATGCTAAAAATCTGTTTTTTAGTTGTTTAATGCATGCCATGTTTGGTCAAGTGTGCTTGAATGTTGTTTGATTTATGCTTAAGTGTTGGCCCTTATGTGCATGTGTGTGTGCATGCCATTTAGCCCTCACCTTTTAGCACAATGGCTACTGTTTTAGGCCTATTTTAGAGCTGCCTAATTCATGTTTAAGTCCATCTTTGCACTCATTTGTATTGCCATATGCATGCTTGTATGCTTGCATAAGTTAATTGCCATGCCATGTTGCATTCCTAGCTTGTATGCCTAGGTTGCATTGCATTTTGCATGCATGCCTTGTTCCTTGAATTGGTGATAGGAATTGGGCCTAATTTGTTTGATTGGTTTGCATGCATTTGAAACCGAAGTTTCATGCATGGTTCCTTGGGCCATCATGCATGGAAATGCGTGATTGGTGGTCCAAGAACTGAGGCACATGTCCCTTTGAGTCATTACAATGATAAGAGACATGGTTGGTGCATACATGCCTTGAAATATGCTGCCATACCTTGTTTTGCCCTCTATTGCTGTGAGTTGCAGGTTCTGCAGGAATACTCTGCCGACCGGCAGTGTAATGTGCAGACCGGCACCATTTTCTCTGCCGACAGACCCTACTTTGTGCCGATGGCCATACAACACTGCCGGTGGAAGTTTCATTCGGCCGGTGATGATCCCCTCTGTCCAAGGATGTAGTTCTGAGGTTTTGACAGCCTCCAGAGGAGGAAAGGGAGGAAAACAGAGGCAGCTTGCGCATGGTGGCGCGTTTCCCGAGACGTTTTCCTGCTTTAATTAATTTGTTTAATTTGTTAATTAGATTAGGCAATTTGTAATATTTAATTAGCTTGCGTAGTTAATTAATTTGTAATATTTATTTGGTCCCTCCGAGCGAGGGCAAATCTGTAATAAGTGTGCGTGAGTGTGTGTATGTCTTCCAACCTCACATCTTTCTTCCCTTTTATTTACCTGTTTACGATGGTAGATTAAGGCACGTTTAATTTAGCATACCTTATGCTATGCATGTGTGCATCCATGCATTTGTATTACATGCATTAGGCTCGGTACATCACGCTAACTGCATCAGTACTTCAATTCCGAATTGAATGTGTGTCAATTGTGCATTTTCACATGACATGTCTAGGATTAGCCGAGCCTATCTTAGCGACATTTTGTATGCGATGCATTAGGCACTTCACATGGACTTGGATCATGCATGTTTGCTAACAAGTTCTTTGTTTTGGCACGAAGTACTATGTGAGTATTTCCGCTTTAGCATATCGCATGAGTGTGAATGTTACCATGACAGCATGCTTAACATGTGGCTAGATGCTTATGTGTTAAACTGTTTTGAATGCCTGTGGGTGAAGGTTGGATTGTTTGAGTTGGAAAAACTCGTTGAAATCCGTATTTTAGCCTACTTGCGAGTAGCAAATTCCAAAACATTTTCCCAAACCAAACGGATATGCAATGTTTATTTCCAAATTAGGCAATCTAGTCTATACTTGTTTGCTGTGCGCATAACATAGTAATTCTAGGCTAATAAATGGAATAAGAACACATAGCGTTTTCAAAATCAGATATCACGGTTAGTAGAGGCCGGTCCTCGGACCGGGCGAAAGGGGGTGCTCATAGCTGACCTTCCCCGATCGTACCCAAGCTCCCGAGCCGAGACAACTCCGGTGATGACGGACATGTGGCCTTCGGCACCGAGTCAGGGTTTCCTAAATTCTCCCATTTTAAAATATTTAGGTGGCGACTCTGTATCTGGCAAAGCAGTCCATGTTTGGCACTACTTTTTCAAAAATCTGTTTCTCAAAACGATTTGCCAGATTTGGACTCTTTGGTTCAGATTAAGAACCGTGACACAAATCGAGTCCGAACTGTAGCGTGAGGCCCACGCGGGCGCCGTCTACAAACGGCGACCGATGAGAAGCGAAGACGAATGACGAACGACGAATCGACCCGGTCCTCTCTTTCTCACCATTTCTCTTCTGTTTCTGTTCTAATCGAAGTAGATTAGGGCAGATATTGATCTATTTTTACTTACTTACAAATCGACCCCAAATTCTTTTTGTTATTTCTGAAATTGCCCGCGAACGTGTCCCGAAATTTCTACAACGTGTCCTAAACTTGTCCGGATGTAAAAAAAGAAGAATAAAAATGGGACACTCTCTGGTGCGTGTCAGACACGTGCTCTCCGCGTGCCTGATGCGTGTCCGTGTCCGACACGTGTCTAACACTGGTACAAAGCCCTCAGAGAGGTGGTCGTGCTTCATAGTGTGCAGTGCAACCTCTGTATAGGATAGTATTTCAACGACGAATAGAGCGAATGAATGGGAGATACTCAGCTGGAATGAAGGTTGGTTCAGGAATGCTTGCCGCTTTGGCTTGTTGTAATGTTGCTTGGTGGGTGGAGTATAAAAGGCTAAAAGCGTTGAAAGAACACGACTTGTTAGGTAATCCCGATGCCATTGCACCAATATCTGTATTTTGGCTCTCTCCACAGTTTGTACTGATGGGAATCATGGACGGATTAGCTCTTTATGGTATTGAGGATTTTTTTAAGTATCAGGTTCCAGAGTCAATAAGGAAGAGGTATGCACTCGTACTCACTGAAGCTGTGATTGAATGGGGAAAAATAGTGAACATAGGGTTTATTATGATATTAGACGTGGTGGTCATGAAGTTGAGAGCTGAAGATGGAAGTTGGATTGCAGACACTGTGAATCAGAGCCGTTTGGATCTTTTTTATGCTGCATTAGTGGTCGTGAGCGTAGCCAATCTGTTAATCTTTGCATATGTTGCTAGGTTCTACGGTTACCGTGATTTTCGAGAAGAAGAAGATGACGACGAAGAAGAAGATCCACATAAAGAAATTAAAACTGGAAAGAAGCAAGACGAGATGGAACCCACACCTGATGAAGAAACTGAAAGAACAATAAGAACTAGGGTTGTGCAAAATGTCACTCAATTCAGTGAAATCGAATTGATCCGTAGCAATTCACACCGTTCTAACCACTTTCTGCGTAAACTTTAAAATTTATAATCTGCCAACTGAACCGCTCCTGTAGACGCGCCCGCGGAGGGCCTCAATGCTACAGTTCGGACTCTCGATTTGTGTCACGGTTCTAAATCTGAACCAAAGAGTCCAAATCTGGCAAATCGTTTTGAGAAACAGATTTTTGAAAAAGTAGTGCCAAACATGGACTGCATTGCCAGATACAGAGTCGCCACCTAAATATTTTAAAACGGGGGAATTTAGGAAACCCTGACCCGGTGCCGAAGGCCACATGTCCGTCATCACCGGAGTTGTCTCGGCTCGGGAGCTTGGGTACGATCAGGGAAGGTCAGCTATGAGCACCCCCTTTCGCCCGGTCTGAAGACCGGCCTCTACTAACCATGATATCTGATTTTGAAAACGCTATGTGTTCTGAAACCGATTATTATCCTAGAATTACTATGTTATGCGCGCAGCAAACAAGTATAGACTAGATTGCCTAATTTGGAAATAAGCATTGCATATCTGTTTGTTTCGAAAAACGTTTTGGATTTGCTACTCGCAAGTAGGCTAAAACACGGATTTCAATGAGTCTTTCCAACTCAAACAATCCAACCTTCACCCATAGGCATTCAAAACAGTTTATAACACATAAGCATCTAGCCACATGTTAATCATGCTGTCATGGCAACATTCACACACATGCGAGATGCTAAAGCATAAATACTTACATCGTACTCCGTGCCAAAACAGAAACTAGTTAGTAATCATATGCATGATCCTAGTTCATGTTAAAAATGGCTAATGCAACACATGCAAAGATGCAATCTAAACAGGCTCGGCTAACCCTAAAATGGCATATGAAATGCTACAAGTAACATGTATTCAATTTGGAATTGAAAAGTACAATGTAGTTTGTATGATGTACCGAGCTCGATGCATGTCAACAAATGCATGAATGCACGCATGCATAGCATAAGGTATGCTAAAATAAATGTGCCCTAATCTACCATCATAAGCAGGTAAATAAAAGGGAAGAAAGAAGTGGGGTTGGAAGGCATACATCACACGCACGCACACTTATTACAGACACGCCCTCACTCGGAGGGGTCCAAATAAATATTACAAATTAATTAACTACGCAAGCTAATTAAATATTACAAATTAATTAATTAATTAACAAATTAACTAATCTAGGAAAACAGGTAAACCGCCTCGGGAAATGCGCCGCCATGCATAGGCTGCCACTGTTTTCTTTCCTCTGCTCCTCTGAAGGCTACCAAAACCTCAGGACTGCTTCCTTGGACACTGAGGAGTGCCACCGGCTGAGTAGAATTGCCACCGGCAGTGTGGTGTAGTCACCGGCACAATATGAATCCATCGGCTGCTTGTTTACTGCCGGTCGGCAATATATACTGCCGGTCGGCAAGGAATGTCTGCAGAACCTGCAATTGACAGCAACAGAGTGCAAAGCAAAGCATGGCAGCACAATTCAAGGCATATATGCACCATTCATGTCCCTTATCATGGTAATGACTCAAAGGGGCATGTGCCTCGATTCTCGGACCACCAATCACGCATTTCCATGCATGATGGCCCAAGGAATCAAGTATGCAACTTCCATGTCAAATGAAATGCAAACCAATCAAACAAACTAAAGCCCAACCTCTATCACATGATCAAGAGGCAAGGCATGCATGCCAATGCAATGCAACCTAGGTATGCAAACAAGAATACAAGCATGCTATGCAACTACATGGCATACACAATGCTAACAACATAACATGCGCAACGCTTTGAAACATGGCATACACAATGCAAGGTGGACTTACACCAATGTGAGTGGACCTCAGCCGCACCCATATCAGTGGCCATAAGATGAAAATGAAGTGCCTCGAAATGCGTGCACACGGGCACGCAAACCGAGGCAATGGCATATGCAATGTAATGGCATGGAAAATGATATTCAAATATGCTAATGGGATTTCAGCACTGAAATATGGGGGAAAACAGCCCCGGAATGAGGCGAAAACACACCCGATGCATGGAATAGTCCCGAAACATGGACTTTGGCACCCGAAATGGCCTATAGCTATATCAAACATGCACAACATGGATATGCAATGAATAGACAGTAGCAAGGCAGCCCCAAAATTAGCATTTTACTAGTACAACTCATGGCCAAAAAGCAAACAAAGATAGGGCAACAATGGCATACAAAAAACGGTCCTAAACATGAGATTATGAAGCAACTCACAGCTGCTGTCCCCAAACATGTTAGGGCCCTTCAACAACATTGAAGAGGGGCCCAAAATATGCATATTTACAGTTCATGGAAGCCCCGAAATCAATATACAAACATGCTAGAAATGCAATGCAAAAATGAGGCTCAAAAGTGGCTATAACATGAGGTATACAAAACATTCACCAAAAAAGAAAATACCCTTAATAAAACATGTTCAAGAGGTCAAAATAAAGCCACTTTTAGTTCGGACCAAGGTCCAAAAACAGTAACATGAGGGGCTGCCAAGACATACAAAAATGGGACCAAAAAGAGGATATAAAGGGAAGTACAACATGGAAGTCCCAAACAGTGTTGAGCCCTTCTTCAATGTTGAAGAGGGGCTCAAAATAAGCCTATTTTCAGTTTAAATAAGGCTCTAAAACAGATCACACGAAAGCCAAAAATTCTATGCAAGATTATGGCATTCAAGGAGGATATTGAAGTGCAAGCTACTGTCCTCAAACAGCAAGAGGTCCTCAATCAAACATGAAGAGGACCTCAAAATATGATGATTTGAAGTTTGGGTCGGAGCCCAAAAGTGCAAGCAACTATGGCTTAGATATGAAGCAAGAAAAGGCTAGAAAAGGGAAGATGAGGACTCACCCTTGAAGACCAGCAAACCAACACCTCTTGGACCAAGTTTGGGAGCTTTTAACCTCTGGAGGACAGCCTCAAGCTGCTGGAATACGCGTTGGATGCCTTGTGCTATGAGTTGATGAAGAAATGGCCCAAGAACAAGGGTGTTTGATGGTTGAATGTGAGAGATATAGTGAGAGATAAAGGGATATATGTATGTATATATCAGATATATCTATATATCTCTAGTTTTTTGTTCCAAAAATCCAACCTAAACAAAGGAGGAGGAGAGGTGCTTATATAAGCAATGCTAAGCTTCTAAGACAAGCTTCAAAGGGGCCAAGGGGTTCAAGGGGGGGTGCAAGGCTTCTAGAGGAAGCTAAAACAGCTGGCCAAGCTTCTTGGAGAAGCTTGGCCAAAAGGTTCAAGCTTCTAGAAGGTTAGGGGGTTCAAAGGTTCACAAGGTGCAAAACAAACACACATGTGCGTGGGGGATCAATTCTGTGCATTCTAGCTGGCACAGCTGGAATCCACTCAATCTGCAGAATGCTCCGGAAGGTCGTCGGCTAGCAAAAATTGCCGGTCAGCACAATAAAGTGCCGGTCGGCACAATAAATGGCCGGTCGGCACAATAAATTGCCGGTCGGCACAAACAGAGTGCCGATGGGTGGCCGGTGAGGTCAAAAAAGTGCCAGTGGATGTCCAGATTGAAGCCCCGGAAGTTAGCTTTCCAATGGCGCAAACCTTGCATTAAAATTCCTCCTGTGGAAAACGTTATGCCCATTTTGGTGAAGCCGCGCAGATTCGATCCAACCGGGATGATGCCCGACTTCAACTGATCATATCTCCCCCACCCGGACTTGGCTCTAGGAGATTCTTGAGTGCAAAATGAAGCCCCGAAAGTAAGTTTTCCAACGGTGGTGGCCTCATAGCTAAAATCCAAGTATGCAGATTAATAAGCCCGATTCAGCGAGGACTGCTCGACTCTCTCTTAGCAATTCTTGCCTATCTTCTTATCCAACTTGGCTTTTCCCCTCTTCTCCTCTTTTCTTCAACTCCAAACCCCTAAACAAAGTGTTTTCAAGGATTTTCCTCTCTTCTAGCCGAAGAAACTGATTCTTTGCCCTGCACATCTCTCAACACCGAGCAAACCATCAGTAGTGCCCAAGTCTTAAGGGCGGTCAAAAATGGGGTGTCTACAGTTGCCCCTCTTTGACAGAACTCGAAAGTCATAACAATGACGGGAGTGAATGTCAAAGCCCAGAGACGACCCATTTTTGACAAGGCCGAAGACTTGGACAAACAAACAAAATACCGATAAATAAATGGTTGTGCCCACAGGCTGCCTACGTATCCTTTTGCAAGGAATCAAACCAGCGTAGTTCAGGGGCAGGATGCAAATGATATGCAGGAAGACTTTGATAATTGGACTTATACGCTATGCGAAGCCGGTTTGAACATTGGACTTATATGTTACGCAAAGCCGGTTTGCACTCAAAACAATGCAATGTACTAACAAGTACAAGTGAGGTGCGCAAAATAGCGCGAATGTAGCTGTGATGAAGCAATTATGCAAAATAAATGCAACATTTTAAGCGAATGCTATGCCAGCAAGTAGACATGAACCAAACTACATCTCATGCAAAAAGGATGTAAGAGAATTATGCAATTCTTACGAACATGTGCGTTAGATACACAAAAGTGAACGAAGTGTGATAGATACACTAAGTGGACAAACATGCGTGATAGATACACAAAAGTAAAGAGAGTGTGATGGACATGCTTACACGAATAAAGTGTGATTGATACACTAAGCAAAGCAAAGTGTGATAGATACACTAAGCAACCGTGTGTGGTGGATGCACAAAGGGAGCGTGTGATGGATACACAAAGTGAACGTCTGATAGATACACAAAGCGAACATGTGTGATTGATACACAAAGCGAGCATGTGATAGATACACTATATGAAGCAACATGTGATACATACATTAGTTGAGCGTGTGATAGATACACTAAGCGAGTATGGTGAGCATAGTGTGATAGATACACAAAGGGTGAACACAAAGTGTGATAGATGCACTAAGTGAACAAGGTATGATAGATATACTAAAGGTGAACACAAAGTGTGATAGATGCACTAAGTGAACAAAGTATGATAGATATACTGAAAGCGAACACGAAGTGTGATAGACGCACTTAGTGAGCAAGTATGATAGATATACTAAAAGGGGACACAAAGTGTGATAGATGCACTATGTGAACAGAGTGTGATTGATACACTAAAAGCGAACACAAAGTGTGATAGATGCACAGTGTGAACAAAGTATGATTGATATACTGAAAATGAACACAAAGTGTGATAGATGCACTATGTGAACAGGTATGATAGATATACTAAAAGCGAACACAAAGTGTGATAGATGCACAGTGTGAACAAAGTATGATTGATATACTGAAAATGAACACAAAGTGTGATAGATGCACTATGTGAACAGAGTGTGATTGATACACTAAAAGTGAACACGAAGTGTGATAGATGCACTTAGTGAACAAGTATGATAGATATACTGAATCAATGAAGTGTGATACAGAAAACGAGAATGTGTGTAATAGATACACAAAATGAAAGAAGTGTGATTGATACACTGAGTGAGAGTGCAATAGATACACAAAAGCGAATATGTGCGTGATAGATACACAAAATGAGAATGTGTGTGCTAGATGCACAAAATAAAAGAAATGTGATTGATACACTAAGTGAAGAGAGTGTGATTGATACAGTAAATGAGAATGTGGGTGATAGATACTCAAAGCGAGTGAAGTGTGATTGATACACTAAGGCAAATGAAGTGTGATTGATACACTATATGAATGAGAGCGTAACTGAAGCGTGATTGATACACTAAGTAGATTAGAGTATAATTGAAATTAGAGTGTAATTGATACACTAAGTGAATGAAGTGTGATTGATACACTAAGCGAATGAAGTGTGATTGATACACTAAAAGTGAGTGTGTGTGATTGATACACAAAAGTGAATGACCTTAAAACGGAACTTCTTTGAATGAGCCGTGCATACAATATCGTGCATGACTGAGGAAGAAACTTGATAGGTATAATGCATTACAATGCAAGTGAAGTGGGTGCATAACAATGTAAGTGGAAGAGTGTATAACCTTGAAGCAGGATTGATCTTGCGCTTGAGGTAGAGGTACACTCATATTTCAGAGCATTGGCAAGGCCCTGAAGGGGTACGTCCGGAGTACAATCACGGAATTTTCTGAAGTTGACACAAACTCAGATACTTCGATTTTCGCTCTTTTGTCTTTGCTTTGCAGTCTGGAACCATCATAGCTTCAGATAGGTCCTGGTTTCACCATTCACACTTATCGGGGGTGGACCCTGCAGTTTTATGGAAAAAAGAATCTTGTTTTGCACAAACGTGAAGGATGGCACAACACTCTGAGCACAAAACGATTTATTTTTGAAATTGAGAGATGAGTTTTCGACCAGGTATTGAGCCTACGACTGAACACAGCGAGAAAGACTCAACAACGGAAAACAAAAGGTAAACAACCTAAACACGTCGAGACACGCTCGGAACGACTCAAAGCAAGAATCGAGACAAACAAAACAAAAGACACGACTCACAGACGTGCACAGGGAGCCTGTTTCACCGGGTATTATTCCCACCCTTTCTTATTTGTGATTCTCACATCACTCGGCACTCAAGCTCGGTTTTTTTCTCTCAAAACCCTTTTCTCGCTTTTTCTCTCAGCGCACATCTCTCTATTCTTTAATCTCTCGTTTTTCATCCCTCCCCTGGGTGGTTGATGGATAAGCTGGAAATTGTGGGCTCTTGCCCCTGGTATTTTACCAGACTCTTGTTCACAACAGTAAGTTTCTCCCATAGAGGGGTTGTGCTACAACTGGGTGTGTAGCAAATCTACAGCTAACATCGGTTGATGATGCCCTGCTGGGGAGTTCGGACGTGATTAGATCTGTCCAAACAAAGGAGTGGAATATCTTGTCCCATTCCAGTTCGTGCTTCGCACTTAGCTTGATGCCTCGTTGCGTGGAGGATGTGAGAGCCTTCTGCCCTTTTGCGGTCAGCTTCAGAGGTGCCCTTTTCTGGCAGGTGCCCTTTCTGGCAGATGCATTGACAACGGGGGAAAGACAGAAAGCCTGACTCAACTGTGCCCCTAGTTCATCATTTTGACCATTTTTTGTTTTGGTTTTCTACTAAAACAATTTTGACCAATATGAGAGTTAGATTAACATACTTGTTCGATTTTTGATTTGAAAATCATGCAAGTCAGGCTATGAGCACTGAAAATTTTCCTTTTTGGGTCCAAGAAATGGTTCAGTTTTTGGAAAAGATGGAACAATTTTCGAGAAAATTAGTCAACCTCAGTAAAAATTCTCAAAAACTATTTTTGCAAACGGCCGATGCTTAACAAGCGCGGAACTTACTCTTGAGACGTACAACCTCGGATCTGGACAAAATTTCCCCCTTGCTCGAAGAGAGCTGCATGGCAACGGAAAGTTGCCCCTTGTTTGAACGGCACCGCAGCGCATTGAATGGCAACGGAAAGTTGCCCCTTGTTTGGATGATGTCGCAGCGCGTTGTAGTCAGTCCTCAGAGTGACGAACACAGTCAAATTCTCGGATACAGAGAAAGCGAAGATGATCAAAACCATTACATGGGCACAATTGATTTGGAGTGTTTTACGGCTGGACTTCAAAATGAAGTTGCCTACGTATCCCAAAGATGGGAATCAAGCCTTACGTAGTTCGGGATTAAGGTACACTCGGGTATTTAACCTCTCTTTTTTAGGCTCTAACTTTTGCCAAGGCGCCCGATGCGGGTTTTCGACCTTGCGAGCTTTGTTTTTCTTTTCTTTTCAATTCTTTTCATTTCTTTTCTTTTCATTTCTTTTCATTTCATTTCCTTTTTTTTTTATTTTCTTTTTTGTTCTTTTCTTTGCATTTTTTCTTTTTTGTATTTTTCTCTTGCTCTAACTTTTGCCTGGGTCGCCCTTCCGGGTTTTCGGCCCAGCGAGCCTCTCAAAGGGTAAACGTGTAACAAATCCATGCCAAATGGTTTTAGGAGTTTGAAGCCATCCGTATCCAGGAGAGTGGCTGTTGATTTGCAAGAGGACTCATCTTCGGCTCTTCGAGCATATCTGACATTTTTGCCCCTAGTTTGAGGGGGGGCTTCTGACCTAGCTTTACAAGCTTCCTTTGATCTGATCTTCTTGATTTGACTTTGGTGCCTCTTGTTCGAGGGCTGCTTCAAAATGGCCACATAGGCCTCACGTTGTGGTTGACCGTTGAACGTTCTGAACTCAGGTTCAAGGTTTGAAAGTGAGGGGTCGAATCTCGAGGCTGAGAGCGATCCTAAGCTGCACAATCTCAAGAGTGATCCCACACAAGTCTTCGAAGGACTGCGCAAAATATTTTTTGAAATTTTTTAAGAAAGCGACAAATCGCTCGCGCCGAAGACAGTGTAGAACCAATCTGGATCAAGCCAGGGTCCTTCTCAGTACTCACATTAACAAGCATGATCTCAATCATTAAGGGCTTAGCATGCCTCTCTTTCTCTCAAATGATCAAAATTTTGCAAATCCCGAGGAATTCCTTCCTCTTCATTTTCACCGCAGTGTTCAAAAAAAAAAGTTTTGAAAAAACTTAGGTCGATACAATGATTTCAAGGCACAGAAAAGGCAGGCGAAGAGCACTGTCATTTCATTCAATACTTCTGGCACAACTGGCACACGGCAGAAGCAAACACAAGAGTGTGAAAATCACTGTTGTTCATTCAAATCTGTTAGCACAACTGGCTCCCTGGCAGAAACAGACTCAAAAGGACAAACACAAAGCAAAATAGTGATATCCGAAGTAACACCCTCGGAATCACCTGACTTCAACAAAACAGGACTGACTCGATACAACAAGACAGACCCGACTGACTCAGTATGAAAAGACTGACTCAATACAAATTGAGAAGACTGACCCAATACCCAAGTCAGAAAACACAAAAATTAGCATTCGTAAAATGCTCGAAACAGTGCGTGCCAAACGCCACATCTAGAGTAAACTGAGTGTCGCCCACAGGTGGTTCATCCCCTGATCACATATTCGTACTATCCCTCGAGTTCACTGATCCAGTTTTGATAGACTTTACTGAGCTGGTGCGGCAATGACCTTGTTGTCAAACAAATCCTGTACATCATGGCGCAGACGAAAGCAGCTATCGGTCTCATGACCGGTTTGTTGGTGGTACGCACAGTACTTAGTCTGGTCATGCTTTGCAGGGATAGGATCGGGTAGGGGCCGTTGTTCCAACGGTTTCAGATGTCCTTTCCGGAGTAAGACCTCCAGAGCCTTTGACAAAGGCATATGGAGTGGGGTGAAGACCCTCTTGACTCGAGGTGGATATTTGGTTTTTTGTGAGCTACTTCCGGACGCACCGGTGAATGGGGTGGCTGTTTTTGATGCAGTGGTGGTAACCATGTCTACTTCAGAAGATCTTGAACCTGCATCACCACTGGTGGTCGCATTAGAATTGCGGGAAAATGCCCTCCTGGGCTGCTCCTTATCCTGGTCAAACAGACCTTGCCTCATTGCATCTTCGATTTGTACCCCCATATCGTGTAAATCTGAGAAAGTGGGAAAGGGGATTACAATCATTCTCTGCATTAGCTTAGGCTGGAGATTGCGCACAATCATCCGTATTTGATCCTTATCTGTTGGCCTAATGGTCATCATTGAGGCCTTGGCCCTCCAGCGGGCCACGAATTCTGAGAAGCTCTCCTTAGGCTCCTGCCTCGTCGTCTCAAGATCACGGGTCGTAATCTCGATTTGTGTATTGTATGAATATTGTGCGACGAAGGCCTCTGCCATCTCATCCCAACTTCTCTTGACGTCATCCTCCAATTTTGCATACCATGCGGCCGCTACACCCGACAGGGTCCGGCCAAACAAAGACAGCTTCTGCAATCTAGTGAGGCCCATTGGTCTTAGGACGTCTGAAAATAGTCGCAGGTGTACCATGGGATCCTCAGATCCGTCAAAACGATCGATTTGCGGCATCTTAAACCGATCTGGCAGCGTCACTGCTGCGTCAGTGTATCCGTCTCCAATGTCCGGAATGGACTTCACGCCTTGAGATTTCTTAAACAGCTTTTCAAGCTTGCTCATTTTTAATGCCACGGGCTCCACCTCGGGCTCGAAGGGAGAATCTGATTGGTTGATAGGAGTGGGTGCCTTGGATAGTTGAGGCGGGATCGGGGGCGGAGCTGGCCCCGTTGGAAGGTCGGTATCCTCCTGGACGTGGGTTGCCTCCCCGAGTATGGGAACTCTTGGTGGAGGAGGAGTCTGGTGCGAAGTAGATACTCCAGTTTGCTGCTCCAATCTGGCAATTGTCTCTGCCTGTTGGGTTATGGCCACAGCCTGTTGTTTGGCGAATTCCGCTTGACGGACAGCGTCTTGCTGCATGGCTTTCATACTATCCTGGAGTTGGCGCACCATCTCTTCCAGACTCGACATACTGTTCTAATCTAACTGAGCAACCGGTATATCTGTGTCGGCAATAGGCTCGGAAATCTCAGCCCGACTGCTCAAAGATCACTGATCTCGTAGCTGTTGTACTGGTGGTCTGTGCCTGACTAGCCTTCTCTGGCCCTGATTACCCTTGAACTGAATCTCTAACCTGACAAAGTCTATCAGCACAAGTTCGATGAACCTCGGGGGATATCGGAGCCTTCTGAAGCTATGGTTCCAGGACTACCTTGCAAAAGGGAAAACAGAGAGCATCTCAGCCTAATTTCACTGGAACAGATTTGAGCATATTAGGATGAATGTACTCAATATTGATCACTGTTTCCCAAATATCTGCCTGTAAACTGATACCCTCGGGTAAAATTGATTCCCCAAACACTGATGCTGATGCCCGCAGGCCTGATGCCCAGACTTGCAAACTGGTATATGCATTCCTGTAGAGATACACTCTAAAATCACATAGCAAGTAAGAGAGAGCCAAAACACCCCTATGTTGGAGTAGGGTTTCCCTGTCCTATTTTGTAAGGAGCTAGGGTTTAACTACGCACGCAGCGGTTTCAAACAACCTATCGGGTAAGCAACCTGTCCTAGTTTGGAATGGTCACTACGGATTCGAATATGCACTAGGTCGAATGGTCAAAAGGGTGCCCCGGTAAAACCGGGGTTTGTGTTCCCATGCTGTCAGAGCCCATAGCCGGTCAGCCTTATGGACATGCCTTGACAAGACAAGCCTCCGGCAAACCGTTCAGCAATGGCAGATGGCAAACACGGTGTCCTAGGCGCACCAATGCACATGCAATGCAAAGAAACACATAAATGAGATCAAAACAGGATATCACGAGTTCAAGTCAAGCTCTCTAATTCCCCAGCAGAGTCGCCAGAAACTGTAGACGCGCCCGCGGAGGGCCTCAATGCTACAGTTCGGACTCTCGATTTGTGTCACGGTTCTAAATCTGAACCAAAGAGTCCAAATCTGGCAAATCGTTTTGAGAAACAGATTTTTGAAAAAGTAGTGCCAAACATGGACTGCTTTGCCAGATACAGAGTCGCCACCTAAATATTTTAAAACGGGGGAATTTAGGAAACCCTGACTCAGTGCCGAAGGCCACATGTCCGTCATCACTGGAGTTGTCTCGGCTCGGGAGCTTGGGTACGATCGGGGAAGGTCAGCTATGAGCACCCCCTTTCGCCCGGTCCGAAGACCGGCCTCTACTAACCATGATATCTGATTTTGAAAACGCTATGTGTTCTTAAACCGATTATTATCCTAGAATTACTATGTTATGCGCGCAGCAAACAAGTATAGACTAGATTGCCTAATTTGGAAATAAGCATTGCATATCCGTTTGTTTCGAAAAACGTTTTGGATTTGCTACTCGCAAGTAGGCTAAAACACGGATTTCAATGAGTCTTTCCAACTCAAACAATCCAACCTTCACCCACAGGCATTCAAAACAGTTTATAACACATAAGCATCTAGCCACATGTTAATCATGCTGTCATGGCAACATTCACACACATGCGAGATGCTAAAGCATAAATACTTACATCGTACTCCGTGCCAAAACAGAAACTAGTTAGTAATCATATGCATGATCCTAGTTCATGTTAAAAATGGCTAATGCAACACATGCAAAGATGCAATCTAAACAGGCTCGGCTAACCCTAAAATGGCATATGAAATGCTACAAGTAACATGTATTCAATTTGGAATTGAAAAGTACAATGTAGTTTGTATGATGTACCGAGCTCGATGCATGTCAACAAATGCATGAATGCACGCATGCATAGCATAAGGTATGCTAAAATAAATGTGCCCTAATCTACCATCATAAGCAGGTAAATAAAAGGGAAGAAAGAAGTGGGGTTGGAAGGCATACATCACACGCACGCACACTTATTACAGACACGCCCTCACTCGGAGGGGTCCAAATAACTATTACAAATTAATTAACTACGCAAGCTAATTAAATATTACAAATTAATTAATTAATTAACAAATTAACTAATCTAGGAAAACAGGTAAACCGCCTCGGGAAATGCGCCGCCATGCATAGGCTGCCTCTGTTTTCTTTCCTCTGCTCCTCTGAAGGCTACCAAAACCTCAGGACTGCTTCCTTGGACACTGAGGAGTGCCACCGGCTGAGTAGAATTGCCACCGGCAGTGTGGTGTAGTCACCGGCACAATATGAATCCATCGGCTGCTTGTTTACTGCCGGTCGGCAATATATACTGCCGGTCGGCAAGGAATGTCTGCAGAACCTGCAATTGACAGCAACAGAGTGCAAAGCAAAGCATGGCAGCACAATTCAAGGCATATATGCACCATTCATGTCCCTTATCATGGTAATGACTCAAAGGGGCATGTGCCTCGATTCTCGGACCACCAATCACGCATTTCCATGCATGATGGCCCAAGGAATCAAGTATGCAACTTCCATGTCAAATGAAATGCAAACCAATCAAACAAACTAAAGCCCAACCTCTATCACATGATCAAGAGGCAAGGCATGCATGCCAATGCAATGCAACCTAGGTATGCAAACAAGAATACAAGCATGCTATGCAACTACATGGCATACACAATGCTAACAACATAACATGCGCAACGCTTTGAAACATGGCATACACAATGCAAGGTGGACTTACACCAATGTGAGTGGACCTCAGCCGCACCCATATCAGTGGCCATAAGATGAAAATGAAGTGCCTCGAAATGCGTGCACACGGGCACGCAAACCGAGGCAATGGCATATGCAATGTAATGGCATGGAAAATGATATTCAAATATGCTAATGGGATTTCAGCACTGAAATATGGGGGAAAACAGCCCCGGAATGAGGCGAAAACACACCCGATGCATGGAATAGTCCCGAAACATGGACTTTGGCACCCGAAATGGCCTATAGCTATATCAAACATGCACAACATGGATATGCAATGAATAGACAGTAGCAAGGCAGCCCCAAAATTAGCATTTTACTAGTACAACTCATGGCCAAAAAGCAAACAAAGATAGGGCAACAATGGCATACAAAAAACGGTCCTAAACATGAGATTATGAAGCAACTCACAGCTGCTGTCCCCAAACATGTTAGGGCCCTTCAACAACATTGAAGAGGGGCCCAAAATATGCATATTTACAGTTCATGGAAGCCCCGAAATCAGTATACAAACATGCTAGAAATGCAATGCAAAAATGAGGCTCAAAAGTGGCTATAACATGAGGTATACAAAACATTCACCCAAAAAGAAAATACCCTTAATAAAACATGTTCAAGAGGTCAAAATAAAGCCACTTTTAGTTCGGACCAAGGTCCAAAAATAGTAACATCAGGGGCTGCCAAGACATACAAAAATGGGACCAAAAAGAGGATATAAAGGGAAGTACAACATGGAAGTCCCAAACAGTGTTGAGCCCTTCTTCAATGTTGAAGAGGGGCTCAAAATCAGCCTATTTTCAGTTTAAATAAGGCTCTAAAACAGATCACACGAAAGCCAAAAATTCTATGCAAGATTATGGCATGCAAGGAGGATATTGAAGTAAGTGCAAGCTACTGTCCTCAAACAGCAAGAGGTCCTCAATCAAACATGAAGAGGACCTCAAAATATGATGATTTGAAGTTTGGGTCGGAGCCCAAAAGTGCAAGCAACTATGGCTTAGATATGAAGCAAGAAAAGGCTAGAAAAGGGAAGATGAGGACTCACCCTTGAAGACCAGCAAACCAACACCTCTTGGACCAAGTTTGGGAGCTTTTAACCTCTGGAGGACAGCCTCAAGCTGCTGGAATACGCATTGGATGCCTTGTGCTATGAGTTGATGAAGAAATGGCCCAAGAACAAGGGTGTTTGATGGTTGAATGTGAGAGATATAGTGAGAGATAAAGGGATATATGTATGTATATATCAGATATATCTATATATCTCTAGTTTTTTGTTCCAAAAATCCAACCTAAACAAAGGAGGAGGAGAGGTGCTTATATAAGCAATGCTAAGCTTCTAAGACAAGCTTCAAAGGGGCCAAGGGGTTCAAGGGGGGGTGCAAGGCTTCTAGAGGAAGCTAAAACAGCTGGCCAAGCTTCTTGGAGAAGCTTGGCCAAAAGGTTCAAGCTTCTAGAAGGTTAGGGGGTTCAAAGGTTCACAAGGTGCAAAACAAACACACATGTGCGTGGGGGATCAATTCTGTGCATTCTAGCTGGCACAGCTGGAATCCACTCAATCTGCAGAATGCTCCGGAAGGTCGTCGGCTAGCAAAAATTGCCGGTTAGCACAATAAAGTGCCGGTCGGCACAATAAATGGCCGGTCGGCACAATAAATTGCCGGTCGGCACAAATAGAGTGCCGATGGGTGGCCGGTGAGGTCAAAAAAGTGCCGGTGGATGTCCAGATTGAAGCCCCGGAAGTTAGCTTTCCAATGGCGCAAACCTTGCATTAAAATTCCTCCTGTGGAAAAAGTTATGCCCATTTTGGTGAAGCCGCGCAGATTCGATCCAACCGGGATGATGCCCGACTTCAACTGATCATATCTCCCCCACCCGGACTTGGATCTAGGAGATTCTTGAGTGCAAAATGAAGCCCCGAAAGTAAGTTTTCCAACGGTGGTGGCCTCATAGCTAAAATCCAAGTATGCAGATTAATAAGCCCGATTCAGCGAGGACTGCTCGACTCTCTCTTAGCAATTCTTGCCTATCTTCTTATCCAACTTGGCTTTTCCCCTCTTCTCCTCTTTTCTTCAACTCCAAACCCCTAAACAAAGTGTTTTGAAGGATTTTCCTCTCTTCTAGCCGAAGAAACTGATTCTTTGCCCTGCACATCTCTCAACACCGAGCAAACCATCAGTAGTGCCCAAGTCTTAAGGGCGGTCAAAAATGGGGTGTCTACAGTTGCCCCTCTTTGACAGAACTCGAAAGTCATAACAATGACGGGAGTGAATGTCAAAGCCCAGAGACGACCCATTTTTGACAAGGCCGAAGACTTGGACAAACAAACAAAATACCGATAAATAAATGGTTGTGCCCACAGGCTGCCTACGTATCCTTTTGCAAGGAATCAAACCAGCGTAGTTCAGGGGCAGGATGCAAATGATATGCAGGAAGACTTTGATAATTGGACTTATACGCTATGCGAAGCCGGTTTGAACATTGGACTTATATGTTACGCAAAGCCAGTTTGCACTCAAAACAATGCAATGTACTAACAAGTACAAGTGAGGTGCGCAAAATAGCGCGAATGTAGCTGTGATGAAGCAATTATGCAAAATAAATGCAACATTTTAAGCGAATGCTATGCCAGCAAGTAGACATGAACCAAACTACATCTCATGCAAAAAGGATGTAAGAGAATTATGCAATTCTTACGAACATGTGCGTTAGATACACAAAAGTGAACGAAGTGTGATAGATACACTAAGTGGACAAACATGCGTGATAGATACACAAAAGTAAAGAGAGTGTGATGGACATGCTTACACGAATAAAGTGTGATTGATACACTAAGCAAAGCAAAGTGTGATAGATACACTAAGCAACCGTGTGTGGTGGATGCACAAAGGGAGCGTGTGATGGATACACAAAGTGAACGTCTGATAGATACACAAAGCGAACGTGTGTGATTGATACACAAAGCGAGCATGTGATAGATACACTATATGAAGCAACATGTGATACATACATTAGTTGAGCGTGTGATAGATACACTAAGCGAGTATGGTGAGCATAGTGTGATAGATACACAAAGGGTGAACACAAAGTGTGATAGATGCACTAAGTGAACAAGGTATGATAGATATACTAAAGGTGAACACAAAGTGTGATAGATGCACTAAGTGAACAAAGTATGATAGATATACTGAAAGCGAACACGAAGTGTGATAGATGCACTTAGTGAGCAAGTATGATAGATATACTAAAAGGGGACACAAAGTGTGATAGATGCACTATGTGAACAGAGTGTGATTGATACACTAAAAGCGAACACAAAGTGTGATAGATGCACAGTGTGAACAAAGTATGATTGATATACTGAAAATGAACACAAAGTGTGATAGATGCACTATGTGAACAGGTATGATAGATATACTAAAAGCGAACACAAAGTGTGATAGATGCACAGTGTGAACAAAGTATGATTGATATACTGAAAATGAACACAAAGTGTGATAGATGCACTATGTGAACAGAGTGTGATTGATACACTAAAAGTGAACACGAAGTGTGATAGATGCACTTAGTGAACAAGTATGATAGATATACTGAATCAATGAAGTGTGATACAGAAAACGAGAATGTGTGTAATAGATACACAAAATGAAAGAAGTGTGATTGATACACTGAGTGAGAGTGCAATAGATACACAAAAGCGAATATGTGCGTGATAGATACACAAAATGAGAATGTGTGTGCTAGATGCACAAAATAAAAGAAATGTGATTGATACACTAAGTGAAGAGAGTGTGATTGATACACTAAATGAGAATGTGGGTGATAGATACTCAAAGCGAGTGAAGTGTGATTGATACACTAAGGCAAATGAAGTGTGATTGATACACTATATGAATGAGAGCGTAACTGAAGCGTGATTGATACACTAAGTAGATTAGAGTATAATTGAAATTAGAGTGTAATTGATACACTAAGTGAATGAAGTGTGATTGATACACTAAGCGAATGAAGTGTGATTGATACACTAAAAGTGAGTGTGTGTGATTGATACACAAAAGTGAATGTCCTTAAAACGGAACTTCTTTGAATGAGCCGTGCATACAATATCGTGCATGACTGAGGAAGAAACTTGATAGGTATAATGCATTACAATGCAAGTGAAGTGGGTGCATAACAATGTAAGTGGAAGAGTGTATAACCTTGAAGCAGGATTGATCTTGCGCTTGAGGTAGAGGTACACTCATATTTCAGAGCATTGGCAAGGCCCTGAAGGGGTACGTCCGGAGTACAATCACGGAATTTTCTGAAGTTGACACAAACTCAGATACTTCGATTTTCGCTCTTTTGTCTTTGCTTTGCAGTCTGGAACCATCATAGCTTCAGATAGGTCCTGGTTTCACCATTCACACTTATCGGGGGTGGACCCTGCAGTTTTATGGAAAAAAGAATCTTGTTTTGCACAAACGTGAAGGATGGCACAACACTCTGAGCACAAAACGATTTATTTTTGAAATTGAGAGATGAGTTTTCGACCAGGTATTGAGCCTACGACTGAACACAGCGAGAAAGACTCAACAACGGAAAACAAAAGGTAAACAACCTAAACACGTCGAGACACGCTCGGAACGACTCAAAGCAAGAATCGAGACAAACAAAACAAAAGACACGACTCACAGACGTGCACAGGGAGCCTGTTTCACCGGGTATTATTCCCACCCTTTCTTATTTGTGATTCTCACATCACTCGGCACTCAAGCTCGGTTTTTTTCTCTCAAAACCCTTTTCTCGCTTTTTCTCTCAGCGCACATCTCTCTATTCTTTAATCTCTCGTTTTTCATCCCTCCCCTGGGTGGTTGATGGATAAGCTGGAAATTGTGGGCTCTTGCCCCTGGTATTTTACCAGACTCTTGTTCACAACAGTAAGTTTCTCCCATAGAGGGGTTGTGCTACAACTGGGTGTGTAGCAAATCTACAGCTAACATCGGTTGATGATGCCCTGCTGGGGAGTTCGGACGTGATTAGATCTGTCCAAACAAAGGAGTGGAATATCTTGTCCCATTCCAGTTCGTGCTTCGCACTTAGCTTGATGCCTCGTTGCGTGGAGGATGTGAGAGCCTTCTGCCCTTTTGCGGTCAGCTTCAGAGGTGCCCTTTTCTGGCAGGTGCCCTTTCTGGCAGATGCATTGACAACGGGGGAAAGACAGAAAGCCTGACTCAACTGTGCCCCTAGTTCATCATTTTGACCATTTTTTGTTTTGGTTTTCTACTAAAACAATTTTGACCAATATGAGAGTTAGATTAACATACTTGTTCGATTTTTGATTTGAAAATCATGCAAGTCAGGCTATGAGCACTGAAAATTTTCCTTTTTGGGTCCAAGAAATGGTTCAGTTTTTGGAAAAGATGGAACAATTTTCGAGAAAATTAGTCAACCTCAGTAAAAATTCTCAAAAACTATTTTTGCAAACGGCCGATGCTTAACAAGCGCGGAACTTACTCTTGAGACGTACAACCTCGGATCTGGACAAAATTTCCCCCTTGCTCGAAGAGAGCTGCATGGCAACGAAAAGTTGCCCCTTGTTTGAACGGCACCGCAGCGCATTGAATGGCAACGGAAAGTTGCCCCTTGTTTGGATGATGTCGCAGCGCGTTGTAGTCAGTCCTCAGAGTGACGAACACAGTCAAATTCTCGGATACAGAGAAAGCGAAGATGATCAAAACCATTACATGGGCACAATTGATTTGGAGTGTTTTACGGCTGGACTTCAAAATGAAGTTGCCTACGTATCCCAAAGATGGGAATCAAGCCTTACGTAGTTCGGGATTAAGGTACACTCGGGTATTTAACCTCTCTTTTTTAGGCTCTAACTTTTGCCAAGGCGCCCGATGCGGGTTTTCGACCTTGCGAGCTTTGTTTTTCTTTTCTTTTCAATTCTTTTCATTTCTTTTCTTTTCATTTCTTTTCATTTCATTTCCTTTTTTTTTTATTTTCTTTTTTGTTCTTTTCTTTGCATTTTTTCTTTTTTGTATTTTTCTCTTGCTCTAACTTTTGCCTGGGTCGCCCTTCCGGGTTTTCGGCCCAGCGAGCCTCTCAAAGGGTAAACGTGTAACAAATCCATGCCAAATGGTTTTAGGAGTTTGAAGCCATCCGTATCCAGGAGAGTGGCTGTTGATTTGCAAGAGGACTCATCTTCGGCTCTTCGAGCATATCTGACATTTTTGCCCCTAGTTTGAGGGGGGGCTTCTGATCTAGCTTTACAAGCTTCCTTTGATCTGATCTTCTTGATTTGACTTTGGTGCCTCTTGTTCGAGGGCTGCTTCAAAATGGCCACATAGGCCTCACGTTGTGGTTGACCGTTGAACGTTCTGAACTCAGGTTCAAGGTTTGAAAGTGAGGGGTCGAATCTCGAGGCTGAGAGCGATCCTAAGCTGCACAATCTCAAGAGTGATCCCACACAAGTCTTCGAAGGACTGCGCAAAATATTTTTTGAAATTTTTTAAGAAAGCGACAAATCGCTCGCGCCGAAGACAGTGTAGAACCAATTTGGATCAAGCCAGGGTCCTTCTCAGTACTCACATTAACAAGCATGATCTCAATCATTAAGGGCTTAGCATGCCTCTCTTTCTCTCAAATGATCAAAATTTTGCAAATCCCGAGGAATTCCTTCCTCTTCATTTTCACCGCAGTGTTCAAAAAAAAAAGTTTTGAAAAAACTTAGGTCGATACAATGATTTCAAGGCACAGAAAAGGCAGGCGAAGAGCACTGTCATTTCATTCAATACTTCTGGCACAACTGGCACACGGCAGAAGCAAACACAAGAGTGTGAAAATCACTGTTGTTCATTCAAATCTGTTAGCACAACTGGCTCCCTGGCAGAAACAGACTCAAAAGTACAAACACAAAGCAAAATAGTGATATCCGAAGTAACACCCTCGGAATCACCTGACTTCAACAAAACAGGACTGACTCGATACAACAAGACAGACCCGACTGACTCAGTATGAAAAGACTGACTCAATACAAATTGAGAAGACTGACCCAATACCCAAGTCAGAAAACACAAAAATTAGCATTCGTAAAATGCTCGAAACAGTGCGTGCCAAACGCCACATCTAGAGTAAACTGAGTGTCGCCCACAGGTGGTTCATCCCCTGATCACATATTCGTACTATCCCTCGAGTTCACTGATCCAGTTTTGATAGACTTTACTGAGCTGGTGCGGCAATGACCTTGTTGTCAAACAAATCCTGTACATCATGGCGCAGACGAAAGCAACTATCGGTCTCATGACCGGTTTGTTGGTGGTACGCACAGTACTTAGTCTGGTCATGCTTTGCAGGGATAGGATCGGGTAGGGGCCGTTGTTCCAACGGTTTCAGATGTCCTTTCCGGAGTAAGACCTCCAGAGCCTTTGACAAAGGCATATGGAGTGGGGTGAAGACCCTCTTGACTCGAGGTGGATATTTGGTTTTTTGTGAGCTACTTCCGGACGCACCGGTGAATGGGGTGGCTGTTTTTGATGCAGTGGTGGTAACCATGTCTACTTCAGAAGATCTTGAACCTGCATCACCACTGGTGGTCGCATTAGAATTGCGGGAAAATGCCCTCCAGGGCTGCTCCTTATCCTGGTCAAACAGACCTTGCCTCATTGCATCTTCGATTTGTACCCCCATATCGTGTAAATCTGAGAAAGTGGGAAAGGGGATTACAATCATTCTCTGCATTAGCTTAGGCTGGAGATTGCGCACAATCATCCGTATTTGATCCTTATCTGTTGGCCTAATGGTCATCATTGAGGCCTTGGCCCTCCAGCGGGCCACGAATTCTGAGAAGCTCTCCTTAGGCTCCTGCCTCGTCGTCTCAAGATCACGGGTCGTAATCTCGATTTGTGTATTGTATGAATATTGTGCGACGAAGGCCTCTGCCATCTCATCCCAACTTCTCTTGACATCATCCTCCAATTTTGCATACCATGCGGCCGCTACACCCGACAGGGTCCGGCCAAACAAAGACAGCTTCTGCAATCTAGTGAGGCCCATTGGTCTTAGGACGTCTAAAAATAGTCGCAGGTGTACCATGGGATCCTCAGATCCGTCAAAACGATCGATTTGCGGCATCTTAAACCGATCTGGCAGCGTCACGGCTGCGTCAGTGTATCCGTCTCCAATGTCCGGAATGGACTTCACGCCTTGAGATTTCTTAAACAGCTTTTCAAGCTTGCTCATTTTTAATGCCACGGGCTCCACCTCGGGCTCGAAGGGAGAATCTGATTGGTTGATAGGAGTGGGTGCCTTGGATAGTTGAGGCGGGATCGGGGGCGGAGCTGGCCCCGTTGGAAGGTCGGTATCCTCCTGGACGTGGGTTGCCTCCCCGAGTATGGGAACTCTTGGTGGAGGAGGAGTCTGGTGCGAAGTAGATACTCCAGTTTGCTGCTCCAATCTGGCAATTGTCTCTGCCTGTTGGGTTATGGCCACAGCCTGTTGTTTGGCGAATTCCGCTTGACGGACAGCGTCTTGCTGCATGGCTTTCATACTATCCTGGAGTTGGCGCACCATCTCTTCCAGACTCGACATACTGTTCTAATCTAACTGAGCAACCGGTATATCTGTGTCGGCAATAGGCTCGGAAATCTCAGCCCGACTGCTCAAAGATCACTGATCTCGTAGCTGTTGTACTGGTGGTCTGTGCCTGACTAGCCTTCTCTGGCCCTGATTACCCTTGAACTGAATCTCTAACCTGACAAAGTCTATCAGCACAAGTTCGATGAACCTCGGGGGATATCGGAGCCTTCTGAAGCTATGGTTCCAGGACTACCTTGCAAAAGGGAAAACAGAGAGCATCTCAGCCTAATTTCACTGGAACAGATTTGAGCATATTAGGATGAATGTACTCAATATTGATCACTGTTTCCCAAATATCTGCCTGTAAACTGATACCCTCGGGTAAAATTGATTCCCCAAACACTGATGCTGATGCCCGCAGGCCTGATGCCCAGACTTGCAAACTGGTATATGCATTCCTGTAGAGATACACTCTAAAATCACATAGCAAGTAAGAGAGAGCCAAAACACCCCTATGTTGGGGTAGGGTTTCCCTGTCCTATTTTGTCAGGAGCTAGGGTTTAACTACGCACGCAGCGGTTTCAAACAACCTATCGGGTAAGCAACCTGTCCTAGTTTGGAATGGTCACTACGGATTCGAATATGCACTAGGTCGAATGGTCAAAAGGGTGCCCCGGTAAAACCGGGGTTTGTGTTCCCATGCTGTCAGAGCCCATAGCCGGTCAGCCTTATGGACATGCCTTGACAAGACAAGCCTCCGGCAAACCGTTCAGCAATGGCAGATGGCAAACACGGTGTCCTAGGCGCACCAATGCACATGCAATGCAAAGAAACACATAAATGAGATCAAAACAGGATATCACGAGTTCAAGTCAAGCTCTCTAATTCCCCAGCAGAGTCGCCAGAAACTGTAGACGCGCCCGCGGAGGGCCTCAATGATACAGTTCGGACTCTCGATTTGTGTCACGGTTCTAAATCTGAACCAAAGAGTCCAAATCTGGCAAATCGTTTTGAGAAACAGATTTTTGAAAAAGTAGTGCCAAACATGGACTACTTTGCCAGATACAGAGTCGCCACCTAAATATTTTAAAACGGGGGAATTTAGGAAACCCTGACTCAGTGCCGAAGGCCACATGTCCGTCATCACCGGAGTTGTCTCGGCTCGGGAGCTTGGGTACGATCGGGGAAGGTCAGCTATGAGCACCCCCTTTCGCCCGGTCCGAAGACCGGCCTCTACTAACCATGATATCTGATTTTGAAAACGCTATGTGTTCTTAAACCGATTATTATCCTAGAATTACTATGTTATGCGCGCAGCAAACAAGTATAGACTAGATTGCCTAATTTGGAAATAAGCATTGCATATCCGTTTGTTTCGAAAAACGTTTTGGATTTGCTACTCGCAAGTAGGCTAAAACACGGATTTCAATGAGTCTTTCCAACTCAAACAATCCAACCTTCACCCACAGGCATTCAAAACAGTTTATAACACATAAGCATCTAGCCACATGTTAATCATGCTGTCATGGCAACATTCACACACATGCGAGATGCTAAAGCATAAATACTTACATCGTACTCCGTGCCAAAACAGAAACTAGTTAGTAATCATATGCATGATCCTAGTTCATGTTAAAAATGGCTAATGCAACACATGCAAAGATGCAATCTAAACAGGCTCGGCTAACCCTAAAATGGCATATGAAATGCTACAAGTAACATGTATTCAATTTGGAATTGAAAAGTACAATGTAGTTTGTATGATGTACCGAGCTCGATGCATGTCAACAAATGCATGAATGCACGCATGCATAGCATAAGGTATGCTAAAATAAATGTGCCCTAATCTACCATGATAAGCAGGTAAATAAAAGGGAAGAAAGAAGTGGGGTTGGAAGGCATACATCACACGCACGCACACTTATTACAGACACGCCCTCACTCGGAGGGGTCCAAATAAATATTACAAATTAATTAACTACGCAAGCTAATTAAATATTACAAATTAATTAATTAATTAACAAATTAACTAATCTAGGAAAACAGGTAAACCGCCTCGGGAAATGCGCCGCCATGCATAGGCTGCCTCTGTTTTCTTTCCTCTGCTCCTCTGAAGGCTACCAAAACCTCAGGACTGCTTCCTTGGACACTGAGGAGTGCCACCGGCTGAGTAGAATTGCCACCGGCAGTGTGGTGTAGTCACCGGCACAATATGAATCCATCGGCTGCTTGTTTACTGCCGGTCGGCAAGGAATGTCTGCAGAACCTGCAATTGACAGCAACAGAGTGCAAAGCAAAGCATGGCAGCACAATTCAAGGCATATATGCACCATTCATGTCCCTTATCATGGTAATGACTCAAAGGGGCATGTGCCTCGATTCTCGGACCACCAATCACGCATTTCCATGCATGATGGCCCAAGGAATCAAGTATGCAACTTCCATGTCAAATGAAATGCAAACCAATCAAACAAACTAAAGCCCAACCTCTATCACATGATCAAGAGGCAAGGCATGCATGCCAATGCAATGCAACCTAGGTATGCAAACAAGAATACAAGCATGCTATGCAACTACATGGCATACACAATGCTAACAACATAACATGCGCAACGCTTTGAAACATGGCATACACAATGCAAGGTGGACTTACACCAATGTGAGTGGACCTCAGCCGCACCCATATCAGTGGCCATAAGATGAAAATGAAGTGCCTCGAAATGCGTGCACACGGGCACGCAAACCGAGGCAATGGCATATGCAATGTAATGGCATGGAAAATGATATTCAAATATGCTAATGGGATTTCAGCACTGAAATATGGGGGAAAACAGCCCCGGAATGAGGCGAAAACACACCCGATGCATGGAATAGTCCCGAAACATGGACTTTGGCACCCGAAATGGCCTATAGCTATATCAAACATGCACAACATGGATATGCAATGAATAGACAGTAGCAAGGCAGCCCCAAAATTAGCATTTTACTAGTACAACTCATGGCCAAAAAGCAAACAAAGATAGGGCAACAATGGCATACAAAAAACGGTCCTAAACATGAGATTATGAAGCAACTCACAGCTGCTGTCCCCAAACATGTTAGGGCCCTTCAACAACATTGAAGAGGGGCCCAAAATATGCATATTTACAGTTCATGGAAGCCCCGAAATCAGTATACAAACATGCTAGAAATGCAATGCAAAAATGAGGCTCAAAAGTGGCTATAACATGAGGTATACAAAACATTCACAAAACAAGAAAATACCCTTAATAAAACATGTTCAGGAGGTCAAAATAAATCCACTTTTAGTTCGGACCAAGGTCCAAAAACAGCAACATCAGGGGCTGCCAAGACATACAAAAATGGGACCAAAAAGAGGATATAAAGGGAAGTACAACATGGAAGTCCCAAACAGTGTTGAGCCCTTCTTCAATGTAGAAGAGGGGCTCAAAATAAGCCTATTTTCAGTTTACATCAGGCTCTAAAACAGATCACACGCAAGCCAAAAATTCTATGCAAGATTATGGCATTCAAGGAGGATATTGAAGTAAGTGCAAGCTACTGTCCTCAAACAGCAAGAGGTCCTCAATCAAACATGAAGGGGACCTCAAAATTTGATGATTTGAAGTTTGGGTCGGAGCCCAAAAGTGCAAGCAACTATGGCTTAGATATGAAGCAAGAAAAGGCTAGAAAAGGGAAGATGAGGACTCACCCTTGAAGACCAGCAAACCAACACCTCTTGGACCAAGTTTGAGAGCTTTTAACCTCTGGAGGACAGCCTCAAGCTGCTGGAATAGGTGTTGGATGCCTTGTGCTATGAGTTGATGAAGAAATGGCCCAAGAACAAGGGTGTTTGATGGTTGAATGGGAGAGATATAGTGAGAGATGAAGGGATATATGTATGTATATATCAGATATATCTATATATCTCTGGTTTTTTGTTCCAAAAATCCAACCTAAACAAAGGAGGAGGAGAGGTGCTTATATAAGCAATGCTAAGCTTCTAAGACAAGCTTCAAAGGGGCCAAGGGGTTCAAGGGGGGGTGCAAGGCTTCTAGAGGAAGCTAAAACAGCTGGCCAAGCTTCTCCAAGAAGCTTGGCCAAAAGGTTCAAGCTTCTAGAAGGTTAGGGGGTTCAAAGGCTCACAAGGTGCAAAACAAACGCACATGTGCGTGGGGGATCAATTCTGTGCATTCTAGCTGGCACAGCTGGAATCCACTCAATCTGCAGAATGCTCCAGAAGGTCGTCGGCTAGCAAAAATTGCCGGTCAGCACAATAAAGTGCCGGTCGGCACAATAAATGGCCGGTCGGCACAATAAATTGCCGGTCGGCACAAACAGAGTGCCGATGGGTGGCCGGTGAGGTCAAAAAAGTGCCGGTGGATGTCCAGATTGAAACCCCGGAAGTTAGCTTTCCAATGGCGCAAACCTTGCATTAAAATTCCTCCTGTGGAAAAAGTTATGCCCATTTTGGTGAAGCCGCGCAGATTCGATCCAACTGGGATGATGCCCGACTTCAACTGATCATATCTCCCCCACCCGGACTTGGCTCTAGGAGATTCTTGAGTGCAAAATGAAGCCCCGAAAGTAAGTTTTCCAACGGTGGTGGCCTCATAGCTAAAATCCAAGTATGCAGATTAATAAGCCCGATTCAGCGAGGACTGCTCGACTCTCTCTTAGCAATTCTTGCCTATCTTCTTCTCCAACTTGGCTTTTCCCCCCTTCTCCTCTTTTCTTCAACTCCAAACCCCTAAACAAAATGTTTTGAAGGATTTTCCTCTCTTCTAGCCGAAGAAACTGATTCTTTGCCCTACACATCTCTCAACACCGAGCAAACCATCAGTAGTGCCCAAGTCTTAAGGGCGGTCAAAAATGGGGTGTCTACAGCTCCATTCCGCTATAGTTAATACATATATATTTTTTAACCTCTAATGAAATATCAATGTAAAAATAAATGACGACGAGACAAGAAGAAGAATGAAGATCGAAGAAGTGCAGCATGTACCTTAATGAGGGACGACGAGACACGAGTGACGAGTGACGATCGACGAGGAACGGCGACCGATGAGAAGCGAAGACGAACGACGAGCGATGAATCGACCCGGTCCTCTCTTTCTCACCCTTCCTCTTCTGTTTCTATTCTAATCGAAGTAGATTAGGGCAGATATTGATCTATTTTAACTTATTTACAAATCGAACCCAAATTTTTTTTTTCTAATTTCTGAAATTACCCCCGAACGAATCCCGAAAGTTTCTATAACGTGTCCTGATGGTGTCCGGATGTAAAAAAAATAAGAATAAAAGTGGGACACTCTCTGGTGCGTGTCGAACACGTGCTCTCCGCGTGCCCGACGCGTGTCCATGTCTGACACGTGTCTAACACTGGTACGGCGCCCTCGGAGAGGTGGTCCTGCTTCATAGTGTGCAGTGCAACCTCTGTATAGGATAGTATTTGAACGACGAATAGAGCGAATGAATGGGAGATACTCAGCTCGAATGAAGGTTGGTTTAGGAATGCTTGCCGCTTTGGCTTGTTCTAATGTTACTTGGTGGGTGGAGTATAAACGGCTAAAAGCTTTGAAAGAACACGACTTGTTAGGTAATCCCGATGTCATTGCACCAATATCTGTATTTTGGCTCTCTCCACAGTTTGTACTGATGGGAATCATGGACGGATTAGCCCTTTATGGTATTGAGGATTTTTTTAAGTATCAGGTTCCAGAGTCAATATGGAAGAGGTATGCACTCGTACTCACTGAAGCTGTGATTGAATGGGGAAAAATAGTGAACATAGGGTTTATTATGATATTAGACGTGGTGGTCATGAAGTTGAGAGCTGAAGATGGAAGTTGGATTGCAGACACTGTGAATCAGAGCCGTTTGGATCTTTTTTGTGCTGCATTAGTGGTTGTGAGCATAGCCAATCTGTTAATCTTTGCATATGTTGCTAGGTTCTTCGGTTACCGTGATTTTCGAGAAGAAGAAGATGGCGACGAAGAAGAAGATCCACATAAAGAAATTAAAACTGGAAAGAAGCAAGACAAGATGGAACCCACACCTGATGAAGAAACTGAAAGAACAATAAGAACTAGGTCTGTGCAAAATGTCACTCAATTCAGTGAAATCGAATGGATCCGTAGCAATTCACACCGTTCTAACCACTATTTGCATAAACTTTAAAATTTATAATCCGCCAACTGAACCGCTCCATTCCGCTATAGTTAATACATATATATTTTTTAACCTCTAATGAAATATCAATGTAAAAATACGTGATGACGAGATGAGAAGAAGAATGAAGATCGAAGAAGAGCAGCGTGTACCTTAATGAGGGATGACGAGACACGAGTGACGAGTGACGAGTGACGATCGACGAGGAACGGCGACCGACGAGAAGCGAAGACGAATGACGAACGACGAATCGACCCGGTCCTCTCTTTCTCACCATTTCTCTTCTGTTTCTGTTGTAATCGAAGTAGATTAGGGCAGATATTGATCTATTTTTACTTATTTACAAATCGACCCCAAATTTTTTTTGTTATTTCTGAAATTGCCCGCGAACGTGTCCCGAAATTTCTACAACGTGTCCTAAACTTGTCCGGATGTAAAAAAAATAAGAATAAAAATGGGACACTCTCTGGTGCGTGTCGGACACGTGCTCTCCGCGTGCCTGATCCGTGTCCGTGTCCGACACGTGTCTAACACTGGTACAAAGCCCTCGGAGAGGTGGTCCTGCTTCATAGTGTGCAGTGCAACCTCTGTATAGGATAGTATTTGAACGACGAATAGAGCGAATGAATGGGAGATACTCAGCTGGAATGAAGGTTGGTTTAGGAATGCTTGCCGCCTTGGCTTGTTCTAATGTTACTTGGTGGGTGGAGTATAAACGGGTAAAAGCTTTGAAAGAACACGACTTGTTAGGTAATCCCGATGCCATTGCACCAATATCTGTATTTTGGCTCTCTCCACAGTTTGTACTGATGGGAATCATGGACGGATTAGCCCTTTATGGTATTGAGGATTTTTTTAAGTATCAGGTTCCAGAGTCAATAAGGAAGAGGTATGCACTCGTACTCACTGAAGCTGTGATTGAATGGGGAAAAATAGTGAACATAGGGTTTATTATGATATTAGACGTGGTGGTCATGAAGTTGAGAGCTGAAGATGGAAGTTGGATTGCAGACACTGTGAATCAGAGCCGTTTGAATCTTTTTTATGCTGCATTAGTGGTCGTGAGCATAGCCAATCTGTTAATCTTTGCATATGTTGCTAGGTTCTACGGTTACCGTGATTTTCGAGAAGAAGAAGATGACGACGAAGAAGAAGATCCACATAAAGAAATTAAAACTGGAAAGAAGCAAGACAAGATGGAACCCACACCTAATGAAGAAACTGAAAGAACAATAAGAACTAGGTCTGTGCAAAATGTCACTCAATTCAGTGAAATCGAATGGATCCATAGCAATTCACACCGTTCTAACCACTATCTACGTAAACTTTAAAATTTATAATCCGCCAACTGAACCGCTTCATTCCGCTATAGTTAATACATATATATTTTTTAACCACTAATGAAATATCAATGTAAAAATAAGTGTCGACGAGACAAGAAGAAGAATGAAGATCGAACAAGAGCAGCGTGTACCTTAATGAGGGACGACGAGACACGATTGACGAGTGACGATCGACGAGGAACGGCGACCGATGAGAAGCGAAGACGAATGACGAACGACGAATCGACCCGGTCCTCTCTTTCTCACCATTTCTCTTCTGTTTCTGTTCTAATCGAAGTAGATTAGGGCAGATATTGATCTATTTTTACTTACTTACAAATCGACCCCAAACTTTTTTTGTTATTTCTGAAATTGCCCGCGAACGTGTCCCGAAATTTCTACAACGTGTCCTAAACTTGTCCGGATGTAAAAAAAATAAGAATAAAAATGGGACACTCTCTGGTGCGTGTCGGACACGTGCTCTCCGCGTGACTGATGCGTGTCCGTGTCCGACACGTGTCTAACACTGGTACAAAGCCCTCGGAGAGGTGGTCGTGCTTCATAGTGTGCAGTGCAACCTCTGTATAGGATAGTATTTGAACGACGAATAGAGCGAATGAATGGGAGATACTCAGCTGGAATGAAGGTTGGTTCAGGAATGCTTGCCGCTTTGGCTTGTTGTAATGTTGCTTGGTGGGTGGAGTATAAAAGGCTAAAAGCTTTGGAAGAACACGACTTGTTAGGTAATCCCGATGCCATTGCACCAATATCTGTATTTTGGCTCTCTCCACAGTTTGTACTGATGGGAATCATGGACGGATTAGCTCTTTATGGTATTGAGGATTTTTTTAAGTATCAGGTTCCAGAGTCAATAAGGAAGAGGTATGCACTCGTACTCACTGAAGCTGTGATTGAATGGGGAAAAATAGTGAACATAGGGTTTATTATGATATTAGACGTGGTGGTCATGAAGTTGAGAGCTGAAGATGGAAGTTGGATTGCAGACACTGTGAATCAGAGCCGTTTGGATCTTTTTTATGCTACATTAGTGGTCGTGAGCATAGCCAATCTGTTAATCTTTGCATATGTTGCTAGGTTCTACGGTTACCGTGATTTTCGAGAAGAAGAAGATGACGACGAAGAAGAAGATCCACATAAAGAAATTAAAACTGGAAAGAAGCAAGACAAGATGGAACCCACACCTGATGAAGAAACTGAAAGAACAATAAGAACTAGGGCTGTGCAAAATGTCACTCAATTCAGTGAAATCGAATTGATCCGTAGCAATTCACACCATTCTAACCACTTTCTGCGTAAACTTTAAAATTTATAATCCGCCAACTGAACCGCTCCATTTCGCTATAGTTAATACATATATATTTTTTAACCTCTAATGAAATATCAATGTAAAAATAAATGACGAGGAGACAAGAAGAAAAATGAAGATCGAAGAAGTGCAGCATGTACCTTAATGAGGGACGACGAGACACGAGTGACGAGTGACGATCGACGAGGAACGGCGACCGATGACAAGCGAAGACGAACGACGAACGATGAATCGACCCGGTCCTCTCTTTCTCACCTTTTCTCTTTTGTTTTTGTTCTAATCGAAGTAGATTAGGGCAGATATTGATCTATTTTAACTTATTTACAAATCGACCCCAAATTTTTTTTTCTAATTTCTGAAATTACCCCCGAACGGGTCCCGAAAGTTTCTATAACGTGTCCTGATGGTGTCCGGATATAAAAAAAATAAGAATAAAAGTGGGACACTCTCTGGTGCGTGTCGGACACGTGCTCTCCGCGTGCCCGACGCGTGTCCATGTCCGACACGTGTCTAACACTGGTACGGCGCCCTCGGAGAGGTGGTCCTGCTTCATAGTGTGCAGTGCAACCTCCGTATAGGATAGTATTTGAACGACGAATAGAGCGAATGAATGGGAGATACTCAGCTGGAATGAAGGTTGGTTTAGGAATGCTTGCCGCCTTGGCTTGTTGTAATGTTGCTTGGTGGGTGGAGTATAAAAGGCTAAAAGCTTTGAAAGAACACGACTTGTTAGGTAATCCCGATGCCATTGCACCAATATCTGTATTTTGGCTCTCTCCACAGTTTGTACTGATGGGAATCTTGGACGGATTAGCCCCTTATGGTATTGAGGATTTTTTTAAGTATCAGGTTCTAGAGTCAATAAGGAAGAGGTATGCACTCGTACTCACTGAAGCTATGATTGAATAGGGAAAAATAGCGAACGTAGGGTTTATTATGATATTAGACGTCGTGGTCATGAAGTTGAGAGCTGAAGATGGAAGTTGGATTGCAGACACTGTGAATCAGAGCCGTTTGGATCTTTTTTATGCTGCATTAGTGGTCGTGAGCATAGCCAATTTGTTAATCTTTGCATATGTTGCTAGCTTCTACAATTACCGTGATTTTCCAGAAGAAGAAGATGACGACGAAGAAGAAGATCCACATAAAGAAACTAAAACTGGAAAGAAGCAAGACAAGATGGAACCCACACCTGATGAAGAAACTGAAAGAACAATAAGAACTAGGGCTGTGCAAAATGTCGCTCAATTCAGTGAAATCGAATGGATCCAAAGCAATTCACACCGTTCTAACCACTATCTGCGTAAACTTTAAAATTTATAATCCGCCAACTGAACCGCTCCATTCCGCTACAGTTAATACATATATATTCTTTAACCTATAATGAAATATCAATGTAAAAATAAGTGACGACGAGACTAGAAGAAGAATGAAGATCCAAGAACAGCAGCGTGTACCTTAATGAGGGACAATGAGACACGAGTGGCGAGTGACGATCGACGAGGAACGGCGACCGACGAGAAGCGATGACGAACGACGAATCGACCCGGTCCCCTCTTTCCCACCCTTTTTCTTCTATTTCTGTTCTAATCGAAGTCGATTAGGGCAGATATTGATCTATTTTTACTTATTTACAAATCGACCCCAAAATTTTTTGGTAATTTCAGAAATTACCCCCGAACGTGTCCCGAAAGTTTCTATGACGTGTCCTGAACGTGTTCGGATGTAAAAAAAATAAGAATAAAAATGGGACACTCTCTGGTGCGTGTCGGACACGTGCTCTCCGTGTGCCTGACGCGGGTCCGTGTCCGACACGTGTCTAACACTGGTACGGAGCCCTCGGAGAGGTGGTCGTGCTTCATAGTGTGCTGTGCAACCTCTGTATAGGATAGTATTTGAACGACGAATAGAGCGAGTGAATGGGAGATACTCAGCTGGAATGAAGGTTGGTTTAGGAATGCTTGCCGCTTTGGCTTGTTGTAATGTTGCTTGGTGGGTGGAGTATAAAAGGCTAAAAGCTTTGAAAGAACACGACTTGTTAGGTAATCCGATGCCATTGCACCAATATTTGTATTTTGGCTCTCTCCACAGTTTGTACTAATGGGAATCTTGGACGGATTAGCGCTTTATGGTATTGAGGATTTTTTTAAGTATCAGGTTCCAGAGTCAATATGGAAAAGGTATGCACTCGTACTCACTGAAGCTGTGATTGAATGGGGAAAAATAGCGAACGTAGGGTTTATTATGATATTAGACGTGGTGGTCATGAAGTTGAGAGCTGAAGATGGAAGTTGGATTCCAGACACTGTGAATTAGAGCCATTTGGATCTTTTTTATGCTGCATTAGTGGTCGTGAGTATAGCCAATCTGTTAATCTTTGCATATGTTGCTACGTTCTACAGTTACCGTGATTTTCGAGAAGAGGAAGATGACGACGAAGAAGAAGATCCACAGAAAGAAATTAAAACTGGAAAGAAGCAAGACAAGATGGAAACCACACCTGATGAAGAAACTGAAAGAACAATATGAACTAGGGCTGTGTAAAATGTCACTCAATTCAGTGAAATTGAATAGATCCGTAGCAATTCACACCGTTCTAACCACTATCTGCGTAAACTTTAAAATTTATAATCCGCCAACTGAACCGCTCTATTCCGCTACAGTTAATACATATATATTTTTTAACCTCTAATGAAATATCAATGTAAAAATAAGTGACGACGAGACAACAAGAAGAATGAAGATCGAAGAAGAGCAGCGTGTACCTTAATGACGGGCGGCGAGACACGAGTGACGAGTGACGATCGACGAGGAACGGCGACCGACGAGAATCGAAGACGACCGACGAATCGACCCGGTCCTCTCTTTCTCACCCATTTTCTTCTGTTTCTGTTCTAATCGAAGTAGATTAGGGCAGATATTGATCTATTTTTACTTATTTACAAATCGACCCCAAATTTTTTTGGTAATGTAGACACCCCATTTTTGACCGCCCTTAAGACTTGGGCGCTACTGATGGTTTGCTCGATGATGAAAGATGTGCAGGGCAAAGGTTCAATTTCTTCGGCAATGATAGGGTCAAATCCCAACTTCACACCCCATTTTGGACCAAAGCTAGTTTGAATGGTTTTTAGACCTTAAAACCCTCTCTTTCAAAACATTTTTGAAATAAAGTTTCTACGATGTTCCGAGGCTCACATTTTGTCAAAAAAATGCGTTTTTCGATAAACCGAGCAAGGACAAAGTGGAGATGAATGAAAGAGAGATGAAATCTTTGAAAAATCTTTCAAGACACCTTGCTTAGGTGTTTGAAGTTGAAGAAAAGAGGAGAAGAGGGGATAAGCCAAGTTGGAGAAGAAGATAGGCAAGAATTGCTAAGAGAGGGACGAGCAGTCCTCGCTAAATCAAGCTTATTTGTCTATACACTTTGAGTTAAGCTATGAGGCCACCACCGTTGGAAATAAGACTTCCGGGGCTTCATTTTTCATTCAATAATCTCTTAAATCCGAGACCGGAGGGCGGAGATATGATTGGTTGAAGTTGGGCATCATCCCGGTTGGACCGAAACTGAGCAGCCTTCACTAAGACAAGCATAACTTTTTACATAGTTGGAATTTTGATGTAAGGCTGGTTCCATTGGAAAGATTACTTCCGGGGCTTCAATTTTGACACAAGAATGACCTGAAAAGGAGTCCATATGAAGAAGTTATGCCCGTTTGAAGTTGGACCTGCAGAGCAGATTTTTCCTGCCGACCGGCCAAAACAAATGGCCGACCGACCAAATAGATGGCCGACCGGCCAAATAGATTGCCGACTGGCCAGAAAAGATGGCTGACCGACCAATTTTGCTAGCCGATGACCTTCCGGAGTATTCTACAGATTGAATGGATGCCAGCTGTGCCAGCTGGAATGCACAGACTCTGCTCCCCATGCACTTGTGTGGCTGTTTTGCACCCTTTGCACCCCTTTTGACCCTCTTTGTTGCACCCTTTGCTCAAAGCTTCTTGAGAAAGCTTTGACCCCTTATCTTGGCTTCCCCAAGAAGCTTGCACCTTTGCATTAGCTTCTCTTAGAAGCTTGGTCCCTTTGACCCTTTTGTATAGCTTCTTTGAGAAGCTTTATGCCATTTCCTTGCTCTATAAAAGAAAGCCATCCTCCTCCATTGTTTTGGTTGAACAAAAACCAGACCTAGGGCATATATATCTAATATATATACACTCTCTCTCTATATCTCCCTCTCTCTCTACATTTGGGTGTGTTAGAGTGTTCAAAGACCCTTGTTCTTGGCCTATTTGCACTACACCCTATAGCACCACACCACCACTCCATTCCAGCAGCTTGGAGGTCCTTCTCAGAGGCTAGGAGGCAGCTTTTCTTGGTCCAAGAGGTAGCAAAGGATTGGTCTTCAAGGGTGAGCTGATTTCTCCCTCTTTCTAGCTCATTTTTGCAAGTTTTCTTAGCCCCTTTTGCTTGCTGTTTTGAGCTCCGACCATAACTAGAAATATCATTTTTTTGAGCTCATTTTTCTGTTTCATTAAGGGTCTTACCCTGTTTGGGACCCCCATCTTGCACTTGCTTCATTACCCCTTTGTATGCCATAATCTTGCATAGTATTTTTGGCCTATGTGTGTTCTGTTTTGGAGCATGATGTAAACTGTAGATAGGCTTATTTTGAGCCCTTTTTCAACATTGAAGAAGGGCTCATCACTGTTTGGGACCTCCATGTGCCACTTGTCATTATACCCCTCTTTGGTCCCCATTTTTGCATGATTTATTAGCCTATTGTGCTTCTGTTTTTGGGCTCCTTTCAGAACTGAAAACAGTCTTATTTTGACCCATTATTCATGTTTCATTGAGGGTCTTTCATGGTTTGAGACACCCTTTGCAGACTTTATGTTGTAGCTCTTTTTTGGCCTTAATCTTGCATAGTATTTTGAGCATACTTGTATACTGTTTTGGGTTTGGCCATCAACTGGAAAAGGTCATATTTTGGGCCCCTCTTCAACATTGTTGAAGGGCCCTAATCTTTTTGGGGTCAGCAGCTGTGAGTTGCTTCTTTATCTCACATTTAGGGCCATTTTTGCATGCTAGTTTTGCCCTATGTGTGTTTGCTGTTTGGCTGTGTTTAAAACTGCAAAAATGCTTGTTTTGGGGCTGTCTAGAATCTGTCTTCACATGTCATAATCGAATAATGCATGTTTTATATAGCTGTAGGCCAATGCATGGGCCTAGTTTTGCATTTCGGTTTCATTTTATGCATCGGGTGCTATTTTGCCGTGATTCGGGGCTGTTTTATACCACATTTCAGTTCTGAAATTACATGCTTTTATGCCATATTTCATGCGTCGCCATGACTTGTTAGAGTTTCATACTATGCCTTAGGTTTGGTCCTCGGTTTGCGTGCATGCGTGCACGCATTTCGAGAGTCTCATTTTTCATCTAATGGCCACTGATTTTGGCATGCTTGCGAGCTATCCATGTTAGTTTAAGTCCATCATCGCATGTTGTTGCATGCCATGTTTGTTTACATGTTTAGGTTGCGCGCCTAGTATACATTGCTCATTTGCATGTTCATGTTGCATACTTAGCCTCCATGCCTAGGTTGCATTTCATTGAGCATACATCCCTTGCCTCTTGATCAATCATGATAGGGGTTGGGGCCCTTTGATGTGTTTTGTGCTTGCATTTCATTTGATATCAAAGTTGCAAAACTTGGCCTCTTAGGCCATCATGCATAATTGATGGCCCGAGGGTCGAGGGTCATGCTCCCTTGAGTCCCTTGCATGATAGGGAGTGTGCCCGCGCATACATGTGCTTGAAATTCTATGCCATGCATTGTCTGTCCTTGTTGCTATCAAAAACCAGCTACTGCAGGAAGTTTCTGCCGACCGGCACTGAAGAATGCCGACCGGCAAAGGATATGAGGCCGATGGACTTGAAAGCAGCCGATGGAAATTTCCCGTAGCCGGTGGTCATTTCACTTAGCTGGTGGTGTTATGCAGTTCTCATTGAAGATACCCTGAGACTTTGGCAATTTTCAGAGGAGCAGGGCAGCATTAACAGAGGCAGCAGTGGCATGGTATGGGTTTCCGGGCAAAATGGACCGACCATGGATCATTCGCGCATTCCGAGGCACGGTTGCGGCCACCTTCTGTCTGCATTTATTTTGTTAATTAATTAAGGGTCTGTAATAATTAATTAGCTAGGATAGTTGATTTGTTATTCGGACTGTATTATTCTTTCGGTCCCTCCGAACGAGGGCAAATTTGTAATAAGTGTGGGTGCGTGGGTGCGTGTGTGCATGTCTTCAAACCCCACGTCTTTCTTCCCTTTTATTTACCTGCTTATGATGGTAGACTAGGGCATATTTAAATTAGCATACCTTATGCTATGCATGAGTGCATTCATACATTTGTCTTGCATGCACCAGGCTCGGTACATCATGCTAACTGCACTCGTATTTCAATTCCAAGTTGAGTATTTGTTAGTTGCAGCACTTCACATGCCATGTTTAGGATAGTCGAGCCTGTATAGATTGCATCTTTGCATGTGTTGCATTAGCCATTTCAAATATGAACTAGGATCATGCATTTGATTACTAACTGGTTTCTGTTTTGGCTTGGAGTACTAAGTGAGCTTTTATGCTTTAGCATACCGCATGCGTGTGAATGCTATCATGACAGCATACTTACCATGTGGCTAGATGCTTACGTGATAAACTGTTTGAATGCCTGTGGATGAAGGTCGAATTGCTTAAATTGGGATAATTCATTAAAACTGTGAGTTTTAAGCCCACTAGATAGTGGCAAAACCATCTTTTCTAAAAGCCCACTCAAGGGTGGCAAAACCTACATTTTAGCCTACTTGCGAGTAGCAAACCATTTTCAAAACGAGCATGAAATGTTTTGTTCCAATTTAGTCGATTTGGTCTATACTTGTTTGCTGTGCGCACAACATAGTAATTCTAGGCTAATAACCAGGATAAGAACACATGTGATGACGGACACGTGGCCTTTGGCACCGAGTCAGGGTTTCCTAAATTCCCCCATAAAAAATATTTAGGTGGCGACTCTGTATCTGGCAAAGCAGTCCATGTTTGGCACTTCTTTTCAAAAAAAATCTGTTTCTCAAAACGATTTGCCGGATTTGGACTCTTTGGTTCAAGATTAAGAACCGTGACACAAATCGAGTCCGAACTGTAGCGGGGTCCCTCGCAGACGTGTTACAGTTTTTGGCGACTCCGTTGGGGATTTTAGAGAGCTTGACTCGAACTCATGATATCCTGTTTTGATTTCATTTATGTGTCTCTTGGCATTGCATGTGCATTGGTGCGCCTAGGAACACAGTGTTTGCCATCTGCCATTCCTGAACGGTTTGCCGGAGGCTTGTCTTGTCAAGGCATGACCATGAGGCTGACCGGTTATGGGCTCTGACAGTATGGGAACACAAACCCTGGTTTTACCGGGGCACCCCTTTTGACCATTCGACCTAGTGCATATTCGGAATCCATAGTGACCATTCCAAACTAGGACAGGTTGCTTAGCCGATGCTAAGTTGTTTGAAACCGCTGCGTGCGTAGTGAAACCCTAGTTCCTGACAAAATAGGACAGGGAAACCCTACCCCAACATAGGGGTGTTTTGGCTCTCTCTTACTTGCTATGTGCTTTTAGAGTGTATCTCTACAGGAACGTATATACCAGTTTGCAAGTCTGGGTATCAGGCCTGTGGGCATCAGCATCAGTATTTGGGGAATCAATTTTACCCGAGGGTATCAGTTTACAGGCAGATATTTGGGAAACAGTGATCAGTATTGAGTATAGTCATCCTAGTATGCTCAAATCTGTCCCAGTGAAATTGTGCTGAGATGCTGTCTATTTTCTCTTTTGCTAGGTAGTCCTGGAACTATAGCTTCAGAAGGCTCCGATATCCCCGGGGTACAATGGACTAGTGTTAATAGACTTTGTTAGGTCATAAATTCAATTCAAGGGTAACCAGTGTTCTTTCACTGAGGCAAGGCAAAGAAAGGCCAGTCAAGGCTTGCCGGTTCATCTGATCCGTCAGTCGCTAGCCACATCACCTTTGTTCAGACTCAGCAGACCATGATGGCACAGGGTTCGGAAGAATTTGTGGCCGTGATAGTAGCGTTAAATCAGGGAACTGCCATGCAGGCTGAGACCAGTATTGAAATGCAGCGTCCATCTGGGGCATCTGTCTCACATCCAGCTTTGGGACCCCAGCCAAACTTTGACCCACTTTCACCAGTTGAAGATTTGCAGTGTCCGAATCCTCGAGAAAGGTTGACTCAAGCTCAGGTGCTCAGACCCCTGGTGCAGCCTAATGAGAGGCTTTATTCCCTTGATGTTAATGAGCTCGATCCGACTGCAGTGAAGATTGCGAACCTTGAGAAGCAATTCAAAAAGGCACAAGGCCTTAACTCTATTCCTAACATTGAGGATGGGCACACCGAGGCTGCCGTTTGGCTCCCAGACAGATTTAAAATGCCATATATTGACCGTTTCGACGGGTCTGGAGATCCAATGGTACATATCCGACTTTTCTTGGATGTCCTAAAGCCGATGGGTCTGACCAAGCCACAGAAACTCTCCCTGTATGGAAGAACCCTGTCGGGTGTAGCAACCACCTGGTACACTAAGTTGGAAGATAAAGTGAAGCAAAACTGGGAAGAATTGGCTGAGGCCTTTGTTGATCAGTATTCTTACAATACCCAAGTTGAAATGACCATGCAAGAGCTTGAAGCAACCCGCCAGAACCCAACAGAGCCTTTTGTGGAATTTGTTGTGAGGTGGAGAGCAAAGGCAGCACAGATGATAGATCGCCGCCCTTCTGAGAGGGATCAAGTACAGATGATGGTGCGAAACCTCGAGCATGATATGTTGCAAAAGTTGATAGTCGCTCCGCTATTCACTTTCAAAGGTTTGCATGATCTAGGGGTTCAGATCGAGAATGCGTTCAACAGTGGGATCATTCCCAGAACAAGTGAACCGACGAGGAAGGTTTTTGCAGGGAGTACCAATGCTGGTAGTAGCGTCATTCCCAAACCCATTGAGATCAATGTAGTCGCCTCAGCCAACCCTTTTGCCAAACCAAGCCTACAAACAGCCCGCCCAGCCCGAGCTCAGGGCAGAACTTTCACTCCCCTCTATATGAGCTTGACTAGCGCACCAAAAGCCTTGATGGAAAGAGGGCATCTCAAACCCCCCGATCCTCAACCTCTGCCTGACCCACTCCCAGCCAGACATAACCCCTCCAAGTACTGTGTGTACCATCAGCAGCGTGGCCATGGCACCGACCGTTGCTACCGCCTTCGTCATGAGATCCAAAATCTCATTGACAACCGGACGATAGCTCCACCTTCAGACCCCAATGACCAAGTACATCATCCACATCTCAATCTAATCCACACACTGGCCGTCCCTTACGACCCCAGCATGTACATCACCCCAGTCCACCTACCCAGGCCTAATGTGTTTATCCTAGAGAGCTTGGACTTATGCATGATGGGTGCATTTAAACCCCAATCATCTCAAACCCACGAACCCACTACTTCTGAGCTGATGAAAATGATTGAAGACCTTCAGAGAACTGTGGCAGATTTGGCCTTTGGGGTTTTGGCCCCATCGTCAACTACATCACATACCAAGGAGTTCATGTCTAAAGGCTCCCCAACCTCGGGACGAGTTGCATTGGAAGAAGGCCACTCCCTTGACAAAATGGAGGCAAGTGGTAAGAACAAGGTAGGGGCAGGCATTGGTCCCCATGAACACCTTCGGTGGGATATTGAGGCTTTGAAAGCTGAGGGACTGAACAAAGAGCAAGTCCTCGCAGTTGTCACAAAAACTGTGGATGATACTTTCGCCACTCAGAATGAGAGCAGTCTGAATCAAGGGGCAAGCCAGGAGAAGGGCCTTTGTACGAGGAATGTTCCTTTCAGCCCTAATCCCGTGCTCGGAAACGATCAGCAAACCCAGTCAATGCCTGCCAATCCCTTTGCTGGTGCATCCAGCAAAACTCCACAAACCTCAAAATACCCACCTCGAGGCCAGAGGGTGTTCGCACCACTGTACATGTCTCTATCAACGGCCTTTAGGATCTTGATTAGAGAGGGGGATTTGAAACCCTTGGAGCCGCGACCACTGCCAGATAGACTTCCTCACTCCCATGATCCGACCAAGTACTGTGCCTTTCATCAGCAAGTCGGCCATGTCACTGATGGTTGTTTCCGTCTTCGCCACGAAATACAAGATCTGATTGACAATAAGGTCATCGTCGCATCAACTCAACAAAGTCTATCGTCATTGGATCAGTGAACCTGGGGGATAATGCGGTGCGATCGGGGGATGAACCACCTGCGGGCGGCGCTCAGTTCACTTCAGATGTGGCGTTTGACACTCACAATTTTGAGCAATGTGCGAACACTAGTTTTGGTACTTTCTAACTTGGGTATTGGGTCAGTTTTGTTGTTTTGTATTGAGTCAGTCTTTTCATTCTGAGTCAGTCGGGTCTATCTTATTGTGTCGAGTCAGTACTGTTTTGTTAGAGTCGGTGATTCCGGGGGTATTACCTCGGACATCACTTGCTTGTTTTGTGTTTGTCTTTTTTTGCTTTCTTTGGAGTCTGTTTCGGCCGAGGAGCCAGTTACACCAACAGATCTGAATGAAACAGCAGTGATTTTCGCACTCTTGTGTTTGCTTCTGCCATGTGCCAGTTATGCCAGAAATTCTAAATAAGATGGCAGTATTTGACTAGAAGCTGTGTCTTTTCTGTGCCTTGAAGTCATTGTAATGACCTAAGTTTTTTCAAAACTTTTTTCGAAACATTGTGATAAAAACGAAGAGGAAGGAATTCCTCAGGTTTTGCAAAACTTGATCAATTGAGAAAAAGAGAGGCATGCTAAGCCCTTAATGATTGAGATCATGCTTGTTAATGTGAGTGCTGAGAAGGACCCTGGCTTGATCCAGATTGGTTCTACACTGTCTTCGGCGTGAGCGATTTGTCGCTTTCTAAAAAAATTTCAAAAAATATTTTGCGCGGTTCTGCGAAGACTTGTGTGGGATCGCTCTTGAGATTGTGCAGCTTAGGATTGCTCTCAGCCTCGAGATTCGACCCCTCACTTTCAAACCTTGAACCTGAGTTCAGAACGTTCAATGGTCAACCACAACGTGAGGCCTGTGTGGCCATTTTGAAGCAACCCTCGAACAAGAGGCACGAAAGTCAGATGAAGAAGATCATATCAAAGGAAGCTTGTAAAGCTAGATCAGAAGCCCCTCCTCAAACTAGGGGCAAAAATGTCAGATATGCTCGAAGAGCCGAAAATGGATCCTTCAGTAAATCAATACAACAGCCACTCTCCTGGATACGGATGGCTTCAAAACCCTAAAACCATTAGGCATGGACTTGTTACACTTTTACCCTTTGAGAGGCTCGCTGGGCCAAAAACCCGGAAGGGTGACCCAGGCAAAAGTTAGAGCAAGAAAAAAAGGAAAAGAACGAAAAAGAAGAAGAAGAAAAATGCAAAGAACAAAAAAGAAATGAATAAAAGATTTAAAAAAAAAGAAAAAAAAAAAGAAAAGAAAAGATGAAAAAAAAATGAAAAGAATTGAAAAGAAAAGAAAAACAGAGCTCACAAGGTTGAAAACCCGGAAGGGCGGCCTTGGCAAAAGTTAGAGCGCAAAAGGAGAGGTTAAATGCCCGAGTGTACCTTAACCCCGAACTACGTAAGGCTTGATTCTCATCTTTGGGATACGTAGGCAACTTCATTCCGAAGTCCAGCCGTAAAACACTTCAAAATCAATTGTGTCCATGTAATGGTTTTGATCATCTTTTCCTTCTCTGTATCCGAGAGTTCGGTTGTCATCGTTACTCTGAGGACTGATTGCAATGCACTGCGATGCTATCCAAACAAGGGGCAACTTTCCGTTGCCATACAGCGTGCCGCGATGCCATCCAAACAAGGGGCAACTTTCTGTTGCCGTGCAGCTCTTTTCAAGCAAGGGGCAATTTTCCTTCGGATCTGAAGTTGCGCATCTCAAGAGTAGGTTCCGTGCTTGTTGAGCATTGGCCGTATGCAAAAATAGTTTTTGAGAATTTTTACTGAGGTTGACTATTCTCTTGAAAATTATTCCATCTTTTTCAAAACTGGACCATTTCTTGGACCCAAAAAGGGAAAATTTTCAGTGCTCATAACCTAACTTGCATGATTTTCAAATCAAAAAATGAACAAGTATGTTAATCTGACTCTCATATGGGTCAAAATTGTTTCAGTAGAAAGCAAAAACAAAAAATGGTCAAAATAATGAACTAGGGGCACAGTTGAGTCAGGCTTCCTGTCTTTCTCCCATTGTCAATGCATTTGCCAGAAAGGGCACTCTACCTGCCAGAAAAGGGCACCACTGAAGCTGACCGCAAAAGGGCAGAAGGCTCTCACATCCTCCACGCAACGAGGTATCAAGCCAAGTGCGAAGCATGAACGGGAACGGATCAAGATATTCCACTCCTTTGTTTGGACAGATCTAATCACGTCCAAACTCCCCAGTAAGAGCATCGTTAACCAATGTCGATTGCAGATCTGCTGCACATCCAGCCGCATCGCAACCCCTCTGTGGGAGAAAGTTCACTATTGTGAGCAGAATAAGAGAATCTAGCAGAATGCTTGGGGCAAGAACCTGCAACTTCCTGTTTATTCATCAACCACCCTGGGGAGGGATGAAAAATGAGAGATTAAAGAATAGAGAGATGTGCGTTGAGAGAAAAAGTGAGGAAAAGGGCTTTTTCAAAAAAACAGAGCCTGAGGGCCGAGCGATGTGAGAATCACAAATGAGAAAGGGTGGGAAACAATACCCGGGGAAACAGGCTCCGTGTGCACATTTGAGCCTTGTGTTTTATTTTGTCTGTCTCGATTCTTGTTTTGAGTCGCTTCGAGTATTAACCGATGTGTTTAGGTTGTTTACCTTTGTTTTTCCCTTGTCGAGTCGTTTTGGCTGTGGCCAGTCGTCGGCTCAATACCCGGTTAAGAACTCATTTCTCAATTTCCAAAAAATCATCTTGTGCTCAGAGTGCTGTGCCATTCTCCACATTTGTGCAAAACAGTATTTGTTCTTTCATAAAACTGCAGGGTCCACCCCCGATAAGTGTGAACAGTAGAACAAGGACCTATCTGAAGCTATGTAGGTTCCAGACTGCAAAGCAAAAGAAAAAAGGAAAATTTGGAGCATCTTAGGGTGTTCCAGCTTTGGCAAGATCCGAGACTGCATTTCAGGTGCACCTTCCCAGACCTCGCCATTTCTCTGGAGTATGAGTGTATCTCGACCCCAAGTGTGAGCCTGCTTCAAGTCAGAATGGCAATTAAAGCAGCAGCAGATGTTATCTCTTGCCAACATAAACAAGGTGTGCCCTTTTTGAGCTGCGTGTGTTACAAAGTCCTCCGAAAGGTAAATCGGAGGCACCAGAGTACATGTTTGATGCCCTTCCATTGCATAGAATGTGCACTTTCATATACACTTCTGTGACATACGTGCCGCGCATCGTTATGATTCATGCATAGAATATGCTTGCTTTCGATTCTGTATAGAATTTGCTTTCAATATTGCATAGAATATGCTCCTGTTTCTTGCATAGAAAATGCTCGTATCTTTTGCATAGAAAATGCACTCTTCCATACTTGCATAGAAAATGCACCTCATTTGCATAGAACATGCATTCACTCGCACTATCTTGTGCACTTACACTTTGTATCTCACTAGCACTGTCTTGTGCATCTTGTGGTTGTATCTCACTCGCACTATTTTGTGCATTGCATATCAATCGCGCTGTTTAGCGTATCGCACTGTTTAGTGCATTTCAAATCAATCGCGTTGTTTAGCGTATCGCACTGTCTTGTGCATTTCAAAATCAATCGCGCTGTTTAGCGTATCGCACTGTTTAGTGCACTTCGAATCACTCGCGCTATTTAGCGTATCGCACTGTTTTGTGCATCTACATTCGCGCTATTTTGCGCACCTCAATCGCACTATTTTGTGCATTGCATATCAATCGCGCTATTTAGCGTATCGCACTGTTTAGTGCATCTCAAATCATTCGCGCTATTTTGCGCATCGCATTGTTTTGTGCAGTTCATCATTCGCGCTATTTTGCGCATCGCACTGTTTTGTGCAGTTCATCATTCGCGCTATTTTGCGCATCGTACTATTTTGTGCAGTTAAATCACTCGCGCTATTTTGCGCATCGCACTGTTTTGTGCAGTTTATCATTCGCGCTATTTTGTGCATCGCACTGTTTTGTGCAGCTTACGTTCGCGCTATTTTGCGCATCGCACTGTCTTGTGCATTTCAAAATCACTCGCGTTGTTTAGCGTATCTGTAGACACCCCATTTTTGACCGTCCTCAAGACTTGGACGTCACCGTTTGGACACTCGGTGATTATCCATGTTTGTGTTCGTTTGGAGTTCCCGGAGGCCTCGGCTCGCGTCCCTTGCCTCAGGATCTCCGAACTCGACCGTTTAGTGTCTGGTTTTGCACCAAACACTTGCATCTTGCCCTTGAGAGGCAGGGTAGGGCTTGTAGACCATCCCTACCCACCACCGGCAGTGGCTAGATGCCACCGGCTGGTGTTTGCTGCCACCGGCAATATAGTTTGCCGGCCGGCACTATTTGTTGCCGGTCAGCACTATTTTGTGCCGGTCGGCACTCTTTTTGGCCAAGATGGCATTTTTGGCCGGCCGATTGCTGTTCATCTGCTTTTGCAGATATTTTTAGACAGCTGTCTTGCTATTGCATCCCTCCATACACGTGTATGGAGGGATCTCCCTCTTGCAAAGCTTGTCTTGTAAGCTTTACAAGACCATATAGAGAGGAGCTCTCTCTAAGGCAATAAAAATGGAGAGAGAAGGTTAGACTTAGGATTTTTAGAGAGCAAAAGCAGCCATTGTTGAGCTCTTGTTCTAGGGTTAGTGTTAGATACACACTCTATCTCTCTTTCTCTTTTATTTGTGCACTAGGTGTTTTGTGTCTCACTATTGCACACAAACACCTAGTGTTTCACCTTCCTCTTGGAGCTGAGGTTCTAAAGGGTTTGTTTTGAGATTTTGGTGTTGGATTTAAGCTCAAGGAGGCCATTGGAGCACCATTTGTAAAGGGGTCTTCAAGGGTGAGATTCTAGTCCTTTTTTTCCCCCATTTTTGCATTGATTTTATACCTGTCTTAGAGCTGTTTTTGTGCTTATTGTATAACATAAAAAAGTTCTTTTTTTAGGCCCTCTTTATTGTTTATTAAGAGTGTTTTGTTGTTTGAGGGTTGTTGACCACCCTTAGGCCTCAAAAGGCCTCTTTTTGAACCATTTTGTGTTAGCTCCGGGATTTTGGTGTTGAGGTCTCTTCACCACTGAAATCTTGAGGGATTTCAGTGGTGAAGATGATGCTTTGAAGTCCCAAGAAGGAGAGGGCCACCCCCTCTCCTTATTGTCCTTGAAAAGGGCATATTTTGGCCTCTTAAGGAAGCCTATGCTTGAGTGTGTGTTGAGCATGTTTGTGCTGTTTTTCATGCTTATATATCCATAATATAACATGATTTTAAGTTGGTTTTGGAACTCCATGCATGCTTAGCATAGTTGCCATGTAATGCCTTGTTTATGCCTTAATGTGCCTTAGGTTGTTAGCCTTTGTTGGAGCATGTTTTAGGCTTAGTCTTGTGAAGATTATGTGCTTATTTTGCCATGTTCTAGGTCTGTCCATAAGTGTTTGGGTCGATTTTAGCATGCATTATATAGCTCCTTTGTATTTGGGCTTGTTGGCCTTGAGTATGTGCATGTGTAGCATGGCATCTTTGCATTGTTTTGGTGATTTGGGATCATTCTATATGCCATTTCAGTCCCATTTCCATGCTTGTTTGATTGCCTTGCATGCCTCTTTAATGCTTTGGAAGCATGTGTTGCATGCTCCTTGTTTTGACCATTTGTGCATGCCTTGTATTTGAGCCATTTAGATGCCATCTAAGTGGTCTTTCGGGCCTTATGTTATGTGCTAAAACTCTGTTTTGGGGTCAATAAGCTCATACCATATTTAGTCTTGCAAGTGTATTTCAATGCTCCTTGGATTTGCTTTGAATACTTAGACTATTTGTTGCATGTTTAGCTTGATTTGTTGCTTGGTTTGGCACCATCCTAACATGCATTTTCAATGCTTATGTTGCATGATAATTGTCCATGATTCCCCCTTTCAAGTGTGCTTGAATGTTGTTTGATTTGTGCTTAAGTGTTGGTCCTTATGTGCATATGTGTGTGCATGCAATTTAGCCCTCACTTTTTAGCACTTTGGCTACTGTTTTAGGCCTATTTTAGAGCTGCCTAATTCATGTATAAGACCAACTTTCCATCTATTTGCATTGCCATATGTATGCTTGTATGCTTGCATAAGTGCCTTGCCATGCCATGTTGCATCCTTAGCTTGTATGCCTAGGTTGCATTGCATCTTGCATGCATTCCTTGTCCCTTGACTTGGGTGATAGGGATTGGGAGTTTTGTTTGATTGGTTTGCATACATTTGAAATCAAAGTTGCATACTTGATTCTTTGGGCCATCATGCATGGAAATGCGTGATTGGTGGTCCGAGAACCGAGGCACATGTCCCTTTGAGTCATTACAATGATAAGAGACATGGTTGGTGCATACATGCTTTGAATTGTGCTGCCATGCTTTGCCTTGCCCTCTGTTGCTGTGAGTTGCAGGTTCTGCAGGAATACTCTGCCGACCGGCAGTGTAATGTGCCGACCGGCAACAATTTCTCTGCCGACAGATTCAATTCCGTGCCGATGGCCATACCACACTGCCGGTGGCAATCTCAATCAGCCGGTGGTGATCCTCTCTGTCCAAGGGATCAGTCCTGAGGCTTTGACAGCCTCCAGAGGAGGAAAGGAAGGAAAACAGAGGCAGCCCATGCATGGTGGCGCGCTTCCCGAGGCATTTTCCTGTTTTAATTAATTTATTTAATTTGTTAATTAAATTAGTTAATTTGTAATATTAATTAGCTTGCGTAGTTAATTAATTTGTAATATTTATTCGGTCCCTCCGAGCGAGGGCAAATCTGTAATAAGTGTGTGTGGGTGGTGTGTATGTCTTCCAACCTCACTTCTTTCTTCCCTTTTACTTACCCGCTTTAATGGTTAGTATTAGGGCACGTTTAATTTAGCATACCTTATGCTATGCATGTGTGCATCCATGTATTTGTATTGCATGCATTAGGCTCGGTACATCACGCTAACTGCATCAATACTTCAATTCCCAAACTGAATACGTGATAATTGTGCATTTTCACATGACATGTTTAGGATAGCCGAGCCTATTCTAGCAACATCTTGTATGCGATGCATTAGGCACTTAACATGGACTTGGATCATGCATGTTTGCTAACAAGTTCTTCGTTTTGGCATGGAGTACTATGTAAGTATTTCCGCTTTAGCATATCGCATGAGTGTGAATATTGCCATGACAGCATGCTTAACATGTGGCTAGATGCTTATGTGTTAAACTGTTTTGAATGCCTGTGGGTGAAGGTTGGATTGTTTGAGTTGGAAAAACTCGTTGAAATCCGTATTTTAGCCTACTTACGAGTAGCAAATTCCAAAGCATTTTCAAACCGAACGGATATGCAATGTTTATTTCCAAATTAGGCAATCTAGTCTATACTTGTTTGCTGTGCGCATAACATAGTAATTCTAGGCTGATAATTTGTTTAAGAACGCGTAAAGTTTTCAAAAACGGATATCACGGTTAGTAGAGGCCGGTCTTCAGACCGGGCGAAAGGGGGTGCTCATAGCTGACCTTCCCCGATCGTACCCAAGCTCCCGAGCCGAGACAACTCCGGTGATGATGGACATGTGGCCTTCGGCACCGAGTCAGGGTTTCCTAAATTCCCTCATTTTAAAATATTTAGGTGGCGACTCTGTATCTGGCAAAGCAGTCCATGTTTGGCACTACTTTTTCAAAAATCTGTTTCTCAAAACGATTTGCCAGATTTGGACTCTTTGGTTCAGATTAAGAACCGTGACACAAGTCGAGTCCGAACTGTAGTAACCCCAAATGAACAGAACGGGACTCGCCCTCCCGGGGCGTTCAGGGGACGTCTACAGTATCGCACTATCTTGTGCATTTCAAATCACTTGTTCTTTCTTGCGCATCGCACTGTTTCGTGCAATTTGCTTTCGCGCTTGCTTGCGCATCGCACTGTTTTGTGCATCACATTGTTTCATTTGCGCTATTTTGTGCATCGCACTATTTTGTGCAGTTTACACTCGCGCTTTCTTGCGCATCGCGCTATCTTGTGCATTTCATTACATGCTCTCTCTCATCTTGCATAGAAAATGCCTGTAGCATTTGTCAGTGCATTGCGTCGCACTGTTTTGTGCACCTTACTTGCATTTTGCAGGCATCCTATCGCGCTATCTTGCGCACCTCACTTGTACTTGTTAGTACATTGCATTGTTTTGAATACAAACCGGCTTCGCGTAGCGTATAAGTCCAATTGTCAAAGTCTTCTTTCATATCGTTTGCATCCTGCCCCTGAACTACGCTGGTTTGATTCCTTGCAAAGGGATACGTAGGCAGCCTGCGGGCACAACCATTCATTCATTTGTATTTTGTTTGTTTGTCTAAGTCTTCGGCCTTGTCAAAAATAGGTCGTCTCTGGGCTTTGACATTCACTCCCGTCATTGTTATGACTTTCGAGTTCTGTCAAAGAGGGGCAACTGTAGACACCCCATTTTTGACCGCCCTTAAGACTTGGGCGCTACTGATGGTTTGCTCGATGATGAAAGATGTGCAGGGCAAAGGTTCAATTTCTTCGGCAATGAGAGGGTCAAATCCCAACTTCACACCCCATTTTGGACCAAAGCTATTTTGAATGGTTTTTAGACCTTAAAACCCTCTCTTTCAAAACATTTTTGAAATAAAGTTTCTACGATGTTCCGAGGCTCACATTTTGTCAAAAAATGCGTTTTTCGATAAACCGAGCAAGGACAAAGTGGAAATGAATGAAAGAGAGATGAAATCTTTGAAAAATCTTTCAAGACACCTTGCTTAGGGGTTTGAAGTTGAAGAAAAGAGGAGAAGAGGGGAGAAGCCAAGTTGGAGAAGAAGATAGGCAAGAATTGCTAAGAGAGGGACGAGCAGTCCTCGCTAAATCAAGCTTATTTGTCTATACACTTTGAGTTAAGCTATGAGGCCACCACCGTTGGAAAGAAGACTTCAGGGGCTTCATTTTTCATTCAAGAATCTCTTAAATCTGAGACCGGAGGGCGGAGATATGATTGGTTGAAGTTGGGCATCATCCCGGTTGGACCGAAACTGAGCAGCCCTCACTAAAACAAGTATAACTTTTTACATAGTTGGAATTGTGATGCAAGGCTGGTGCCATTGGAAAGCTTACTTCCAGGGCTTCACTTTTGACACAAGAATGACCTGAAAAGGAGTTCATATGAACAATTTATGCCCGTTTGAAGTTGAACCTGCAGAGCAGATTTTTCCTGCCGACCGGCCAAAACAAATGGCCGACCGACCAAATAGATGGCCGACCGGCCAAATAGATTGCCGACCGGCCAGAAAATATGGTTGACCGACCAATTTTGCTAGCCGATGACCTTCCAGAGTATTCTACAGATTGAATGGATGCCAGCTGTGCCAGCTGGAATGCACAGACTCTGCTCCCCATGCACGTGTGTGGCTGTTTTGCACCCTTTGCTCAAAGCATCTTGAGAAAGCTTTGACCCATTGTCTTGGCTTCCTCAAGAAGCTTGCACCTTTGCATTAGCTTCTCTTAGAAGCTTGGTCCCTTTGACCCTTTTGTATAGCTTCTTTGAGAAGCTTTATGCCATTTCCTTGCTCTATAAAAGAAAGTCATCCTCCTCCATTGTTTTGGTTGAACAAAAACCAGACCTAGGGCATATATATCTGATATATATACACTCTCTCTCTATATCTCCCTCTCTCTCTACATTTGGGTGTGTTAGAGTGTTCAAAGACCCTTGTTCTTGGCCTATTTGCACTACACCCTATAGCACCACACCACCACTCCATTCCAGCAGCTTGGAGGGCCTTCTCAGAGGCTAGGAGGCAGCTTTTCTTGGTCCAAGAGGTAGCAAAGGATTGGTCTTCAATGGTGAGTTGATTTCTCCCTCTTTCTAGCTCATTTTTGCAAGTTTTCTTAGCCCCTTTTGCTTGCTGTTTTGAGCTCCGACCATAACTGTAAATATCATTTTTTTGAGCTCATTTTTCTGTTTCATTAAGGGTCTTACCCTGTTTGGGACCCCCATCTTGCACTTGCTTCATTACCCCTTTGTATGCCATAATCTTGCATAGTATTTTTGGCCTATGTGTGTTCTGTTTTGGAGCATGATGTAAACTGTAGATAGGTTTATTTTGAGCCCTTTTTCAACATTGAAGAAGGGCTCATCACTGTTTGGGACCTCCATGTGCCACTTGTCATTATACCCCTCTTTGGTCCCCATTTTTGCATGATTTATTAGCCTATTGTGCTTCTGTTTTTGGGCTCTTTTCAGAACTGAAAACAGTCTTATTTTGACCCATTATTCATGTTTCATTGAGGGTCTTTCATGGTTTGAGACACCCTTTGTAGACTTTATGTTGTAGCTCTTTTTTGGCCTTAATCTTGCATAGTATTTTGAGCATACTTGTATACTGTTTTGGGTTTGGCCATCAACTGGAAAAGGTCATATTTTGGTCCCCTCTCCAACATTGTTGAAGGGCCCTAATCTTTTTGGGGTCAGCAGCTGTGAGTTGCTTCTTTATCTCACATTTAAGGCCATTTTTGCATGCTAGTTTTGCCCTATGTGTGTTTGCTGTTTGGCCTTGTTTAAAACTGAAAAAATGCTTGTTTTGGGGCTGTCTAGAATCTGTCTTCACATGTCATAATCGAATAATGCATGTTTTATATAGCTGTAGGCCAATGCATGGGCCTAGTTTTGCATTTCGGTTTCATTTTATGCATCGGGTGCTATTTTGCCGTGATTCGGGGCTGTTTTATACCACATTTCAGTTCTGAAATTACATGCTTTTATGCCATATTTCATGCCTCGCCATGCCTTGTTAGAGTTTCATACTATGCCTTAGGTTTGGTCCTCGGTTTGCGTGCATGCGTGCACGCATTTTGAGAGTCTCATTTTTCATCTAATGGCCACTGATTTTGGCATGCTTGCGAGCTATCCATGTTAGTTTAAGTCCATCATCGCATGTTGTTGCATGCCATGTTTGCTTACATGTTTAGGTTGCGCGCCTAGTATACATTGCTCATTTGCATGTTCATGTTGCATACTTAGCCTCCATGCCTAGGTTGCATTTCATTGAGCATGCATCCCTTGCCTCTTGATCAATCATGATAGGGGTTGGGGCCCTTTGATGTGTTTTGTGCTTGCATTTCATTTGATATCAAAGTTGCAAAACTTGGCCTCTTAGGCCATCATGCATAATTGATGGCCCGAGGGTCGAGGGTCATGCTCCCTTGAGTCCCTTGCATGATAGGGAGTGTGCCCGCGCATACATGTGCTTGAAATTCTATGCCATGCACTGTCTGTCCTTGTTGCTGTCAAAAACCAGCTTCTGCAGGAAGTTTATGCCGACCGGCACTGAAGAATGCCGACCGGCAAAGGATATGAGGCCGATGGACTTGAAAGCAGCCAATGGAAATTTCCCGTAGCCGGTGGTCATTTCACTTAGCCGGTGGTGTTATGCAGTTCTCATTGAAGATACCCTTAGACTTGGGCAATTTTCAGAGGAGCAGGGCAGCATTAACAGAGGCAGCAGTGGCATGGTATGGGTTTCCGGGCAAAATGGACCGAGCATGCATCATTCGCGCATTCCGAGGCACGGCTGCGACCACCTTCTGTCTGCATTTATTTTGTTAATTAATTAAGGGTCTGTAATAATTAATTAGCTAGGATAGTTGATTTGTTATTCGGACTGTATTATTCTTTCGGTCCCTCCGAGCGAGGGCAAATTTGTAATAAGTGTGGGTGCGTGGGTGCGTGTGTGCATGTCTTCCAACCCCACGTCTTTCTTCCCTTTTATTTACCTGCTTATGATGGTAGACTAGGGCATATTTAAATTAGCATACCTTATGCTATGCATGAGTGCATTCATACATTTGTCTTGCATGCACCAGGCTTGGTACATCATGCTAACTGCACTCGTATTTCAATTCCAAGTTGAGTATTTGTTAGTTGCAGCACTTCACATGCCATGTTTAGGATAGCCGAGCCTGTTTAGATTGCATCTTTGCATGTGTTGCATTAGCCATTTCAAATATGAACTAGGATCATGCATGTGAGTACTAACTGGTTTCTGTTTTGGCTTGGAGTACTAAGTGAGCTTTTATGCTTTAGCATACCGCATGCGTGTGAATGCTATCATGACAGCATGCTTACCATGTGGCTAGATGCTTACGTGATAAACTGTTTGAATGCCTGTGGATGAAGGTCGAATTGCTTAAATTGGGATAATTCATTAAAACTGTGAGTTTTAAGCCCACTAGATAGTGGCAAAACCATCTTTTCTAAAAGCCCACTCGAGGGTGGCAAAACCTACATTTTAGCCTACTTGCGAGTAGTAAACCATTTTCAAAACGAGCAGGAAATGTTTTGTTCCAATTTAGGCGATTTGGTCTATACCTGTTTGCTGTGCGCACAACATAGTAATTCTAGGCTAATAACCAGGATAAGAACACATAACGTTTTCAAAAACGGATATCACGGTTAGTAGAGGCCGATCTTCGGATCGGGCGAGAGGGGGTGCTCATAGCTGACCTTCCCCGATCGTACCCAAGTTCCCGAGCCGAGGCAACTTTGGTGATGACGGACACGTGGCCTTTGGCACCGAGTCAGGGTTTCCGAAATTTCCCCATAAAAAATATTTAGGTGGCGACTCTGTATCTGGCAAAGCAGTCCATGTTTGACACTTCTTTTCAAAAAAAAGCTGTTTCTCAAAACGATTTGCCGGATTTGGACTCTTTGGTTCAAGATTAAGAACCGTGACACAAATCGAGTCCGAACTGTAGCGGGGTCCCTCGCGGACGTGTTACAGGTAATTTCTGAAATTACCCCCGAACGTGTCCCGAAAGTTTCTATAACGTGTCCTGAACGTGTCCGGATGTAAAAAAAATAAGAATAAAAATGGGACACTCTCCGGTGCGTGTCGGACACGTGCTCTCCGCGTGCCTGACGTGTGTCCGTGTCCGACACGTGTCTAACACTGGTACGGAGCCCTCGGAGAGGTGGTCGTGCTTCATAGTGTGCTGTGCAACCTCTGTATAGGATAGTATTTGAATGACGAATAGAGCGAATGAATGGGAGATACTCAGCTGGAATGAAGGTTGGTTTAGGAATGCTTGCCGCTTTGGCTTGTCGTAATGTTGCTTGGTGGGTGGAGTATAAAAGGCTAAAAGCTTTGAAAGAACACGACTTGTTAGGTAATCCCGATGCCATTGCACCAATATCTGTATTTTGGCTCTCTCCACAGTTTGTACTGATGGGAATCTTGAACGGATTAGCTCTTTATGGTATTGAGGATTTTTTTAAGTATCAGGTTCCAGAGTCAATATGGAAAAGGTATGCACTCGTACTCACTGAAGCTGTGATTGAATGGGGAAAAATAGCGAACGTAGGGTTTATTATGATATTAGACGTGGTGGTCATGAAGTTGAGAGCTGAAGATGGAAGTTGGATTGCAGACACTGTGAATCAAAGCCATTTGGATCTTTTTTATGCTGCATTAGTGGTCGTGAGTATAGCCAATCTGTTAATCTTTGCATATGTTGCTAGGTTCTACAGTTACCGTGATTTTCCAGAAGAGGAAGATGACGACGAAGAAGAAGATCCACATAAAGAAATTAAAACTGGAAAGAAGCAAGACAAGATGGAACCCACACCTGGTGAAGAAATTGAAAGAACAATAAGAACTAGGGCTGTGCAAAATGTCACTCAATTCAGTGAAATCGAATAGATCCGTAGCAATTCACACCGTTCTAACCACTATCTACGTAAACTTTAAAATTTATAATCCCCCAACTGAACCGCACCATTCCGCTATAGTTAATACATATATATTTTTTAACCTCTAATGAAATATCAATGTAAAAATAAGTGACGACGAGACAAGAAGAAGAATGAAGATCGAAGAAGAGCAGCGTGTACCTTAATGTGGGACGACGAGACACGAGTGACGAGTGACGATCGACGAGGAACGGCAACGACGAGAAGCGAAGACAAACGACGAATCGACCCGGTCCTCTCTTTCTCACCCTTTCTCTTCTGTTTCTGTTCTAATCGAAGTAGATTAGGGCAGATATTGATCTATGTTTACTTATTTACAAATCGGCCCCAAACTTTTTTGGTAATTTCTGAAATTACCCCCAAACGTGTCCCGAAAGTTTCTATAACGTGTCCTGAACGTGTCCGGATGTAAAAAAAATTAGAATAAAAATGGGACACTCTCTGGTGCGTGTCGGACACGTGCTCTCCGCGTGCCTGACGCGTGTCCGTGTCCGACACGTGTCTAACACTGGTACGGAGCCCACGGAGAGGTGGTCGTGCTTCGTAGTGTGCTGTGCAACCTCTGTATAGGATAGTATTTGACCAACGAATAGAGCGAATGAATGGGAGATACTCAGCTGGAATAAAGGTTGGTTTAGGAATGCTTGCCGCTTTGGCTTGTTGTAATGCTGCTTGGTGGGTGGAGTGTAAAAGGCTAAAAGCTTTGAAAGAACACGACTTGTTAGGTAACCCGATGCCATTGCACCAATATCTGTATTTTGGCTCTCTCCACAGTTTGTACTGATGGGAATCATGGACGGATTAGCCCTTTATGGTATTGAGGATTTTTTTAAGTATTAGGTTCCAGAGTCAATAAGGAAGAGGTATGCACTCGTACTCACTGAAGCTGTGATTGAATGGCGAAAAATAGTGAACATAGGGTTTATTATGATATTGGACGTGGTGCTCATGAAGTTGAGAGCTGAAGATGGAAGTTGGATTGCAGACACTGTGAATCAGAGCCGTTTGAATCTTTTTTATGCTGCATTAGTGGTCGTGAGCATAGCCAATCTGTTAATCTTTGCATATGTTGCTAGGTTCTACGGTGACCGTGATTTTCCAGAAGAAGAAGATGACGAAGAAGAAGAAGATCCACATAAAGAAATTAAAACTGGAAAGAAGCAAGACAAGATGGAACCCACACCTGATGAAGAAACTGAAAGAACAATAAGAACTAGGGCTGTGCAAAATGTCACTCAATTCAGTGAAATCGAATGGATCCGTAGCAATTCACACCGTTCTAACCACTATCTGCGTAAACTTTAAAATTTATAATCCGCCAACTGAACCGCTCCATTGCGCTCTAGTTAATACATATATATTTTTTAATCTCCAATGAAATATCAATGTAAAAATAAGTGACGATGAGACAAGAAGAACAATGAAGATCGAAGAAGAGCAGCGTGTACCTTAATGAGGGACGACGAGACACGAGTGACGAGTGTCGATCGACGAGGAACGGGGACCGACGAGAAGCGAAGACGAACGATGAACGACGAATCGACCCGGTCCTCTCTTTTCACCCTTTCTCTTCTGTTTCTGTTATAATCGAAGTAGATTAGGGCAGATATTGATCTAATTTTACTTATTTACAAATCGAGTCTCGAAATTACCCCCGAACGAGTCTCGAAAGTTTCTATAACGTGTCCTGAACGTGTTCGGATATCGGACACGTGCTCTCCGCGTGCCTGACGCGTGTCCGTGCACGACACATGTCTAACACTGGTACGGGGCCCTCAAAGAGGTGGTCGTGCTTCATAGTGTGCAGTGCAACATCTGTATAGGATAGTATTTGACCGATGCTTAGAGCGACTAAATGGGAGATACTCAGCTGGAATGAAGGTTGGTTTAGGAATGCTTGCCGCTTTGGCTTGTTGTAATGTTGCTTGGTGGGTGGAGTATAAAAGGCTAAAAGCTTTGAAAGAACACGACTTGTTAGGAAATCCCGATGCCATTGCACCAATATCTGTATTTTGGCTCTCTCCACAGTTTGTACTGCTGGGAATCATGGACGGATTACCCTTTATGGTATTGAGGATTTTTTTAAGTATCAGGTTCCAGAGTCAATAATGAAGAGGTATGCACTCGTACTCACTGAAGCTGTGATTGATTGGGGATAAATAGCGAACGTAGGGTTTATTATGATATTAGACGTGGTGGTCATGAAGTTGAGAGCTGAAGATGGAAGTTGGATTGCAGACACTGTGAATCAGAGCCGTTTGGATCTTTTTTATGCTGCATTAGTGGTCGGGAGCATAGCCAATCTGTTAATCTTTGCATATGTTGCTTGGTTCTACAGTTACCGTGATTTTCCAGAAGAGGAAGATGACGACGAAGAAGAAGATCCACATAAAGAAATTAAAACTGGAAAGAAACAAGACAAGATGGAACCCACACCTGATGAAGAAACTGAAAGAACAATAAGAACTAGGGCTGTGCAAAATGTCACTCAATGCAGTGAAATCGAATGGATCCGTAGCAATTCACACCGTTCTAACCACTATCCGCGTGAACTTTAAAATTTATAATCCGCCAACTGAACCGCTCCATTCCGCTATAGTTAATACATATATATTTTTTAACCTCTAATGAAATATCAATGTAAAAATAAGTGACGATGAGACAAGAAGGAGAATGAAGATCGAAGAAGAGCAGCGTGTACCTTAATGAGGGACGACGAGACACGAGTGACGAGTGACGATCGACGAGGAAGGGCGACCGACGAGAAGCGAAGACGAAAGCCGAATCGACCCGGTCCTCTATTTCTCACCATTTCTCTTCTATTTCTGTTCTAATCGAAGTAGATTAGGGCAGATATTGATCTATTTTTACTTATTTACAAATTGACCCCAAATTTTTTTTTTCTAATTTCTGAAATTACCCCCGAACAAGTCCCGAAAGTTTCTATAACGTGTCCTGAAGGTGTCCGGATGTAAAAAAAATAAGAATAAAAATGGGACACTCTCTGGTTCGTGTCAGACACGTGCTCTCCGCGTGCTCGACGCGTGTCCATGTCCGACACGTGTCTAACACTGGTACGGCGCCCTCGGAGAGGTGGTCGTGCTTCATAGTGTGCAGTGCAACCTCTGTATAGGATAGTATTTGAACGACGAATAGAGCGAATGAATGGGAGATACTCAGCTGGAATGAAGGTTGGTTTAGGAATGCTTGCCGTTTTGGCTTGTTGTAATTTTGCTTGGTGGGTGGAGTATAAAAGGCAAAAAGCTTTGAAAGAACACGACTTGTTAGGTAATCCCGATGCCATTGCACCAATATCTGTATTTTGGGTCTCTCCACAGTTTGTACGGATGGGAATCACGGACGGATTAGCCCCTGATGGTATTGAGGATTTTTTTAAGTATCAGGTTCCAGAGTCAATAAGGAAGAGGTATGCACTCGTACTTACTAAAGCTGTGATTGAATGGGGAAAAATAGCGAACATAGGGTTTATTATGATATTAGATGTGGTGGTCATGAAGTTGAGAGGTGAAGATGGAGGTTGGATTGCAGACACTGTGAATCAGAGCCGTTTGGATCTTTTTTATGCTGCATTAGTGGTCGTGAGCATAGCCAATCTATTAATCTTTGCATATGTTGCTAGGTTCTATAGTTACCGTTATTTTCCAGAAGAGGAAGATGACGACGAAGAAGAAGATCCACATAAAGAAATTAAAACTGGAAAGAAGCAAGACAAGATGGAACCCACACCTGATGAAGAAACTGAAAGAACAATAAGAACTAGGGCTGTGCAAAATGTCACTCAATTCAGTGAAATCGAATGGATCCGTAGCAATTCACACCGTTCTAACCACTATCTGCGTAAACTTTAAAATTTATAATCCGCCAACTGAACCGCTCCATTCCGCTATAGTTAATACATATATATTTTTTAACCTCTAATGAAACATCAATGTAAAAATAAGTGACGACGAGACATGAAGAAGAATGAAGATCGAAGAAGAGCAGCGTGTACCTTAATGAGGGACGACGAGACACGAGTGACGAGTGACGATCGACGTGGTACGGCGACCGACGAGAAGCGAAGATGAACGACGAACGACGAATCAACCCGGTCCTCTCTTTCTCACCCTTTCTCTTCTGTTTCTGTTCTAATTGAAGTAGATTAGGGCCGATATTGATCTATTTTTACTTATTTACAAATCGACCCCAATTTTTTTTTGTAATTTCTGAAATTACCCCCGAACGAGTCCCGAAAGTTCCTATAACGTGTCCTGAACGTGTCCGGATGTAAAAAAAAATAAGAATAAAAATGGGACACTCTTTGGTGCGTGTCGGACACGTGCTCTCCGCGTGCCTGATGCGTGTCCGTGTCCGACACGTGTCTAACACTGGTACGGCGCCCTCGGAGAGGTGGTCATGCTTCATAGTGTGCAATGCAACCTCTACATAGGATAGTATTTGAACGACGAATAGAGCGAATGAATGAGAGATACTCAGCTGGAATGAAGGTTGGTTTAGGAATGCTTGCCGCTTTGGCTTGTTGTAATGTTGCTTGGGGGGTGGAGTATAAAAGGCTAAAAGCTTTGAAAGAACACGACTTGTTAGGTAATCCCGATGCCATTGCACCAATATCTGTATTTTGGCTCTCTCCACAGTTTGTATTGATGGGAATCTTGGACGGATTAGCCCCTTATGGTATTGGGGATTTTTTTAAGTATCAGGTTCCAGAGTCAATAAGGAAGAGGTATGCACTCGTACTCACTGAAGCTGTGATTGAATGGGGAAAATAGCGAACGTAGGGTTTATTTTGATATTAGACGTCGTGGTCATGAAGTTGAGAGCTGAAGATGGAAGTTGGATTGCAGACACTGTGAATCAGAGCCGTTTGGATCTTTTTTATGCTGCATTAGTGGTCGTGAGAAAAGCCAATCTGTTAATCTTTGCATATGTTGCTAGGTTCTACAGTTACCGTGATTTTCTAGAAGAGGAAGATGGCGACGAAGAAGAAGATCCACAGAGAGAAATTAAAACTGGAAAGAAGCAAGACAAGATGGAACCCACACCTGATGAAGAAACTGAAAGAACAATAAGAACTAGGGCTGTGCAAAATGTCACTCAATTCAATGAAATCGAATGGATCCGTAGCAATTCACACCGTTCTAACCACTATCTGCGTCAACTTTAAAATTTATAATCCGCCAACTGAACCGCTCCATTCCGCTATAGTTAATACATATATATTTTTTAACCTCTAATGAAATATCAATGTAAAAATAAGTGACGACGAGACAAGAAGAAGAATGAAGATCGAAGAAGGGCAGCGTGTACCTTAATGAGGGACGACGAGACACGAGCAACGAGTGAAGATCGACGAGGAACGGCGACCGACGAGAAGCGAAGACGAACGACGAACGATGAATAGACCCGGTCCTCTCTTTCTCACCCTTTCTCCTCTGTTTCTGTTCTAATCGAAGTAGATTAGGGCAGATATTGATCTATTTTTACTTATTTACAAATCGACCCCAAATTTTTTTTGTAATTTCTGAAATTACCCCCGAACGAGTCCCGAAAGTTTCTATAACATGTCCTGAACGTGTCCGGATGTAAAAAAAATAAGAATAAAAACGCTACACTCTCTGGTGCATGTCGGACACGTGCTCTCCGCGTGCCTGACGTGTGTCCGTGTCCGACACGTGTCTAACACTGGTACGGCGCCCTTGGAGAGGTGGTCGTGCTTCATAGTGTGCAATACAACCTCTGTATAGGATAGTATTTGAACGACGAATAGAGCGAATGAATGGGAGATACTCAGTTGGAATGAAGGTTGGTTTAGGAATGCTTGCCGCTTTGGCTTGTTGTAATGTTGCTTGGGGGGTGGAGTATAAAAGGCTAAAAGCTTTGAAAGAACACGACTTGTTAGGTAATCCCGATGCCATTGCACCAATATCTGTATTTTGGCTCTCTCCACAGTTTGTATTGATGGGAATCTTGGACAGATTAACCCCTTATGGTATTGAGAATTTTTTTAAGTATCAGGTTCCAGAGTCAATAAGGAAGAGGTACGCACTCGTACTCACTGAAGCTGTGATTGAATGTGGAAAAATAGCGAACGTAGGGTTTATTTTGATATTAGACGTCGTGGTCATGAAGTTGAGAGCTGAAGATGGAAGTTGGATTGCAGACACTGTGAATCAGAGCCGTTTGGATCTTTTTTATGCTGCATTAGTGGTCGTGAGCATAGCCAATCTGTTAATCTTTGCATATGTTGCTAGGTTCTACAGGTACCGTGATTTTAAAGAAGAGGAAGATGACGACGAAGAAGAAGATCCACAGAAAGAAATTAAAACTGGAAAGAAGCAAGACAAGACGGAACCCACACCTGATGAAGAAACTGAAAGAACAATAAGAATTAGGGCTGTGCAAAGTGTCACTCAATTCAGTGAAATCGAATGGATCCGTAGCAATTCACACCGTTCTAACCACTATCTGCGTAAACTTTAAAATTTATAATCCGCCAACTGAACCGCTCCATTCCGTTATAGTTAATACATATATATTTTTTAACCTCTAATGAAATATCAATGTAAAAATAAGTGACGACGAGACAAGAAGAAGAATGAAGATCGAAGAAGTGAAGCGTGTACCTTAATGAGGGACGACGAGACACGAGCAACGAGTGACGATCGACGAGGAACGGCGACCGACGAGAAGCGAAGACGAACGACGAACGACGAATCGACCCGGTCCTCTCTTTGTCACCCTTTCTCCTCTGTTTCTGTTCTAATCGAAGTAGATTAGGGCAGATATTGATCTATTTTTACTTATTTACAAATCGACCCCAATTTTTTTTTTTGGTAGTTTCTGAAATTACCCCCGAACGTGTCCCGAAAGTTTCTATAGTGTGTCCTGAACTCGTCCGGATGTAAAAAAAAAAAGAATTAAAATGGGACACTCTCTGGTGCGTGTCAGACGCGTGCTCTCCGCGTGCCTGACGCATGTCCGTGTCCGACACGTGTCTAACACTGGTACGAAACCCTCGGAGAGGTGATCGTGCTTCGTAGTGTGCAACGCAACCTCTGTATAGGATAGTATTTGAACGACGAATAGAGCGAATGAATGGGAGATACTCAGCTGGAATGAAGGTTGGTTTAGGAATGCTTGCCGCTTTGGCTTGTTGTAATGTTGCTTGGTGGGTGGAGTACAAAAGGCTAAAAGCTTTGGAAGAACACGACTTGTTAGGTAATCCCGATGCCATTGCACCAATATCTGTATTTTGGCTCTCTCCAAAGTTTGTACTGAGGGGAATCATGGATGGATTAGCTCTTTATGGTATTGAGGATTTTTTTAAGAATCAGGTTCCAGAGTCAATATGGAAGAGGTATGCACTCGTACTCACTGAAGCTGTGATTGGATGGGGAAAAATAGTGAGCATAAGGTTTATTATGATATTAGACGTGTTGGTCATGAAGTTGAGAGCAGAAGATGGAAGTTGGATTGCAGACACTGTGAATCAGAGCCGTTTGGATCTTTTTTGTGCTGCATTAGTGGTCGTGAGCATAGCCAATCTGTTAATCTTTGCATGTGTTGCTAGGTTCTACAGTTACCGTGATTTTCCAGAAAAGGAAGATGACGACGAAGAAGAAGATCCACATAAAGAAATTAAAACTGGAAAGATGCAAGACAAGATGGAACCCACACCTGTTGAAGAAACTAAAAGAACAATAAGAACTAGGGCTGTGCAAAATGTCACTCAATTCAGTGAAATCGAATTGATTCGTAGCAATTCAGACCGTTCAAACCACTATCCGCGTAAACTTTAAAATTTATAATCCGCCAACTGAACCGCTCTATTCCGCTATAGTTAATACATATATATTTTTTAACCTCTAATGAAATATCAATGTAAAAATAAGTGACGACGAGACAAAAAGAAGTATGAAGATCGAACAAGAAGAAGAATGAAGATGGAAGAAGAGCAGTGTGTACCATAATGAGGGATGACAACACACGAGTGACGAGTGACGATCGACGAGAAATGACGACCAACGAGAAGCGAAGACGAACTACGAACGATGAACGACGAATCGATCCGGTCCTCTCTTTCTCACCCTTTCTTCTCTGTTTCTGTTCTAATCGAAGTAGATTAGGGCAGATATTGAACTATTTTTACTTATTTACAAATCGACCCCAAATTTTTTTTTATAATTTTTGAAATTACCCCCGAGCGTGTCCCGAAAGTTTCTATAACGTGTCCTGAACGTGTCCGGATGTAAAAAAAATAAGAACAAAAATGGGAGACTCTCTGGTGCGTGTCGGACACGTGCTCTTCGCGTGTCAAACACATGTCCGTGTCCGACACGTGTCTGACACTAGTACAGAGCCCTCGGAGAGGTGGTCGTGCTTCATAGTGTGCAGTGCAACCTTTGTATAGGATAGTATTTGAACGATGAATAAAGCGAATGAATGGGAGATACTCAGCTGGAATGAAGGTTGGTTTAGGAATGCTTGCCGCTTCGGCTTGTTGTAATCTTGCTTGGTGGGTGGAGTATAAAAGGCTAAAAGCTTTGAAAGAACACGACTTGTTAGGTAATCCCGATGCCGTTGCACCAATATCTGTATTTTGGCTCTCTCCACAGTTTGTACTGATGGGAATCATGGATGGATTAGCTCTTTATGGTATTGAGGATTTTTTTAAGTATCCGGTTCCAGAGTCAATAAGGAAGAGGTATGCACTCGTACTCACTGAAGCTGTGATTGGATGGGGAAAAATAGTGAACATAGGGTTTACTATGATATTAGGCGTGGTGGTCATGAAGTTGAGAGCTGAAGATGGAAGTTAGATTGCAGACACTGTGAATCAGAGCCGTTTGGATCTATTTTATGCTGCATTAGTGGTCGTGAGAATAGCCAATCTATTAATCTTTGCATATGTTGCTAGGTTCTACAGTTACCGTGATTTTCCAGAAGAGAAAGATGACGACGAAGAAGAAGATCCACATAAAGAAATTAAAACTGGAAAGAAGCAAGACAAGATGGAACCCACACCTGATGAAGAAACTGAAAGAACAATAAGAACTAGGGCTGTGCAAAATGTCACTCAATTCAGTGAAATCGAATTGATCCGTAGCAATTCACACCGTTCTAACCGCTATCCGCGTAAAACTTAAAATTTATAATCCGCCAACTGAACTGCTCCATTCCGCTATAGTTAATAAATATATATTTTTAACCTCTAATGAACTATCAATGTAAAAATAAGTGACGGCGAGACAAGAAAAAGAATGAAGATCGAACAAGAAGAAGAATGAAGATCGAAGTAGAGCAGCGTGTACCTTAACGAGGGACGACGAGACTCGAGTGACTAGTGATGGCCAACGAGCAATGACGACCGACAAGAAGCGAAGACGAACGACGTACGACGAATCGGGCCAGTCCTCTCTTTCTCACCCTTTTTCTTTTGTTTCTGTTCTAATTGAAGTAGATTAGGGCAAATATTGATCTATTTTTACTTAATTACAAATCGACCCCAATTTTTTTTTGTGATTTCTGAAATTACCCCCGAACGTGTCCCGAAAGTTTCCATAACGTGTCCAGAATGTGTCCAGATGTAAAAAAAATACGAATAAAAATGGGACACTCTCTGGTCCGTGTCGGAGACGTGCTCTCTGCGTGCCTGACACGTGTCTAACACTGGTATGGGGCCCTCGGAGAGGTGGTCGTGCTTCATAGTGTGCAGTGCAACCTCTGTATGGGATAGTATTTGAACGACGAATAGAGCGAATGAATGGGAGATACTCAACTGGAATGAAGTTTGGTTTAGGAATGCTTGCCGCTTTGGCTTGTTGTAATGTTGCTTGGTGGGTGGAGTATAAAAGGCTAAAAGCTTTGAAAGAACACGACTTCTTAGGTAATCCCGATGCCATTGCACCAATATCTGTATTTATGCTCTCTCCACAGTTTATACTGATGGGAATCATAGATGGATTAGCTCTTTACGGTATTGAGGATTTTTGTAAGTATCAGGTTCCAGAGTCAATAAGGAAGAGGTACGCACTCGTACTCACTGAAGCTGTGATTGGATGGGGAAAAATAGTGAACATAGGGTTTATTATGATATTAGACGTGGCTGCCATGAAGTTGAGAGCTAAAGATGGAAGTTGGATTGCAGACACTGTGAATCAGAGCCATTTGGATCTTTTTTATGCTGCATTAGTGGTCGTGAGCATAGCCAATCTGTTAATCTTTGCATATGTTGCTTGGCTCTATAGTTACCGTGATTTTCCAGAAGAGGAAGATAACGACGAAGAAGAAGATCCACACAAATAAATTAAAACTGGAAAGAAGCAGGGCAAGATGGAACCCACACCTGATGAAGAAACTGAAAGAACTATAAGAAGTAGGGCAGTGCAAAATGTCACTCAATTCAGTGAAATCGAATTGATCCGTAGCAATTCACACCATTCTACCCACTATCCGCGTAAACCTAAAAATTTATAATCCGCCAACTGAACCACTCCATTCCGCTATAGTTAATACATATATACTTTTTAACCACTAATGAAATATCAATGTAGAAATAAGTGACGACGAGACAAGAAGAAGAATGAAGATCGAACAAAAAGAAGAATGAAGATCGAAGAAGAGCAGCGTGTACCTTAATGAGGGACGACGAGACACGTGTGACGAGTGACGATCGACGAGGAACGATGATCGACGAGAAACGAAGACGAACGACGAACGACAAATCGATCCGGTCCTCTCTTTCTCACTCTTTCTCTTCTGTTTCTGTTCTATTCGAAGTAGATTTGGGCAGATATTGATCTATTTTTACTTATTTACAAATTGACCCCAAATTTTGTTTTCTGATTTTTAAAATTACCCCCGAACGTGTCCCGAAATTTCTATAACGTGTCCTGAACGTGTCCCGATGTAAATAAAATAAAAATAAAAATGGGACACTCTCTGGTGCGTGTTGGACACGTGCTCTCCGCGTGTCTGACGCGTGTCCGCGTCCGACACGTGTCTAACACGGGTACGGAGCCCTCGGAGAGGTGGTCGTGCTTCATAGTGTGCAGTGCAACCTCTGTATAGGATAGTATTTGAACGACGAATAGAACAAATGAATGGGAGATACTCAGCTGGAATGAAGGTTGGTTTATGAATGCTTGCCGCTTTGGCTTGTTGTAATGTTGCTTGCTGGGTGGAGTATAAAAGGCTGAAAGCTTTGAAAGAACACGACTTGTTAGGTAATCCCGATGCCATTGCACCAATATCTGTATTTTGTCTGTCTCCACAGTTTGTACTGATGGGAATCATGGATGGATTAGCTCTTTATGGCATTGAGGATTTTTTTAAGTATCAGGTTCCAGAGTCAATAAGGAAGAGCTATGCACTCGTACTCACTGAAGTTGTGATTGGATTGGGAAAAATAGTGAACATAGAGTTTACAATGATATTAGACGTGGTGGTCATGAAGTTGAGAGCTGAAGACGGAAGTTAGATTGCAGACCATGTGAATTAGAGCCGTTTGGATCTTTTTTATGCTGCGTTAGTGGTCGTGGGCATAGCCAATCTATTAATCTTTGCATATGTTGCTAGGTTCTACAGTTGCCGTGATTTTCTAGAAGAGGAAGATGACGACGAAGCAGAAGATCCACATAAAGAAATTAAAACTGGAAAGAACAAGACAAGATGGAACCCACACCTGATGAAGAAACTGAAAGAACAATAAGAACTAGGGCTGTGCAAAATGTCACTCAATTTAATGAAATCGAATTGATCCGTAGCAATTCACACCGTTCTAACCGCTATCCGCGTAAAACATAAAATCTATAATCTGCCAACTGAACCGCTCCATTCCGCTATAGTTAATACACATATATTTTTTAACCTCTAATGAAATATCAATGTAAAAATAAGTGACGACGAGACAAGAAGAAGAATGAAAATCGAACAAGAAGAAGAATGTAGATCGAAGAAGAGCAGCGTGTACCTTAATGAGTGACGACGAGACACGTGTGACGAGTGCTGGCCAACGAGGAACGACGACCGACGCGAAGCGAAGACGAATAACGAGCGACGAATCGATCCGGTCCTCTCTTTCTCACCCTTTCTCCTATGCTTCTGTTCTAATCGAAGTAGATTAGGGCAGATATTGATCTCTTTTTACTTATTTACAAATCGACCCCAAAAGTTTTTTGTAATTTCTGAAATTACCCCTGAGCGTGTCCCAAAAGTTTCTATAACGTGTCCTAAACGTGTCCGGACGTAAAAAATATAAAAATAAAAATGGGACACTCTCTGGTGCGTTTCGGACACGTGCTCTCCGCGTGTCTGACGCATGTCCGTGTCCGACACGTGTCTAACACTGGAACGGAGCCCTCAGAGAGGTGGTCGTGCTTCATAGTGTGCAGTGCAACCTCTGCATAGGATAGTATTTGAACGACGAATAGAGCGAATGACTGGGAGATACTCAGCTGGAATGAAGGTTGGTTTAGGGATGCGTGCCGCTTTGGCTTGTTGTAATGTTACTTGGTGGGTGGAGTGTAAAAGGCTAAAAGCTTTGAAAGAACACGAATTGTTAGGTAATCCCGATGCCATTGCACCAATATCTGTATTTTGGCTCTCTCCACAGTTTGTACTGATGGGAATCATGGACGGATTAGCTCTTTATGGTATTGAGGATTTTTTTAAGTATCAGCTTCCAGAGTCAATAAGGAAGAGGTATGCACTCGTACTCACTGAAGCTGTGATTGGATGGGGAAAAATAGTGAACATAGGGTTTATTATGATATTAGACGTGGAGGTCATGAAGTTGAGAGCTGAAGATGGAAGTTGGATTGCAGACACTGTGAATCGGAGCCGTTTGGATCTTTTTTATGCTGCATTAGTGGTCGTGAGCATAGCCAATCTGTTAATCTTTGCATATGTTGCTAGGTTCTACAGTTACCGTGACTTTCCAGAAGAGGAAGATGACGACGAAGAAGAATATCCACATAAAGAAATTAAAACTAGAAAGAAGCAAGACAAGATGGAACCCACACCTGATGAAGAAACTAAAAGAACAATAAGAACTAGGGCTGTGCAAAATGTCACTCAATTCACTGAAATCGAATTGATCCGTAGCAATTCACACCGTTCTAACCACTATCCGCGTAAACTTTAAAATTTATAATCCGCCAACTGAACCGCTCCATTCCGCTATAGTTAATACATATATATTTTTTAACCTCTAATGAAATATCAATGTAAAAATAAGTGACGACGAGACAAGAAGAAGAATGAAGATCGAACAAGAAGAAGAATGAAGATCGAAGTAGAGCACCATGTACCTTAATGAGGGACGACAAGACACGAGTGACGAGTGACGATCGACGAGGAACGACGACCGACGAGAAGCGAAGATGAACGACGAATGACGAATAGACCCGGTCCTCTCTTTCTCACCCTTTCTCTTCTGTTTCTGTTCTAATCGAAGTAGATTAGGGTAGATATTGATCGATTTTCACTTATTTACAAATTGACCCCCAAATTTTTTTGTAATTTCTGAAATTACCCCCGAACGTGTCCCGAAAGTTTCTATAACGTGTCCTGAACGTGTCTGGATGTAAAAAAAATAAAAATAAAAATGGGACACTCTCTGGTGTGTGTCGGACACGGCTCTTCGCGTGTCTGACGCGTGTCCGTGTCCGACACGTGTCTAACACTGGTATGGAGCCCTCGGAGAGGTGGTCGTGCTTCATAGTGTCCGGTGCAACCTCTGTATAGGATAGTATTTGAACGACGAATAGGGCGAATTAATGGGAGATACTCAGCTAGAATGAAGGTTGGTTTAGGAATGCTTGCCACTTTGGCTTGTTGTAATGTTGCTTGGTGGTTGGAGTATAAAAGGCTAAAAGCTTTGAAAGAACTCGACTTGTTAGGTAATCCCGATGCCGTTGCACCAATATCTGTATTTTTGCTCTCTCCACAGTTTGTACTGATGGGAATCATGGATGGATTAGCTCTTTATGGTATTGAGGATTTTTTTAAGTATCAGGTTCCAGAGTCAATAAGGAAGAGGTATGCACTCGTACTCACTGAAGCTGTGATTGGATGGGGAAAAATAGTGAACATAGGGTTTATTATGATATTAGACGTGGTGGTCATGAAGTTGAGAGCTGAAGATGGAAGTTGGATTGCAGACACTGTGAATCAGAGCCGTTTGGATCTTTTTTATGCTGCATTAGTGGTCGTGAGCATAGCCAATCTGTTAATCTTTGCATATGTTGCTAGGTTCTACAGTTACCGTTATTTTCCAGAAGAGGAAGATGACGACGAAGAAGAAGATCCACATAAAGAAATTAAAACTGGAAAGAAGCAAGACAAGATAGAACCCACACCTGATGAAGAAACTGAAAGAACAATAAGAACTAGGGGTGCGAAAAATGTCACTCAATTCAGTGAAATCGAATTGATCCATAGCAATTCACACCGTTCTAACCACTATCCGCGTAAACTTTAAAATTTATAATCCGCCAACTGAACCGCTCCATTCCGCTATAGTTAATACATATATATTTTTTAACCTCTAATGAAATATCAATGTAAAAATAAGTGTGAGAGATATTTAAGATTTGAAATTTATTACAAATTAGTTGTTCTACATACGTGAGACATTTTATATAAGATTACTCTGTGTTATATATTTAAAAAATATTATACAAATTAGTGTTATATATTATGCAAATGTATGATATTTAGTTAGAATATTATTTAATCTGTCAATCCGTTAAAAACCACTCAAATCGCAATTTGTCAATCTGTCAATCCGTCATTCGATTTGTAATTTTACTCTCAAACCGTCTGAACCGTATTGCATACACCCCTAATAAGAACTACCTGATGCTGAAGAAAACTTGGAGAAGAGAACAGTAGTGGTAGACTTGGTCTAAGCAGCAATTTGATTTCTTGTGAATGTTCTTTTGAGTTTTTTGGGTTATTGATTCTTTTGGCTAGGGTTAAATCATTAATTAATTGCAGGATTATATTATACAAATTTTGTATTATATGGTAAATTGTATGAGCACTTTTGAAATTTATTCTTGTATTATTATCATTATTACTATGTTGATTAATACGATGTTTGATTACATGTGTATAGATGTGAGTATTTATTTATTTGAAGGAAAAAAAATTAAGGCTCATAAAAAGTTTTAATTTAACTTTACTTACAATGATATGATAGATTATGTATTAATATTTTTTATTTATTATAAATTTAAAATGAATTTACTCTGGATCATTGGTCTCAAAAACCTAGTACACACACATGACAAACACAACACCACTATCCATGGCGATTGAAAGCGATTCGAATGAGCGAGAACTCGAAAGATCGTGAAGTCCCAGAAAAGCGCAGTGCCAGCCAAAGAACATTTGCAACCATGGCTACCGAACCTCCCTAAGGAAATCATCGCAGATGATATACTCTTGAGACTGCCCGTTAAATCTCTGCTGCAATTCAGATCCATTTCCAAATCATGACGTTCATCAATTTCAAATCCCCAATTCATGAAAACCCATCTCGGTATGTCATCTAGAACCGATAATGATTATATATAGCAGAGACTGATACTGAGATATATTCATGAATCTGATTTGAAGTCATGATCTTTTTACTATGCATTCAATAATAAGCAACTTGAACCTGATGATGAAGAAACAGCCGTTGAGCTTGATTGAATGGTAATGCAGTTTTTATTTTAGGTTCATGTAATGGGTTGGTGTGGGATGGTAGTCGACATTTTATACTTCTATGGAACCTATCTACTAGGACACACAAGATATTGCCAAATTTGGATGCTAAAAATGGGTTTACAAGAGCATGTGGGTTTGGTTATGATAAGTCTACCAATGGCTACAAGGCGATGAGGATCTTTAGTAAGATCAAAACTAGAGTGGGGTGGGGGGTGGTTTATTCATTAAAGAGGAATTCATGGAGGAGGATCGGAGACTTTCCTTATGGTATTCCTCCGCGTACATTTATTTCAGGGAAATTTTGAAATCAGGCTCTCTATTGGGCCACCTGTGTTGATACAAATTCGAGCTACTCTTATTGGGTAATTGTTTCTCTTGATTTGGAGAAGGAACTTGTGGGAATCCGAAATGGGTTTGTCCCACATTTATTTGAGACACATCCACAACCCACTTAATAAGTTGACTAACTCTTGCTAACTAGCATGAGGCCTTTTCTAAAGAAGAACAAAACCGTGAGGCTCCGGCCAAAGCGGACAATATTGTGCTAGTGGGGTTGGGTTGGCTGCTTCATTTTAGCACCGTCTGTGGATGCCTCTAGCATTCTAAAGAAGAACAAAATCGTAAGACTCCGACCAAAGTAGATAATATTGTGCTAGTGGGGTTGGGTTGATGTAGACGTCCCTGAACGTCCCGGGAGGAAATCCCCCGTTTTGTTCATTGCGGCTCACTACATTTCGGACTCAAATTGTCACGGTTCTTAATCTGATCTTGCAAAGTGCAATGCAAGACTGATAAATCACCAAAGAGTCCAAATCCGGCAAATCATTTTGAAAAACTGATTTTTAGAAAGAAGTGCCAAACATGGACTGCTTTGTCAGATACAGAGTTGCCACCTAAATATTTTATTTTGGAAAATTTAGGAAACCCTGACTCGTTTGCCTAAGGCCACGTATCCGTCATCACCAAAGTTGCCTCGGCTCGGGAACTTGGGTACGATTGGGGAAGGTCACTTCGTGAGCACCCCCGCTCGCCCGATCAAAGATCGGCCACTACTAAACATGATATCTCGTTTTTGAAAACACATGCGTTCTTATTCCGATTAATTAGCTAGAATTACTATGTTATGCGCACAGCAAAACAAGTATAGACTAGATCACCTAATTTGGAACAAAGCATTGCATATCCGTTTGTTCGGAAAAATGGTTTGAGTTTTGCTACTCGCAAGTAGGCTAAAATACGGATTTCAATGAATTGTCCCAATTCAAGCAATCCAACCTTCACCCACGGGCATTCAGGCAGTTACATCACATATGCAAATAGCCTCATGGTAAGCATACTGTCATGGCAACACTCACACACATGCAAGGATGCTAAAGCGTAAATGCTTACCTAGTACTCCAAGCCAAAACAGAAACTAGTTAGTAATCAAATGCATGATCCTAGTTCATGTTAAGATGGCTAATGCAACACATGCAAAATGCAACTACAAATAGGCTCGGCTATTCTAAGATGTCATGTGAAATGCAACTTGATACATGTATTCAAACTGGAATCGAAATACAATGCAGTTAGCATGATGCGCCGAGCCCGGTGCGTGCAATACGAATGAATGTATGCAAACATGCTATCATAAGTATGCTAATTGAAATGTGCCCTAAGACTAACCATTGAAAGCAGGTAAGTAAAAGGGAGGTAAGTAAAAGGGAGAAAGACGTGGGGTTGGAAGACATGCATCACACACACGCACGCTTATTACAAATTCGCCCTCTCAAGGGAGGGACCGAAAGAATAATACAAATTTAACTAACTAACAAGCTAATTAAATAATTACAAAACCGCTTAACTAATTAACAAATTGATTAAGCTAAGAAATCAGTGAAGAGGCCTCGGGAAGAGGGATGAATGCATGTGTGCTCGGCTTTGCTCGGAAATCCGTCGCCATGCTCACGTTGCCTCTGTTTGCACTGCTCTGCACATCTGAAGACTGTACAACTCCCAAGGATGCTTCAGAATCACTCCATGATCACTGTGGGATGTCACCGGCCAAGAGGAATGGTCACCGGCCATGGAAAAGTGGTCACCGACCAGAAGTGTGGCTCTCGGCCAGAGATTTGTAGTCGGCCGGCACTAAATGTGGTCGGTCGACCATTTATTCCTGCAGAACCCTGTTTTGCAGCAGCAGAGGACAGACAAGGCATGGCAATGCATTTTTAAAGCAATGTGTGCACAACCACCCTCCCTATCATGTTATGGACTCAAGGGAGTATGGCTCTCGACCCTCAGACCATTAATCACGCATTTCCATGCATAATGGCCGAAGAAGTCAAGTGTGCATTTAATATCAAATGAAATGCAAACAAACACATAAAGGGGCCCCCAACCTCTATCATGATTGATCAAGAGGCAAGGGATGCATGCACAATGCTATGCAACCTAAGCATGCAAGCAAACTAATGCAACATGAGCATGCAAGCAACAATGCAACCTAAACATGCAAGCATGAAGCAATGTAACAACACTTGAATAACATGTAAAGATGGACTTAAACTAATATGGACAAGCCTCAGCCATGCCCAAAATCAGTGGCCATATGAGATGAGAACAAGGCCCAAGATTCATGCAAACATGCACAATGCAAGGGCTCCAAGCCTAAGGCACAAAATGCAACTCTCCAAGAGCAATGCAAGGATGAAACATGAGGTACAATGGCATACACTCCAGCTCTGAAATAGCATACAAAATGACTCCGAAATGATGCAACGACTCATGCAATGCATGTAGGAAGGCTCAAATACCGAAACTAGTAAAACACATTACACTAGAGGTATGCAAAGCAATGCACAAATGACGAAACCAACTCCTAACAGACCTCATGCAGTCCCTAAACAGTGGCAAAATGAGCTAAAATGAGGGCTTGACATGCACCAAAATGAAGCTCATGCAAAGGTTCATAAACAAGGCATAATGATGCAACTCTCAAACGCATCGAAGGCATGCTAAACATGAGAATATGGCACACATATAAGCTCTGAAATAGCATTCCCTATGATACCAAAACATGCAAACACCTCAAGCAACGCACGCAAGGGGCTTCAAAACTCAAAGGTAAGCAAGGCTATTACACTACAACCATGCATGACAAGCACCAATCGACCAAGAGGCCTAAAAATAGAGCTAAGGAAGTCCAAAATATGAACAAAACATGTTTGAAATATGGCCAAAATATGCTAGAATGGAGGGCCAAAACAACATGCAATGTAAGCTAGTGAAGGGGATTTACATTACAAGCCTATGAGGCATTCAAGAGGCCACAAAACCAGCATAAGAAAGAGGTATGACATGGCAAATAAAGCCCAAAACCCACTGAAACATGGTCTATGCATGCAAAAATGAGATGCTCCTTTGAAAGGCCATGCAAGGGGTTGCTCTACACATGCAAGAAGGACATCTAACATGGAAAAACCAACCATGGAAAGGGGTTATGCAGGCCCTAAAACTCACTGAAAAAGGCCTGAACTGAGCTCAAGAAGTGTGCAAATAAGGGCTCCTTTGTAAGGCCAAAAATGCCAACAAACAAGACAACAATGAGAGGGGATGGCCCTCTCCTTCTTAGGACCTCAAAACACCATCCCCACCACTGAAACCCACCACTGAAATCCCTGTGGATTTCAGTGGTGAGAAGGCCAATATAAGGTGGTCCCGAAGCTCACAAAAAAGGCACAAAAATGAGGCCAAACAAGGCCTAAGAGGGGGTAAACAACCCCAAACACAAAAGTGATCTTAAACAAAATTCAAAAGAATGAAAATACAAGACTTTTTTCAGTTTATAGCTAAGCTTAAATCAGCATGCAAGATAGGCTAAAAGTGTGTACAAAAATGGGGAATAAAAGAGGGAAAAGGAGTTACCCTTGAAGACCACTTCCAAGAACACCAAACCAGCAGCCTCTTTGGATCAAAACCAGCTCAAAAACCCCTCAAACAACTCCTTAGCACCTTAGTAACCAAAGAGTAGTGTACTCCTAGGTGTTCTAGTGCAAGAACAAGAACAAAAACTCACTTTGGAACACTCTAGCCCACACAAATGTAGAGAGAGACGGAGATATAGTGAGAGAGTGATATATATATTTTCTATATCAGATTTTTCAACCCTTGAAATGGAAGGACAGGCCCTCTTTTATGGAGGAACAAAGGTCCAAGCTTCTCTTAGAAGCTTGGAGCAAAGGGGCCAAGCTTCTCTTAGAAGCTAAAGCAAAAAGGGTCAAGCTTCTTGAGGAAGCTAGAGCAAAGGGGTCAAGCTTCCTCAAGAAGCTAAGAAAGGTTCAAGCTTCTCTTGGAATCTTGGAGCAAAAGGGTCAAGCTTCTTGGAGAAGCTAAAAAAGGTTCAAGCTTCCTCAAGAAGCTAAAACAAGGGTTCAAAAGGTTCAAGCTTCCTCAAGAAGCTAAAACAAGGGTTCAAAAGGTTCAAGCTTCCTCAAGAAGCTAAAATAAAGGTTCAAAAGGGTCAAGCTCCCTCAAGAAAAGGTCTCGGCCAGGAAAAGTGGCCGATTGATCAAAACAATGGCCGGCCAACCAAAAACATTGTCGACCGGCCAACAATTATGGCCAATAGCAAGAAAACAGGGCCGGTGACCTCAGGCCATGACCGGTGAGGTGTGGGGATGGCCAACAAGCTATTTTCCACCCTCAGAAGCAAAACAACAGGTGTTTGGTGCAAAACCAAACACAAAACAAACAAGTCGAGAGGTCTTGAGGCAAGGCGCGTAGCTGAAACCTCCGAGAACTCAAGACGAACACAAACATGGGTGATCATCGAGTGTTCAAATGATGACGTCCAAGTCTTGAGGACGATCAAAAATGGGGTGTCTACAATTGACTACTTCATTTTGGCACCGTATGTAGATGCCTCTAACACAGTAGCACAATATTGTCTGCTTTGGCCAAAGCCTCACAGTTTTGTTCTTTTTTAGAAAAGGCCTCACAGAAACGTATGGACAAAACTGTGAGGTTTCGATCAAAGCGGATAATATTGTGCTAGTGGGGTTGGGTTGATTGCTCCATTATGGCGCCATCTATGGATGTCTCAAGCACAAAAGCACAATATTGTCCGCTTTGGCCGAAGCCTCACAATTTTGTTTAAAAAAGGCCTCACAGACACATGTGGAGCATTTGTCCCACCTGATTATGAGGATGGTGTTATTGATTTGACATTGTGTGTTTTAAAAGGATGCCTCCATGTGTTCTACAACTTCTCGACTTGTGTTGATGTATGGGTAATGAACGAGAATGGTGAGAGAGAACCTTGGACTAAGTTGTTCACAATACCATATTCTATAGTGTCAAGAATTTGCCACTACACACACTGTGCATTTCGAAGACTGGTGAAATTTTATTGAAATTTGAGAATTGGTTAGTTCTTTACAATCCGAAAGATGGTAAATTTAGGAATCCTGGAATACGTAACCATACCTAACATGTGCAACTGTCTTCCAGTGGATACCTATGTTGAGAGCTTAGTCTCGCTTGATGGTAATAATTTGGGTTAGAGGCAAGAACAGTATCAAAAGCTCGAGAAAGGTCAAATTAGTATATCATATTATTCCTTCAACACTATATGTTTAATACACAAAGATTTATTTTCTTTTCTTTGCATGGACAGCCTTGCTTTTATGTCTATATGTTCAAATGCAAATCAAATAAAAATAAGACACCCAAAAGATCAAATGAGTTGTAGTTCTCTTCACATTGGAGGCATTTACAATTGTCACATATTCATTTTCTCTCCCAAAGGTTGTCTCTTTTAAGTAAGCATACTGCACCATTCTTGTTATTTTGTCAATATTCATGCCCAATTTCAATCTATCCAACTTTACCAGATTAGGGTTTTTCAAGGTGTCATGTACTTCATCTTTTTGAAAGTATGCTTAAAAATGGTCACCATTGCTTGTGTGAAAGTTGATGCCTAAACTTGTTTTTATCTTTTTGAAAAGGTACAAAAAGAAAAAATCCAAGCATTTTTGTGTTTGTGTTTCTAAGAAGTGTTTTTTGAATCTGATTAACAGTTTTTTGAATTCTCTTCAATTGGACGCCATTGTTTAGGGTTTAGGGCCTATCCTCATCCATTGTTGAAGTTGTTGTGGAAGGGCAGCTCTAACAAAAAACAAGATTTCGAAGTAATATATATTTTGTATTCCCCCTCCTCTTGATGTATACATTATGTTCATTTTCATTTTGTTGACATTGCAACTACTATAATTGAGGTGCAATTTTAGAGCCATCACTCTTGTGGATATTCGTGGTTTAATTTTGTGTCTTAATTGTGTAGGCTTATGCTTTAATGACAGTCAAGTAATGAGTTGTCTTCTTCTTTTTTAAGCTTGTACTTCATAATGTATGATCATAAACTCAAAATAGATGCTGAAAAATTATTGGGTGATTAGATTCTTCAAGCTTCTTGTGGGTCTTTGTTGAAGAAAGCACTTTATTATTCTTGTGCTCATTTATTTAACAAAGTAGATGTACAAAATAAATTATTCAAAATATCCTCAAATTATTCTTGTGCTTATTTATGTCTTAAATTTTTTCTAATTTACTCGTAAAGTTAACTTATGTTCAAAATTAGGCAAAAAATATCCTAATGACTGTCACATAACATAAAAAATATATTGTTATATTGAGATTTAAGTTTATTTCAGAGATGCGAGTTATATATAATAAAATATTTTTATGCCATGTTACTATCGATGTATTATTTTTTGTCTAATTTTTAATAGAAATTAATTTTAGAAGTAAACTCATAAAAAATTGAAACATGAAGGGCTAAAGTGAGAAAAACAATAAATTTTAAGGGCCAAAGTAAGAAAGTAGCCAAACATAAATGGGCCAAAGTGTAATTTATCCATTTATTTTATTTTTTTGGTGGCTAAATCTCTTGTTTTTTACAAACTTTTAGAGGGACAAGGGGAAAAAAAAAAAGAAAAAAGAAAAGAAAAGAAAGGCTAGTAATAGTATATATAAAATTAGATAAACATGAAATATTTCTCAAATTGCAAAATTAATGAAAGCTTTGAAAGTAATTATGAAGAGGTTGAATCTGGAATTTTTAGGATAAACCTACCCTCCAACCTGTTTTTTTTTCTATTATCTGTTGTATATCTGGTTACTATCGCTAAGAATAGGGCTGAATAAGAAATTCGTAAAATTCGTAAAATCCGCAAACTGAATCGGTTCAATATAATCCGGTAGGTTTGGATTGGATTTTTGAATCTGTTGTCCAATTCTAAATTGGAAAATTGAGGAACTGTTTCTTGCAGATCATGTTCAGATTTCACTTCACGGTTCCGGATTGGAACTAATCCGGACCGTATGCAACTTAGATTATATTCACACCACACATCCATGATGTATACTATCATATCTCTTATATATAAAACCAAAATCTTAATTTATAACATTTCATCATCTTCTCTTCTCGTTGTGTGCAACAGTTGCTTTGTTGTTATTGTTGTGTTATTTTATTTTAGTTTTGTAATGGTAGCACCAGTTTTAGTTTTTTTTTTTTTTTTTGAAATTTGGTGATGACTACTGCTATTGTTGCTGTGAAATTGAATATTATATTTGTTTAAATTAATTGTGGAACAAGATACATGTTTATGTTTTGAAAAATTATGGACAAATTAATGTTGAAATGAAAATGTTATATGATTTTTCTTTATTAATAGATTATGTGAATCCGTGGTTCCAAAGTGAACTGAACAGTGTTTAAATGGTTTGGTTCGAATTGGTTCCAGGATTTAAATGGGTCGGATTGGTTTCAATTTTTATGGAACCGTAGACAACAGATTGGACTCCTTAATACGGCTCAGTGGTGATAATACGGCTCAGGTGACATGGTCGAAAATCAATGATTGGACTCCTTTATTGTTATTTTTGATGTAAGAGCTTATGCATTTGCCATCATCTCGTATTTGGATTATCAATAACTTATATGTAAATATATACAAGGTTTGAAAAATCGACTATTCAAGTCACACATAGTGATTCATAGTAGTAGAGAATGGTTTTGTGAGTGCCTTTTAAAGTTAAATTTTGTCTTTAAATCTAGCCATTATATCCTATCTTAACCAATCTTATTTATCCTCTTATGTTTTTAGTAAGATTTTTAATAAGATTATTAATATATGTAGAATTATTCAAAATTTAATGAAATATTTTTTCTTGAGCCGATTATGTGGCTTGTGTTGTGTCCAAGCCCATTAGTACATGTGGTATTGGGCAAAAAATATTTGCCTAGCATAGTGCGCCTAGACTCGTTTCACGCTAGGCTTGACTCTAAATGAGTCGTGCTGGTCCGACTCATTTAATTAACACCTCTACTCAAGACAACACAATACATTGTTAGGGAAAAAAAGAAAGAAAAAGAAATGTGATTTATAGACATAAAATTCATGTAAAAAACATATTTAGAATGATTTGTCAATTGCATTTATAAAATTATAATGATAATAATAAGTGTTTTGATTGAAAATGAAAAAACCACAAAGTATCAACTCATTTTGCCCATAATTTCTATATAAAATTTTGTTTGTATGTCAACCACTAAAAAGAAAGAAAAGACATACCATGTATTAAATGAGACTTGCCTAGCAACATCTTTATGGAATATATTCGGAAAAAATCAAAAAATAAAAGTTACAAATCGATCAGGTCTAGACCACAACCTTACAAATTGATTTAGTTTGATATTCTCAATAAATGGTTCCTAATTATTAAAATAAGTAACTCGTACTTGACAGTTCAGTTTGTGATTTTATAGCTATGGTCCTAATTTGAAATGGAACTGATATGTTTAAATATGTACACACATGTATAGATATGTATATAATTTGTTATTTATCTTAAACACTCATAAGTTGGATTTTTTCAATTATTTTTTCCGAATAATATTTTTTACCTTTTTTCTTTAACTCTAGGACACAAGTGAGTGAATTTGGTATGCATTTATGATTGTGGGCTCATTGCTTTGTGCCTAAAATTGAGGAAAAAAATAAGAATTGAGATTATGTATAACATTGCTCATTTATTATTCCATTTAGGTAAATTCAATATTAAGAAAAATATTAAAAAGAAAAATTCAATTACATTCAGCCTATATATTTTCTGTGTATTTCATTGCGCACAAATATGCAATGAATAGGTCATTTCGTTTCGTATTACAAAAAAAAAAAAAAAAAAGCAGCATCAAATTCAACTTCCCATTCAAATCTTCCATCTCATAGAAGGATTTGAACGACGAATAGAGCAAATGAATAGGATACTCAGCTGGAATTAATGAAGGTTGGTTTAGGAATGCTTGCCACTTTGGCTTCTTGTAAAGTTGCTTGGCTTTGTCTAAAGGCCGTTTGATTGTTTGGATTGGATATTAAAAATTTTAAAAGATATGTAATACTTAAAGATAAAGATGAGATATAATATATTATAAGATATGAGATGAATTATATATATTGTAGAGTCAATTAGGCTATATTTGGTTAAGATAGAATACAAGATGGGGTAAGAGGGAAGTGATTATTTTTAACCTTTAGATGAAAGATGAGTTATATCTGACAGTGGAGATATACAATACGATGGGGGTGGTATTGCATATCCTCTCGTTTGCATCATATACTATCTGGACTTTCTATATCTAAAGCAACCAAACACAGGATATAAGGAGAAGAAAAAAAAAATGTAAACCTCATCTCACATTATATCCGGTCTCACACCTATATCCGACTTTTATATCCGGTAAACAAACATGGCCTAAGGCCTTGATTGATTGTCCGGATGTAATATGCCTTGAGATTTACTCAGTATATGCAATGAATAAAATATCTGGATTGGATAACATATCCCATGCTCATGTTTATTGAGTTAAAGATATAGTACTGAATATTTCTTATCCATGTTTGTTTTACAAAAAGAATTATGGGATATAAGCAAGTAACACAATGGTGTCTGGGAAGAAGCTTTTTTTTTTTTTTTTTTTTTTGTGGCTAAAATAGCACTAAAAAACAAAATAGGCTAGAATATTTAATAAGACAAAATGTCACATCAAACCCATAATTATTTCACTTTTTCTCTCACAAACATCATATTCAACTGTAAAAAAATCCAACTATCTTCCCAAACACAAAAATTTTAGTCTCCTAAAATAGCCAAAAACTAAAATAACCTACTAAAATAGCAATTTTCCAAACACCTACATTAATGTGTTGTGTCCTTATACCCATCAACACACAATATATATGTATGTCCATTATATCCAATCATTTGCGAATATACATATTTATATTAAATAAAAAATAATCAATTAAGTAATAACATAATCAAAAATTAAATAATAATCTAAATTTGTTTAAAATATATAGGAAAAATAATTTAGAATCAATTAAGTTTTAACATTTTTAAAATTATTTTTATAAATTTAATTGTGTATTCTAAATTCTTACAAATAAAAAATACATATTATAGTTTAATTGGCAAATTTAAAAATAAAATAAAATACATATCATAGTTTATTTGGCCCACTTATTTATTTAATTCTTAAATTGGTAAATATTTTTTGAATTAGAACTTTGAAAGTTCAAAACCTTTTAAATTAATGTAATTATAAATATATTTTTTATATTTAAAATTAAAAAAATTAAATTAAACTTTGAATCTCAAAAAGGAAATAATGTTTTTGTTTATATATATTGTTTATGTAAAAAAAATTCAGCTGTAAAAATTTAAAAATAAAATTCATGAACATAATTATTTTGGTCATATACAATTAGATTTCTCATATACACAATCAAATTTTTGTAAAGTTCATATATACACATAATTAGATTTCCTATTATAAAAGAGCAAAATTATATTTCTAGTTCTTATCTCACCTGATGGGATATGATATAATAGGAGAGAGTAGGTATTGTACACCCACCATTTTAGGAAATATACAATCTAGTTGTATCTTATGTCCTCCTTTAAAAAATATTACAAACACAAAATATGTAGAACCCACGATATATAATCTCCTAAAACAGCCAAGGCAAAATAAAATAAAATACATATCATAGTTTATTTGACAAAGGCTATTTTTTGCTTTTTGGGCTAAAACCTACAAAATAACAAAAATAGGCTAAAATAGCTAATAAGATAAAATGTCACATTAAATCTATAATCATTTCACTTTTTTTTTTCACAAATATCACATCCACTGGGAAGTTGATATTTTTGTAGGTTATTTTAGTTTTTGGCTATTTTAGTAGGCTAAATTTTTTTGTGTTTAGAAAGATGATTAGATTTTTTTGTCGTTGGATGTGATGTTTGTAAAAAAATAAAAAATAAAAAAAAATAAAAAAATAAAGTGAAATGGTTATAGATTTGATGTGACATTTTGTCTTATTAACTATTTTAGCCTATTTTATTTATATATATTTTTAATTTTATCCTCAAAAAAGCTAAAAACTTTCTTGCCAAACACCCCATTATATACTCCTCTAAAAAATATTACAAACACAAAATATATAGAACTTACGATGTATAGCCTTCGTTTGGGAAGAGCTAAAATAACCTGGCTTTTTGACTTTTTAACTATTTTAACCTGGCTTTTTTAGCCTCATTTGGTTTTTGTTTTTGATTTTTTTGACTTTTATAAGAGAAAAAGTGTAATGATTATGATTTGAATGTGACATTTTGTCTTATTAACTTATGTAGTCAATTTTATTTATTTATTTTAATGCTTTTTTAGCCAAAAATCCAAAACCAAACATAGCTATAATCTCTAATCTCACCTTCTATATCCAAGAATCAAACAGGCCTAAGTTTCTTGAGAGGATCGAGAAGACACAGAAAAGCGCAATGCCAGCCAAAGAAGATTCACAACCATGGCTGTCGAACCTCCCCAAGGAAATCATCAACCCTAATTAATTGGGATGGAGGAAGGTGGAGAAGGCGTGACTGTTAAAAGAGGAGGAACATAGAAAATGGAATGTGACAATCCGCTACTACCACCACACTACAACAAACTGCACATTTGGCTACTAAATTTGACGACCAAAAAAATTTTAGTCGCCAAAAATAGTATTTTTGGCGACTAAAAATTAATTTAATCGGCGTTGATTGCATGTTATAGATATTATATTATTTTAGTCGACATATAATGTTCATTGGTGACCAAAAAAAACTTTTGTCGTCCTCTACTTTTTGTGTGAAATTTTGATGAATCATACATATAATTTTTGACGGGATATATAATACTTTTGACATAGAACTTGTATTTATTGTCGTGGTATATAGATTACCTTTTGTCGTGGTACATATTATCATGGTAATTTGTACCATGCCAAATGGTCATTACAATGCATAGTAGTAAAAATATTTTTATGTACGGAGGAGATTGCTTTGGTAAGCTTATTTGTTATGTACGGTGTTATTATTTCTAATTGGAATATATATAGTTGGTTTGTATATAAGTTTACATTAAAATGTATTCTTTTTTCTTTGATGGTTGTAAGTGAAATATGCGTTATGGAATGGGTGATAATATATACATATTGTTTTGTTTGTATACCTATTACAGGTTGCGGTGGATACATACAGATTGTGGACAAATTAATTAAAATGAAAAAACAATAAAAACATAAAATGATGTTTTTGGAGACAAGACAATTGGTAGCCAAAAATGGAGTTAAATATTTTTAGTGACTAAAAATTCAATAGCCAAAAAAGAATTAAAAACAGTTTAGGCGACTAATTATTTAGTTGCAAGAAAAAGAAAAATACTTTTGGCGACTAAATATTTAGTCGCCAAAACATAACAATTATATTATACGTGACAAAACCTTTGGTAGCTAAAAAAAATTTAAACTTTAGCCGACTAACCTGTGTAGTAGCTAAACAACAAATCGAACTTTAGGTGACTAAACATGTAGTAGCTAAAACAATGTAGATGCACAAGAAAAACTATTGGCGACTAAAACTTTGGTCGCCTTAGATGCTTAGAAGTTTTGGCGACAAAAAATTTTAGTAGTTGAAAATGTGATTTAAATTAAATTAGTAGCTTTGGGTGACTAACAGATTAGTCGCCAATTTAGCCACATCAGGGACTAAAGGTTGTTTTGTCGCCAATACCTTTTACTTTTACCTACTAAAACATTAGTCGCCATTTATAGGACTTTTGGCGACTAAATATTTTTTAGTCACCAATACCTTCCCCGACAATCTTTCCGTGGCAAATCAAGCAATCAAAATATTTAGTTGGGAAAATATTTCGACGACTAAAAACCTTACTTTTGGCGACCAAAAATTTAGTCGCCAAAAGTGCAATTTCTTGTAGTGCCAATAACGACGATGATAAATCGACGACGATGATGACTTTGTGCATGTATATGAAGAAACTTAGAGCCGATCAAGTATCAAATTTTTTTCCATTGATATCGATACTAGTCGAGTTCAATATCGAGATCGCTCACCAATCACAATCAATCACCTAACAATTTTCAATCCTCCAACCAATCATTCACTGCGTTTTGCGTCAATCGCCTCCTCACTATTTCTATTCGGTGAGACCGCAACAGAGGAGCCAAGAGCCGTCCTAGTCTCCTAACTCTCCCGCCGCCGCACCACCACCAGAAGCCACAGTGGTCCTAGGCTGAAGGCACCGAAGCCTAATCTCCTAGTGGTAACCGTAGATGGAAAAATATATGCCCTAGTAGGGGTTATTGATCTTGAAAAGTATAAAAGCTAATTTGGGAATCGAGATCTAGAACAGGGCTTTGAGTACTTATTGAATGTATAATTGTTGTTGATAATCTTAGATATTGCTAAGTATAAAAGAAAATTTAGGGATTAGGAAGAAAAAAAATTTTTTTTTTTTTTTGAGGGGGGGGGGCTAAAATAGCACTAAAAAACAAAATAATCTAAAATAGTCAATAAGATAAAATTTCACATTAAATCCATAATCATTTTTTTTTCCTAACAAATATCATATTCAATTACAAAAAAATCTAATTATCTTCTCAGACACAACTATTTTAGCCTATTAAAATAACTAAAAACTAAAATAGTCAACTTCCCAAACACCCACGAAATGTATGATTGTTGTTGATAATCTTAGATATTGTTGTTGGGGTTCTTGGTTTAATTCTGCTAATGTTATTGATAGTCAGTTGTTTCGGTGCACATTGCAATGCAGGTTCCCAAAAAATATTTATGTACATGATTTAGCAGTGAAGAAAGAGTATGCAATTCTAGATAAAGGATATGATGACCTTTTTTTATTATGAAAGTGGGTATTTAGAATTACTTCCCCTGGAGGGCTTGATCAACACGATTCCCAGCAAGGGGAATAGAACCACAGGTATTATTACTTATCTGGTGGAGAATAGGTACTGCATTGTTTCTGTATTGGATAATGTAGAGAAGGAAACATTCTGTTTGCGTATGCATGTGTGCACATTTGATATTGAGGAAGTAGTCATGGTGATTCACAAAGAGGGTAGCTAGCTGTGAAGAAAATAAGCAATCGAACCGTCGCCATTTTCAGGCAAAGAATGTTGTCTATCAAGATTTTGAACTTGGGGATTTTTGTATAGATTGTTCGTCCAATTGTGCAAAGTCAATTTTCATGGATAGTGTACGAGGAGGAAATATTCGTCACCTTTCGTACTCCTTGTGTCCAAGCTTTGCTTCTTTCCAAATAACCTGAGAACGCAAAGACGGTGAGCTACCCGACTGTGTGCAGTGGGAAAACCCCTCCGATGATCAAGTTAGCACCCAAAGAGGAAGAAAGAGAAAGAGGAGACAAAAAGATAGGAAGCTCTGATAACCAAAAGTTCCAGACCTGTGCATTTAGGCACAACACCGTTTATATAGCTTTTGCGCGCATCACTTTGCTCGTCTTTCTATGGACGCACGGATGTACTGCCCTCTCTATTTTTTACTCATGTGCACGTCAATACTGCTAAACAACATTGGCCAAAACAGCCAAACGGTATTGACGCGTACTACTGGCAGGTTTTTCTCCTTGCACTCCAATTGGGCCACGTAGCGGCTCCCGCCGTGCTACCAATAACCCGACACAAGGCAGTTTACCAACTTATCGGCTTGACTCCGAGTTGTCCAACCTGTCAACCGCGGCTTGGCTAAATATTGATCGATTCATACAGAGGACGGTGTCATTAGCTTGGACTATCCTTAAGTCAGCCCATTCCATATGTAGTCTGATCCTTTGGTTGGTTTGAATTCCCTTCAATTGCACACATAGCTTGGCCCGCACTTCTCGACCGAGCACCTACATAGCTCGGCCATTCTGCTCATTAGATTTTTCCCTCTCAATTGTCCCTTAATTCCATCGGTTGCAACCTGATTGGGATTACTTCATTCTTGTGTAACTTCATTTTAGCTTGATTTGTCGTCAAGTTTCATGATAGTTCGGTCAAGTTTTATCACTTGCTTCCAAGCTTGCACTGCACGGCTGCACAAATCTTCAATTTTCACAAAATGTTTTTTAACCTTCATGTCAACCACTTACCGTGCACAGCTTGACCCACCTGATGGCGCTCCAATGACGCAATTTATTTCATTTTTGCATTTGGTGGAATGGATACGGGGCCAGGCCTTCACTTTTCCAAAGCCAAACAAATTTTGTAATGAAAATGCTTGGTGGGTCTCATTTGGAAATCTTGCTCGTGCATGAATTCAACAATAAACATATTAATTATTACAAAAATGCTTCCGATCACTAAAAGTTCACCACTAAATCGGCACTAATGACATGGCTGCCAACGTGGTAATGTAGTGCAAACTCGCCCATTTCTCTCTCTTCTCATTCATTTCAAATTTCAAATTCGTTTTGACAATACATTTAAGACTCTCTCTCTTCCTATTCTGAACTTCTCTTCTCTGAACTTCTCTTCTCTGAACTTCTCCTCTGTTGTTCCTCTCTCTTGACAATCACATCTCTCCAACACCGGCGACCCCAACAAGCTCTCTAACCCGGCAACGATCGAGGTTAAACGCAGCTTCTACAACCCCGGCGACCCGACGAGCGCAACTTCTCTCCGTCATCATCTTTCACTCACGACGAGCACAGCTTCTCTCCGTCTTCTCGACAGATCTGTCTGCACAGGTCAGTTCTCTCTCTCTCTCTCTCTCTCTCTCTCTCTATATATATATATATATATATGCCTTGATTTGTTGAGATTTTTGTGCCTTTGACTTTGATTTCATCTGTTTAGGAGGATTTTCATTTTGATTTTGATTTGCCCCAATTTTGCATTACATTGGATTTCCCTAAAAAATCTATATATATATGGTGGAGAATATATAAAAATGCTTAATCAAATGCTTGATTTGGTTAGGAATTCTCTTTTGGGAAAATGGAAAAATTTTAAATATTGCCCCAGAAATGTGTTTAGTTAGGAATTTTAAATTTTAAATATTGATTTAGTTAGGAATTTTTCACTCTTAAATAGTTTTATATTCCTCCAGAAATGTGAGATTACCATAGGAGTATGGGGATCAGATTTTTGATTAGTTTCGAAAGTGATTTCAGCTTGAGTAGGTAATTAGGAATTGTCTTCCCATTCCGATCCATTCCAAAAAGTGGAAATTCCACTTTTTGGCTTAAGACTAGTACATAATTTGTGAATCAAAGAGAAGACACAAAGCCACCAGGCCATCTGAATTTGATGGGATCAGAGGAAGAGAAAAGGTAGGAATAGCCTTCCTCTATTAAAACAAGACATTCATTTTTAAGCATCCAACTTCAAATTGGATTTGCCAAAAAAATCTATATATATTTGGTGGAGAATATATAAAAATGCTTAATCATCCTTCAAAGCCACTGCCAAATATTTCTTTCATCATGTTTTTTGTGGACACTGAGTTATTTTGTATTTGGTTATTGACTTGTACCCTTTGATGCTCTGGCTCATATAACTGGGTTCAATCCCTACGGTCTCTTTCCTTAAACTAGGCTAGAGTATGAATTAATTTTTATTAAAAAAGAAAAAGACGAACAGATATAAAAGTCATTATCCAACTATAATCCTAACCTAGTACCAAATGCCAGCACATAGAAATTTGAGTTTTTGGGTTAATTGATTTTGGGCAATAATCCATATCCTCCTCCAAGTCATTTTGTTTTAATATTTAATTTAATTACCATTTACGTAGGTAAAACTTCGCACCAATATTGCTCAACCATCCAAAGCTCATTTTTTGTGGGAATAATTTTATCCAAACTTTGTACAAACTTTACCTACCCACTTCAATTTTCTAAAAAAAAAAAAGACAGTAATATACACACTAAATATAGGTTTCTATAAACCAAAAACTTAGCAACAGACTTCTTTACCCACTTCAATTTTTTTTTTCTTCAAAAAATAGAGTAAAAAGCACACTAAATATAGATATTTATGAACCAATATATGCATATAGAGGAAGGCTAATAACACTAACCCTTTGGCCCTTTCATCTAAGTATTGTTTTTCTGTACATAACTACTAAACTAGTTAAATAAGAGAACGCAATCTGGAAAAGGACAAGAACACAACCAAGAAACTTGTTAAACATTCTCGGCCACATGTTTAAATTATGCAGCTTCTAAACATTCTCTGCCATTGATATAGAAGGCATTTGTAAAATTTCAGTTTTATATCTTATTCTAGTAGACATCATACTGATTTCAACCTTCCCAGCAGACATCATACACATGATTCCAGCACCTAGTCCCCAACTGAAAGTTGAATTGTCTATAAGGAATAATATGAATTAGATATGTACAAGTAGAATTCAAAGTTATCAAAACTGTTGTACACTTTTGTGGCAAAAACTACTAGAGAAAGACCAATTCATCACGAACTAACAAACCAAAATAGGTGCAAATATGCAGAAATTATAAGTTATTCACTGTGAGAATGTAAACCATCTGATGACACATTTTCGTATCAATAACTTCACAAAACATTTAACCTAGTGATTTCAACAAACATGAATGGCGTTGCCACCCTGTTCACTCACTGGATTCTTTTGCATATAAATGCCAGCCCAATGAGCAATATATGAGTTTGATTATACAATTAAGTATATATGGCAATCGATGTTACATTTATAGGTGATAATGTCAACTTCAGATTTCACTTCATATTTTTGTAGATGTCAATTTCAAGTGTTAACGGTAGTACCTCGGATCAATTGACGTATTGCAACAGAAATTGTCCTCAATGTCGGAAAAAAGCAATCATTCTAATTTCGGAGACGGAACGAAACAAGAATAAGCTATTTTATTGTTGTCCTGATTGCAGTGGGTTTATTGCATGGTGCTTGCCTACAAATTCACAACGTAGGGAGGAAGGACAAGTGCGAATGGACAATACACCAACTGTCACCAAACAACTTCAAAGTATGGGCGAACATCTTCGATTTCAAAGCGAACAACATCAATTTCAGAATGCGCAGATGCAAAAATTGCAAAGAGACATAAATAGAAATTCGTGTTGTATTAATGGGATCTTCATCTTGCTTGTAATTAGTGTTATATTAATTATGAAGATGTAATAATTTTTATACAAGTTAGAACATGTAATTAGTGTTGTATTAATTATGAAGATGATATGTATGAAGATTTATGATATATTACAATTATGGATTGAGAAGTATGAATATGTAATCATGTGGATTGTTTGTTATCTGATTGGAAGCTTGAAAGTTATTTGTTTGTTTGTTTGAACACATATTATGAACAGATTTGGACTGATTTTGGACAGATTTTAGGCTGATTTTGGACAGATTTTGGACTGATTTAGAACATAGATTCTGTTTGTCTGGTTGAACATAGATTATTGATAGATTTGGACAGATTTTGGGCTGATTTTGGACAGATTTTCAACACAGATTCTGTTTATGTATTTGTCTATTTGAACACAGGTGCTTCACAGATTTGGACAGCTTGTTAACACATATTATGAACAGAATTTCTTCACATATTTGGACAGATTTGGACTGATTTGGAACATAGATTCTGTTTGTCTGGTGCTTCACAGATTTGTGTATTTGAACACAGGTGCTTCACAGATTGTTGAAATACATTCTTGTGTATTTGAACATACATTCTTGTGTATTTGAACACAGGTTGACAGATTTGGACACATTTTCAACACAGATTCTGTTTATCTATTTTTCACTCAGGTTGTTGAAGACAGATTTTAAGACATTTTTGCACACAGGTTTTTGAACACAGATTTTTCCAAACAAGGTTTTGAAGACAGATTTTTTCAACACTGGTTTTTCACACAATTTTGAGAACATATTTTTTTCACACTGTTTTTTCAAGACAGATTCGAAGGCATGTTTTTCTCACACACTTTTGAAGACAGATTTTTCCATACATTTGGGTGTAGACAGATATACTGACATAATTTTTGAACAGATTTGTAACAGATTTTTCACACAGATTTGGAACAAACAGAGCACAAATATAACATCAATTGGGAACATTAACTATAACAACAAAGTAGGGAACAACATCAATTTGTTCTCAACCAAAAAATAAAGAAACTGAACACTCCAAAAATATATTAAATAAATTATCCAAAACAAAATAAACTCCAACTTTAGTCACATAAAAGGCATTACAATTACAAGTTTCCAACAAACGAAAACTACCGCCACAGTCATTATGGCTCATTTGTACATTGAAGTCAACAAATGAAGATGGTACGGCTCCATAAATTTGATGCGTAACAGTCATGGATTGTTGAGTTCTCATAAAATCCCGGTGTGCCTCCAATACAGTCCGACGGGGTAAGCGATGTGCCAACTCCATAAATCTGAGTTGGGGGATTTATGAAACTTTGTCTGCTCATAATGTCCACACTTGCTGGGGTGAGAGATGTGCCTCCAATAGCATTGACCATGTGTCCCTATTCAATTAAAATGAAATGTTAAAATAAATTGGAAAATAACATAAATTGCTCAATGTAAATTCCTATGATGTACACATACCGGCACACATACTATTTTCCATGCCAACCACATAAGGATAAAGCTCTCTACGTACACTACGTTCAGGTTGGGATTGACATTGACCTTCACCTTCACCTCCAAGCACCTTAGTACCCTATATTCATAAAAGTTAATGAATGCCTCAAATGTATGACATGATTACAACAAAATATGAGTTGAATAGAGAGTAATGAATACCAATTTACCTTTGATTTGTTATGTTTTCTTTTGCTTGCCTTCAACCGATTCACTATTTGATCTACTTTGGCGACCTTTCTTTTAGTAACTGGACGACCTTTTCGCTGAGCAACCAAAGGACTAAGCAACTTGGTATGACTTATTGCCTTTCTATTAGTGCTGGCAATCGGGGAAGATGGTACATTACTAGTAATAGGTGGTACATTACTAGTCGAAGGTGCTACATTACTCCCACCACCTTCATCATCTTTCATCACTTTTGCCTTGATTTCATCCAACCCACGGTCGATATGTTTTATTTTCCCTTCATAGTTCCCAGCAAATTGTGCAATGCCAACCAATTTTCTGTTCATCTTCTCATACACCTTTCCATTGAAATCATCCCCAAAGCCAGTGTATATGGTTTTTATGCATGTGTATCCTCTATCCAAATCTTTTCTGTCACGCCCTCAAAATAAACCCATAATAACCATAACATTAACATGCATTTATAAAAGAAAACGAATCATTTGAGTTAGTCATCAGAGTATTCTTATTGAAAGACATCACATGTAACATCCTGCAACATCAAAATAAATGCCCTAAGGGCTTACATCTTTCCAAGCTAACACTTGGACAGAAAAAGGATGAGTACTAACTCATTTACAAGTTAAGCCCTAGGCTTGAATGTTTACATGAAATCTCAAAAAAAAAAAAACAAAATAAAACATATAACTAAAGACACGTCTTCAAAATCCCAAACATCAAATCCTTCCAGGCTAAGTCCGTGGAGGTAGCTTATCACCTGAACCTGAAAATGATGTTCCCATAAAGGGTGAGCCACAGCCCAGTAGAAAAATACTAAACCAAATATAAGCATTGAATAAAGCTATAGCATTCAATAGATGGTTAACCAAGATAATCAATTTTATCATTAAACAGTCTCATGACACTAATGTCTAAGACACATTTCACTTTCCATTATTATCAACATGGCTCTAAACCTGGCCAAACTTACAACAGTGAATTATTTATCATATTCACATTACTTCCAATATCCACAAAACAAATGAGACTCATGCTCATATCAAAACACTTCATACTTCCCATTTGATACACATTTTAGTGCTGTATCAATAATCATGTAAAAACACTTCAATATAATAAGCACACATAAAAATGGTGCTAATGGAGTCCATCCCCTATCTCCTCCCAAACGAAAATCCGGTTTAGAGGTCCATCCCCTATCTTCCCCTAAACCGTGGAGTACATCCCCTATCTCCTCCCAAACAATATGCAAATGCAATGCTCAATCAATACACGTATTTTCTGTATTAATGCAATAGTCAAAATTAATGACTTAACCAATGTGATTAGTTTCAGTTATTCCTAATCCACATGCAATGTCTACAACAAACACGACTATCCTCCACCGATAGCCCAAAATAGTTATTTCTAGACTGGAAATAAATATATCAACAATTCAATAGGCGAGTGATTTTAATTATCCAACTACACCATTTAATCAATGAATTCCTCAATTTCATGCATTTAACCAATTTTCCCAATTTCCTTAAACTAATTATACAAATTAATTTATTAATACAACTAGGGTTTTTCCCAAAATTACCAAAGTACTCCCAACATATCAAAATACCAAAACTTAGGACAAAACTTATAGGATGGAGTAGGAAATCCCTACCTTGAAGCGAAGAACTCGAATGGAGAAGATGACGAAAACCAAAGTGCTCCAAACCCAAGATTGTTCAGATTAAACGGAAGCCCTCGACCCACTCTATCTTTTTAACAAAGGGCTTTGGGTAGAAATACACTCTAAGTAGATCAAACCTAAGAGAGAAGGTGTGTAGGGAGAGGGAGAAGACGGTTCTAGGGTTTTAAAATCAAAAAGGAGATGAAAAATGATCCTGAAAGTCGGATCTCGGATTTTTATACCAGTCGCCCCGCTCGAGCGTGGAAACCCCCGCTCGAGCGCCACTCACAGACTCCCGCTCGAGCGGCCACACTCACGCTCGAGCGGCGAATGCACTCTCCCAGAAGTTTTTGCAGACAGGTCCCCGCTCGAGCGCCCAACTCCCCGCTCGAGCGTCACTCACGACTTCCCGCTCGAGCGTCCAATCCCCCGCTCGAGCTGCCAACACTACACAGGACATACTGGATAGGTGTATTCCCCGCTCGAGCGTCCAAACCCCCGCTCGAGCGGACAAGCCAAAATCTGGGAAACTAGACTTGGTTCCTAAGCTCAACCAACCTGCTCCAAATCTTCCCAACACAACCCAAGACTCAAAATAAGAAAATAAAGAATGACAACAACAATTATACAATGACGGAATCTACGGAACCTAAGTCCGGATACAATAATCAAATGGGAAAAGACCGGGGTCGCTATATTTTCGCCATCGTTGTAGAATGTATTTATTTGGGACCTCATTTATGCATCTTGCAATGAGCACAACGAGTGAGTGAGCACACATGATGCCCCTAAATTCAAACAACTGGCACATACATTGCACATCAAATTCGGTGGAATTATAATAGACAACAAAGTCCACATGCTTCATCTTTCCAAAAACTACCATAGCTTCCTTTACAAAATATGTACAAATTGAACCCTCTTCTTTGACAAGAAATGGCTGACAATAAACTAGTCTTTTCATCTCTGCTTGAACTTCTTTGAATTTTGCATTGGTGTAGGCATCCTGAAATTGCTTCTCAAAACCACACACAGTTAGGCAATCAAAGACTTTGTGCCGAGACTTGAAGTCAGCTTTCTTCTCTTTCTCTACCTTACTTCTCAAGGCATTGTCATATTGTTCAACAAATTGTTTTAATGTAGTCTTTGGGTTGACATATCCATCAAAAAAGGCATCCATACTCTCACTTCGTTGTGTCGTTGACATGCCAGCCCAAAAAATATCTTTGACATAAACAGGAACCCATCGATGTCGCTCATCATATAAAACCCCCAACCATTGATTCTCATAAAGATTGAATTTTGCAATCATGTCTTTCCATTTCATCTCGAATTCATCTTTTGTGAATGTGTCATACACTGCATTTTGCAAATCCATCTTCATGGATTCATATTGGGAATACCCTTTCAATTTCTCCAGAATTTTCTTCATGATATGCCATAAACACCATCGATGTCGAGTATTGGGGAAGACAATTTCTATCGCATTTTGCATAGTTTTGCACTGATCAGTTATTATAGCTTTTGGGGAATGATCTGACATGCAATTTAACCATGATTTGAATAGCAAACAAATGTATCAGTGTCTTCACTAGATAACAGGCCACAACCAAGCAAAATCGACTGTCCATGGTGGTTAACTCCTACAAATGGAGCAAATGGCATATCATATTTTTTAGTAAGGTAAGTTGTGTCAAATGAAACAACATCTCCAAATTCTTTATAAGCCGCCCGACTCATTGCGTCCGCCCAAAACAAGTTTCTTATGTGAAAGTCAGTATCAACATCAATCATATAATAGAAACTCGAATTTTGTGCATGCATCCTCAAAAAATATTTTTGAAGTGCATCGGAATCTCCTTCTCCAAGCCTCAATTTTCTAGCTCTGTCAATGTAATTTCGTGCATCTCGCTCATCAAATGTTAGTGACTCATAACCCCTAGCTTCAACAACCATTGAGTGACAATTTCTAGACACCCAATCCCTGGTTGATCATTAATTTCTAATCTTCTCTTCACAAGAGTAAGAATTTTCTTATTCATTGCAAAATGACGTGAGTCGGTGGGAATCTAGTCATGGTTATGGTCAAGGTTAACTGTGGTTAATATAAATCTCCCATCCTTTTGTAAGGTTGCCCGTACCCTTGCTTTGCAATCAATTTTTGTAGACAAAGATGGCTTTAGAGGGTTTACATCTGATTTTTTGATTCTCTTTCCTGATCGAGAACATTCAATCCCTAAATATCTTAATTCCCCATCATCGCCACAAACTTGAGTTTTATAAGTTATGGAAAATCCAACATGTTTAGCATATTTGGCATAAAATGAATACACTTCTTGCTTTGAGTTAAAACACATACCCCTCTTCGATTCGTCAACTTCTTCACTCTCATTTAATAAAGGATTCTCAGCACTGTTCGAACCAATCTCCATTTCTGCTCATTCAAAAATACCATATGAAATCAAATAATTTAATAGATTAATAGAATAATGGAACCAAGCTATTTTGTTATTACTCTGTTATACTTACACATATACACACAGATTAACAGATGAACAGATTATTCAAATCTCTATTAACAGATTAACAGATGAACCAATCTCCATTTCTGTTATTAATCTATCAATTTCTTTATTTATGTTTTCCTAACAAATAAATAATATGTTTCTAACAATGCAAGCTCTTGAACAAATTATAACATATTACCCTTTCAACAGACTATAACATATTACCCTTTCAAAAATTAACAGAGCTTCAAATTGTAACAATTTTTAATCTGTAAGAGCTTCAAATTGTAACAATTACCAGATTAACAGATTATAACAATTTCTAACAATGCAAGCTCTAACAATTTTGACAGCTATACAATTTCTGTTAATTTGAGTTTTAATCTGTTAATTAGCATTCCCAAACAATATCTAATCTGTTAATATGTTGAGAAGGTCCTGTTAAACATGCTAATCTGTTAATTTGAGTTTTACCTTGTTAATTGTCATTACAACTTGAGTTTTAATCTGTTAATTAGCATATTTGGCATTCTCAATCTATTAAGCTATACAATTTCTGTTAATCTGCTATGGAAATTATAAGCTTCAATGCATATCTCATTACATATTTGGCATTCTCAAAATCCTATTTTATATATATATGTGTGTGTGTGTGTGTGTGTGTGTGTATGTATATGTGTAAGTATAGAGGGAGAGATGGACAAAAGCCACAGATAAACTTACCTGGACGAGGGACGACAATCGAATAGGGAGACACCGGACGAAGATGCCGGAGACGGTGCACTAACTTGAATACGTCAGACGGTAGAGGAGAGGGACGGCGGAGGACGCTTGAGCGAGACAAAGACGGGGACGTAGACACGATTTCTTCTTCCTGGAACAGCCCCAATTCAAACGAAAGAAGGAAGACGCTTGAGCGAGACGAAAACGGGGACGGAGACACGATTTCTTCTCCTTAGAATAGAGCTTTAGAATAGACACGATTTCTAGCTCCCTCTGTTATTAGATTTTTGGGCAGGAATTTTTTTTTTTTTTCTCACAGTGCGTGAAACACACGCACTGTAATATGAAGGTCTGATTTTTCCTTCCTTATTTGATGCCACGTAATTAGAGCTCCGATTAGCGGTCATGGTTTAGTGGTCTGAATCGGAGCTGTAATTATTAATATGTTTGTGCTTGGAGGGTCCCACCATGAAGCTTTGAAAACAATCTAATGCTTTGATGTAGAATTTCATTGGTGACCGAGTTGCTGTTGTGTTCTCAATAAATCAAATTAAAAAATAGGGTGAATTACTGTGACGCCCTCAAAATAAACCCATAATAACCATAACATTAACATGCATTTATAAAAGAAAATGAATCATTTGAGTTATTCATCAGAGTATTCTTATTGAAAGACATCACATGTAACATCCTGCAACATCAAAATAAATGCCCTAAGGGCTTACATCTTTCCAAGCTAACACTTGGACAGAAAAAGGATGAGTACTAACTCATTTACAAGTTAAGCCCTAGGCTTGAATGTTTACATGAAATCTCAAAAAAAAAAAAACAAAATAAAACATATAACTAAAGACACGTCTTCAAAATCCCAAACATCAAATCCTTCCAGGCTAAGTCCGTGGAGGTAGCTTATCACCTGAACCTGAAAATGATGTTCCCATAAAGGGTGAGCCACAGCCCAGTAGAAAAATACTAAACCAAATATAAGCATTGAATAAAGCTATAGCATTCAATAGATGGTTAACCAAGATAATCAATTTTATCATTAAACAGTCTCATGACACTAATGTCTAAGACACATTTCACTTTCCATTATTATCAACATGGCTCAGAACCTGGCCAAACTTACAACAGTGAATTATATATCATATTCACATTACTCCCAATATCAACAAAACAAATGAGACTCATGCTCATATCAAAACACTTCATACTTCCCATTTGATACACATTTTAGTGTTGTATCAATAATCATGTAAAAACACTTCAATATAATAAGCACACATAAAAATGGTGCTAATGGAGTCCATCCCCTATCTCCTCCCAAACAAAAATCCGGTTTAGAGGTCCATCCCCTATCTTCCCCTAAACCGTGGAGTACATCCCCTATCTCCTCCCACACAAAACAATGTATGCAAATGCAATGCTCAATCAATACACGTATTTTCTGTATTAATGCAATAGTCAAAATTAATGACTTAACCAATGTGATTAGTTTCAGTTATTCCTAATCCACATGCAATGTCTACAACAATCACGACTATCCTCCACCGATAGCCCAAACAGTTATTTCTAGACTGGAAATAAATATAACAACAATTCAATAGGCGAGTGATTTATATTAACCAACTACACCATTTAATCAATAAATTCCCCAATTTCATGGATTTAACCAAATTCCCCAATTTCCTTAAATTAATTACTCCAATCAATTTAGCAATTTAACTAGGTTTTGTTCCCAAAATTATCAAAGTGTCCCCAACCTATCAAAATACCAAACTTAGAACAAAACATATAAATTGGAGTAGGAAAATCCCTACCTCGAAGAAAATAACCCGTATTGAGAAGATGGAGATGAAGACCAAAGACCAACGTGCTCCAAATCCCAAGTTTCTCAGATTAAAACGAAGCCCTCAACCCACTCTAACTTTTTAATAAAGGATCTAAGGTAGAAACTCACTCTAAGTAGATCAATCGAAAGAGAGAAGGTGTGTAGAGGGAGAGAGAGAGAGAGATAAAAACACTCCAGGGGCGGTTTTTAAAAAGTTATGAAGGAAAAGTAGGTCAAAAAGTGATCCAAAAAGTGAAATCACGGACTGATATAATCGACTCTACGCTCGAGCGTAGAAAGCCCCGCTCGAGCGTAAGACACAGAATCATGCTCGAGCGTGAAGAAAGCCGCTCGAGCGTCGATTGCACCCTTCCAGAAGTTTTGCAGGCGCTGGCACCCGCTCGAGCGTCAAACTCACCGCTCGAGCGGAGGAGCAAAAACAAGGGATCACGCTCGAGCGTAAAAACTACCGCTCGAGCGGAAGAACTGCAGAGCAAAATACTGGGAGATGGAAAATCACGCTCGAGCATCAAAATTACCGCTCGAGCGGAGAAGCAACAACGAAGGGACCGCTCGAGCGTTAAAACTTCCGCTCGAGCGTAAAGGCCAAAATCTGGGCATCACCTATTGGCATCTAAAATCAACCAACCTGTAACAGACCCGCCCAACCCAACCTATACTTCAAATACAGAGAGATTAAAGGACAACAACAACCAATAAGTAATGACAGGATCCACGGAACCTAAGTCTGGATACAATAATTTAAAGAGAAAATACCGGGGTCGCTATAATCTCCCCTCCTTAAAAGAATTTCGTCCCCGAAATTAAGCACAAGGTTTCGAAAACAAGTTTTTCTCAAATTCCAACAATATGATAACTCACTAATAAACAACTTGACCCAACACCGGCCATTCCATCTCTTAACAAAGAGGCATGCCACAATATGAAAAACAACCATATATTTCAACCTGCATTAACACTATGCAATTTTCTTTCAATTTCAACAATTTTCAATATATTCAATATATACAATGTTCCCTTAAACTTCCATTTCGAGGCAAGTTCCAAAATATTTCCATTAACTAAAACATTCTAAATGTTTTACAGCTTAAGACATATATAAAAAGCTTTAAAGTTCGACAATATTACAAAATCTAACTACAAGATTACAAATCAATAAACATGTCCGGATATTTCTCGCGGACATCCAACTCACGTTCCCATGTGGCTTCATCCACCCCGTGATGTTTCCACAAAACTTTCACCAAAGGAATGGTCTTGCCTCGCAAGACTTGATCCCGCTTATCCAAGACCCTAACCGGTCTCTCCTCATACGAGACATCCTCATCAACTACTAAATCGGTCCAATCCAATACATGTGATGGATCCGGCTCATACTTCCGAAGCATACTCACATGAAACACGTCATGTACTCCGGACAACTGCGGCGGCAAAGCTAAACGATAAGCAGTCTCGCCAATCCTCTCAAGGATCTCAAAAGGACCAATGAATCGAGGGGACAACTTCCCGCTCTTCCCAAACCTCATCAATCCCCGTCTTGGTGATATCTTCAAAAAGACATGATCACTCACCTCAAATACCAAAGGTCTCCTCCTACGGTCGGCATAAGATTTCTGACGACTCTGGGCTGTAACAAGCCTTTTACGGATAAGCTCAACCTTCTCCGTCGTTTCCCTCACTAACTCCGGACCCAACAGAGGTGCATCACCCACCTCGGCCCAACAAACAGGAGACCTACACGGTCGGCCGTATAAGGCCTCAAACGGTGCCATACCGATACTAGACTGGAAGCTGTTGTTGTAGGCAAACTCCACTAATGGCAAGTGCCTCTCCCACGACCCGCTAAAGTCAAGAACACAACCCCGAAGCATATCTTCAAGGATCTGAATAGTACGCTCGGACTGCCCATCAGTCTGAGGATGATAAGCTGTGCTAAAGTTCAACTTAGTACCTAAGGCGCTCTGCAAGCTCTGCCATAATCTGGCAGTAAAACGAGGGTCCCTATCGGAGACGATCGTCACTGGAACCCCGTGCAACCTCACTATGTCCCGAATATACAAGTCGGCAAGATGATCTACTGAATCTCTAACGCGCATAGGAATGAAGTGCGCCGACTTAGTCAACCGGTCTACAACCACCCAAATAGCATCACTGCCCCGCTGAGTCCTCGGAAGACCTACAACGAAGTCCATAGTGACATGCTCCCACTTCCACTCGGCAATAGGCAAGGGTTGCAACAAACCCGCTGGCCTCTGATGTTCGGCCTTCACTTGCTGACAAGTAAGGCACTTAGACACGAAAGCTGCCACATCTCTCTTCATACCCCGCCACCAAAACTGGCGACCCAAATCCCGATACATCTTAGTACCTCCCGGATGCACTGCAAGGCGTGAATGATGAAACTCTCGGAGTACCTCCTCTCGATGAGACTCCGGCACAAACAGACGGTCTCTGTATCTCACACTCAGGTCGGGATACACCGTCAAACCTTTCTCAACCTTCCCACCAGAAATCTTCTCACGGAGGGATTCTACCTCAAGGTCGCCCCTCTGAGCCTCTAACACTCGAGTCACAAGTGTAGGTTGCGCAACAACAGAAAACAAGGCCGCAGCCTCAACGGATTCGCCCAGAAGCAAATCAAACTCTCCAAGTGCACCTAACATCTCCCACTCTCGGATGGCTATACTAGCTATGTCACCAACAGGTTTCCTGCTAAGGGCGTCGGCCACCACATTGGCCTTTCCCGGATGATAATGCAATTCAAAGTCATAATCCTCAATAAATTCCATCCACCTCCTCTGCCTCAAGTTCAAGTCTTTCTGTGTGAACAGATATTTCAGACTCTTATGATCCGAGAATACCTCGAACCTCTCACCGTAAAGATAATGTCTCCAAATCTTCAAGGCAAATATCACAGCCGCTAATTCTAAATCATGCGTAGGGTAATTCTTCTCGTGAACTTTTAATTGACGTGAGCCATAGGCAACCACTTTCCCCTCTTGCATCAACACACAACCAAGACCCTCTCGTGAGGCGTCACAATAGACTGCATAACCCAACCCTCTCTCCGGAATAATCAAGACTGGCGCAGTGGTCAGTCTAACTTTCAACTCCTGGAACGACTTTTCACAAGTCTCACTCCAAACAAATTTGACTCCCTTCCGAGTCAATCTAGTCAAAGGCGAAGCTAATCTGGAGAAATCTCTTACAAACCGGCGATAATACCTAGCTAATCCCAGAAAACTGCGGATCTCAAACACACTCTTAGGCTGTACCCAATCTTGCACTGCCTCTGTCTTGGATGTATCAACAGACACCCCTTCCCTAGAAACTACATGGCCTAAGAACTTCACCTCCTCTAGCCAGAACTCACACTTCCCAAGCTTAGCATAAAGCTGATGGGCTCTAAGTAAATCAAGCACCACCCTCAAGTGTTCCTCGTGCTCTTCCTCTGAAGGTGAATAGATAAGGATGTCGTCCACGAAGACGACTACAAAACGATCTAGAAATTCCCGGAATATCCGGTTCATCAAATCCATAAATACTGCCGGTGCATTGGTAAGCCCAAATGGCATCACCAAAAACTCATAGTGGCCATACCGCGTACGGAATGCCGTCTTTGGAATATCCTCCTCCCTGACTCTCAACTGATGATAACCTGATCTCAAGTCTATCTTCGAGAAACAACGGGAACCTTTCAACTGATCGAACAGATCATCTATACGGGGCATAGGGTACTTATTCTTAACCGTAGCCCGATTCAATTTCCGGTAATCTATACAAAGTCTCAAAGCACCACCTTTCTTTTTAACAAAGAGGGCCGGTGCTCCCCAAGGCGAAACACTAGGACGTATAAAGCCTTTATCTAGCAACTCCTGGAGTTGGATCTTCAACTCAACTAACTCAGCTGGGGCAAAACGATAAGGTGCCATAGAAATCGGCGCCGTGCCGGGCACTAAGTTAATAGAGAATTCAATCTCTCGATGCGGTGGCAAACCAACAAGATCCTCGGGAAAAACGTCCGAGTACTCACACACCACCCTTGGCAACACAATCTGAGTCTCACCGTCCTCACTAATCGAAAGGTTAGCAAGTAGACCACTAAGCTCACTCCGTCCTCGCGGAACATACCCCGGTGGCAAAACACTACCAACACGGTCCCCCAGAAAATGAAAACACTCACCATTCACGGTACAACAAGTGACTCTCTGGCGGTAGCAATCAATAACTGCCCGGTATGACGATAACCAGTCCATACCCAAAATAACATCGAAACCTCTCATAGGCATAACTACAAAGGAAAATGGGATTCTATGGTAATCAACCTCTATATCACAACCCCTAACACCGTGTTTCAAAATCAATTCACCCCCAAGAGGCGACACTACACAAATAGGAGATGCTAACTGTGCTAACTCCAACTCCAAAATAGATGCAAATGCAGCAGACACAAAGGAATGAGATGCACCCGTATCAATCAAAACATTAGCAACCGAGTTGCAAAACAAAAAAGTACCTCTCACAACAGATGGAGTCGGTACAAGATCCTGCGCGGTAACAGCATACACGCGCCCAGATGACCTCTGATCAACCTGCTCACCCCTAGGAGCATAAGATTGTTGCACCGACTGAGACGATGAAGCCCCCTGATTGGCCCTCGAGGCCTGACCCGACTGAGCTGGCTGTTGAACCTGAATCTGCCTCAAACCAGATGCACCAGGTGTGCCACCCAACTGCGGGCAATACCTCTTCATATGCCCTGGCTGACCACACTGATAACACGAGAGTGGCTGGCCTCTACCCTGACTCTGGCTCTGAGATCGAGCCGAAGATGATGCTGCTCTCTGCACTCCTCCTCTCTGAGGACAAACTGGAGACTTGTGGCCCAGCTGGCCACACTTGAAGCAGGTAATGTCTCCTTGGCTGCCTTTCCCCGAACTAGCACTCGGCACAGGAAAAGTCGATCTAGAAAAGCTACTCTGAGACTGTTGGGGATTAAAACCCTTCTGTCTCCTACCATCACTCTGACCATCCTGACTCCTCTTGGAGCCCTTCTGTCCTTCCTCCTCCTCCTGCATCATGATTTCCATGTGGGCTGCAGCATCAACCAACCGCCCATAATCCCGAATCATAGTTCCCCCAACTCTCAGCTTGAGGCCACGCCTCAACTTCCTCTCAAACTCAATACAACGGCGTTCCTCAGACGCCACCAATTCAGGTGCAAACCTGGACAAACTAGTAAATGCAGCCTCAAACTCGGCCACTGAAGAACTCGACTGCTTAAGCTGGCAGAACTGGTCTCTCAGCTTCTCCCTAACTGCTGGAGATAAGAACTTTTCCTGGAAAGCATTCACAAAAGCCTCCCATGTACCTCCTATACGCCCCTTAGTGAACTTCCACCACTGACCCGCATCCCCCTTCAACTGGAATGATGCCAGGGTCACCTTCAACCCCTCGTCTTCGATGCCAAGCATCTCAAACGTCTTCGTTGTCTGTTCGAGCCATTCGTCTGCCTTAAGCGGCTCTTTAGGATCACCCACAAATTCATCCGGATTAGACCGGAAGAACTCCCTCTTCAGAAAGGAAGGTCCTGCATCCGCAACAACAACCTGGGCTTGATTCTCAGCCCTAAGAATGCCTACTGACTCCCTGAATGCCCCTGCTATCTCTCGGGCTAAAGCGCCCATAGCCTGCTGGCCTACTGGCTCGGCCACATTGGCCTGGCCAATTCCCTCATGAACTGCCGGAATCTCCTCTGGCACCGGTACCTCCTGCCTACCCGGCCTACCACGCCTACCGCGTCCTCGTCCTCGCCCTGACATCCTAATAAAGGAAACAAACAAAGACGTTAGCACATTAATAAATGTGCCGAAACTAAACACTCGCGTCCTAATGTATTGGAAAAAAATAATTCATTCCACGTAAGCACATAATCACATAAGCACCTACGAATTTCATTCCTGGATAATAATAGTCCCGAAGCGTTACTATAGTTCCGGTTGGAAACAGCATTGATCAAGTGCCTTTCCAACAAGACTACTAGAAACTCAAGGGTCCAATTAACATCCTAGAAACTACGTTCCATACCCACATAATCACATAAACATGCTATCATATAAGCACATAACAGTACATCTAAGTCTCTATCAAGCGAGACGAACCCATTGTGATACTAATCACTTCCCACGTACCCAAAGTATTCGAACCCGGTACGCTCTGATACCAAGTTGTGACGCCCTCAAAATAAACCCATAATAACCATAACATTAACATGCATTTATAAAAGAAAATGAATCATTTGAGTTATTCATCAGAGTATTCTTATTGAAAGACATCACATGTAACATCCTGCAACATCAAAATAAATGCCCTAAGGGCTTACATCTTTCCAAGCTAACACTTGGACACAAAAAGGATGAGTACTAACTCATTTACAAGTTAAGCCCTAGGCTTGAATGTTTACATGAAATCTCAAAAATAACAAAATAAAACATATAACTAAAGACAAGTCTTCAAAATCCCAAACATCAAATCCTTCCAGGCTAAGTCCGTGGAGGTAGCTTATCACCTGAACCTGAAAATGATGTTCCCATAAAGGGTGAGCCACAGCCCAGTAGAAAAATACTAAACCAAATATAAGCATTGAATAAAGCTATAGCATTCAATAGATGGTTAACCAAGATAATCAATTTTATCATTAAACAGTCTCATGACACTAATGTCTAAGACACATTTCACTTTCCATTATTATCAACATGGCTCAGAACCTGGCCAAACTTACAACAGTGAATTATATATCATATTCACATTACTCCCAATATCAACAAAACAAATGAGACTCATGCTCATATCAAAACACTTCATACTTCCCATTTGATACACATTTTAGTGTTGTATCAATAATCATGTAAAAACACTTCAATATAATAAGCACACATAAAAATGGTGCTAATGGAGTCCATCCCCTATCTCCTCCCAAACAAAAATCCGGTTTAGAGGTCCATCCCCTATCTTCCCCTAAACCGTGGAGTACATCCCCTATCTCCTCCCACACAAAACAATGTATGCAAATGCAATGCTCAATCAATACACGTATTTTCTGTATTAATGCAATAGTCAAAATTAATGACTTAACCAATGTGATTAGTTTCAGTTATTCCTAATCCACATGCAATGTCTACAACAATCACGACTATCCTCCACCGATAGCCCAAACAGTTATTTCTAGACTGGAAATAAATATAACAACAATTCAATAGGCGAGTGATTTATATTAACCAACTACACCATTTAATCAATAAATTCCCCAATTTCATGGATTTAACCAAATTCCCCAATTTCCTTAAATTAATTACTCCAATCAATTTAGCAATTTAACTAGGTTTTGTTCCCAAAATTATCAAAGTGTCCCCAACCTATCAAAATACCAAACTTAGAACAAAACATATAAATTGGAGTAGGAAAATCCCTACCTCGAAGAAAATAACCCGTATTGAGAAGATGGAGATGAAGACCAAAGACCAACGTGCTCCAAATCCCAAGTTTCTCAGATTAAAACGAAGCCCTCAACCCACTCTAACTTTTTAATAAAGGATCTAAGGTAGAAACTCACTCTAAGTAGATCAATCGAAAGAGAGAAGGTGTGTAGAGGGAGAGAGAGAGATAAAAACACTCCAGGGGCGGTTTTTAAAAAGTTATGAAGGAAAAGTAGGTCAAAAAGTGATCCAAAAAGTGAAATCACGGACTGATATAATCGACTCTACGCTCGAGCGTAGAAAGCCCCGCTCGAGCGTAAGACACAGAATCATGCTCGAGCGTGAAGAAAGCCGCTCGAGCGTCGATTGCACCCTTCCAGAAGTTTTGCAGGCGCTGGCACCCGCTCGAGCGTCAAACTCACCGCTCGAGCGGAGGAGCAAAAACAAGGGATCACGCTCGAGCGTAAAAACTACCGCTCGAGCGGAAGAACTGCAGAGCAAAATACTGGGAGATGGAAAATCACGCTCGAGCGTCAAAATTACCGCTCGAGCGGAGAAGCAACAACGAAGGGACCGCTCGAGCGTTAAAACTTCCGCTCGAGCGTAAAGGCCAAAATCTGGGCATCACCTATTGGCATCTAAAATCAACCAACCTGTAACAGACCCGCCCAACCCAACCTATACTTCAAATACAGAGAGATTAAAGGACAACAACAACCAATAAGTAATGACAGGATCCACGGAACCTAAGTCCGGATACAATAATTTAAAGAGAAAAGACTGGGGTCGCTATAATTACACTAATAGTCCCTATAGTTTGGGGCTTGTATCACTTTAGTCCTTGACTTTTTAATTGTGACATATTTAACCCTGAATTTTGAATCTTGTTCCAAATAAGGACAATTAAAGATATCATTAGATTTTTCAAGGGTAAAATCATCAATTTGATAAAATATAAACTAATTTGACAAAAATAAATGTCAAACAAATATTTTTGAATTTTTAAAAATTATTTCTACCTGCTAAAAATAATTATGTAAAATTCATAAATCTTTTAGACATTTTTTTTTTACCAAATTAATTTTTATTACGTGTTTGGATGATGATCATATAAAATTAATTTTTAAAAATTAATCATGTAATTTTTATCAATTTCACATAATTTTATCATTGGTGAATAAAAATAATTTTTTAAAAATTAAAAATATTTTTTTTACATTTATTTTTATCAAATTAGTTTATATTTTATTAAATTGACGATTTTGCCCTTGAAATTAAACAATGATATCTTCAATTGCCCTTATTTGAAAAAATATTCAAAATTCAGGATCAAATGTGTCACAATTAAAAAATCATAAACCAAAGTGACACAAGTCACAAACTATAGGGGCTGTTAATGTAATTTGTCTCAAAAAATATCCACTACCGAGCTGCAATTTTGTGTCAACTCATAATTCCTCAATTTTGAGACCGAGCCAGGAACTGTGCACATAGCCAAGCTATAATTGCTCCGCGCTTTCCACCGAGCTACCGAACTTGGTCCCACCATGAAGCTTTGTATATAATTTTTTTTTTTTTTGGGTTTTTGGTTGGAAATTCAGTCAGTACTGCTAGCTTCTGTGAAGCTCGGTCCTCCACGCAGCTCGATCACTCTCTTTGTTTATTAGTTTGTGTGGATTCGGATACTTGATGCATCTTGCATCTTCATTTAATTGAAAGAAAATACAGTACGAAGTGGAAGAAAAAAAAAATTTTAAAACCATTGAAACCTTCAATAGCTACCAGATTAGCTCACTTGTTATTAGAATCTCAAACATCTTCAACTTTTTTTTGGGGGGGTGTCTTGAACATCAACAAAATTTGCAAAATTGGAGGGATTTTATTTATTTATTTATTTATTTATTTATTATTATTATCATTTATGATTGTGGGAACTTTCTGGAGTTTCAAATATTTTCTATTTTTAAAATAAGTTTTTGAATTTTTTTTTAAAAATTACAAATTAATTTGACAAATATAAACACTAAAAAATTATTTGTCTTAAAAAAAGAGAAAATTAAATAAAATGAGTTTTAAGAAAAAGATTTTGAAACAGGCCTTTGGGGTGACTTTTTTTTAAAAAAAAAATTCTACTGTTTTATGTGAAAGTAATATAACTAAAAATAAATTAAAAATTGACTTTTATTTTTTGAACCAATGTTCCAAAATGGGCCTTTGGGTTGGTGATGCGCGTATTGCCAACATTTCTACGTAGTTTTGATTTAATTAATAATTACTTGGCTTGGTTTTCCATATAGTTTCCTTTTTTAATATAATAATAATAATTGGGTTTGGGAGTTTCCTAGTCTTGGTTCGACATTTGGGTTAGGGTGGGTTGGGACTAAAATAGTCCCTAAAAAATAAAATAAATTTTTTATTCTTAGGCTAAAAATTGTCACATTCAAATCATAATTATTTTATTTTTTCTCTCACAAAAATTAAAAAAGTCAAAATACCTATTCGAAATGAGGCTATTTTAGCCCTATGATAAAATAGTCAAAAAGTCAAAAGACTAAAAAGCTAACTCACATTCCAAAATGAAGCCTTATTTTAAGATTCATGTTAGGAACCTCATGTTGTGTTTTGTTAGAAGATTCGAGGAGAGATTTGGAAAAGGAAAAGGAAAAATTAGATAAAATATGAATAAAATATACTTATATTTCACCTAGTTTCACACACTTTTTCTCTTTTCCTTTTTAAATCCCTCTTCAAATCCATCAACCAAACATAGCGTCAAGAAATCTTTGAGGATTCATATGATTCAATAATAATTTTTAATATCAAACTATTTTGATTGATTGATTTAATTAATTTTTTTAATGAAATTAGAATTGTTTGTGATTCAAATAATTTAAGGTTTTTTTTTTTTTGTGCAATCAATCAATTTAAATAATTATTTTTTTATGAAATAACTATTATTTTCTCGGTTGGGAACAGTTTTGGTGTATGTATCAATTGAATTATACAAACTAGATTTGTGCGTGAAATTTCTTTGAGATGTTTCTCTAGTCACTGTACACTTTACACACTTAATACTCTATTGCGCATATGAAATTTTCTTGACTTACATATAAAATTTCTTTACAAATGTAGTCAAATAAGTTTACTCTCTTGTGTATTTGATTTTCACTAGACACATTACACACTTGCATGTATATTTCTCTAGCACATTTGATTTTTTTCTAAAATTTCTCTGTCATGTTAATCTTTTTTGGCCATCATACACTTGCAATCTGACTTGCATATAAAATTTCTCTGCAATTGTAGTCAGAGAAATTTACTTGCATTTTGATTTTTTCTAACACATTTGGATTTCTCTAAAATTTCTTTGCAATTGTAGTCAAAGAAATTTACTTGCTGTAACGCCCTCAAAATAATAACATTAAACCCATCAGATAAGACACGCATTTACATATAAACTAACCACATTCCTTTCATTCATTAGAATTCCAAGACATAAGTATTACATGTTAACCTCATAACAAAATGCCCTACGGGCTTACAGCTTTCCAAGTTAACACTTGGTTACAACAAAGAGTTCTAACTCGTTTACACATTAAGCCCTTGGCTTGAAATTACATGTAATACATCAAAAGTAAAACGACAAAACTATGCCCGCCACTAGCCTCCCAGCTATGTCCTTGGAGGTGGCATGCTTCCTGTACCTGAAAATGATATTCCCATATAGGGTGAGCCACAGCCCAGTAGAAATACACTAAACCAACCATGGACAATGACTAAAACATTAGCAATTGATAGTTGGTCAACACTGATACAATCACATAAATTACATATTTATGTCAACGACTTACAAGTCCCAATTACTTTTCATTTTCCCTTTTTCAACAGATAAGCATGCTAGCTCTATCATCATTTCCACAGATATGTATAAAAACTATATCTCACATTCAGATAAGCATAAAAGCTATATCCACATTCTCTCAGATATGTATATCAACAATATCCACAGATAAGCATACAAGCTGTATCCACACTCTACAACAGATATGTATATCAACAATATCCACAGATAAGCATACAAGCTGTATCCACACTCTACAACAGATATGTATATCAACAATATCCACAGATAAGCATACAAGCTGTATCCACACTTCACAAAGATAAGCATATGAGCTCTATCTTCACTTCTCTAGACAAGCATATGAGCTCTGTCTACGGAGTTCATCCCCTATCTCCTCCCAATACCTATCCGGTTTAGAGGTACATCCCCTATCTTCCCCTAAACCGCGGAGTACATCCCCTATCTCCTCCTCTACACATAACGTATATAAACACATTGGTTCTATATACAATCACACAATACACACAATTAATGTATTCTATCAACCGTCAAGTTCCATGACACATTCCATTGATTAGTTTTCGTTTACCTAATCATCATGCATTGTCTACAACAATCTCGACTATCTTCCACCGATAGCCCAAAGCAGTTATTTCTAAAACAGAAAATAAATGCACAAATGGATATTCAATCAACATTTCATTTCCTCATTTCTCACCAATTAATTATCCCAATTAATTAAACAATGTAATTAGGCCATTTTCCATAATTACCATTTCAACCCTTCGGTCCCATTTTCATCAATGATTCAACAATCATTCCATTTTTCCTTGCCAAACATGCATCTAGGTTTATTATGAATAAAACCCCAACCTTTGTAAAATTACGCAAAAGTCCCAAACTTTCACCAAATTACCAAACCAAGCCCAACATCTCAAATTACCAAAATTTAAAGACAAAACCCATAGAGAGGAGTAGGTTATCCCTACCTCAAATTCGGAGTCTCAAAGGAGAAGACGACAAAACCCAACGTGCTCCAAAACCCGAGATTTTCAGATTAAAATGAAGCCCTCGACGATCAACAACTTTTTTTGTAAAGGCCAAAGGTGAGTAAATCACTCCTACTAGATCAAAACCTAGAGAGAAGGTAGAGTCTAGAGTGAGAGGCTCAACAATGGTGATTTTGGAAAAGTAAGAGAGAGAAGAGAAAGTGAAAAAGTGATTTGAAAAGTCACAATTTCGGGATTTAAACCCAGTCTTCCGCTCGAGCGTAAAACACCCCGCTCGAGCGGCCACTCACAGACTTCCGCTCGAGCGGCCAACCTCCCGCTCGAGCGCAGAATGCACTCGCCCAGCACTTTTGCAGAACCAGGACTCCGCTCGAGCTCCCAACCCTACGCTCGAGCTCACAACACTGCACAACAAGATACTGGATGGACGTAATCTACGCTCGAGCGCCAACACCTCCGCTCGAGCGTACAGGCCAAAAATCTGGGCAACTAGTTTTGGTTTCTAAACTCAACCAACCTGTAACAAACCCGCTCAACACATCCTATAACTCAAATACAAAGTAAGAAAGGATGTAAACAAGATAATAAACAACTACCAACATCCACGGACACATGTCCGGATCACTATACAACAAGGGTAAACCCGGGATCGCTATAACCTCCCCCCCTTAAAGAATTTCGTCCCCGAAATTAAACACAAGTTTTCAAAAACAAGTTTTCCTCCATTTTAAACAATGTTACACTTGAACATTCAACAATTCGACCCATTACCGGTCATCCCATCCCTTTAACAAGAGACATATCACAATATGTAAACAACGTATGTACTTTCAACATGCATCAACATTATGCACTAACTTTCCAATGTCAACAATATATAGCGTTACATCCAACTACCATATGAGGCAAGTTCCAAAACATACTACCAATAATCAAAACATTCTCAATGTTTCACAACTTAAGACATATATAAAAGCTCTTAAGTTCAACAAAATGTAAAATTCAAATACAAAATTACATATCAATAAACAAGTCCGGATATTTCTCTCGGACTTCCAACTCACGTTCCCAAGTGGCTTCCTCCACTCCGTGATGTTTCCACAAGACTTTCACCAAAGGAATGGTCTTGCCACGCAGGACCTGATCCCGCCTATCCAAGACCCGAACCGGTCTCTCCTCATACGAGGCATCCTCATCTACCTCTAAATCGCTCCAATCCAGCACATGTGATGGATCTGGCTCATACTTCCGAAGCATACTCACATGAAACACGTCATGCACTCCGGACAACTGCGGTGGTAAGGCTAATCGATAAGCAACCTCACCAATCCTCTCAAGGATCTCAAAAGGACCAATAAACCGAGGGGATAACTTCCCACTCTTCCCAAACCTCAACAGACCTCGCCTAGGTGATATCTTCAGAAAGACATGATCACCTACCTCAAACGCCAAAGGCCTCCTCCTACGGTCGGCATAACTCTTTTGTCGACTCTGGGCTGTAACAAGCCTCCTACGGATAAGCTCAACTTTCTCCGTCGTCTCCCTAACCAACTCCGGACCCAACAAAGGTGCATCACCCACCTCGGCCCAACAAACTGGAGACCTACACGGTCGGCCATACAAGGCCTCAAACGGTGCCATACCGATGCTAGACTGAAAACTGTTGTTGTAAGCAAACTCTACCAATGGCAAGTGCCTCTCCCACGTCCCACTGAAATCCAGGACACAACCCCGAAGCATATCCTCGAGGATCTGAATAGTACGCTCGGACTGCCCGTCAGTCTGAGGATGATAAGCCGTACTAAAGGTCAACTTAGTGCCCAACGCACTCTGCAAACTCTGCCACAACCTAGCAGTAAAACGAGGATCTCTATCTGAGACGATCGTCACTGGGACCCCATGCAATCGCACTACGTCCCGAACATACACATCGGCAAGATGATCTACTGAATCTCTCACGCGCATAGGAATAAGGTGCGCCGACTTAGTCAACCGGTCTACAACCACCCAAATAGCATCACTACCCCGCTGAGTCCTCGGAAGACCTACAACGAAGTCCATAGTGACATGCTCCCACTTCCACTCGGCAATAGGCAAGGGTTGCAACAAACCCGCTGGCCTCTGATGCTCGGCCTTCACTTGCTGGCAAGTAAGGCATTTCGATACGAAAACAGCCACATCTCTCTTCATACCCCGCCACCAAAACTGGCGACCCAAATCCTGATACATCTTAGTACCTCCCGGATGCACCGCAAGGCGCGAATGGTGAAACTCTCGGAGTACTTCCTCTCGGCAAGACTCCGGTACAAACAAACGGTCTCGGTATCTCACACTCAGGTCGGGATACACCGTCAAACCCTTCTCAACTTTCCCACTGGAGATCTTCTCTCGGAGGGATTCTACCTCAAGGTCACCTCTCTGTGCCTCTAACACTCTAATCACAAGTGTAGGCTGCGCAACAACAGAAAACAAGGCCGCAGTCTCAACAGATTCGCCCAGTAGCAAATCAAACTCGCCAAGTGCTCCCAACATCTCCCATTCCCGGATGGCTATACAAGCTACATCACTAATGGTTTTCCTACTAAGGGCATCGGCCACAACATTGGCCTTTCCCGGATGATAATGCAACTCAAAATCATAATCCTCGATGAACTCCATCCATCTCCTCTGCCTCAGATTCAAGTCTCTCTGTGTAAACAGATACTTCAAACTCTTATGATCCGAGAATACCTCGAACCTCTCACCAAAAAGGTAGTGCCTCCAGATTTTCAAGGCAAAGATCACAGCTGCTAACTCTAGGTCGTGTGTGGGGTAATTCTTCTCGTGTATTTTCAACTGACGTGAGCCATAAGCTACCACTTTCCCCTCTTGCATCAACACACAACCCAAACCCTCTCGTGAAGCATCACAATAAACCGCATAACCCAACCCTCTCTTCGGAATAATCAACACCGGAGCGGTGGTCAATCTAATTTTCAACTCTTGGAACGACTTTTCACAAGTCTCACTCCACACAAACTTGACTCCCTTCCGAGTCAGTCTAGTCAACGGTGACGCTAACCTGGAGAAATCTTTCACAAACCGACGGTAATACCCAGCTAATCCCAGAAAACTGCGGATCTCAAACACACTCTTAGGCTGTGCCCAATCTTGCACTGCCTCAACCTTGGATGTATCAACAGACACCCCTTCCCCGGATACCACGTGGCCTAAGAATTTGACTTCCCCCAGCCAGAACTCACACTTCCCAAACTTGGCATACAGCCTATGGGCTCTATGTAACTCAAGCACCACTCTCAAGTGTGCCTCGTGCTCCTCCTCAGAAGACGAATAGATAAGGATATCGTCCACGAAAACAACCACAAATCGGTCTAAGAACTCCCGGAAAATCCGGTTCATCAAGTCCATAAAGACTGCCGGTGCATTGGTAAGTCCGAATGGCATCACCAAAAACTCATAATGGCCATACCGCGTACGGAATGCCGTCTTAGGAATATCTTCCTCCCTGACCCTCAACTGATGGTAACCCGATCTCAAGTCTATCTTAGAGAAACAACGGGAACCCTTCAACTGGTCAAACAAATCATCTATACGGGGCATAGGATACTTATTCTTAACCGTAGCCCGATTCAACTTCCGGTAGTCTATACACAATCTCAAGGCACCATCTTTCTTTTTAACAAAGAGTGCCGGTGCTCCCCACGGTGAAACACTAGGGCGAACAAAGCCCTTATCTAGTAATTCCTGGAGCTGAACTTTCAACTCAACCAACTCTGCTGGAGCAAAACGGTAAGGTGCCATAGAAATCGGCGCCGTACCAGGCACTACATCAATAGAGAACTCTATCTCTCGGTGAGGTGGCAAACTAACAAGATCTTCGGGAAAAACATCCGAATACTCACAAACCACCCTCGGTAACACAACCTGGGTCTCACCACACTCACCACTCTCAAAGCTAGCAAGTAGACTACTAAGCTCACTTCGCCCTCGCGAATCATACCCCGGTGGCAAAACACTACCAACCCGGTCTCCCAAGAAATGGAACCACTCCCCGCTCAAGGTACACAATGTAACCCTCTGGCGGTAGCAATCAATAACAGCCCGGTATGACGATAACCAGTCCATACCCAAAATAACATCAAAACCCTTCATGGGCATGACAACAAACGGAAAAGGAAGCCTATAGTCGGCGACCTCTATATCACATCCTCTAACACCCTGTTTCAGGATCAACTCACCGCCCAAAGGCGATACCACACAAATAGGAGATGCTAACTGTGCTAACTCCAATTCCAAAACAGATGCAAATGCAGCAGATACAAAAGAATGAGATGCACCCGTGTCTATCAACACATTAGCAACTGAGTTGCAAAACAGAAAAGTACCTCTCACTACAGATGGAGCCGGTACTAAGTCCTGCGCGGTAACAGCATACACGCGCCCCGTAGGCCCCTGGTCTACCTGCTCACCCCTCGGAGCAAAAGACTGCTGCACAGACTGGGATGACGAAACTCCCGGATTGGCCCTCGAGGCCTGCACAGACTGAGCTGGCTGAAAACCCTGCGTCTGCCTAGAACCAGACGCTCCCGAAGTGGCACTCAACTGTGGGCAAAACCTCTTCATGTGCCCAGGTTGTCCACACTGATAACAAGTCAAGAGTTGCCCCCTGCCCAAACTCTGACTCTGCGGTCTAGCTGAAGAAGAAGCAGCTTTCTGACCCCCACCCTTCTGCGGGCAAACAGATACCTTGTGACCCAGCTGGCCACACTTGTAACAGGTGAAATCCCCCTGACCACCTCTCCCGGAGCCTGCACTCGGCACTGGGAAGGTTGATCTAGCAACACCACCCTGCGACTGCTGAGGGTTAGAACCCCTCTGCCTCCTGCCATCACCCTGACTATCCTGGCTCCTCTTGGAGCCTCTCTGGCCCTCATCCTCCTCCTGCATCATAAGCTCCATATGAGCTGCAGCGTCCACTAGGTGTCTATACTCTCGAATATATGACCCACCAATTCTCAACTTGAGGCCCCGCCTCAACTTCCGCTCAAACTCATAGCAACGGCGTTCCTCAGACGCCACCAGTTCAGGTGCAAACCTAGACAGACTGGTAAAAGTAGCCTCAAACTCGGCCACTGACAAGCCCTGCTGATTAAGCCGGCTAAACTGATCCCTCAGCTTCTCCCTAGCTGCTGCTGATAAAAACCTCTCCTGAAAAGCATTCACAAACGCCTCCCAAGTACCACCAACACGAGCTTTCTCGTACTTCCACCATTGACCCGCATCTCCCTTCAGTTGGAAGGATGCCAAGGTCACTTTCAGTGCTCCGTCCTCGATGCCAAGCATCTCAAACGTCTTCGTTGTCTGTTCGAGCCATTCATCTGCCTTAAGCGGCTCTTTAGGATCCCCGATAAACTCGTCCGGATTACACCGAAAGAACTCCCTCTTCAAGAAGGAAGGCCCTGTCTCAGCTGCCTGATTCCCAGCTCTAAGAATACCCAAAGCTCCTGCTATCTCTCTGGCCAAGGCACCCATAGCCTGCTGACCCACTGGCTCGGCCACATTGGCCTGCCCAACTCCCTCCTGCACTGCCGGAATCTCACCCTGTAACGGTACTTCCTGCCTCGCAGGTCTACCTCGCCTAGCACCTCTTCCTCGTCCTGACATCCTAATACAGGCAACACAGAACGTTAGCACATTCATAGGTGTGCCGAAACTAAACACTCACGTCCTAATGCATGGACAAGTGTAATTCACTCCACATCAGCACATAAACACATAAGCACTTACGAATTTCATTTCCGGATAATGATAGTCCCGAGACGTTACTAGAGTTCCGGTTAGAAACAGCGTTGATCAAGTGCTTTTCCAACAAGACTCCCAGAAACTCAAGGATCCGATCAACATCCAAGAAATTAAATCCCATACCCACATAGTCACATAAGCATGTTATCAAATAAACACATAGCATATGGTACTACATCTACGTCTCTATCAAGCGAGACAAACCCATTGTGATCCTAATCACTTCCCACGTACCCAAAGTATTCGAACCCGGTACTCTCTGATACCAAGTTGTAACGCCCTCAAAATAATAACATTAAACCCATCAGATAAGACACGCATTTACATATAAACTAACCACATTCCTTTCATTCATTAGAATTCCAAGACATAAGTATTACATGTTAACCTCATAACAAAATGCCCTACGGGCTTACAGCTTTCCAAGTTAACACTTGGTTACAACAAAGAGTTCTAACTCGTTTACACATTAAGCCCTTGGCTTGAAATTACATGTAATACATCAAAAGTAAAACGACAAAACTATGCCCGCCACTAGCCTCCCAGCTATGTCCTTGGAGGTGGCATGCTTCCTGTACCTGAAAATGATATTCCCATATAGGGTGAGCCACAGCCCAGTAGAAATACACTAAACCAACCATGGACAATGACTAAAACATTAGCAATTGATAGTTGGTCAACACTGATACAATCACATAAATTACATATTTATGTCAACGACTTACAAGTCCCAATTACTTTTCATTTTCCCTTTTTCAACAGATAAGCATGCTAGCTCTATCATCATTTCCACAGATATGTATAAAAACTATATCTCACATTCAGATAAGCATAAAAGCTATATCCACATTCTCTCAGATATGTATATCAACAATATCCACAGATAAGCATACAAGCTGTATCCACACTCTACAACAGATATGTATATCAACAATATCCACAGATAAGCATACAAGCTGTATCCACACTCTACAACAGATATGTATATCAACAATATCCACAGATAAGCATACAAGCTGTATCCACACTTCACAAAGATAAGCATATGAGCTCTATCTTCACTTCTCTAGACAAGCATATGAGCTCTGTCTACGGAGTTCATCCCCTATCTCCTCCCAATACCTATCCGGTTTAGAGGTACATCCCCTATCTTCCCCTAAACCGCGGAGTACATCCCCTATCTCCTCCTCTACACATAACGTATATAAACACATTGGTTCTATATACAATCACACAATACACACAATTAATGTATTCTATCAACCGTCAAGTTCCATGACACATTCCATTGATTAGTTTTCGTTTACCTAATCATCATGCATTGTCTACAACAATCTCGACTATCTTCCACCGATAGCCCAAAGCAGTTATTTCTAAAACAGAAAATAAATGCACAAATGGATATTCAATCAACATTTCATTTCCTCATTTCTCACCAATTAATTATCCCAATTAATTAAACAATGTAATTAGGCCATTTTCCATAATTACCATTTCAACCCTTCGGTCCCATTTTCATCAATGATTCAACAATCATTCCATTTTTCCTTGCCAAACATGCATCTAGGTTTATTATGAATAAAACCCCAACCTTTGTAAAATTACGCAAAAGTCCCAAACTTTCACCAAATTACCAAACCAAGCCCAACATCTCAAATTACCAAAATTTAAAGACAAAACCCATAGAGAGGAGTAGGTTATCCCTACCTCAAATTCGGAGTCTCAAAGGAGAAGACGACAAAACCCAACGTGCTCCAAAACCCGAGATTTTCAGATTAAAATGAAGCCCTCGACGATCAACAACTTTTTTTGTAAAGGCCAAAGGTGAGTAAATCACTCCTACTAGATCAAAACCTAGAGAGAAGGTAGAGTCTAGAGTGAGAGGCTCAACAATGGTGATTTTGGAAAAGTAAGAGAGAGAAGAGAAAGTGAAAAAGTGATTTGAAAAGTCACAATTTCGGGATTTAAACCCAGTCTTCCGCTCGAGCGTAAAACACCCCGCTCGAGCGGCCACTCACAGACTTCCGCTCGAGCGGCCAACCTCCCGCTCGAGCGCAGAATGCACTCGCCCAGCACTTTTGTAGAACCAGGACTCCGCTCGAGCTCCCAACCCTACGCTCGAGCTCACAACACTGCACAACAAGATACTGGATGGACGTAATCTACGCTCGAGCGCCAACACCTCCGCTCGAGCGTACAGGCCAAAAATCTGGGCAACTAGTTTTGGTTTCTAAACTCAACCAACCTGTAACAAACCCGCTCAACACATCCTATAACTCAAATACAAAGTAAGAAAGGATGTAAACAAGATAATAAACAACTACCAACATCCACGGACACATGTCCGGATCACTATACAACAAGGGTAAACCCGGGATCGCTATACTTGCACACTGATTTTCTCCAACACATTTGACTTTATCTGAAATTTCTCTGCAAATGTAAGAAAAATTTACTTTCATATTGATTTTCTCTAACACATTTGAATTTCTTTACAGATGTAAGAGAAATTTTCATATGGATTTTCACTTTCATGTTGATTTTCTCCAACACATTTGACTTTCTTTGAAATTTTTCTATAAAAGAAATTTACTTTCATGTTGATTTTCTCTAACACATTTGACTTTCTCTAAAACTTCTTTACAAATGTAGTCAAAAAAATTTACTTTCATGTTGATTTCTAACTCAGTGAAATTTTGTCAATTTTTTTCCCCGAATTTCATATTCATCATTGATCTTGTTTGATAGATCTCAACGAGGGCATTCTAAAAATAGAATTTTTGTTAAAAATGAACATCTAAATCAAAAGTTAGTGAATTTTTAAGTTGTCAAAATTTTCAAAAAGTGAAAGACATTAAATTGAATATAAAATGCAAGGATATTTAGGTTCAATAATTTATAAAACGCAAGGATATTTCGGTTCAATAATTTTGGAGGAAAGAGGTGCATATTTTTGAGGGACCTAAGGTAGTATGAAAGGTTGGGATGTCTTTTATCTTCTAAAATTGTAATATTAGAGACCTTAAAAAAAAAAATCCTAAAAAATTTCAAAATGCAATTCAAAATTATTTTCAAAACTCATAATCAAACAAGTTTTTCTTTTCAAAACTCATTTTAAAAATTTATCTTTTAAAACATAACCCAAAACTTAAAACTCATTTAAAAAATTAAACTGAAAGGAAGCCAATCTTTTTTCTTACAAACTCTTATCCTTAAAAAATTAAGAAAATATTAAATATATGTATATTAAACCGTTATGTCAACATAGGTGACTACACTAAACCGTTGTCCGCGGTGAATCAAAAAATAATAATAATAATAATAATAATAAATAAATAGACAGACCGCGTTTGACAAGTTCTTTTTATATTTTTATGAACATCTTTATATTTGGAAGAGATGAATTAGAGAATGTTGGGAAGTTATTACAAATTGAGCATAAGTATAAATAAGATTATTGGAATTGACTTGCAACTAAGCAAAGCAAAACAAAAATTTGACAAAGGCGCTCGTCCCGCATGACTGGGTGAGGAAAAATTATTTTTCAAAGAGAAACAAAGCAACAAAACACAATGATACTTCAAACAAATAATTATGCAAGAAGATTATGCTTAATAATAAATCAGAAATTGTAACACAAAACAATACAATACCATCGAGGCTTGTGTTGGACACAATTTCCTTAAAGTTTAATTTGCCCCTACCGAGGAGCTCAGCCAACCTCCCAAGATACAACGATTAAAAACTAAGACCACAACACAACAATCTCAAATATAGCGAATCAAACTTGTGTTGCACTCTCTTTGACTCAAAGACTCTGAAATGAATAATGATGAAGAAAACATAGTAGAAATTCCGGAAAAATCGACGCAACCATAACTCTAATTTAGATTGTAATTTGATATGAATTTTCTTCTCTACAACCACTTAGGAAGAGTGGGGTATTCATAGACTTGAGATGGTTGTGTGAACAACCTCAAATCTATTCTAATTTCGACGATCTGACTTCTCGAAGTCATTGGAAACGCGGTGAGAAGCACAGTGTCTTGTACAAATTTCGGCGATAAAGTTACCAGAATTTTGCCTATACCAAATCAAACCTCCATCTAGAATTCTCAAGAAGAAGAGAGAATCCAAATCACAATTGAAATTGAATTTCAATTAGAACACTTTGGAGTTTCTGGACGAAACCAAAGACGAATTCAAATTTGAATTCGTTCAACTACCGTGTTGCCAAAGCCTTTTTCGGAGTCAATTTCGCATTCACTTAGAAAATGGTTTGAACAACCATATATACGAAATGAATCACCACCCGGAAAAGAATGAGTTTCCACCCAGACGCACCTCAATCGGTGTCTGGAGCCCATCTCAATTTAGGCTCAAAGTGAGCTAAAACACATGGTTTCACAAACCATTTTTCCAACGATCCCCCATATGAATGGAATTGACGACGACGGACATGCAATAACATGCAGACTAAGATAGAATACATAAAGGTAACACACCGCGTCGAGATAGGTAGTTTTTGGCTTTGAACCTTCCCTAGTGAAAAGCCTATCAGACATACTAACAAACAAGTAGACGCGATGCCTTGAACTGTTCAGCTGTTTGTGTATGCCAAGACAATAGACTACACACAGTGTATCACCAACACAGCTTGGTTCTCACGGTTGTATTCATTATGGCCCTGAACAATGCCTAGTATTCATGAGTGCTCTAGAGAATTTAGCCTTATGAATTCTCATGGAACTGGCCTAGTTCACGCTTATATAGGTGACCTCGCTTATAAAGAGTATCTTGTTATACCCCAACTTGAATATTCAAGTTACAAAAGCCATTAAAAGCAAAGCTCACCATACAAACACTGCAGGTATCACTTTTCTCATCATAAAAATGGGTAGGAGATAATCTCTAGGTAAAAGATAATTTCCTTTAGTGATATGGGAGTCATCCATAATTCGGTTGTCCCTTTGAACTTAGATCTTTGGATCTCCAGTCAACTAAGTTGGGTTGTCATTATGGTGACTTTAAATAATAGGCTTAAATGATAAATAATACAACTGCTTTATGGCTAACCTTTTAGTTAATGGATCCTCTAACTTTATACACTCAACGAAAATAATTCCATGTGAAAGCAATTGTCTAACGGTATTGTGTCTTCAACGAATATATCTAGACTTTCCGTTATACATCACACTTTGTGCCCATCCTATTTTTGCTTCACTATTACAGTGAAAGCATATAGTTAGCACAATTTTAGGTCACCTTGGAATCACTTCTAAGACATTTCGAAGCCACTCTACTTCTTCTCTAGTTTTATCCAACACGATAAACTCAAATTCTACTGTAGACTTTTCTACGCATGTTTGTTTGGATAATTTCCAAGAGATTCCATCGCCTCCCAAGGTAAAGACATATCCATTCATGGATTTTTAGTCTTTCATATCCAGTATCCTATTTGCATCACTATACCCTTCTAGTATTGCTAGATATTAAGTATACTGTAAGCCATATCTTTTGGTTTGTCTTAGATATCTAAGCTCCCTCACTATAGCTTGCTAGTGCTCTTTCCTTAGATTACTTGTATACCTACTCAACTTGCTTACGACATCAAGCTTTCAATAATATGAGAGTACTCTAATTGTTATATACTTTCACCTGTATTTTTCAATAAATGAAGTCCAATCTCAACAGGTGTTTTGGCAAGACGATTGTCATGCTTACCAAATTTCTTCAAAATTTTCTCAACATAGTGAGACTAAGATAAAGCACATATGTCAGGAGTTTTTGGTAATCTTCATTCCAAGAATTACATCTGCAACTCCTAAGTTCTTCATGTCAAACCTTTTGTTTAACATCTTCTTTGTGGACTTTATCATGTCATTATTACTCCCAATAATAAGCATGTCAGCATAAAGATAAACTATGGCATAGTCTCTGTCTATTTTTTCATATAGACACACTTGTCACATTCGTTGATCTTAAAACCATCCGAAATCATGGCTTCATCAAATTTCTCATGCCATTGCTTTGGCGCTTGTTTCAACCCATAAAGAGATTTTACATGCTTACAAACTTTCTTCTCTTGGCCTGGAACTACAAACCCCTCGGGTTGTTCAATATAGATCTTTTCATCTAAGTTGCCATTTAAGAAAATTGTCTTAACAACCAGTTGATGTATCTTAGAATTATACAACGTCGCAATTGCTATTAGCATGTGAATGGATGTTATTCTTGTAACAAGTGAATATATATCAAAATAATCTTTTGCGGATACCCCTTGACTACAAGTCTTGCTTTATACCTATTAATTGAACCATCTGTTTTCATTTTTCTCTTGAATGTCTATTTATATCCAAGTGGTTTACATCCTAGAAGGAGATCAATCAATTCCCAAGTATGATTTTGCCTAATGGATTCAATTTCATTATTAACAGCCTCTTTCTACAAAGGTACTTCAGGACCTGATATCGCTTCCTTAAAGCTTTAAGGCTCATTTTCTAATAAATACGTTAAAAAATCAAGACCAAAGGATTTTGAAGTTCTAGCCCTCGTACTCCGTCTAGGTTCATTTTATTCTTGATGTTCTTGGTCTTCACCGTTACTCATAACAGCATCATAACTCCTCTTGATAGAACTTATGTTTTTAGCTTTCGGAGTCATAGACTCTACAACTGTCTTGAAAAGAAATATATTTTCAAAGAACATTACATTTCTTGACTCAATAATAGTATTCTCATGCATATCAGGATTTTTAGATTTATAAATCCGAAATCGATATGCACTATTATTATTCACATAACCGATGAATACACAATCAACCGTTTTTTATCCAATCTTAGTCATCTTTGGACTAGGGATCGCCACTTTTGCCAAACACCCCCACATTTTGTAGGTAGGCTTCCAACATTTCCACAACTCATATGGTATTTGACTTATGTTCTTGTGGGGTATTCTATTTAAAATAAAATTTGCTGATAGAACTGCCTCCCCCCACAAGTTCTAGGGTAAGCCCGAGCTTATCAACATGGCATGCATCATCTCTTTTAGAGTTCGGTTTTTTCTCTCAACCGCTCCATTTGATTGAGGAGAATAAGGTGCAGTGGTTTGATGAATAATTTCGAATTGAAAACACACTTTCTCAAATAGACCATTATATTCATCACTTCTGTCACTTCTGACAACCTTAATTCTCTTGCAAAGTTGGTTCTCAATCTTAACTTTGTATTGCTTGAAAGGCTCTAAGGCTTCATTTTTAACTTTTCAGCAAGTAAACATAATAATACCGCTTGCTATCATCAATAAAAGTAATGAAATACTTTTTACCTCCTCTTGTTTGAACATATTTTAGATCAGAAATATCTATATGAATCAAACTCAAAGGTTTAGTTCTTCTCTCTATTTTAGTGAATGAAGCCTTAGTAAGTTTTGCCTCAGTGCAAACTTCACACTTGTGCCAATAATTTTGTCTCACAGACAATTGCAAAAAGACTGATGTTTACCAACCTATCTGAAAGGTTGTCAACTTTGGTCACATGTGCTTGTGCAAGTCTCTTGCTAGAACCTCCGTTGCCCTTGCGCTGATGGAAATTCATCGATCGATGTCCATCTTTACCGCACGCAAAACACTTGCCTTTGAACTTTTTATTGTTCAACTCTTGGAAGCCCTGCTTGGGACTCTTTCCAGCATACTTCCTCTTTCTGTTGTTGGATTTAGAACATTGTCCTTGTTCCACAACATTCGCTTTGGCTTGCATGATGTGATTGTTTGCCTTCTTGTCGGAACTGCGGTTATCTTTCTCAATAAAGAGTCGCACTATCAATTCCTCCAGTTTCATCTCCATGCACTTATGCTTAAGATAATTCTTAAAATCTTTCCACGTTGGCGGCAACTTCTCAATAATTGTCACAACTTGAAAGGATTCATTAAGAATCATTCCTTCAGCATGAATCTCATGGAGAATTAACTGAAAGTCTTGCACTTGACTACTAACAGTCTTGGAATCATCTATCTTATAATCTAAAAAACGTCGGACAACAATTTCTTTGCGCCAACGTTTTCTATCTTATATTTTAGTTCTAAAGATTCCCACACTTCTCTAGTAGTCTCTTGCACGCAATATACATTATAAAGTGTGTTTGCGAGACTATTGAGAATATATTTCCAACATAGGAAGTCTACATGCTTTCCAGGCTTCCACTATAGCCACAATTTGTCAATCAGTTTCTCCATCTCTCAATACTAGTACAATTTCATGGGAATCTCAAACCATAATTAAAGTAGTGAGATAAAATAAAAAATTTTGTTGTCATATTTAAAATCAATTCTCTCAAATTTTTCTGGTTTTTTTTTTTCCCCTCCGTGATTGACCAATACAAACGGAGTCATTGTTGGCATCACAATTGTTAGGACAATAACAAGGGTAGGACGAGTCTCGGCACTCTTATTTTTAGTTATCATAATTTTAAACATTATAACACAATATAATTGCATATTTTTCAAATAATGAAAAACTATATTTCAGAAAAGAAATATTTTTTTCAGTCTATTATACTGGTAGCGGTGGTGGCGGCAGCAATGGGCATGGTGATGGTGGTAGCGGCAACAATAGCAATGGTAGTGGTGATAGTGGTAAAGGTAGCGGTGGCGGTAGCATCATGGTGGTGGTGACGGTGGCGGCAACGATAGCGGTGGTAGTGGTGGCGGTAGCATGGTAGTGGTAGTAGCGGTAGTGATGGCGCTGGTAGTAGTAGTGGTAGTGGCATAATGATGGTGGTAGCGGTAATGGTGGTGGAGACGGCGACGGTAGTGATGGTGGCATGGTAGTTATGGTAGTGGTGGCGATGGTGGAGGTGGTAGTAGTAGCAACAGGGCAGTGTTGGTAGTGAATTTAAAATAGTGTATACTGATACTTGTGTTTAGTATTTATAAATTCAGCTACAATTAAGTAAGTTTCATATGACTTAAATTTTTTTTAAATTTTGTCCTACATTTTAAGAGACACCTAAATTTTTAAGTGATATCAATTGTGATTATCAAACACACTTAATTGATTGTCACTTACTATATTCAATTTTAAGTGCTGAATCATGTTATCAAACACCCCCTTCATTGTCGATCTTGAACTCTAGTCTCTCATCTCTTGTCTCTCGTCGTCGTTTCAAATTCATCAAATTAGTCATATTCATAAATACAGAGTTGAACAAACATAATGTGTTTAAAAATTTATATCTAAACACTGAATAAAAGCTTAATTTATTTTAACCGAACTAATTTAGAATGTTCAATTTTTTTATGTATGAACATTTAATATTTGGTCAATCTTAATAATTTGAACAAAATTATTTTGTTCAAATATAAATAATCGAACATTGTATAAAAGTTCAACTCTGATTATCCGAACACGACGAACAAACTCATCTTTCCAACATATGAACAAGATAAATAAAAAATAAAAAAGACTATCATAAACTAACATTTTCAGTGTTCAAATCAATATTTTCAATGTTTATATCAGAACCAACCATCTCAGTGTCATCCATGGTATGCAAATATTCAAAACTAATTGATTTCAATATTCTTAAAACTTAAATTTTCAAAGGCTATAATGTTTTAAGTTTGAAAAATAAGTACAATAATGGAGAAAAGAATGAAATGAGCTAATTAATAATGAATGATATCATAAGTGTATGTCAATGGTGAAGATGATAAACAAATATAATATTTATATGTTAAAACCCTAAACCCTATAGGAATGATGGATTGTGAAGAGTATTTTATATTTTTAAATATGAAATTTTTAAATGAATAGAATACACCTCATGTTGTCCTTAATGGTCATTTCATTATAAGATATTATTAGAATATAAATTTAATCTATTAATGATATGTACTAAAAGTATTAATGATGTATAAATAGAATCAATCTCAAATTTTTAGTTTGATATTTTACCTCATATTAGAAACTTGCCTAAAAATCAAAAGTCAACTTTTAACCAACTTCTTAAAATAACCTTAAAACATAGAAATTGTGTCAATGTGTGACCGCTAAACCACATTAAATCAAAAAATAATAATAGTAAACTAATAGACAGAGCGTGTTCAACAAGTTTCTTTATTTTATAAACATCTTCATATTTGGGAGAGATGAATTAGAGTAGAGAGAATATGGAGTTAATGAGGAGGATTCAGAGATGGTTCAAAGATCAAGAACGTCAAGCTCTGATCGTTCTAGGTAAATATATACTAGTTGCATCTTTCTTGTGGAGCTTATACTATACTTCAATACTATAGCAACTAGTTTCATCTTATAGTCTTTTTTATTTTTAAATTTGCATTTCATTTCAAGGTTTTGATATAAATATCATCGGCAACTACAACTACTAGCATATTATAATTTAAATCCAGTTATTTGTTGCCTTTCCAAGTCCACCAAATAGACCACATCCATAAAGCCGCAACGCATTTGAATCAGCTTATCTTATCTTAGTTAATAAGTAATATGATAAATTATAAATACGTTCTTAAAGTTTGATTAAAATATAAATTAATCAAAAAAATTATAAATATCTTATTGTTAGAATTTTTTATTTAACAGAATTAATTGAAAAAAAAAATTAACTATTTTTTTATATAATAATAAATTACTTGAATTATTAATTGAAATAAAATTTTGACATTATTAAAAATTGTTAATTAAATTGATAATTTATTAATAAAGAGAGCCATTAATTATGAAATTAAAATTTTCAATAAATAAAATTTAATTTTTAAAACTACATAAAGTAATTTATATTTTAAATAAATTTTAAAATATATATTTATAATTTACCTTAAATAATAAGAGGCAATAAGAAGATTCAACTTAATCCACCACTAACATGTCATTGATTCAAGCAATTGCAGACTAGGTCAAGAGGGGAGAAAATAATATTTTAAAAAATGTTATAAATCTCAAATAAATTATTAAATTTTTTATCAAATTTTTCAGATGGGTGTGGGATTCACACAAATTCCATATATATAGATCCTATACGAGGTTCAATAAAAATTTTAATAATTTATTTATATCCGTAACATAGCTCTAATATTTTTACTTCTACACATCTCAAGCATGCACACTTTTTCCTCTAGTATAAATTATTTATTTATTTTTTTAAGGCATCAAGTTCTTTCTTATATCTTCTTGGGCGTCGCGGAGTATTTGTATTTGAGTGTTTCAAGTTCATTTCAAAATAAGTAAATAAATAAATAAATCATTTACACATTAGCCAATTATTTTATTTTATTTTTCCTAATCCATTCAACACCCATGATAATATAGATTGTCTCAAATCAGTCACTGTTTATTTCAATGTTATGATTAAGACTATCTTTGTATAAATGATTCATTCAATTTATATTTTCAATTGAAGTGAGCAATCAATCAAAAAATATAATTCAAGTGATTATAAAGAGACCTTAGTAATATTAAGTTTGTACTGGATTTTTGAATCCGTGGTCCAGTTATGGATTGAAAAATTGAGGAATCATTTCCAGCGGATCGTTTTCGAATTTTACTTCACGGTTCTGGATTGGAACCGATCCAGACTATATGCAACTTAACTTATATTCACATCATACATCCTAGATACATACTATATCCTATCTCCTATATATCAAACCAAAATTCTAATTTATAACATTTCATTCTCTTCTCTTCTCTTTGTGTGCAACAGCTGCTTTGTTGCTATTGTTGTGTCATTTTATAGTTTTAGTTTTGTAATGGTGTAATGGTAAAAAATTATGTGAGAGGTAATGTGATCTAAAATAAATAAAAAGTTAAAAGTTAATTTTTTATCAACTTTTCAAAAGACTCCTCAATATTTTAACTTATTAAAATAATTAAAAATTAAAATAATCAACTTCAAAAAGAGGCAATAAAGTGGAGAGAGATTGTGATTCTGGAGAGATTGAGTAAAATATCAGCTTGACTCAGCTCACCTCTTCTCTTTGACGCGGTTATTTTTAGGAACCTAAAAATCTCTTGTCCTCTTCTCTTTGACGCCTTTTTTTAGGAACCTAAAAATCACAAAATCTCTTGTCCCCCTCTCTTTGATGCGGTTTTTTAGGAACCGAAAAATCTCTTGTTTTCGCGTGTATTGACTATACTCCATTCCCACCCTCCCTCTGTAACGCCCTCAAAATAATACATAAAACCCATCACTTTAGACATGCATTGATATAAAAGAAACCAACCATTTCTATTCATCAGAGTAGATCTTACAACAGTATTACATGTTAACAACAAAAGCAAATGCCCTATGGGCTTACAGCTTTCCAAGTCAACACTTGGTTTCACAAAAGAAGAGTACTAACTCTATACAAAATAAGCCCTTGGCTTGATATACATGTAATACAAACAAAATAATCAAAAAGAGTCTTCAACTCTCATCATCATCCAAGCTATGTCCTTGGAGGTGGCATGCTACCTGTACCTGAAAATAATGTCCCATATAGGGTGAGCCAACGCCTAGTAGAGATATGCTAAACGCAGTATGAGCAGTAACTAAGACATTAGCAGTTGATAAATGTTTAATTCCCATAACTCAATTCATAACCCATTTCCATTACATGATCACTATGTCCATGTTTCATTTCATTTTCCATTTCTAATCAATTTCACAATTTACATCAACGGCTCAGAACCTGGCCAACCACTTATATGAGATAGTGACTCATATTAAACGTTTCCCATTTTACAATAGATAAACATACTAGTTGTATCAACATCTCAACAGATAAGCATACAAGTTGTATCCACATTTCAACAGATAAGCATATTAGCTATATCAACACTTCCAAAGATAAGCATATGAGCTATATCAACACTTCCATAGATAAGCATATGAGCTGTATCAACACGTTAACTGACAAGCATATGAGCTGTATCAGTGGAGTCCATCCCCTATCTCCTCCCAAACAACATCTGGTTTAGAGGTCCATCCCCTATCTTCCCCTAAACCGTGGAGTACATCCCCTATCTCCTCCCACACACACAACGTATATACACATAGGTCATATACACAATCAATCAATACATAACGTTAATGTATTCTATCAACCGTCATACTCTATGACATGTCCAATTGATTAGTTTTAGTTTGCCTAATCATCATGCATTGTCTACAACAATCAAAACTATCCTCCACCAGTAGCCCAAGCAATTATTTCTATACAGATAATAAAAGCTCCAACAGATAAAATATCAATGTTTTCAAAAGTGAGCGATTAATAAATCCAACTCCACTATTCTACTATATAATGAGCCAATTTCATTATTTTCAACTCCATTCCATATAACCACAATTTTCCCAAATTAATCATACCAATTAATTTATACAACCAATTAGGGTTTTCTACCCCATTTCCTCATATTGACCCAATGGTCTATATATCAACAATCAACAACAATACCATTATTTTGAAACCAAAATACACATTTTAAAATCAAAATCACAAAACCCTCTTTTAACATTTTGAAACCCTAAGTCCCAAAATTTACCCAACTTCAACACTTTATCAAAACAACCAAAAATCTATGTCAAAGACCATAAGAGTGAGTAGGAATCCCTACCTCAAAAGTTGACACCCAACGAAGAAGATGAAGAAAACGGAAATGCTCCAAATCCCGAGATTCTTGGATCAAAAGATAGCCCTCAACGATCAACAACCTTTTTGTAAAGGCCAAAGGTGAGGAAACAACTCTTACTAGATCAATACCTAGAGAGAAGGCAAGGTTTTAGAGAGAGAAGCTCTCAAATGGCATTTTTGAAAAGTAAGAGAGAGAGTGAGGATGTAAAAAGTGATTTAGAAATGCCCAATTGCCTTCTGATATACGACATTCCCGCTCGAGCAGAAAACACGATGCTCGAGCGTCAAGCACGAAAATCTGGACACGCTCGAGCGCCAAGACACAAGAATAAAGTACATCCGCTCGAGCGCGAAAACCAGTCCGCTCGAGCATAGATTTCCCCCTCCCAGAACTTTCACAAACAAAGTACTACCCGCTCCAGCGCAAACGCACCCGCTCGAGGGCGACCGCTCGAGCGTAAAGAAACCCGCTTGAGAGTGAAAAACATGCTTGCAGAAGTTTTGCACAGCACCAAAATACTGGAAGTGTGCAATATCCGCTCGAGCGCAAGAAAACCCACTCGAGCGGACCGTCTAAAAACTGGGCCACAAGGAATTAAAACCAAGGCCTAACCAACCTGTAACAACCCTGCCCAAAACATTCTAAAACTCAAACATGCGAAATTAAAGGATGACAACAAGGTAAACAACTATCAACTCCACGGAACCAAAGTCCGGAATACAACAAATACAGAAAGGCAAAACCGGGATCGCTATAACCTCCCCCCCTTAAAGAATTTTGTCCCCAAAATTAAACATGAGTTTTCAAAAACCAATTTTCTCCAATCCCAACAATATTACAACAAAATATTGAACAATCCGACCCATTACCGGTCAATCCCATCTTTTTTCAAGCGGCATTTCACATTACACGTAACAACCTGCATTATCAACATGCATTCCTTTGAAATCTGCCAATTTCAACTCATTTTCCACAATTCCATAACACATGCAACATTTATATCTTGCTTGCATTTTCACAATATACTTAACATACACGATGTTAACATAGCTTCCACTTACCAAAACATTCACATTGTTTTACAACTTAAGACATATACAATGCTCTTAAAGTTCAATATTGTTACAAAATTTCATTACAAGATTACACATCAACAAACATGTCCAGATACTTTTCACAGACTTCCAACTCACGTTCCCATGTGGCTTCCTCCACTCGGTGATGTTTCCACAAAACTTTTACCAAGGGAATGGTCTTACCTCGCAAGACTTGATCCCGCCTATCCAAGACCCGAACCGGTCTCTCCTCATACGGATCCGGCTCGTACTTCCGAAGCATACTAACATGAAATACGTCATGCACCCCGGACAACTGCGGTGGTAAAGCCAAACGATAAACAACTTTCCCAATCCTCTCAAGGATCTCGAAGGGACCAATAAATCGAGGGGATAACTTCCCACTCTTCCCAAACCTCATCAAACCTTGTCTAGGTAATATTTTCAAGAAAACATGATCACCTATCTCAAACGCCAAAGGCCTCCTCCTACGGTCGGCATAACTCTTTTGGCGACTCTGGGCTGTAACAAGCCTCCTACGGATAAGCTCCACTTTCTCCGTCGTCTCCCTAACCAACTCCGGACCCAATAAAAGTGCATCACCCACCTCGGCCCAACAAACTGGAGATCTACACGGTCGGCCATACAAGGCCTCAAACGGTGCCATACCGATACTCGACTGAAAACTGTTGTTGTAGGCAAACTCCACCAAGGGCAAGTGCCTCTCCCACGTCCCACTAAAGTCAAGAACACAACCTCGAAGCATATCCTCAAGGATCTGAATAGTACTCTCGGACTGCCCGTCAGTCTGGGGATGATAAGCCGTACTAAAGGTGAACTTAGTGCCCAAGGCACTCTGCAAACTCTGCCACAACCTAGCAGTAAAACGAGGATCTCTATTAGAGACGATCGTCACTGGGACCCCATGCAATCTCACTATGTCCCGAATATACAAGTCAGCAAGATGATCTACCGAATCTCTCACGCGCATAGGGATAAAATGCGCCGACTTAGTCAACCGGTCTACAACCACCCAAATAGCATCACTACCCCACTGAGTCCTCGGAAGACCTACAACGAAGTCCATAGTGACATGCTCCCACTTCCACTCGGCAATAGGCAAGGGTTGCAACAAGCCCGCCGGCCTCTGATGTTCGGCCTTCACTTGCTGGCAAGTAAGGCACTTCGACACAAAAACAGCCACATCTTTCTTCATACCCCACCACCAAAACTGGCGAACCAAATCCCAATATGCCTCCCGGATGTACCGCAAGGCGTGAATGGTGAAACTCTCGGAGTACTTCCTCTCGGAAAGACTCCGGCACAAACAAACAGTCTCGGTATCTCACACTCTGGTCGGGATACACCGTCAAACCCTTCTCAACCTTCCCACTGGAGATCTTCTCTCGGAGGGATTATACCTCAAGGTCATCTCGCTATGCCTCTAACACCCGACTCACAAGTGTAGGCTGTGCAACAGCAGAAAACAAGGTTGCAGCCTCAACGGATTCGCCCAGAAGTAAATCAAACTTGCCAAGTGCACCCAACATCTCCTATTCCCGGATGGCTATACAAGCTACATCACTAATGGATTTCCTACTAAGGGCATCGGCCACAACATTGGCCTTTCCCGAGTGATAGTGCAACTCAAAATCATAGTCCTCAATGAACTCCATCCACCTTCTCTGCCTCAAATTCAAGTCCCTCTGTGTAAACAGGGACTTTAAACTCTTATGACCTTAGAATACCTCAAACCTCTCACCATAAAGGTAATGCCTTCAAATTTTTAAGGCAAAAATCACTGCTGCTAGTTCTAGGTCATGCGTAAGGTAATTCTTCTCGTGTATTTTCAACTGACGTGAGCCATAGGCAACCACTTTCCCCTCTTGCATCAACACACAACCCAAACCCTCTCGTGAGGCATCACAATAGACTGCATAACCCAACCCTCTCTCCTGAATAATCAAGACCGGAGCGGTGGTCAATCTAACTTTCAACTCTTGGAACGACTTTTCGCAAGTCTCACTCCACACAAACTTGACCCCTTTCCGCGTCAATCTAGTCAACAGCGAGGCTAGCTTGGAGAAATCTTTCACAAACCGGCGGTAATACCCAGCTAATCCCAGAAAACTGCGGATCTCAAACACACTCTTAGGCTGTGCCCAATCTTGCACTACCTCAACCTTGGATGTATCAACAGACACCCCTTCCCCGGATACCACATGGCCTAAGAATTTAACTTCCCCTACCCAGAACTCACATTTCCCAAACTTGGCATGTAGCCTATGGGCTCTAAGCAACTCAAGCACCACTCTCAAGTGTTCTTCGTGCTCCTCCTCAGAAGGTGAATAAATCAGTATGTCATCCACGAAAACAACCACAAAGCGATCTAGGAATTCCCGGAAGATCCGGTTCATCAAGTCCATAAAGACTGTTGGTGCATTGGTAAGCCCAAATGGCATCACCAGAAACTCATAATGGCCATACCGCGTACGGAATGCCGTCTTCGGAATATCCTCCTCGCTGACCCTCAACTGGTGGTAACCTGATCTCAAGTCTATCTTAGAGAAACAACGGGAACCCTTCAACTGGTCAAACAGATCATCTATACGAGGCATAGGGTACTTATTCTTGATCGTAGCTCGATTCAACTTTCGGTAGTCGATACACAATCTCAAGGCACCATCTTTCTTTTTAGCAAAGAGGGCCGGTGCTCCCCACGGTGAAACACTAGGGCGAACAAAACCCTTATCTACCAATTCCTGGAGCTGAATCTTCAACTCACTCAACTCGGCTGGGGCAAAACGATAAGGTGCCATAGAAATCGGCGCTGTGCCGGGCACTAAATCAATAGAGAACTCTATCTCTCGGTGAGGTGGCAAACTAACGAGATCCTCGGGAAAAACATCCGAATACTCACAAACCACCTTCGGCAATACAATCTGGGTCTCATCACACTCACCACTCATAAAACTAACAAGTAGACCACTAAGCGTACTCTGCCCTCGCGGAGGTACAAACTGTGACCCTCTGGCGGTAGCAATCAATAACAGCCTGGTATGACGATAGCCAGCCCATACCCAAAATAACATCAAAACCCTTCATGGGCATAACAACAAAGGGAAAAGGAAGCCTACGGTCGGCGACCTCTATATCACAACCTCTACATCCGTGTTTCAAAATCAATTCACCCCCAACAGGTGATACTACACAAATAGGAGATGCTAATAATGCCAACTCCAACTCCAACACAGATGCAAATGCAGCAGATACAAAAGAATGAGACGCACCCGTATCAATCAACACACTAGCAACCAAGTTGCAAAACAGAAAGGTACCTCTCACTACTGATGGAGCCGTACTAGGTTGTCACGCCCCCAAACCGCCCCTAGTAGTTTGGTGCCGTGATGGCCAGTAACCCGAGGTTACCGAAGGCCGTCTTACAAAAATCACACACAATCAGAGTATAAAACATGGGGCTTACAAGTGCGGAAGCAATAATTCAAGATACAAGTGGTCCATGAGAGCAGTGCATAAGTCAAATGAAATGACATACATCTTTATAGAGTCTTACAACTTAATTACAATAAGGAAATGAGGTACAAAACATATCTTGACCAAAAGGCTTCTCAAGCCGACATATACAAGTACAAATAAAGTTAAGCCGAGAAGCATGATCTTCAAGACGGTACAAAAAAATGCTAATCCAAAACATGTCGGCAAAGCACCCAAATCACATCGGCAATCACGTCTAGGCCTCAATGCCTTCTTGTTCATCACCTACATATATATAGAGAGGGTGAGCTTGGATACTCAGTGAATGATATTAGAAATAAAGGTTTTGCATGATTGATATCCAAGATTTCTTTCAAAACAATACATAGCATACTTTACAATCAAGAGGGAAAATCAAGTTCATTGCCGGCCTTTCAAGTTCTTTGTATGTTATTACATCTACTTAATACAAGTGGGTGATGACATTCCCAAGACAAGAGTGCAGTTGCATTATAGTCCCCTGCAACTAAGGACTTTCAAGACAAGCTGTGCTGCGAAAGTTTAGAGTCCTCTAGCACTAAGGACTGTCAAGACAAGCTGTGCTGCGAAAGTTTATAGTCCTCTAGCACTAAGGACTGTCAAGACAAGCTGTGCTGCGAAAGTTTAGAGTCCTCTAGCACTAAGGACTGTCAAGACAAGCTGTGCTGCGAAAGTTTAGAGTCCTCTAGCACTAAGGACTGTCAAGACATGTCATCAAAACAAGATAATACTTGATATACAAATAGGGATAACCATTCATGCTTGATCAAATACTTTTCAAGACAAGGCAAAACAAGGTTTATCAAAACAAGTGTAACATAGCTTTATTAAAAATACCACTCACATCGTTTCTTCACACGTCGGGGTCGAGACAAGCCCAAGTCCTACAACACATGGCAAAGCCTATTGAATGCGCTTTCAAACAAGTCTCTCATGTACACAAATGTTTTCGGAAAACATGCTGGGCACCAACCAAGTCTAGGCCGAGGTTCCACACCTCCTTGCCGAGGTGTGTTCCCGAGGGCCACATGCAAGGAAAAGAGGTCGGGAAACTCTGGGTTTCCCTCTGTTGATGAACATGAAGAACATGAGTGTGAAAACATGAAAAATACGAATGTTTGATCATAATCTGCCATCACAAATCTGGGATTTTCGTGCTAGGAGTTTGAAAACATGGACCTGGGTACCCGTAGTTGAAAATCATGTAAGAACAAACACAAAACACGAGTCTAGGCAAAAAGCTTTCGGATCAAAACAAGACTTTTCTTGAAGAACACATGAATGCCATTTTCTCTTTCTAAAATCGAGCTTCAAAACGATGCATGGTTTACAAATCATGTCCGATCATGCAATGCAATAACATAAACATAGAGAACATCATGAGTAGATCGAGAATCTAACCTTAGAACGCGGATCTAACGGTTGAATCTCTAGGAATCAAGCTTGAAGATCTACTTCTCTCTCAAGAACTCTTCTCCCTCTTCTAGAGCTTCTCTCTCTCTACAAGGCAAGTTTATGATACCAAATGATAGTTTTCTATACCCGGTTCTGGGGTTAACCCTCTGCAGAGACACGTGGCGGCGACTGGTTGGGTTCATCCTGAAAAGGTGGCTGACAGGCCAGACAAAGCATGGTGGAAGGGTGTTCAACAAGCAAAGCGGTATGGGCTTTCTGACAGACTATGACATCGGCTAACAACAAGGCATATCTAACAAGCTACACGGAGTGGCACTCCGGCAAGGGGTGACATCGGCTAACAAAGACTTCGGCGACTAAGGTGACAATGACCTCGGCTAGGAAGGACAACACTTGACTAAGCTGTGCCACATCTTGGCCTAGATGCGCCACACCTCGGCCTAGGTCATACCACTTCCAGGACGAGATCACTTGGGTGCACGGTAACATCTCGGCTAATGTGGTCAAGGCAAGGACTGAGGTCGACAAGGGGTTTCAAGATACTAATGCTAGACTAAGGATGACCTCGGCATTGGAATAACGTCGGCTAGCATAACTCAGGCAAGGCGTAACCTAAGTTTCACATCAAGGAAGGAATAAGACAAGCATACTACACTTAGACAAATCACAAGGCTCCAAATCAAGACATGGATCGCATTAGCTCAAGCGAAACAAATCACAACATACACATGCAAGCTAAACAAGTCATAATCATACCGATGCTCATGAACATGATGAGGACATAAAGTGTGGGTTCCTACAGTCTACCCTCCTTAAAGAAGTTTGGTCCCCAAACTTAAGTTACCTTGTCCTACGAATAACTCCGGGTAACGGATTCTTATCTCCTCTTCCTTTTCCCATGTGGCCTCCTCGCCATAATGTTTCTCCCATTCGATTTTCACCATTGATATCAACTTGTTTCTCAACTGCCTCACTTGTCTGTCGATAATTCTCATCGGCTTCTCTTCGTAGCCCAAGTCTTCATTAACTACAACCCCGGAGTAATCTATTACATGCAGTGGGTCTCGGATATATTTTCTCAGCATCGAAACATGGAACACGCTGTGGACTTGGCTCAAATCTGGCGGCAAAGCGAGCCTGTAAGCAACGGTGTTGATCCTCTCAAGAATTTCAAATGGCCCAATATATCGGGGTGCAAGTTTACCCTTCTTCCCAAATCTCGAAACTCCTGTCATCGGCGAAACTCTCAAAAACACATGATCCCCAATTTCAAATTCTAACTCCCTCCTTCTTTGGTCGGCATAACTCTTCTGTCGACTCTGTGCGGTTTTAATCCTCTACTGAATGAGTTTGATCTTTTCAGTTGTCATATGAACCAACTCGGGGCCAATTAGGGCTTTGTCTCCTACTTCAGTCCAACATATCGGCGATCTACACTCCCTTCCATACAAAGCTTCATACGGCGCCATGCCTATGCTGGCTTGATAACTGTTGTTGTACGCGAACTCTACTAATGGCAAATGCGATTCCCAACTTCCCTGGAAGTCCAACACGCACAGTCTGAGCATGTCTTCGAGTGTCTGAATCGTTCTTTCTGTCTGTCCGTCGGTCTGGGGGTGAAAGGCTGTGCTAAATCTCAACTCTGTTCCCAAGGCTCCTTGTAGACTCTGCCAAAATCTAGAAATGAACTTCGGGTCTCGGTCTGACACAATGGACATCGGCACACCATGAAGCCTAACTATCTCATTCATGTACAATTCGGCAAGTCGGTTGGCATTGAATGTAGTCTTGACCGGCAAAAAGTGAGCTGACTTAGTAAACCTGTCAACTATAACCCAAATGGAATCCATACCTCTTTGCGTCCTCGGCAAACCCACTACGAAATCCATGGAGATGTGCTCCCATTTCCACTCAGGAATTGACAAGGGTTGAAGAAGTCCTGCTGGTCTCTGGTGTTCTGCCTTCACTTGCTGACAACACAGACACTGAGATACAAACTCGGCTATCTCTCGTTTCATGTTTGGCCACCAAAAGGTCCGCTTTACGTCCCGATACATCTTGGTGCTCCCTGGATGAATGGCAAATTTGGAACTATGGGCCTCTTGCAAAATCTTCCTTTTTAACTCTGGTACGTCGGCTACACACAATCTTCCTTCGAACCTAAGCACCTGATTTTCCACTGTGTAACATGGCCTCGGCTTGGAGACGAATTCATCAATTACCCTTCTTAGGAACTTATCTTCCATCTGCCTGTTCTTCACTTCCTCAACGATGGTCGGTTCCGCTGAGACCGTTGCCAGACACGCCAAACTTCCGACTAGTTTTCTGCTTAATGCGTCGGCTACGGAGTTTGCCTTACCTGGGTGATACTGAATCTGCAAGTCGTAGTCCTTCAACAGCTCGAGCCATCTTCTCTGCCTCATATTCAACTCTTTCTGGGTGAACAAGTATTTCAGACTCTTGTGGTCGGTGAAAACTTGGCAAGATGTTCCGTACCGGTAATGACGCCAGATCTTCAGAGCAAAAACCACGGCAGCTAACTCCAGGTCATGGGTAGGATAATTCTTTTCATTGGGCTTCAACTGACGAGACGCGTACGCTATGACTTTACCTTTTTGCATTAAAACGCAACCCAAACCTTTGTGTGAAGCATCGCTGTAAATCTGAAATTCTTCATTAGCTGATGGTAGTACCAGAACTGGTGCTGTAACTAACCTCGTCTTCAGCTCCTGGAAAGCTGATTCTCTTTCGTCGGTCCATTCATAAGCTGTTCCCTTCTTCGTTAGTTGTGTCAATGGCACTGCAATCCTCGAGAAATCCTTCACAAACTTTCTGTAATAACCTGCCAAACCCAGGAAACTACGAACCTCGGACACGTTAGTCGGCGTCGGCCAATTCACAACGGCTTCAATCTTACTGGGGTCAACTGATATACCGTCTTCATTAATCACATGTCCTAGAAATGAAATGCTGGAAAGCCAAAACTCGCATTTACTTAACTTGGCGTACAACTTCTTATTTCTCAAGGTCTGCAGGGCAAGTCTCAGATGATTCTCGTGCTCGCTCGCACTCCCGGAATAGATCAATATGTCGTCGATAAAAATAATGACAAACTCATCTAGGTGCGGCTTAAAGACTCTGTTCATCAAGTCCATGAATGCTGCTGGGGCATTGGTTACTCCGAAGGGCATTACCAAAAATTCGTAGTGGCCATATCTTGTCCGAAAAGCGGTTTTCTCAATGTCCTCGGCTTTAACCTTCAACTGGTGGTAGCCTGACCTAAGGTCAATCTTGGAAAAGACTCGTGCTCCTCGTAGTTGATCAAGCAAATCATCGATTCTTGGCAATGGGTATTTGTTCTTAATGGTCACCTTATTAAGTTCTCTGTAGTCAATGCAAAGACGAAGGGTGCCGTCCTTTTTCTTAACAAACAGAACGGGTGCTCCCCACGGTGAAGTGCTCGGCCTGACGAATCCCTTATCCAACAATTCCTGTAGTTGCGATTTCAGTTCTCTAAGTTCAGCTGGAGCCATTCTGTAGGGTGTTTTGGAGATAGGTTGTGCTCCTGGCAAGACGTCCACAGTAAACTCTATTTCTCTATCGACAAGGTGGCCAGGCAACTCATTCGGAAAGACGTCGGGGAATTCCTCAACAACGGGTATGTCGGCTAACTCAACATTTCCATTCAGATCACTTAGTATGCTGCATAAATAACCTTTACATCCTTTTTGGATCAACTTGTAGGCCTTCATGGATGAGATTAAGTAAGGTGGGGGTACTACTCCTTTACCCTGGAAAATGACCTCGGCTTGACTTGGGGTCTTCAATGTGACGTTCTTAGTAACACAATTAATGGATGCATGATTCGCCACCAACCAATCCATTCCCAATATAACATCGAAGTGAGTCATGTTTAATGGCATCAAATCAACTAACAATTCTACACTCTCAATCATAGCAATACACGCCCTATAAATGGATGTAACAATCATATTTCTCCCAGATGGGGTAGACACAGATAATACATAATCAAGGGGTTCTAATTCTCTATCCAACTTCTCGGCGAATGTAGTGGACACAAATGAATGCGTAGAACCCGAATCAATCAATACGTATGCATCTTGAGAACAAATTGAGAGGGTACCTGACACTACCGCCTCGGCATTCTGGGCGTCTCCTGGTACTAATGCAAAAACTCTGCCTTGCCTCGCCTGTATTCCCCCGACGTTATTCTTCTGTGCAGAGCCTGAGGCGCTTCCATTCCTCCTCCCATCATCGGTCCTTGCTTTCGGGCAGTCCTTCACGCGATGGCCTATCTCGCCGCACTCATAACAAGCTCCTGTTGCCCAACGACAAACCCCGAAATGTAGCTTACCACAACTCGCGCACGTCGGCTTAACGTTACCCTCTTGATTGGAGTTGCTGGAATTGTCCGTACTCATCTTCTTCTTGGCATTGAACGGAACTCGGCGATTATCATAACTCTGTCTCTTCCTCTGACCCTCACCTGAACTCTGGTATCGGTTCAAGTTAGCTTCAGCCAGGATGGCCTTGTCCAGTACTCCGGCGTACGTCGGCATATTGAGCATATTGACCCGATCTTGTATCGGTCCACGCAACCCACTTTCGAACTTCCTCGCCTTTCGGTACTCGTCGTCAACCATATGAGGCGCATATCTCGCTAGTTCAGTAAAGGCACGATCGTATTCTGCGACCGTCTTGTTCCCTTGGATCAGATTCTAAAACTCCGTGGTCTTTCGGTCTCGGACGCTGAGGGGGAAATGCTTGTTGTAGAACAACTCCAAAAATTTTGCCCAAGTCAAACCCGGATTGCTTTCTCGGACCATCATCCACCACCTACGAGCATCGTCGTCTAATGTGAATGCTGCCAGAGATACCTTCTGGGCGTCTGTACTGGGGAAAACTTCAAACAACTTCTCCATCTCTAAAACCCATGCCTCGGCTTTCATTGGTTCTATGCCTCCCTGAAATCTCGGCGGTTTCATCTTCTTGAACTCTCTGATTAGAGTTATCGTGTCGTTCCCATACAAAGCTTGCTGCGGAGGCACTTGTGGCACTGGAGGAGGTGGAGCTGCATATCGGCCATTCGTCTGTTCGGCATGCATAAAAGTGGTACCAGTATCCTGCGGCCTAGGTTGTCTCTGCTCACGAACCAAGCCTTCGACTAACCTTTCCAACCTCTCCAACCTGTCTTCTGAACGATCTCGGCCAACTGGGGGTCTACCTCTCCTCATGATGCTAGGGGGGATGCAAGATGAGACTTTAAAACAACTAAACAGATAACACATATGCAAGTAACGAGCGTCTAAGCCAAAACGATGCACACATAGTCAAGTAGCAAGCAATATGATGCAATCTTAACATTCTTCTAAGGGAAATCCTAGGCTCTCTAGGACTCAAGGTGTGTGATTAACGTACTACAAGGATCTTGTGCTCTGATACCAATCTGTCACGCCCCCAAACCACCCCTAGTAGTTTGGTGCCGTGATGGCCAGTAACCCGAGGTTACCGAAGGCCGTCTTACAAAAATCACACACAATCAGAGTATAAAACATGGGGCTTACAAGTGCGGAAGCAATAATTCAAGATACAAGTGGTCCATGAGAGCAGTGCATAAGTCAAATGAAATGACATACATCTTTATAGAGTCTTACAACTTAATTACAATAAGGAAATGAGGTACAAAACACATCTTGACCAAAAGGCTTCTCAAGCCGACATATACAAGTACAAATAAAAGTTAAGCCGAGAAGCATGATCTTCAAGACGGTACAAAAAAATGCTAATCCAAAACATGTCGGCAAAGCACCCAAATCACATCGGCAATCACGTCTAGGCCTCAATGCCTTCTTGTTCATCACCTACATATATATAGAGAGGGTGAGCTTGGATACTCAGTGAATGATATTAGAAATAAAGGTTTTGCATGATTGATATCCAAGATTTCTTTCAAAACAATACATAGCATACTTTACAATCAAGAGGGAAAATCAAGTTCATTGCCGGCCTTTCAAGTTCTTTGGATGTTATTACATCTACTTAATACAAGTGGGTGATGACATTCCCAAGACAAGAGTGCAGTTGCATTATAGTCCCCTGCAACTAAGGACTTTCAAGACAAGCTGTGCTGCGAAAGTTTAGAGTCCTCTAGCACTAAGGACTGTCAAGACAAGCTGTGCTGCGAAAGTTTATAGTCCTCTAGCACTAAGGACTATCAAGACAAGCTGTGCTGCGAAAGTTTAGAGTCCTCTAGCACTAAGGACTGTCAAGACAAGCTGTGCTGCGAAAGTTTAGAGTCCTCTAGCACTAAGGACTGTCAAGACATGTCATCAAAACAAGATAATACTTGATATACAAATAGGGATAACCATTCATGCTTGATCAAATACTTTTCAAGACAAGGCAAAACAAGGTTTATCAAAACAAGTGTAACATAGCTTTATTAAAAATACCACTCACATCGTTTCTTCACACGTCGGGGTCGAGACAAGCCCAAGTCCTACAACACATGGCAAAGCCTATTGAATGCGCTTTCAAACAAGTCTCTCATGTACACAAATGTTTTCGGAAAACATGCTGGGCACCAACCAGGTCTAGGCCGAGGTTCCACACCTCCTTGCCGAGGTGTGTTCCCGAGGGCCACATGCAAGGAAAAGAGGTCGGGAAACTCTGGGTTTCCCTCTGTTGATGAACATGAAGAACATGAGTGTGAAAACATGAAAAATAGGAATGTTTGATCATAATCTGCCATCACAAATCTGGGATTTTCGTGCTAGGAGTTTGAAAACATGGACCTGGGTACCCGTAGTTGAAAATCATGTAAGAACAAACACAAAACACGAGTCTAGGCAAAAAGCTTTCGGATCAAAACAAGACTTTTCTTGAAGAACACATGAATGCCATTTTCTCTTTCTAAAATCGAGCTTCAAAACGATGCATGGTTTACAAATCATGTCCGATCATGCAATGCAATAACATAAACATAGAGAACATCATGAGTAGATCGAGAATCTAACCTTAGAACGCGGATCTAACGGTTGAATCTCTAGGAATCAAGCTTGAAGATCTACTTCTCTCTCAAGAACTCTTCTCCCTCTTCTAGAGCTTCTCTCTCTCTACAAGGCAAGTTTATGATACCAAATGATAGTTTTCTATACCCGGTTCTGGGGTTAACCCTCTGCAGAGACACGTGGCGGCGACTGGTTGGGTTCATCCTGAAAAGGTGGCTGACAGGCCAGACAAAGCATGGTGGAAGGGTGTTCAACAAGCAAAGCGGTATGGGCTTTCTGACAGACTATGACATCGGCTAACAACAAGGCATATCTAACAAGCTACACGGAGTGGCACTCCGGCAAGGGGTGACATCGGCTAACAAAGACTTCGGCGACTAAGGTGACAATGACCTCGGCTAGGAAGGACAACACTTGACTAAGCTGTGCCACATCTTGGCCTAGATGCGCCACACCTCGGCCTAGGTCATACCACTTCCAGGACGAGATCACTTGGGTGCACGGTAACATCTCGGCTAATGTGGTCAAGGCAAGGACTGAGGTCGACAAGGGGTTTCAAGATACTAATGCTAGACTAAGGATGACCTCGGCATTGGAATAACGTCGGCTAGCATAACTCAGGCAAGGCGTAACCTAAGTTTCACATCAAGGAAGGAATAAGACAAGCATACTACACTTAGACAAATCACAAGGCTCCAAATCAAGACATGGATCGCATTAACTCAAGCGAAACAAATCACAACATACACATGCAAGCTAAACAAGTCATAATCATACCGATGCTCATGAACATGATGAGGACATAAAGTGTGGGTTCCTACATAGGTCTTGCGCGGTAACAGCATACACGCGCCCTGCAGGCCCCTGATCCACCTGCTCACCTCTAGGAGCAAAAGACTGCTGCACAGACTGGGATGACGAAGCTCCCGGATTGGCCCCCGAGGCCTGCACAGACTGAGCTGGCTGATAACTCTGCGTCTGCCTAGAACCAGACGCTCCTGAAGTGGCACTCAACTGTGGACAATACCTCTTCAGGTACCCAGGCTGACCACACTGATAACAAGACAAGGGCTGGCCCCTGCCCTGACTCTGGCCCTGAGGTCTAGCTGAAGAAGAAGCAGCTCGCTGACCCCCTCCCTTCTACGGGGAAACTGAAGACTTGTGACCCAGCTGGCCACACACAAAACAAGTTAAGCCTCCCTGACTACCTCTCCCGGAACATGAACTCGGCACTGGGAAGGTCAATCTAGCCAAACCACCCTCAGACTGCTGAGGGTTAGAACCCCTATGTCTCCTGCCACCACCCTGACCATCTTGGCTCCTCTTGGAGCCTCTTTTCCCTTCCTCCTCTTCCTGCAACATAATCTCCATATGAGCTGCAGCATCCACCAGACGTCTATACTCCCAGATAAACGACCCTCCAACCCTCAACTTGAGTCCACGCCTCAACTTTTGCTCAAACTCAAAGCAGCGGCGTTCCTCGGACGCCACAAGTTCAGGGGCAAACCTGGACAAGCTAGTAAAAGTAGCCTCAAACTCGGCCACGGACAAACCATGCTGTTTAAGCTGGCAAAACTGCTCCCTCAGCTTCTCCCTAGCAGCTGAAGATAAGAACTTCTCTTGAAAGGCATTCACAAAGACTTCTCACGCACCACCAACACTGCCCTTCTCATACTTCCACTACTGACCCGCATCTCCCTTCAGTTGGAAGGATGCCAAGGTCACCTTTAAAGCCCCGTCCTCGATGCCAAGCATCTCGAACGTCTTCCCCATCTGTTCCAACCACTCGTCAGCCTTAAGTGGCTCCTTCGGATCCCCAACAAACTCGTTCGGGTTAGACCGGAAGAATTCCCTCTTCAAGAAAGAAGGCCCTGCCTCAGTTACCTGATTCTCAGCTCTGAGAATACCCAAAGCTCCCGCTATCTCTCAAGCCAAGGCGCCCATAGCCTGCTGACCCGCTGGCTCGGCCACATTGGCTTGACCAACTCCCTCTTGCTGTGCCAGAATATCGTCTGGTAAAGGCATCTCCTGCCTACCACGCCTGCCACGCCTACCACGTTCTCGTCCTGACATCCTAATAAAGGTAACCAACACTATTAGCACATTCATAAATATGCCGAAGCTATAACACTCACGTCCTAATGCATGGACAACTGTAATTCATTCCACGTAAGCACATAAACACATAAGCACTTATGAATTTCATTTTCGGATGATGACAGTCCCGAGGCGTTACTAGAGTTCTGATTGGAAACAGCATTGATCAAGTGCTTTTCCAACAAGACTCCCAGAAACCCAAGGATCCAATCAACATCCTAGAAAATACATTCCATACCCACATAGTCACATAAGCATGTTATCAATTAAGCACATAGCATATGACACTACATCTAAGTCTCTATCAAGCGAGACAAACCCATTATGATACTAATCACTTCCCACGTACCCAAAGTATTCGCACCCGGTATGCTCTGATACCAAGTTGTAACACCCTCAAATTAATACATAAAACCCATCACTTTAGACATGCATTGATATAAAAGAAACCAACCATTTCTATTCATCAGAGTAGATCTTACAACAGTATTACATGTTAACAACAAAAGCAAATGCCCTATGGGCTTACAGCTTTCCAAGTCAACACTTGGTTTCACAAAAGAAGAGTACTAATTCTATACAAAATAAGCCCTTGGCTTGATATACATGTAATACAAACAAAATAATCAAAAAGAGTCTTCAACCCTCATCATCATCCAAGCTATGTCCTTGGAGGTGGCATGCTACCAGTACTTGAAAATAATGTCCCATATAGGATGAGTCAACGCCGAGTAGAGATATGCTAAACACAGTGTGAGCAGTAACTAAGACATTAGCAGTTGATAAATGTTTAATTCCCATAACTCAATTCATAACCCATTTCCATTGCATGATCACTATGTCCATGTTTCATTTCATTTTCCGTTTCTAATCAATTTCACAATTTACATCAACGGCTCAGAACCTGGCTAACCACTTATATGAGACAGTGACTCATATTAAACGTTTCCCATTTTACAATAGATAAACATACTAGTTGTATCAACATCTCAACAGATAAGCATACAAGTTGTATCCACATTTCAACAGATAAGCATATTAGCTATATTAACACTTCCAAAGATAAGCATATGAGCTATATCAACACTTCTATAGATAAGCATATGAGCTGTATCAACACGTTAACTGACAAGCATATGAGCTGTATCAATGGAGTCCATCCCCTATCTCCTCTCAAACAACATCCGGTTTAGAGGTTCATCCCCTATCTTCCCCTAAACCGTGGAGTATATCCCCTATCTCCTCCCACACACACAACGTATATACGCATAGGTCATATACACAATCAATCAATACATAATGTTAATGTATTCTATCAACCGTCATACTCTATGACATGTCCAATTGATTAGTTTTAGTTTGCCTAATCATCATGCATTGTCTACAATAATCAAAACTACCCTCCACCGGTAGCCCAAGCAATTATTTCTATACAGATAATAAAAGCTCCAACAGATAAAATATCAATGTTTTCAAAAGTGAGTTATTAATAAATACAACTCCACTATTCTACTATATAATGAGCCAATTTCATTATTTTCAACTCAATTCCATATAACCACAATTTTCCCAAATTAATCATACCAATTAATTTATACAACCAATTAGGGCTTTCTACCCCATTTCCCCATATTGACCCAATGGTCTATATATCAACAATCAACAACAATACCATTATTTTGAAACCAAAATACACATTTTAAAATCAAAATCACAAAACCCTCTTTTAACATTTTGAAACCCTAAGTCCCAAAATTTACCCAACTTCAACACTTTATCAAAACAACCAAAAATCTATGTCAAAGACCATAAGAGTGAGTAGGAATCCCTACCTCAAAAGTTGACACCCAACGAAGAAGATGAAGAAAACGAAAATGCTCCAAATCTCGAGATTCTTGGATCAAAAGATAGCCCTCGACGATCAACAACCTTTTTGTAAAGGCCAAAGGTGAGGAAACAACTCTTACTAGATCAATACCTAGAGAGAAGGCAAGGTTTTAGAGAGAGAAGCTCTCAAATGGCATTTTTGAAAAGTAAAAGAGAGAGTGAGGATGTAAAAAGTGATTTAGAAATGCCCAACTGCCTTCTGATATACGACATTCCCGCTCGAGCAGAAAACACAACGCTCGAGCGTCAAGCACGAAAATCTGGACACGCTCGAGCGCCAAGACACAAGAATAAAGTACATCCGCTCGAGCGCGAAAACCAGTCCGCTCGAGCATAGATTTTTCCCTCCCAGAACTTTCAAAGACAAAGTACTACCCGTTCCAGCACAAACGCACCCGCTCGAGCGCGACCGCTCGAGCTTAAAGAAACCCGCTCGAGCGTGAAAAACATGCTTGCAGAAGTTTTGCAGAGCACCAAAATACTCGGAGTGTGCAATATCCGCTCGAGCGCAAGAAGACCCGCTTGAGCGGACCGTCTAAAAACTGGGCAACAAGGAATTTAAACCAAGGCCTAACCAACCTGTAACAACCCTGCCCAAAACATTCTAAAACTCAAACATGCGGAATTAAAGGATGACAACAAGGTAAACAACTATCAACTCCACGGAACCAAAGTCTAGAATACAACAAATACAGAAAGGGGAAACCGGGATCACTATACCCTCTCTCCTCTTGAGAAATTTTTTGGGTGTATGAGTACCACGCTGGTAGCCATGTAGTACCTTTCATGAGAGATGGACAAAACACAAGAAGTCAGATTATGTCAGCAAGTGACCACATCAAAAAAAAATTGAAAAATGTTTGGAACTCCTTTGGAGATGACCCCACACTCCTAAAGTGATCTTGGCCCTCAATATATGTGTGGGATCCACTCTTGTGTGTGTAAAATCTACATCATGAGTAGTTCAGATTTATAAGAATATTGTGAAGATCTTGTGGGATGAAGATGAGGTCTCAATCATTACTAAAAAAAACTCTCAACTAACAGAAAATTCATGGATGGTTTGAAATTCTCCCTCCTCTCACTTGCTTTTAATAACCAAAAATGCTTGGTAGCCCAAAAAGGAAGGGCTCGAATGGCCCGAATGGGTGTTTGCCAAACGTCCAGCTTGATGACTGGCTGAACGTCTCCTCGGATGACTGGGTGAAAACTTGTCTACCGTGGTTGTCACCTTTGTCGACCGCGGCTATCAATCTTCTCGCCGGACGACTGGCCAGCCAGATGATTGCTTGGACATCTGCCCGGATGACCAGCAAGACGAATTTTGAGCCATTTTAACCAATCTCCTTTTCGAACTACCAAGCATTACTCTTTTAATAACATATTTTCTCTCTCCCTAATTAATTCAATTTTTGTTTTTTTTTTTTTACTAGTGTTCACTCGTGCTATGTACAGATTGCATTTATAATTATTTATATATATATATATAAATTGTGATTTTTAAATATTTTTTTTTCACACAGAAAAATATATAAAAAAAAATATAGCATATTTTCAATCAATATATTTTATGTTTGTTTTTATTCAAAATTTAAAAATAATGTATGGCTAAAATTTATAGTAACTAAATTAAGAAAAAAATTATTCCTAACAACATTTTTTTACTTCCATATAAATACTTCAAAAAATAAACTTGAAAAAGATAGTCAACATAATATTATACATTAAGTAAAAAAATGTGGTTAGCAATTATGGTTACATAAATTTACTATAGTTTTAATTTCAAATTTAAAATATATATATATATATATATATATATATATATATTAAAAGCATTTTATTTAGCTAGTACCAAATAGAATTTTCTGAGCAAAAAGAAAAGTTCTAAAATTTTGTTGTAAACTTTCAAATGTCTATTGTTAAACATTATATTCTATTTACTTGTTTGCTTGCTTGCTTACTTTGAGAGTTTTGATTTTTGATATAATACAATGTTTAACAATATAAGCAAGCAAAATAAAATGCTTTTAAAATAGTAAATTTATGTAAGCATAATTGCTAATAAGATTTTTTACTTAATGTATAATATTATATTGACTACATTTTTTAAGTTTATTTTTTTAAGTATTTATATAGAAGTAAAAAATGTCGTTAGGAATAAATTTTTTCTTAATTTAGGGGTCTTTTGAGAAGAGGGTAAAAAGCTAGCTTTTAATTTTTTACCAATTTTGGATCACATTACCTTTCACATTTTTTACTTATAAAAAGACAAAATAGACTAAAAAAGCCAAAAAGTCAGATTTTACCAACTTCCCAAAACACTTCTTAGTTATAAATTTTACCAGTACATTATTTTTAAATTTTGAATAAAAACAAACATAAAATAATTGATTGAAGATATGTTGCATTTTTATATTCCTTCTTCTGTAAAATAAATAAATAAATTAATTAATTAATTAAAAAAATAAAATAAAAATCACAATTCACACACACACACACATATATATATATATATATATATATAATTGTATACACAACCTGTGCATAGCACGTGTGGAACACCAGTAGCAAAAAAAATAAAAAATAAGTGAATTAAATAGGGGAGAGAGAAAATAGAATAATGTTATATGTATCAATTAATGTACTAATTAGTAAATATAAGCAAGCAAAATAAAATTCTTTTAAAATAGTAAATTTATGTAAGCATAATTGCTAATCATATTTTTTACTTAATGTATAATATTTTATTGACTCTGTATGACGTCGGCGGGTGTGTGCCGGATACCTCTCCGATGCCTAAGTCAGCAAAATAGACAAATAGACAAAAGTTTTGTGTATTCGAGAATCAAAGTTGTGTGTTCGGAAATCAAAGTTGTGTTACCTCTCCATAGGTGATGTTGTGAGCTTTTATAGGTTCCGCGTGGCACAATCCTAGTAGGACTTTTACTCCTCCATGTAAAGTCCTCCTAGGAATCACATTCTTGAAAGATAATGCTTATCCTTCAACACCCCCCTCACTGTTTAAACCAAGTGAGATGGTTTTACCATGGTCGGATGTCAATACGACCGAGATAACATAGCCATGCTAAAGCCACAGAATAGACCGAGCTTCAACTAGCTCGGTTCTTCCTTTCACTGTGTGTACCTCGGTGCTGGGTTGTCTGAAACCGTGCTAACCATAATGAGTTTGGACCGAGCTAACTAATAGCAAGGTCTTGAGGTAGGCTTCAACATACCTCGGCTCAAAAGGTGTGACCGAGCTAACTGTTGTCACTCTAGCCGTGGTGACCGAGTTAACTACAATGCTTTTTGGGACCGGGCTAACTCCTGGGCCCTTTTTACCCTGCCCTTCTTACCGTGGCCCAAAGAACGGCCCATTACCCAGCTCAGCCCAATTTACATATATAAATTACCCTCTCAATTGCCCCTTAATTCCATTTGCACAGCATGATAGGGATTATCTTTTACCAGCCGAGCTAAAAAACTTTAGCCTTTCAACCGAGCTAAAAACTTTTAGCATTCCAACCGGGCTAAATTCTTTAGCATTCCAACCGAGCTAAATTAACACCGGGCTACTCAAATATGCCCGGTCAAAACGTCTCTTCAGGTGCAGTAACTGAATCGATTTCCATTCTAGGGACACGTGGCAGATGTTAATTGGCCTAATGCAGCTGTCACGCCGCCCTCGTACCTCACGAATTTTGAACAGTCCCGCCTTTTTATCCTTTCTTCTACACAAAACACCCCTTCGTTTTGAATCATTCATTCTACTATTCATCTCCTTCTCTCTCTGAACCTCCATTTTTCCCAAACATAGTGCCTAAAAAAAGCTTTCTCTCATGGCTTTGATCTTCATCAGCTCGTCTTCAAACTTATAAGTAGCCCAATCTTATTTCCTTTTTGTTGATTTTGCATCTGTTTTGTAATACATAACACATGTATTTATACGTTTTTCAAAACACACGCCACTTTCACTTTCAGTTTTCTGAAAAAACCTTGTGATAGAACCACTACATTCATGAATAGTGTAAAAAAACACTGTATTTGATCCAAAATCACATCCCAACCAAACTGGGATATTGTTTGTATTAGGTGCAAGCCCAGCCACACCCAACAACCGACCTAAAACTTCATGCCATACTTGTAGTTTCAATAGGTTAGGGACCTTCTATTCCTCTGACCGAGCTATCGAACAGCACTAGGTTAGCACAATGCCGTGCTAGAAAGCCGTAGTCAGCAACTGAGCTACCACTTGGGGCTAAACCAGCTTCTTTAGTAAAAACCGAGCTAAAACTGCTCCCCCAATAGCCTTAACCACCAACCGAGCTACGACTTGGGGCTTAACCAGCTTCCTTAGTCAATACCGAACTAAGAATGCTGCCCCCAATTGCTCAACCGGACTAAAGACCCTTGCTGTAACGCCCTCAAAATAATAACATTAAACCCATCAATATAGACATGAATTGGTAATAAAGATAAGCATTCTTCTATTCATCAGAGTAGTTTCTTACAAAAGTATTACATGTTAACGACAAAAGCAAATGCCCTAAAGGCTTATAGCTTTCCAAGTTAATACTTGGTTACAACAAAAGAGTACTAACTCATTTACACATTAAGCCCTTGGCTTGAATTTACATGTAATACATCAAAATAAAACGAAAAAAGTGTGTCCGCCTCTAGCCTCCCAAGCTATGTCCTTGGAGGTGGCATGCTACCTGTACCTGAAAATGATATTCCCATATAGGGTGAGCCACAGCCCAGTAGAAATACACTAAACCAAATATGAACAATGACTAAAAGATTAGCAATTGATAGATGGCCAACATAGATACTTTCCCTTATCACACTTTACGGTTTCATGACATACAAGTCCAGATTACAGTCCATTTTCCATTTCTTTCAATTCTCAATTTACAACCATGGCTCAGAACCTGGCCAAATAACTCATATGAGACGGTAACTCATATCAAACACTTCCCATTTCATAATAGATAAGCATACTGGCTATATCACACAACAATAGATAAGCATACAAGCTATATCATCACTTCCACAGATATGCATATGAGCACTATCACACTTCCAATGACAAGCATATGAGCTCTGTCAACACATTAATAGATAAGCATATGAGCTCTATCTATGGAGTCCATCCCATATCTCCTCCCAACACATCCGGTATAGAGGTCCATCTCCTATCTTTCCCTAAACCGTGGAGTACATCCCCTATCTCCTCCAACACAACACAATGCATATAAACAATAATTATACACATCATCACACAACACATAAATTTAACGTGTTCTTTCAATCATCATACTCAATGACTCATTCCAGTGATTAGTTTCTGTTTGCCTAATCATCATGCATTGTCTATAACAATCACGACTATCTGTAGCACGCGCCCGCGGAGGGGGCCCTCGCTACAGTTCGGACTTGATTTGTGTCACGGTTCTAAATCTGAACCAAAGAGTCCAAATCTGGCAAATCGTTTTGAGAAACAGATTTTTGAAAAAGCAGTGCCAAACATGGACTGCTTTGCCAGATACAGAGTCGCCACCTAAATATTTTTTATGGGAGAATTTAGGAAACCCTGACTCGGTGCCGAAGGCCACATGTCCGTCATCACCGGAGTTGTCTCGGCTCGGGAGCTTGGGTACGATCGGGGAAGGTCAGCTATGAGCACCCCCTTTCGCCCGGTCCGAAAATCGGCCTCTACTAACCATGATACCCGATTTTGAAAACATTACGTGTTCTTATTCCATTTATTAGCTTAGAATTACTATGTTATGCGCGCAGCAAATAAGTATAGACTAGATTGCCTAATTTGGAAATAAGCATTGGATATCCGTTTGTTTTGGAAAAGGTTTTGGATTTGCTACTCGCAAGTAGGCTAAAACACGGATTTCAATGAGTTTTTCCAACTCAAACAATCCAACCTCCACCCACAGGCATTCAAAGCGGTTTAACACATAAGCATTTAGCCGCATGGCAAAGCATGCTATCATGGCAACATTCACACTCATGCGATATGTTAAAGCGGAAATACTTACATCGTACTCCGTGCCAAAACAAAGAACTCGTTAGCAAACATGCATGATCCAAGTCCATGTTAAGTGCCTAATGCATCGCATACAAAATGTTGCTAGAATAGGCTCGGCTATCCTAAACATGGCATGTAAGAATACACAACTGTCACATATTCAGTTTGGAATTTGAAAATACAGATGCAGTTAGCGTGATGTACCGAGCCTAATGCATGCAATACAAATGCATGGATGCACACATGTATAGCATAAGGCATGCTAAATTAAATGTGCCCTAATCTACCATCGTAAGCAGGTAAATAAAAGGGAAGAAAGAAGTGAGGTTGGAAGACATACACACCACCCACACACACTTATTACAGATTTGCCCTCGCTCGGAGGGACCGAATAAATATTACAAATTAATTAACTACGCAAGCTAATTGATATTACAAATTAATTAATTAATGAATTAAATAAATTAGATTAACTAAGAAAAGCAGATAAACCGCCTCGGGAAACGCGCCGCCATGCGCAAGCTGCCTCTGTTTTCCTTCCTTCACTCCTCTGGAGGCTGTCAAAGCCTCAGGACTGCATCCTTAGACACTGGGGAGTGCCATTGGCTGAATGGAATCACCACCGGCACTGGTGTGTAGCCATCGACACAAAATGAAGCTGTCGGCAGAGAAAATATTGCCGGCCGGCACCTTACACTGCCGGTCGGCAAAGAAAGCCTGCAGAACCTGCAACTCACAGCAACAGAGGGCAAGGCAAAGCATGGCAGCATAATTCAAGGCATGTATGCACCAACCATGTCCCTTATCATTGTAATGACTCAAAGGGGCATGTGCCTCGATTCTCAGACCACCAATCACGCATTCCCATGCATGATGGCCTAAAGAACCAAGTATGCAACTTTGGTTTCAAATGCAATGCAAACCAATCAAACAACACAAGGCCCTATTCCTATCACCAATTCAAGGAACAAGGCATGCATGCAAGATGCAATGCAAACTAGGCATACAAGCTAGGAATGCAACATGACATGGCAAGGCACTTATGCAAGCATGCAAGCATACATATGGCAATGCGAATAGATGGGAAGATGGACTTAAACATGAATTAGGCAACTCTAAAATAGGCCTAAAACAGTAGCCATAATGCTCAAAAATGGAGGCTAAATACACATGCACACATACACATGTTAAGACCCAACACTTAGGCACAAAGCAAGCAACATTCAAGCACACTTGAAAGAGGCATTCATGGACCTAAAGCATGCAACATAAGCTCTGAAAATCATGCTAATACATGGTGCCAAACCAAGCAACAAATCAAGCCAAGCATGCACCAAATGGCCTAAGTGTTCAAAGCAAATCAATAAGGCATTGAACTACACTTAACAAGACCAAACATGGCATGAAAGGAAGGACCAAAATCAGAGGTTTAGCATGTTAAAACAAAGCTAAAGGACTACTTAGATGGCATCTAAGTGACTCAAATACAAAGGCATGCATAAACACCGAAACATGGAGCATTGCTACACAAGCTTAAAAGGCATTAAAGATGCATGCAAGGCAATCAAGCAAGCATGGAAATGGGACTGAAATAACATATAAAGTGACCCCAAATCACCAAATCGATGCAAAGATGTCATGCTACACATGCACATACTCAAGGCCAACAAGCCCAACTACAAAGGAGCTATATCAAGCATGCCAAAATCAACCCAAACACTTATGGATAGACCTAAAGCATGGCAAAATATGCACATAATCTTCACAAGACTAAGCCTAAAACATGCTCTAACAAAGGCTAACAACCTAAGACATGTCAACGCATAAAAAGGCATTACATGGCAACTATGCTAAGCATGCATGGAGTTCCAAAACCAACTTGAAATCATGTTATATTATGGATATATAAGCATGAAGAACATCCTAAACATGCTCAACACACACTCAAGCATAGGCTTCCTTAAGAGGCCAAAATATGTCCTTTTCAAGGACAACAAGGAGAGGGGGTGGCCCTCTCCTTCTTGGGACTTCAAAGCATCATCTTCACCACTGAAATCCCTCAAGATTTCAGTGGTGAAGAGACCTCAACACCAAAATCCCGGAGCTAGCACAAAAGGGCACAAAATGAGGCCTTTCAAGGCCTAAGAGGGGTCAACAACCCTCAAACAACAAAACACTCTTAATAAACAATAAAGAGGGCCTAAAAATAGAACTTTTTATGTTATACAATAAGCACAAAAACAGCTCTAAGACAAGTAGAAAATCAATGCAAAAAAGGGGAAAAATGAGACTAGATTCTCACCCTTGTAGACTTCTTCACAAATGGTGTTCCAATGGCCTCCTTTAGCTTGGATCCTACACCAAAACTTCAAAACCAGTCCTTTAGAACCTCAAGAGCCAAAGGAAGGTGAAACACTAGGTGTTTGTGTGCAATAGTAAGACACAAAACACCTAGTGCACAAATGAGAGGGAAAGAGAGATAGAAAATGTATCTAACTCAAACCCTAGAACAAGAGCTCAACAATGGCTGTTTTTTGCTCTCAAAAATATCTCTCTCTCTAACCTAAGTCCTCCCTTCTTGTTCCAAGAGAGAGCCTCTCTCTATATGTCTTGTAAAGCTTACAAGACAAGCTTTACAAGAGGGAGATCCCTCCATACACGTGTATGGAGGGATGCAAAAGCAAGACAGCTGTCTAAAAATATCTACAAAAGCAGATGAACAGCAATCGGCCGGCCAAAAATGCCATCTTGGCCAAAATGAGTGCCGGCCGGCACTAAATAGTGCTGACTGGCAACAAATAGTGCCGGCCGGCAAACTATATTGCCGGTGGCAGCAAAAACCAGCCGGTGGCATCTAGCCAATGCCGGTGGTGGGTGGGGATGGTCTACAAGCCCTACCCTGCCCTTTCAAGGCAAAACAAAAGTGTTTGGTGCAAAACCAGACACTAAACGGTCGAGTTCGGGGATCCTGAAGCAAGGCGCGCGAGCCGAGACTTCCGGGAACTCCAAACGAACACAAACATGGATAATCACCGAGTGTTCAAACGGTGACGTCCAAGTCTTGAGGACGGTCAAAAATGGGGTGTCTACACTATTCTCCACCGATAGCCCAAAGCAGTTATTTCTATACAGAAAATAAATGCAACAATGGATATATAATCAACATTTCAACTAGGTGAGCGATAAATAATCCAACTACACCCTTTAACCCCTTCCCTTTCCAATTTCCACATTCTCAGTTCAATTCCTCATTTCCAACAATTAAATCTACAAATTAATCAATCAATGTAGTTAGGGCATTTTCCATAATTAACATTACAACCCTTAGGTTCCATTCTCATTAATGTTTTAACATTAATTTCACTTTTTCCATGCCAAACATGCATCTAGGCTTTACTTAGCTAAAACCCCAACCTTTGTAAATTTACACAAAAGCCCCAAGTTTTCACCAAATTACCAAACCAACCCCAACATCTCAAAATACTAAAATTTAAAGACAAAGCTCATAGAAAGGAGTAGGATATCTCTACCTCAAAGTTTGAGCTCCAATGGAGATGAAGACCAAAACCAAAATGCTTCAAATTCCGAAATTTTCAGATTAAAATGTAGCCCTCGATGATCAACACAACTTTCGTAAAGACCAAAAGCGAGCAAACAACTCCTACTAGATCAAATCTAAGAGAGAAGGGCCGGTTTTAGAGTGAGAAGCTCTGAAAATGTCTTTTTGGAAAAGTAAGAGAGAGAAAAGATCTTGAAAAAGTGATCCAAAAGTCGGATCTCAGATTTATATAAAAGTCGCCCCGCTCGAGCGCCAAACTCCACGCTCGAGCGGCACTCACAGACTCTCGCTCGAGCGGCCAATCCCCTACTCGAGCGCCAGATGCACACTCCCAGCACTTTTGCAGACAGGTCTCCCGCTCGAGCGTCCAACTCCCCGCTCGAGCGGCACTCACACAATCCCGCTCGAGCGTCCAATCCCACGCTCAAGCGTCCAACACTGCACAGGAAATACTGGATGGGTGAACTTCCCGCTCGAGCGCCAAAACCCCCGCTCGAGCGGACAGGTCAAAATCTGGGCAGCTAGTTTTGGTTTCTAAACTCAACCAACCTGTAACAAACCTGCCCAACACATCCTATAACCCAAATACAAAGTAAGAAAGGGTGTACACCAAGTAAAAATCAACTACTATCATCCACGGACACATGTCTGGATCACTGTACAACAAGGGTAAACCCGGGATCGCTATACTTGCCCAAATCGGGCTAAGAATGGACAGTGTCCCATGTAGCCGAGCTAGGACTTCATTTATCTTGCCTTTGTTTCTTTAGGCACGATCCAACGATCTGTGCTTAACACCTTTCTTTTTCACTTTGCAGACTTAGGTTGGCCAGGCACTCCTTTGAGCGCTCAACCGAGCTACTCAGCGTCACTTCTTGACCGAGCTAATCCTTCAGCTAATTTATTGATAACTTAATAATCAATGGGTAAATATAGGTTTTTAGTAAACTCACCAGGGGCCATAGGCAAATTCCGTAAAGACTACGAAATTCCAGATGATGTCCACCTTTCACTAGTCGAAGTAGACACCGTCCCCTGGGGAAAACAAGGCTTTGTCCCTTTTAACATTATTTCCATCGTAAAGTGCGGTCTGCGATTTCCTATACAACCCCTTCTTTGTGAATTCCTTAGACAAACCAAGCTCTGCCCTACCCAACTTTCCACCAATTCTTATCACATAATAAACGGCATTGACGAGCTAAACCGCCGGGCTGGCCTTAATCTCGGTCTAGCCGAGCTCTTCCATCAATATTCCATTGGATCGGGCTAAGATGGCTGGGTTTACTATTTAAGAATAAGGCGTCGGCATGAAAAAATAATAAAGGATACCCCGGATAAAGACGTGAATGATGATGATTTCTTCTGGGTATCTGGGAACTTTGAGGATTAACAAGCCCAGATACCTGGCCACAGAATAAATTGGAACAAGGGTGTAGCAGGTAGGGCTACCTTGGCTTTATTGCATGCTTTTCTTTAATTCGATTTTCACTTCCTGAACCGAACTAACTGTTGTATTCCTTCATGCAGATTTGAACTTTCTCAAGTCCCAATATAGCTACCCCGACTTGAATGTTCTTCGCGCCGCGCTGTGATATCCAAACCGAAGTTGGACCGAGGTACTGATGTTTGAGCCGACCTACCGATATAGCGGTAAAGAAAAGACCAAGGTAACTGACTTTTTGTTGGAAGCCTCTCCTGAACCGGACCCAACCTTGCCCCAAATCAATTTGATCCCTCTAACCGCTGAGCAAGAGATGGCCAAAAAACGAGCTATAAGGGCCCTTCTGATCGAAACAAACCAGACCGAGGTACCACCAACCGGTCAAACTCAAGAAACCATGGTAGCTCTACCAACCCACCAGCCTTCGTCATCCCTCCCAAACAAGCGTGCTCGGACTTCCACAACCGAGCAACGCCTAATTGACGAGGACGAAACTGTGGTTCCACAAACCACTCCACCAAGCCCCCCACCTGAGTGCTCAGACCGAGCTACCTCCTCAAAGTGGGTACCTAAGACCATGTTTCAGAACCGTGCTATCAATGATTCTGATTTAGTGGTTGCAGCGAAAGACCTCCTTATGGCTTTCAACCTTGCCAAAGGTGTCTGTCTTCCAGCCGACATGAAGCACCATGATCACCTAACCGAGCTAAAGGCTATTCGCTTGGCCACAAAATCCATGGTGCTGGTAAGTGGTCTGTTTGCTTATCTTTCTAATTTTTTGCAACTTTCTGCTCGGTTTAAAAGTTTTCTTACCATCCTTTTGCAGGCCATACAGAAAAACCACATCGCTCATAAGCGAGTGTTGGAACTGTGAAAAACCACAAGGCAGACCATGGCAGAAGCTGATGCCAAAACAACCGAGCTAGAGGACTCAAGGAAGCAGATAGTCGAGCTTTAGACCAAGATGGCTCGTCTGTCCGGTCTTGTCAGCTCGGTTGAGGAAGAGAAGAAAAAAGTCGCGGCCGTGGTAAAAGATAAGTACTTGCGCGAGCTTGCCAAGCTTGAAGGGAAAAAGAATGCCGAGATAAAGGAGTTGGAGAAGAAGGTCGAAGATACGGAGAACCGTGGTTTCAAAGAAGGTGAGGCCTTGTACATCAAGCAGTGTGAAGTTGCGAAGGACCTATTCTTCAAATGCGGGTGGAGGGCAGCCATGGTACAGCTCAGTCATGGTCCAGAGACCGAGGTCTTCAATCCTCGTCCATACTTTGTACCGAGCTCTATGGCAGAGTACGCTGCTGCCATTCAGCAAAAATTTCTGGAAGAGGAGGATGAAGATGAAGCTCCAGAAGACAACCCTCAGCTCGGTCGCCAGTCTATCTCCCCAACTCCAGAGGTCTCCATCCCGCCTTTGCCAGCTGATGCGGAACTTTCAACCGAGCTTAACCAAGAGGTGCCTGCCTCAACCGAGCTACCCCTGGGTGAAGACCGCGTTGTTCTTGATGCTGATTTAGATGACCTTTTTGCTTAATCTCTGTAATTTCTTCTTTTTGCTTTTGGAAAGAAAAAACTGTAACCGTGTTGAGGCCCTTCTTTTGTACTTGTTTTGAATCTTCAATGAAAGCTTCTTTTGGTTTCAACTGTTATCTCGGTTTACTTTCATGCATATACTTACTTTCTAACTGTAATTTGAGTAAAGTATAACATTCTCCGGCCGAGATACTTTATCCCAGTCTTAACTTTGCAATTTCACTTGCCATGCCTGCCAACCTCTTTAGCCTTGATCCTTATCTCGGCTAAAGAATCAATAAGTGTTGGTTTTTTCAGCCAACCACTCTTCAGCCTTGATCTTTATCTCGGTTGAAAAGCACTCAAAGTTGGTTTTTCCAGCCAACCACTCTTCAGCTTGAGTCCTTATCTTGGCTGAAGAGGGCTAAGTGTTGGTTTTTTCCAGCCAACCTCTAAGTTGGTTATTCCTGCCAACCTAGAGTAAAGTGTTTGGTTTTTCCGGCCAAACTTCCTGTAGCCTGGATCCTTATCCTGGGCTTAGGAGAGATGTTGGTTATTCCAGCCAACCTCCAAGTTGGTTTTTCCTGCCAACCTAGAGTAAAGTGTTTGGTTTTTCCTGCCAAACTTCCTGCAGCCTGGATCCTTATCCTGGGCTTAGGAGGGGTGTTGGTTTTTCCAGCCAACCTCTAGATTGGTTATTCCTGCCAACCTAGAGTAAAGTGCTTGGTTATTCCGACCAAACGTCCTGCAGCCTGGATCTTTATCCTAGGCTTAGAAGGGGTGTTGGTTTTTCTAGCTAACCTCTCGATTGGTTATTCCTACCAACCTAGAGTAAAGTGTTTGGTTATTCCGACCAAACATCCTGCAGCCTGGATCCTTATCCTGGGCTTAGGAGGGTGCACAGTTGGTTATGCCAGCCAACCATGCTTGCAATGCCCCTAACTCACTAAAAAAATCTTTTATAGAAGGAAACAAACATATTGAAAAGAAAACTACTTGTTTTATTGAGGAAAAGAAAATTACAAGTATTTTAAAAAAAAGCTAAAAATAAAATAGTTTGAGATTGGCAGTGTTCCATAGCCTGGGAATGGCTTTGTTGTCTTTATCTTCCAAGTGGTATGCCCCTTTGCCTGCTAATCCAACCACCTTGTAAGGTCCTTCCCAATTAGGTCCTAACTTGCCATCTCCGGGTACCAAGGTGTTTCCCATTATTTTGCGCAGTACCCAATCTCCGATTTTGAATTGCCTTGGATGCACTATCTTGTTACAACTCTTGCTGGTATGAGGCAATATGAACCAGTGCTTTATGTCTTCTTTCCTCTACAAGGTCGAGCTCCAATGCTATGGCTTCTCCATTTAAGTCTGGATCAAAATTTTTGCTTCTAATTATGGGGAGGCCAACTTCCAGTGGGATTACTGCTTCCATGCCGTAGGCTAAGGAGATGGTGTTTCTCCTGTTGACTACCGAGGTGTGGTACGATAAGCCCATAAAACATGAGGGAGCTCCTCAGCCCACTTGCCTTTTGTTTTCTTAAGCCTTTTCTTCAATCAATCCAAAACAACCTTGTTTGATGCTTCCGCCTGACCATTTGCTTGGGGATATGCAGGTGTAGAATTGTAGAATTCTATCTTGTATTCTTCACAAAAGCCTCTAAATATTCTGCCATCGAACTGAGTGCCGTTGTCTGATATTAGAGCTTTTGGTATGCCGAATCGAGTGATGATATTCTGCCAGACAAACTTCTTCACATCCTTCTCCTTTATTGATGCTAATGCTTCTGCCTCCACCCACTTTGTGAAGTAGTCTGTTGCTGCGAGAAAGAACTTCCTGTTGCCGGGTGCCGTGGGAAGTGGTCCTACTATGTCTAAGCCCCACATTGTGAAGGGCCATGGGCTAGTTAGAGGTAGAAGCTCTCTGGCTAGTTGATGTATTTGGTGTGCGAACTTCTGACATTTCTCGCACTTTTTGACATACTTCTCCGAATCTGCTTGCATGTATGGCCACCAATATCCTTGCGAAATTGCTCGGTATGCCAATGATTTTCCTCCTTGATGGTTTCCGCATACACCTTCATGTATTTCAAACAAGAATGCTTCCACTTTGTTGGGGTGGACGCACTTTAGGTAAGGTCCTGTGAAGGATTTCTTGTACAAGGCCATTGATGGGGAGAGCCAAAATCGCTATGACTTTGCTCTTATTTTGTTGGCCTCTTTCTTTTCTTTCGGTAAGATGCCGTCTTTTAATAACAGCATGATGGGATCCATCTATGAAGGGCCTAGTTCGGCGCAACATACCTCAGCTACTTCAGGTTCTTCAATGCTTGGCCTTGGTACGTAGTCAATTAATAACGGATGAGGGATGGATGTATCTGTCATCGAAGCAAAGCCTGCTAGTTCATCCGCTCTGCTGTTTTCTTCCCTGCCAATTTGCTCTGTACGAACTACTTCAAACTTCATGATCTCCTTTCTGACCAACTCTTGGTATTTGGCCATCCTTTCATCATTTGCTTCGTAGTCGCCTGAAAATTAGTTTACCACCAACTGTGAGTCGCTGTAAACCATTAGCTCGGTGGCCTTCAGGTAGAATGCTGATTTTAGTCCTGCAAGAAGCGCTTCATACTCCGCTTCGTTGTTTGATGCTGGGAAGCCAAGGTTGACTACTTGCTCTATCACTAGGCCATCTGGTGAGATGAGGACTATGCCTAGTCCTGTACCGTGCCTGTTGGACGCTCCATCCACGAAGAGCTTCCACATCTCTCCAACGAACAGTTTCCAGCAAGTGGAGGGATCAGATGATGCCCTGGGGTCAAAAGTGTTGCTGGTATTTTCTTCAAGGTCCATGCTTGTTGTTTGCCCCTCGCTATCTAATTGTACCAAGTCTTTATTTATTGGTGAGTCTTGGCTTGGTGTAGCATGGTTTGCTTCTTCCTCCCTTACTTTACTCTGGTCTGCCTTGGGGTCTGACTGGGTATCCTGCGCCAGGGGTTACGCTATTCCGGCATCAACTTCCATCCCTAGTTTGGTTGTTTTAGTCAGGTCGACTGGGTAGATATGATGACTTCCTGGGGTGAATTCTGCAACAAAGTCTGCCAAAGCTTGGGCCTTTATTGCGGCTCTGGGTTGAAACTTGATGTCGAATTGTCCCAACTCTACTACCCACTTCAAGATTCGCCCAGAAAAGTTTGCCCTCTCAAATAAATCTTTTAATAGAAAAGCTGTGAAGACGATTATGATGTGGGCGTGAAAGTAATGCAGCAACTTCCTTGAGGCCATCATCAAGGCTAAGGCCAGTTTTTCCAGTGGTAAGTACCTTGTTTCGGCGCCCAATAATGTCTTGCTGACATAGAAGATGGGCAGATGTTGGATCCCTTCCGCTCGTACCAACACTGTGCTAATTGCATGCTGTGAAACTGCCAGGTACACAAAGAGTTCTTCTCCAGGGATCGGGGTTACCAGCAATAGTGGAGAAGACATGTATTCTTTCAAACTTTCTAGGGCGCGGTCGCATTCTTCATCCTATTCAAACTTGGCTTTTAATGCTTGAAAAAATGGTCGATATCTGTCTGACGACCGACTTATAAACCGGTTGAGCGCAGCTGCCATGCTGGTGAGATGCTGCACTTCTTTTACTAAGTTGGGCCTCTCTAGATCTTGGATTGCTTTGATCTGAGAGGGGTCTGCTTCTATACCTCGGTTGGTCACCAGGAAGCCTAGGAGTTTGCCAGATCCTACGCCGAACGCACACTTGGATGCATTAAGGCGTAGCTTGTGCTTCTTTAGGATCTGAAACATCTCACCTAGGTCCCTAAGATGGTCATTCCTATCCTTGCTTTTGACCACCGTGTCGTCGATGTAGGCTTCTATTGTTCTGCCTAACAATGGTTCGAACATCTTGGTGACCATCCGTTGGAATGTTGCCCCTGCGTTTTTAAGGCCAAAGGGCATGACCTTGTAACAATACAGTCCTCTTGGTGTCGTAAAAGATGTGACCTCCTGGTCTGGCTCATATATAGCGATCTGATGGTAACTTCTGTATGCATCAAGAAAGCTGAGAGGGTTATGTCCCGCCGTCAATTCTACCAGTTTGTCTATCCGTGGTAGAGGAAAGTTGTCCTTTGGGCATGCCTTGTTGACTGTTTTGTAGTCCACGCAGACACGCCATTTTCCATTCTTCTTTGGTACCACTACTGTATTAGAGATCCATTTGGGGTAGTGCACCTCTCTGATAGCTCCTGCTTCTGGCAAGTTTTCTACTTCTTCCACCACTATCTCGGCATGGTGGAGTGCCGATCTGCGAGTGCGCTGTATAATTGGTCTGGCAATTGGGTGGACATTCAATTGGTGACAGATGAATCTTTGGTCAATGCCAGGCATGTCGTACGGCATCCAAGCAAACACTTCGATGTTAGAGGTCAAGAATTCCATGACCTTTATTCTCTCAGTGCTAAACATAGATGAGCCAAGCAAAAAGAACTTATCCGGGTTCTTTTCATCTATTCTTACCTGTAACAAGCGGCTTTGCCCACTTCCGCGAACAATTCATTGCTCGTAGGCTCTTCTACTATCTGTACATATCCCTTGGTAGGGCGGCTGCCATTTACTATGACGAAGCATTGCATGGACATAATTTGGTCTCCAAAGACCTCTTCAATTGCCTCAGCTTCGTTAGGGAATCGCATTACTTGATGGTAGGTTGATGCTACTGCTCTCATGGCATGCAGTCATGTCCTTCCCAAGATTATATTGTAAGTGGAGGGCACTTTCAATACCCAGAATTCCACTTGTTTAGTCATGCTTCCTGCTCTGACTGGGAGGATTATCTTGCCGACTGGCCACTCTGGCATTGAATTGAACCCGGTCAGGGGAGATACGGTAGGTGCGAAGTCTTTATCCTTCAGTTTCAGTTGTTTGAAGGTTTCATAATACATTATCTCGCAAGAGCTTCCTTGGTCGATCAAAATCCGTTTGATGTCGTAATCCATGACGCAGAGTGTGATGACCAATGCATCATTGTGGGGGCAATATATCCTTGCCAAGTCTTTGCCTGAGAAGGATATGACGTTTGTAGCTTCTGTTCTCTCCTTTTTTATGGGGGGTTGCGCACTTAATACCTCCCTAAAGTGCTCAGCTTTCTTGATCGTTCCCCTGAGTTCACATACCCACTCAGGTTTGAATACCCCATATATTACGTTAATCACGCCTTGAGGTGGGGCGTCGATCAGCATTCCGTCTGGATTGTTGTGGTTCTGGGGGGCTGGTTGCGTCCCTCCTTCTATGTACTTGTCCAGATGACCGGCTACTACTAACTCCTCCAGATATTGCCTTAATGGCGCGCAATTTTCAGTGCGGTGTCCCTTTTTCCTTATGGAAGGTGCACTGGGATCTTTCGTCATAGTCCTTCTGTGCTTCTCCTAGCTTAACTAGCCATCTGACGAAAGGTTCATCACGTATCTCACTGAGAATTCGGTAGATTGGTTTCTTGAATACCGTGGTAATGGCAGTGCGAACTCTCAACCATCTTTTATCTCGGTCCTCTTCGTTATCTCACCTGCCTCGTCCATTCTTGCTTGGAAGTTCTGCCGTGTTGACTTTTGCCATAGTCTTTTTATCTGGCGTTGCTGTCGCACCAGATTTTCATCTTCCATCACCCGAATATGTTGGTGAACTCTCTCCATCAAGGCTTCCATTGTGAGGGGCGGCGTCATAGTAATTGAATCCCTCAACCTGTTTCCGACTGGAAGTCCTCTTTTGTATTGTGTGATGGCGAGATTGGTGGGGCAGTCCCCTATCTAGTTGAACGTCTCCCAGTAGCGACTGTTGTAGGATCTCAATGTTTCCTTGTCGCCCATGTCAATGGTGAGTAACTGATTGATCTCCACTGGGGTCTTGGTGTTCATTCTGAACCTTGTCATGAACACCTCTGCCAATTGTGCCTAGGAGGCTATGCTGCCTTCTGGTAGCCTTTCGAACCAGGTTAAACCTAGGTCGCCAAGGCTTGATGGGAATAGGATGCACATCAGAGTCTCGTTTCGCCGATATACTGCCATGACCTGGCGAAAGTGGCTCAAGTAGGAGTAGGGGTCTGTCTTCCCCTCGTACGTGGTAAATTTGGGCTGAAGAAAGCCGAAAGGTAGGGGCGCGTTCTCAATTGCCGGAAAGAACGGCGAGGTCTGCAGTCTTGCTAAGGCTTTGTTTGTCGGTTCGTAAGCAGGGCACACTATTGGCATTCGTACCTCGACGCTTCCATGCGTCCGAGGCGCCAACCGCTGAAGGGCTGAGACTCTGCGCAGGTCGCATGCCCTGGTATCCTCTTTCCATCGTGCCTTTTCTTCTAGCACAGTTCATAAGTCAGATGATCTAGGCAACTCCGCCTGCCTGGATGATGTCTGGTGCGTGCGCGAGGGCCGATAGGTGCTTCCCTCAGTGTATGACCTCTCAGTTCTCGTTCTCTTAGACCTGGAGTAATGAGTTATGGAAGTCCTAGATTGAGTATCGCCTGTTCTGAGGCTTTTACTCTCTGCTTGTGACGGTGTGGTATGCCTACTACGATCCTCCAAGTGGCAAGAGGTCATGTTGCATTTGCGCCCCTCTCCTGTCGCCACCCTTTTTCCCTTGATCTGGCGCTTCATGGCCTCCATGTCCGCCGCCATCTTCCTTATTAGTTCATCCTGCTCTTTTACGCGATCCTCCAGAGCTTGAGGATCGATTCTTCGCCTCTGTCTTTCACGACTTTGTGAGCGAGAGCGACGGGGGCTATTGTTCCGCCTCCCCCTTGCATCCCTCCAGGGGTTTTGTCGTTGGGGCTCTAAGTCCGCTATGGGAGGGACAGGAGGCAAACCTTCGCGCCTCCCGCCCCCCTCTGAGGTTTGTCCGTCAACGGCAAACTGCGGTAAACCTTCATTATGCACCATTACTTTCAATTTTAGCGAGGAAAACTTGATCAAGAGGTTTTGTTCTTTCTGTGATTCCCAGAGACGGCGCCAATTGTACGGGAAAGAAATAAACCTTCTCATATAATCCTGTTGATCAAGATTGTGCTCCTCTGTACGACGTCGCCTTACTCCCTGAAACACGAACGTGAGCTAGCCGGCGGGTGTGTGCCGAATACCTCTCCGATGCCTAAGTCAGCAAAATAGACAAATAGACAAAAGCTTTGTGTATTCGGGAATCAAAGTTGTGTGTTCGGGAATCAAAATTGTGTTACCTCTCCATAGGTGATGTTGTGAGCTTTTATAGGTTCCGCGTGGCACAATCCTAGTAGGACTCTTACTCCTCCATGTAAAGTCCTCCTAGGAATCACATTCCTGAAAGATAATGCTTATCCTTCAACACCCCCCTCACTGTTTAAACCAAGTGAGATGGTTTTACCATGGTCGGATGTCAATACGACCAAGATAACATGGCCATGCTAAAGCCGCAGAATAGACCAAGCTTCAACTAGCTCGGTTCTTCCTTTCACTACGTGTACCTCGGTGCTGGGTTGTCTGAAACCGTGCTAACCATAATGAGTTTGGACCGAGCTAATTAATAGCAAGGTCTTGAGGTAGGCTTCAACATACCTCGGCTCAAAAGGTGTGACCGAGCTAACTGTTGTCACTCTAGCTGTGGTGACTGAGTTAACTGCAAAGCCCTTTTGGACCGAGCTAACTACAATGCTTTCTGGGACTAGGCTAACTCCTGGGCCCTTTTTACCCTGCCCTTCTTACCGTGGCCCACAGAACGGCCCATTACCCAGCTCGGCCCAATTTACATATATAAATTACCCTCTCATATAATATTATATTGACTACATTTTTTAAGTTTATTTTTTTGAGTATTTATATAGAAGTAAAAAATGTCGTTACGAATAAATTTTTTCTTAATTTAGGGGTGTTTTGAGAAGAGGGTAAAAAGCTAGCTTTTAGTTTTTAACCAATTTTGGGTCACATCACCTTTCACATTTTTTACTTACAAAAAGACAAAGGCCCTGCTTGGTAGAGCTATGAGAAAGTGATTATAGATTATAGCTTAACAGATTATAGCTTATAGCTGTGAGTATAAGCTGGTAACCTGTTTGGTGTAACTGTGAGATTATAGATTTAAGCAGCAGAGTAGTGTTTAGTAAATAAGCTGTAAAATAGCTTTTTGCTGTGTAATTGTCATTTTTGCCCTTATGAACAGAAAATTTGTAATTTTTGTCATTTTCATCTCTTTAAATTTTGAAAAAGTTATTTCATTAATGGAAGTTGATTAATTAGTACCTAATTTGGTACATTTCATTATTTTTTGAAATAATCTTTTTTTATTTTATTTTTTTGTAATAATTTCATTAATTAGTACCTCAAAAAAAAAATTTGTAATAATTGAGTTGACAAGGAAACAAAAAAATGTCATTGCAATAAAAATACAATAAATTACTATTAAGGCAAGAAAAATAAAACTTCATAGATATTTACAGAACTCCTAATTTCGTCTGCAAGTTGACAAACAAATATTATGTCTCCTCACTTCCATCTCGTTGTCATCACACGCAACATCATTTCCATGGCGTGCTTGTTGAGACGAAGATCCTTTCTCTTCATTAGACACATAATCCGTGAATCTATCATAAGAGTCAAATGCAATATTGCGGAACTTACTTCGTTGGCTGAAATTGTGAATTGCCATTGTTGCACAAACAAGTTTTACTTGGGTCGGCCACTTGTAGTTTGGTGAGATATCCTTTATCATCGGCCATCTTGCTTTCCAAACCCCGAACGTTCTTTCTATTACACTTTTGAGTGATGAATGTGCTTGGTTGAATTTTTCTTGTGCATTTTGGGGGGGGGGGGGTTGACCATGTTCAAATTGAGCTAGATGGTATCTCTCTCCTTTGTAAGGTGCAAGAAATCCTTTCATGTTTGGATAACCAGCATCCACCAAGTAAAACTCATATATTTTAAAATTCCAAAATGAAATTAAAGTAAGCAATTATAAATGCAAAAATAAATATGAAGATGTGAGTGTGGTGCATCTATTGTAGCAATCAAATATAAAACAGTTACCTCCTTGTGATTTTGGAAAATTAAAACTAGGATTCCTAATTGCATCTAAGAAGATCCGAGCATCGTGTGCACTTCCTTCCCATCCGGGTAAGTAAAATGTGAAACACATATCAAAGTCACATGCGGCCATTATGTTTTGAGTCGCATATCCCTTTCTGCCTATTAGACAAGCTTGCTTATCTAAAGATATATATGCTTTGATGTGTGTTCCGTTAATTGCTCTAATACGATCCTATTACATAATAGTGAATAAAAATATTTTTAACCACAGATTATTGGAAATATCCTACCAACATTAATTATATGTAACACACAAGTTGCGCTTGTAGTTAATTATTTACCTTGAAATGAGGATAATATTTGCAGTTGCGTCGGATATATGGATGCACACCATTAGTCGGTTGCGGCCTTACCCAATCAATGGACATCATTGTAACAACCTTTAACACCTTCTTGAAGTATTTTGAAATAGTCTCGCCGGAAAGTTGAAATCTTTCTTGGACATTTTTGTTTCGAATGTCACCGCCAACAATAAACAAAAATATTGCAACCTGCTCTTGAACCAAGACTTTTTGTCCAGTTTCAAGGCCATACTTTGTCTGTAACAAATTACACAATTGATAAAATACCTCTCTTTCTATTCGAAATTTTTTAAATATTCTTGTTCGATTCCCTTCTTGTAATTCTACCATCCACATCCCTCATGTTAAACAAGATGTCCTACATAGTTCTTTTATCAAATAGTTGTTGCATATGTCACTGCAATTGTAGCCACCGTAGCTAATAGCATATTATTATTTTGTTAGGTTTGCAATGTGCTGCCTTCATCTTCAGTATCTTCATCATCATGGTCATCATTCCATTGATCTTCATCACTGTTACTCATCTTTAAAATACCTAATTAATTAAAGGTTTAGTTACTATTCCTTACGTGGCAGTATTCCATTGGCCATATTCCTTACGTGGCAGTACCATATTTACATATTATAACAAAACTTACATGTATTTACGTAAACACTGCTCTTCTATTTATTGGACTAAACATATGGAGAAAAGGAATATGCCTTTGTTTTTTTTTAAAAAAATATTTATAATAGTACTGCCTTTTCACAAAGAAAAGAGATATATATTTTTTAAAAAATTTTAAATTAAATTAACAAAAAAAAATTAATATAAAAGTTCTCTGCCAAAAAAAATTAATATAAAAGTTCTCTGCCAAACTAAACAATAGATAGATAAATCCCAGACTTTCACACGTACATACATGCACATACACAAATATACACATATATGGCCTTTGGATTTTTCTTGAACTTCAGTTCACACTTAACATACAGACACACATAAATTTCAGAGAAAAGAAGGAAGAAGGGGGAAGGGGGGGAAACAAGAAGAAGTTCTACATCTATGTATATTCAGTCATATATTTTCCTCTTCAGAAACAGAGGATACATTTCTTCGAGAGAGAAGAGACAGATAAGGGATATTTAAAGCCAAGGGCAAGATGGAAGAGGCAAATTCAGACGGAGAGGCCGCCTTCAACTCGAAACCAAAGGGTGAATCGAAGCAAGAAGAGAGAGTGTGATCTGATTTTGGTCAGTGTAAACCCTAGCTCAATGTGTGTGTGTGTGTATATATATCACAAACAAAAGGCATGAACTCTTACCTTTTTGGTGCAAATCTTGGAGAAATCTTGGATAAATCTTCGACTTCGATCGGCTGATTTTGGAGAGATGTACAGGATTGTCTTCGGTCACCAAGGAAATGAGAAGAGGAGTGTGAGGAGAGGAGTGGGCTAGGGCAACAAAAGAGGGCTTATATAGTGGCATAATCGTAATTGTTAAAGTTTTAAAGGGGCATTTAAGTCATTTCATGCCCCTCCAAACAGCTGCGAGCTTAATCTGTAATCTGTAAGCATCTCCGGAGCAACTTCTAAAATTCAACTCAAAAGAGCTTTTTTTGAGCTATAATCTGGTGCTTTAAGTTGTACCAAACACAACATTCTAGGTTAAATTAAGCCAAAAGTTGAAATAAGCAGGTTATAAGTTTTACCAAACATGGCCAAAATAGACTAAAAAAGCCAAAAAGTCATATTTTACCAACTTTCCAAAACACTCCTTAGTTATAAATTTTACCAGTACATTATTTTTAAATTTTGAATAAAAACAAATATAAAATAATTGATTGAAGGTATGTTGCATTTTTTATATTCCTTCTTCTATTAAAAAAATAATAAATAAAAAAATAAAAAATAAAAATCACAATTCATATATATATATATAAATAATTATAAACACAACCTGTGCATAGCACGTGTGGAACACCAGTAGCAAAAAAAAAAAAAAAAAAGTGAATTAAATAGGGGAGAGAGAAAATAGAATAATGTTATATGCATCCATTAATGCACTAACTAGTAAATATAAGCAAGCAAAATAAACTGCGTTTAAAATAGTAAATTTATGTGAGCATAATTGCTAATCATATTTTTTACTTAATGAATAATATTATATTGACTACATTTTTCAAGTTTATTTTTTAAAGTATTTATATAGAAGTAAAAAATGTCGTTATGAATGAATTTTTTCTTAATTTAGGAGTCTTTTGAGAAGAGGGTAAAAAGTTAGCTTTTAGTTTTTTACCAATTTTGGGTCACATCACCTTTCACATTTTTTACTTACAAAAAGACAAAATAGACTAAAAAAGCCCAAAAGTCAAATTTTACCAACTTCCCAAAACACTCCTTAGTTATAAATTTTACCAGTACATTATTTTTAAATTTTGAATAAAAAAAATACAAAATAATTGATTGAAGATATGTTACATTTTTTTATATTCCTTCTTCCGTAAAAATAAATAAATAAATAAATAAATTTTAAAAAATAAAATAAAAATCACAATTCATATATATATAAATAATTGTAAACACAACATGTGCATAGCACGTGTGGAACACCAGTAGCGCAAAAAAAAAAAAAAAAAAAAAAAAAAAAAAAAAAAAAAGTGAATTAAATAGGGGAGAGAGAAAATAGAATAATGTTATATGTATCAATTAATGTACTACCTAATATACTAATAGATGATGTGCCATAATTTTAGAGGTTTTGAGTATTTGTAATTTGTATAATATGTGGAATAATGTTATATGTACTAAGTAATGTATTAACTAGTGTACCAATTGATGATGCGGTATAATTTAAGATGGCTTAATTTAAGATATTTTTGGTATTTATAATTTGTATAATGAGTGGGGTCAATAATAATGTCATAACTAATATTGGTACAGTAGTTAGTATACTAATTGATGTATATAACACTACCGTAATAAGTGGGATTAATAATGATGATATAACATTGATGTGATACTGTCGAAAAAAATATGTTATTAAAAGTAAGTGAGAGGAATTAATTGGGAGAGAGAAAATATGTTATTAAAAGCAAGGAGAGGAGGGAGCATTTCAAACCATCCGTGGATTTTCTTTTAGTTTTTGGGATTTTTTTTTCAAAAATGGTTAAGACCCCTTTTCCCCCACCCCCTTTGACCCCTCTCTTTTTTGATTGGCTACTTTTTCTTTTCTTTTCTTTTTTTTCCTTCTCCTCCAATCACCACCCGCTACGTGTGTGTGGGGTGGTGGAGGTGGTGATTGGAGGGGGTCTCTATCAATGCTCTTTTGTTTTTCAATGTGGTAACATGTTGACATAATCTGACTCCTTGTGTTTTGTCCATCTCTCATTGGTGGAAAGGCACCCTCTCCACACCCAAAAGTTTCTAACAATTGTGTCAACATAGTGGGACCACTGAACCGCGGTGAATCAAAAAGTAATAATAATAAATTAATAAACAGACCGCGTTAAGTTTCCTTTTTTTAATGAACTTCTTCATAGTTAGGAGTGATGAATTAGAGAAGTAGCGGGAGAATATGGAGTTAATGAGGAGAATTCAGAGATGGTTTAATTACCAAGAACGTCATGCTCTGATCGTTCTAGGTAAATATATTAGCAGTTCCGTTACAGGGCCCGAAATACCCAACGGCTCAAATGGCTCGAAATGGTTTCCCTCCGAAATTTTGATGCACGTGGAGCTCACGTGTTCTGCACAAAGTAATGAAATGAAACAAAAAACATCTTCATCAACAAAAAAAAAAATAGAAAAAAGAAGAGGAAGTAGAAGAATCAGATCCAGATCAGCCATCAACAACATTTTCATCATCAACACATCATCAACTAGAAAAAAATACAATCCAAAAAAAAAATGTAGAATCTAATTTTTTTTTCAACAGATCTGCGTGTATACATAATATGTGGAATAATGTTATATGTACTAATTAATGTGCGAACTAGTGTACCAATTGATGATGCGGTATAATTTAAGATGGCATAATTTAAGATATTTTTGGTATTTATAATTTGTATAATGAGTGGGTCAATAATAATGCCATAACTAATATTGGTACAGTAGTTAGTATACTAATTGATGTATATAACACTACCATAATAAGTGGGATCAATAATGATGATATAACATTGACGTGATACTATCGAAAAAAATATGTTATTAAAAGTAAGTGAGAGGAATTAATTGGGAGAGAGAAAATATGTTATTAAAAGCAAGGAGAGGAGGGAGGATTTCAAACCATCCGTGGATTTTCTTTTAGCTTTTGGGAATTTTTTTTCCAAAAATGTTTACGACCCCCTTTCCCCCACCCCCTTTGACCCCTCTCTTTTTTGATTGGCTACTTTTTCTTTACTTTTCTTTTCTTTTCTTTTTTTTTCCATCTCCTCCAATCACCACCCGTCACGTGTGTGTGGGGTGGTGGGGGTGGTGATTGGAGGGGGTCTCTATCAATGCTCTTTTTTTTTTCAATGTGGTAACATGTTGACATAATCTGACTCCTTGTGTTTTGTCCATCACTCATTGGTGGAAAGGTACCCTCTCTGCACCCAAAAGTTTCTAACAATTGTGTCAACATAGTGGGGCCACTGAACCGCGGTGAATCAAAAAGTAATAATAATAAATTAATAATCAGACCGCGTTAAGTTTCCTTTTTTTAATGAACTTCTTCATAGTTAGGAGTGATGAATTAGAGAAGTAGCGAGAGAATATGGAGTTAATGAGGAGAATTCAGAGATGGTTTGATTACCAAGAACGTCAATCTCTGATCGTTCTAGGTAAATATATTAACAGTTCCGTTACAGGGCCCGAAATACCCAACTGCTCGAATGGCTCGAAATGGTTTCCCTCCGAAATTTTGATGCATGTGGAGCTCACGTGTTCTGCACAAAGTAATGAAATGAAACAAAAAACATCTTCATCAACAAAAAAAATTAGAAAAAAGAAGAGGAAGTAGAAGAATCAGATCTAGATCAGCCATCAACAACATCTTCATCATCAACACATCATCAACTAGAAAAAAAATACAATCCAAAAAAAAAAAAATGTTGTAGAATCTAATTTTTTTTTCAATAGATCTGTGTGTATACATAATCACCAACAGAGAAGGGAGAGAAGAAAGAGAGGGGGCGGTTCGACCGGACTGGTTGTGGGGAGATCAGAGGCGGCAGCGATGATGGTGGCGTCGATCGACGGGGACGATGGCGGCGGTGATCGACGGCCGAACCCCACTCTCTCTTTGTGTTCATCATCACCAACAGAGAAGGGAGAGAAGAAAGAGAGGGGACGGTTCGACCGGATTAGTTGTGGGGAGATCGGAGGAGGCAGCGACGATGGCGGCGTCGATCGACGACCGAGCCCCTCTCTCTCTCTTTGTGTTCTATGCTCCCTTTTCTCTTCTCTCCTTTCCTTTCTCTCTCTCGCTTCTATGTCTCTGTTCAAAAACAGGAAAATGAAGAAAAAGAAAAAAAAAAAAATGAAACCAAAAGCGACGTCGTTTTGGGTTTCGAGCCATTGATTTCGGGCCCTTAAACAATTTTCATATATTAATTGTACCTTTCTTGTGGAGCTTATAGAATACTTCAATATAGCAACTAGTTTCATCATATACTTTTTTTTATTTTTAAATTTGCATTTCATTTCAAGGTTCTGATATAAATATCATCGGCAACTGCAACTACTAGCATATTATAATTTATAAGAGCGTCTGCTCCATAAATTCATAAAAAAAAACTCCATCATACTTTCTAAAGAGTTATAATTTAAATCCAATTATTTGTTTCCTTTCCGAGTCAACCAAATATACCACATCCATAAAGCCCCAACACATCTGAATCATCTTACCTCATCTTAAGCCCTGTTTGGTAAGGCTTATTTCCAGCTTGTTTCAACTTTTAGCTTAATTTAAGCTATTTTGATGTGTTTGGTTCAGCTTAACAATACATCTTATAGCTTTTTATAAATCAAAAATCAACTTATTCTTTGAGTAGGGGAGGAGAAGCTTAATTTATAAGTCAAAAATTAACTTATGTTCACAGCTATAAGTTATAAGCTATAATCACTTTCTCACAGCTCTACGAAACAGGGCCTTAGTTAATAAGTAATAGGATAAATTACAAATATCCTTGAAGTTTGTTTTATATACAGATTATCTCTTTTGATTTAAAAAATTATAAATATCTCATTATTAAAAAAATTTATTTAACAGAATTAATTAAAAAAATTAACTATTTTTCTATATAATAATAAAATTACATGAATTATTAATTGAAATAAATTTTTGTCATCATTAAAAACTATTAATTGAATTGATAATTTATTAATAAAGAGAGCCATTTATTATGAAATTAAAAATTTTAATAAGTGAAATTTAATTTCTAAAACTAGATAAAGCAATTTATATTTTAAGTAAATTTTAAATAATGTATTTATAATTTACCTTATTATTTAGGAATAATGCTATATGTAACCAATTAGTGTACTAACTAGTACACCAATTGATGATGTAACATAATTTAAGAGGTTTTTAAAATTTGTGATGTGACTAATGAGTAGAGTCAATAATAATATCATAATTAGTGTTAATATATTAGTTAATATACTAATTAGTACATGTAGTACCACCGATTATTAAGAGGCATTAAGAGAATTCAATTTCATCCACCACTAACATGTCATTGATTCAAGCAATTGGAGACTAGGCCCAAGAGTGGAGAAACCGTAATATTTTTACTTCTACACATCTCAAGCATGGACACTTTTTCCTCTAGTATGAATCATTGTTATTATTATTTTTTTAACTTTGATAGAGACCCCCTCAATCACCAACCTCCACTACCCCTACACACACGTAGGGATTAGTGATCGGAGGAAGACAAAAAATAAATAAATAAATAAATCTGGCCAATCACAGGCCAAGGGAGTCGTGGGGGTCACTATTTGGAGGGGTCCGGAACATTTTTGTTATTTTTTTAAGACATCAGGTTGTTTCTTATAGCTTCTTGGAAAAAAACCATTTACATCAGCAATAATTTTATTTTATTTTTCCTAATCCATTCAACACTCATGGTAATATGAATTGTTTTAAATCCGTCATTATCTATTTCAATATTATATTTAAGACTGTCTTTATATAAAAAATTTATTCAATTCATATTTTCAATTGAAAACGCAACCAATCAAAACATGTAATTCAAGTGAATATAAAAAGACATCAGTAATATTAAAATTTTATTTCATATTTGATTCAAGTTGCAACTAATCTACTGTGCTGTTAAAAAAAAAAAAAAAAATCAAATTGTACAATCACTCTTTAAATTTTATCATATATCACTTGTGATAAATAATTCTAGAGAGGGTCATCTATTTTTTTCCTGAATTTCAAAATTACCCTTCTTATTCTTTGTTGGAACACCTTATTCCTATTCCTAACTTTATTTATTTATTTATTTATTTATTGTGAACTAGCTATTCCTATTCCTCAACACAATTACAAAATCAAGCAAGCCACCAAATTTGAAATTCCCATCTTATTATTCTTATCCTCGACAAACCCATCCATACTGAACCAATCGAAGCCCCGACCCGACCCGTAACACGCAGTCCCCTCATCCTTTCTTCGGCCGCCATAGCCCCTCTCTACCTCGTCGCCACCCCTGCAGGTCCGTGAACTCAACCGTTGGGATATGGTGGGTTTCAGACAATGATGGGCAGAGGAGGTGGGGCTTCAGGTGACGATCCAAGGGGTTGATTTTAGAGGTGATGGGTGGGTCAGTTTTGGTAGTGATTTGTTGTTGGATTTGGATGATGGTGGTGGTTGGGAATTTTGGTGGTGGTGGCGGTGGCGGAAGTGGATTGACAGAGTGAAGGGAGATGATAATTGTTGTGGTGGCGGTGCTGTGGTTTGGCGGGCGGTGTAATCGTGGTGGGAAGGCAGGTGATGCGGGTGAGGCTAGTGGAGATGTGATGGGGTGTGGAGGGATGGGGGAAAAATTGGTTGATGGTGGTGGTGTATGTCAAATTATTCAAATGTAGTTTTGCCAATTATCAAGGAAGGTCTGTTTAATTTATCCAAAACTATTTTATTTCAACGTACAAGGTTGGTTGCCTACCTGTTATATGTTTCTCAAATTATGCTGTAAAAGTACATTTGATAATAACTTCCCTAGATTTTTCTATGTTGGTTTAAACCTAGAAAAGGGAAATTATGCCGTTTCCCTACTTTGTCAATGTAATCACATTGAATTGAATATATAACACTTCATGTTATTATAAAATAAGATCTGAATCTTTGTGCTAAAAACCAGAATGTCTATATTGCAGGTCTGATTTACAGCAACAGTATGTCCGTGTTTGTCTTGACTAACTTGGTGACCTTCTTGACTCACATTTGGAAGTTAAAGCTCAAGCATGCTGTTGCAATCATGAACATTAAAGGTGGAGTGGCAGGTATCATGGGATTAGTGGAGGCCGCTCTCATAGATGCTTATCTTGGCCACGCTGGGATGTTGCTCATCACAAGTGTTCTTTACAGCATTGTAAGTCACCGGAATTCTACACACCCCTTTCATTTGTGGCATAGCATTGATAATTTGCTAGTAGTAGTAGTAGTAGTGAAAATATAGATAAACTACTCTGTTCTGACTGGGAATCGACAACCAAAACTAAACTAGGCTACTCGTGCATTTGCTGAGGTTGATAGGCAGGAATTGGGTCTTTCCTTGCATTTTTCATAGGGAATTATACTTCTTAATTGATTCGCACCGATAGAATAAAACAGCTCATAATTTAGCCTTTCTAGAAGCCCTTTTGTACATTTTCACTTGCTTTCTCAGACAGATTTAGTCATGGTCTTTGGTGTACATCTAAGTGCGAAGCCAAAGCTCTTATATCAGGCCAGAAAAAAAAAAAAAAAAAAATTGGAGCATTAATGAATGAAATTTAATATTTCATGGCTTTTCAATTGGTGTATTTATATAAATGATGCATGTAAACAATAACCCTTTCTTACTTAAATACTTTGAATATGCCAATGAATCAAATTTAACTTGAACTCAAATCTTGGAACAATACAATGGGGGTGTTTGGCAAGAAAAAAAAGAAGCTTGGTTTAGACTAAAATTCACAAAAAGACAAAATAAACATCATATCCAATTAAAAAAAAATCCAATCATCTTCCCAAATATAAAATTTTTAACCTACTAAAATAGCCTACTAAAATAGCAACTTCCCAAATACCCACAATGTAAACCCTAACTTTCTTAAATTTTTTATCCACAATGCATTTAAATCTTTGATCAAACACCTTGACCATTTCTTCAGACTATGTTTACCACTAACCTAGGGTGGCCAAACCACCCACAGTGATTCTTTAGTTCGAAACCACTCAAATCTAGCATCAAAATTAGAGTCAAGATGTATACACCCTTATCTTACATCAAAGCTAGTCCAAATTAATTTAAAATGTTTATCAAATTTGTCTCTCACTAATGAATAGGAGATGATTTGATGATGCAGGGATTGGGGTTGTTAGTAATGTCAGTTCCTAATCGGTTCTTTTCCAAGGGTGTAAAGTCATGTCCGGCAGGGGAGAAATTATGCTCTTCAAAGCTAACTGCTTCACCATTCTATTGGGGATTAGCTTTGATTGTTCTTGCCAAGGCTGGTTAGGGAATATGTTTGAATGCCCTCACCTTTGGTAAAATAAAATTCAAAAGAGATCCACCTGAAATGAAGGTAATCAAATTTGGTTTCTTGAAGTTTGAAGTTTGCCGAAGAAAGATCCGAGACGAAAGGAAACGTCAAAAGAATATTATTGCAATTACCTGCAACATAGTTGGAATTGCAGGTGGCATCACATGGGCTTTTGTATCATTAATTTTTGCTCATGATTGGTCTCACCAGTATTTGATATCTGCATATGTAATGGCAATTGGGATCGCTATATTTTTTAGTGGATACACATTCCTTTCCCCTCCTCAACTGCGAGCAAGTCCCCTCACAAACATGTTGCGGGACCTTCTGGCTGCATTCTTAAAGAAGCATCTTGACTCTACTAAACAGGGTATAGAATGTAAGTATGGGGATGAAGATCAGACACCTCAAGGTCAAGGTCACAACCAGAAGACACCTCAAGGTCTCAAGAAAAGGATGACACTCATTGATCACTGACGGTGAGTACACAATGATCACAAAGTTTATGTATACATTTTTATGTTACCTTTATAGAAAATTTAAAAACTATAAACCAAAACTTGGTGGGCATCTGTTTTTGTTTCAAAAAATACTGAAACATTTTACAAGATGTACTAAATTATGATAGCATTGTATTTGAAATAGAGTTGGAAATGGTATTGGTGTAAAATTTGTGTAGTTTTTAACATCTTTTACATTTGTGCAGGTGGCTCAATAATGCTGCAATAAATGTGCCACGCAATTTCCGCTGCTTTCCCGATGGATGGATTAATTGCACAGTGGATGAGGTTGAGGAGACAAAGCTTCTGTTAAGAATGGTTCCAATCTCGGCTACCTTTCTTTTCTATGGGGTGATCAAATCCAACAGTAATACCTTTTTCATTGCGCAAGGATATGCAATGAACATGTCATTTTGTTTAAAAAAGCAGCATCAAATTCAACTCCCCATTCAAATCTTCCTTCTTATAGCATTATTTGCGAGATATGCAGTGAAACCTCTGTATAGGATAGTATTTGAATGACAAATAGAGCGAAGTTACTCAGCTGGAATGAAGGTTGGTTTAGGAATGCTTGCGGCTTTGGCTTGTTGTAAAGTTGCTTGGTGGGTGGAGTATAAATGGCTAAAAGCTTTGAAAGAACACAGCTTGTTTGGTAATCCCGATGCCATTGCACCAATATCTGTATTTTGGCTCTCTCCACAGTTTGTACTGATGGGAATCATGGATGGATTAGCTCATGATGGTATTGTGGATTTCTTTAAGTATCAGGTTCCAGAGTCAATGAGGAAGAGATATGCACTCGTACTCACTGAAGCTGTGATCGGATAGGGAAAAATACTGAACATAGGGTTTATTATGATATTAGACGTGGTGGTCAAGAAGTTGAGAGTTGAAGATGGAAGTTGGATTGCAGACATTGTGAATCAGAGCCGTTTGGATCTTTTTTACGCTGCATTAGTGGTGGTGAGCATGGCCAATCTGTTTATCTTTGCCTATGTTGCAAGTTTTTACACTTACAGTGATTTTCCAGAAGAGGAAGACAACGACGAAGAAGAAGATCCACATGAAGAAATTAAAACTGGAAAGAAGCAAGACAAGATGGAACCAACACCTGATGAAGAAATTGAACCAACACCTGATGAAGAAATTGAACCAACACCTGATGAAGAAACTGAAAGAACAATAAGAACCACCTGATGATGAAGAGAACTTGAAGAGAACAGTAGTGGTAGAGCTGGTCTAAACAGCAATTTGATTTCTTGTGAATGTTCTTTTGAGTTGTTTAGGTTATTGATTCTTTTGGCTAATTAATTGTAGGATTATATTATGCAAATTTGTGAGCACTTTATATAAGATTTCATGTGAAGACTTGAAATTTATTCTTGTATTATTATCATTATTACTATGTTGATGAATATGATGTTTGATTAATTGTGTATAGATGTGGTATTTATTTATTTCAAGTCTTCAAAATCTCTCTGAATAAATTACGTGTTAAATTTTTTTTTTAATTACAAATTTAATCATGTAAAGTTTAATATTTATCATGTCATTTGAGAATTGAAATTATAAATTTCAGGTATTCATGTTCTTGACTCAAATTATTCAAGATATAAGTTGATAAAACAAAACTTGGGAGTATTTTCAAAGCCTATACAATTTTAATTCGTATTTTGAAAAGCTTAAAGCAGTTTAAAATTAATTTTTCATATTCAAAATTGTTTTGTGAAGTTTTAAGAGGAATCTCAAAACCCTAGTACACACGCCCTGTCAAGCACAACACCAATATCCATGGCGGTCGAAAGCGTTTCGAATCATGGAGAACTCGAGGAGAGGATCGAGAAGACCCAGAAAAGCGCAATGCCAGCCGGAAGACGAGATACTTTTGAGACTGCCCGTTCAGTCTCTCCTGCAATTCAGGTGCGTTTCCAAATCATGAAGTTCTTCGATTTCAAGTCCCCAATTCGTGAAAACCCACCTTGGTATGTCATGTAGGACCAACGATGATGATTATATACAGCAGAGACTGATACCGAGATATATTTCGGAATTTGATTTGAAGTCGTGTTCTCTTTACTATGTATTCAATAATAAACAACCTGAATCTGATGAATGATGAAGAAACCGCTGTTGAGCTTGATTGTCCATTTCAAGTAGATGGTAATGCAGTTTTTATTTTAGGTTCATGTAATGGGTTGTAGGTTCATGTAATGGGTTGGTGTGGGCTGGTTACAGTCGACATGCTATAATCATGATGGAACCCATCTACTAGGAAACACAAAATATTGCCAAATTTGGATGCTAAAAATGCGTTTACAAGAGCATGTGGGTTTGGTTATGATAAGTCTACCGATGACTACAAGGCGGTTAGGATCTTTAGTGAGGGTCAGAACCAGAGTGGGGTGGGGATGGGGTTGGTGGTTTATTCTTTGAGGAGGAATTTGTAGAGGAGGATCGGAAACTTTCCTGATGGTATTCCTCCACATCCATTTATTTCAAGATAATTTGCAAATCAGGCTCTCCATTGGGTCACCCATGTTGATACGGAATCGAGTTACTCTTCTTGGGTGATTGCTTCTCTTGATTTGGAGAAGGAAACGTATGGAGCAATTGTGCCACCTGATTATGGGGTTTATGTTATTGATTTGACATTGCGTGTTTTAAAAGGATGCCTTCATGTGCTCTGCAACTTCTCGACTTGTGTTGATGTATGGGTAATGAACGAGAATGGCAAGAGAGAACCTTGGACTAAGTCGTTCACAATACCATATTCTGTAGTGTCAAGAATTTGCCACTACACACCATTGTGCATTTCAAAGAATGGTGAAATTTTATTGAAATTTGAGAATCGGTTAGTTCTTTACAATTTGAAAGATGGTAAATTTAGGAATCCTGGAATACCTAACATGTGCAACTGTCTTCCAGTGGATACCTATGTTGAGAGCTTAGTCTCGCTTGATGGTAATAATTTGGGTTAGAGGCAAGAACAGTATAAAAGCTTGAGAAAGATAAAATTAGTATATCTTATTATTCCTTCAACACTACATGTTTAATGCACAAAGATTTCTTTCCTTTTCTTTACATGGACAGCCTTGCTTTTATGTCTATATGTTCAAACGCAAATCAAATAAAAATAAGACACCCAAAAGATCAAATGAGTTGTAGTTCTCTCCACTTTGGAGACGTTTACAATTGTCACATATTCATTTTCTCTCCCCGAAGGTTGTCTCTTTTAAGTAACATACTGTGCCATTCTTGTTATTTTCTCAATATCCATGCCCAATTTCAATCTATCCAGCTTTACCAGATTAGGGTTTTTCAAGGTTTCATATACTTCACGATTTGTTTTTGAACTGTGAAGGCCGTTGAAATAGCCTCGATTAGTGTACATTGTTACACAAAATAATGCATGAGAGAGAGAGAGAGAGAGAGAAGGGGTTGTTTTTGTTATTTTTTCTTTTGTATCTGTCTGAAACTCTAATGGAGGTAATTGTAATTTACATTTAATTTTACTTCTATCTTGGTATGCTTAAAAAATGTTCACCATTGCTTGTGTGAAAGTTAATGCCTAAACTTGTTTTATCTTTTTGAATAGCTACAACAAAAAAACAAAAAAATTTCCTGGCATTTTTGTGTTTGTGTTTCTAAGAGGTGTTTTTTAAAACTGATTAACAGCTTTTCAGATTCTCTTCAATTGGACGCCATTGTTTAGGGCCTATTCTCATCCATGTTGAAGTTGTTGTGGAAGGGCAGCTCCAGCAGAAAATAAGATTTCGAAGTAATACATATTTTGTCAGCCCCCCCTCCTCTTGATGTATACAATATGTTCATTTTCATTTTGTTGACATCACAACTATTGTATTTGAGGTGCAATTTTAGAGTGATCGCTCTTGTGGATATTCATGGTTTATTTTTGGGTCTTAATTGGATAGGCTTCTGGTTTAATGACGGTCAAGTAATGAGTTGCCCCATTTTTATTTTTATTTTTTTAAGGCTTGTAGTTCGTCAAGTATAATCAGAAACTTAAAATAGATGCTGAAAAATTATTGGGTGATTAGATTCTTTGAACTTTTTGTCGGTCTATGTTGAATAAAGCATTTTATTATTCTTGTGCTTATTCATTTAACAAAGTAGATGTACAAAATAAATTATTCAAATTATTCTTAACTTAAACAAGGGGGAAAGCCTTGTCCAAAAAACAAAAACAAAAACAAAAACAAAAAAATAGAGAAGAGGTTAATGAAGTAATAGTGAAATAAGGTTAAATTATTTAATTATTTTTTAATATTTTGAAGAAAGCACTTTATTAACCAAATAAAATAAGATTTCGAAGTAATACATATTTTGTATCCCCCCTCCTCTTGATGTATACAATATGTTCATTTTCATTTTGTTGAGGTGCAATTTTAGACCCATCTCTCTTGTGGATATTCGTGTCTTATTTTTGGGTCTTAATTGTACAGGCTTCTGTTTTAATGACAGTCAAGTAATGTTGTCTTCTTCTTTCTTTTTTAAGTTTGTAGTTCATCAAGTACTATTAGAAACTTAAACAACAATGATAGAGAAATCAAATTTTGAAATTCTAAAGAGAGGTCTACTGATATGGCAAGAGAAAATAAAAAAATAAATAAAAACAAAACAAAAATATAGGCACATATCACATCATATGTAGGTCTCACTCCTTACCACATCAGTAGAACTCTCTTTAGAACTCTAAAATTATAACTCTCAATCTTTATTCAAACTTAAAATAGATGCTGAAAAATTATTGGGTGATTAGATTCTTCAAACTTCTTATGGGTCTATGGTGAAGAAAGCACTTTATTATTCTTGTGCTTATTTATTTAACAAAGTAGGTGTACAAAATAAATTATTCAAATTATCCTCAAACAAGGGAAAAAGCCTTGTCCAAAAGAAAAATAGAGAAGGGGTTAATGAAGTAATAGTAACATGGAGAGTTAATTCCTTGACATTGAACATCAATTTTGAGCCTTGACCTGTGTTTGAATTTATTTTGGATAAATTACACTTTGCTCATTTTATATTTGGTCACTTTCCTACTTTGGCTCTTAAAGTTTTTTTTTTTTTCATTTTTGCCTTTTATGTTTTAAATTTTTTCCAATTTACTCTTAAAGCTAACTCAAGCTCAAAATTAAGCAAAAAATATCATAACCGTCACATAACATAAAAAATATATTATTATATTGGGATTTAAGTTTATTTTAAAGATGTGAGTTATATATAATAAAATATTTTTATGCCACATTACTATCAATGTATTTTTTTTTTTGTCTAATTTTTAATAGAAATTTGTGGAAATATGGTTTGGAAATACTCTAGTATCCTGTAGGACGCTCCTGATCCTCAACTTGTCACCTGAAAAAGGATGAACACTCCGGTCGGGGGTGCCAATAATTGTGGGAATATGGTTTGGAAATACTCCAGTATCCTATAGGACGCTCCTAATCCTCAGCTTGTCACCTGAAAAAGGATGAACACTCCGGTTGGTGGTGCCGGTATTAGCACTCCGACGAACAAGTCAATATATACTCTCTCGTTTGCTTGTGTCACAAGTTAATCTTATTTATTCTCGCATCCCTCTCTCTGATTGATGCTCCTCCTATTATGCTCGTCACTGATCTTGGGGGTCGAGCCCACCTTTAATCCAGCGTATAATTGCTCACTCGGCCATTCTGTCATGCCTATTCACACTCGGCTTCTTTTACGGCTAATTCTATGGCCGATTTAGTTATTCGGCTTCAGGATCCCCTCAGCCGGAGCCAAATAGTATATATCCTGATTTTTCTTTAAATTCACTTGGCTTTTCTACATAAAAATAATATTCGGCTCCCACAATTGCCCCCCAAACATCCTATTAATGTCAGTTAGTCGGCATATTTGGTTTTGAACTTAGAGAGTCAAAAATACGGCGATTACCCTCATTCCAACATAAGCGTCAGAACGTCTACGCTTTTTAGGAATTATTATAATTTTTCGTCCTTTCGTACGCTTCATTCATTTAATGCGATTTGAAACCGTGTTGTCCCTTCGAATGTATGTTTTTTGAATACACAAAGTTTCTTGTTGCCTATCAGTATACTTCATTCATTTCACAACCTCTGTAACTTCTTCTAGTTCCTCATTGCCCTCTCTGCTTCTTGTAAGCTCTCCTCTTCTCCATTTCGACTCTCATTTCCTTGTTTGTTTTCTAGTTTAGAATACTTCCTATACTGGCTATGATGGCGAAACATTTGAAAGCCCTTCTTTTTGCGGATCGAGTTTCTGGTTTTCGTCGTCATTTTTCCATTCCTGACGACATCCATTTGTCACTCGTAGTAGAGTGTAGTTGATATGGAGAGGATCGATGAGAGTACAATCATCTTTCCTCTTCTATCAATTGCTGAGGGTGGAGTCCGTTTCCTCCTTCACCTATTTTTGAGGATCATCCTTCGTCACTGGGGTTTAATCCCTTCTTAACCTAATGTAAATTTTTACCGAATCATAATGGGAATTGTAGAACTAAACCGACGTCTTAAGCTCAATCTTGGAATCCCTGCTGTTCGGCATTGTTATGCCTTGGCCAAATCCTCTGGCCGGTTGGGGCGCTACTTTCTCAGGGCTAAGGACACCGACCATCATTTGGTGACTATGCTTACTAGCTCTGGCAAGTGTGTTGATGATGTCATGGTCGTTGTCCGAGACAACTGGGAATTCAACGAGAGCGACAATCGCCTAGATTTTGTGCCTAGGCGAAAAGGCGAACTAGGTGGCCGTATAGTCTCCCATGTGTATTTGTTTATAATTTATTCGGCTTAGATTCTATGCACTTAATTATTTCATTTACGCAGGTAACAATTTGAAAAAAGTTCTCATCTCGGCTGATGACACTGTACTTGCGCAAATCAAAATCGCACCCCAATTCTTCGGCTGCCCCAATCTCCAGAAGCAAGGGAGGGTGGCCCACATACTTCTGAGATACGAGCCAATTTACGCTACACTTTCGGGCGCAGATAACATTCCGATTCCCAAGGGCGAACAGCAGTTGACGGTGTTTATCTTCCCGAACTTTAAGAATCTTAGGCAGATTGGTCTTGAAGCTTCAGATTCAGAGTCGGCGGACGAACAAATAGCTGAAGAAGTCGCTAAGCAACCGAATCAGTCCGCCTTAGACAGATTTGATAGACTAAAGGAGGAGGTTGGCCCAGCCCTAAATTTTGCTTTTAAGGAAGCCGACCTCAACCCTCCATCCACTTCAGGTCGAGCAGACGTCTCGTTTGAAGATATTTTCACCAACTTAGGGGACCTACCCGGCTCATATCCTGACAACATGGCTGGGGAGTCGCTGACCCAGATGGCTAGAAGAAAGAACGCCAAGAGGATGGCTGCCCGAAGGAAAGCCGAAGCCGACTGATCTGAACCTCCACCCCCTCCACCCGTTACTAGGGCTGAGTCTTCTCCACCTGCTCTTGTTGAAGAGAAGGCTTAGATTGATACGACCAAAACGGAACTGATTGTTGATCAACAGGACAGCCAGGTAACCGGGCACAGGGGGAAGAAGTGTCCTGCCGAGCAAAAAGCCGACTCTTCGGAAAACCTTACTGATAAACGGCCGCGCATGGAAGAGTCAGACATAATTGTGCTGTTTATAATACAATCAAGGATAAAGAACATGTCGGTTGCTTCTAATGCATCGGCTATCAAAGACGCTACTATGGCCTTAAGCGTGGCTTCTTCGATTTCTTTGTCGGTTGACAGAGCAACCTTTCGAGCAGAGCCGGATTTGCTGTCCATAGCATTAGCCGCTCAATCAGCGATATTGGTACATGACTTGACCCTTGTTTGCAGTCTTGTGTCAATTTTTTTTTGTTTGTTTATATGCCAGCTATCTTACTAATTCCTTGTTTTGCAGGCAGCAAGAAGGATAGCTGAGATTGGCCGTCGTCAACATGAAGCTATTGAACAAATCGGCTTTCTCACAGCCGAAGTTGAAAACGAAAAAAGCAAGGCAACGGAGGCCTCTAGCAGAGCCGAGTCCGAAGCCATGAAAGCGGCGGAAGAAAGAGCATGGTTCGATACCAAAGTAGAGAAGGCCAAGAGTTCCGACCAACTCAAGTTGGCCACCGAAGAAAGGGTGAACGCGAGCGAAGACGCGCTAAAATTGGCCAACGAGATGATTGCCAAGCTGGAGGCTGATTTGGAAGCATCGAAGAAGGCAGTGGAAATCGCCGACTCCGAAATTTCCAAGGCATTCCAAGTTGGAACGGATACCGCCTTAGAAAATTATGTAGAAGAAGTGCCTAAGTTCGAGAATCGGGGCTTCAGACATGGTTGGCTCAAATCCCTCATTGCTGCTAATGTAACGTTGGAATAGCTGATTCCATATGAGCAGATAGACGTTGAGCCGCTAGAGTTTGACCTTGAAGATTGACTAGGGTTAAAGTAATTTTTATTTTGTTTGGTATCTTGTGTACGTTGTTCTTATAGATTTTTGTTTACTTATTTCGGTTAGAAGTTAAATGTAAGGTAGTTTTTATGTGTAAAATGACTACTGTTTGTACTCAATTTATTTATGAAAATTGTTTTTACCTTTCTGTCAACTTATTAATGAAAATTGCTTTTGCCTTTGTCTGTCTGCTGCATGTGTTAGTGAACGGCTAAGTAGGATGATGTAAAATCATGAAACGAGATTAATAAGTAAATTAATAAATTAATTCGGCGATAAAATAACTGCGTAGCTTTGCGAGTTAGCTGAATAGATTAATGGAACTGTCGTTGCCCCAGCTAAGGAACAGAAATGCCAAATATCGGTAGTTCATGGATTGGCTAGTGCACACTATCTTTTCGGCGCAGAGCATTGATACAAGGCCGAATAGATTAATTAATCTGCCTTTGCCCCAGCTGATTAATGAATAGGACTGCCGAATATTAGAAGTTCATGGATTGGCTGGGGCACACTATCTTTTCAGCGTAGAGCACTGATACTAGGCCGAATAGATCCATTAATCTGCCATTGCCCCAGCTGATTAATGAACAGGACCGCCGAATATCGAAAGTTCATGGATTAGCTGGGGTACACTATCTTTTCGGCGCAAAGCACTAATACTAGGCTGAATATATTAATTAATCTGGGACTGATACTAGGCCGAATAGATCAATTAATCTGCCCTTGCCCCAGCTGATTAATGAACAAGACCGCCAAATATCAGAAGTTCATGGATTGGCTGGGGCACACTATCTTTTCGGCACAGGGCACTGATACTAGGCCGAATCGATCAATTAATTTTCCTTTGCCCCAGCTGATTAATGAAACTGTCCTTGCCCCAGCTAATGAACAGAAATGCCGAACATCGGTTATTCATGGCATAGAGCATTGAAGAGATCGCTTTGGGAACGCTGCACCCGTGATTAATAAGAGGGGTGGGGACTGCGTGCGCGTAGGTTCTATTTTTGTGTTCAAACTCAATATATTACAATAGGGAAATGAGCATTGCGTCGAATTAGGCTGGACAAATTTGGATGTCAAGAAGACTATTCTTCAACAGCATAGGGGAGGGTAAGACACTAGTTGAGCTGGATTTAGCGATGAATCGAGGTGGCGAACCTTTGCGAATGGGAAGTAGGACGTCGGGGGATCGCGAGAGGCATCACTCTCCGCATCGTCGCAATAGGTCACCCAGGAAAGAGAGGCAACAACGGGGGAACTCCCTTTGTTCGCGAAGTGAAACCAGTGGGCCACCGTGCCCGTTGAGTTTTTTGGTCTTCATTGGGAACAAACCGATGACCGAAGTGGATTCGATTATCCACGATCCAAATGTGGCAGTTGAATTTGTTCGACAGATTTTTCCTCCAGAAGTCCAGCAGTCGATGGTCAGTCGGCCTGATTTCGAAGTTTTTCAAGAGGGCGTCCATAGAGCGGTGAAAGGGCTATATACCTCTTATGAAATCGGCATGCATCTACATGCCGCTCAGCAAGAGATAGAGCAAAAAGACGAGCTCATTCAGAACTTAGAAGCTCGCGTAGAGAAAGCCGAGCGTGAACTAAAAAAGGCAAAAACTGCCGAAACTCAATCGGTAGGTCAAGTTAACCCGATTGTGGATAAAAGGGTGACCCAACGGCTTTTAAATCATGCCATTGCCGACCAAGATACGATGAGCATGTTCGCGAGAGAAGCGATAAGGACGAAGGCCTACAATGAGGGATTTTTTGACCGTCAGAAAATTGGTATAGAGAAGACGAAGGAAAAGCTAGCCGAGGAGGTCTGTCGATGCGAAAATCATGGATTCAAGCATGGGTGGACCAAGGCTCTACAAGGCGCGAGCGTGAATTCGGCGTCGCCCTTGTATTAGAGTTACAATTCTCCCTTCGCAGCTTACGAAGCCGAGAAGACCGACGACGAAGATGGTGCCGAATAATGTATTCAGGATTTGTTTTATATATTAGAAGTTACAAATTTAATGCACATTTAATGCAATTTATTGAACACATTGTTCTGTTTTGATGCAAATTTAATGCAAATTATGTATTCACGATCTATTTCACGAAACATTTTATTTTGAATGTCTGTATATTGTTTCAATCAATGTTTGTAAATTAAGTCGTGACCTTCATCTATTACTTTGTCAATCGCGTTTGCACTTGCCAATTGTGAGGTCGACAAAGGGTGCTTCGAATTCAGAGGCTTATTCGACCCAAACAGGTCATTCACGAATGGGGCTCCGAATTCGGAGGCTTTTCTTGGCCAATCATGATATCCACGAAGGGCGCTCCGAATTAGGAGGCTCATTCGGCCCAAATATGTCATTCCCGCATAGGGCTCCGAATTCGAAGGCTTATTCGGCCCAAATGTGTCATTCACGGATGGGGCTCTAAATTCGAAGACTTATGTCTTGGCCAATCATGACATCCACAAAGGGCGCTCCGAATTCGGAGGCTTATTCGGCCCAAACATGTCATTCACGAATGGGGCTCCGAATTCGGAGGCTTATGTCTTGGCCAATCGTGACATCCACGAAGGGCATTCTGAATTCGGAGGCTTATTCGGCCCAAACGTGTCATTCATGGATGGGGCTTCGAATTTAGAGGCTTTTCTTGGCCAATCGTGATAACTTCGAAGGGTGCTCCGAATTCAGAGGCTTATTCGGCCCAAACGTGTCATTCTCCGAATTCAAAGGCTTATGTTACCAAACCAAAATTCACAAAGCAAGGAGAAAAGAGGCATTGCATTAGGAAAATGAAAGTTATATATAGCAAAAATTCAAAGCAAGCTACCATGCCTACAAGTTGGGTTAATGATAAAATTTACGCAAATGCGTGGAATTCCAGGAACGTGGCAGACTTCTTCCAAACATGTCTTTGAGCCGATATGCCCCTGTGCCGACGATCGATTCAACCTGATAGGGGTCGTCCCAATTGGGACCTAACTTCCCAGTAGCGAAATTTCTAGTTGCGGGAAGCACTTTCTTGAGGACCAATTCTCCAGGTGTATAATGACGCAGTTGTATGCGTTGATTATATGATTTAGAGAGCTACTGTGCCATTGAAGCAAGGGCACAGCCTCAGCGTTCCTCAATCAGAGTCAAGTTCAATGCCAACATCATGTCATTACGGCCTAAGTCAAAAACCTTCGTTTTTAGAGTGGGCAGGCCGATCTCCAAAGGGATGATTGCCTGGGTTCCAAAGCATAGGTTGAACAGCGTTTCCCCAGTGGACCGCCTTGGTGTAGTGCAATGAGCCCACAACACACTGGGTAGCTCTTCGACCCATCTTCCTTTAGCTCTCTCTAACCTTTTCTTGATGCCGTCCAGAATGACTTTGTTAGAGGCCTCCGTTTGACCATTGCTTTGTGGATAGGCCAGCGAGGAAAAATAAGGTTGTATACCATACGTGATGCATAACTCTCGGTAAACGCCACAATCAAACTGGGAGCTGTTATCCGAAACAAGTGCTCTTGGTATGGCAAATCGCGTTATGATGTTTATCCATACGAAACGCTTAACATCAGTATCTCGAATATGTGTTAATGTCTCCGATTCGATCCATTTTGTAAAGTAGTCTGTCGCGACAATCAAGAATCGCTTGTTCCCTGGGGCCCGTGGCAATGGTCCGACGATATCAAGTCCCCATTGAGCAAACGGCCAAAGACTAGTGATAGAACTTAACTCCTCGGTAGGCAAATGAGTTAAAGGGGAAAACTTCTGGTATTGTTCACATTTCTTGACATAACACTCAACATCTGTTCTCATGGTCAGCCAATAGTATCCCTGTGTTACAACTCGATGGGCTAAAGAACGCTCGCCAGAATGGGAACCACAATTGCCTTCATGTATTTCAGCCAAGAGTTCCTCGACTTTATCCGGATGAACACCTTCCAGGTATGGACCAGAAAAGGATTTTTTGTAGAGCTTTCCCTGCAAATCCAAGTAGTATCACAGAGCTTTGTTTCCCAGTTTGTGTGCTTCTTTCTTGTATGTCGAGAGTGACTCGGAAGACAAGAATGTAGTGATAGGGTCCATCTAACTTGGACCTGGTTCAATGATGTTGATCTGAATTGATTCAGAAGAGGCAATGGTCAGCTCAAGGACGAATCCTACTTCAATTGTCCATTTAATTTCTGAGTTGATGGTAGAGGCTAGGCAAGCCAGGAGGTCCGCATGCGTGTTCTGATCCCGGGTTATTTGATTCAATTCATGATGATCGAAATTTCGCGAGTAAAGCATTCGCCATTTTCATGTAGGCTGCCATGCGGTCATTTTTTGCTGCATATTCCCCCTTCAACTAGCTAATGACTAGTTTTGAGTCACAAAAAATAAACAGACGTCGTGCACCAAGGTGAAGTGCATTCCGTAGGCCGGTTAACAAGGCCTCGTATTCGGCCTCATTGTTCGACGCATCAAAGCCCAATTTGACAGTTTGCTCAATTATTGTCCCTTCGGGGGTCATGATTACTACGCCTGCCACACTGCCACGTTGGTTGGATGACCCATCATAGTACATCTGCCAAATATCCCCAACGTACATCCTCTAGTTGGGCTTAGGTTGAATTTGATCAAACTTAAAATCGGTAAGGGATCCTGTGAATTCGGCTACAAAGTCGGCGAGCACTTGCCCCTTGATTGAAGTTCTGCGCAGAAATTGGATATCATATTGGCCGAGTTCCAGAGCCCATTTCGAAATGAGCCCTGACGCTTCCACGTTACAGAGCACCGATCGGAGGGAATAATCCGTTAGTATTCCAATGGTATGCCCCTAAAAGTAATGCATCAGTTTTTTTGCAGCCATGACAAAAGCAAGGATGAGTTTTTCCGAAAGAAGATAACGTGTTTCGGCGTCAGCCATTGCTTTGCTCACATAGTAAACTGGCCGCTACTCCCCAAGTTCTTCCTTTAACAGTACGATGCTGACCGCCCAATCGAACACTACTAGATACAAAATTAGCAGATCGCCAGCCGAAGGTGTTGCCAAGAGTGGTATTGACCGGAGATAAGTCTTCAAGCCGTCCAAAGCAGCCTAGCACTTAGGGGTCTATTCAAACGCTTTACCTTGCCGAAGTGTATGAAAGAATTGTCGATAGCAATTTGTGGAACGGATAATGAACCTGTTGAGTGCAGCGGCCATTCCCATCAGCTTCTGAACCTCTTTGACCGACCGATGAGAGCCAAGTTCTAGAATTACTGCAATTTAATCCGGGTTGGCTTCGATTCAGCGGTGGTTAACGATGTAGCCCAGGAATTTTCCGGATCCGATGCCGAATGCACATTTGAAGGCATTTAGCCTCATTCTGTATTTTCGAAGAATGTCGAATGTCTCTGCCAAATCGGCTAGATGGGCGTGCTTTTCCTTAGACTTAACCACCATATCGGCGATGTATTCTTCCACAATACGGCCGAGTTGCTCCTTGAACATGGCAGTTATTAGTCTTTGGTAAGTTGCCCATGTATTCTTCAACCCAAAAGGCATAACCTTGTAGCAATAGGTTCCTTTGGGGGTGAGGAATGTGGTTTTTTCCTGGTCCTTTGAATGCATGGCAATTTTATGGTAGCCTCTGTAGGCATCCAGGAAGCTCATGCATTGATGATGTGCCGTTATATCTATGAGTTGGTCTATTCTGGGGAGGGGAAAACAATCCTTGGGACAAGCTTTGTTCAAGTCCGTGAAATCCACACAAACACGCCAAGATCCATTCTTCTTCTTTACGACCACAGTATTTGACAGCCATGTAGGATAGGTTACTTCGCGAATTGCCCCGGCATCAAGTAACTGATTGACTTCTTCAACAACGGCAGAAGTATGCTCCGCGGCTGACCGCCGACTTTTCTGAATAATTGGCTTACATTTTGGATCAACGTTTAAGCGGTGCTGGGCCACAGATGGATCCAACCCTGGCAGCTGATATAATGACCATGCAAACACATCGAGGTTGCCGAGTAAGAAGGATACTAGCTCTTGCCTTTCAACTTTATTTAGGGAAGCGCCGGATCATGAAGAACTTGTCAGGATTCCCGTCAATTTCAACCCGATCTAGGGCTCCGGTTGCCTTTTCACTTGGGATCTTCCCAATGTCCTCGAGGCTCTCTCGATCCGGCACCTCGATTGAATTCACTTCCAGCTCTCTTGGTCTCTTTGCAGCAAGAAGATAGCATGCCTGCGCCGATTTCTGTGAACCTCGAATTTGCTTAATACCGTGCTCAGCCGAAAAACGAAGTAGTTAATGGTAGGTGCTTGGCATAGCTTGCATGGTGTGCAACTAGGTTCTTCCCATGATGAGGTTATATAGCGAAGGAAGCTTGACAACCAGAAATTCTACATCTACTGTTCTGGTGCCCGCCCAAACTGGTAGTGTGATTTTGCCCAAAGAATACTCCGGGTTAGGGTTGAAGCCGAATAACGAATAATCAGCCAGAGACAGATCCAAATCAGTGAAGCCAAGTTTAATAAAGGTTTTATAATACATGACTTCTGAAGTACTTCCTTGGTCAATGAGAACACACTCAATGGTGAATCTGTTTATGCGTAGACTGATGACGAAGGGATCAGTGTGAGGGAGAGTTACTCCAACTAAGTCAGTGTCATCGAAACTAATCCTCGCAATTTCATGAGGCCGTTTTGCTAGCGTGATTGGCTAATGGGGGCTAGACTGCAACTGAATTGTATACACCTCGGATGTCGTCGGCAAGCTGTATATCATATGAATTACACCAAGTGGAGGTGAATCCGGCCGTAAAGCTACTATGTTTGTTGAATTGTTCTTTCGGACGTGTTGCATAAGCCAGCCGTCTTGCATCAACTCCTCCAAGTGATCCTTTAGTGCATAACAACTGTCAGTGTCGTGACCGTGGTCTTTATGATACTCGCACCGTTTATTCTGTCTCCTCGTATCGAGAGGTCCCATCATCTCAGTTGGCCACTTGAAGAACGGAACGTATTGAATAGGAGTGTACACGGTCCGGATTGGTTCGATTCTGAGAAAATCCAAGAACCGAACCGATCCTAACGGTTCTGTGATTTTGAGAACCAGACCAGACCGTTACACTTGTAAAATCGGACCAGAACCAAACCGAAAAAATGGTTCGGTTTCGGTTTGGTTTACGGTTCCAAAAATTTCTATTTACAAGAATAAATTGTTAATATTAGCAAAATAATTACTTAAACTAATTACATTTAACACATGATAAAAACTAATAATATTAAGGTATTACTTAATATTACATATCTATATCATCCTAATATCATTAAAATTATAAAAAACCAATTAATAAAAATAAAACTTCATATTATATATATATATATATATATGTCTTAAAATTCGGTTCGGTTCGAACCACGGTTTTTTCATAAAATTCATTAACCGAACCGTTTTTACGGTTCTCATATTTCTTAATCTGAAACCGAACCAATTCTTAATAGAACCGAACCAAACCGTATGATTCAGTCTGGTTCGGTCCGGATTACCGGTTTGAACGGATTTTTGAACAGCCCTAGTATTGAACTTTAGACATAACCTTACTGATCGGCTCTGATAATTCTGTGTATTTCTTGTCAGAGCGCCGTGTGCGCCTGCTATCCACTTGATATTGTTCATTGGCTCGATGTGAACATTGGTCATTTGATCGGTCGAGTCGCGTCTTTTGTCTCATTTAGCCCGATTCTTCAGTTTAGGGCTCCTTGATGGCACAACGCTTATCGGCTGGACGATTTCAGACAGGGCCGTTTTATCGAATTTTTGCCCAGCTTTGACACGTAGGGCATCATCTTCCACTTTGCAATATTCTTCGACTTTCTTCATTAACGACCAGACTGTTTTGGGGGGCCGTCTGGTTAATGAACTGAGGAGCGGGCTGTCGGGATGCAATCCCATCTTAAAGGTTGTAATGGCCATGAAGTCGTTGCAGGCATCATCCACCAATTTGAAGCATTCCCTATAGCGTGCCGAATATTCACGTAGTGTCTCTTCTGGTTGAATTTGCATTGCCCAGAGAGAATCGGCTTGCTTTGGCTGGACCTCATTAGTGATAAATTTTTCCCGGAAGGATTTTTGGAGTTGGTGGAAGTTCTTAATCGATGCCGACTCCAATTTGTAATACCATCTGACGACCAGTGGTCCCAAACTGCTCGGAAATATTTGACACATGAAGGCTTCATTGTCAGCATAAAGTGTCATAGCTTGTTTATAATGATGAATATGATTAGTGGGGTCCGATTTTCCGTCGTACAGGGTGGATGATGGCACTTTGAACTTCTTGGGTAGCACTACTCTTGCGATTCATTGCACAAAAAGGTCATGCTTGTCTTCCTCATCTGAATCATTTCTCCTCCCTCGCTTATGCCGTGCATATGGACTTCCTTCGAATGAGTTGGAGATATCGACCCGTCCCTTCTTTCTGGATTTCGGGGATGATGAGTCAGAGTCACTGCCACTATCGTATCTCCGAAGCTGATGTCGTCGACCATCCATCTTTCCCGAAGGTCTACCCTAGTCTTGGCACGTAGCCTGTTGAGATTTTGCCACCTCTAGGGCCAAATCCTGTCGGAGGCGCTCGTTCTCAGCAATCATGTTTTCTAACCGCTGTTCGTTTTGTTTAGCTTGATCCATAATCGTTTACATTGTCTCATGCACTGATGTCGAGGGTGAGGTCTGGACTGCTGAGTTGAAGTTCAAGGCCCGTCGTGCAGCGATATTCTCTGGCCCAATCTGTTTCTTGGAGTGATGTTATCTCTCAGCATAAGATCATTAGCGACTATCAGAAGATCATCTGTCACGCCCGCCATGGATGTGTTTGAGTATTCCCACAGACGGTGCCAATTGTGGGAACATGGTTTGGAAATACTCTAGTATCCTGTAGGACGCTCTTGATCCTCAGCTTGTCACCTGAAAAAGAATTAACACTTCGGTCGGGGGTGCTGGTAATTGTGGGAATATGGTTTGGAAATACTCTAGTATCCTGTAGGATGCTCCTAATCCTCAGCTTGTCACCTGAAGAAAGAATGAACACTCTGGTCGAGGGTGTCGGTATTAGTACTCCGACGGACAAGTCAATATATACTCTCTCATTTGCTTGTATCACAAGTTAATCGTATCTATTCTCACATACCTCTCTTTGGTTTATGCTCCTCCTATTTATACTCGTCACTAATCTTGGGGGTCGGGCCCACCTTTAATCCAACGTATAGTTGCTTACTCGGCCATTCTGTCATGCCTATTCACACTCGGCTTCTTTTACAGCTGATTCTATGGCCGATTCAGTTATTCAGCTTCAAGATCCCCCCAGGCCGGAGCTGAATAGTATATATGCTGATTTTTCTTTAAATTCACTTGGCTTTCCTACATAAAAATAATATTAAGCTCCCACAAAATTAATTTTAGAAGTAAACTAAGGAAAGATTGAAACATGAAGGGTTAGAGTGAGAAAAAAAATAAGCTTTAAAAGCCAAAGTGAAAAAGTAGCCAAACATAAATGTGGCAAAGTGTAATTTATCCGTTTATTTTATTTTTTTTCGTGGCTAAATCTCGTGTTTTATACAAACTTATAAAGGGACAAGGAAAAAGAAAAAAAAAAAAAAAAGAAAAGAAAGGCTAGTAATAGTATATATAAAATTAGTTTTTTTTTTTTTTTTTTTTTTTTTTTTTTTTTTTTTTTTTTTTAGAGAACCAGGCAAACTTCCAAATATATTACCCATAAGATATGAGTTTTATAGACTTTACCAGTTTGTGCGCTGGCTCCACCAGAAACCTATCCACTTTAGTTACAGACAAAAATTGAAATTGTTTACTTAAAGCCAATACATCCTGGACAACCAAATCAACCTCCCAGTCCGGATTGCTTTGTCGCTCAAAACTATCTACCAATATCTAACAATCTGTAAAAATCAAGAGGCAACGAATCTGCATCTTGACAACCCATTTAATAGCCTCCAAAAGAGTTCTAGCTTCTGCTAATAAAGGAGAATACAATCGAATAGAGCACTTGTTGAGATACCTGCACTTGAGCTTCATCAAAACAGACCCATACCAGGCCAACTACTTCAATGCTTTGCTTCCATGCTCCATCCACCACACAGGTAAAGAGCTGAAAATCATCAGATAGTATAGAAGTATTAGTAATAACACAACATTTATTTGATGAAGAAACATGTAGCTTGGCATTAGCACATTCAGATACATCATTATCAACTATTGCACTTCCATTGTTCCATTTCCATAGAAGTTCAGTAACCAAGTATAAAGTTTGATCTATTGTCAGTTGCTTATGTTCAAACACCTTAAGATTGCGCTTCCTCCACATAGCCCCCATAATAGCAATAGAATGACTTATAATGTCTTCCTCTTGAACTCTCCTAACCCATTCCTCTCACAATGTTCTAAAGTCAACAGGATGCCCACAAGTAAAATCCAATCCCAAAACAGTACCCCTCAAAACTGTTTGTGACCAAGGACATTCGAAAAAAGCATGCTCTACTGTCTCATTTACATGCTCGCACCTGACACATCTTATATCGACCACCATACCACTTCGTTTAAGTTGCCAACTCACCGAATGAATATTATGAAGACCCTTCCAATTAAATAAAATCCATTTCGAATGTATTTTAGTCTTCCATAACTTTTTCCAAATAAAAGAATCAACCACATTCCCTGTATTAGACTTTTCATATCTTCGCCTAATGGCAACCCAATAACCCAATTTAACCGAATACATACCATTCTTGTTGTGAATACACACCAGCTTGTCAGAGCAAGGAACTAAAGGAATGTGAATACCTAAAATGGATGAGACAACACTTTCAGGAAACGGCCACTGAACTAAATTCCGACGCCAACAATTATTCGAAAAGTCTATCAAATGGTTCACTTGCAATGTAGGAAAATATTGTGATAGCCCAACTCCTCTTACTAGGTTCGCCTAACTGGGAATTCACGAATCCTCAGAAGGATTTATTGATTACCCATTGCCAACCCTCTATATCAGTCATTCCTTCAACAACTCGCTACCCCAAAGAATACTTTTCCATCCCCATAACCAGTGGCAGAGCCAAAAAAATTAAATCAGAGAGAGCACTTATTAATTACAATATCGAAAATTTTTACAAAAATATTTCACACAAGTTTTTACGATTGATTTCGAGAAACATCAAAAAAATAATGTTATTTATAATTAGTATATCATGGATAATATAATATAATATAATATATATATATGGATATAAGTCTTAAAATAAATTGTATAATTATAAATAAAAAAAATTATACAAAATTTGATTAAAAATTCAATATAATGGTAATACCACGTCATCATTGATATGTGATATCACCAACTAATAGTACATAAATACATAAAGAGTGAACCTCTCATGTCAAATGTAACTAATAATCCAATAAATTTCATATTTTTATTGTGATATTACTTTTACATGCATGTCAATAATTATGACATCACCGTTACATTCAAAAAATTTCATAGATAATATGGTTTATAGTAGTCTCTTCATTTTCAATTAAAATAACCATTATTATTCTTATAATTTTTAAATTTCATTAACATTTCACTATAATCATATTTTTGTAATTTTTTTTATTTAAAATATTTTCTTTATGTTTGCAAAATTTAAAAAAAAAAAAATTCCCAAAATCCAGGAGCGACACATGACCTCCCTGGGCCTTCAGTCCCTCCGCCACTGCCCATGACGCTATCCTATTTCTCCCCAACTTGAAGAAAATTATTACAAAAACTATATTTACCTAAAAGTACTTTAGCAAACAAAGATGTCAGATTAGAAATTAACCACCAAGCTTGTTTTGCTAATAATGCTTGATTGAAAGAACCCAAATCTTTAAAGCCAAGGCCTCCCTCCATCTTAGCTACACACAAACTATCCCATTTTTCCAACACAGCCCTTGTTCTTTATCTGATTTTCGTAAGAAATGACGAATTATAGCCGTTATTTTTTTAATGACTTTACATGGCACTTTAAAGACTGACATGATATATAACGGAACTGCTTGTAACGCATGCTTAACCATAATACACTGACTAACAAAATTTAACGAACCATATTTCCACCCCTACAACTTCCTAACAACTTTATCTACCATGGCATTAAATAACATAGTTTTTGACTTACCCGACCAATCCATGGACACCCCCAAGTAGACTCCAAGATTAAGTACCACTTTAAAGTGGAAAATTGACTCCAACATATACCATTCCCTAGCACCAAAATTGGGACTTTGGTACAACTTTGATTTGTTAATGTAAATCCTTAAGCTCGTTTGTTTACAAAACACATTTAACAACCATTGCAAACACCATACTTCCTCCCCCTTAAATTGCATAAATAAAAAACAATCATTTGCAAACATCAAATGGGAAATTGGAGGTGAATCCATACTGATGGCAATACCCTTACAAATACCCTACTGAGCAAAATGAGCCAATCCCTCAGATAATGCTTGCATGACTATTATAAATAAATAAGGTGACAAAGGATCCCCTTGCCTCAATCCAGCTTGTGGAGTAAAAAATTCTAATGGTTGGCCATTTAGAAGGATGGAAAAAGAAACTATTGACACACATTGATGTACCAGTTGGATCCATCTTTCAGTAAACCCCATACGACGAAGGATTGAAATTAAGAAATTCCAATCAACCAGGTCATAAGCCTTATTCATATCCAATTTTAACCCAAAAAACATTTTCTTCCCCTTCTTTCTATGTCTAATAAACTCCATTAGCTCATGTGCTAGCAACATATTATCTGAAATGAGACAACCTCTAAGAAAGGCATTTTGGTAAAATTAGATAAAATTACAAAAACATGAACTAAATTAAAAATATTAGTAATTCAATGAAATATTTCTCAAATTGCAAAATTAATGAAAGCTTTGAAAGTAATTATGAAGAGGTTGAATCTAGAATTTTTAGGACAAACCTACCCTCTAGCCTCTTTTCTTCCTATTTCTCTGTTGTATATTTGGTTACTGTCGCTAAGAATAGGGCTGAATAAGGAATTCGTAAAATTCGCAAACCGAATTGGTCCAGTCTAATCTGGTAAGTTTGGACTGGATTTTTGAATCCATAATCCAGTTATGGATTGAAAAATTAAGGAATTGTTTCCAGCAGATCGTTTTCGGATTTCACTTTACGGTTCTGGATTGGAACCGATCCAGACTGTATGCAACTTAGATTATATTCACACCATACATCCTTGATACATACTATATCCTATATCTTATATATCAAACCAAAATCCTAATTTATAACATTTCATTCTCTTCTCTTCTCTTCTCTTTGTGTGCGACAACTACTTTGTTGCTTTTGTTGTGTCATTTTATAGTTTTAGTTTTGTAATGATGTAATGGTAGATTCAGTTTTATTTTTTTAATTTTTTTTTTTTAAAATTTGGTGATGGCTATTGCTATTTGTAACGCCCGAAAATAATTACAATAATTCGACCCAACACAATTTAAACCAAGACAACATAATCGAAATAGTAAACTTTCGTTAATCTAAAGTGTTATACAAAAAGTGACACATGCGATATACATTCATAAATAGTTTATCCTGAATCTACAACATGTGTTACAAGTAGTAAAGAGGGATAAAAGCTAAACAGATATTTGTATGCCCTAAAGGCTTACATCTTTCCAAGTCATTGCTTGGTTACAACAAAAATAAGACTAGCTCAATACAAATACAGCCCTTGGCTATACAAAAAAAATACAACAAAAGAAAGCTCTTGCTCCAAGGTCCCTCTAAGCTATTGCCTTGGTGGAGGCATATTACCAACACCTGAAATGGTTTTTCCCAAATAGGGTGAGCTAAATCCCAGTAGGAACAATCTAACACAATAAATGAATCTTAAGAAAGATATAGGTACAAGATGCATATACAATGCTTATGATAAAACATTCATATTATACATGATCATAAAATGCCAACTTTTCCATCTCAATCTATTTCCTTCAATTCATTTCATGCTAATTTATTTTATCTCAATTCATGAGTCAATTTTATTATCTTCCAAATAACCCAATTGAGACTACAACTCAACGGTTCTCAAATCAACACAACTTCACACAAACACTTCAATTTTGCCATTTTACGAAAATTTCGTCTGCAGGATCAGCACCTATGTATATGCGCGGTTTCGGGACTTTCACTCAGGACACATAAGCCAACTTAATTTGAATGGAATCCATCATCTATCTTCTCTCAAATAATCATACATATGCAATGTATTTAAAACATAGTCATATTCAATGACAACCAACAGGGGATTAGTTTCAATTCACCTAATCCTCATGCAATTTCTACAACAATCATAGCTATCCTCTACCGATAGCCTAATATAGATATTTCTAAACAGATATTCAATCTCAAGATAGATAATTTATTCAAAATTTCATAGGTAAGAGGTAATGCATATCCAACTTCATCATTCACAAATATATTCATCTAATTTCACAATTTCAATACCAATTCTATTTATTTGTACAAAATAAGTATTTTAGGGCAAACTCCCGTCTTTCCCAAACATCAACCCAATTGCCAAAATCAACTATTTTGCCACAATATAACCTCATATTCAACCCCCATAACCATTTATAACACATCTACTTAGAAACCCCTCTTTTAATTTTGAACCCCAAATCCTAGATTTGCTCATAATACTATCAAGTCCCACCATTGTTACACAAAGACGAATAACTAAGTTAAAAATCATATGAAAGTGTAGAAAACCCCTACCTCAAAGCGAGAAGATAAGCAAAGCAAAGCAAAGATGAAACTCCAATTACGCCGAAACCAAAGTCTATTCAGATCAAAAAGATGCCCATGATGTGCTCTACCTTTTAATTAAAGAGGATAGGGTGGAGAAACCACTAGATCTAAATGGAAATGTAGAGAGAAGGTAAGTTTAGGGAGAGAGGGTCTCAATTTTTGGATTTGGAAGGAAATGGATATGAAAAAGTGATATAAAAAGTCATTTTTACGAACTGATATACACATAGTCCGCTCGAGCATCAGACACAAAAAGTTGTTCCGCTCGAGCGCCAAGACACAATCAAAAGAGCATTACCACTTGAGCACAAAAAAGGTCGCTCGAGTGCAGAATCCACACATCTAGGAGTTTTGCAGACAACAGACCAACGCTCGAGCACCCACTCACTCGAGCGTAGGAAATGCAGTTCGAGTGTAGAATACACTCTCCCAGTAGTTTTGTAGACCTACAAAAGTATTGAGAGTTTACAAAGCCCGCTTGAGCCCAAGAAAAGCCGCTCAAGTGGAGGACCAAAAATATGGGCAACAAAAGGTTTGAAAACCAAGCAACCAACATGTTCCAAACACAATCACAACAATCCTAAAGCCAAATTTAAGGGAAATACAAAGGAAGCTAGATATAAACAACAGTATGAAATCATTAAACCCGAGTCCAGGATACAACAGGAGTCGGATCAAAATCAGGATCGCTATACTATTGTTGCTGTAGAACTAGATATTATATTTGTTTAAACTAATTGTGGAGCAATATGCATGTTTATGTTTTGAAAAATTATGGACAGATTAATGTTAAAATGAAAATGTTATATGATTTTTCTTTATTAATAGATTATGTGAATCCATGGTTCCAAACTGAGTTGAACCATGTTTAAATGGTTTAGTTTGGATTGGTTCCGTGATTTAAATGGATTGGACTGGTTTCAATTTTTATGGAACAGTAGACAATGGATTGGTTCTGGTGTTATTCCAAACCAAACCAATCTAAACTATGCCCACCCTAGCTAACAACTATTGCCATACCTTCTCCCACCATCCCTAACCCTTCTTTACTACACCCCAACCCTCTTCAACCACTTTCACCCCTTACAACTCTTTCATTGTCATGGATTCCACCTCCCACCACTCCAATCACTATAAACCTCCTCTAACACCTCTTTGTTATGACCCAAAACCCCTAACCCACATTCTTGCAAAAATAATTTGGCACATGTGTAACTTGTATCTAGCAAAAATGGCACTTCCATAAAACTTTGTTTTGCGAACATGGTGGTTGGAAGTTTAAACTCATCATGAGGAAAGGCTGGGGGGTTTATCGCAGCTCCAATGCCTAAGGTTTGGTTGAAAATAAGTTGTTGGATGAAAGAGATGAGGATTTAAAACGGTGGGAGAGTAATAGAGGGCAATGGGCACAGGATTGGGATGGTGATTGTAAACACAAATTTTGTAGCTGCAATTAAGACACGAAATAAATGCACAAATAAGTAATTTGATTGATTATAATAAAGGGCAAACTTCACTTTACCCCCCTGTGGTTTTGGCCATTTGCGGATTACCTCCATGACGTTCGAATATCACCACATAATCCCCCTGTGGTTGATGGACTAAAACGCACACTAACTTCTGTTAACAGAAGTTATAAATTGACAATTATACCCTCATTCATCTTCTTCTCTCTCTCTCTCTCTCCCCCCATTTCATCTTCATCATCACCATCTCTGGTTTTCGTTACAAAGAGGACAGAGAGGAAAGACCCTCTTAATGGGTTCAAGAAATATACAGGAGGGTGGAATATTAGCAATGAACATTACTGGGCTGTAAGTTAGTTCTATTACCTCTCTAACCAAACCTTGAATTTTTATTAATTTATTATTATTTTTTCTTGATTTTCTAGATGTTATATAGAGCGATCTCAGTTTTTTCCCGTCATTTATTGTATTCCAGACTCAGGTTGTGTGGTTGTTTGTTATTGTCTATATCTTGTTTCCATCCTTTAATTCCTTATATTTTAGTTTTAGGATGTGTTGGGTGAGTTTGGTACAGGCTGGTTGTGAGTTGAAACAAATGGTTACTGCCCAAGATTTGGCTTTTTCGCTTGAGCGAGGCTTTTTCCGCTCGAGTGAGCCTTGGGTATTTGCTTCTTCGCTCGAGCGAGCTTTCTTGCACTCAAGCATGCTCTGTGTTTTGAGTTCCTTTGCTCGAGCAAGCACTCTTGTGCTCAAGCGTGCGTCTGGGTTGCAGACCTGACGCTTCGCTTTGTTCGCTCGAACGACACTTCTTGTGCTCGAGCGAGGCCCTTTTATGTGTCTTGTCGCTCGAGCAACCACTCCTTCGCTCGAGCGAGCCCTGTATATATCAGTTCGCAGTGTGATTCTACATCACTTTTTCATCTCCATTTCACTCCAAACCCTAAATCCGGCTGTTTCTCTCTCTCTGCACACTCTCTCTCTCTCTCTCTCTCTCTCTACAAATACACCTTGTTCTAGAGTTTCTCTACCCTAGTTCTTTTGTATAAAAGTTAGGGCTTGGCTTGGGCTATCTATTGATTCGAAAAAGTTTGGTTTTGGAGCATCTTCAAGTTTCTCTTCCTTCTCCTTTGAGCTTCTCCAGTTGAGGTAGGGATAATCTACTCATTTTTATGAGCTTTAACATAAATGTTGGTCATTTTGTATAAATGGTTGGATTTGGAAAGTGTGGGTGTCGATTTATGAAAGAGGGGTTTTCAATTTTAAACTCCATGTGTGTATGTAGGTCTTAAAAATGGGATTGTTGGTGCATAATTGTTGAGATGGTGATATTTGGACCTTTAGGTCAATGTTGTGGAATTTGAGGGAAAATGCCCTAGTTTGGAATTAAATAACTACTTTGTATAAATAGTGAATTCATTGTGGAATTATGGAATTGGGAAGGATTGTGATTAGATGGTGTGGTTGGATTGAATAATCACCCACCTATGGAAAAGTTGATAAATTATCAATTTGGTAAATTTATTATCTGTTTAGAAATAATTGTTTTGGGCTATCGGTGGAGGATAGTCTTGATTGTTGTAGACACTGCATGATGATTAGGTAAATTAAAACTAATCAATTGAATTATGTCATTGAATATGACGGTTGGATTAAAATGTTGAATATGTGAATTGTTGGGTCATTGTATATGCCAACATGTTTAATACATTGTATATGTATCTTTGTATGGGAGGAGATAGGGGATGTACTCCATTGTGTGGGAGGAGATAGGGGATGGACTCCATTGATAACTAAGTTGGCCAGAGTGTCCTGGGTGAAAGTCCCGAAATCTTATTATTTATGGGTGCCGGTTCCCTCGGAGTTCCGTAAAATGGCAAATGAATGGAAGTGCATGAATGATGTTTATGAGGGAAGTGTTAATAATATGAGTTGTAGTCTCATTTTAAATTGATTTGGATAAATAAAAGGAAATGGGTTGAAATGTGGATGTAAATGTTGATTGGCTATGGAAAGTGTATAAGTTGGTCTTATGTGTTAAACATTTATCGGATGTTAATATTTTAGTTAATTCTCATATTTTGTTTAGCATATCTCTACTGGGTTTTGGCTCACCCTACTTGGGACATCATTTTTCAGGAACAGGGGACATGCCACCTCCAAGATCTTAGCTTGGGAGGTGTTGGAGTTGAAGACTCTCTTTTGTTATTTTGTTTTGATGTTAAATGTAAATTCAAGCCGAGGGCTTCATATGTAAAGAGTTAGAACTCTTCTGTTGTTGTAACCAAGTGTTCACTTCGAAAGTTGTAAGCCCGTAGGGTATCTACTTTGTTGATTAACATGTGTCACCCTTTGTATAGAACACTCTGATGAATGAAATATAATATTTCCTTTATGATTATGGACCTTATGGATGATTGATTTGTATTGTAATTATGAGGGCGTTACAACTTGGTATCAGAGCGTACTGGGTTTGAATACTTTGGGTACGTGGGAAGTGGTTAGCACTATAATGGGTTTGTCTCGCTTGTTAGAGACTTATGTATGATGTTATGTGCTTATATGATAACATGCTTATGTGATTATATGGGTATGGGTTTTAGTTTCTAGGATGATGATTGGGTCCATGGATTTCTGGGAGTCCTGTTGGAAAGGCACTTGATCACTGCCGTTTCTAACTTGAACTCTAGCAATGCCACGGGACGTTCATTATCTGGAAATGAAATTCGTAAGTGTCTATGTGATTATGTGCTTACGTGGAGTGAAATATTATTGTCCACTGTATTAGGACACGAGTGAAATAGCTTCGGCACATATGTGAATGTGCTAATCCTTTTGTTACCATTATTAGGATGTCAGGACGAGGTCATAGAGGTAGGCGTGGTAGGCCTAGGAGGTAGGAGATGTCTATACCGAATGAGATTCCGGCACAGGAGAAGGGAGTTGGTCAAGCCAACGTAGCCGACTACAGTAAGGGAAAAGTTGAGAGATCAGTTTTCTCAGCTTAAGCAGTTGAATACACCAGTGGCAGAGTTCGAGGCCACCTTTACTAGCTTGTCCAGGTTTGCACTAGAGTTAGTGGCAATCGAGAAGCGTAGATGTTTGGAGTTCGAGAAGAAGTTAAGGACCAGACTCATGTTTCGAGTTGTCGGGTCCATGATTAGGGACTATGGGCGCCTTGTGGAGGCTGCAGCCCATCTTGAGACCATTATGCATGCAGAAGAGGAGAGGTTGGGGGGCTCCAGGAGGAGTCAGGATGGCCAGGGGGACGGTAAGAGGCAGAGGGGCCCTAACCCTCAGCAGTCCTAGGGAGTGCATTCGAGATCTACCCTTCCAGTACCGAGTTCGGGTTCTGGGAAAGGCGGTCAGGGAGACATCACTTGTTACAAATGTGGACAGTTGGGCCACAAGTCTCCAGCTTGCCCACAGAGAGGAGGAGAACAGCGAGCAGCATCATCTTCAGCCAGTTCTCAGGGCCAGAGTCAGGGTAGAGGCTAGCCGCTCACTTGTTATCAGTGTGGGCAGGCGGGGCACCTGAAGACGTTTTGCCCACAGCTGGGTGGCATACCTGGTGCGTCTGGTTCGAGACAGACGTAGAGTTATCAGCCAGCGCAGTTAGTTCAGGCCTTGAGGGCCAATCAGGAAGCCTCTTCGGCTCAGTCTGTGCAGCAGTCTTATGCTCCAAGAGGTGAGCAGGTGGATCAGAGGCCTATAGGGCACGTGTATGCTGTTACAGCGCCGGATCTTGTACCTGCTCCATCAGTAGTGAGAGGTACTTTTTTGTTTTGCAACTCGGTTGCTAATGTGTTAATTGATATGGGGTGCGTTCCATTATTTTATATCTTCTGCTTTTGCATCTGTTTTGGGATTGGAGTTGGCATAGTTAGCTTCTCCTATTTGTGTTATATCACCTATTGGAAGTGAGTTGATTTTGAAATAAGGATGTCGGGGCTGTGATATAGAGGTCGTCGATCACTGGCTTCCATTTTCTTTCGTAGTAATGGATATGTTTGGATTTGATGTGATTTTGGGTATGGACTGGTTATCGTCATACCAGGCTGTTATAGATTGCTATCACCAGAGAGTTACTGTATGTACCTTGAGCGGCGAGTGTTTTCATTTCTTAGGAGATTGGGTTGGTAGAGTCTTACCACCGGTGTATGATCCGCGAGGGCGGGATGAGCTTAGTTGTCTTCTCGCTAGCTTTATGGGTAGTGGGTGTGATGAGACCTGGACTGAGTTGCCAAGAGTGGTTTGTGGGTACTCGGATGTTTTTCCCGAGGATCTTATTAGTTTACCACCCCATCGAGAGATCGAGTTCTCTATTGATTTAGTGCCTGGCACGGCACCGATTTCTATGGCACCATATTGTTTTGCCCTAGCCGAGTTGAGTGAGTTGAAGGTTTAACTTCAAGAGTTACTAGATAAGGGTTTTATTTGCCCTAGTACTTCGCCTTGGGGAGCACCGGCCCTCTTTGCTAAGAAGAAAGATGGGGCTTTGAGACTTTGCATAGATTACCGAAAACTGAACCAGGCTACGGTTAAGAACAAGTACCCTATGCCTCGTATAGATGACCTGTTTGACCAGTTGAAAGAATCCCGTTGTTTTTCTAAGATAGACTTGAGATTGGGTTACCATCAGTTGAGGGTCAAGGAGGAGGATATCCCAAAGATGGCATTCTGTACGCGGTATGGCCATTATGAGTTTCTGGTGATGCCTTTTGGGCTTACCAATGCACCGGCTGTGTTCATGGACTTGATGAACTAGATTTTTTGGGAGTTCTTAGATCGCTTTGTAGTCGTCTTTGTGGAAGATATTTTGATTTATTCACCTTCCAATGAGGAGCATAAGGAACACTTGCGAGTAGTGCTTGAGTTGCTTAGAGCCCACAAGCTGTATGCTAAGTTTGGGAAGTGTGAGTTCTGGTTAAGAGAGGTTAAATTCTTAGGCTACGTGGTATTCGGGGAAGGGGTAACTGTAGATTCATCCAAGATAGAGGTAGTGCAAGATTGGGCACAACCTAAGAATGCCTTCGAGATCTGTAGTTTTTTGGGGTTGGCCGGGTATTACCGTCGGTTTGTAAAAGATTTCTCCAGGCTAGCTTCACCTTTGACTAGATTGACGGGAAAGGGGTCAAATTTGTATGGAGTGAGACTTGTGAAAAGTCGTTCTAAGAGCTTAAGGTTAGACTTACCACCGCTCCAGTTTTGATTATTCCAGAGAGAGGTTTAGGTTATGCAGTGTATTATGATGCCTCATGAGAGGGTTTGGGATGTGTATTAATGCAAGAGGGGAAAGTAGTAGCCTATGGTTCACGTCAGTTGAAAACACACGAGAGGAACTACCCTACTCACGACCTAGAGTTAGCGGCTGTAATATTTGCCTTGAAGATTTGGAGGCACTATCTTTATGGTGAGAAATTCGAGGTGTTCTCGGATCATAAGAGTCTGAAGTATCTGTTTACACAGAAGGACTTGAATTTGAGGCAAAGAATATGGATGGAATTCATAGAAGATTATGACTTCGAGTTGCATTACTATCCGGGAAAGGCCAATGTTGTGGCCGATGGCCTAAGTAGGAAGTCCATTAGTGATGTAGCTTGTATTGCTATTCGGGAATGGGAGATGTTGGTGCTCTTGGCAAGTTTGACTTGCTTCTGGGTGAGTCTGTTAAGTCTGCAGCCTTGTTATCTATAGTTACACAACCTACGCTTGTGAATCGAGTGTTAGAGGCACAAAGGGGTGACTTTGAGGTAGAATCCCTCCGGGAGAAGATCTCTAGTAGGAAGGTAGAGAAGGGTTTGATTGTGTATCTCGACCTGAGTGTGAGGTACTGAGACTGCTTGTTTGTGCGGGGGTCATGCCAAGAGGAAGTACTCTGAGAATTTCACCATTCACGCCTTGCGGTGCATCCGGGAAGCACGAAGATGTACCATGATCTCAGTCGCCAGTTTTAGTGGAGTGGTAGGAAAAAAGATGTGGCGGTGTTTGTGTCAAAGTGCCTTACTTGTCAGCAAGTGAAGACCGAGCATCAGAGGCTGTAGACACCCCATTTTTGACCGTCCTCAAGACTTGGACGTCACCGTTTGAACACTCGGTGATCATCCATGATCGTGTTCGTTCAGAGTTCCCGGAGGTCTCGACTCGCGCGCCCTGCCTCAGGATCTCCGAACTTGACCGTTTAGTGTCTGGTTTTGCACCGAACACTTGTGTTTTGCCTTGGAAGGGCAGGGAATGCCTTATGAGGCATCCCCACACACCACCGGCAGTGGCTGGAGGCCACCGGATGGTCTTTTTCTTCCATCGGCACTTTTATTTGCCGGTCGGCACACTTTATTGCCGGTCGGCATAATATGTTGCCGGTCGGCACTGTTTTTTGCCGAAATAGCTTTTTTGGGCAGCCGACCACTGTTCATCCGCTTTATGGAGATATTTTGTGCCAGCTATGATAGCTGGCACCAACTCTTCCCCCCTCCATACACGTGTATGGAGGGATCTCCCTCTAAGCAAGCTTGTTGAATAAGCTTTGCAAGAGGGAGTCTTATAAGAGGAGGGTCTTCCTCTTTGATCTAGGTTAGCTTCTTGCAACCAAAAACCAGACCTTTGAGATATAGATACATATTATCTCTATACCTCCCCCTCTCTCCTCCTTTGTGTGTGTTTCTTAGCTCAAAAGGTGGTTTTTACCTTACTTTTGCACCATTACACACACCATTACACCTTACTCCGAGATTGAGGGACTTGGGGGGGTTGTTTCTTGAGTTTTGGACTGGTTTTGATCCATAGAAGGAGGCTAGACCATTTGTTCTTCAAAGGTTCTTCAAGGGTGAGCATCTTGATTTATATTCCCCAAACTTGCAATAGTTTTTTACCTATTTAGCTTGCTATTTTAGCTCTTGTGTATAACATAAAAAGGGCTTGTATTTTCCTGCTCTAGCACTTTCATTAAGGTCATTTTGTGGTTTGAGTGCAAACTCCCCCTTCTAAGCCTTGTTTGATCCATTTTGGTGCCTCTTTCATAAAGTTTTTGTTCACTTCAGTGTTTTGGTCTTTTGACCACTGAAAATCAGTGTATTTTAGTGTCAAAAAAGGATGGTTTGAAGTCTTGCATAGGGGAGGGACACCCCTCTCCCTTCTTGGTTTTGTTCCCTTGAGTTGTGGCTCAAAAGGGTAGCATGTGTGCTTGATGTTTCTTGGCCTCATTTCAAAAGTTTTTTTAGGTGTTTTATATCATATGTAACCTCTGTTTTTGGTCGGATTTATGCCTCCTTGCATGCTTGTAATACTTGCTTTGTATTGCTCCATTTTGCTTAGGAGTCCATCTCATGATTAGGCCATGATTCTTGTGAGAGTTGGCTTAGTTTCATGAAGTTTTTAGTGTTGTTTTTCCATGCTTAAGGTTTGTTGGTTATCCATTTAGTCATGCTTGACATATGTGTTAGGGTTGCTTTGTATTTTGGTTTAAAAGCTTTGAGCATGTTGACCTCTAGCATGTATGTTTGTGATCACCCTCATGATTTAACATCATCTAAGGACCACATTTTAGTCCAAGAATTATGCTTGTATGTGTGCATACATGGCCTCTTTCATGCCTTGAGGGTGTGTCCTCTTATGCCTAGGAATGAGCCTTAGTGCATATGTTTCATGGGAGATACTTTAGCTGCCATATTAGGAGTTTTTGGGGTCCTATTTTGCACGCAAAAATTCTTTTTTTACTTGCTTTGATCACGCCATGAGAGGTCATGTTGGTGGGGGAAAGTTGTCCCCTTTTGTGCCTTAACTTTGGGACCATAAATTTGCTTGTTAACATGAGTTGTTTGTCCATCATTTTGAGCACTTTTGGTGCTGTTTTGAGGTGAATAAAGGTCTGCACTTTTATTGCTTTTAGGCCCTCTTGCATGCTTGCTCCATGTTTGTTGCATGGTTGTTCCATTAAGCCTTGTAGCATATCAATCCCATGGTCAAATTGGTCCATGTTTGCATCATGTTTATACCTTGTATGCTTGGCATTATACATTTGTCATGTTGGTTGCATAATGCTTGTTGTGCTTTACATCTTGGTGGCATGATGCATTTGAGCCTTATGAGCATTACATGCATTGCATTTACTTGGTTTGGGGTGTCAAACCAAGTGTGGGAATCAAGGACCATTCATACTTCAAGTGATGTAATGTGCCTCGATTCCCGGTCATCGGGACCTTTGACTCCAACTTGATAAGGCCTCGGTTTTCATTTTGTTTGTTGCATACATCCTTACATTAAGTGGCAAATTTGATCCCTTGAGTCATCATGCACCATTGATGGCTCAAAGATCGAAGGTCATGCTTCTTTGAGTTCAAAATATGATAGGAAGTATGACCGTGCTTACATGTGTCCAAAAACTCTATGCCATGCACTGTCTGTTCTCTGTTTGCTGTCAAATTGTCTTCTGCAGGAAGTTTCTGCCGACCGGCAGAATTTAGTGCCGACCGGCACTATCTGGAGTGCCGAGGAATCCAAAAAATGCCGATGGGAGATGTGAAGTGCCGGTGGTAATTCTGTCCGGCTGGTGGTGCTCTGCAGGATGCAAAGAACTTGCTCCAGTACTTTGGCATTTTTCAGAAAGACAAGGCAGTACAAACAGAGGCGGCAGGAATACAGTACGGGTTTTCCGGACGAGACGGATTCGAGCATGCATCATTCGCGCATCCCGAGGCAGAGGCTGCGGCTACCCTCTTCTTTCCTTTGCCACCTTTTCTTTTAAATTTAATTAGAAAGTCTGTAATAATTTATTCGCTTTGTAACAAGCCCGCGGGGGGGGGGGGGGGGACCTCACTACAGTTCGGACTCTCGATTTGTGTCACGGTTCTAAATCTGAACCAAAGAGTCCAAATCTGGCAAATCGTTTTGAGAAACAGATTTCTGAAAAAGTAGTGCCAAACATGGACTGTTTTTCCAGATACAGAGTCGCCACCTAAATATTTTTTAAAATGGGAAATTTAGGAAACCCCGACTCGGTGCCGAAGGCCACATGTCCGTCATCACCGGAGTTGTCTCGGCTCGGGAGCTTGGGTACGATCGGGGAAGGTCAGCTATGAGCACCCCCTTTCGCCCGGTCCGAAGACCGGCCTCTACTAACCGATGATATCCGTATTTGAAAACGCTATGTGTTCTTATTCCATTTATTAGCCTAGAATTACTATGTTATGCGCGCAGCAAACAAGTATAGACTAGATTGTCTAATTTGGAAATAAACATTGCATATCCGTTTGGTTTGAAAATGCTTTGGAATTTGCTACTCGCAAGCAGGCTAAAATACGGATTTCAACGAGTTTTTCCAACTCAAACAATCCAACCTTCACCCACAGGCATTCAAACAGTTATAACACATAAGCATCTAGCCGCATGTTAAGCATGCTGTCATGGCAATATTCACACTCATGTGATATGCTAAAGCGGAAATACTTACATAGTACTCCGTGCCAAAACAAAGAACTTGTTAGCAAACATGCATGATCCAAGTCCATGTGAAGTGCCTAATGCATTGCATACAAAATGTTGCTAGAATAGGCTCGGCTATCCTAAACATGTCATGTGAAAATGCACAATTATCACGTATTCAGTTTGGGAATTGAAGTATTGATGCAATTAGCGTGATGTACCGAGCCTAATGCATGGATGCACACATGCATAGCATAAGGTATGCTAAATTAAACGTGCCCTAATACTAACCATTAAAGCGGGTAAGTAAAAGGGAAGAAAGACGTGAGGTTGGAAGACATACACACACTCACGCACACTTATTACAGATTTGCCCTCACTCGGAAGGACCGAATAAATATTACAAATTAATTAACTACGTAAGCTAATTAATATTACAAATTAACTAATTTAATGAACAAATTAAATAAATTAATTAAAGCAGGAAAACGCCTCGGGAAGCGCGCCACCATGCATGGGCTGCCTCTGTTTTCCTTCCTTTCCTCCTCTGGAGGCTATCAAAGCCTCAGGACTGATCCTTTGGACAGAGAGGATCACCACCGGCTGATTGAAATTGCCACCGGCAGTGTGGTATGGCCATCGGCACAAAATTGAATCTGTCGGCAGAGAAAATGGTGCCGGTCGGCACATTACACTGCCGGTCGGCAGAGTATTCCTGCAGAACCTGCAACTCACAGCAACAGAGGGCAAAACAAAGCATGGCAACACAATTCAAGGCATGTATGCACCAACCATGTCCCTTATCATTGTGATGACTCAAAGGGACATGTGTCTCGGTTCTCGGACCACCAATCACGCATTTCCATGCATGATGGCCCAAAGACCAAGCATGCAACTTTGATTTCAAATGTAATGCAAACCAATCAAACAAACAAGGCCCAATCCCTAGCACTAGTCAAGGAACAAGGCATGCATGCAAGATGTAATGCAACCTAGGCATACAAGCTAAGGATGCAACATGGCATGGCAACAAACTTATGCAAGCATACAAGCATACATATGGCAATGCAAATAGATGGAAAGATGGACTTATACATGGATTAGGCAGCTCTAATAAGGCCCAAAACAGTAGCCATAAGTGCTAAAAAGTGAGGGCTAAATGGCATGCACACACATATGCACATAAGGACCAACACTTAAGCACAAATCAAACAACATTCAAGCACACTTGAAAGGAGGAAACGTGGACAATTAGCATGCAACATGAGCCCTAAAATCATGCTATAAAATGATGCCAAATCAAGTTATAAATCAAGTCAAGCATGCAACAAATGGCCTAAGTGTTCAAAGTAAACCAAAGTGGCATTGAGCTACACTTAACAAGACCAAACAAGGCATGCATTAACCGACCAACAACAGGTTTATAGCACATTAAAACAAGGCTAAAGGACTCTTTAGATGGCATCTAAATGGCCCAAATACAAAGGCATACATCGTGGCCAAAACATGGAGCATTGCAACACATGCTTTCAAAGCATTAAAGAGACATGCAGGGCAATCCAACAAGCATGGAAATGGGACTGAAATAGCATGTAGGATGATTCCAAATCATCAAAACAATGCAAAGATGGCATGCTACACATGCTCATACTCAAGGCCAACAAGCCCGAATACAAAGGAGATGTATAATGCATGCTAAAATCAACCCAAATACTTATGGACAGATCTAAATCATGGCAAAATAGGCACATCATCTTCACAAATACAAGCCTAAAACATGCTCCAACAAAGGCTAACAACCTAGAACATGTTAAGGCACAAATAAGGCATTACATGGCAACTATGCTAAGCATGCATGAAGTTCCAAAACCAACTTGAAATCATGTTATATTATAGATATATAAGCATGAAAAACAAACCAAACATGCTCAACACACACTCAAGCATAGGCTTCCTTAAGAGGCCAAAATATGCCCTTTTCAAGGACAACAAGGAGAGGGGGTGACCCTCTCCTTCTTGGGACTTCAAAGCATCATCTTCACCACTGAAATCCCTCAAGATTTCAGTGGTGAAGAGACCTCAACACCAAAATCCCGAAGCTAGCACAAAATGGCTCAAAATGAGGCCTTTTGAGGCCTAAGGGTGGTCAACAACCCTCAAACAACAAAACACTCTTAATAAACAATAAAGAGGGCCTAAAACAGAACTTTTTTATGTTATACAATAAGCACAAAAACAGCTCTAAGATATGTGTAAAATTAATGCAAGAATGGGGGGAAAAGGGACTAGAATCTCACCCTTGAAGACCCCTTCACAAAAGGTGCTCCAATGGCCTCCTTGAGCTTGAATCCAACACCAAAACTTCAAAACACACTCTTTAGAACCTCAGCTCCAAGAGGAAGGTGAAACACTAGGTGTTTGTGTGCAATAGTGAGACACAAAACACCTAGTGTACAAATAAGAGGGAAAGAGAGATAGAGAGTGTATATCTAACCCTAACCCTAGAAAAACCAGAGCTTGGTCTGTATTTTTCTCTCCCAAAAATGTCTAAAAGCTCCCCCCTTTGCCTTAGAGAGAGCTCCTCTCTATATACCTCTTGTAAAGCTTACAAGACAAGCTTTGCAAGAGGGAGATCCCTCCATACAGGTGTATGGAGGGGAGCAAAAGCAATACAGCTGTCTAAAAATATCTGCAAAAGAAGATGAACAGCAATCGGCCGGCCAAAAATGCCATCTTGGCCAAAAGGAGTGCCGACCGGCACAAAAAAGTGCTGACCGGCAACAAAGAGTGTCGGCCGGCAAACTAAATTGCCGGTGGCAGCGAAAACCAGCCGGTGGCCTCTAGCCACTGCCGGTGATGGGTGGGGATGGTCTACAAGCCCCACTCTGCCTCTCCAAGGCAAGATGCAAGTGCTTGGTGCAAAACCAGACACTAAACGGTCGAGTTCGGGGATCCTGAGGCAAGGCGCGCGAGCCGAGACCTCCGGGAACTCCAAACGAACACAAACATGGATAATCACCGAGTGTTCAAACGGTGACGTCCAAGTCTTGAGGACGGTCAAAAATGGGGTGTCTACAGTTGCCCCTCTTTGACAGAACTCGAAAGTCATAACAATGACGGGAGTGAATGTCAAAGCCTAGAGACAACCCATTTTTGACAAGGCCGAAGACTCAGACAAACATGCAAGACAAAATAAGATTATGTGCCCGGAGGCAGGGGCAAAATGCAAGACAATGCATAAAGCCGGACATAACTTATGATCATGCAAAGAAAGCTGTAATGAAGCAAACATGCGACAATTTTAAGCTAGCATACCAAACTACACTACAATGCAGAAAGGATGTAAGAGAATTATGGAATTCTCAATACGTCTCACTCGGGAGATGCAATACCTGTGCGGCTCGTCTGGTTGCACCAGCTTCAAATGAACCGTACATACAATATCGTGCCTGAAAAGAAAACAAACTTAACAGGTACAATATTGTTAGCAACATGCATGACAATGCAAATGTGGTGTACTCGAAATGTGTGACAGCGCAAAGCAAGTAGGGAGCATGACAATGCTCGTGAAAATACAAACATGTAAGTGGAGCATGCGGTCTACGCCGGTAACGAATTGATAATAAGCACGCGGTCTACGCAGGTAACGAATTGATAATAAGCACGCGGTCTACGCAGGTAACGAAACTTAATAAGCGGTCTACGCAATTTAAAACATGCGGTCTACGCAGGTATTAGAATTAACGAGTATGCGGTCTACGCAAGCAAAACATGCGGTCTACGCAGGTAATGGAATTAAACATGCGGTCTACGCAATCAAAACATGCGGTCTACGCAGGTATTGAAATTGGCAAGTATGCGATCTACGCAAGCAAAACATGCGGTCTACGCAATCAAAACATGCGGTCTACGCAGGTAATGAAATTAAACATGCGGTCTACGCAATCAAGACATGCGGTCTACGCAGGTAATGAAACTAAAGTATGCGGTCTACGCAATCAAAACATGCGGTCTACGCAGGTAATGAAATTTAAACATGCGGTCTACGCAATCCAAAACATGCGGTCTACGCAATCAAAACATGCGGTCTACGCAAGTAATGAAATTTAAACATGCGGTCTACGCAATCCAAGCATGCGGTCTACGCAGTCAAAACATGCGGTCTACGCAGGTAATGAAATTAAACATGCGGTCTACGCAATCAAAACATGCGGTCTACGCAGTCAAAACATGCGGTCTACGCAGGTAATGAAATTAAACATGCGGTCTACGCAATCAAAACATGCGGTCTACGCAGTCAAAACATGCGGTCTACGCAGGTAATGAAATTAAACATGCGGTCTACGCAATCCAAGCATGCGGTCTACGCAGTCAAAACATGCGGTCTACGCAGGTAATGAAATTAAACATGCGGTCTACGCAATCAAAACATGCGGTCTACGCAGGTAATGAAATTAAACATGCGGTCTACGCAATCAAAACATGCGGTCTACGCAGGTAATGAAATTGGCAAGTATGCGGTCTACGCAATCAAAACATGCGGTCTACGCAGGTAATGAAATTTAAACATGCGGTCTACGCAAGCAAAACATGCGGTCTACGCAGTCAAAACATGCGGTCTACGCAGGTAATGAAATTAAACATGCGGTCTACGCAATCAAAACATGCGGTCTACGCAAGTAATGAAATTTAAACATGCGGTCTACGCAAGCAAAACATGCGGTCTACGCAGGTAAAGAATTAACATGCGGTCTACGCAAGTAAAGAATTGCGATGCGGTCTACGCAAATAAAGAATTAACATGCGGTCTACGCAAGTAAAGAATTGACATGCGGTCTACGCAAGTAAAGAATTGAGATGCGGTCTACGCAAATAAAGAATTGACATGCGGTCTACGCAAGTAAAGAATTGATTACAAACATGCGGTCTACGCAGGTAATGTAATTAACATGCATGACAATGCAAAATGCAATGAGATGCGCAAAACAGCGCGACGGAATGCAATGGACAAAACAGTGCGACGGCTTCGAAATGCACAAAACAGTGCGACGCGCAGAACAGCGCGAGGTTTGAAATGCACAAAACAGTGCGATGCGCAGAACAGCGCGAGGTTTGAAATGCACAAAACAGTGCGATGCGCAGAACAGCGCGAACAATTTTGAAATGCACAAAACAGTGCGATGCGCAGAACAGCGCGAGGTTTGAAATGCACAAAACAGTGTAATGCGCAGAACAGCGCGAGGTTTGAAATGCAATGCACAAAACAGTGCGACGACTTTGAAATGCACAAAACAGTGCGACGGTTTGAAATGCACAAAACAGTGCGACGGTTTGAAATGCACAAAACAGTGCGATGCTAAGTGCGACATGCATGCCACACGGAATGTAAATGGGCTTAAATGCGCAACAACGCACGTATTCCAGAATGCATGACAATGCATGGAATGGAAATGCAATGATGATGCATGAGAAATGTGCACGACAATGCAAAGGGGTGCGTGTTGCAACGCATGTAACACGTGCATAACAATGCAAATGTGTGACGCACGACAGCGCGATGTAATGCATCGAAGTAGTGTGATGAACTTGTGCAACACACATAGGGTAACTTTTGAATTCAAAAGGATACAAAAAGGATACGCCTTGTACGAATTCGAGTGCCACGCACTGGAGACACGGCCCGCGGTCAGAACGGAGGCCGGTTGAACGTCGGAGATGCACTTTCTTGCACTTTCTTGAGCTATGAAGACCAAAAACAACTCAAATGGCCCAAACAAGGCTGTGGGAACCCCACCGGCCGAAAGGGGAGGCCACCGGCTGGCCATCGGCACAAAAAAGTGCCGGCCGGCACAAAATATTGCCGACCGGCAAACAGTTGCTGGTGCGGGGCAGTTTTGTCTTTTCACCTTGGGTGTTATAAAATAGGGCTTCAAGCCCTATTTTCTCATTCCTTGGCCGCCGAAATCCCTTGCTCTCTCTCTCTAGAGCTTTTTCTCTTCCCCGTTTCTCCGTTTCTTCGCGTTCTACGCCCGTTTCGTCGTCGGATTCGCGTTTCTCTTCGTGTTTCGGACGTTTTCCACCGATCACATTTTCGTTTCGGTGCCTCGTTTGGCGTTCTAGCCTTTTCGGGGTTTGTTCCCCTCACTTTCCTCTTCATTTCCGTGCCTCTTCACATTCCGGCCTTCCCGGCCATTTTCGACCCTCTTAGGAGTTGACTTTTCAGTTGACTCTTCACATTCCGGCTCGGTTTTCCTTTTCCGGCCATTTTCACACTACTCTCTTCATGGCGGACGACATCCCACGTGGCGGGACTCCCTCGGACCACGAGATGGATCCCGGGGTCGAGCTCTTACCACTGAGCGAGCGCCCGTTCGACCCGGCGACCTACCGGCCGGCGATTCACGTTCTGCCCCCAGACGGCCTGCGTCAGTTCCGGAGCTTTGAGAGGTACGCGGCGCCTGAGCTACTACTACGCGAGCCTACCTCCCATCTGTCGTTCAGCACTTCCGAGGTAACTTTTCATCTTCTGCTTTACTTTCTGCAATGTAGGATACAAAACTGCCATAGTTAGCTGTATTCTCTAATTGCTGAAATCTGATATGCCGTAGATCGTAGTTGACTGTAAACATACATACAACTGATATCTGCTTGAGACTGACACATGCACACACACTGCACTAACCCTGAATCGCTCAAACACACGGCACACACTGTATTTCACTGCATACACACTGGCACCCAGTATTTGTCTGAATCTGTCAAACTTGCACACACGCCACATCTGTTCTGAAACACTCAAACACGCTGACACAGCACACGTATTTCACTGTAAGCACACCGGCACCCGGTATTTGCCTGAATCTGACAAACTTGCATACATGCCATATCTGTCCTTTCAAAACTGCATTTTGAATGTTGTCTTGCAATTGTCATTTTCTGTTTGCAGGAGGGTTCCCATACCATTCGCGGGTATGGGAATACTGGTGCACGGGAGTGGTATGATGAGCTCCCTGATGCGGTCCAGCGCATCGTGGACCGGGCGGGCTTCGGCACCTTCTGCCGAGGGCTCTCTAGGTTGTCCACATGCAGACCTCTTCTTGCCGCTTTGGCGGAGAGGTGGTGGGACACCACCGATTCTTTCCATTTTCCTGCTGCAGGGGACATGACGATGACCCCTTATGACTTCTCGATGCTCACAGGCATCGGGGTAGGGGGGATCCGATCCCTTTCGACACAGACATGGATGAGTGGATCGCCGCTCAGGTCCATCTACTGGGGGAGGCCCCGCTACTAGCTCGTCCAGGCTTCGTGCGGTACTCCTGGTTCGAGACACAGTTCCGGGTTCAGCCCGTTTTGGAGGAGGTGCAGATGACCCCAGAGGACGAGGAGAGGTATGCTCGCGGCTTCCTCATGTTCCTGTTCGGGACTACTATCTTCGCCGACCGGGCGAACACCGTGCCTCTCTGCCTTCTCAGTGCACTGGTGGACGTCCGGGATATCTTGCACTACGATTGGGGCGGCGCTGCTCTGGCCACCCTGTACGGATATATGAGCTCGGCTTCTCGTGGCAGCGGCCAGCTGCTTGGAGGCTACTGGCAGGCTTGGGAGGTACATTTCTTCTCCACTTTTTCATTCCTGTCTCGTACTTTCTGTACTCAGTACACTGCACACACTGTGGTCTGCTCTATACTTGCTGTATACTGTACACACGGCACACACATACATTCTGCTTTACACTGACTGTACATTGCTCACACTGTACACTGCACACAATACACGGCACAACACACGGCTCTGCCATTTCTGCTTTATTCTGCCGGTCATACTGACATCTGTTTTGCAGCTGTGGGTTTACGCCTACTTCCCTAGGCTTGCACCCGTACCGGTCGTGGAGCCTCCTCCGGCTGTCCCGTTCTCGAGTCGCTTCGACGGGAGATGCACCCGGCGACCACGGGAGACATTCGGCTTCTTCCGCCGATATTTCGACACCATCACCCCGGCCGAGGTATGCTTTACTTTCAGTTCATTTAGCTTCGCTTTCCCACTGCATATTTCAATAACAGTAGATAACAAACTGTCTGTCACTTTCAGATCACTTGGCGGCCATGGGCTTCTTTGCCGTCGGCGATGCGGGGTCGGTTCCCTGGTGCTGAGGAGACCTCGCGTTTCCGGATTCTGCTAGAGGGCCCGGTCTGTCGGGCTTGGTACCTGGGGGAGCGTTTTCTACGCCAGACCCGCTGGTTACCTGAGCAGATAGTCCCGGCTCACCCTCCTGCAGAGATGAGGGAGACCGAGGGGCTTACCACTGAGCAGCTGGATGATTACTCCATCGGCTGGGAGGAGGCCAGCTTCCGAGGCACCGGCGACTATCAGGAGTACGTGCGGACGTACCTGATGCGCCCCTTGAGCGGTCGTCGAGCAGAGGGGGCCAGGCCTGTAGCATCGGCGGCTGGGGCCGGAGCGGGAGCAGGGGCTGGATCTTCGAGGAGGGCCCGGGTCCGTGGTAGGGGTGGAGTGCGGGGAGGACGAGGAGCTGGCTGGCCTGCCCTGCCCGCTGTACTGACTTTCCAGGGGCAGGGTGGGTCGACCTATCAGATCCCCTTCGCCCCTCCACCGGCTGGTCATGAGTTCATTGATGTCCCCGACTTACCGCCGGTATGTTCTACTGCATCTTGTACAGTTATTCAATTCAGTTTACTTGATATTCCACAGAATATTGACGCGTCTGATACTTTTGCAGGCTTCTTCTGAGTACACCCGTCAGTCGTTGGCGATGAATGCCTCGATGATGGGGATGCTCCAGCGGACATTTGACCTCCTAGCCGTCTACAGCATACCGGTATGTCCTTCTGACACTGGCCTCAAACCATTCATTCACTGCTTTGCATAATCTGATGCATGGCACAACACCTGATACACTGATCTCACAGCGTCTGATACACTGCATACACTGCATTGTGGACCGTACTCTGTACTGATAGACTGCTCACGGCATTCTCATACTGTACTTACACACTGCATTCTGCACTGCTAAACTGCTCACGGCATTCATACACTGCACTCACATACTGCATTCTGCACTGATAGACTACTCACGGCATTCCTACACTATACTCTGCATTGCATTCTGCACTGATAAACTGTCTACAGTATACTGATGCATTTCCCTTTCGTGTACTTTTCAGCCTCCTTTCCAGATTCCCATGGCAGGAGGTGCTCCAGCTAGACCTTCTGTCCCTGCCCGGGGGAGAGATGAGGAGGGCAGGATATTTCCCCGTACCAGGGGGGGCCTACTCATGTTGGGAGTAGCTCGCGAGCTCCAGTCCCGGACGATGACGACGACGAGGAGTCAGAGGCGGAGGCAGAGTCATCGGAGGAGGAGACCGGAGACGGTTCTAGCTCGGGCTCTGACGACGACGCTGATGATGCTCCTGGACCCTCGTCCAGGAAGAGGACTAGGACGGACTGACGGCCCCCCGGAGTACTCGACATGGATGCAGATTTTTGCTATCTTTTCTTTCTTTCCTTGTACTTTTCTTTTTTGTCGGTAGATAGATTACCTTGTACTGTCGCAGGCAGATTTTTGTTTCCAAAACTTGTACATTTGAAAAGATAATGAAATGAAACGGACTTTTTATCTGAAAAAGTGTTTACATTTATACATCTCATGCATTGCATCGCATCTCATCATGTTACACCTCAATGTAAATGGAATTGATTGGTTGTCTGAAAATTAAACACTTGCACTGTAATAATCAGATAACTAAATAGCCAACAGCAAAATAACCCAAGCAACCCACTGCCTGATTCTGGACACACAGCCCTTGCTCTACTGGGGATTAATCTGTATACAGCCCTTAACACGGCATTCGATTCATTCTGCGCACAGCAATTCTCAAACAAACAGCCCAATCTAACAAGACGGACCTCAAAGATGGAACCGGTTGGAGTCGAAATGCGTTCCAATGTAGAGAATGGCACAGCATTCTGAGCATAAACGATTTTTGAAATCGAATGAGGGTTTTTCAAACCGGGATATCAAGCCTACCACTGAACACAGCGGGGAGGACTCAAACAAAGAGGTACACGACCTAAACACAACGAGACACGCTCGGGAGAGACTCAAAACAAAAGGCGAGATCGTCAAATGAAAGAGACACGACACACAGACACGTAAACGAAGATGGGAGACCTCGGACCACGAGGAGCCAGTTCAATCTGGGTATTGTTTCCCACCCTTTCTCATTTGTGATCCTCACATCACTCGACTCTCAAGCTCGGATTTTCTCTCAAAACCCTTTTCCTCACTTTTCTCTCAACTTACACCTCTCTATTCTTCAATCTCTCATTTTCCATCCCTCCCCGGGGTGACTGATGGATGAACAGGGAGTTGCGGGTTCACGCCCGATGCCGTTAGCTCACAGCTATTTCTTGTGACGGGTAGAGCGCTCTTCTGGCAAGTACGTCGATGACGGGGGAAAGACTGAACGCCTGGCTCAACTGTGCCCCTAGTTCATCATTTTAACCATTCTTTCGTTTTTGCTTTCTACTAAAACAGTTTTGATCAAAATGAGAGTCGGATTAACGTACTTGTTCGATTTTTGATTTGAAAAGCATGCAAGTCAGGCAGCAAGCACTGAAAATTTTCCTTTTTGGGTCCAAGACAATGGTCCGGTTTTGGAAAATGAAATAGTTTTCGAGAAAATAGTCAACCTCAGTAAAAATTTTCAAAAACTATTTTTCAAACAGCTGATGCTCAACAAGCATAGAACTTACCCTTCGAGATGCGCAACCTCGGATCGGAGGCAATGGAAAATTGCCCCTAGTTTAAAAGGGGGGGTGGGAGGCAACGGAAAGTTGCCCCTAGTTTGGAAGGCAGCTCACAGCGGCTCGTGGCAACGGAAAGTTGCCCCTTGTTTGGATGGTGCCGCAGCAATCCGCAGACAGTCTTCATTGGCGGTGGTCGAGTTCTTGGACACAAAGATGACGAAGACGGTCACAACACATATATGGACACAATCACCTTGAAGGGTGTTGGCCACCGAACTTTGGGATGAAATCGAAACCATTGCATGGACTGAGACGCTTATGAAAGCGTTGGGGGCTGGACTTCATGATGAAGTTGCCTACGTATCCCAAACATGGGAATCAAGCCTTACGTAGTTCCGGTTCAGGTCCACTCGGGTATTTTAACCTTCACTTTGTTTGGCTCTCACTTTTGCCAAGGCGCCCAATGCGGGTTTTCGACCTTGCGAGCTTCTTTTCATTTTCTTTTGTTCGTTTCTTTTTCTTTTCTTGCTTTTTTTTTTTCTTCTTTTTTTTTCATTCTTTCTTTTTTTCATTTCTTTTTTTTTTCTTCTTTTTTGTATTTTTTTCATTCTTTCTTTTGTATTTTTCTCTTGCTCTAACTTTTGCCTGGACCGCCCTTCCGGGTTTTCGGCCCAGCGAGCCTCTCAAAGGGTAAAAGTGTAGCAAGTCCATGCCAAATGGTTTTTTGAAATTGAAGCCTCTCTGTGTCTAGGAGAACGGCGGTTGCATTGATTTGCGGAGAATCCATCAGGGTTACTCTACGAGCTTCTTCCGGCGAGATCTACTCCTTCTGATTCGGCCTTGATGCTTCTTGATCGAAGGCTACCTCAAAACTGGCCACACGGGCCTTTCATGGCGTTTGTCCGTTGAACTTTCTGAACATTCTGAACGGGTTCAAACTCGGAAAACAAATAGGTTGAATCTTGAGGCTGAGAGCGATCCTAGGCTGCGCAATCTCAAGAGCGATTCCACACAGGTCTTCGCAGGGCCGCGTAAAACATTTGCTTTTGAAAGTTTTTAAGAAAGCGACGAATCACTCGCGCCGAAGATAGTGTGGAACCAATCTGGATCAAGCCAGGGTCCTTCTCAGTACTCACGCCGACAAGCATGATTTTATTCATAAAAAGGTTTAGCACGCCTCTCTTTCTCTCAAAATGATCAAAAATTTTACAAAACCCGAGGGATTCCTTCCTCTTCGTTTTTTTATCACCGCAGTGTTCAAAAGTTTTTTTTTTTGAAAAACTCAGGTTAATGCAATGAGTTTGGCGCACAGGAGAGCAGGCGAGATGTACTGTCGGCCCAATCAAATTTTCTGGCACTTATGCTGAAAGCGAGCATGAAGTTTGAGATAGCAACATCTGTTTCAATCTGCTCCGTTGGTGCAACTGGCCCCTCGGTAGAGACAGACTCAAAACAAAAACAGATAATAATAAAACAAAACGGTGTTCGGGACAACAACCCCAGAATCACCAGGTATTATATACAACGGGGACTGACTCGATACAACAAGACAGACCCTTAAGCAAAAGACTGACTCAGAACAAAGAGACAGACTCAAAACAAAAGACTGACTCGACATCCAAGCCAGGATTTACAAAACTCGGTTTCACCGATGCTCAAAAATGCGTGCCAGACGTTTCAAAAACACACCAAATGTTGCCCGCAGGCGTTTCACTTCACATACTCGCAGTATCTGAGCCCTCGAAATCCAGCAACTGAGTGGTGACGGGCTTGCCTGAGGTGGGTGGTAGGATAACCTTGTTATCAATCAAATCCTGCACTTCATGACGAAGGCGGGAACATCCATCGGTACTGTGACCGGACTGTTGGTGGTACGCGCAGTACAAGGTAGCATCATGAGTGGCGGGGAGATTCTTCGGGAGCGGCCGGGGGTCCAAAGGCTTAAGATGCCCATTCTTCGCCAATATCAACAATGCCCTAGACAAAGGCATGTGGAGGTCGTGAAAGACCCTGCGCCCTCGGGGCAGGTACTTTGCAGTTTGAGGATTCTTGCCAGATGCGCTGGCGAAAGGATCGGCTGGCGCTGCCTTGGCTTTTTGAACCTTTCCTGATGCAGGGTTGGGAACTACAGGAACTGTCTGGGCATGACGGGGCCCATCCCGATTTTCTGCCTAGCTTGAACTGCCTTTGATCGGAGTGGGGAAAGCATCATCCACTGCTTTGATCACGATCGCAGATGTTTGTTGCTTGTTCATCCCTCTGGCTTTCAGAGCCTCAACTGCCCACAGCAGTTGCTCAATGGGGTCGGCATCTACCTTTGCCTTGTCTTTTCCTCTGGCCTCAGCTTGATCAAGGGTCGGGGTTGGTGCTGGCATGTCGTGGCTATAGCCGGAAGCCACCTCTGGCTGGCTGAGCTCTATCACAATCCGCCCCAGTAGCGGGGGCTCCTGTGGTACAAAATTCCCGGCATATGGTGCCGCTGGCGATGAAGCTGACATTCCATAGGCGAGGTCTGCCACAGACCTTTGGAGATCGCCTATCATCCCCATCAATTCGAAGGTGGTGGGCTCACGAGCCTGATATAACTGGGGAGCCCAGACTGGGTGCACAACGGGCATCCTGGGCGAGTGTGACATACTGATGTTGGCCTCACTCTGCGAAGCGGTCCCCTGCTCCAATGCAGCCGTCATAACCACAATTTCTTCTGAACTTTGTGTCGCCATGAATCTTGCCTCAGCAAAGGGGAGACACTGGCTGTTCTGTATCAACTCTGCAACTCTCTGAACCTTGAAAGAAAAACAGACAGCATTTCAGCCCAAACTGATCAAACGCGGATGTAGCCAAACAACTGTACCCTACTGCTGATCACTGTTCCCAGAAGTCACTGTTCCCGAAAACTGAACCGATACCCGCGAATAACTGATTCTCACAACTGATACTGATACTGGTGTCCCCAGGTTTGATACTCAAACTTGCAAACTGACATGTGCGTTCCTGTAGAGCAACACTCTAAAAGCACATAGCAAGTAAAGAGGACAAAGCACCCTTATGTTGGGGTAGGGTTTCCCTGTCCTATTTTGTCAGGAGCTAGGGTTTTACTACGCACACAGCGGTTCTCAAACAACTTAGCATCGGGTAAGCAACCTGTCCTAGCTTGGAATGGTCACTATGGATCCGAATATGCACTAGGTCGAATGGTCAAAAGGGGTGCCCCGGTAAACCGGGGTTTGTGTTCCCATACTGTCAGGGCCCATAGTCGGTCAGCCTTATGGACATGCCTTGACAAGACAAGCCTCCGGCAAACCGTTCAGGAATGGCAGATGGCAAACACTGTGTTCCTAGGCGCACCAATGCACATGCAATGCAAAGAAACACATAAATGAGATCAAAACAGGATATCACGAGTTCGAGTCAAGCTCTCTAAAAATCCCCAGCAGAGTCGCCAGAAACTGTAACAAGCCCGCGGGGGGGGACCTCGCTACAGTTCGGACTCTCGATTTGTGTCACGGTTCTAAATCTGAACCAAAGAGTCCAAATCTGGCAAATCGTTTTGAGAAACAGGTTTTTGAAAAAGTAGTGCCAAACATGGACTGCTTTGCTAGATACAGAGTCCCCACCTAAATATTTTTTAAAATGGGAAATTTAGGAAACCCCGACTCGGTGCCGAAGGCCACATGTCCGTCATCACCGGAGTTGTCTCGGCTCGGGAGCTTGGGTACGATCGGGGAAGGTCAGCTATGAGCACCCCCTTTCACCCGGTCCGAAGACCGGCCTCTACTAACCGATGATATCCGTATTTGAAAACGCTATGTGTTCTTATTCCATTTATTAGCCTAGAATTACTATGTTATGCGCGCAGCAAACAAGTATAGACTAGATTGTCTAATTTGGAAATAAACATTGCATATCCGTTTGGTTTGAAAATGCTTTGGAATTTGCTACTCGCAAGCAGGCTAAAATACGGATTTCAACGAGTTTTTCCAACTCAAACAATCCAACCTTCACCCACAGGCATTCAAGCAGTTATAACACATAAGCATCTAGCCGCATGTTAAGCATGCTGTCATGGCAATATTCACACTCATGTGATATGCTAAAGCGGAAATACTTACATAGTACTCCGTGCCAAAACAAAGAACTTGTTAGCAAACATGCATGATCCAAGTCCATGTGAAGTGCCTAATGCATTGCATACAAAATGTTGCTAGAATAGGCTCGGCTATCCTAAACATGTCATGTGAAAATGCACAATTATCACGTATTCAGTTTGGGAATTGAAGTATTGATGCAATTAGCGTGATGTACCGAGCCTAATGCATGGATGCACACATGCATAGCATAAGGTATGCTAAATTAAACGTGCCCTAATACTAACCATTAAAGCGGGTAAGTAAAAGGGAAGAAAGACGTGAGGTTGGAAGACATACACACACTCACGCACACTTATTACAGATTTGCCCTCACTCGGAGGGACCGAATAAATATTACAAATTAATTAACTACGTAAGCTAATTAATATTACAAATTAACTAATTTAATCAACAAATTAAATAAATTAATTAAAGCAGGAAAACGCCTCGGGAAGCGCGCCACCATGCATGGGCTGCCTCTGTTTTCCTTCCTTTCCTCCTCTGGAGGCTGTCAAAGCCTCAGGACTGATCCTTTGGACAGAGAGGATCACCACCGGCTGATTGAAATTGCCACCGGCAGTGTGGTATGGCCATCGGCACAAAATTGAATCTGTCGGCAGAGAAAATGGTGCCGGTCGGCAGAGTATTCCTGCAGAACCTGCAACTCACAGCAACAGAGGGCAAAACAAAGCATGGCAACACAATTCAAGGCATGTATGCACCAACCATGTCCCTTATCATTGTGATGACTCAAAGGGACATGTGTCTCGGTTCTCGGACCACCAATCACGCATTTCCATGCATGATGGCCCAAAGACCAAGTATGCAACTTTGATTTCAAATGTAATGCAAACCAATCAAACAAACAAGGCCCAATCCCTATCACTAGTCAAGGAACAAGGCATGCATGCAAGATGTAATGCAACCTAGGCATACAAGCTAAGGATGCAACATGGCATGGCAACAAACTTATGCAAGCATACAAGCATACATATGGCAATGCAAATAGATGGAAAGATGGACTTATACATGGATTAGGCAGCTCTAATAAGGCCCAAAACAGTAGCCATAAGTGCTAAAAAGTGAGGGCTAAATGGCATGCACACACATATGCACATAAGGACCAACACTTAAGCACAAATCAAACAACATTCAAGCACACTTGAAAGGAGGAAACGTGGACAATTAGCATGCAACATGAGCCCTAAAATCATGCTATAAAATGATGCCAAATCAAGTTATAAATCAAGTCAAGCATGCAACAAATGGCCTAAGTGTTCAAAGTAAACCAAAGTGGCATTGAGCTACACTTAACAAGACCAAACAAGGCATGCATTAACCGACCAACAACAGGTTTATAGCACATTAAAACAAGGCTAAAGGACTCTTTAGATGGCATCTAAATGGCCCAAATACAAAGGCATACATCGTGGCCAAAACATGGAGCATTGCAACACATGCTTTCAAAGCATTAAAGAGACATGCAGGGCAATCCAACAAGCATGGAAATGGGACTGAAATAGCATGTAGGATGATTCCAAATCATCAAAACAATGCAAAGATGGCATGCTACACATGCACATACTCAAGGCCAACAAGCCCGAATACAAAGGAGATGTATAATGCATGCTAAAATCGACCCAAATACTTATGGACAGATCTAAATCATGGCAAAATAGGCACATCATCTTCACAAATACAAGCCTAAAACATGCTCCAACAAAGGCTAACAACCTAGAACATGTTAAGGCACAAATAAGGCATTACATGGCAACTATGCTAAGCATGCATGAAGTTCCAAAACCAACTTGAAATCATGTTATATTATAGATATATAAGCATGAAAAACAAACCAAACATGCTCAACACACACTCAAGCATAGGCTTCCTTAAGAGGCCAAAATATGCCCTTTTCAAGGACAACAAGGAGAGGGGGTGACCCTCTCCTTCTTGGGACTTCAAAGCATCATCTTCACCACTGAAATCCCTCAAGATTTCGGTGGTGAAGAGACCTCAACACCAAAATCCCGGAGCTAGCACAAAATGGCTCAAAATGAGGCCTTTTGAGGCCTAAGGGTGGTCAACAACCCTCAAACAACAAAACACTCTTAATAAACAATAAAGAGGGCCTAAAAATAGAACTTTTTTATGTTATACAATAAGCACAAAAACAACTCTAAGATAGGTATAAAATTAATGCAAGAATGGGGGAAAAAGGGACTAGAATCTCACCCTTGAAGACCCCTTCACAAAAGGTGCTCCAATGGCCTCCTTGAGCTTGAATCCAACACCAAAACTTCAAAACACACTCTTTAGAACCTCAGCTCCAAGAGGAAGGTGAAACACTAGGTGTTTGTGTGCAATAGTGAGACACAAAACACCTAGTGTACAAATAAGAGGGAAAGAGAGATAGAGAGTGTATATCTAGCCCTAACCCTAGAAAAACCAGAGCTTGGTCTGTATTTTTCTCTCCCAAAATTGTCTAAAAGCTCCCTCCCTTTGCCTTAGAGAGAGCTCCTCTCTATATGCCTCTTGTAAAGCTTACAAGACAAGCTTTGCAAGAGGGAGATCCCTCCATACACGTGTATGGAGGGGAGCAAAAGCAATACAGCTGTCTAAAAATATCTACAAAAGCAGATGAACAGCAATCAGCCGGCCAAAAATGCCATCTTGGCCAAAAGGAGTGCCGACCGGCACAAAAAAGTGCTGACCGGCAACAAAGAGTGCCGGCCAGCAAACTAAATTGCCGGTGGCAGCGAAAACCAGCCGGTGGCCTCTAGCCACTGCCGGTGATGGGTGGGGATGGTCTACAAGCCCCACTCTGCCTCTCCAAGGCAAGATGCAAGTGCTTGGTGCAAAACCAGACACTAAACGGTCGAGTTCGGGGATCCTGAGGCAAGGCGCGCGAGCCGAGACCTCCGGGAACTCCAAACGAACACAAACATGGATAATCACCGAGTGTTCAAACGGTGACGTCCAAGTCTTGAGGACGGTCAAAAATGGGGTGTCTACACGCTTATCATTTGGACTATAATATTTATTTGGTCCCTCCGAGCGAGGGCAAATCTGTAATAAGTGTGGGTGAGTGTGTGTATGTCTTCCAATCCCCATTTCTTTCTTCCCTTTTATTTACCTGCTTATGATGGTAGATTAGGGCATTTTTTTTGAAATTAGCATACCTTATGATATGCATGCGTGCATTCATGCATTTGTTGACATGCACCGGGCTCGGTACATCATACTAACCGCATTCGTATTTTCAAATTCCAAAATTGAATACATGAATTAGTTGGTTGCATATCGTATGCCATTTTTTAGGATAACCAAGCCTAACTAAAATTGCATCTTGTATGTGTTGCATTAGGCAAAATAACATGAACTAGGACATGCACATTTGCTAACTAGTTTATTGTTTTGGCACGGAGTACAATGTAAGTAGTTATGCTTTAGCATCCAGCATGCGTGTGAACATTGCCATAACAGTATGCTTGCCATGCGGCTAAGTGCTTACATGAGATAAACTGCTTGAATGCCTGTGGATGGAGGTCAAATTGCTTAAATTGGGATAATGCGTTAAAACTGCGATTTTTTAAGCCCACTAGATAGTGGCAAAATCATCTTTTCTAAAAGACCACTTGAGGGTGGCAAAATCTGCATTTTAACCTACTTGGGAGTAGCAAACCATTTTCAAAATAAACATGAAATGTTTTATTCCAATTTGGGCGATTTGGTCTATACTTGTTTGCTGCGCGCATAACATAGTAATTCTAGGCTGATAATTGGTTTAAGAACACGTAAAGTTTTCAAAAACGGATATCACGGTTAGTAGAGGCCGGTCTTCGGACCGGGCGAAAGGGGGTGCTCATAGCTGACCTTCCCCGATCGTACCCAAGCTCCCGAGCCGAGACAACTCCGGTGATGACGGACATGTGGCCTTCGGCACCGAGTCAGGGTTTCCTAAATTCCCTCATTTTAAAATATTTAGGTGGCGACTCTGTATCTGGCAAAGCAGTCCATGTTTGGCACTACTTTTTCAAAAATCTGTTTCTCAAAACGATTTGCCAGATTTGGACTCTTTGGTTCAGATTAAGAACCGTGACACAAGTCGAGTCCGAACTGTAGTAACCCCAAATGAACAGAACGGGACTCACCCTCCCAGGGCGTTCGGGGGACGTCTACAGTTTCTGGCGACTCTGCTGGGGAGTCTAGAGAGCTAGACTCGAACTCGTGATATCCTATTTTGATTTCGCTTATATGTTTCTTTGCATTGCATGTGCATTGGTGCGCCTAGGAACACAGTGATTGCCATCTGCCATTCCTAAACGGTTTGCCGGAGGCTTGTCTTGTCAAGGCATGTCCATAAGGCTGACCGGCTATGGGCTCTGACAGCATGGGAACACAAACCCCGGTTTACCGGGGCACCCTTTTTGACCATTCGACCTAGTGCATATTCGGATCCATAGTGACCATTCCAAATTAGGACAGGCTGCTTACCCGATATTAGGTTGTTCGAGAACCGCTGTGTGCGTAGTGAAACCCTAGCTCCTGACAAAATAGGACAGGGAAACCCTACCCCAATGTAGGGGTGTTTTGGCTCTCTTTGCTTGCTATGTGCTTTTAGAATGTATTTCTGCAGGGAAATGAACACACCAGTTTGCAAGTCTGGGCATCAGGCCTGAGGGCATCAGTATCAGTTTAAGAGAATCAGTTATCTGTGGGTATCAGGGTTCATATGTTGAGAACAGAGTTTGTTTTTGGGGAAACAGTGATCAATATCGAGGAATAGTGTGTTCGGCTCACCGACTTTGTATTGAATATCCAACTGTGTAGTATATGTTTATTTTATACTGTTGTGCTGGCCGGTTGTTGGTTTATTTATTGCTTTATTTATCTTTTTGCTAGGTAGTTTAGCATCATTGCATCCAACCCAGTAGACATTCCCCAAGCACTCTGGATCAGAGGTCACCGGCTCCATCGATCTGAGGATCTGATAGAAGGACAACCAGTGTACCATTCTCTACCCCCGGTTACTAAACGGAAAGAAACTAGGCAGAGGACATCGGTTCAACAGTTAGTGCAGAGGGCTTCGTCTACTCCACCTGTGTACAGTAGGGATCAGGATCCCGTTTCACCCACAGAGAGGGAACGCATACCAGCAATTCAACCAGAGCAGAACAGTATGGCTAGCTTAGAGGAGATGGTGCGCCAACTTCAGGAAAGCATGAAAATGATGCAGCAAGATGCTGCCCGACAGGCAGAATTCGCCAGACAACAAGCTACAGTTATGAGTGAGCAAGCGGATTTAATTGGGAGATTGCAACAGCAAACTGGGGCATCACCTTCGCAGCAAATCCCTCCTCCATTAAGGGTTCCAATACCCGAAGAGACACCAAACGCCCGGAATGTCCAAGAAGATACAGACATCCCAACGGGGCCGGCTCCACCCCCGATTCCGCCTCAACAATCCAAGGCACCCACCCCCATCAATCTATCGGATTCTCCCTTCGAGTCCGAGGTGGACCCTGTGACATTGAAAATGCACAAGCTTGAAAAGCTGTTCAAGAAATCCCAAGGTACGAAGTCCATTCCCGACATTGGAGATGGATACATCGACACAGCTGTGACGCTGCCAGATCGGTTTAAGATGCCACAAATTGATCGTTTTGACGGATCTGAGGATCCCATGGTACACCTACGACTATTTTTAGACGTCCTAAGGCCAATGGGCCTCACTAGATTGCAGAAGCTATCTTTATTCGGCCGGACCTTGTCGGGTGTGGCGGCCGCATGGTATGCCAAGTTAGAGGATGACGTCAAGAGAAATTGGGACGAGATGGCCGAGGCCTTCATCCTGCAGTACTCGTATAACACACAAATCGAGATCACGACCCGGGATCTCGAGACAACGAGGCAAGAACCCAAGGAAAGCTTTTCAGAATTTGTAACCAGATGGCGGGCTAAGGCTTCAATGATGACCTTGAGACCCACAGACAAAGACCAGATTCGGATGATTGTGCACAATCTTCAGCCGAAGCTAATGCAAAAAATGATTGTAGTCCCCTTTCCCACCTTTGCTGATCTGCATGAAATGGGGGTGCAGATCGAGGACGCCTTGAGACAAGGTTGGATTGATAATGACCGGGAGTAACCCCGCAGAAATTTCAATCGTAATACTAATGCAGGCCCGAGCGGCACTACGACTGCCAGGACCTCCGAAGTGAGTATGGTCACCACTAACCCTTCCCCAAGAAATACGGCAGCCACACCATTCTCCGGTGCGTCCGGAAGCAACTCACAAACAGCCAACTACCCTCCCAGAAACACCAGAACCTTCGCTCCACTTTATATGCCCCTGTCCAAAGCTTTGGGGGTTTTGATCAGAAAAGGGCACCTGAAGCCCCTAGAGCCGCGGCCCTTACCTGAAAGACTACCCGCCACCCACAATCCAGCCAAGTATTGTGCGTTCCACCAGCAGCACGGTCATGACACCGACCTATGCTTTCGTTTACGTCATGAGATTCAAGATCTCATTGATAATGGGGTGATTTTACCCCCTGAGAAACCCAATGTTACTACAAATCCTCTCCCCACACATAACCAAGTTCCACCACCCAAAAGAATCAATTTCATCCACACTGGGGTCGCATCCTACGATCCTAGTATCTATATCACACCCTCCTACCTACCTAAGCCGAAAGTTTTCCTCCCTGATTGCATCGATTTGTGCATGATGGACGTCTCCATAACCCAACCCAAGCCAGTGGTGGTGACCATCGAAAACAGGAAAGAGGTTGTCAAACCAGGGTCTGTGGAGCCTGAGAATGATGTTGGGAATGCTTATAGTCCGAGTGACTACATTTCACCAGTGGGCCAGAATAGACCAAATGTCGAATTTCCAGTCGGGGGAGAGCTGTGTGTAATCCGAGGGAATAGTCCAAGACAGGAAACGGATGATTTGGCAGCCATGGAAGAGGATTTCGCCAAGTTCCAATTTTGCGATAACCAAGATTTAGAATATTCAGCCACTAACTGGTACGATAATGAAGAATCAGCAGAGGCCACGGGATGGTTAGACGATCAGCCAGATGTAATAGGGGAGTTCCAGTCAGAACAAGGCCCGGCAGAGGCGGGAATGTGCACAACGGCCGGGAGTATCGAAGAACAGAACACATCGCCGGAGAGCGTCGGTGTCGAGAGTTTCGCTCGGGAATGGAGCATTTTAAGTACAGGGATCAGTGAGCAATCTACTACATTGACACAGTCAGAACAAGGGAGATTTGAGGATTCTGAGAGGATCAGGAAAGCAAAAGGCCACATAGGGGTCGAAACCGCCACAAGTACGGAAATGGAGAATGCTGCGAGCATAAGGATAAAAGGTACTACGAGTATCGAGACAGTTGCGCCAGAACCAGACAAATGCTTGTCAGCCGCAGATGGTATGTGGTGGGAAGACGACGATCTATGTCTTGCCCACACGGACGAGGATTGGAAAGGTAACCAACCAGATGATACCTGGTATATCGGCGAAGTCGATCACATGACTAGGAGTGGACGGTATTTCAAACCTCCACACCTAGATCAACCAGAGGCGTCTGGAAAAGATAATGAAGCAGAGAAACAAAAGGAGAAGCAACTCGAAGACGAGGCCGTATTGAGACAATTGAAAAAGATACAAGCAGACATCTCCATCTGGGGACTGCTTATGGCTTCTCGAGTACATAGGCAGGCTGTCCTTTCAGCCATGGATAAGGCCAAACTTTCCATAGATACCACGCCCGAACAACTGGTGGGCTTAGTTTTCTCGGGAGGAAGTTCCCCAGCATTGAGTTTTTCTGACAAAGAACTGCCACCCAAGGGTGCGAACCATAACAAGCCGCTCTACATCTCTGTCGAGTGCAGAGATAAATGGATACCTGTGGTACTTGTCGACACGGGGTCCGCCATCAACGTATGCCCGGCGAGGACAGCTTATGCGATTGGTCTGAAAGTCGCGGATTTTGTGCCAACGGCCCAGGTGATTCGGGCGTATGACAACACAAGCCGGGAAGTGATGGGGACAGTTAAGATTCAAACAAAGGTTGGGCCAGGACAGCACGAGATAGATTTCCATGTCTTGGAGGTTCCTGCAACGTTCAACTTGCTTTTGGGGCGGCCGTGGCTGCATCAGGTAAAGGCGGCCTCCTCTACCTTACATCAAGTGGTGAAATACCCCTATGGGAAGGGAGTAGCCATTGTTTTTGGAAACTCATCAATTCATCCACCACCAGAGGTATCTACGCCTGTTCTAGGAATTGAGCACGGTATAGAAGATGTGTTCATATCAGGTTTTACCTTGGCCGAGGCTCGGGCCGTACAGAACATCATGGCAGCTAACGAAGGGGTGTATGTCAGTGCCCAAGCAGTCTATCTCATGAACAAACTCCAGCACATCCCCGGGATGGGATTAGGCAAGAGCGGCAGGAAAGGTGCCGAAGCATCGGCCGAAGTGCCACATAACCCCCATACCTTTGGTTTGGGCTACCTACCCACCAAAGAGGATTGGATAAGGAAAGGAAAGGAAATGGCCGGAAGGGCCAGGGAAAAACAGATGGGGAGGCCCTTTGACTTAATGCACCAGCCCATTCGGGGGACCCTAAACGGACGTTTCGTCCGGGAGGGGGAGGACTTTCCGTTCTGTGGCTTCCCAGAGCCGTGGTTCAACGCGGAGAAGAAGCGCGTACCGGGATTTGAGATTTTCTTTGATTTGCAGTTACCCGAGGATGACATCGCCGAAGGGCAGGCAGATCTGTCGGCTGAGGCTGAGCAAAGTAAGGAAGTACAGTCCGAGGACGCTGAAGATGAAATGGGGGCAGCGTTGGTGTGTCTGCTTTCAGATCCTCCGATCGAACAGAGGTGCTTGGGGGATAGCTCCTCGGTATGTGTGATTGGGAATGAAGCGGCTGCGGGCCTACCATCAGCTATTTTGGATGCATCCATCGCACCTTCTCTCATCTGGCAATATGAAGAAGGCTTCTTATCAAGCAGCACTGGGTCAGGTAGTGAGCCGGAACCTGATTCTACCGAATCTTGTACGTCGGAATCAGATTCCAGCTCAACTGAGTCTGAGTCCGGTATTCCCGGGGGTGATAACCCGGATGCCACAGTCCTGTCTAGGTCGTCTTTTTCATTTTCTTTTGAGTCTGTTGTAACAGAGGAATCTGACGGCTCGGAAGTATTTAATGAGAACGACGTGGATGTGGTTTCGGAGTATTTTTCTGCGCCTTTGATTTATTGCTTAAATCAGGATTTTCAAAATTTTGGTGAAAACGACGAGGAAGAAATTCCTCCGGTTTTGCAACGGTTAATTGATCAAGAGCAGGAAAGATTTGTTAAACCTTTAATGGATGAAATCACTACTGTGAATGTTGGTACTGAGAAGGACCCGCGGCTGGTCCAGATCGGGTCCACGTTGTCTTCTAAGGAACGCGAGCGCTTAGTCGCTTTGTTAAAAGATTTCAAAGATGTTTTCGCGTGGTCCTACGAAGACATGCCTGGAATCGATCCTGAGATTGTACAGCACCGGATCCCTCTTGATCCCGAGGCCCGACCTGTCAAACAGAAGCTCAGAAGGATCCGCCCTGATTGGGCCATTAAGATCAAGGAAGAGGTCACCAAGCAGATTGATGCAGGCTTCCTGTTGGTGTCTGAGTACCCGACTTGGCTGGCCAACATTGTTCCGGTGCCAAAGAAAGACGGCAGAATTCGGGTCTGTGTAGACTTCAGAGATTTAAACAGGGCCAGTCCGAAGGACGACTTTCCCTTGCCGCACATTGATGAACTGGTAGATTTCACGGCAGGACACGCCTTGCTTTCGTTTATGGATGGTTTCTCAGGCTATAATCAGATAGTAATGGCGCCCGAAGACCGGGAGAAGACTGCATTCACTACCCCGTGGGGTACATATTGTTATCGAGTGATGCCATTTGGGCTGAAAAACGCTGGAGCTACCTATCAACGGGCAGCAACCACAATATTGCATGATATGATCCATAAAGAGGTCGAGGTGTATGTGGACGACATGATTGTCAAGTCCAAAGAAAGAGAAGGCCACTACACCGCCTTACAAAAATTCTTCCAAAGGATCAGAGAGTTTCGGCTGCGGTTGAATCCCCAGAAGTGTACTTTTGGTGTTACAGCAGGGAAGATGCTAGGGTTTCTGATTACACAAAGAGGCATCGAGGTCGACCCTTCCAAAATCAAGGCCATCTTAGAAATGCCGCCACCAAGGACTGAAAAGGAGGTGCGAGGCTTTCTAGGTAAAGTGCAATTCATAAGACGGTTTATTTCTAAATTAACCTTGACTTGTGAACCACTTTTTGGTCTCCTGAAGAAAGGAAAGAAATTCCAATGGGACGGCCGATGTCAAGCAGCTTTTGAACAGATCAAAGAGTATCTACAGAACCCGCCCGTGTTATCACCGCCAGAACCGGGGAGACCGTTGATATTGTATCTTTCGGTAACTGAGACCACCATGGGCTGCATGCTCGCGCAAGAGTCAGAGGACAGAGTGGAAAGGGCCATCTACTATCTGAGCAAGAAGATGCTGGATTACGAGACCCGTTATACACCACTGGAGAAGGCTTGTTTGGCCTTGGTATGGGCTACCAGGATGCTGCGGCACTACCTGTTAGCTCACTCTGTAATGTTGGTTTCACGTTTGGATCCCATCAAATATCTTTTCGAGAAACCAGCACTTATGGGTAGGCTAGCTCGTTGGTTGCTATTGCTTTCCGAATTTGACTTGAAGTATGTAACACGCAAGTCGGTGAAAGGGAGAGCGGTAGCGGAGTTCCTTGCCGACCACCCGGTTGAGGGGGATGAAGCGGTTGAGTACCTATTCCCAGATGAAGCCATTCTGCACATCGAAGATGAAACTTGGACGATGTACTTTGACGGAGCGTCAAACCAGTATGGGTATGGGATAGGGGTGTTGCTGATAGCGCCTGACGATTTCCGTATCCCTTTAGCATTCAAGCTCCAGTTCAGAGTCTCGAACAATGAGGCAGAGTATGAGGCATGTATTGCTGGTCTGGAAGCAGCCCTAGAGCTAGGGGTAAGACGGTTGGACGTCATTGGGGACTCGAATCTTGTTGTGTCTCAAGCAAAAGGAGACTGGAAGGTCAAGGTGGAAAGGATGATAATTTACCACCAAACCTTGGATTTGTTAATTCCTCGGTTCGAGAAACTAAATTTCACCCACCTCGTAAGAGAGAACAACAGGTTCGCAGATTCATTAGCAACTCTATCTTCCATGATAGACATCCCGTCGGGAGTCCGGATGCGTCCAGTCATCATTGATCAGAAGTTTGCGCCAGCATACGAGTCAATTTCCACCATAGATGAAGCCCAAGACAACAACCCCTGGTATTACGATATTTGGAACTTCTTGGAAAAGGAGACGTATCCCCTAGGGGCAAGCGCCAAGGATAAGAGGGCCATTAGAAGAATGGCTATTCAGTTCATCATCTGCGGAGGTAAGCTGTACAAAAGGGGTCATCTGGGAATGCATAAGCTCTGTGTAGAAGCTGAAGAGTCGAAGCGGCTAATGGAGGCCATCCATGGAGGGGAGTGCGGTGCACACATGAATGGAGTAATGCTGGCCAGAAAGATCCTCAGGCAGGGTTACTACTGGTCGACCATGGAGGAAGATTGTATCGGCTTTGTTCGGCGATGCCACAAATGCCAGATCCATGCAAACCGTATGAATATCCCACCATCCAAGTTGTACAACATGACTTCCCCGTGGCCATTTTCCGTGTGGGGAATCGATGTGATCGGAGCTGTTACCCCGAAGGGGTCGAACGGACATGAGTATATCCTCGTAGCGATAGATTATTTCACAAAGTGGGTCGAGGCCCAATCATACGCAGTGTTGAAGGCGTCGCACGTCGCCAAGTTCATCAGAAACAACATCATTTGTCGCTACAGGGTGCCAAACGAGATCATTTCGGATAACGGATCCCACTTTAAGAAAGAAGTGGTCGACTTGTTGGAAAAGTATAACGTGGCTTTTCATAAGTCATCTACGTACCGGCCGCAAACCAACGGAGCAGTTGAGGCCGCCAACAAGAACATCAAGCACATACTGCGGAAAATGGTGGAGACCTATCGAGATTGGCCAGATAAGTTGCGTTTGCTCTGTGGGGCTACAGGACTTCAATTAGAACTTCAACCGGAGCAACTCCGTATTCGTTAGTTTATGGAATGGAGGCCGTTCTACCTATTGAGATCGAAGTTCCGTCTTTACGGGTATTGGCCGAGTGTCAGATAGCTGAGGCAGATTGGCAGCAGAGCAGGTTCGAGGAACTTATGCTCTTTGACGAAAGAAGGCTGAAAGCACTGTACCACGTTCAGAGTTATCAGCGCAGGATTGCTCGGGCTTTTAACAAGAGGGTTAAGTCCAGAAATCTAAAGGAAGGGGATTTGGTACTCAAAGACAACCGAGCTCCCATCCACTACCCGAGGGGCAAGTTCAGACCCAATTGGACTGGTCCCTACATCATCAAAGCTATCTGGTCAGGCGGAGCTGTGGTTCTGATGGACTTAGATGGCTTAGAATTCTCTCAACCGATCAACATGGACAAGTTGAAGAAATACTATCCTTGAGAGGCTCGCTAGGCCGAAAACCCGAAAGGGCGACCTAGGCAAAAGTTAGAGCACAAAAAAAATTAGAAAATATAAAAACTGAGCTCGCAAGGCTGAAAACCCGCAAAGGGCGGTCTTGGCAAAAGTTAGAGCGCAAAAGGAGAGTGAAAATACTCGAGCGAACCTAAGCCGGAACTACGTAAGGCTTGATTCCCATGTTTGGGATACGTAGGCAGCTTCATCCTGAAGTTCAGCCATAACACTTCCCCGATCAACTTTGTCCATTTGATCATCTCAGCCATCTTTGTCCATCAGCATTCGTCGGAATCTCCGGTGCAGTGCCACTCAGACTAGGGGCAACTTTCCGTTGCTATGCAGTGCTGCGAGGCTTTTCAGACTAGGGGCAACTTTTCAGTTGCAGGGATCCGGGGTTGTGCATCTCAAGTGACAGATCTCAGGCGTGTCCAGTTCTGATCCACATCAAAAATGTTTTTGAGAAGTTTTAATAAAAGCTGACTTTGTTCAAATAAATCTTTTTACAACATTGACCATTTTTGGACCAAAGTGGAAAATTTTTAGTACCAGAACTTTCAATTTCATTGATTTCAAAACAGAGTTCTCCTGCTCTTACATACAATTGAAGTTGCTTTTTATTACATTCATAAAAGAAAACTTGAAAGTACTAATAAAGCAATAAATCTGGGGCATAGTCAAGTCAGGTGTTCCTGCGCCCCCTCCCAGAGCTGGTCGAAGCCTCTGATGCCAAGCTGGGCCCGATCTGTGCTTCTTCATTGAGCCAATCTATGCACTCGTCAGACAAAGTGCAACTGAAAGTAAGAGCGGGGGCCAGGAGTTCTCTCATCCTCCACGCAGTGGCCTGCCAAGCAAGCTGTGCGCCTCGGGCTGGAAATGCAGCAGGATACTCTATCCCCTCTGGCGGGCAGGTCTGATCATGGCCAAATTGGCGTCGAATCCGAAATGGGAAATAGAATACACAATGAGTGAGACCAACCAGTTGAATCCCAGTCTGCCGAGGCATATTGTAACTCATTGCCGGAAGGTTCAACCAAGGGCACCGCCAAGCAATACGGTCTGCGGACAAGTGGCACATCCAAGCGAACCACCATTCCTCATCCAAGGCATTGACTAGACGATGCCGGAAGAAGTAGCCGCGAGCTGAATATGCGGGGCAGGAGTCCACAACCTGCAGTTTGTCCATCAACCATACCTGGGGAGGGATTGAAAAAAAAATGAGAGAATAAAGAATAGAGAGGTGTACGAGGAGAGAAGAGTGAGAATGGGGTTTTGTGAGAAAAGACTGAGCTCGAGGGCCGAGTGATGTGAGCGATACATAAATGCGAGATTGGGCGGGAAATATTACCTGTAGCAGTAGTGGACTCCCCGCCAACCTAGTCGTCTCATGGCAATAAAAGGCGTCTAAGCCCATTAACGTCTCGGCCAGAGCCATGGCAATACAGCTCTTGCCCTCCTTCAAGCCTTGGGCAACCTCAATCAACCGGATACTAGCCCCTCCAGACCCTGAAATGAACAGGAAATGGGATAACATGCACAAACATAGGGCATGTCGCCGGAAGCCTTGCCAATGATGGTTGTTGCGATCACCAGCATCAGAAAATTGATTGGCCAAACTCGGAATGTCTAGCATCCCGTCGCCCATCAGAGACCGAGCATCGCGCATGCTGAGTCCGCACATGCGCCCTAAGTATTGGGCATGACCAAAATTAAGTTGGGGCAGGAGCTCCTCGCCGCGCTCGGACTCCATTAAAGCTCGGAAATCTTCGAAGGTAGGACACATCTCTTGCCCGGCGAAGCTAAAGACATGTGTCACCGGATTCCAAAACCTTGCCGCGGCATGAAGAAACGGGAGATGCAACGGGGTACGACCCAGAGTGAATAGTGCATTTATGCCAAAACCCCGGAAATTCACTTTTTCCGAGCCATCCAAGCTAGCAATCCAAGCTGTGAGATTTTGAGCAAGAAACTCTTCCATTGGAGCAAATCAGTGTGAAAATGAGAAAAACTACGAAGCTGGGATCTTTTGTAGGAGATAAGGTTGAGTGGGGGACAGGTGTCAACATTCTGGTGGTCCCCCTCGTTTAGTGCCGGCCGGCAAAAAAATCTGCCGACCGGCCATTTTAGTTTGCCGACAAAACAGACACATGGCCGGTAGCCACTCCTTGCAGCCGGTGGTCCCTACACCATGCCGGTGGACTTCCTTCTGGTTTCCTGAGCTGTTTATGCTAAGAATTGGGGAACTCCACCACTTCCGACCCCTCCCTGGCGATCGGTTCTTGCGGAGCCACGCCTGTCTGCTTGTCAAGTTTTTGAGCATTTGCTTATCGAGTTGTATTCTGCTCTCTTTGAGCTCTTGATTTGTTTATCGAGTTGTATTCACACTTGTTTGGTTGCATCATGTCCTTGTTTTGCTTATCGAGTTGTAAGTCGGTTCACTACCTGATTATTACGATGGCAAATTTCCAAAAAGAGTTCAATTTCGTTCACATTTGCGGTGTGATACCCTGCGATGCGATGCACAGAAGATCCACAAATGCAACATCTTTTGAGTAAAATGATTTGTTTCATTCCCATCACATGTTTTGCAAAGTATGTGAATTTTAAGAAAGAAAATAAAACCTGCCTGAGGCAGTGCAATGTGCTTAAACTACTAGTAAAAAGGAAAATAAAACGTAGAATGGCAGGGTAGCCAAGTATCAGAATTGATACCAGTGAAACTCCCCTTGCGGTTAACGCACCTTCCGCATCTCTGTTCGGGTCAGCCACGTCGTTGGACGCCCTCACAATACGGGAAATCGCACCTTTGAAACGTGAACCTTTGAGTTGACCTCAGGCCACAACTTCTGCGAGCAACGCTCGATGCGTGCGAAGAATGTCCCGCCCCGTATCCTTTTCATGCTTTCTGAACTCCGTAAATTATTTCAATTATGCTATGTAATGGTACATCCTTCCATTACCTGCGTAGACCGCATGTTTTGCTTGCGTAGACCTCATGTTTAATTCCATTACCTGCGTAGACCGCATGTTTTGATTGCGTAGACCGCATGTTTAATTTCATTACCTGCGTAGACCGCATGTTTTGCTTGCGTAGACCGCATGTTTAATTCCATTACCTGCGTAGACCGCATGTTTTGATTGCGTAGACCGCATGTTTAATTTCATTACCTGCGTAGACCGCATGTTTTGCTTGCATAGACCGCATGTTTAATTCCATTACCTGCATAGACCGCATGTTTTGCTTGCGTAGACCGCATGTTTAATTTCATTACCTGCGTAGACCGCATGTTTTGCTTGCGTAGACCGCATGTTTAATTCCATTACCTGCGTAGACCGCATGTTTTGCTTGCGTAGACCGCATGTTTAATTCCATTACCTGCGTAGACCGCATGTTTTGCTTGCGTAGACCGCATGTTTAATTTCATTACCTGCGTAGACCGCATGTTTTGCTTGCGTAGACCGCATGTTTAATTCCATTACCTGCATAGACCGCATGTTTTGCTTGCGTAGACCGCATGTTTAATTCCATTACCTGCGTAGACCGCATGTTTTGATTGCGTAGACCGCATGTTTAATTTCATTACCTGCGTAGACCGCATATTTTGCTTGCGTAGACCGCATGTCTAATTTCATTACCTGCGTAGACCGCATGTTTTGCTTGCGTAGACCGCATGTTTAATTCCATTACCTGCGTAGACCGCATGTTTTGCTTGCGTAGACCGCATGTTTAATTTCATTACCTGCGTAGACCGCATGTTTTGCTTGCGTAGACCGCATGTTTAATTCCATTACCTGCGTAGACCGCATGTTTTGCTTGCGTAGACCGCATGTTTAATTCCATTACATGCGTAGACCGCATGTTTTGATTGCGTAGACCGCATGTTTAATTTCATTACCTGCGTAGACCGCATGTTTTGCTTGCGTAGACCGCATGTCTAATTTTATTACCTGCGTAGACCGCATGTTTTGCTTGCGTAGACCGCATGTTTAATTCCATTACCTGCGTAGACCGCATGTTTTGCTTGCGTAGACCGCATGTTTAATTTCATTACCTGCGTAGACCGCATGTTTTGCTTGCGTAGACCGCATGTTTAATTCCATTACCTGCGTAGACCGCATGTTTTGCTTGCGTAGACCGCATGTTTAATTCCATTACCTGCGTAGACCGTATGTTTTGATTGCGTAGACCGCATGTTTAATTTCATTACCTGCGTAGACCGCATGTTTTGCTTGCGTAGACCGCATGTCTAATTTCATTACCTGCGTAGACCGCATGTTTTGCTTGCGTAGACCGCATGTTTAATTCCATTACCTGCGTAGACCGCATGTTTTGCTTGCGTAGACCGCATGTTTAATTCCATTACCTGCGTAGACCGCATGTTTTGATTGCTTAGACCGCATGTTTAATTTCATCGCCTGCGTAGACCGCATGTTTTAAATTGCGTAGACCGCTTGTTAGTTTCGTTACCTGCGTAGACCGCATGACTTATGATCAATTTCGTCGCCTGCGTAGACCGCTTGCTCCACGTACCTAGTTGTATTTCCATATGCATTGTCATGCTCCCCACTTGCTTTGCGCTGTCACGCATTTCGAGTACACCACTATTCTTGCATTGTCATGCACGTCGCTAACGATATTGTACCTGTGAAGTTTGTTTTCTTTTCAGGCACGATATTGTATGTATGGTTCACTTGAAGCTGGTGCAACCAGACGCGCCGCACAGGTATTGTACCTCCCGAGTGAGACGTATTGAGAATTACATAATTCTCTTACATCCCTTCTGCATGGTAGTGTGGTTTGGTATGCTAGCTTAAAACTGTCGCATGCATGCTTCGTTACAGCTTTCTTTGCATGATCATAAGTTATGTCCGGCTCTCTGCATTGTCTTGCATTTTGCCCCTGCCTTCGGGCGCATATCTTGTTTGTCTTGCATGTTTGTCTAAGTCTTCGGCCTTGTCAAAAATGGGTCGTCTCTGGGCTTTGACATTCACTCCCGTCATTGTTATGACTTTCGAGTTCTGTCAAAGAGGGGCAACTGTAGACACCCCATTTTTGACCGTCCTCAAGACTTGGACGTCACCGTTTGAACACTCGGTGATCATCCATGATCGTGTTCGTTCAGAGTTCCCGGAGGTCTCGACTCGCGCGCCCTGCCTCAGGATCTCCGAACTTGACCGTTTAGTGTCTGGTTTTGCACCGAACACTTGTGTTTTGCCTTGGAAGGGCAGGGAATGCCTTATGAGGCATCCCCACACACCACCGGCAGTGGCTGGAGGCCACCGGATGGTCTTTTTCTTCCATCGGCACTTTTATTTGCCGGTCGGCACACTTTATTGCCGGTCGGCATAATATGTTGCCGGTCGGCACTATTTTTTGCCGAAATAGCTTTTTTGGGCAGCCGACCACTGTTCATCCGCTTTATGGAGATATTTTGTGCCAGCTGTGATAGCTGGCACCAACTCTTCCCCCCTCCATACACGTGTATGGAGGGATCTCCCTCTAAGCAAGCTTGTTGAATAAGCTTTGCAAGAGGGAGTCTTATAAGAGGAGGGTCTTCCTCTTTGATCTAGGTTAGCTTCTTGCAACCAAAAACCAGACCTTTGAGATATAGATACATATTATCTCTATACCTCCCCCTCTCTCCTCCTTTGTGTGTGTTTCTTAGCTCAAAAGGTGGTTTTTACCTTACTTTTGCACCATTACACACACCATTACACCTTACTCCGAGATTGAGGGACTTGGGGGGGTTGTTTCTTGAGTTTTGGACTGGTTTTGATCCATAGAAGGAGGCTAGACCATTTGTTCTTCAAAGGTTCTTCAAGGGTGAGCATCTTGATTTATATTCCCCAAACTTCCAATAGTTTTTTACCTATTTAGCTTGCTGTTTTAGCTCTTGTGTATAACATAAAAAGGGCTTGTATTTTCCTGCTCTAGCACTTTCATTAAGGTCATTTTGTGGTTTGAGTGCAAACTCCCCCTTCTAAGCCTTGTTTGATCCATTTTGGTGCCTCTTTCATAAAGTTTTTGTTCACTTCAGTGTTTTGGTCTTTTGACCACTGAAAATCAGTGTATTTTAGTGTCAAAAAAGGATGGTTTGAAGTCTTGCATAGGGGAGGGACACCCCTCTCCCTTCTTGGTTTTGTTCCCTTGAGTTGTGGCTCAAAAGGGTAGCATGTGTGCTTGATGTTTCTTGGCCTCATTTCAGAAGTTTTTTTAGGTGTTTTATATCATATGTAACCTCTGTTTTTGGTCGGATTTATGCCTCCTTGCATGCTTGTAATACTTGCTTTGTATTGCTCCATTTTGCTTAGGAGTCCATCTCATGATTAGGCCATGATTCTTGTGAGAGTTGGCTTAGTTTCATGAAGTTTTTAGTGTTGTTTTTCCATGCTTAAGGTTTGTTGGTTATCCATTTAGTCATGCTTGACATATGTGTTAGGGTTGCTTTGTATTTTGGTTTAAAAGCTTTGAGCATGTTGACCTCTAGCATGTATGTTTGTGATCACCCTCATGATTTAACATCATCTAAGGACCACATTTTAGTCCAAGAATTATGCTTGTATGTGTGCATACATGGCCTCTTTCATGCCTTGAGGGTGTGTCCTCTTATGCCTAGGAATGAGCCTTAGTGCATATGTTTCATGGGAGATACTTTAGCTGCCATATTAGGAGTTTTTGGGGTCCTATTTTGCACGCAAAAATTCTTTTTTTACTTGCTTTGATCACGCCATGAGAGGTCATGTTGGTGGGGGAAAGTTGTCCCCTTTTGTGCCTTAACTTTGGGACCATAAATTTGCTTGTTAACATGAGTTGTTTGTCTATCATTTTGAGCACTTTTGGTGATGTTTTGAGGTGAATAAAGATCTGCACTTTTATTGCTTTTAGGCCCTCTTGCATGCTTGCTCCATGTTTGTTGCATGGTTGTTCCATTAAGCCTTGTAGCATATCAATCCCATGGTCAAATTGGTCCATGTTTGCATCATGTTTATACCTTGTATGCTTGGCATTATACATTTGTCATGTTGGTTGCATAATGCTTGTTGTGCTTTACATCTTGGTGGCATGATGCATTTGAGCCTTATGAGCATTACATGCATTGCATTTACTTGGTTTGGGGTGTCAAACCAAGTGTGGGAATCAAGGACCATTCATACTTCAAGTGATGTAATGTGCCTCGATTCCCGGTCATCGGGACCTTTGACTCCAACTTGATAAGGCCTCGGTTTTCATTTTGTTTGTTGCATACATCCTTACATTAAGTGGCAAATTTGATCCCTTGAGTCATCATGCACCATTGATGGCTCAAAGATCGAAGGTCATGCTTCTTTGAGTTCAAAATATGATAGGAAGTATGACCATGCTTACATGTGTCCAAAAACTCTATGCCATGCACTGTCTGTTCTCTGTTTGCTGTCAAATTGTCTTCTGCAGGAAGTTTCTGCCGACCGGCAGAATTTAGTGCCGACCGGCACTATCTGGAGTGCCGAGGAATCCAAAAAATGCCGATGGGAGATGTGAAGTGCCGGTGGTAATTCTGTCCGGCTGGTGGTGCTCTGCAGGATGCAAGGAACTTGCTCCAGTACTTTGGCATTTTTCAGAAAGACAAGGCAGTACAAACAGAGGCGGCAGGAATACAGTACGGGTTTTCCGGACGAGACGGATTCGAGCATGCATCATTCGCGCATCCCGAGGCAGAGGCTGCGGCTACCCTCTTCTTTCCTTTGCCACCTTTTCTTTTAAATTTAATTAGAAAGTCTGTAATAATTTATTCGCTTATCATTTGGACTGTAATATTTATTTGGTCCCTCCAAGCGAGGGCAAATCTGTAATAAGTGTGGGTGAGTGTGTGTATGTCTTCCAATCCCCATTTCTTTCTTCCCTTTTATTTACCTGCTTATGATGGTAGATTAGGGCATTTTTTTTGAAATTAGCATACCTTATGATATGTATGCGTGCATTCATGCATTTGTTGACATGCACCGGGCTCGGTACATCATACTAACCGCATTCGTATTTTCAAATTCCAAAATTGAATACATGAATTAGTTGGTTGCATATCGTATGCCATTTTTTAGGATAACCGAGCCTAACTAAAATTGCATCTTGTATGTGTTGCATTAGGCAAAATAACATGAACTAGGACATGCACATTTGCTAACTAGTTTATTGTTTTGGCACGGAGTACAATGTAAGTAGTTATGCTTTAGCATCCAGCATGCGTGTGAACATTGCCATAACAGTATGCTTGCCATGCGGCTAAGTGCTTACATGAGATAAACTGCTTGAATGCCTGTGGATGGAGGTCAAATTGCTTAAATTGGGATAATGCGTTAAAACTGCGATTTTTTAAGCCCACTAGATAGTGGCAAAATCATCTTTTCTAAAAGACCACTTGAGGGTTGCAAAATCTGCATTTTAACCTACTTGCGAGTAGCAAACCATTTTCAAAATAAACATGAAATGTTTTATTCCAATTTGGGCGATTTGGTCTATACTTGTTTGCTGCGCGCATAACATAGTAATTCTAGGCTGATAATTGGTTTAAGAACACGTAAAGTTTTCAAAAACGGATATCACGGTTAGTAGAGGCCGGTCTTCGGACCGGGCGAAAGGGGGTGCTCATAGCTGACCTTCCCCGATCGTACCCAAGCTCCCGAGCCGAGACAACTCCGGTGATGACGGACATGTGGCCTTCGGCACCAAGTCAGGGTTTCCTAAATTCCCTCATTTTAAAATATTTAGGTGGCGACTCTGTATCTGGCAAAGCAGTCAATGTTTGGCACTACTTTTTCAAAAATCTGTTTCTCAAAACGATTTGCCAGATTTGGACTCTTTGGTTCAGATTAAGAACCGTGACACAAGTCGAGTCCGAACTGTAGTAACCCCAAATGAACAGAACGGGACTCACCCTCCCGGGGCGTTCGGGGGACGTCTACAGAGGCCAGCGGGTTTATTGCAACCCTTGCCTATAGCCGAGTGGAAATGGGAGCACGTCATGATGGATTTTGTCATGGGTCTTCCGAGGACTCAATGTGGTAGTGATGCCATATTGGTGGTAGTTGATCGGTTAACTAAGTCGGCGCACTTTATTCCTATGCGTGTAAGAGATTCTGTAGATCACCTTGCCGATTTATATATTCGGGACATAGTGAGGTTGCACGGGTCCTAGTGTCGATTGTCTCAGATAGAGATCCGCATTTTACTGCTACGTTGTGACAGAGTTTGCAGAGTGCCTTGGGCACTAGATTGACTTTTAGCACGGCTTATCATCCTCAGACTGACGGGCAATCCAAGCGCACTATTCAAGTCCTTGAGGATATGCTTCGAGGCTGTGTCCTTGACTTTAAGGGGTTGTGGGAGAGACACCTACCATTAGTGGAATTTGCCTACAATAACAGTTTCCAATCGAGTATTGGTATGGCACCGTTTGAGGCCTTGTATGGCCGACCGTGTAGATCTCCAGTGAGTTGGGCCAAGGTGGGTGATGCACCTTTGTTAGGCCCGAAGTTGATGCAGGAAACGACGGAGAAAGTGGCACTTATCTGTAGGAGGTTGGTTACAGCCCAAAGTCGTCAAAAAAGTTATGTCAATCGTAGGAGGAGACCGTTGTCATTCGAAGTGGGTGATCACGTCTTTCTGAAAATATCGCCTAGATGGGGTTTAATAAGGTTTGGAAAGAGTGGGAAGTTGTCCCCTCGGTTTATTGGCCATTTCGAGATCCTTGAGAGGATTTGGGAGGTTGCCTACCGTTTAGCATTACCACCACAACTGTCCGGAATGCATGACATGTTTCATGTTAGTATGCTTCGGAAGTATGAGCCGGATCCATTACATGTTTTGGATTGGACCGACTTAGAGGTAGATAAGGATGCCTCGTATGAAAAAAGACCGGTGCAGGTCTTGGATAGGCAGGACGATTTCCTTGGTAAAGGTCTTATGGAAACATCATGGAGTTGAGGAAGCCACTTGGAAACGTGAATTGGAGGTCTAAGAGAAATATCCAGACCTATTTGTTAATGTTTGAGTCGTGTTGAAATTTTGTTTTGTTGATGAGCTCTAAGAACATTGTATATGTTTGAGACTATGAAACATTATATATGTTGAATATGTTTTAGAAAAGCAAATATGATTATGAACATTGAATATGTTTTGAAAAATATGAGATTATATGTGTTGAAGTTAGTTGAATTTCAAAGGAATGCATGTTGATAATACATGTTGAGTTATATTGTATATTGCTCTCTTGAGAATAGATGGAATGATTGGAAATGGGTCAAGATGGTGGGTATTGAATTATAATCATGTTGAGAATTGAGTAATCACAATTTTGGAACTTGTATAAAAATTTCGGGGACAAAATTCTTTAAAGGGGGGAGATTATAGCACTCCTGGTTTTTTTCCGTCATTTATTATATTCCGGACTCGGGTTCCGTGGTTGTTTGTTATTGTCTATATCTTGTTTCCATCCTTTAAATCCTTGTATTTGAGTTTTAGGATGTGTTGGGTGAGTTTGGCACAGGTTGGTTGTGAGTTGAAACAAATGGTTGTTGCCCAAGATTTGGCTTCTTCGCTCGAGCGAGCTTTATGTGGTGTGTCTCTTCGCTCGAGCGAGAATTCTTGTGCTCAAGCGTGCGCCTGCGTCTCTTTTGGACCTGAAGGTTGGTATTCTTCGCTCGACCGAGCTTTCTTGCACTCGAGCAAGCTCTGTGTTTTGAGTTCCTTCGCTCGAGCGAGCACTCTTGCGCTCGAGTGTGCATCTGGGTTGCAGACCTGAAGCTTCGCTTTACTCGCTCGAGCGAGGCCCTTTTGTGTGTCTGGTCGCTCGAGCGACCACTCCTTCACTCGAGCGAGCCCTGTATATATCAGTTTGTAGTGTGATTCTACATCACTTTTTCATCTCCATTTCACTCCAAACCCTAAATCCGGCTGTTTCTCTCACTCTACAAATACACCTTGTTCTAGAGTTTCTCTACCCTAGTCCCTTTGTATAAAAGTTAGGGCTTGGCTTGGGCTATCTATTGATCCAAAAAAGTTTAAGTTTGGTTTTGGAGCATCTTTAAGTTTCTCTTCCTTCTCCTTTGAGCTTCTCCATTTGAGGTAGGGATAATCTACTCATTCTTATGAGCTTTAACATAAATGTTGGTCATTTTGTATAAATGGTTGGATTTGGGAAGTTTGGGTGTTGATTTATGAAAGAGGAATTTTGAATTTTAAACTCCATGTGTATATGTGGGTCTTAAAAATGGGATTATTGATGTATAATTGTTGAGATGGTGAGATTTGGACCTTTGGGTCAATGTTGTGGAATTTGGGAGAAAATGCGCTAGTTTGGAATTAAATAACTACTTTGTATAAATAGTGAATTCATTGTGGAATTATGGAATTGGGAAGGATTGTGATTAGATGGTATGGTTGGATTGAATAATCACCCACCTATGGAAAAGTTGATAAATTACCTGTTTGGTAAATTTATTATATGTTTAGAAATAACTATTTTGGGCTATCGGTGGAAGATAGTTTTGATTGTTGTAGACACTGCATGATGATTAGGTAAATTGAAACTAATCAATTGAATTATGTCATTGAATATGACGGTTGGATTAAAATGTTGAATATGTGAATTGTTGGGTCATTGTATATGCCAACATGTTTAATACATTGTATATGTATCTTTGTATGGGAGGAGATGGGGAATGTACTCCATTGTGTGGGAGAAGATAGGGGATGGACTCCATTGATAACTAAGTTGGCCGGAGTGTCCTGGGTGAAAGTCCCGAAATCTTATTTATTTATGGGTGCCGGTTCCCTCGGACGTAGTTCCGTAAAATGGCTAATGAATGGAAGTGCATGAATGATGCTTATGAGTGAAGTTTTAATAATATGACTTGTAGTCTCATTTTAAATTGATTTGGATAAATAAAAGGAAATGGGTTGAAACGTGGATGTAAATGTTGATTGGCTATGGAAAGTTTATAAGTTGGTCTTATGTGTTAAACATTTATCGGATGCTAATATTTTAGTTAATTCTCATATTTTGTTTAGCATATCTCTACTGGGCTTTGGCTCACTCTACTTGGGACATCATTTTTTAGAAACAGGGGACATGCCGCCTCCAAGGTCTTAGCTTGGGAGGTGTTAGAGTTGAACACTCTCTTTTGTTATTTTGTTTTGATGTTAAATGTAAATTCAAGCCGAGGGCTTTATATGTAAAGAGTTAGAACTCTTCTGTTGTTGTAACCAAGTGTTCACTTGGAAAGTTGTAAGCCCCGCAGGGCATCTATTTTGTTGATTAACATGTATCACCCTTTGTATAGAACACTCTGATGAATGAAATATAATGTTTCCTTTATGATTATGGACCTTATGGATGATTGATTTATATTGTAATTATGAGGGCGTTACATTATAAAACATGTGTATATAGATGTATATATATGCACAGTCTTGGTTTGATTTTAGAATTGCAAGTTAGCCAAGAGTCAGATCTTATCTTTAGTTATATATAATAATAAAAACAACTGTAAAAAAAAAATAAGGAAAAAAACAACAACAACAACAACACCACCAGCCAAGGGTTAGATCTTAGATGAATATTTATCCTTTTGCTTTGATTTTACAATTATGACCAAAAACAAGTTTGAATAAACTAGTTCACTTTTTGAGGTCGGCATGCTCTTTATTACAATAAAAATATATACAAAATATTTAAGGGGAAATTACTGAGTTTTTAAAAAATTGATTAAACCACCAACCAAGCTTCTGAATCTGTTGCATCAGTCATTTCTGCCCCATCTTCACACTGCAATTTTTCATTGATGTTCATGGGTGTCGTTGCAGGTTTAGAATTAAGCATGCCACGTTTATCAAGAAGATCCTTGGCATATTTTCTTTGAGAAATAAAAATCCTATCTTCTAGTTGTTGAGTGGCGTCGAAATGGGATTGACCAGAGTTGGGTTGTAAGAAGCTCAAAAAATTTTGGTAGTAAGAAGATCAAACTATATTCAGTAAGATCAAACCATCTTTCATCTACTTTTTCTTTTTCTTTTTCTTTTTCCTGGGAAGAGGTTTACACATTTGATGGCATTGTTTATAGATTTAAAGATGTGCCAGGGGCATTTTCGTCTTAAAAATAGTGTTACTCTTCTTGCAAGCGCGTGACTCTCACAGTGTGTTATCTTTAACGAAAAAGCTAACTGTGTGTTTTAGTCCACAAACCACATGGGGGTTATGTGGTGATTTTCGGTCAGGGGGGTAATCCACACTCGGCCCAAACTACATGGGGTAAAATGAAGTTTGCCCTATAATAAATGGGTACAATCCTCTGCAGATTTGTTCTATTATAAAAGAACAGATCCTTTGATTCGATCTCTGAAACAATTGCAATTCAACAGTTGTAAAAGCTTGTTGTTGAACTAGACAAGTTGATAAATTTCTTTAAGTCTTCGAATGGAGAAACTTGGAGAAGAGAGGCTTGATCGAGGGCTTGAATGGCTTGATCTCGAACGAGTTTTGAAACTATCTCTTTGAAAGGAGAGATCAAATTTGTATTTGTAACTTGAAAGGATTGGCACAAGTTCAGAGTACTTAATAATCCTTCACTTCAAATTTGAAGAGGTTTAGAGAGAATTTTAAGAAAAGAATTTGACAGAGTTTTGAGATTACTTAGGAATCTGCAAGACCTTAGCAAAATGTCCCTCTCTTTTTCAATAGTGAGAGTCTCTATTTATAGGCTTCAAGAGAGACAAGTTTATTTTGGCAACTCCAAAATTTGATTTTAATTTCCAATAAAAGAGAAATATGTCTCCCATTTTATAGAAATAATTTGCATTGAAATTTGAATTTGAATTTGACCAAATTTTAACAAAATATCTTCATGGGCCCCCATGCCTTTGGGTTAACCTAATTGTTAAAATAAGTTCAGTTTTTTTTTTTTTTTTTTTTGTGACCCATAATTTAAAATGGGTTAAAATCTATAATTTTAGTAGGACCCACATCCATTTGAAAATTTTGATCATCTTAATTTTGATCAATCAAGAAAATTTATTTATCTTGATTAATCAGACGGTGATTAAGATACGTAAAAATTTAAGTGTCTACAGTGGTAAAAGACATGATAGTAGTGGTTGACTACCAAAGTTGTGAAGGCAAGTGCAAAAGGGAGGAGCATGATGTGAAGAGAAAGGGGAGTTTGGTAAATTCAAAGAAAATAAAGGGACTTTTTGGTTCAATTTTGAATAAGGCCTTGTTTGGGACCATTTTTTTTAGTGATTTTTTGATTTTTTTACTAAAATATGATGGAAAAAAACTAGTATGTTTAGGACGACTTTTTAGTTTCTTACGAAAAAATATGCAAAATGTAAAGAGAAAGGGGAATCTTTGACTTTTTGGTATAGGTTGTTGGTTTTTTTTTTATTTTTTTAATGACTTTTTAACTTTTAAACTAAAAAGTAATATTACCAAACGAGGCATAAATTAGATTTCATATCTTGACAATGAGAATTTATTTTATTTTTGACCTTCCATGTCTATTGCATCCACCATGTCTAGTGCAACTAATTTTTATTTCCTTATTTCTTCACAATTTTCGTAGATGTTGCTATTTATTTGGAATTTATCCATAAAATTACTAGTTCAGATTTTCAATTTTTTAATTTCTGAATTACAAAACTTTATCAGTCCTATTTATACAAACTCCTATTCAAAAAATATAATAAAAAATTACAATCTCCAATTTTGATATTCATTTTTCAACAATTATTCGGCTTTTGTCAAGACAAATCAAATTGTACATAGCCTTAAAAGCTTGTACCATATTTTGGGAGAATCTCATCGGCTTTACATTTTAGCCGAAACCCTAGAATCTCGTCTCTTGTCTCTTGTCTCTTGTCTCTTGTCGTTGTTTTAAATTCATCAGAGGAATCGTATTCATAAATACGGAGTTAAACAAACTCAACATATTCAAAAATGTATATCTAAATATTGAATAAAAATTTAATTTATTTTAGCCGAACTAACTTAAAATGTTCAATTTTTTATGTATGAACATTTAATATTTTGTCAATCTTAATAATTTGAACAAAATTATTTTGTTCAAATATAAACAATCGAACATTGTGTAAAAATTCAACTCTGGTTATCCGAACACGACACACAAACTCATCTTCCCAATATACGAGCGAAATAAATAAAAAATTAAAAAACTAAGGCCTCGTTTGGCAAGTGGCTTTTTTAGCCAAAAAGTCAAAAAGTTACTAAAAAATCCAAAAAGCCAACAACCTATACTAAAAAGTCAAAGATTTCATTTTCTCTCTACTTTTTGCACTTCTTTTCGTAAAAAGTCAAAAAATCATCCCAAACATACTAGTTTTTTTTACATCATATTTTAGTCAAAAAGCCAAAAAATTTCTAAAAAAGCATGTTCCCAAACGAGGCCTAAGTCATAAACTAACATTTTCAATATTCAAATCAACATTTTCAATGTTTATATCGGGGCCAACCATTTCAGTGTTATCCATGGTATGCAAATTTTTAAAACAAATTGATTTAAATATTCTTAAACCTTAAATCATCAAAGACAATAATGTTTTGAGTTTGAAAAATAGTATAATGGAGAAAAGAATAAAGTAAGCTAATTGATAATGAATGATATCATAACTGTATGTCAATGGTGAAGATAATGAAAAAATACAATGTTTTTATGTTAGAACCCTAAATCCTATAGGAATGATGGTGTGTAAAGAGTATTTTATGTTTTTAAATATGAAATTTTTTATTGGATAAAATACACTGCATGTTGTCTTTAATGGTTATTTCACTAGAAGAGTATTAGTGATGTATAAATAGAATCACCCTTAAATTTTTAGTTTGAGTGCCCTCCATATTAAAACTAGTTCAAAAAGCCCATATTATGTTATGTTTGGATTTCTAATATATATGTGTTTGGTTTGTGTTTTGAGATTAATTTTTGAAATTTTTTTGAGAGAGTTTAGAATTTTTTTTGATTTGTTTGGTTATATATTTCGAAATTAGTTTTAGAGTTTGAGAGTTTGGGATAATTTGATATTTTATTGTAGTTGAATAAATGTGTATGACAAAAAAAGTGATTGAGAAATAGAGAGGAGAGAGAAAAGGTGATTGATTGTAGGAGCGAGAAGGTAATTTTGAAAAAAAAAATCAAAAAATTTGAACAAAACAAAAAATTGAAAATTTTTCTCAAAAATTATGAGTGTGTTTGGTTTGTGTTTTAAAAGAAAATAATAAATAAATTTGGGGGAGAGAGTTTTAAAAAAAAAATGGTTTGTTTGGTTAAATATTTTGAAAAATAGTTTTGAAGTTTGAGAGTTTGGGATGATTTGATATTTTATTGTACTTGAGTAGATGCGTGTGAGAGAAAAAGTAATTGAAAAGGAGAAACGAGAGAGAAAAAATGATTGATTGATGAGTAGGGGAGAGAGAGAGAGAGAGAGAGAGAGAGAGAGAGAAAGTAATTTTGAAAAAAAAAATTCAAAAAAATTGTAACAAACAAAACTTTGAAAATTTTTCTTTAAAATTGTATCTTGAGATACAAACCAAACCAACCCATATCTTGAGATACAAACCAAATAAGACACTCACAAAAATAAATGATAAATGATTTATGATAAAAATATAGATAGAATCACAAGAGATAAATTATATTATAAATAACTAAATAAAATGAATGGATTTTATTATCATATTTTTCAGGATAAATTACAAATATACCTCCTGAGATTTTTAAACTATGAATTGCCCTATCTGTTTTGAAAAATTACAAATATTCTCTTATCAAAATTTTTTATTTAATAGAATTAACAAAAATAAATAAATTTTCTAACTACTCTCCTATACAATAATAAAATTATTTGAATTATTATTAATTAAAATATATTTATGGTATCTTTGAAATTATTTATTGACTTGATGATTTATTAATAAAATATATCATTTGTTATACGGTTAGAAACTTGAAAGGTCGAGATGTATTTTTTGAAATTACAAAAGGCAATTAGTATTTTAAACAAATCCCATGGTGTATTTGTAATTTACCCTATTTTTTATTAGGATGAGATGAGGAAAAAAAATTTGTAATTGTTAGATTAAAAAAAAAATTCAAAAGATCTAAAAGTATAAGATGCCATTTCTTAGGTAAAAAACAATACTTAAGTAGTACACATTAATATGTGTTCCAGAGGAAAAAAAATTAAGTACACACCTAACCTTTGGTATAGTACACAAAGTGATTATCCCAAGACTTAAACCTATAATCTTAAGATTATTAGGCTAAGGTTTTACAATGCTAAGAATTAAATTTTCATTTCCTAAATAATATTTGATTATGTGCTACCAATAATATTATAATGATTATATTTATATATTGTATTTTACTTATCATATCTTGTGTGATAATTTATAACCAATCTCATTTGATGGGGTTTAAGACTAGTTTGATTTAGTTTATCTTGTATGATAATTGCATTGGCATGTAGTGTTTTTATCACTTATATTTATTTAATAATATAATTATGACATGTAATAAATTATGATATAAAAATATACTTATAAGATATTTTATCAAACCACAATTGCATAAGGTCTGCGTATGACATACATAAGTAGCAAGATACAACTATCAATAGGATCAAAGTAGTAGATTTATGAAATAAAAGTGTGTTTATAAAGAAACTCAAAAATTAAGAAAATTACAATAGGTACAACAAGATAAAGTTGTAATTAAAACACAGGGAAGGATACCTGGGAAGAAACTGCAAAATATGTCACGCCCCAAAATTTTGAGACCACAAGAGAAATATATAAAGTACAACTCAAACAAAAGAGGTAACCACAATATGTTAATATACACATACAAGCAGAGTTATAACATAGATAACTGATTTGAGTTCCACTAGAGGTTTACAAACATTGTCAAACCAAAAGGTAAAAGAAGAGAGAACACAAAAACAAACTACTAGTCCAAGTTTTCAAGTGAACCACGGCTCTAAAACTTCATCTTGATTGTCTTCGGGATCACCTTCCCCGTCGTAAGCTGCTTCTTCACCTGGCATGACACGCCATGAGCTTGGAATGCCCAGTAAAAACACACACACCCCCATATCTTCTATCAATCAATCATACACAAGACAAATCAGATAACATAACATACTTCCATTAAGGTTTTATAAATTAGTAGTTAGACTAGGCATTTAGAATCCCCCCCCCCCCCAAAAGAGATCCTTCTACCCAACCACAAGATTAAACACCGGACTATTCAGAACTCCCCCTTTTGCTGCTTTGCAGACCTTACCACCTATGCCCACCTCCTGGTTATTTACCGGTCAGTGACATTGATGGACCTCAAAAGGGACGGCCAACAAGTGGGCTCGCTTACTCCCAAATCGTGCCTCGGGCTCGCTTACACCCTGAAACCACCGCATAGAGTCTGAATACATCCGGGTCAACCTAGGGGCTCGCCTAAACTGCTTACGCAAGACTTAACTCATTTGGTATTAATCCCATCCTAATTCATGTCATGCATATGTATAAAATTGTTCTAAAACACTAAGATAAACGTCACCCATTGCCAACCCCTTATCATTTCCCGTTTATTAGATCTTTTGCTAGGTAAGTTAGTCACATTCGGTAATTCGGTCATTTAAACGAGTATGGGAAAAACATACTAGAGGAAATATAGTCCATGGTCATCATACATAAGTATAGTAAGGCAAGAAAATAACATTAAAAAGGCTTTGAAACATTTAGAGACAAATAGCATAATATAACACAATTTCCAGCACTGTTCGGTTCTGCAGGGCTAACAAGAACGCTTTGGTAAAAATACTTCTAGGCCAAATTAGGGGCTGAAATTGCACAGAAACAATATTCAATCTGTCTAGTTTCAGTTCCAGTTTTCAGAAGTTGCACAGTCCCTCCACAAATTCATCTACAAACTATATTCGAAAATCTGTCCAGATTTGTCACCCTTTGGGGAAACTAACGTTTCTCTCAATCTACCCGATAGTTTTCACTCAAAAAAAATCTTTTGGAAAGAGGACTCAGAGTTCTAAATTTTGACAGAAGAACCAACACGAGATGATTTTTATAGAAATTTATAAAATTTCTAAAAGTGGACTGTTTTTCAGAGATTCAGGACCAGATTTTTCAACAAATTATCCAAGCCCTAAAAACACACAATTAGGAGCTAATAAAATTTTCACAAGCTCTAAACACATAAAATATCCTACAATAAATTCAGATTTGGGAATTAGATAGATTTGATATTTCTTTTAAATTAGAGAAGTTGCAGCAGTGCCTAATTTCACAAGTTTGCAAGACAATGATACTATTTCATACCTACACCTTCACACACACCAAAAGCACCCTATTTACCATCAATTTGTAACACAAGAGGCATACTAGACCATAGAATGAGATGATGAAAGGATTGGAGAAAATAAGGAAGAGGTATGTTCTTACCTTCAAGAATTCCTTCTCTTTCCCTTTTTTTTCTTCTTCTTCTTACTTCTCTACCTCCCTTCCCTTGAGCCAACTCTCCCTCTCTCACCCTCTCCTTCGGCTTTAGAAAAACGTGGGAGTGGATTTGGACAAGCCCTCAATTTATATAATATAAGGTAGCTTAATGGCTAAGATAACTAAATATCTAGATAGCTTTTTTTTTTTTTTTTTTGTTATCCAATCACTTTTCCACCAACATATTATATATATATATATATATATATATGTATATATTTAAACTATGTATATATCCAAATAAACAATAGTATTCCATTCAAATAAATAATAAATGAAAGAACAACAAAAAAAAAAGAAATAAAATAAAATGCATGAATTAATTTATAAATTATGAGGCAAAATAAATAAAACCAAGTTTTAGGATAGTTCCAATCATAAAGTGGCGTTCTATGATTTAATTATGGTAACACACAGCCTAAGGCTCAGGGTTTCAAGTGTAATGACAAAAAAATTAGGGTCTCTACAAAATACAAGCCAAAGAAAGAACCTCAAAAATGAAGAAAATTACAACAAGCACAATAAGACAAAGTTGTAATTAAAACACAAGAAAGGATATTTTGGAAAGAAAATGTAAAATACAAGCCAAAGAGATTCTTATTTCTAGCAATGAGGATATTTTGGAAAGAAACTGTAAAATACAAGCCAAAGAGATTCTTATATATATATAGGAGAAATTTTTGGGTGCGCGTAGGGTACCATACTGGCAGCTCACAGGTGGTATCTTTCCACCAATGAGAGATGGACAAAACACAGAAGTCAAATTATAACTCATTTTGGGTCACATCATCTCTTACATTAAATAAAAAAAATTAAAAAAGTCAAAAAATTAATTTTTAATCATCTTTCCAAAACACCCTATGTCAACAAGTTACCCCATCGAAAAAAAAACTCCCAAAAACTAACAGAAAATTCACGGATAGTTTGATATTCTCCCTCCCCTCATTTGCTTTAATAACATACTAGTGGTAACTCGTGCTATGCATGGGACTTTATAAATTTTTTTTTAAAAAAATCATTATAATTATCTTGAAGTAATTTAATATTTTACCTTGCGGTATATATGAAATTTATAATTTTTATGTTTATAACTTTTTTAATTATTAGTTTAGAAAAATTTAAAAATATATTTAGTGTAATTTTGTTAATTTGTATTAAAAAAAGGTTAAATCTAATTAAATGAGATTAACTGAGTTATGATATACCTCTTCTTGTTATGAAAATATACAAATTTAAAAGTTATAATTAAAACAAATATATAATTTTATTATTAAATGTGAAGTGAAGTGATATTTAACAATAATTAATATGATATTTCTATTATTAATCCAATAATTTAAGTTACATTTCTTTTGATTTCAATTTCATAACTAAAAATACAATACGAATATAATACACACACGAATTTCTAGTCTTTATAAATAAGAAGGTTTCAAAAAAATTTCAAACTTTCATCATTTTCTTTTTTCTTTTTTTTATCTAATTTGATTTTAAATTTGAATAAAAATTTTGATTTGATTTCATATGAATTACTTTAACTTTTTCATTAAATTTTTATCAATTTTTAAAAGAATTTTTCATTCTTATCCCAATTGTTTTTCTTTTCACCAATTTTGATGGAAAAAAACAATAATTTTCAACGTTTCATTCTTTTAAATTTTTATCAAATTATAATTTGATAAAAATATATATTAAAGGTTGAAGATTCTCTTAATTGGAATTATAGTGAAATAACATGTTGAAATAGTCAAAGTTTGAGTAGCTGGTTGGTTGAAATGTATAATTTAATTAATTCTCTCTCATATTTGTATAAAAATTGACACTTATAACTACATTATAAGTTAGATTATGGAAAAAAATTTGGGGTGTCAAACATTTTCCATTTGTAAATATCCTACATATTAAAAATGAAAAAAAAATGTGTAGCTTTTTTATATGTTTTTATCAGTTTTGTTTGATGGACATAAACAATTGATGTTTCAATTTAAAAAATTAAAAAGTAAAAAAAAAAAATAGATTGAATTTTTTAGAGATAAAAGAAACCATCTAACTCTTCTATATACTATTAAGATGGACTATTTCAATTTAACAAAATTAAAAAATAAAAGAATATATAGATTGGATTTTTTAAAGATAAAAAAACCATCTAACTCTTCTATATACTAGGGATGGCAATTTAAACCCAGCCCAACGAGGACCCGACCCCCTGACCCCGATTTGATTGGTTTTTCCCCGAAAAATATCCCCAACGGTGAGCGGATGGTATTCAAAAATTAATCCCCGATCAGTTTCGGGCCGGGGACGGGGATAAGTGTCTCAGCCCCGTACCAGGCCCGTCCCCGGCCTTGGCCCCGTCCCCGTTCCCCGGCCCCGTTTCCCCGATATAAAATTACTATTCTATCCCTATATATATATATATATATATCAAACCCTAAAACACATAACCTCTCATCTCACTTCTCTGTCTCTCTCCCCGCCGAGGTCCCTCGTCTCCCTGCCGATCTCGCCGATCTCCCTCCTCCTCTCTCTCTCCCCGCCGATCTCCCTTCTCTACCCGCCGATCTCTCGCCGATCTCCCTCTTCCTCTTCCTCAGTTCGACCAGCGAACGAGACCCTCCCTCCTCTCCAAACACTGTCGCAACCACAGCCCTAAGAGGCTGGCCACGGCGGCTCTGTTCGGGCTCCCCGCCGATCTCCCTCCTCCTCTCTCTCTCCCCGCCGATGTCATGCTTGTGTTTGTTCTTGACCTCTCTCTCTCTCTCTGTGAATGTTTCTGATTTTTTATTTTTTATTTTTTGCATCTGATTTCCCATCTATACGATTTGTTGGGTTTTGGATCTGTATTAATTTTTTCGATCTGTGCGATCTGTGAATGTTGTTGTTGATGATGAAAATCTATGTTTCAGATCTGTGAATGTTTCAGATCTATGTATGGATGCGATTTGTGTGAATGTTTCAGATCTATGTTGAATATTATTTTTTTTTTTTTTTTGTTTTTTGACCGGGGAATCTTCGGGGTCAGGGATCCCCGATCCCCGTTAGGGGCGGGGGCGGGGGTGGTAATAGGCTCCCCGTCGGGGATCGGAGGCGGGGCCGGGGAAATTTTGACCATCGGGGATCGGGGACGGGGAGTGTGATCCCCGGCCCCGCCCGGCCCCGTTGCCATTCCTACTATATACTATTAAGAGGGACTATTTTAATCACATAAAAAAAATTATATTTAGATATTATCCCTATATGTTATTCTATTATATACAACTATAGTTGTAACAAATTAACTATAATATATATATATATATATATATATATATAAAGTTATATTAAGCTTTCATTTTCAATTAATTGAATTATAATTAACAAACTAACAAATAGCAGTATTGGTCTAATAGGATAGAAAGATAATAAAAATAAAGAATACAGTGATATTTAAAAGTTTTAAATTTACCTAGTTATACAAAAATCTAATGTTATAGTAAAATCTTGAATTCTCAATAAATTTTCACATTTTTTATAAAATAAAATGACAAGAAACATAAAAAATTTGATACCCATTTTTTTAACTTCAATTTTATGGTCTTCACTGAAGAAAACAAAATCCAATCAAAATCTTTGGCATAGAACGGATATAGATACTTCGATTGCAACCATAATCATTAATAATTATTTTCTACAATGCAAACCTATAAACAAACACATAAACCTCACGAAAACCAAAACCAAAACTAAACCAACAGTAGAGAAAAAGAATCACACAGGGAAAAAATAAAATTAAAAAATAAATAAATTTATAGAGTGTGAAAATGTTGCCTCCAACAACTTAAACCTCACCCAATCCAATCCGTTAGCTTCTCTACCAGTGCCCGCGAAGTTTAGAAGTTGAGATGACTAATCAGATTATTCTTTAAATAAGACTTGAAAATTGATTAATTTATCTCATTAAGTGATTTAAAATTTTGATATATATACATCAAAAAAATAGATAATTATATTACTAAATCAAAATTCAAATGTAGGTATTGTCATATTTTTTTAGATCGATATTTAAATTCTTATCTTTTTTATTTTTGTGTGATTTCTATTCGGTTTTTTTTTTTTTGGTCAATTTATTTAAGATGGAGTTGTGGGTATCTATTTTTTTAATTTAATTTATCTGTAATTTCTATTTATTTTTAATTATTATTATTTAGGTAAGTTATGATGCTAGTTAGATATCTGATATATATGTGAGTTTTATTAATTGAAAGTATAATGGTGGGAGATATTTTTCAAATTAGATTTGTTTAGATAAACTTTAAAGATTTTTAAAATTTAAAATTGGATATTGAGATGGAAAAGAAAAAATTTAACTGAATAAATAAAAATCAAATTTATTAATTTTATCTGTTTGTATATCTGATTTTTAGTTTTTTTTTTTATTATGTTATAATATAATATAAAAGATATTGATAAATATCTACAACTTTTATAAAAAAAAATATTATCTGATTTTTTTGGAGAAGAGAGAAGGAATGCAAGTTTTAATATTTTTTTTTTAGATGCATATCTAAATAAGGAATGCAAGTTTCAATATATTTTTTTTTAGATCCATATCTAAATTCTTATCTTTTTTATTTTTGTGTGATTTCTATTTGGGTTTTTTTTTTAAATTTATTTAAGATGGAGTTGTGGGTATCTTATTTTTTTTTAATTTAATTTATCTGTGGTTTCTATTTGTTTTTAATTATTATTATTATTTAGGTAAGTTATGATGTGAGTTAGATATGTTATAGACATGTGAGTTTTATTGATTTAAAGTATAATGGTGGGAGATATTTTCAAATTAGATTTGTTTAGATAAACTTTAAAGATTTTTAAAATTTAAAATTAGATATTGAAATGCAAAATAAAGATTTTAACTGAATAAATAAAAATCAAATTTATTAATTTTATCTATTTGTATATCTGATTTTAGTTTTTTTTTTTTTTTTTTGTTATGTTATAATATAATATATAAGATACAGATAGATATTTACAACTTTCATAAAAAATATTATCTGATTTTTTGGGGGAAGAGAAAAGGAATGCAAGTTTTAATATTTTTTTTAGATCCATATCTAAATTCTCATCTTTTTTTTTTTTTTTTGTGTGTGTGGTTTCTATTCGGGTATTTTTTTTTTTCAATTTATGTAAGATGGAGTTGTGGTTGTCTATTTTTTAAAAAATTTAATTTATCTGTGATTTCTATTTGTTATTTATTATTATTATTTTGGTAAGTTATGATATGAGTTAGATATGTAATATACATATGAGTTTTATTGATTTAAAGTTTATTTAGATAAACTTTAAAGATTTTTTTTTAGTTTTTTTTTTTTTTTGTTATGTTATAATATAATATATAGATAGATACCTATAACTTTAATAATAAAAACTATTATCTGATTTTTGGGGAAGGAGAAAAGGAATGCAAGTTTTAATATTTGTTTTTGGAAATTGGTGAGAGAGATTATGTAGTGACCCACATTTCATGTTCTCATTATGTTCGTGAGCATCTGTGTGATTATGACTTGTTTAGTTTGCATGCGTATGTTGTGGTTTGTTTCGCTTGAGTTAATGTGATCCATGCCTTGTCTTGAAGCCTTGTGATTTGTCTAAGTATAGTATGCTTGTCTTGTTCCTTCCTTAATGTGAAACTTAGGTCACGCCTTGCTTCTAGCCGACGTTGTTCCTATGCCGAGGTCATCCTTAGTCTGGCATTAGTATCTTGGAACCCCTTGTTGACCTCAGTCCTTGCCTTGACCACATTAGCCGAGATGTTACCTTGCACCAAGTGATCTCGTCCTGGAAGTGGTATGACCTAGGCCGAGGTGTGGCGCATCTAGGCCAAGATGTGGCACAGCTTAGTCAAGTGTTGTCCCTCCTAGCCGAGGTCATTGTCATCTTAGTCGCCGAAGTCTTTTGTTAGCCGATGTCACCCCTTGCCGGAGTGCCATTCCGTATAGCGTGTTAGATACGCCTCGTTGTTAGCCGATGTCATAGCCTGTCAGAGAGCCCATACCGCTTTGCTTTTTGAATACCCTTCCACCATGCTTTGTCTGGCCTGTCAGCCACCTTTTCAGGATGAACCCAACCAGTCGCCGCCACGTGTCTCTGCAGAGGGTTAACCCCAGAACCGGGTATAGAAAACTATCATTTGGTGTCATAACCTTGTCTTGTAGAGAGAGAAGCTCCAGGAGGAAGAAAGAGTTTTAGAGTGAGGAAGTAGATCTTCAAGCTTGATTCCTAGAGATCCAACCGTTAGATCCGTGTTCTAAGGTTAGATTCTTGATCTGCTCATGATGTTCTTTATGTTTATGTTATTGCATTGCATGATTGAAAATGATTTGTAAGCCATGCATCGTTTTGAAGCTCGATTCTAGAAAGAGAAAATGACATTCATGTGTTCTTCAAGAAAGTCTTGTTTTGATCCGAAAGCTTTTCGCCTAGACTCATGTTTTGTGTTTGTTCTTGCATGATTTCCAAGTATGGGTACCCAGGTCCATGTTTTCAAACTCATAGCACGAAAATCCCAGATTTGTGATGGCGGATTATGATCAAGCATTCGTATTTTTCATGTTTTCACACTCATGTTCTTCATGTTCATCAACAGAGGGAAACCCAGAGTTTCCCGACCTCTTTCCTTGCATGTGGCCCTCGGGAACACACCTCGGCAAGGAGGTGTGGAACCTCGGCCTAGACCTGATTGGTGCCCAGCATGTTTTCCGAAGACATTTGTGTATATGAGAGACTTGTTTGAAAGCGCATTCAATAGGCTTTGCCATGTGTTGTAGGACTTGGGCTTGTCTCGACCCCGACGTGTGAAGAAACGATGTGAGTGGTATTTTTAATAAAGCTATGTTACACTTGCTTTCATAAATCTCGTCTTGCCTTGTTTTGAAAAGTACTTGATCTAGCATGAATGACTATCCCTATTTTGTATATCAAATGCTATCTTGTTTTGATGACTCGTCTTGACAGTCCTTAGTGCTAGAGGACTCTAAACTTTTGCAGCACAGCTCGTCTTGACAGTCCTTAGTGCTAGAGGACTCTAAACTTTTGCAGCACAGCTTGTCTTGACAGTCCTTAGTGCTAGAGGACTCTAAACTTTTGCAGCACAGCTCGTCTTGACAGTCCTTAGTGCTAGAGGACTCTAAACTTTTGCAGCACAGCTTGTCTTGACAGTCCTTAGTGCTAGAGGACTCTAAACTTTTGCAGCACAGCTTGTCTTGACAGTCCTTAGTGCTAGAGGACTCTAAACTTTCGCAGCACAGCTTGTCTTGACAGTCCTTAGCGCTAGAGGACTCTAGATATGTCATCACCCCTTGAAATAAGTAGATGTTATTAACATCCAAGGAACATGAAAGCCGGCAAACGAACTTGATTTCCCTCTTGATCGAAAAGTATGCTATGTATAGTTTTGAAAGAAATCTTGGATATCAATCATGCAAAACCTTTATTTCTAGTATCATTCACTGAGTATCCAAGCTCACCCTCTCTATATATATGTAGGTGATGAACAAGAAGGCATTGAGGCCTAGACGTGATTGCCGATGTGTTTTGGGTGCTTTGCCGACATGTTTTGGATTTGTGCTTTGCATCGTCTTGAAGATTATGCTTCTCGGCTTATGTTTTCTTTGTTTGTTTTGGCATATGTCGGCTTGAGAAGCCTTTTGGTCAGGATGTACCTTGTGTTCCATTTTGTTGTATCTAAAATTGTAAGACTTGTAAAGATGTTTGATGTATGGCATTCCATTGGACTTATGCACGGCTCTCATGGACAACTCGGTTTATATGTATATTTTGCTTCCGCTCTTGTAAGCCCCACATTTCATACTCTGATTGTGTGTGATTCTTGTAAGTTGGCCTTCGGTAATTACGGATTACTGGCCATCACGGCTCCAAACTACTAGGGGCGGTTTGGGGGCGTGACAGAATGGTATCAGAGCACAAGATCCTTATAGTACGTTAATCACACACCTTGAGTCCCAGAGAGCCTAGGATTTCCCTTAGAATGATGTTAGGGGTTGCATCATATTGCTTGCTACTTGACTATGTGTGCATCATTTTGGCATAGACGTTGTTACTTATATATGTGTTACTTGTTTAGTTGTTTTAAAGTCTCATCTTGCATTCCCCCTAGCATCATGAGGAGAGGTAGACCCCCAGTTGGCCGAGATCGTTCAGAAGATAGGTTGGAGAGATTGGAAAGGTTAGTCGAAGGTTTGGTTCGTGAGCAGAGACAACCTAGGCCGCTGGATACTGGTACCACTTCTACGCATGCCGAACAGACGAATGGCCGGTATGCAGCTCCACCCCCTCCAGTGCCACAAGTGCCACCGCAGCAAGCTCTGTATGGGAACGACACGATAACTCTAATCAGGGAGTTCAAGAAGATGAAACCGCCGAGATTTCAGGGAGGCATAGAACCAATGAAAGCCGAGGCATGGGTTTTAGAGATGGAGAAGTTGTTTGAAGTTTTTCCCAGTACAGACGCCCAGAAGGTATCTCTGGCAGCATTCACATTAGACGACGATGCTCGTAGGTGGTGGATGATGGTCCGAGAAAGCAATCCGGGTTTGACTTGGGCAAAATTTTTGGAGTTGTTCTACAACAAGCATTTCCCCCTCAGCGTCCGAGACCGAAAGACCACGGAGTTTCAGAATCTGGTCCAAGGGAACAAGACGGTCGCAGAATACGATCGTGCCTTTACTGAACTAGCGAGATATGCGCCTCATATGGTTGATGACGAGTATCGAAAGGCGAGGAAGTTCGAAAGTGGGTTGCGTGGGCCGATACAAGATCGGGTCAATATGCTCAATATGCCGACGTACGCCGGAGTACTGGACAAGGCCATTCTGGCTGAAGCTAATTTAAACCGATACCAGAGTTCAAGTGAGGGTCAGAGGAAGAGACAGAATTATGATAGTCGCCGAGTTCCGTTCAATGCCAAGAAGAGAATGAGCACAGACAGTTCCAGCAACTCAAATCAGGAAGGTAACGCCAAGCCGATGTGCGCGAGTTGTGGAAAGCAACATTTCGGGGTTTGTCGTTGGGCAACGGGAGCTTGTTATGAGTGTGGCGAGATAGGCCATCGCGTGAAGGACTGCCCGAAAGCAAGGACCGATGATGGGAAGAAGAATGGAAGTACCTCGGGCTCTGCACAAAAGAATAACATCGGGGGAATACAGGCGAGGCAGGGCAGAGTTTTCGCATTAGTGCCAGGAGACGCCCAGAATGCTGAAGCAGTGGTGTCAGGTACCATTTCAATTTGTTCTCAAGATGCATACGTATTGATTGATTCGGGTTCTACGCATTCTTTTGTGTCCACTATATTTGCCGAGAAGTTGAATAGAGAATTAGAACCCCTTGACTACATATTATCTGTGTCTACTCCATCTGGGAGAAATATGATTATCACATCCGTTTATAGGGCGTGTGTTGTTATGATTGAGGATGTAGAGTTGTTAGTCGATTTGATGCCTTTGAGCATGACCCATTTCGATGTCATATTGGGGATGGATTGGTTAGTAGCGAATCATGCATCCATTAATTGTGTTACTAAGAGCGTCACATTGAAGACCCCAAGCCAATCCGAGGTCATTTTACAGGGTAAAAGAGTAGTACCCCCACCTTACTTAATCTCATCCATGAAGGCCTACAAGTTGATCCAAAAAGGATGTAAGGGTTATTTATGCAGTATACTAAGTGATCTGAATGGAAATGTTGAGTTAGCCGACATACCCGTTGTTGAGGAATTCCCCGATGTCTTTCCGAATGAATTGCCTGGCCACCTTGTCGATAGGGAAATAGAGTTTACTGTGGACATCATGTCAGGAACACAACCCATCTCCAAAACACCCTACAGAATGGCCCCAACCGAACTTAGAGAGCTGAAATCGCAATTACAAGAATTGTTGGACAAAGGATTTGTTAGGCCGAGCACTTCGCCGTGGGGAGCACCCGTTCTATTTGTTAAGAAAAAGGATGGCACACTTCGTCTTTGCATTGACTACAGAGAACTTAATAAGGTAACCGTCAAGAACAAGTACCCATTGCCTAGAATCGACGATTTGCTTGATCAACTACGAGGAGCACGAGTCTTTTCCAAGATTGACCTTAGGTCGGGCTATCACCAGTTGAAGGTTAAAGCCGAGGATATCGAGAAGACTGCTTTTCGGACAAGATATGGCCACTATGAATTTTTGGTGATGCCCTTCGGAGTAACCAATGCCCCAGCAGCATTCATGGACTTGATGAACAGAGTCTTTAAGCCGTACCTAGATGAGTTTGTCATTATTTTTATCGACGACATATTGATCTATTCCGGGAGTGCGAGCGAGCACGAGAATCATCTGAGACTTGCCCTGCAGACCTTGAGGGATAAGAAGTTGTACGCCAAGTTAAGTAAATGCGAGTTTTGGCTTTCCAGCATTTCATTTCTAGGGCATGTGATTAATGAAGACGGTATATCAGTTGACCCCAGTAAGATTGAAGCCATTGTGAGTTGGCCGACGCCGACCAACGTTTTCGAGGTTCGTAGTTTTCTGGGTTTGGCAGGATATTACAGGAAGTTTGTGAAGGATTTCTCGAGGATTGCAGTGCCTTTGACACAACTAACCAAGAAGGGAGCAGCTTATGAATGGACCAATGAAAGAGAATCAGCATTCCAGGAGCTGAAGACGAGGTTAGTTACAGCACCAATTCTGGTACTACCATCAGCTAATGAGGAATTTCAGATTTACAGTGATGCTTCACATAAAGGTTTGGGTTGCGTGTTAATGCAAGAAGGTAAAGTCATAGCGTACGCGTCTCGTCAGTTGAAGCCCAATGAAAAGAATTATCCCACCCATGATCTGGAGCTAGCTGCCGTGGTTTTTGCCTTGAAGATATGGCGTCATTACCTGTACGGAACATCTTGCCAAGTTTTCACCGATCACAAGAGTCTGAAATACTTGTTCACCCAGAAAGAGTTAAATATGAGGCAGAGAAGATGGCTCGAGCTACTGAAGGATTATGACATGCAGATTCAGTACCACCCAGGTAAGGCAAATTCCGTAGCCGACGCATTGAGCAGGAAGTTAGTTGGAAGTTTGGCGTGCCTGACAGCGGTTTCGGTGGAACCAACCATTATTGAGGAAGTGAAGACCAGACAGAGGGAGGATAAATTCCTCAAGAAGGTAATTGATGAATTCGTCTCGAAGCCGAGGCCAGGTTACACAGTGGAGAATCAGGTGCTTAGGTTCGAAGAAAGATTGTGCGTGGCCGACGTACCAGAGTTAAAAAGGAAGATTTTACAAGCGGCCCATAGTTCCAAGTTTGCCATCCATCCGGGGAGTACCAAGATGTATCAGGACGTAAAGCGGACCTTCTGGTGGCCAAACATGAAAAGAGAGATAGCCGAGTTTGTATTTCAGTGTCTGTATTGCCAGCAAGTGAAGGCAGAACACCAGAGACCGGCAGGACTTCTTCAACCCTTGTCAATTCCTGAGTGGAAATGGGAGCACATCTCCATGGATTTCGTAGTGGGGTTGCCGAGGACGCAGAGAGGTATGGATTCCATTTGGGTTATAGTCGACAGGTTTACTAAGTCAGCCCACTTTCTGCCTGTCAAGACCACATTCAATGCCGATCGACTTGCCGAATTGTACATGAATGAGATCGTTAGGCTTCATGGTGTGCCGATATCCATTGTGTCAGACCGAGATCCGAAGTTCGTTTCTAGATTTTGGCAGAGTCTACAAGGAGCCTTGGGAACGGAGTTGAGGTTTAGCACAGCCTTTCACCCTCAGACCGACGGGCAGACAGAAAGAACGATTCAGACACTCGAAGACATGCTCAGACTGTGCGTGTTGGATTTCCAGGGAAGTTGGGAGTCGCATTTGCCATTAGTAGAGTTCGCGTACAACAACAGTTATCAAGCCAGCATAGGTATGGCGCCGTATGAAGCTTTGTATGGAAGGGAGTGTAGATCGCCGATATGTTGGACTGAAGTAGGAGACAAGGCTCTAATTGGTCCCGAGTTGGTTCAGATGACGACTGAAAAGATCAAACTCATTCAGCAGAGGATTAAAACTGCACAGAGTCGACAGAAGTGTTATGCCGACCAAAGAAGGAGGGAGTTAGAATTTGAAATTGGAGATCATGTATTTTTGAAGGTCTCGCCGATGACAGGAGTTTCGAGATTTGGGAAGAAGGGTAAACTTGCACCCCGATATATTGGACCGTTTGAAATTCTTGAGAAAGTTAACACCGTTGCTTACAGACTCGCTTTGCCGCCAGATTTGAGCCAAGTCCACAGTGTGTTCCATGTTTCGATGCTGAGAAAATATATCCGAGACCCACTACATGTAATAGATTACTCCGGGGTTGTAGTTAATGAAGACTTGAGCTACGAAGAGAAGCCGATGAGAATTATCGACAGACAAGTGAGGCAGTTGAGAAACAAGTCGATATCAATGGTGAAAATCGAATGGGAGAAGCATTATGGCGAGGAGGCCACATGGGAAAAAGAAGAGGAGATGAAAATCCGTTACCCGGAGTTATTCATAGGACAAGGTGACTTAAGTTTGGGGACCAAACTTCTTTAAGGAGGGTAGACTGTAGTGACCCACATTTCATGTTCTCATTATGTTCGTGAGCATCTGTGTGATTATGACTTGTTTAGTTTGCATGCGTATGTTGTGGTTTGTTTCGCTTGAGTTAATGTGATCCATGCCTTGTCTTGAAGCCTTGTGATTTGTCTAAGTATAGTATGCTTGTCTTGTTCCTTCCTTAATGTGAAACTTAGGTCACGCCTTGCTTCTAGCCGACGTTGTTCCTATGCCGAGGTCATCCTTAGTCTGGCATTAGTATCTTGGAACCCCTTGTTGACCTCAGTCCTTGCCTTGACCACATTAGCCGAGATGTTACCTTGCACCAAGTGATCTCGTCCTGGAAGTGGTATGACCTAGGCCGAGGTGTGGCGCATCTAGGCCAAGATGTGGCACAGCTTAGTCAAGTGTTGTCCCTCCTAGCCGAGGTCATTGTCATCTTAGTCGCCGAAGTCTTTTGTTAGCCGATGTCACCCCTTGCCGGAGTGCCATTCCGTATAGCGTGTTAGATACGCCTCGTTGTTAGCCGATGTCATAGCCTGTCAGAGAGCCCATACCGCTTTGCTTTTTGAATACCCTTCCACCATGCTTTGTCTGGCCTGTCAGCCACCTTTTCAGGATGAACCCAACCAGTCGCCGCCACGTGTCTCTGCAGAGGGTTAACCCCAGAACCGGGTATAGAAAACTATCATTTGGTGTCATAACCTTGTCTTGTAGAGAGAGAAGCTCCAGGAGGAAGAAAGAGTTTTAGAGTGAGGAAGTAGATCTTCAAGCTTGATTCCTAGAGATCCAACCGTTAGATCCGTGTTCTAAGGTTAGATTCTTGATCTGCTCATGATGTTCTTTATGTTTATGTTATTGCATTGCATGATTGAAAATGATTTGTAAGCCATGCATCGTTTTGAAGCTCGATTCTAGAAAGAGAAAATGACATTCATGTGTTCTTCAAGAAAGTCTTGTTTTGATCCGAAAGCTTTTCACCTAGACTCATGTTTTGTGTTTGTTCTTGCATGATTTCCAAGTATGGGTACCCAGGTCCATGTTTTCAAACTCATAGCACGAAAATCCCAGATTTGTGATGGCGGATTATGATCAAGCATTCGTATTTTTCATGTTTTCACACTCATGTTCTTCATGTTCATCAACAGAGGGAAACCCAGAGTTTCCCGACCTCTTTCCTTGCATGTGGCCCTCGGGAACACACCTCGGCAAGGAGGTGTGGAACCTCGGCCTAGACCTGATTGGTGCCCAGCATGTTTTCCGAAGACATTTGTGTATATGAGAGACTTGTTTGAAAGCGCATTCAATAGGCTTTGCCATGTGTTGTAGGACTTGGGCTTGTCTCGACCCCGACGTGTGAAGAAACGATGTGAGTGGTATTTTTAATAAAGCTATGTTACACTTGCTTTCATAAATCTCGTCTTGCCTTGTTTTGAAAAGTACTTGATCTAGCATGAATGACTATCCCTATTTTGTATATCAAATGCTATCTTGTTTTGATGACTCGTCTTGACAGTCCTTAGTGCTAGAGGACTCTAAACTTTTGCAGCACAGCTCGTCTTGACAGTCCTTAGTGCTAGAGGACTCTAAACTTTTGCAGCACAGCTTGTCTTGACAGTCCTTAGTGCTAGAGGACTCTAAACTTTTGCAGCACAGCTCGTCTTGACAGTCCTTAGTGCTAGAGGACTCTAAACTTTTGCAGCACAGCTTGTCTTGACAGTCCTTAGTGCTAGAGGACTCTAAACTTTTGCAGCACAGCTTGTCTTGACAGTCCTTAGTGCTAGAGGACTCTAAACTTTCGCAGCACAGCTTGTCTTGACAGTCCTTAGCGCTAGAGGACTCTAGATATGTCATCACCCCTTGAAATAAGTAGATGTTATTAACATCCAAGGAACATGAAAGCCGGCAAACGAACTTGATTTCCCTCTTGATCGAAAAGTATGCTATGTATAGTTTTGAAAGAAATCTTGGATATCAATCATGCAAAACCTTTATTTCTAGTATCATTCACTGAGTATCCAAGCTCACCCTCTCTATATATATGTAGGTGATGAACAAGAAGGCATTGAGGCCTAGACGTGATTGCCGATGTGTTTTGGGTGCTTTGCCGACATGTTTTGGATTTGTGCTTTGCATCGTCTTGAAGATTATGCTTCTCGGCTTATGTTTTCTTTGTTTGTTTTGGCATATGTCGGCTTGAGAAGCCTTTTGGTCAGGATGTACCTTGTGTTCCATTTTGTTGTATCTAAAATTGTAAGACTTGTAAAGATGTTTGATGTATGGCATTCCATTGGACTTATGCACGGCTCTCATGGACAACTCGGTTTATATGTATATTTTGCTTCCGCTCTTGTAAGCCCCACATTTCATACTCTGATTGTGTGTGATTCTTGTAAGTTGGCCTTCGGTAATTACGGATTACTGGCCATCACGGCTCCAAACTACTAGGGGCGGTTTGGGGGCGTGACAGATTAGAAGGGAGAGATTATGAAATATTTTTGCTATTAAATAAATAAATCAGTCAATAGTTCTTTTAATCTATTTTGTAAATTAAAAAATCAATAATTTTTAAAAATTGATTAATTTGTCCCATTAAGTGATTTAAAATTTTATAGATATACATAAAAAAATACATAATTATATTACTAAATTATAATTCAAATTTAGATGTTATCTCTTTTTTAGATCTATAGCTAAATTCTTATCTTCTTTATTTTTGTGTGTAACCATAGTGTATGGGAGAAATTGAAAAATGTGCTGCAATAATTATGAGAGAAGTCAAAAGGGTTTGTAGGTTGAGAGAAGTCAATAAATGCTGAGTTTTTTTTTGTTGGTTAAATCAAAAAATCAAAAAATTAAGATTAAGATATTGAAACTCCCACAAAACTTGTAGATTAGAAATCCCTTTTTCCTTATATAATACTACCATATCACCCGTGCTATGTACGGGATAATTATAAATATTTATATTTGTTTTAATTTTTTTAAATATATAAATTATGTTTTTTAAGATTTTTTATAAAAATAATTTAACAATCTTATCACTAACCATAGTGTACAGGAGAAATTAAAAAAGCTACTGCAGTAATTATGCATGGGCTGTATCTATAATTATTTATATGAGTGGATTTTAAATGCTAATCAGGGATTTTGACCAAATCAATAAATGCAGGCATGTGGATTGAAAAAAATTAATAAATGTTGATCAGGAAATTTTGATCAAATCAATAAATACTGAGATTTTTTTTTTTTAAAATCAAAAATTTAGAAAATTAAGATTGAAAGATTGGAACTCCCACAAGGCTTGGGGTTTAGAAACCCCCTTTTTCTTAATATATTTACAATTATCTATATATGTGAATTGCGATTTTTAAATGTCTTTTTTTTTTAAATGTTTTCTTTTTTTCCTTTTTTATATTATATTAAAGTTTAATATTTTAATAATAATCATATGTGTTGAACTTTTTAGGGAATTAAATGTCTTCTTTTTTTTATTATATTATATTAAAGTTTAATATTTTGATAATAATCATATGTTGGACTTTTCAAGAAATATTTTTTATACTTGTTCTTAATGAATTAAAGTGTTATTATGAGCGATAATAATCATATGTGTTAGGACTTTTCAAGGAATTCATATGTGTTGGATTTCAAAGAATTTTTTTTATGCTTGTTCTTAATGCATTAAAGTGTTATTATGAGGGTAAGACTTGGGGGTTGGGAGAAGTTAATAAGTGCTAAGGTTTTTTTTTTTTTTTTTTTTAAATCTGGAAATTTAGATTGGGAGATTGGAGCTCCCACAAGGCTTGGGGTTAAAAACCCCATTTTGCTTAATATATAGTATAGATTATCTATATATGTGAATTACGATTTTTAAATATTTTTTTTTAAATGTCTTCTTTTTTTCCTTTTTTATATTATTTATTAAAGTTTAATATTTTGATAATAATCATATGTGTTGGACTTTTCAAGAAATTTTTTTTATGCTTGTTCTTAATGCATTAAAGTATTATTATGAGGGATAATAATCATATGTGTTGGGACTTTTTAAGGAATTCATATGTGTTGGATTTCAAAAAAAAAATTTTATATTTGTTCTTAATACATTAAAGTGTTATTATGAGGGTAAGACTTGGGGGTTGGGAAAAGTTAATAAATGCTAAGATTTTTTTTTTAAATCAAAAAATCAGGAAATTTAGATTGGGAGATTGGAGCTCCCACAAGGCTTGGGGTTAAAACCCCCTTTTGCTTAATATATAGTATACACTAGCATATCACCCGTGCTATGCACAGGATTAAATTTAAAAAAAAAAAACCATTCATAGTTATGTCAAACATATTTTTAAATTGTTAGCATAAAATATATGTAATTTTAAAAGAAAATATTGACATTGCATAATTAAAGTAATAAAAATAAGAATTTATTACATTTGTTTGAAATTCACTGAATAAGTAAAACAAAAAATAACTAAAATTTAAATTGTTGTGGGCCTTCTATCAGTATTCCTGCATTGTCAATATTATAGTTAGTATTATAATTAATGAACAACACATATCTAACTTCAATCATATTAAAAAATAAAATTATAAACAAAAGGAGATAACTTCAATCATACAAATCATAATTTTTTTAATGCTATCTAATCATCATCAATAATTAAAAAAATCAATCACAAATTAAGTCAATTGATAATTAAAAAACACAATAATTTATTTTTCAAAAAATACAGCGAGTTAAAAAGATCAATTACAATTTTTTTTGGTCAAAATACAATCTAATCATCATCAATAATTGGTACATTATGTGACCCTAATGAGTACAAACCATTTTGTTTTTCAAAAAACACAATGAGTTAAAAATCAAATCACAAATTAAGTGAATTGATAGTTAAAAAAAACACAATATATTTTTTTTCAAAAAACACAGCGAGTTAAAAAAATCAATTACAATTTTTTTTTTCAAAATACAATCTAATCATTATCAATAATTGGTACTTTAAAAATCAAATCAAAAAAAAATCAAATCAAATCAAATGACAAATATTTTTATACTATCTAACTACAATCATATTTTTTTCATAAATAATTGTAAAGAAAACCCATTAAAACAGTAAATAAAAGATTAAATCACATTTAAAAAAAGAACCAGTGAACAAACTATAATCACATCACATTTTTTCCATAATAAAAAAATAAATAAATGAAAAAAAAACCATTGACTAACTACAGTCACATTAAAAACAAAAAGAACCATTGAACTAACTATAATCATATTTTTTTCTTTGTGAGCGTTTATGTTTATCTAACTTCAATCATATTAAAAAAAATTAAAATAGTAAATAAAAAGATTAAATAACATTAAAAAAAAACATTGAACTAACTACAACAATCATATTTAAAAAAAAAAAAAAGAGCTATTGAACAAACTATAATCACATCACATTTTTTCCATAATAAAATAAATAAATGAAAAACAGAACTATTAAACTAACTACAATCACATTAAAAAAAAGAATCATTCAACTAATTATAATCACATTTTTCTCATTGTGATGGTTTATATTTATCTAACTTCAATCATATTAAAAAATAAAATTAAAATTAAAATAGTAAATAAAAAGATTAAATAACATTAAAAAAAACTATTGAACTAACTACAGCAATCATATTAAAAAAAAGAGCCATTGAACAAACTACAATCACATCACATTTTTCATATCATAAAATAAATAAATGAAAAAAAAGAACTAGTAAACTAACTACAATCACATTAAAAAGAAAGAATCATTCAACTAATTATAATCACATTTTTCTCTTTGTGAGGGTTTATATTTATCTAATTTCAATCATATTAAAAAATCGAATTATGATTTTTTATTCGCTAGACAAATCACAAATATTTTTATGCGCTATCCAACTACAATATTAAAACAGTAAACAAAAGAAAAAGTCAAGAAGGAGAAAACAAAAAGAAGACTTACTGTTTGCATACGTAGTCACTAAAGTTGAAAGTGTAGAAGTGAGAAGTCAAGCATGAGAAAACAAAAAAGAGATTCACTGTTTGCAATAGGTATGTGAAAATTTAAAAAGAGTGTATGTATTGGAGAAGTTAAAAAGACTTGGAAGAATTTAATAAGTACTAAGTTTTTTTTCTCCAAAAAAAATTAAAAAAAATAAAGAAATTAAGGTTCAGATATTGGAATTCCCACAAAACTTGTGGGTTAGAAATAGATATAAATAAATAGATAGATATAGATATAGATATAGATATAGATATTTATATTTGTTTTAAATTTTTTTAATATACAAATTATTTGTTTTGGAAAAGGTATTGCAGTAATTATGAGAGAAGTCAAAAAGTCTTATGGAAACTCTCACAAAACTTGTGGGTTAAAGATAGATATAAATAAATAGATAGATATAAATATAGATATTTATATTTGTTTTAATTTTTTTTTAATATACAAATTATTTGTTTTGGAAAAGGTACTGCAGTAATTATGAGAGAAGTCAAAAAGTCTTATGGATTGAGAGAAGTTAATAAATGCTGAGGTACTTTTTTTCTTAAAAAAAACAAAAAATTAGAAAATTAGGATTAGCATATTGAAGCTCCCACAAGCCTTGTGGGTTAAAAACCCCTTTTTGCTTAATATATAGTATAGACTAGAACAAATGTATTTTCTACAAATTTTAAAGAAGTTTGTAATTTACGTTTGCTTCTTTTTTTTTTCTCTTTAAAGATTGTTTTTAGTTTTTTTGAATTGTTAGAATGACAACTACACCTACCGCATGTATGTACACCAATGTTTTAAAAATCGGACCGGCGAGTGAACCAGAAAAATGATCGGGTGGACGGGTACCGGAATCGAACCGTGATGTCATAAATATATTAAAATTATATTTAAATAAAAATATAAGTAATAAAATTATAAATTAAAAATTTTAATAATCTTAAATATTTCTCCTAATACTTTTTTTTACTAAAAAATATTAAAATATTTTTGAAAATATTATTAATTTTAATTTTAGAAGAAGAAATCAAACATTCAATATTCCCTCCATATGATTTTAATTCAAATAATATAATTGAAAGAAGAGCAAAAATTTTGGAGGGATATCAAAATTTTAAGTTTCCCTTCAATAAATTTGATTGAATCCCATATAGATTTCTTGAGTTTTTTTGGAAGAATTTTTTTCTTATAAATAGATAGAGTCTCACAATAATTTCAAGCTCTCAATGGGATTTCTCACAAGAGACCCTTGAAAGAGAGTTTCCAATTAAATTATATATATATATATATATAATAAGAAAGCAAGAGAAAAGAAAGAAAGAATAAATAAAAAAAGAAAAAAAATCAATAATTTGGTTTCATCGACTCGATGAACCGGTATTGGGTCGACCGGTTCGGTGGTTCGATCGCCGGTTTTCCCGGTTCTCTCAAAATAAGCTAGTTTTCCACTTTGACCGGTTTAGTGGGTGTATCCGGACCAAAATCTCAACCGATCGACGGTTCAACCAGTCAAATCGACCGATCTGATCCGATCCGATTTTTAAAACCTTGATGTAGACTGTTCTCTAAAAAATACATGTAGGTAAGCATATGAATGCGTGTATATGCATATAATATAAGTATAATAGGGAAGAGGATATTGCAAGTAGAAACCTCTTTCTGTCTCTTTTTGACTGATTGACTCTTGTCTCTCGTATAAATATCATGCATAATATTTAGGGAGGTAATTTTGGCCCGGCCCACTCGGGCTCGGGGCGGGCCGGGCCCATATTGGGCCTTCCAGGCTCCCCCCAAAAAATTGGGTCGGACCGGCCCACGGGCCAAAAAACTAGGCCCATGCCCTAGTTTAGGCCCAAGGGTATTCGGGTTTTGGACGGGCCAGTAAGCCGAGCCCTGGGCTTGGGCTTGGGCCTGGGCTCGGGCTTTGGGCGGGCCTAAACAATTTTTTTATTTTTTTCACTAAAATTTTATTATTTTCCATTAAAAATAACACTGGGCATCGGGTAGGCCGGGCTTTTGGATGGGCCTTGAGCAGAAGAATGGGTCGGGCCAAGCGGTCTGGGCCCATGGGCTGGGCCGGGCTTCAAAATGATGGGCCAGGCCCTGGCCCAAGGCATCGGGCTGGGCTTGGGCTCGGGTCTAAACAGGCCGAACCCACCTCGGGCCGCTCGCGGGCCATGGGCCAAAATTACACCCCTAATAACATTGGGTGGTTTTAAAAATATCTTCAACATGGGGTCCACCACTCCTTCATGAGTCACGAGACCCCTCTCATGATTTAAAACTAGTGGTAACCCTTACTATGCACGATATGCAAAGAGGGTCGGTGCTCCCCACGGCGAAGTACTAGGGCGCATAAGGCCCTTATCTAGCAACTCTTGGAGTTGAATCTTCAACTCACTCAACTCGGCTGGGGCAAAACGAGACGGTGCCATGGAAATCGGCGCCATGCCAGGCACTAAATCAATAGAGAACTCGATCTCTCGATGAGGTGGTAAACTAACAAAATCCTGGGGAAAAATATCCGAATACTCACAAACCACTCTAGGTAACTCAATCTAGATCTCATCACACTCACTACTCATACAGCTAGCGAGAAGATAATTAAGCTCACTCCGCCCTCGCGAATCATACACCGGTGGTAAGACTCTACCAACCCGATCCCCCAAGAAATAAAACAATCCCCGCTCAAGGTACAACAGTAACCCTCTGGCGGTAACAGTCTATAACAGCCCGGTATGACAATAAACAGTCCATACCCAAAATCACATCGAAACCTGACATAACCATTACTACAAAAGAAAATGGAAGCCGGCGGTCGACGACTTCAATAACACACCCTCTACATCCTTGCTTCAAAATCAATTCACCCAAAACAGGTGATGCAACATAAATAGGAGATGCCGACTGCGCCAACTCCAACCCCAAACGAATACAAATGCAGCAGATATAAAGGAATGGGATGCACCCGTATCAATCAACACATTAACAACCGAGTTGCAAAACAAAAAGGTACCTCTCACAACAGATGGAGTCGGTACAAGATCCTGCGTGATAACAGCATACACACGCCTTGAAGGCCTCTGATCTACCTGCTCACCTCTCGGAGCAAAAGATTGCTGCACAGACTGAGCCGAAGAGGCTCCCTGATTGGCCCTCGAGGCCTGAACTGATTGAACTAGCTAAAAACTCTGTTTCGACCCAAATACACTAGATGTGCCACTCAACTGCGGGCAGAACCTCTTCAGGTGCCCTGCCTGACCACACTGGTAACAAGAGAGTGGTTGTTCTATGCCCTAACTCTGGCACTGCGGACGAGCCGAAGATGAAGCTGCTCTCTGCCCTCCTCCCCTCTACGAGCAAGCTGGAGACTTGTGGCCCAGCTGACCAGATTTGTAACAAGTAAAGTCTCCCTGACTGCCTCTCCCAGAACCTGAACTCGGCACTGGAAATGTAGATCTCGCAAACGCACCCTGGGACTGCTGAGGATTAGAACCCCTCTGCCTCCTACCATCCCCTTGGCTATCCTGACTCCTCTTAGAGCCCCTCATCCTATCCTCCTCCTCATGCATAATAATCTCAAGATGAGCCGCAGCATCCACAAGGCGCCCATACTCCCGAGTCGTGGACCCAGCAACACTAAGCTTGAACCCGGTCCTCAACTTCTTTTCGAACTCAAGACAACGGCGTTCTTCAGACGCCACTAACTCAGGTGCAAACCTCAATAAACTGGTAAATGCAGCCTCAAACTCGGCCACTGGTGAATTCAGTTGCATAAGCTGACAGAACTGATCCATCAACTTCTCCCTAACAAAGGGAGGCAAAAACTTCTCCTGGAAGGCATCAACGAAAGCCTCCCAAGTCCCCCTAATACGACCTCGAACAAACTTCCACCACTGACCCGCGTCTTCCTTCAGCTGGAAGGACGCCAAGGTCACCCTTAAAGCTCCGTCTTCGATGCCTAGCATCTCAAACGTCTTCCTCATCTGCTCAAGCCATTCATCGGCTTTAAGTGGCTCTTTAGGATCACCCACAAAACTCGTCCAGGTTCGACCGGAAAAACTCCCTCTTCAGAAAAGAAGGCCCTGCCGCAGCAACATGGGCCTGGACTTGATTCTTAGCTTTGAGAATGTCCATGGATTCCCTCAATGCTCCTGCCATCTCGTGGGCTAAGGAGCCCATGGCCTGCTGACCTACTGGCTCGGCCGCATTGGCCTGACCAACACCCTTCTGTTACGCCGGAATCTCATCCGGTATAGGTATCTCCTGCCTCCTAGGCCTACCACGCCTACCACCATGTCCTCGTCCTGACATCCTAATAAAGGTAACGAGAACATTAGCACATTCACAAATGTGCCGAAGTTATTTCACTCGCGTCCTAATACATTGGACAACAATAATTCATTCCACGTAAGCACATAATCACGTAAGCACTTACGAATTTCATTTTCGGATAATGAAAGTCCCATGGCGTTGCTAGAGTTCCAGTTAGAAACAACATTGATCAAGTGCTTTTCCAACAGGACTTCCAGAAACCCAATGATCCAATCAACATCCTAGAAACTAAATTTCATACCCATATAGCCACATAAGCATGTTATCAAATAAATACATAACATCATACATAAGTCTCTAACCAGAGAGACAAACTCATTGTGGTACTAACCACTTCCCACGTACCCAAAGTATTCAAACCCGGTACGCTCTGATACCAAGTTGTAACGCCCTCAAAATAATACATCTAAACCCCACATTCACGACATCCATAGACATAAAAGAATAAAACATATTTCTATTTATCAAAGTATTCATTACAAAAGTATTACATGTTGGCTACAAAAGTAAATGCCCGACGAGCTTACAACTTTCCAAGCCAACACTAGATTACAAAAAAAAGGGAGTACTAACTCAAAACACATTAAGCCCTTGGCTTGAATTTACATGTAATACCAAAATGATAACAACAAAAGATCTTTCAGCCTCTAAGCCTCCTAAGCTACGTCCTTGGAGGTGACATATCACCTGAGCTTGAAAATGATGTCCCATATAGGGTGAGCCAAAGCCCAGCAAAGATACGCTAAACCAAATATGAGCAATAACTAAAACATTAGCATTTGATAAATTTTTAACTCATATAAACAGACGTACATCTCTTTCATAACCAATCCACATTCCCAAATATATATATATATATATATATAGATCAATCCTTTTTCCGTTTCATTATCCAAACCAATTCATAGATATGGTTCCCTATTTATCCAGACAGTTTATAACAAGACTACAACTCATGTTAACAATACTTCAATCATAATCACTTAATATGAGACTACAACTCATATCAATAATACTTCAACACTTCAATTCATCTACATTATGCAAACGTAATCAAGATTTCGGGACTTTCACCCTGGACACTCCGGCCAACTTAATTATCAATGGAGTTCATCCCCCATCTCCTCCCAAATAGGTTTGAGAGTACATCCCCTATCTCCTCCCAAACAACATACATATGCAATGTATTCAAACACTTATCATATACAATGATCAAGCAAAGCTCATATTCAATGTGTTATTCCATCCGTTATATTCAATGACATACTCAATTGATTAGTTTTAATTCACCTAATCATCATGCAGTTTCTACAACAATCAAGACTATCCTCCAGCGATAGCCCAAAATAATTATTTCTAAACAGGTAATAAATTCATTAAACAGATAAATTATCAACAATTTCATATGTGAGTGATTAACTAATCCAACTACACCATTCAATCTCATAACTTCCCAATTTCATGGATTTCAACTCAATTTCGCATTCTCATACTTTCTCAAATTAATTGTACAAATTAATTAATCACATTAAATTAGGGCTTTTCCCCCTTGTTTCCAACTTTGGCCCTAAGGCTCAATTTCATCAATCAAACACCATAACTTCATTCTAGGGACCACTCATACACTTGGAACCCCAAAAATAGAAAACCCCTCTTTCATAATTCAAATTTCAAAACCCTAACTTCACCCAAAAACCCCAAAACAACACCATCTATACAAAATACATAACATCTATGTTAAAACTCATACAGAGGAGTAGGTTATCCCTACCTCAAATTTCGGAGCTCAAAGGAGAAGAAGGACAAAACTCAAGATGCTCCAATCACCAACTTTTTCGGATCAAAACGAAGGCCACGCCAAGCTCCACACTTTTTACAAAGGGACTAGGACGGAAGATCACTAGAGCTAGATGATTTCGTAGAGAGAAGATGTATTCTAGAGAGAGGAGCTCTCAAATGAGGGTTTTGAAAAGCTAGAGAGAGAGTGGGTCGAAAAAGTGGTTCAAAAAGCTTCATCTCGGACTGATATACATCACAATCCGCTTGAGCGTGGAACGCCCCGCTCGAGCATTAGACACAGACTCCCGCTTAAGTGTGAAAAGCGACGCTCGAGCATCGAATGCACACTTCTAGAAGTTCTACAGACGAAGGTCCCCGCTCGAGCATCAAACTTCCCATTTGAGTGGAGGAGCAAAAGCAAAGGGTCCCGCTCGAGCGTCAAAAGCCCCGCTCGAGCGTGAAGGCCAAAATCTGGGCATAAACTATTTGTTTCCAAACACAACCAACATGTTTCAAACCTGCCCAACACAACCTAAAACTCAAATACAAAGAGTAAAGGATGAAAATGCGATACAGACAACAACAATCATCCACGGAACCGAGTTCGGGTTACAATAAACAGTAAAGGAAAAACCAGGATCGCTATAGAATAGATCATTATTTAAAACTTATATATTATGGGATAAATCATTATAATTTTAAATTTAAATTAATGGAATTCTTTCCATATTTAGTGCTCTCAAATTTGAATTTTAAAATGGTTAGTATACTTTGTATTTTTTATTTTATATATATATAAATGATATCCTTTATATTTGAAAATCATAAATTTAGAGATATATATATATATATATATATTTGCTTGATTGAGAGCTATAGAGAAATTTTTATTATTATTTAAAATCAAAAAATTAAAAATTTTAGTTTGAAATATTGGAGCTCCTACAAGACTTGTAGTTATAAACCTCTTTTTACTTATATAATAGATAGATAGATAGATTTAATAAAAATTTATATTTGTTTTAGATATTTTTTTAATATATAAATTTTTTTTTAAGGATTTTTTACAAAAATAGTTTAACAATCCCATCACTAACCATAGTATATGAGAGAAGTTGGAAAGTGTATAGCAATAGGCATGAGAGAAGTTAAAAAGACTTGTGAGTTGAAAGAAGTCAATATAAATGCTAAGGGTTTTTTTTAAAAAAATCAAAAAATTAAAAAATTAAAATTAGAATATTAGAGTTCCCACATGACTTGTGGATTAAAAATTTTATTTTTTTATATAATATATAGATATAGATTTTGTCTCTCCTCAATTAATTCCTCTTAATATTTTAACTTAATAAAATAATTAAAAATTAAAATAACCAACTTAAAAAGAGGTCATAAAGAGATTGTGATTGTGGGGAGACTTGAGTCAAATATCAGCTTTAGCTCAGCTCAGCTCTTCTCTTTGATGCGGTTTTTTGAGAATTTAATGTTGCGTTTGGTAGAGTTTTGTAAATGTGATTTAGAAGTATGAGTTGTATTTTAAGTTTGTGAGTTGTGGAATTATAATTTGAGTGTAGAAAATTTGTTTGGTTATGGTTTTTGAATAGGGTGTCGAATTGAGTTTTAAATTGAGTGTGAAATTGAGTTTTGAAAGTTTGATTTGACATGTGAAGTAAGAAAATTTGTTTGGTTAGGAGTTTTGGAAAGAGTTTTCAAAACTTAATTCAAATTATTATAACTCATAACAAAACACACTATTTTCACACTATTGAAAATTTTGATCAACACTCATAACTAAACTCTTTTTAAAATTCAATTAAAAAATTTTATTACTAACAGAAAATAACATTAATCAATTTTTTAATTGAAAATACTACAAAGGAAATAATTTTTTTTCAAAATAAATATTCAAAAAATTTAAATCATAAATATTTAAATAATTTAAATAATCTAAAAAATTTAATAAGTAAAAAATTAAAATAAATATTCAAAAAATTTCAATCCTAAAAATTTAAATAATTTAAATATTCAAAAATTCTAAATAATTTAAAATGTTAATATTTTAAATTTAAAAACAACTCTATACTCAAATCGTAACCAAACATATAAAACAAAACTCAATTAAGAAATTATTTTAAAAATTCATAACCAAACACATAACTCGAAACTCCATACTACTTTCACAACTCTACACTCAAATCGTAACCAAATACATAACAAAAAAATTAAAATATTTAAAAATATTTTTATAAAAATGAGTTTGAATTTATTTTTATAAAATATTTTAAAATTGAAAAAATTAAAATCGTAATATTTTGAAATTAAAATATTTAAAAATATTCAAAAAATTAAAAAATTAAAAAAATCATAACATATTTAAATATTAAAATATTTAAAATCTTAATAAATTAAAATATTTTTAAAATATTTAAATATTTAAAAAATTAAAATATTGTTTTGAAAAGAGTTTTGAATTATGTGTTTGGTTATGAATTTTGAAAAGTAATGATTATGTTTTGAATTGAGTTTTGAGAAATGGATGTAGAATTATGATTTGAAAGTTCCAAATAAATAACACACTCAAATCAATGAGTAAAATTATATTTTGAGATGCTTACTAAACGAAGCCTAAATCTCTTGTCCTCTCCTTGTTTTTGTCGCGGTTTTATAAGGGACCTAAACATCACTTGTTTTCGCGTGTATTGGCTTGGCTGTACTCCATTCCTACCCCCTCTCAAGAAATGCGGACGGGGTACCATGCTGGTAGTCACAGGTGATACCTTTTCACCAATAAGAGATGAAAAAAACATACCCCCTCCGTCCCAAAATATTGGTCTCTTTTGGGAAATCTAACTTTTTTTAGTAATACACTTATTGCATTTGAAAAAAGTTAGTTTTCCAAAATTACCCTTTTAGTAGTACATTTTTTGGGAATATCAATGTCATAATTCTACTTTTTAAATTGTTTATTAATTTAAAAGAAGGGCAAAATAGAAAATTTACATTATTTTTGTACTTGATTTATAAAGAGGGACTAATATTTTGGGACAATGAAAAATGAAATAAGGGACTAATATTTTGGGACGGAGGGAGTAAGAAATCAGATTATGTCAGCAAGTTAACACATCGAAAAAAAAAACTCTCAAAAACTAACGGAAAATTCACGGACGGTTTGAAATTCTCCTCCTCTCACTTGCTTTTAATAGCATATTTTCTCTGGGTTTTGGCAACGTGAAGGGGGAAAAAAAATATGAGGTTAAAAGTCAATTTTTTCATTTATTTTGAATTACATCATATCTTATATGAAATAATGAAAAAAGTTTAAGAAATTAAAAACTCAACTTTTAACCATCTTCTCAAAATTTGTGTTTATAATTATTTATATATATATATATGAATTGTGATTTTTAAATGTTTTTTTTTTAACAAAAAAAAATATCAAATATGTAGCGTATCTTCAATCAATATATTTTATGTTTGCTTATATTCAAAATTTAAAAATAATGTACAGCTAAAATTTATAACTAAATTAAGGAAATATTTATTCCTAACAATATTTTTTACTGCTATATAAATATTCAAAAAAATAAACTTGAAAAAGATAGTCAATATAATATTATATATTAAGTAAAAAAATGTGGTTAGCAATTATAGCGATCCCGATATTTCCTGTTGTTGTTTAACTGTAATCCGGACTCGGTTCCGTAGATTCGTTGTTGTCTTATCCTCATTTCTATCCCCTACTCTTTTAATTAGAGTTTTGGGTTGTGTTGGACAAGTTGGGAATAAGTTGGTCGTGTTTTAAAACTTAGAATTTTTGCCCAGGTTTTGGTCTCTCCGCTCGAGCGGATATTTGACGCTCGAGCGGGATTTTGTTGCTGCCTTTCCGCTCGAGCGGACGTTTGGACGCTCGAGCGTGAATTTCCTTCTCTCAGCATTTTGGACATCTGCAGAAAATTCTGGGAGAGTGCATCCGGCGCTCGAGCGGATCTTGGGACGCTCGAGCGTGAACCTGTGTCTGACGCTCGAGCGGGGTGTTGTACGCTCGAGCGGACCTGTTTTTATATCAGTCCGTGAAATCACTTTTTTGATCACTTTTTGATTTCCTTTCTCTCTCTTACTTTTTCAAAACCTCCATTGGAGAGCACCTCACTCTAAAACCCTAACTTCTCTCTTAGAATTGATCTAGTATGAGTTGTTTTCTCACCTTGGGCCTTTACAAAAGTTGTGTTGATCGTCGAGGGCTATCTTCTAATCTGAAAATTTCGGGATTTGGAGCATTTCCGTTTCTTCATCTCCTTCGTTGAGCCCCATCATTCGATGTAGGGATAACCTACTCCATCTTATGAGCTTTGTCTTTGAATTTTAGCATTTTGATATGTTGGGGGTTGTTGGGTAATTTTGAGAAAGTTTGGGCCTTTGTGTAATTTTACAAAAGTTGGAGTTTTAATTATATAAACCTATATGCATGTTAGGCATAGAGAAATGAGATTAATGTTGGGACATTGATGGAAATGGAACCTTAGGGTTGTTTTGTGAACTATGGTGATTTGCCCTAATTGGATTAATTAATTAATGCATACGATTAATTGAAGAAAATGAGGAATTGAATTGAGAATGTTAAAATTGGGAATGTATGTGACTAAAGAGTGTAGATGAATCTTTTATTGCTCATCTAGTTGAAATGTTGATATATTATCCATTTGTGCATTTATTTCCTACTTAGAAATAATTGTTTTGGGCTACCGGTGAAGGGTAGTGTTGATTGTTGTAGACAATGCATGATGATTAGGAAAAACTAAAACTAATCAATCGGATGTGTCATAGAGTATGACGGTTGATAGAATACATTAACTGTATGTATTGAGTGATTGTGTATTTGACCAATGTGTTTATATGCATTATGTGTAGACGGTTAGTAGAATACATTAAATTTATGTATTGATTGATTGAGTATGTGATTCTGTGTTTACATGCGTTATATTGTGTATAGAACCTTTGTGTTTATATGCATTGCTTGTGTAGAGGAGGAGATGGGGGATGTACTCCGCGGTTTAGGGGAAGATGGGGGATGTACCTCTAAATCGGATAGGATTGGGAGGAGATGGGGGATGAACTCCGTAGACACAGCTCATATGCTTGTCTAGAGAAGTGAAGATACAGCTCATATGCTTGTCTTTGTGAAGTGTAGATATAGCTCATAGGCTTGTCTAGTGAAGTGTGGATACAGCTTATATGCTTATCTGTTGATGTGTAACATGCTTATCTGTTATGGTATTGATATAGCTCATATGCTTATCTGTTGTGGTATTGATATAGCTCATATGCTTATCTATTGAAAAGTTGGTTTGATTTGATATAACACTAAAATGTATATCATCATCGTTTGTGAAGTATGGAAGTAGTTTGTGTGTTATTGATATAACATCAAAATGGGTATCCACCGTGAATTTCGAAGGTGTTCTAGTGATGAACTATATCCTCATCAAATGTTTTGGCCAGAGTACTGAGCCTTGTTTTCAAACTCAAAGTTGAATAAGAAATGAAAATTGAATTGTATCATAGACTTAGTTGTCATGGAATTAAAATAAGATATAAATGGAGGTATAAGTATTGACCATGTTTCAGTTGCTAATCTTTTAGGCATTGTTTATAATTGGTTTAGTATATCTCTGCTGGGCTGTGGCTCACCCTATATGGGAACATCATTTCAGGTTTAGGTAGCATGCCACCTCCAAGGACATAGCTTGGGAGGCTAGAGGCGGACAGACTTTTGTTCTCTTATCTCTGTTTGATGTGTTACATGTAAATTCAATGCCAAGGGCTTAATGTGTAACCGAGTCAATACTCTCTTTGTAACCAAGTGTTAACTTGGAAAGCTGTAAGCCCGTACGGCATTTACTTTTGTTGTTAACGTGTAATACTTTTGTAATGAAGTACTCTGATGAATTGAGGAAAAGTGGATCTTTTGTATATAAATGTATGTTTATATTGATGGGTTTAATGTTATTATTTTGAGGGCGTTACAGCAATTATGGTTACATAAATTTACTATAGTTTTAATTTCAAATTTAAAAATATATATATATATATATATATATATATTTTTAAAGCGTTTTATTTAGCTAGTACCAAATATAATTTTTTTTAGCAAAAAATGAAAGTTATAAAATTTTATTGCAAATTTTCAAATGTCTATTGTTAAATATTATATTCTACTTGTTTGTTTGTTTGCTTGTTTATTTTGAAAGTTTTGATCTTTGATATAATATAATGTTTAACAATATAAGCAAGCAAAATAAAATGCTTTCAAAATAGTAAATTTATGTAAGCATAATTGTTAACCACATTTTTTTACTTCATGTATAATATTATATTGACTACATTGTTCAAGTTTATTTTTTTAAGCATTTATATAGAAGTAAAAAATGTTGTTAGGAATAAAGTTTTCCTTAATTTAGTTATAAATTTTACCTGTGCATTATTTTCAAATTTTGAATAAAAGCAAACATAAAATAATTGATTGAAAATATGTTGCATTTTTATATTCTTTTTTCTATGTGAAAAAAAAAGACATTTAAAAATCACAATTCATATATATATATAAATAATTATAAACACAATTTGTACATAGCACGAGTAGAACACTAGTAAATAATATTAAAAAAAAGTAAAATAAATTGGAGAGAGAGAAAATATGTTATTAAAAGCAAGTGAGATGAGGGAGAATTTCAAACCGTCCGTTAATTTTTGGGAGTTTTTTTTTTCGATGTGGTAACTTGCTGACATAATCTGACTTATTGTGTTTAGTATTTTGTCCATCTCTCACAGGTGAAAAAGTACCACCTATGGCAGCCAGCATGGTTACCTATCCGCACCCAAAAATTTCTAGCAATTGTGTCAACTATTTATAGCAATTGTGTCAACAAAATGGAGGGGTGTTTTGGAAAGTTGGTAAAAAAATTAAATTTTTAATTTTTTTTTTACTATATTGGTGTTTTTTTTTTTTTGGGCAAAAAACTGACTTTTTTGATAGCTTTTTTAGTGGCTTTTTAAAAAAACTTAGTAAAAAGTCAAACAAAACTAAGGTTGCGTTTGATATAATTTTGTAAATATGATTTGAGAGTATGAGTTGTACTTTGAGTTTGTGAGTAGTGAAATTATTATTTAGAAAATTTGCTTGGTTATTGTTTTTTAATAGAGTGCTGAATTGAGTTTTGAATTGAGTGTGAAATTGAGTTTTGAAAGTTTGATTTGACATGTGAAGTAAGAAAATTTGTTTGGTTATGAGTTTTGGAAAGAGTTTTCAAAACTTAATTCAAATTGGTATAACTCATGAGAAGTGATTGAGACCCCCTCCAATCACCACCCCCACCACCCCCACACACACGTGGTGGTGGGTGGTGATCGGAGGAGAAGGAAAAAAAGAAAAAGAAAAAAGAAAAACTGGCCAATCAGAAAGAGAGGGGGTCAAAGAGGGTGCCTTCTTGAGGGGGTCCAACTCATTTTCCATGACTCATAACAAAACACACTACTTTCACACTATTGAAAATTATGATCAACACTCATAACCAAACTCTTTTTAAACTTCAATTAAATTTTTTTTATTATTAACAGAAAATAACATTAATCAATTTTTTAATTAAAAATGCTACAAAGGAAATAATTTTTTTTCAGAATAAATATTCAAAAAATTTAAATCATAAATATTTAAATAATTTAAATAATCTAAAAAATTTAATAAGTAAAAAATTAAAATAACTATTCAAAAAATTTAAATCGTAAAAATTTAAATAATTTAAATATTCAAAAAATTTAAATAATTTAAAATGTTAATATTTTAAATTTAAAAATAACTCTACACTCAAATCGTAACCAAACACATAAAACAAAACTCAATTAAGAATTTTTTTCTAAAACTCATAACTAAACACATAAGTCGAAACTCCATACTAGTTTCACAACTCTACACTCAAATCGTAACTAAATACACAACAAAAAAATTAAAATATTTAAAAATATTTTTATAAAATAGAGTTTGAATATATTTTTATAAAATATTTTAAAATTTAAACAATTAAAATCGTAATATTTTGAAATTAAAATATTTTAAAATATTCAAAAAATTAAAAAAATCGTAACATATTTAGATATTAAAATATTTAAAATCTTAACAAAATTAAAATATTTTTAAAATATTTAAATATTTAAAAAATTAAAATATTGATTTGAATTGAGTTTTAAAAAGAGTTTTGAATTATGTGTTTGGTTATGAGTTTTGAAAAGTAATGATTATATTTTGAATTGAGTTTTGAAAAATTGGTGTAGAATTATGATTTGAAAGTTCAAAACAAACAATACACTCAAATCAATGGCTGAAACTATAATTTGAGAGGCTTACCAAACGGAATTTAATTTTTTTTTATCAATTTCTCAAAAGAGCACAGAACTACGGTGAATCAAAAAATAATAATAATAAATTAATAGACAGACCGTGTTAAATTTCCTTTTTTTAACCTTCATATTTGGGAGAGATGAATTAGAGAAGAGAAGAAGAGAGAGAGAGAGAGAGAGAGAGAGAGAGAGAATATGGAGTTAACGAAGAGAATTCAGAGATGGTTCAAATATCAAGAACGTCAAGCTCTGATCGTTCTAGGTAAATATATATTAATTGCATCTTTCATTTCTTGTGGAGCTTATATTATACTTCAATACTGCAGCAACTAGTTTTTGTTGTTCAAATTGTGAAATTAAATAAATAGATTCACGAATAAATTAAAAAAAAAAACCAAGAACACATGCTGAGAATTACAACAGAAATACACAATACAATAAAATGGTAAAGAAAGCAAACCGAAGCCTGCATGGTAGCAGTTTCGTTAAAACATATTTCGCCGCCTCACGGGTCGAGTGCTTGAGGAATTCCGGCGTCTGTCTCCCAGGACACGACGATCAAAAACCAGTTACGGCAAAAGCACTTTCTGTCTAGTTTAGCGAACAAACCATGGCAGCACTCTCTCACTGTAGGAATTTTCTAGCAAACTAACTAAAGAATAAAAGAAATAATTTCTGTGTTTTGACTTGACAGGAGGGTCTCAATTTATACATGTATAGGGGGAAGAGGAGAAGCCTCTAGCCTTTATGTAATACCCCTATTTTGTAGTATGCTAATTGGTCCTTAATATGAGTACGATGATGTGTTTAATATGATTTTATGTGCCATTTTGTGAATATATGTGATTTCGAAGTTCTATCTGTTCACCGTAGGAATATCTGTTTGAATAATCTGCTTTGGAAATTAAATTGAAGGCCTTATCGGCCACAGAACCCGAAATTGATTACGCCATTGTGATTGGCATAATTTTTAGAACCTACGGTGAAATTTAATTGAAAATTGATTCGGGTCAGATTAAATAGTTTAAATTGATGAATTAGAACCCAACTACTTTATTACTATTATATTGGCCTTAGTCAGTTTTGTTGTATGGGCTTTATACACTCAAACTTCCCTTTTAGTTTATTTGGACTGAATCTAACTCAAGAGAAAGTGGAGGGGGTCGGCTAGAGAGAGGGAAAGAGGAGAGTTGGGTGTTTGGCTCAAATTTGTGAAGAATTGGAGGATTGAACTCAAGAAATTGCTATAGTTTGGAAGATTGAGCCTCTAGGTAAGCATTTGGTCTTGAATTCATGAGACTTAACTTGTGATTTTGTTAATTAAAGATTAATTGGTGATCAAGAACAAGAGTTGTGCTATAATTGATGAATTTGAAGCTAATGTGCACATGCATGTGTAGGATCACCATGATTTTGCATAATTAAGCATGTTTTTGTTGTGTTCCATGAGAATGATCACCATTTGTGTTATCTAAGTTGAGAATGTGGCTAATTCATCACATGCATATACAATTTATGAAGATGGGGGCTTTGAATGCATGAATGTGTATGTTGGAGTTGAGTCTAGTGCCAATTTGGGACATGCATGTGGTTAATTCATGAAAGTGGGCTCCATGATGTTGTGTTTTGGTGTTTATATCATGTTAGTGAAAATATATGTGAAGTTGGAGCCATATTATGCAGGAAATGTGGTTGGAAGGTCGAATTGGAGCTCAAGAACTTAATCTGGAAAACCCAGATTTTTTATGGCCGCTCGAGCGGGAAAATCGTGCTCCCAACACTTTTTGCAGAGTTGGATTTCCGCTCGAGCGGGATATCTCACGCTCGAGCGGGGAGTTTTGTAGACAGGCCTTCCGCTCGAGCTCTCTATTCCACGCTCGAGCGTATTTTTCATGCACTCAGTACTTTTGCAGGCCTTAAGGGTCCGCTCGAGCGGGTAAGTTGACGTTCGAGCAGGGACCCTGTTCTCTGAAATTTTGTATGCTCGTTCTGTGTTTCGTTTTCCGTTCTCTTTCACTTGTAAGCACTCTTAGGCATATGTTAAGCATTGTAAATGAGTTAATGAGATAAGAATAAGCCTAAAGAGGAATATGTGAATCAAAGAACGGATTGAACTGTTAGTGACCCTTTTGTGTTCATGAAATATGTAGGGTCAAGCTCCAGGGCAAATCCACAAGCCGATCACTGTGAGTAATATCGATATTTGAATGATTGTGAATGTCCAATTATTATTCCCTTATAAGCTTTATGAGTTGCTAATTGGGATTGTGGACAAAAGTCTGACAGGAATAAACATAAATGGACCAAAGGTCATTTTGATAAACATAAATGGACCAAAGGTCGTTTCGATAAACATAAATGGACCAAAAGTCGTTTCGATAAACATAGATGGACCGAAGGTCATTTTGATAAAAAAAGAATGGGCCGAAGGTTGTTTTGACCTATATGAATGGACCGAAGATCGTTTTGACCTATATGAATAGACCGAAGGTCGTTTTGACATAAACGAATTGACCGAAGGTCGTTTGATAGAAATGAGTGGACCGAAGGTCGTTTTGACATATATGAATGGACCTAAGGTCGTTTTGACATGAATGAGTGGGCCGAAGGCCATTTTGACACGAATGTATGGGCCGAAGGCCGTTTTGACAGAAATGAATGGGCCAAAGGCCGTTTTGACATGAATGAAAATCTGAATGGGCCAAAGGCCAGGATGTTTGGAACTACAATCACTTGATTTGAATTTCGTATAGTTATATGTCTGTTAAATAGAAATATGAATTGGGCCCAAGGCCGTTTGGAACATGTTGTTCTACACTGTTATGTAACTTCTGTATTTGATTTGATATTATTCACTGGGCTTTTGCTCACGCTCATTCATGTATTTGTAGGTGAGCCAAGAGAAGTCCAAACCCAGCCCTAGTGAAGTCTGTGAGGAGCAACAAAGGTTTTGGAGAGTCAGCCCTTGTGTCTCACGTACGAGACCCGTCTTCGCCCTTTTGTTATGTATTTATATTTTGTCATGTTGGCGAGGACTTTGTGTATATCTATACATAGCTGTGATGGGTTGACTTAGTTTTGAATGATCCTGTTTGTACAAAACTTATGTCGCTATGTTTCTGTCGTGAGTTATTAACGTACATATGTCTGCAATGTTATGACATGCATATAAGCACAGCTCTATGGACAAAGTTTTAAATTGCTTCCGTTTGGCCCCCATTAACTTTGTTAAAATACGTTTGGTTTGGTTTGAGGCCGTAGGAATATCATGATTACTGGTCGGTTACGTCCTTAACCCACGGGGGCGGGTTGGGGTTGTGACAGAGTGGTATCAGAGCACGAGTTAATAACTCACGCACTTGTCCAAAAGAGCAATAAGCGTCTAGAAAAGATCTAGGATGCATTCATGTGATAAGTATGAATTTGAAAGCATCAAAGATACGCTTAAATGTTTAATGTGAACGATTATGTGCTATATATTTGTGGATTGCTTGCATTGCAAACCATTGGAATATGTATGCTTTCTGGTATTTGCATACTCGTGAATTTTTGTATAAAGTATAATGCAAGTTCAATCGGATGGTGAGTAAGAACTCTATAAAGTTACGTTTAGCCTTAATTATGTTATGATGATATGAAATGACAAAGTCCCCTGAAATGTTATGTTTGTATGAATTAATGATTGTTCAAAATTTTCCTTGAACATAATTGTGGTATCCTTAGCAGAGGCCCTCGCCCAGGGGACATAATACTGTGGCTTATGGTCATGAGGCCCTAGCCCGGGGGAAATAATACCGTGGCCTATGTATAAGACATGTTACCGGTACCGAAGGTTCCATCATGGAACTTGATATGCTTGACCAACATGATATGTTACACTCAAGGAAATACCACACATGATCTGAATATGAGATATGAATTGTTACGCTAATGTGTACAACAAGTTTGTTTTGTTATAATGCACATACATGAATATATGAATCATGAAAAGTTGTCTATGTGCATTCAATTCTGCCTACGGGTGTCCATGTGAAATATGAACATGATTTCAGTATATAATTACTTAGTAAATGTTCAGCATGTGATATTTGATAAGTATGCAATTATTTATTACGTATGTGATTAATTGCGTACGATATGTGAAATGAGAATATAACAATGTGCCTATGTGTGAATGTACCCATGTGTATCTATGTTTATTTTTGTATTGGACATCCCAGTAATTGGCAAGGTTTAATGAGAATTTGTGTAGAGGGTGGTTAAATTAAGGGCATACGAACTGGAAAGCTCTTCCATAGCCCGACTTGATAGACCGGGAAGAATGGTACAAGAAATGACAGAGATCTTAAGACAACAACGTCAGTTGCTGCTATGGCAAGAACTTTTGCCACCACCAGTGTAAGAAACGCCGAGTGGTCGTTGTCGAATTCCGGGGGCTTGTTATAGGTGTGGTAAAATGGACCATATGGTAAGGGATTGTTTCCGAACTGAGCAATGTGAATAAATGTTCTACCTCAGCTAGATTCGTACCAGTGGTAGAAATTGCTACTCAAGATAGAGTAATTACACTCATCCCAGAAAGCACTCAGAATACTGTGATTGTTATCCCAAGTATCTATATTGTTTACAAATGAATGCTTATGTGTTGATTGATTTTGAATTAGTACATGTGTACATCTTTGCTTGGGATATTATTTGATTCGAATCGGCATATCCTTTCGTATCTGCTGCATGTGTATTTAGATTGGTTGGACCCACAAGATCGAGACCGTATTCATTGAATGTGTATGTTCCATTTGGGGAAATTTGTGAAATGCGTATTGGGGTATCGATTAGCTCTACACATGCACATGTACATCTGAACCTATGCTTAGGGTGATTTGTTATATTACTGTTTCGATGACTAAACCACTGGAAGTATGATTCTGTGATCGTGTGACCGAGTTGAGCACCCTAAATGATGAACTCTATAATTGTGAGACCGTGTATTTTGATTGGTAGAAAGTTGATTGGATTATGTGACTATACTGGGCTCGAGTCATAAGCCTATGCTTTTGTGGCTAATTTGGAACTTTTGCGTAAAAATCCTATACTATGTGTACCTGAGGAGCTCTGTTTAATGTGTTACTGTGCACCATGTTCTTGCATATAAGACTTATTTGGGAACTGCTGATTTGATTATGATACATACCTCTTGATATGAACAACTGCATGCAAATGCATCTACACCTGGACTTATGTGAACAATGCCGTATTGTACATGACCTGAGCCATTTTGATATAAACAGTTGTGATGAATGACCCTGATGTGACTCTGAGAGTTAATGAATTTAGGACAATTGTGGAACTATTAACCATGTACCTAAGCAAACGAGGTATGCCTCATAGAACCAAATGTACTCTAGGTGAGAAAACTTTTATCTGATTCGATCCGATAAAACCTTTGCCTGGTATTGCCTTGACGGAACCCTCATTTGATATAATTTGATGGAACCTTTGTTTGATTTAATTTGGCAAGACCTGTGTCGAGATTTGTTTGATAAGACCCTCTATCTAATTTAATTTTGTAAAAAGGGATTGAGGATTGCCTGTAAATAAATAGCCAGAATATTCTTGGCAGAAAACTGATAGACCCAAAACTTGAATCTGTTTAGAGTACTTGACCTATTTGAAAGACCTTTTGTGGGCTATGACAGATTGATCTAACCATGAACACCATTGAGAACCAACCCCCAACTATCGAGGACATATGCGTTGAAAATGAGCCGAATTGTACAAACCCCGTGATTGAGTGTCTTAAGGAACGATGCTTGTGTATTGTCCCATCCTTGTTGGTTGACGCTATGGGGACCGATGATGGCATATTGATTTGATTATAAGTAGTACTGAACATTTGTCTTTGACTGATCAAAATATGTTTTGTAAGGGAGAGTGGTTGCTTCAGTGTTATCAGATTTTGGGAAATCAGGTTATGGTGAATGGTATTATGTTGTTTTGATGACATTCTTGGAGCGTCCTTTCGTGCTAGGGGACGTTAAGCTTATGTAGCACCTTTGATTGGGATATCTTTTGCCACCGACGGTTTCGTACGGGTGGGTTTGACTAATCGATCTCGAGTCGGCCACCGACGGTCGTGAACGGGTGTGCTTCGATTCCGAGACGATTATTCCTTTGTTTTGTCCGGGATGTCATCCTTTGGTATTATGTAGACGTCTTAACATCCTAGAAGCTTTGAAAACCCTGATTATCCGAAAGCGTGTGAATTCAGTATGCTTTGTGAATAAATACTCAGTGCCATTCTATTATGTGAATGGGGCTCTGAGGATGTGTAAATTGGGTCTAACATGTGATTGACTGTTTTTGTATTATCTTTGACATCATAGGGATTAATATATGAATTGCCTTCTGCTTTTGGCAACTATGAAATAGTGTGGAAAGACTCGATAGAACAGGGAATTGAATGTTGAACCGAATTGTAAACTGTTGAATGAATGAAGAACACGTGTATTCTATTAGAAGTCGACTGCCTCAGTGTTATTGTATTTTACAATTGGTACTATGGGGATATGAGTTACGCATGTCGTGTGGCTGATCGCTTTGTTGTTATCTTTGTTGACTCGGGAATCAGTGCCTGAATCATTTTAAATTCCTGAAGACTTTTGATTAACCTTGAATAGCTATAATGAGCTACTGAAAATACCGAATCAGATTGTGTATTGTGGAATTATTGAAGAATGAATTGAACTTTTGTGACAAGGGAATGGACCGAACTTCTATGATAAAGTTGGCTGGCATCTGAAATGAATATGTTGGTGACTTACTTTGAAGAGGGCAATTATTGAAATTGTGTCTAAATATTTTCAGTATCTATAAGTCGAAGTTGAACATCAGGTATAGACGAGGCTACTTCGATCTCTCTCTATTTCGGAATGGAAATAGGGATATGTGACTATGAATTTCATTGTGGGGCTACCTTAAGTACTCAAGGTGTAAGTCCCATTTGGATTATTGTATGAAGAATTACTAAATTCGCTCATTTCCTTCTTGTGACATTTTCGTACGATGCTTGTAGACTGGCCACTATTTACATTAATAAGGTTGCTTGTTGTGTAGGGTCCCAGTATCTATTGTTTAGACAGAAATCCTGAAATGTGTTTGAATTCTGTCAAGCCTTCAAAAGGCGATGAGAACTAAATTGGGATTCAGCGCTACTTTCCATCCACAAATCGATGTATAATCAGAAAGAGCTATTTAGACTCTAGGAGAAATGCTCCAAATGTGTATTTTAGATCTTCGGGGAATTGGAAAAATCTATCCATCGTTGGCAGACTTTGCTTACAACAACGGCTCACACTCTAGTTTCGGTATGGCACCATACAAGCCTTGTATGGAAGAAAAGGTAAGTCCCTAACTGATTGAGAACAGAGTGTTGCTCGATTTTGAGACTAAGTAAATGGCTATCAAAAAGGATTGGAACCGTTGAATGAAAGGTGTTCAACTAAAGGTAAAATAAGTTTGAGGGACCAAACTTCCTAAAGGGGGGAAGACTGTAATACCCCTGTTTTGTAGTATGCTAATTGGTCCTTAATATGAGTATGATGATGTGTTTAATATGATTTTATGTGCCATTTTGTGAATATATGTGATTTCGAAGTTCTATCTGTTCACCGTAGGAATATCTGTTTGAATAATCTGCTTTGGAAATTAAATTGAAGGCCTTATCGGCCACAGAACCCGAAATTGATTACGCCATTGTGATTGGCGTAATTTTTAGAACCTACGGTGAAATTTAATTGAAAATTGATTCGGGTCAGATTAAATCGATTAAATTGATGAATTAGAGCCCAACTACTTTATTACTATTATATTGGCCTTAGTGGGTTTTGTTGTATGGGCTTTATACACTCAAACTTCCCTTTTAGTTTATTTGGACTGAATCTAACTCAAGAGAAGGAGGAGGGGGTCGGCTAGAGAGAGGGAAAGAGGAGAGTTGGGTGTTTGGCTCAAATTTGTGAAGAATTGGAGGATTGAACTCAAGAAATTGCTATAGTTTGGAAGATTGAGCCTCTAGGTAAACATTTGGTCTTGAATTCATGAGACTTAACTTGTGATTTTGTGAATTAAAGATTAATTGGAGATCAAGAACAAGAGTTGTGCTATAATTGATGAATTTGAAGCTAATGTGCACATGCATATGTAGGATCACCATGATTTTGCATAATTAAGCATGTTTTTGTTGTGTTCCATGAGAATGATCACCATTTGTGTTATCTAAGTTGAGAATGTGGCTAATTCATCACATGCATATACAATTTATGAAGATGGGGGCTTTGAATGCATGAATGTGTATGTTGGAGTTGAGTCTAGTGCCAATTTGGGACATGCATGTGGTTAATTCATGAAAGTGGGCTCCATGATGTTGTGTTTTGGTGTTTATATCATGTTAGTGCAAATATATGTGAAGTTGGAGCCATATTATGCAGGAAATGTGGTTGGAAGGTCGAATTGGAGCTCAAGAACTTAATCTGGAAAACCCAGATTTTTTATGGCCGCTTGAGCGGGAAAATCGTGCTCCCAGCACTTTTTGCAAAGTTGGATTTCTGCTCGAGCGGGATATCTCACGCTCGAGCGGGGAGTTTTGTAGACAGGCCTTCTGCTCGAGCTCTCTATTCCACACTCGAGCGTATTTTTCATGCAATCAGTACTTTTGCAGGCCTTAAGGGTCCGCTCGAGCGGGTAAGTTGACGCTCGAGCGGGGACCCTGTTCTCTGAAATTTTATATGCTCGTTCTGTGTTTCGTTTTCCGTTCTCTTTCACTTGTAAGCACTCTTAGGCATATGTTAAGAATTGTAAATGAGTTAATGAGATAAGAATAAGCCTAAAGAGGAATATGTGAATCAAAGAACGGATTGAACTGTTAGTGACCCTTCTGTGTTCATGAAATATGTAGGGTCAAGCTCCAGGGCAAATCCACAAGCCGATCACTGTGAGTAATATCGATATTTGAATGATTGTGAATGTCCAATTATTATTCCCTTATAAGCTTTATGAGTTGCTAATTGGGATTGTGGACAAAAGTCTGACAGGAATAAACATAAATGGACCAAAGGTCGTTTCGATATACATAAATGGACCAAAGGTCGTTTTGATAAACATAGATGGACCGAAGGTCGTTTTAACCTATATGAATGGACCGAAGATCGTTTTGACCTATATGAATGGACCGAAGGTCGTTTTGACCTATATGAATGGACCGAAGGTCGTTTTGACATAAACGAATGGACTGAAGGTCGTTTGATAGAAATGAGTGGACCGAAGGTCGTTTTGACATATATGAATGGACCTAAGGTCGTTTTGACATTAATGAGTGGGCCGAAGGCCATTTTGACACGAATGTATGGGCCGAAGGCCGTTTTGACAGAAATGAATGGGCCGAAGGCCGTTTTGACATGAATGAAAACCTGAATGGGCCAAAGGCCAGGGTGTTTGGAACTACAGTCACTTGATTTGAATTTCGTATAGTTATATATCTGTTAAATAGAAATATGAATTGGGCCCAAGGTCGTTTGGAACATGTTGTTCTACACTGTTATGTAACTTCTGTATTTGATTTGATATTATTCACTGGACTTTCGCTCACGCTCATTCATGTGTTTGTAGGTGAGCCAAGAGAAGTCCAAACCCAGCCCTAGTGAAGTCTGTGAGGAGCAACAAAGGTTTTGAAGAGTCGGCCCTTGTGTCTCATGTACGAGACCCATCTTCGCCCTTTTGTTATGTATTTATATTTTGTTATGTTGGCGAGGACTTTGTGTATATCTATACATAGCTGTGATGGGTTGACTTAGTTTTGAATGATCCTGTTTGTACAAAACTTATGTCGCTATGTTTCTGTCGTGAGTTATTAACGTACATATGTCTGCAATGTTATGACGTGCATATAAGCACAGCTCTATGGATAAAGTTTTAAATTGCTTCCGTTTGGCCCCCATTAACTCTGTTAAAATACGTTTGGTTTGGTTTGAGGCCGTAGGTAATATCATGATTACTGGTCGGTTACGTCCTTAACCCACAGGGGCGGGTTGGGGTTGTGACAGAGTGGTATCAGAGCACGAGTTAATAACTCACGCACTTGTCCAAAAGAGCAATAAGCGTCTAGAAAAGATCTAGGATGCATTCATGTGATAAGTATGAATTTGAAAGCATCAAAGATACGCTTAAATGTTTAATGTGAACGATTATGTGCTATAAATTTGTGGATTGCTTGCATTGCAAACCATTGGAATATGTATGCTTTCTGGTATTTGCATACTCGTGAATTTTTGTATAAAGTATAATGCAAGTTCAATCGGATGGTGAGTAAGAACTCTATAAAGTTACGTTTAGCCTTAATTATGTTATGATGATATGAAATGACAAAGTCCCCTAAAATGTTATGTTTGTATGAATTAATGATTGTTCAAAATTTTCCTTGAACATAATTGTGATATCCTTAGCAGAGGCCCTCGCCCAGGGGACATAATATTGTGGCTTATGGTCATGAGGCCCTAGCCCGGGGGAAATAATACCGTGGCCTATGTATGAGACATGTTACCGGTACCGAAGGTTCCATCATGGAACTTGATATGCTTGACCAACATGATATGTTACGCTCAAGGAAATACCACACATGATCTGAATATGAGATATGAATTGTTACGCTAATGTGTACAACAAGTTTGTTTTGTTATAATGCATATACATGAATATATGAATCATGAAAAGTTGTCTATGTGCATTCAATTCTGCCTACGGGTGTCCATGTGAAATATGAACATGATTTCAGTATATAATTACTTAGTAAATGTTCAGCATGCGATATTTGATAAGTATGCAATTATTTATTACGTATGTGATTAATTGCGTACGATATGTGAAATGAGAATATAACAATATGCCTATGTGCGAATGTACCCATGTGTATCTGTGCTTATTTTTGTATTGGACATCCCAGTAATTGGCAAGGTTTAATAAGAATTTGTGTAGAGGGTGGTTAAATTAAGGGCATACGAACTAGAAAGCTCTTCCACAGCCCGACTTGATAGACCGGGAAGAATGGTACAAGAAATGACAGAGATCTTAAGACAACAACGTCAGTTGCTGCTATGGCAAGAACTTTTGCCACCACCAGTGTAAGAAACGCCGAGTGGTCGTTGTCGAATTCCGGGGGCTTGTTATAGGTGTGGTAAAATGGACCATATGGTAAGGGATTGTTTCCGAACTGAGCAATGTGAATAAATGTTCTGCCTCAGCTAGATTCGTACCAGTGGTAGGAATTGCTATTCAAGATAGAGTAATTACACTCATCCCAGAAAGCACTCAGAATACTGTGATTGTTATCCCAGGTATCTATATTGTTTACAAACGAATGCTTATGTGTTGATTGATTTTGAATTAGTACATGTGTACATCTTTGCTTGGGATATTATTTAATTCGAATCGGCATATCCTTTCATATCTGCTGCATGTGTATTTAGATTGGTTGGACCCACAGGATCGAGACCATATTCATTGAATGTGTATGTTCCATTTGGGGAAATTTGTGAAATGCGTATTGGGGTATCGATTAGCTCTGCACATGCACATGTACATCTGAACCTATGCTTACGGTGATTTGTTATATTACTGTTTCGATGACTAAACCACTGGAAGTATGATTCTGTGATCGTGTGACCGAGTTGAGCACCCTAAATGATGAACTCTATAATTGTGAGACCGTGTATTTTGATTGGTAGAAAGTTGACTGTATTTTAATCCAAAGGTATTACATGTTGACAACAAAAGTAAATGTCCTACGGGCTTATAACTTTCCAAGCCAACACTTGGTTACAAAAGGAGAGTACTAACTCAAAACACAAAATAAGCCCTTGGCTTGAATTACATGTAATACACAAAATAATTACAAAAAAATAAGCCTTCAGCTTCTAAAACCTCCCAAGCTAAGTCCTTGGAGGCGGCATAATACCTGTACCTGAAAATGATGTCCCATATAGGGTGAGCCAACGCCCAGTAAAGATATGCTAAACATAATATGAACAATGACTAAAACATGAGTATTCGATAAATGTTAACACTGGTCAACCAACTTACAACACCATCCAATTCCATGACAATATGTCCATGTTCATTTTACTTTTCTTTATTTAACAAATTTCGATTTATAAACATGGCTCAGAACCTGACCGAACAATTCCCATGAGACTACGGCTCATGTTGAAAACCTTTCCAATATCAACAATTTAAATGAGATTATAACTCATAATAAAACACTTCCATAATTCACAATAGATACACATATTTGCTGTATCAATGTCATAATAAAACACTTCCATACTTCATAAACGATACACAGATTTGCTGTATCAATGGAGTCCATCCCCTATCTCCTCCCCAAATAACATCCGGTTTAGGAGTCCATCCCCTATCTCCTCCTAAACCGTGGAGTACATCTCCTATCTCCTCCCACACAATACAATATATATAAAAGTTTATCATATACATGTTCAATCAATACACAAATTAGATGTATTATTCCAACCGTCATTTTCAATGACATATTCAACCGATTAGTTTTAATTCACCTAATTATCATGTAGTGTCTACAACAATCATGACTATCCTCCACCGATAGCCCAAGCAATTATTTCTAAACAGATAATAAATGCATCAACAGATAAATCATCAATATTTTCAAAGTGAGTGATTAATCAATCCAACTCCACCATTCTTTCTCATAACTTCCCAATTCCACTATTTCACAATGAAAGTCATTAATTACACTAATGACCCAATAAAAGCCAAATATGGCATTTTTCCCATTTCTCCCAATATTGACCCAAAGGTACAAATATCATCAATAGACCTCAATAACTTCACTTAAGACTGAAATACACATATATAGCTCAAAGGAACGAAAAACCCTCTATTACATTATAAGGTTTGAAACCCTAACTCCCAAACTTTCCCAACTATAACATTACATCAAAATGACTACAAGTTTAGGTCAAAGACCATAAATATGAGTAGTTATCCCTACCTCAAATTTCGGAGCCCAAAAGAGAAGGTGAAGAAAATCGAAAGTGCTCCAAATCCCAAGATTTTCGGATTGATAGGTAGCCCAAGCCAAGCTCTACACTTTTTGCAAAGGAACTAAGGTAGAAGATCACTCAAACTAGATCAAACCTTAAAGAGAAGGTGAAATGTAGTGAGAGAAGCTCTCAAAATAGGTTTTGAAAAGTAAGAGAGAGAGTGAGAGTTGAAAAAAAGATCTAAAATGACCCAGCTGCCAACTGATATACGTCCGCTCGAGCGGAGAATAGGACGCTTGAGCGTCAAACACAAAAACTTAACCCGCTCAAGCGCAAAAATACCCGTTCGAGCGCCAAGGCACAAAACAAGACACCATCCGCTCGAGCACAAAAAGGAACCCGCTCGAGCGTAGATTACACTCTTCCAGTATTTTTACAGGCATCGAACACTCGCTCGAGCGCAAGGGTACCCGCTCGAGCGTAAGGAACTCCGCTCAAGCGTGAAAAACACATCTGCAGTATTCTTGCAGACGGACAAACTACTGAAGGTATGCAAACTCCGCTCGAGCACAAGAAGACCCGCTCGAGCGGATCACTAAAAATCTGGGCAACAAGAGTTGGGACAAAAGCTCAACCAACCTGTTCAAAACACGCCCAAGACAATTCTAAACTCAAATACAAAGAGTTAAAGGACAGAATTGAAACACAGACAACAACAACTATCAACGGAACCGAGTCCGGAATACAGTAAACATGAGAGGAAAACTGGGATCGCTATAATGGCTGGTCACTAATGCACTATTAACCTCTGTAATAAAGGCAGGAGTTACAAACCCCATTAATGCACTATTAAACTCTACAATAAAGGCAGAAGTTACAAACTCCATTAACTCTTTCATGAAGCTAACTTTGTAGGAACCCGCACTTCATGTCCTCATCATGTTCATGAGCATCGGTATGGTTATGACTTGTTTAGCTTGCATGTGTATGTTGTGATTTGTTTCGCTTGAGCTAATGCGATCCATGTCTTGATTTGAAGCCTTGTGATTTGTCTAAGTGTAGTATGCTTGTCTTGTTCCTTCCTTAATGTGAAACTTAGGTCACGCCTTGCCTGAGTTATGCTAGCCGATGTTATTCCAAGCCGAGGTCATCCTTAGTCTAGTATTAGTATCTTGAAACCCCTTGTCGACCTCAGTCCTTGCCTTGACCACATTAGCCGAGATGTTACCTTGCACCAAGTGATCTCGTCCTGGAGCGGTATGACCTAGGCCGAGGTGTGGCACATCTAGGCCAAGACGTGGCACAGCTTAGTCAAGTGTTGTCCCTCCTAGCCGAGGTCATTGTCATCTTAGTATGCCTCGTTGTTAGCCGATGTCATAGCCTGTCAGAGAGCCCATACCGCTTTGCTTGTTGAACACCCTTCCACCATGCTTTGTCTGGCCTGTCAGCCACCTTTTCAGGATGAACCCAACCAATCGCCGCCACGTGTCTCAGCAGAGGGTTAACCCCAGAACCGGGTATAGAAAACTATCATTTGGTGTCATAACCTTGTCTTGTAGAGAGAGAAGCTCTAGGAGGAAGAAAGAGTTTTAGAGTGAGGAAGTAGATCTTCAAGCTTGATTTCTAGAGATCCAACCGTTAGATCCGCGTTCTAAGGTTAGATCCTTGATCTACTCGTGATGTTCTTTATGTTTATGTTATTGCATTGCATGATTGAAAATGATTTGTAAGCCATGCATCGTTTTGAAGCTCGATTTTAGAAAGAGAAAATGACATTCATGTGTTCTTCAAGAAAGTCTTGTTTTGATCCGAAAGCTTTATGCCTAGATTCACGTTTTGAGTTTGTTCTTGCATGATTTCCAAGTATGGGTACCCAGGTCCATGTTTTCAAACTCATAGCACGAAAACCTCAGATTTGTGATGGCAGAGTACGATCAAACATTCGTATTTTTCATGTTTTCACACCCATGTTCTTCATGTTCATCAACAGAGGGAAACCCAGAGTTTCCCGACCTCTTTTCCTTGCATGTGGCCCTCGGGAACACACCTCGGCAAGGAGGTGTGGAACCTCGACCTAGACCTGGTTGGAGCCAGCATATTTTCCGAAAACATTTGTGTACATGAGAGACTTGTTTGAAAGCGCATTCAATAGGCTTTGCCCTGTGTTTGTAGGACTTGGGCTTGCCTCAACCCCGACGCGTGAAGAAACTATGTGAGTGGTATTTTTAATAAAGTTATGTTATAAAGTTTTGGCAAAGCCTTGCTTCGTTTTAGAAAAGTATTTGATCAAGTATGAATGATTATCCCTATTTGTATATCAAACACTATCTTGTTTTGATGACATGTCTTGAAAGTCCTTAGCTGCAGGGGACTATAATGCAACTGCACTCTTGTCTTGACAGTCCTTAGTGCTAGAGGACTCTAAACTTTCGCAGCACAGCTTGTCTTGAAAGTCCTTAGTTGCAGGGGACTATAATGCAACTGCACTCTTGTCTTGAAAGTCCTTAGTTGCAGGGGACTATAATGCAACTGCACTCTTGTCTTGGAATTGTCATCACCCTCTTGTATTAAGTAGATGTAATAACATCCAAAGAACTTGAAAGGCCGGCAATGAACTTGATTTCCCTCTTGATTGTAAAGTATGCTATGTATTGTTTTGAAAGAAATCTTGGATATCAATCATGCAAAACCTTTATTTCTAATATCATTCACTGAGTATCCAAGCTCACCCTCTCTATATATATGTAGGTGATGAACAAGAAGGCATTGAGGCCTAGACGTGATTGCCGATGTGTTTTGGGTGCCTTGCCGACATGTTTTGGATTTGTGTTTTGCACCATCTTGAAGATCATGCTTCTCGGCTTATTTTTCATTTGCACTTGTATATGTCGGCTTGAGAAGCCTTTTGGTCAAGATGTGTTTTGTATTTCATTTCATTCTTGTATCTAAGTTGTGAGACTTGTAAAGATGTTTGATGTATGACATTCTACTGGACTTATGCACGGCTCTCATGGACTATTTAGATTTTGTATATGTATATATATATATATTGCTTCCGCACTTGTAAGCCCCATATTTTATACTCTGATTGTGTGTGATTTTTGTAAGACGGCCTTCGGTAACCTCGGGTTACTGGCCATCACGGCACCAAACTACTAGGGGCGGTTTGGGGGCGTGACAGAATGGTATCAGAGCCCAAGATCCTTGTAGTACGTTAATCACACACCTTGAGTCCTAGAGAGCCTAGGATTTCCCCTAGAATGATGTTAGGAATTGCATCATATTGCTTGCTACTTGACTATGTGTGCATCATTTTGGCCTAGACGCTCGTTACTTGCGTATGTGTTATTTGTTTAGTTGTTTTAAAGTCTCATCTTGCATTCCCCCTAGCATCATGAGGAGAGGTAGACCCCCGGTTGGCCGAGATCGATCGGAAGACAGGTTGGAGAGATTGGAAAGGTTAGTCGAAGGCTTGGTTCGTGAGCAGAGACAACCTAGGCCGCAGGATACTGGTACCACTTCTATGCATGCCGAACAGACGAATGGCCGATTTGCAGCTCCACCTCCTCCAGTACCACAAGTGCCTCCGCAGCAAGCTTTGTATGGGAATGACACGATAACCCTGATCAGAGAGTTCAAGAAAATGAAACCGCCGAGATTTCAAGGAGGTATAGAACCAATGAAAGCCGAGGCATGGGTTTTAGAGATGGAGAAGTTGTTTGAAATTTTCCCCAGTACAGACGCTCAGAAGGTATCTCTGGCAGCGTTCACATTAGACGACGACGCCCGTAGGTGGTGGATGATGGTTCGAGAAAGTAATCCGGGTTTGACTTGGGCCAGATTCCTGGAGTTATTCTACAACAAACATTTTCCCCTCAGCGTCCGAGACCGAAAGACCACGGAGTTCCAGAATCTGACACAGGGGAACAAGACAGTGGCAGAGTATGATCGTGCCTTTACCGAATTGGCAAGGTATGCGCCTCACATGGTTGATGATGACTACCGGAAGGCGAGAAAGTTTGAAAATGGGTTGCGTGGACCGATACAAGACAGGGTCAATATGCTCAATATGCCGACATACGCCGGAGTACTGGACAAGGCCATCCTGGCTGAAGCTAATTTAAACCGATACCAGAGTTCAGGTGAGGGTCAGAGGAAGAGACAGAATTATGATAATCGCCGAGTTCCGTTCAATGCCAAGAAGAAGATAAGCACAGACAGTTCCAGCAACTCAAATCAGGAAGGTAACGCCAAGCCGATGTGTGCGAGTTGTGGAAAGCTACATTTCGGGGTTTGTCGTTGGGCGACAGGAGCTTGCTATGAGTGCGGCGAGATAGGCCATCGCGTGAAGGACTGCCCGAAAGCAAGGACCGATGATGGGAAGAGGACTGGAAGCACCTCGGGCTCTGCGCAGAAGAATAACATCGGGAGAATACAGGCAAGGCAAGGCAGAGTTTTTGCATTAGTACCAGGAGACGCCCAGAATGCCGAGGCGGTAGTGTCAGGTACCCTCTCAATTTGTTCTCGAGATGCATACGTATTGATTGATTCGGGTTCTACGCATTCATTTGTGTCCACCATATTCGTCGAGAAGTTGGATAGAGAATTAGAACCCCTTGATTATGTATTATCTGTGTCTACTCCATCTGGGAGCAATATGATTGTTGCATCCATTTATAGGGCGTGTGTTGTCATGATCGAGAGTGTAGAGTTGTTAGTCGATTTGATGCCTTTGAGCATTACTCATTTCGATGTTATATTGGGAATGGATTGGTTAGTGGCAAATCATGCATCCATTAATTGTGTTACTAAGAGCGTCACATTGAAGACCCCAAGTCAAGCTGAGGTCATTTTCCAAGGTAAAGGTGTAGTACCCCCACCTTACTTAATCTCATCCATGAAGGCCTACAAGTTGATCCAAAAAGGGTGTAAGGGTTATTTATGCAGTATACTAAGTGATTTGAATGGAAATGTTGAGTTAGCCGACATACCCGTTGTCGAGGAATTCCCCGACGTCTTTCCGAATGAATTGCCTGGCCACCTTGTCGATAGGGAAATAGAGTTTACTGTGGACATCATGTCGGGAACACAACCCATCTCCAAAACACCCTACAGAATGGCCCCAACCGAACTTAGAGAGCTGAAATCGCAATTACAAGAATTGTTGGACAAAGGATTTGTTAGGCCGAGCACTTCGCCGTGGGGAGCACCCGTTCTATTTGTTAAGAAAAAGGATGGCACACTTCGTCTTTGCATTGACTACAGAGAACTTAATAAGGTGACCATCAAGAACAAGTACCCATTGCCTAGAATCGACGATTTGCTTGATCAACTACGAGGAGCACGAGTCTTTTCCAAGATTGACCTTAGGTCGGGCTACCACCAGTTGAAGGTTAAAGCCGAGGACATTGAGAAAACTGCTTTTCGGACAAGATATGGCCACTACGAATTCTTGGTAATGCCCTTCGGAGTAACCAATGCCCCAGCAGCATTCATGGACCTGATGAACAGAGTCTTTAAGCCGTACCTAGATGAGTTCGTCATTATTTTTATCGACGACATATTGATTTATTCCGGGAGTGCGAGCGAGCACGAGAATCATCTGAGACTTGCCCTACAGACCTTGAGAGATAAGAAGTTGTACGCCAAGTTAAGTAAATGCGAGTTTTGGCTTTCCAGCATTTCATTTCTAGGGCATGTGATCAATGAAGATGGTATATCAGTTGACCCCAGTAAGATTGAAGCCATTGTGAACTGACCGACGCCGACCAACGTGTCCGAGGTTCGTAGTTTTCTGGGTTTGGCAGGTTATTACAGAACGTTTGTGCAGGACTTCTCGAGGATTGCAGTGCCATTGACACAACTAACCAAGAAGGGAGCAGCTTATGAATGGACCAATGAAAGGGAATCAGCTTTCCAGGAATTGAAGACGAGGTTAGTCACAGCACCAGTTCTAGTACTACCATCAGCTAATGAGGAATTTCAGATTTACAGTGATGCTTCACATAAAGGTTTGGGTTGCGTGTTAATGCAAGAAGGTAAAGTCATAGCGTACGCGTCTCGTCAGTTGAAGCCCAATGAAAAGAATTATCCTACCCATGATTTAGAGCTAGCTGTCGTGGTTTTTGCCTTGAAGATATGGCGTCATTACCTGTATGGAACATCTTGCCAAGTTTTCACCGACCACAAGAGTCTGAAGTACTTGTTCACTCAGAAAGAGTTAAATATGAGGCAGAGAAGATGGCTCGAGCTACTGAAGGATTATGACATGCAGATTCAGTACCACCCAGGTAAGGCAAATTCCGTAGCCGACGCATTGAGCAGGAAGTTAGTTGGAAGTTTGGCGTGCCTGACAGCGGTTTCGGTGGAACCAACCATTATTGAGGAAGCGAAGACCAGACAGAGGGAGGATAAATTCCTCGAGAAGGTAATTGATGAATTCGTCACCAAGCCGAGGCCGGGATACACTATGGAGAATCAAGTGCTTAAGTTTGAAGGAAGATTGTGCGTGGCCGACGTACCAGAGTTAAAAAGGAAGATTTTGCAAGAGGCCCATAGTTCCAAATTTGCCATGCATCCAGGGAGCACCAAGATGTATCGGGACGTAAAACGGACCTTTTGGTGGCCAAACATGAAAAGGGAGATAGCCGAGTTTGTATCTCAGTGTCTGTGTTGTCAGCGAGTGAAGGCAGAACACCAGAGACCAGCAGGACTTCTTCAACCCTTGTCAATTCCTGAGTGGAAATGGGAGCACATCTCCATGGATTTCGTAGTGGGTTTGCCGAGGACGCAAAGAGGTATGGATTCCATTTGGGTTATAGTTGACAGGTTTACTAAGTCAGCTCACTTCTTGCCTGTCAAGACTACATTCAATGCCGACCGACTTGCCGAATTGTACGTAAACGAGATCGTTAGGCTTCATGGTGTGCCGATGTCCATTGTGTCAGACCGAGACCCGAAGTTCATTTCTAGATTTTGGCAGAGTCTACAAGGAGCCTTGGGAACAGAGTTGAGATTTAGCACAGCCTTTCACCCCCAGACCGACGGACAGACGGAAAGAACGATTCAGACACTCGAAGACATGCTCAGACTGTGCGTGTTGGACTTCCAGGGAAGTTGGGAATCGCATTTGCCCTTAGTGGAGTTCGCGTACAACAACAGTTATCAAGCCAGCATAGGCACGGCGCCGTATGAAGCTTTGTATGGAAGGGAGTGTAGATCGCCGATATGTTGGACTGAAGTAGGAGACAAAGCTCTAATTGGCCCCGAGTTGGTTCAGATGACAACTGAAAAGATCAAACTCATTCAGCAGAGGATTAAAACTGCACAGAGTCGACAGAAGTGTTATGCCGACCAAAGAAGGAGAGAGTTAGAATTTGAAACTGGGGATCATGTATTTTTGAAGGTCTCGCCGATGACAGGAGTTTCGAGATTTGGGAAGAAGGGTAAACTTGCACCCCGATATATTGGGCCGTTTGAAATCCTTGAGAAAGTTAACACCGTTGCTTACAGACTCGCTTTGCCGCCAGATTTGAGCCAAGTCCACAGTGTGTTCCATGTTTCGATGCTGAGAAAATATATCCGAGACCCACTGCATGTAATAGATTACTCCGGGGTTGTAGTTAATGAAGACTTGGGCTACGAAGAGAAGCCGATGAGAATTATCGACAGACAAGTGAGGCAGTTGAGAAACAAGTCGATATCAATGGTGAAAATCGAATGGGAGAAGCATTATGGCGAGGAGGCCACATGGGAAAAAGAAGAGGAGATGAAAATCCGTTACCCGGAGTTATTCGTAGGACAAGGTAACTTAAGTTTGGGGACCAAACTTCTTTAAGGAGGGTAGACTGTAGGAACCCGCACTTCATGTCCTCATCATGTTCATGAGCATCGGTATGGTTATGACTTGTTTAGCTTGCATGTGTATGTTGTGATTTGTTTCGCTTGAGCTAATGCGATCCATGTCTTGATTTGAAGCCTTGTGATTTGTCTAAGTGTAGTATGCTTGTCTTGTTCCTTCCTTAATGTGAAACTTAGGTCACGCCTTGCCTGAGTTATGCTAGCCGATGTTATTCCAAGCCGAGGTCATCCTTAGTCTAGTATTAGTATCTTGAAACCCCTTGTCGACCTCAGTCCTTGCCTTGACCACATTAGCCGAGATGTTACCTTGCACCAAGTGATCTCGTCCTGGAGCGGTATGACCTAGGCCGAGGTGTGGCACATCTAGGCCAAGACGTGGCACAGCTTAGTCAAGTGTTGTCCCTCCTAGCCGAGGTCATTGTCATCTTAGTATGCCTCGTTGTTAGCCGATGTCATAGCCTGTCAGAGAGCCCATACCGCTTTGCTTGTTGAACACCCTTCCACCATGCTTTGTCTGGCCTGTCAGCCACCTTTTCAGGATGAACCCAACCAATCGCCGCCACGTGTCTCAGCAGAGGGTTAACCCCAGAACCGGGTATAGAAAACTATCATTTGGTGTCATAACCTTGTCTTGTAGAGAGAGAAGCTCTAGGAGGAAGAAAGAGTTTTAGAGTGAGGAAGTAGATCTTCAAGCTTGATTTCTAGAGATCCAACCGTTAGATCCGCGTTCTAAGGTTAGATCCTTGATCTACTCGTGATGTTCTTTATGTTTATGTTATTGCATTGCATGATTGAAAATGATTTGTAAGCCATGCATCGTTTTGAAGCTCGATTTTAGAAAGAGAAAATGACATTCATGTGTTCTTCAAGAAAGTCTTGTTTTGATCCGAAAGCTTTATGCCTAGATTCACGTTTTGAGTTTGTTCTTGCATGATTTCCAAGTATGGGTACCCAGGTCCATGTTTTCAAACTCATAGCACGAAAACCTCAGATTTGTGATGGCAGAGTACGATCAAACATTCGTATTTTTCATGTTTTCACACCCATGTTCTTCATGTTCATCAACAGAGGGAAACCCAGAGTTTCCCGACCTCTTTTCCTTGCATGTGGCCCTCGGGAACACACCTCGGCAAGGAGGTGTGGAACCTCGGCCTAGACCTGGTTGGAGCCAGCATATTTTCCGAAAACATTTGTGTACATGAGAGACTTGTTTGAAAGCGCATTCAATAGGCTTTGCCCTGTGTTTGTAGGACTTGGGCTTGCCTCAACCCCGACGCGTGAAGAAACTATGTGAGTGGTATTTTTAATAAAGTTATGTTATAAAGTTTTGGCAAAGCCTTGCTTCGTTTTAGAAAAGTATTTGATCAAGTATGAATGATTATCCCTATTTGTATATCAAACACTATCTTGTTTTGATGACATGTCTTGAAAGTCCTTAGCTGCAGGGGACTATAATGCAACTGCACTCTTGTCTTGACAGTCCTTAGTGCTAGAGGACTCTAAACTTTCGCAGCACAGCTTGTCTTGAAAGTCCTTAGTTGCAGGGGACTATAATGCAACTGCACTCTTGTCTTGAAAGTCCTTAGTTGCAGGGGACTATAATGCAACTGCACTCTTGTCTTGGAATTGTCATCACCCTCTTGTATTAAGTAGATGTAATAACATCCAAAGAACTTGAAAGGCCGGCAATGAACTTGATTTCCCTCTTGATTGTAAAGTATGCTATGTATTGTTTTGAAAGAAATCTTGGATATCAATCATGCAAAACCTTTATTTCTAATATCATTCACTGAGTATCCAAGCTCACCCTCTCTATATATATGTAGGTGATGAACAAGAAGGCATTGAGGCCTAGACGTGATTGCCGATGTGTTTTGGGTGCCTTGCCGACATGTTTTGGATTTGTGTTTTGCACCATCTTGAAGATCATGCTTCTCGGCTTATTTTTCATTTGCACTTGTATATGTCGGCTTGAGAAGCCTTTTGGTCAAGATGTGTTTTGTATTTCATTTCATTCTTGTATCTAAGTTGTGAGACTTGTAAAGATGTTTGATGTATGACATTCTACTGGACTTATGCACGGCTCTCATGGACTATTTAGATTTTGTATATGTATATATATATATATTGCTTCCGCACTTGTAAGCCCCATATTTTATACTCTGATTGTGTGTGATTTTTGTAAGACGGCCTTCGGTAACCTCGGGTTACTGGCCATCACGGCACCAAACTACTAGGGGCGGTTTGGGGGCGTGACAAACTTCATGGGGCAATTTCTCATTCAATTCTCAATGGCTTTTAGCCATTCTATTTATGGTGTAAAGATCTCATTGCAAAGTATCTAGACCCACTTGGATCCAACACAATAGACGATTGGAACCCACTTTAATATTTAATTAAAGTCACAAAAAAACCATTTTTTCCAACAGTTTCCTCATATACTCTTTTTTTATTTTTAAATTTGCATTTCATTTCAAGGTTCTGATATAAATATCATCGACAACTGGAACTACTAGCATATTATAATTTACAAGAGCGTCTGCTCCATAAATTCATAAAAAAGCTCCATCATACTTTCTAAAGAGTTATAATTTAAATCCAGTTATTTGTTGCCTTTCCGAGTCCACCAAATAGACCACATCCATAAAGCCCCAACACATCTGAATCATCTTACCTTATCTTAGTTAATAAGTATATCTTAACTTAGTTAATAAGTAATAGGGTAAATTACAAATATACTCATGAAGTTTGCTTTATATATAAATTATCTCTTGTGATTTAAAAAATTATAAATATCTCATTGTTAGAATTTTTTATTTAACAGAATTAATTGGAAAAAAAATTCTAACTATTTTTCTATAAAATAATAAAATTACTTAAATTATTAATTGAAATAAATGTTTGAAATCATTAAAAGCTGTTAATTGAATTGATAATTTATTAATAAAGAGAGCCATTTATTATGAAATTAAAACTTTTAATAAGTGAAATTTAATTTCTAAAATTAGATAAAAACAATTTATATTTTAAGTAAATTTTAAACAATGTATTTATAATTTACCTTAAATAATAAGAGGCAATAAGAGAATTCAACTTCATCCACCACTAACATGTCATTGATTCAAGCAATTGGAGACTAGGCCCAAGAGAAACCGTAATATTTTTACTTCAACGCATCTCAAGTATGGACACTTTTTTCCTCTAGTATGAATCATTATTATTATTATTTTTTTAAGGTATCAAGTTCTTTCTTATATCTTCTTGGGCGGAGTATGCGAGTGCTTCAAGTTCATTTCAAAAAAATAATAATAATAATTTACATTAGCCAATAATTTTATTTTATTTTTCCTAATCCATTCAACACCCATGGTAATATATAGATTGTTTCAAATCCGTCATTATCTATTTCAATGTTATATTTAAGACTGTCTTTATATAAAAAAAAATTATTCAACTCATATTTTCAATTGAAATGAGTAATCAATCAAAAGATGTAATTCAAGTGATTATAAAGAGACATTAGTAATATTATAATTTTATTTCATATTTGATTCAAGTTGCTACTAACCTACTTTGCTGTTAAAAAAAGATAAAAAATCAAATTGTTCAATCACTCTTTAAATTTTCAAAAATAAAAATTCTATCTTATATCACTTGTGATAAATAATTCTAGAGAGGGTCATCTATTTTTCACCTGAATTTCAAAATTACCCTTCTTATTCTTTGTTGGAACACCTTATTCCTATTCCTAACATTTTCTATTTTTTTAATTTTTTTTTTTTTTTTGTGTGAACTAGTTATTCATATTCCTAACTAATTCCACACAATTACAAAATCAAGCAAGCCACCAAATTTGAAATTCCCATCTTATTCTTATCCTCGACAAACCCATCCACACCGAACCAATCGAAGCCCTGACCCCACTGCCGGTCCTGGGCTAAGGTCACTAAGATTTGTGTCTACGGCTCTCAAATTTTAGCTTAAAATAACATTCCAAATTTATTAGTTTTAATTATATTAAAAGTTCAAAATTCAATCTTTTTTTATTGTTTGAGACTCAATTTAAAAGGCCCTTCAAAAAAAATTGTTAGGCCAAATTAAAAATATATATATATATATATCATTATTGTTAGGCCTAATTAAAAATTTATATAATTAGTCCAAACAAATATATATGATATAATGAGTTCAAATAGAGTCTAATGTCAAGATTTTAAAAGAATAAATAACTTTATTTTAATTTTTTTGCCCTCACTCTTTATCATATTTTAATTGAATAATTTTACCTTAATTTATTTTCCTTAATTTGTTTAACCCTAACTTTTTTGCCCTCTCTCTTTATCATAATTTAATTGAATAATTTTGCCCTAATTTTTTCTCCCAATTTTTTTTCCCAATAATTTGTGTTTTGTTATCAAATAATTAATGGATTGTGATTTGTCTGGATTATGATTATGTTATCAGATATCAAATTATAATAATATAATTATTTCGTTATCAAATATCAGCGAATTATGCTATTTGTATCGATTATTGCTAAATTATAAAACAACACCACCCTATTTTATCTTTTTTGAGTCTTTGTAATGATTTTTTCATATCTTAATGTATGAAAATAAATTTTAATGATTATATGTATAAGGAAACTTTTTGTAGCTACTAAATAATAAAAAAATTATTGATAACTTATTATTTATCTGTAATTTTTTTTTATGAAAATAAGGCAAATTGCCTACACTTCCCTTGAGATTTAACGAAATTACAGATTTCCCCCTGAGGTTTCAAAAATTACATCCCGCTCCATCGCAATTAACGCTGTTAACGGATATCATAAATTGACTAAAATGGCCTTTTAGCAAATAAGGGCAAATTACCTACACCCCCTTGAGGTTTAGCTAAATTATAGATTTTTTCATGAGGTTTAGCTAAATTATCATTTTTAAATAAGTTATGAAATGCAAAATTAAAATGCAAAAACACTTATCACACTACAAAAAATTAAGGTTTTAGAGACCAAAATTTAAGGACAAAATTATTTTTAGGGAACCAAATATTTTTGTTACGAAAAGTGTCGTCATTATATTTTTAGCAACGAAAATTAAACATTAGTAATTAATTATTATCTTTTTGGTATCAATTTTTTGTCTAAAAAAATAAACCGTTTTGAGACCAAATTATTTTGTCTCTAGAAGTCTATTTATTGTTGACGTTTTCGAAATTTTATCAATAAAGTCTTATTTTTTACTTTTCACGGTGACCTTTTAGCGACTATCCTCACAATTATAGAAATTAGTTCCTAAATGTCTTTTGCAACAAAATTTTCACTTTTAGATATCAAAAAAATTGGTCTCTAAAATTCTTATATGTTGTAGTGCGGGATGGTGAAATTATCATAAAATTAACAAATAATTAAATAAGCTAAAAACACAAGAAATGACTTGTTAAAAAAATCTTAGAATATGTTTGGTTTGATTTTTAAACATTTATTTTTAAATTTTAAAAAAAAATTAAAAATTAATTTGGTTAAGAAATAAAAAATAAAAAATAAAAAATAATTATTATTTTTATATAATTTTATTTTTTTAGTGTTTAGAAATAATTTTTACAAATTAAATATATTTGTTTCATATTTATTTTTATTAAATTAGTTTTTTTTTTTTTAATTCTGAAATTTTTTTCTAAACAACAAATCAAACACATGGTTCCAAAAACTTATTTTTTTTCCATCTAATGTAATTCTTTTGTAAATTTTATTGATTTATCAAAGGGATTTCAGTAGGGGCAATATCGTCCATCAATTTATATTTTGGTGATGTCAGCTAACCATTCTTAATGTTTAGTTAAAGCTAGGGGTTAAATTGCTATGCAAATATAAACTTCAGGGGACGAGATGTAATTTCTGAAACCTCAAGAAATCTGTAATTTAACTAAATCTCAAAAAAGGTATAGGTAATTTGCCCTAAAATACATATATATATATATATATATGAGAGCCCACTTTCAAAATCCCTTATAGGGGTGTAATTTTGGCCCGTGGCCCACAGGCGACCTGAAGCCCGCCCGCGGCCCGAGGTGGGCCCGGCCAGTTAAGGCCTGAGCCTAAGCCTAACCCGAGGCCTTGGGTCAGGGCTAGGGCATGGGCCATCGTTTTGAAGCCCCGCCCATTGGCCCTGCTCAAGGCCTGCCCAAAAGCCCAGCCCGCCCGGCCTACTCGATACCCAATGTTATTTTTAATGGAAAATAATAAAATTTTGGTGGAAAAAATTAAAAAAAATAAAAAAAATTGTTTAGGCCTGCCCAAGCCCGCTCAAACCTCGGGGGCCCGACCCACTGGCCCACCCAAAGCCCGAATACCCCTGGGCCTGGGCCTTGTTTTCTGGCCCGTGGATCGGCCCGGCTCGGCTCGATATTTTGGCGGGAGCCCGCAAGGCCCGACATGGGCCGGGCCGGGTCGGGCCAAAATTACACCCCTAATCCCATCTCAAGTCCCATAAATCTCAGGGGCGACCCTACCCTGCCTGACCCGACCCGACCTGTAACTTGCAATCCCCTCTTTATTTCTTCGGCCGCTATAGCTCCTCTCTAGCTCCTTGCCACCCCTCTAGGTCCTTGGACTCAACCGTTCAGGTCAATGATGGGTAGAGGAGGTGGGGCTTCAGGTGATGATCCAAGGGGTTGATTCTAGTAGTGATGGGCAGGTCGGTTTTGGTAGTGATTTGTTGTTGGATTTGGATGATGGTTGTGGTTGGGTATTTTGGTGGTGGTGGTAGCGGTGGATTGCCAGAGTGAAGGGAGATGATAATTGTTGTGGTGGCGGTGCTATGGTTTGGCTGGCGGTGTAATTGTGGTGTGAAGGCAGGTGATGGGGTGAGGCTAGTGGAGATGTGATGGTATGTGAAGGTGAGACTGTGGCGGGGTGTGGAGGGATGGGGAATAAGTGGTTGATAATGGTGGTGTATGTCAAATTACTCAAATGTAGTTTTGCCAATTATCAAGGAAGGTCCGTGTAATTTATCCAAAACTATTTTATATGTTTCTCAAATTATGCTGTAAAAGAACATTTGATAATATAACTTCCCTAGATTTTTCTCTGTTGGTTTTAACCTAGAAAAGGGAAATTATGCCGATTGCCTACTTTGCCAATGTAATCACATTGAATTGAATATTTAACGCTTCATGTTATTATAAAATAAGATCTAAATCTTTGTGCTAAAAACCAGAATGTCCATATTGCAGGTCTGATTTACAACAACAGTATGGCCTTGTATGTCTTGACTAACTTGGTGACCTTCTTGACTCACATTTGGAAGTTAAAGCTCAAGCATGCTGTTGCAATCATGAACATTAAAGGTGGAGCAGCAGGTATCAATGGGTTAGTGGAGGACGATCTCATAGATGCTTACCTTGGCCACGCTGGGATGTTGCTCATCATAAGTGTTCTTTACAGCATTGTAACTCACCGGAATTCTACACACCCTTTTCATTTGTGGCATAGCATTGCTAATTTGCTAGTAGTAGTAGTAGTGAAGATATAGATAAACTACTCTATTCTGACTGAGAATCGACAACCAAAACCAAACAAAGCTACTCATGCATTTGCTGAGGTTGATAGCCAGGAATTGGGTCTTTCCTTGCATTTTTCCATAGGGAATTATACTTCTTAATTGATTCTCACCGATAGAATAAAACAACTGATAATTTAGCCTTTCTTGAAGCCCTCCATGCATTTTGACTTGCTTTCTCAGACAAATTTAGTCATGGTCTTTGGTGTACTACACCCAAGTGCGAAGCCAAACTTCTTACATCCTGCCAGAAAAAAATAAAAAATAAAAATTGGAGCATTAATGAATGAAATTTAATATTTTAGGGCTTTTCAATTGGTGTATTTATATAAATGATGCATGTAAACAATAACCCTTTCTTTCTTAAATACTTTGAATATGCCAATGAATCAAATTTAACTCCAGAACTCAAATCGTGAACAATACAATGTAAACCCTAACTTTCTTAATTTTTTGATCCAAAATGCAATTAAATCTTTGATCGAACACCTTGACCATTTCTTCAAACTATGTTAACCACTAACCTAGGGTGGCCAAACCACCCACAGTGATTCTTTAGTTGGAAACCACTCAAATCTAGCATCAAAATTAGAGTCAAGATGCATACACCCTTATCTTACATCAAAGCTGGTCCAAATTAATTTAAAATATTTTTCAAATTTTTCTCTCACTAATGAATATGAGGGGATTTGATGTAGGGATTGGGGTTGCTAGTAATGTCAGTTCCTAATCGGTTCTTTTCCAATGGTGTAAAGTCATGTCCAACAAGGGAGAAATTATGCTCTTCAAAGCTAACTGCTTCACCATTCTTGTCACGACCCCAAACCGCCCCTAGTAGTTTGGTGCCGTGATGGCCAGTAATCCGTAATTACCGAAGGCCAACTTTTCAAAACTTAACACAATCAGAGTACGAATATAGGGGGCTCACAAATGCGGAAGCGATAAATCAATTACAAGCGGTCCATAAGAGCTGTGCGTAGATTAAAGCAGTGCCAAACATTCCAATTAACTTCACAATTTAAATACAACAAGGTACAAAAATACATGTTACATCTTGATCAAAAGGCTTCTCGAGCCGACATATACAAAATACAGCTAATACAAGTCAAGAAGCATGATTTTCAAGAATTCGCCGACATGCAAAACAGGGCATCGCCGACGTAAATACAAAGTAAGGCCAACAAATACACGAATCCAAAACAAGTATCCCAACGAACTAGGCGTCGCCGCCGTCCTGCTCATCACCTACATATATATAGAGGGGTGAGTACAAAACTCAGTGAATGGTACTAAAAATAAAGGTTTTACATGAATAAAGCCGAGGTCCTTCAAAACGAAACACACCAAAACTTTAGCAAGGCAAGTGATGAACCGTATTCATCGTCAAATATCGTAACATCGGCGAGACAAGGGATGAACCGTATTCATCATCAAATATCGTAACATCGGCGAGACAAGGGATGAACCGTATTCATCAGTCAAATATCGTAACATCGGCGAGACAAGGGATGAACCGTATTCATCAGTCAAATATCGTAACATCGGCGAGACAAGGGATGAACCGTATTCATCAGTCAAATATCGTAACATCGGCGAGACAAGGGATGAACCGTATTCATCAGTCAAATATCGTAACATCGGCGAGACAAGGGATGAACCGTATTCATCAGTCAAATAACAAAAGCTGTACGATCCGTAATCGTTTGGTCAAAAGTATTGCGAAAGTTTAGAGTCCTCCAATACATGGGACTTGTGCACTTGGTACCGCGAAAGTTTAGAGTCCTCCAGTACAAGGGACTTGTGTTACTTAGGCCCGTAGCCCGATTTAACAAGGACCGTATCCTTTTATACTAAGTACTGCGAAAGTTTAGAGTCCTCCAGCACAAGGGACTTGTGTTACTTAGGCCCGTAGCCCGATTTAACAAGGACCGTATCCTTTCCAAAGATGGCATCAAAACAAGGAGTATACTTGACTCATCAAACAAGAGCTATTTATTCATGCTATCAAATACTTTTGTCAAAACAAGCAAGCAAGATTTATCAAAACGAGTATAACATAGCTTTATCAATAATACCACTCACCTAGTTCTTCAGGTGCAGACTCAAAGCAAATATCAAGGACCTACAATCACATGGCAAGTCATATTCTCAAAGCAAGCTCTATATACATGCAAATGATCTCGGCATTCATGCCAGATCTAAGTCAAAGACAAAACAAAACAAGCTGGGAGTTAAATCACTGCTCCCGCTCATAAAACACACCGGGTACTGACCAGGACTAAGCCGAGGTCCCGTTAAACAAAGCCAGGAAAAATCTGGGTTTCCTTTGGAGAATATGAAGAACATGATCATTGAAAGATGGATGCAAGCTCACAACTTGTTACAAAAATCTGAGTTTTCATGCCAAGAGTTCAAAATAGGGACCTGGGTACCCGTTCAAGAAAGTCAAGCAAGAACAAACACAAAACATGATTTTCGTTCCAAACTCTTCGATCAAAATGGGACTTTGTTCAAGAACACATGAAAAACCATTTTCTCTTTCTAAAACCAACTCCAAAACGATGCATGACATGCAACACAAATCCGATCATGCAATGCAGCTAGATATTCAGCAAGAGCAATCAAAGGAGATCAAGATTCTAACCTCAAAACTCGGATCTAACGGTCTAAGCCTCAAAGATCAAGCTTGGAAGACAACTCTCACTCAAGAACTCTTCTTCCTCCTTTCTAGAGCTTCTCTCTCTAAAACAAAGATTTGAGACAAGAAATGATTTGTTTCAAGGTCTGTCGGCTGCCTTAACAAACAGCTCAGACACGTGGCATTACCGGGTTGGTTCAGCTCCAAAAAGGTGATTGATGGACAAGACAAGTCTCTGACAAAGCTTATGCAGCAAGCTCGGGTAAGACACATCGGCAACAAGATGACATCGGCTCAAAACAAGGATCCAGCAACGGGATGGAAAAACATCGGCTAGGGAGGACGACGCTTGACTAAGCTGTGCCACACCTTGGCCGGGGTGCGCCACATCTCGGCCTAGGCCATACCTGCCTGCGGACAAGGTTCAAGTGCGGAACATCTCGGCAAAGAATGCCCGAAGTGAAGATGGGGTTGAACAAGATCTCAAGATAGTTCTAAGTACAAAGGGTCAAAGGCGGACTAAGCTCAAGATGATCTCGGCTACACACACATACTAAGCAAGGAACAAAATCATGCAAGCAACTTAAGCAAATCAAGCCAAGACAAAACCTTTAAATTAACATAAGCGGCAAGACCATGCAAGAATGTACGCAAATATGGCAAGAGCAAGGTGAGGGTTGTTACAATTCTATTGGGGATTAGCTTTGATTGCTCTTGCCAAGGCTGGTCAGGGAATATGTTTGAAAGCCCTCACCTTTGGTAAAATAAAATTCAAAAGTGGTCCACCCGAAACGAAGGTAATCAAATTTGTTTGGTTGCAATTTGAAGTTTGCCGAAGAGAGATTCGAGACAAAAGGAAACGTCAGAAGAATATTATTCAAAATACCTACAACATAGTTAGAACTGCAGGTGGCATTACATTGGTTTTGGTATTGTCAATTTTTGCTCCTGATTGGTCTCATCGATTTTTGATATCTGCATATGTAATGGCAATTGGGATCGCTATATTTTTTAGTGGATACGCATTCCTTTCCCCCTCTCAACTGCGAGCAAGTGCCCTCACAAACATGTTGCGGGTCCTTCTGGTTGCATTCTTAAAGACGCATCTTGAAATTACTAAGCAGGGTAAAGAATTTAACTATAGGGATGAAGATCAGACACCTCAAGGTCAAGGTCACAACCAGAAGACACCTCAAGGTCCCAAGAAAACGACGACGCTCACTGATCACTGTCGGTGAGTACACAATGATCATAAAGTTTATGCATACATTTTTATGTTACCTTTATCGAAAATTTAGAAACTATAAACCAAAACTTAGTTGGCATCTGTTTTTGTTTCAAAACATATTGAAACATTTTGCAAAATGTACTATGAAGCATGGACACGAACACGCGACACGACACGGACACGGACACGCAAAAACGTAAATTTTCAAAAAATAGGGGACACGACACGCAGGGGATACATTCAATATATGTAATTAATTTTATTTATTATATGCTATAAAATTATTTAAAAAAATTTGCTCCTATAATAAAATTAACAAATATACATTATTAAAATTATATACTCAAATAATAGAAAAGAAAAAATAAAATCAGAATATAAAAGAAAAAATAAAAAATCAAATCAAATCAAATCAAATCAAATCAAAATATAAAAGAAAAAATAAAAATAAATAAATAAATCATAATATAAAAGGAGAAATAAAATAAAATAAAATTAGAGGCTGAGAGAGAGAGAGAGAGCGACTGAGGGAAAGACGAAGAAGAATGAAGATCGAACAAGAAGAAGAATGAAGATCGAAGAAGAGCAGAGTGTACCTTAATGAGGGACGACGAGACACGAGTGACAAGTGACAACCGACAAGAGACGACCGACAAGAAGCGAAGACAAACGACGAATGACGAATCGACCAGGTCCTCTCTTTCTCACCATTTCTCTTTTGTTTCTATTCTAATCGAAATAGATTAGGTTAGATATTGATCTGTTTTTACTTATTTACAAATCGACCCCAAAATGTTTTTGTAAATTCTGAAATTACCCCCGAACGTGTCCCGAAAGTGTACAACGTGTCCGGATGTAAAAATAAAAATAAAAATTGGACACTATCTAGTGCGTGTCAGACACGTGTCCACCGCGTGTCCGACGCGTGTCCGTGTCCGACACGTGGCTGACACTCGTACGGAGCCGTCGGAGAGGTGTCCGTGTTTCATAGGTACTAAATTATGATAGCATTATATTTGAAATAAAGTTGGAAATGGTTTTGGTGTAAAATTTGTGTAGTTTTTAACATCTTTCACACTTGCGCAGTTGGCTCAATAATGCTGCAATAAATGTGCCACGCAATTTCTGCTACTTTCCCGATGGATGGATTAATTGCACAGTAGATGAGGTTGAGGAGACAAAGCTTCTGTTAAGAATGGCTCCAATCCCAGCTACCTTTCTTTTGTATGGGGTGATCAAATCCAATTGTAATACCTTTTTCATTGCGCAAGGAAATGCAATGGACAGGTCATTTCATTTCGTATTACACAAAAAAAAGCAGCATCAAATTCAACTCCCCATTCAAATCTTCCTTCCTATGGCAGGATTCGCGAATTGTGCAGTCTATGAATCATGGACATGGACAGGGACACCCGACATGACACGGACATGCAAAAACGCAATTTTCAAAAAATATGGGACACGACACATTGGGGATACATTCAATATGTATAATTAATTTTATTTATTATATGTTATAAAATTATTTAAAAAAATTTGTTCCTATAATAAAATTTACAAATATACATTATTAAAATCATAAACTCAAATAATAGAAAATAAAAAATAAAATCAGAATATAAAAGAAAAAGAAAAGAAAAGAAAAAAGAAAATAAAATAAAATCAGAATATAAAAGAAAAAATAAAAATAAATAAATAAATCAGAATATAAAAGGAGAAATTAAATAAAATAAAAAATAAAATGAAATCAGAGGCTGAGAGAGAGAGAGAGAGCGACTGAGGGAAAGACGAAAAAGAATGAAGATCGAAGAAGAAGAAGAATGAAGATCGAAAAAGAACAGCGTGTACCTTAATGAGGGATGACGAGACACGAGTGACGGGTGACGACCGATGAGAGACGTCCGACGAGGAGCGACGATCAACGTGAAGCGAAGACGAACGACGAATCGACATGGTCCTGTCTTTCTCACCCTTTCCTTTCTGTTTCTGTTCTAATCGAAGTAGATTAGAGAAGATATTGATCTGTTTTTACTTAATTACAAATCGACCCCAAATTTTTTTTGTAAACTCTGAAATTACCCCCAAACGTGTCCTGAAAGTGTCTATAACGTGTCCTGAACGTGTCCGGATGTTAAAAAAAAAAAGGGACACTCTCTAGTGCGTGTCGGACACGTGTCCACCGTGTGTCCGACACATGTCTGACACTGGAACAGAGCCCCCGGAGAGGTGTCCGTGCTTCATAGGTACTAAGTTATGATAGCATTATATTTGAAATAAAGTTGGAAATGGTATTGGTGTAAAATTTGTGTAGTTTTTAACATCTTTTACACTTGCGCAGGTGGCTCAATAATGTTGCAATAAATGTGCCACGCAATTTCTGCTACTTTCCCGATGGGTGAATTAAGTGCACAGTGGATGAGGTTGAGGAGACAAATTTTCTATTAAGAATGGTTCCAATCTCATCTACCTTTCTTTTGTATGGGGTGATCAAATCCAATAGTAATACCTTTTTCATTGCGCAAGGAAATGCAATGGACAGGTCATTTCATTTCGTATTACAAAAAAAATTGCATCAAATTCAACTCCCCATTCAAATCTTCCTTCCTATGGCAGGATTCGTGAATTGTGCAGTCTATGAAGCACGGAGATGGACACGGACACGCGACATGACACGGACACGTAAAAATGTAAATTTTCAAAAAATAGGAGACACGACACGCTAGGGATACGTTCAATATATACAATTAATTTTATTTATTCTATGTTATAAAATTATTTAAAAAAATTTGTTCCTAAAATAAAATTAACAAATATACATTATTAAAATTATATACTCAAATAATAGAAAAGAAAAAATAAAATCAGAATATAAAAGAAAAAATAAAATAAAATAAAATAAAATCAGAATATAAAAGAAAAAATATAAATAAATAAATAAATCATAATATAAAAGGAGAAATAAAATAAAATAAAAATTAAAATAAAATCAGAGGTTGAGAGAGAGAGAGAGAGAGAGAGTGACTGAGGAAAAAAGATCAGACAAAAGGCTGAGAGAGAGAGAGAGAGCGACTGAGGGAAAGACGAAGAAGAATGAAGATCGAAGAAAAAGAAGAATGAAGATCGGAGAAGAGCAGCGTGTACCTTAATGAGGGACGACGAGACACAAGTGACGAGTGACGACCAACGAGAGCCGACCGACAAGAAGTCAGGACCGACGAGAAGCGAAGACGAACGACGAACGACGAATCGACCATGTCCTCTCTTTCTGACCCTTTCTCTTCTGTTTCTGTTCTAATCGAAGTAGATTAGGGCAGATATTGATATGTTTTTACTTATTTACAAATCGACCCCAAATTTTTTTTGTAAATTTTGAAATTACCCCCGTACGTGTCCCGAAAGTGTTTGTAACGTGTCCTGAATGTGTTCGGATGTAAAAAAAAATTAAAAAAAAAAATAGGACACCCTCTGGTGCGTGTCGGACACGTGTCCACTGCGTGTTTGACGCGTGTCCGTGTTCGACACGTGTCTGACACTGGTACGGAGCCCTCGGAGAGGTGTCCGTGCTTCATAGGTACTAAATTATGATAGCATTATATTTGAAATAAAATTGGAAATGGTATTGGTGTAAAATTTGTGCAGTTTTTAACATCTTTTACACTTGCGCAGGTGGCTCAAAAAGGTTGCAATAAATGTGCCACGCAATTTCTGCTACTTTCCTGATGGATGGATTAATTGCACAGTGGATGAGGTTGAGAAGACAAAGCTTCTGTTAAGAATGGTTCCAATCTCAGCTACCTTTCTTTTGTATGGGGTGATCAAATCCAATAGTAATACCTTTTTCATTGCGCAAGGAAATGCAATGGACAGGCCATTTCATGTCGTATTACAAAAAAAACAACATCAAATTCAACTCCCCATTCAAATCTTCCTTTCTATTGCAGGATTCGCGAATTGTGCAGTCTATGAAGCACAGACACGGACACGGACACGCGACACGACACGGACACGGAAAAACGCAAATTTTCGAAAAATAGGGGACACGACAAGCTGGGGATACGTTCAATATATATAATTAATTTTATTTATTATATGTTATAAATTTATTTAAAAAAATTATTCCTATAATAGAATTAAATAATATACATTATTAAAATTATATACTCAAATAATAGAAAAGAAAAAATAAAATCAGAATATAAAAGAAATAAGAAAAGAAAAGAAAAAATAAAATAAAATAAAATCAGAATATAAAAGAAAAAATAAATATAAATAAATAAATCAGAATATAAAAGGAGAAATAAAATAAAATAAAAAATAAAATTAAATCAGAGGCCGAGAGAGAGAGAGAGAGAGAGAGAGAGAGAGAGAGCAATAGAGGGAAAGACGAAAAAGAATGAAGATCGAAGAAAAGAAGAATGAAGATCGAAGAAGAGCAGCGTTGTAGACACCCCATTTTTGACCGCCCTTAAGACTTGGGCACCACTGATGTTTTGCTTGGCGGAGAAAGGTGTGCAGGGTAAATGTTCAGTTTCTTCGGCAAGAAGAGAGGCAAATCCTTCAAAGCACTTTGTTTAGGGGTTTGGAGTTGAAGAAGAGAGGAAAGGAGAGGAGAAAACCAGTTTGGGAGAAGTTCGGCATGAATCCGGGTAGAAGCGAGTCGAGCAGCCCTCGCTGAGTCGGGATTATCTATCTGTACACTTGGAGTTTATTTATGAGGTCACCACCGTTGGAAAGAAGACTTCCGGGGCCTCATTTTTCACTCAAGAATCTCTTAAATCCGAGACCGCAGGGGGGAGATATGATTGGTTGAAGTTGGGCATCATCCCGGTTGGACCGAAACTGAGCAGCCTTCACTAAAACAAGCATAACGTTTTTCACAGTTGGAATTTTGATGCAAGGTTGGTTCCATTGGAAATCTTACTTCCGGGGCTTCAATTTTGACACAAGAATGACCTGAAAAGGAGTTCATATGAAGAAGTTATGCCCGTTTGAAGTTGGACCTGCAGAGCAGATTTTTCCTGCCGACCGGCCAAAACAAATGGCCGACCGACCAAATAGATGGCCGACCGGCCAAATAGATTGCCGACTGGCCAGAAAAGATGGCTGACCGACCAAGTTTGCTAGCCGATGACCTTCCGGAGTATTCTACAGATTGAATGGATGCCAGCTGTGGCAGCTGGAATGCACAGACCCTGCTCCCCATGCACGTGTGTGGCTGTTTTGCACCCTTTGCACACCCTTTGACCCCTTTTTTTGCACCCTTTGCTCAAGGCTTCTTGAGGAAGCCTTGACCCCTTGTCTTGGCTTCCCCAAGAAGCTTACCAGCTGTCCTAGCTTCTCCAATAAGCCTTGACCTCCCCTTAGACCCCTTTTGCCCTTTGTAGCTTGTCTTAGAAGCTTAGTCTTGCCTATATAAGGGGCCTCTCCTCCTCCATTTTTTTGGTTGGATGTTTTGGAACAAAAAACCAGAGATATATAGATATATCTGATATATACATACATATATCCCTTCATCTCTCACTATATCTCTCCCATTCAACCATCAAACACCCTTGTTCTTGGCCCATTTCTTCATCCACTCATAGCACAAGGCATCCTTACTCCATTGCAGCAACTTGAGGCTGTTCTTCAGAGCTTAGGAGCACCTAAACTTGGTCCAAGAGGTGCTGGTTTGCTGGTCTTCAAGGGTGAGTCCTCCTCTTCCCTTTTCTAGTCTTTTCTTGCTTCATATCTAAGCCATAGTTGCTTGCATTTTTGGGCTCCGACCCAAACTGTAACTCATCATATTTTGAGGTCCTCTTCATGTTTGATTGAGGACCTCTTACTGTTTGAGGACAGTATCTAGCACTTCCTTCATTAGCCCTCTTTATGCCATAATTTTGCATAATATTTTTGGCCTACGTGTGATCTGTTTTGGAGCATGATGTAAACTGTAAGTGAGCTTATTTTGAGCCCCTCTTCAACATTGAAGAAGGGCTCATCACTGTTTGGGACCTCCATGTGCCACTTGTCATTATATCCCTCTTTGGTCCCCATTTTTGCATGATTTATTAGCCCATCATGTTTCTGTTTTTGGTCTTTTTACAGAACTGAAAACAGTCTTATTTTGACCCATTCTTCATGTTTCATTAAGGGTCTTTGGCTGTTTGATGAATTTTTTGTATACTTTGTGTTTTGACCTCTTTTGGGCCCTACCTTGCATAGCATGTTGAGCATATTTGTATATTGTTTTGAGGGTTGCCATAAACTGTAAGTAGTCATATTTTTGGTCCCTCTTCAGTGTTGTAGAAGAGCCTTTTTCTGTTTGGGCTTTGAATCTACCACTTGCTTCATTACCTCGTGTTTAGGGCCATTTTTGCATGCTAATTTAGTCCCACTTGTGCTTACTGTTTGGCCATGCTTTGAACTGTAAAAATGCTTATTTTGGGGCTGCCTTACTTCTGTCTTTTCATTCCATGTACCAATCATGCATGCTTTGTATAGCTGTAAGCCATTTCATGTACTTAGTTTTGCATTTCGGGAGAAATTCCATGCATCGGGTGTCATTTCGCCTCGTTTCGGGGCTGTTTTGCTCCTCATTTTGCTACTGATTTTTGCATGTTTGCATATCATATTCCATGTCTTTGCCATGTCTCATTAGAGTGGCATTTTGGTGCCTGAGGGTCGGTCCTCGGTTTGCGTGCACGCGTGCACGCATTTCGAGTTGTCTTGTTTTCATCTGATGGCCTCCTATGTGAATGTGGCTGAGGCTCTCTCATGTTGGTGTAAGCCCATTCTTGCATTGTGTATGCCATGTTTCAATGCGTTGTGCATGTTATGTTGTTAGCATTGTGTGTGCCATGTAGTTGTATTGCATGTTTGTATGTTTGATTGCATGCTTAGGTCGCATGTGCATTGTTGTGCCTTGCCTTGCCTCTTGACCAACCATGATTGAGGTTGGGTCCCTTGTATGTTTTGTGTGCATTGCATTTGACATTGAAATGCATACTTGACTCTTTGGCCATCATGCATCGAAATGCGTGATTGGTGGCCCGAGGGTCGAGGGCCATGCTCCCTTGAGTCCATTACATGATAGGGAGTGTGTCCATGCATACATTTGCCTAAAAATTCCATGCCATACACTGCTTGCCCTCTGTTGCTGTCAAAACTATCTTCTGCAGGAAGTTTATGCCGACCGGCATATTTCAGTGCCGACCGGCCATTTGTGAATGGCCGATGATTCAATCAGCTGCCGATGGAAGTTATGCACTGCCGGTGGGAACTTCCTCCGGCCGGTGGTATTCTTCAGTGTGCAAGGAACCTGTCCCAGAATTTTGGCATTTTTCAGAGAAGCAAAGCAGTAAAAACAGAGGCAGCAATGGTATGGTGCGGGCTTTCCGGGCGAGCCGGTGTAACGCCCTCAAAATTAACCCATTATATATATCATTGACATGCATTACTTAAAGAAAACACTTTATTAATTCATTATAATATTCATCAGAGTCTTACTAAACAAAAGCATTACATGTAACATCAAATTAAATGCCCTACAGGCTTATATCTTTCCAAGCCAACACTTGGACACAAAAGTATGAGTTCTAACTCAAATACAAATAAAGCCCTAGGCTTGTGGGTTTATCAAATAAAAACAAATAACTAAAGATAGTCTTCGAAATCCAAATCCTGCCAAGCTAAGTCCTTGGAGGTAGCTTATCACCTGGACCTGAAAATGATGTTCCCATAAAGGGTGAGCCACAGCCCAGTAGAAAAATACTAAACCAAATATAAGCATTGAATAAAGCAATAGCATTCAATAGATGGTTAACAAAGATAATCAATTACATCATTATACAGTCTCATGACACTAATGTCAATGACACGTTTCACTTTCCAACATTATCAATATGGCTCAGAACCTGACCAAACTTACAACAGTGAATTATATATATATCATATTCACATTCTTCCAATGTCAACAAACAAATGAGACTCAAGCTCAAATCAAAACACTTCGTACTTCCAGATTGATACACATTTTAGTGCTGTATCAATAAAACACTTCTATATAAATAAGCACACATAAAAGTGATGCTAATGGAGTCCATCCCCTATCTCCTCCCAAACAAAATCCGGTTTAGAGGTCCATCCCCTATCTTCCCCTAAACCGTGGAGTACATCCACTATCTCCTCCCACACAAAACAATGTATGTAAACACATAACATATACAACACACAATCAATACACATAATGTCTGTGTTAATTCAACAGTCACAATTGATGACTTAATCAATGATTAGTTTCAGTTATCCCTAATCCACATGCAGTGTCTACAACAATCACAGCTATCCTCCACCGATAGCCCAAAACAGTTATTTCTAAACTGAAAATAAATATATCAACAGTTCAATAGGTGAGTGATTTAAATTATCCAACTACACCACTTAATCAATGAATTCCTCAATTCCATGAATTTAACCATATTTCCCCAATTCCTTTTAATTAATTATATAAATTAATTAATTAATACAACTAGGGTTTTTTCCAAAATTATCAAAGTAACCCCAACATATCAATATACCAATACTTAGAACAAAACTTATAACATGGAGTAGGAAATCCCTACCTCGAAGAAAATAACCCGAATGGAGAAGACAGAGATGAATACCCAAATACCAATGTGCTCCAAATCGCCAAATGTTCAGATTAAATGAAAGCCCTCGACTCCCTCTATCTTTTTAATAAAGCAACTAGGGTAGAAACACACTCTAAATAGATCAAACCTAAGAGAGAAGGTGAGTAGGGAGAGAGAGAAGACAAACCTAGGGTTTGGAATCAAAAAGAAGATGAAAAAAACTGATCAAAACCCGCTGCTGCGTATATAAACTGGACAGGCTCGCTCGAGCGAATACATGGTCGCTCGAGCGACCAGACACAAGAAAACCTCGCTCGAGCGAAGAAAATCTCGCTCGAGCCAAGAATGCAATGCTTCAGGTCTGCAACCCTGGAACACGCTCGAGCGACAGAATGCTCGCTCGAGCTAGGAACTCGAAAACAAACACCTCGCTCGCTCGAGCGAAGAAGATCTCGCTCGAGCGAATAAGCACTACCCTCAGGTCTAAACCAGACGCAATCGCTCACTCGAGCGAAGCAAAGCTGGATCGAGCCAGAAGACACAAAATACAACCCTGGCTCGAGCGACCAACTCAAAAACTGGACAGCAACACTTGGTTTACGAACCCAACCAACCTGAAACAAACCTGCCCAACACTTCCTATAACTCCAAATGAGAGAATAAATGACGACAACAACAATTATTCAATGACAGAATAACCGGAACCTAAGTCCGGATACTATAATCAAATAGGAAAAGACCGGGGTCGCTATAACCTCCCCCCCTTAAAAGAATTTCGTCCCCGAAATTAAGCATAAGTTTATAAAGAACAAGTCTTTCTCAATTCCCAAAGATATTTTATAACAATAATAAACAGCTTGACCCAATACTGGTCACTTCATCTCTTTATCAAGAGGCATCTCACAATATATATATAACAACATATATTTCAGCCTGCATCACTATTATGCATTATTCCTTTCAATGTTAGCAATCCCCATATCATATTCAATTGCATGATATATACAACACATTCAGCAATGTAATCAACATATGCAATGCTACACTAAACTTCTAAAATGAAGCAAGTTTCAAGATACACCCATTTACTAAAACATACTCAACGTTTTACAACTTAAGACATATGTAAGGCTCTTAAGTTCAACAATATTACAAAATCTAAATACAAGATTACAAATCGATAAACATGTCCGGGTATTTTTCGCGGACTTCCAACTCACGTTCCCAAGTGGCTTCCTCCACTCCGTGATGTTTCCACAAAACTTTGACCAAAGGGATGGTTTTGCCTCGCAAAACTTGATCCCGCCTATCCAAGACTCGAACCGGTCTCTCCTCATACGAGACATCCTCATCAACCACTAAATCGGTCCAATCCAACACATGTGATGGATCCGGCTCATATTTCCGAAGCATACTCACATGAAACACGTCATGTACTCCGGACAGTTGCGGCGGTAAAGCTAAACGATAAGCAGCCTTGCCAATCCTCTCAAGGATCTCAAACGGACCAATGAACCGAGGGGACAACTTCCCGCTCTTCCCAAACCTCATCAAACCCCGTCTAGGTGATATCTTCAGAAAGACATGATCACCCACCTCAAACACCAAAGGTCTCCTCCTACGGTCGGCATAAGATTTCTGACGACTCTGTGCTGTAACAAGCCTCTTACGGATAAGCTCAACTTTCTCCGTCGTTTCCCTCACCAACTTCGGACCCAACAGAGGTGCATCACCCACCTCGGCCCAACAAACAGGAGATCTACACGGTCGGCCATACAAGGCCTCAAACGGTGCCATACCGATACTAGACTGGAAACTGTTGTTGTAGGCAAACTCCACCAACGGCAAGTGCCTCTCCCACGACCCGCTAAAGTCTAGAACACAACCCCGAAGCATATCCTCAAGGATCTGAATAATACGCTCGGACTGCCCGTCAGTCTGAGGATGATAAGCCGTGCTAAAGGTCAACTTAGTGCCTAAGGCACTCAGCAAACTCTGCCACAACCTGGCAGTAAAACGAGGATCTCTATCTGAGACGATCGTCACTGGAACCCCATGCAACCTCACTATGTCCCGAATGTACAAGTCGGCAAGATGATCTACCGAATCTCTCACGCGCATAGGAATGAAGTGCGCCGACTTAGTCAACCGGTCTACAACCACCCAAATAGCATCACTACCCCGCTGAGTCCTCGGAAGACCCACAACGAAGTCCATAGTGACGTGTTCCCACTTCCACTCGGCAATAGGCAAGGGTTGCAACAAACCCGCTGGCCTCTGATGTTCGGCCTTCACTTGCTGACAAGTAAGGCACTTAGATACGAAAGCTGCCACATCTCTCTTCATACCCCGCCACCAGAACTGGCGACGCAAATCCCGATACATCTTAGTGCCTCCCGGATGCACCGCAAGGCGTGAATGATGAAAATCTCGGAGTACCTCCTCTCGACAAGACTCTGGCACAAACAGACGGTCTCGGTATCTCACACTCAGGTCGGGATACACCGTCAAACCCTTCTCAACCTTCCCACCGGAAATCTTCTCACGAAGGGTTTCTACCTCAAGGTCACCCCTCTGAGCCTCTAACACCGAGTCACGAGTGTAGGCTGTACAACAACAGAAAACAAGGCCGCAGCCTCAATGGATTCGCCCAGAAGTAAATTAAACTCCCCAAGTGCACCCAACATCTCCCATTCTCGGATGGCTATACTAGCTATGTCACCAACAGGTTTCCTGCTAAGGGCATCGGCCACCACATTGGCCTTTCCCGGATGATAATGCAATTCAAAGTCATAATCCTCTATAAACTCCATCCACCTCCTCTGCCTCAAGTTCAAGTCTTTCTGTGTAAACAAATATTTCAGACTCTTATGATCCGAGAATACCTCGAATCTCTCACCATAAAGATAATGCCTCCAAATCTTCAAGGCAAAAATCACAGCTGCTAACTCTAGATCATGCGTAGGGTAATTCTGCTCGTGAATTTTCAACTGACGTGAGCCATAGGCAACTACTTTCCCTTCTTGCATTAACACACAACCCAGACCCTCTCGTGAGGCGTCACAATAGACTATATAACCCAACCCTCTCTCTGGAATAATCAATACTGGAGCGGTGGTCAGTTTAACTTTCAACTCCTGGAACGACTTTTCACAAGTCTCACTGACTCCCTTCCGAGTCAATCTAGTCAAAGGCGAAGCTAATCTAGAGAAATCTTTCACAAACCGACGATAATACCCAGCTAATCCTAGAAAACTGCGGATCTCATACACACTCTTAGGCTGTGCCCAATCTTGCACCGCCTCAGTCTTGGATGTATCAACAGACACTCTTTCCCCAGAAACGACATGGCCTAAGAATTTGACCTCTTCTAGCCAGAACTCACACTTCCCAAACTTAGCATAAAGCTTATGGACTCTAAGTAACTCAAGCACCACTCTCAAGTGTTCCTTGTGCTTCTCCTCAGAAGGTGAATAGATAAGGATGTCGTCCACAAAGACGACTACAAAACGATCTAAAACTTCCCGGAATATTCGGTTCATCAAATCCATAAAAACTGCCGGTGCATTGGTGAGCCCAAATGGCATCACCAGAAACTCATAGTGACCATACCGTGTACGGAATGCCGTCTTCGGAATATCCTCTTCCCTGACTCTTAACTGATGATAACCCGATCTCAAGTCTATCTTCGAGAAACAACGGGAACCCTTCAACTGATCGAACAGATCATCTATACGAGGCATAGGGTACTTATTCTTAACCGTAGCCCGATTCAATTTCCGGTAATCTATACAAAGTCTCAAAGCACCACCTTTCTTTTTAACAAAGAGGGCCGGTGCTCCCCACAGCGAAACACTAGGACGTATAAAGCCCTTATCTAGCAACTCCTGGAGTTGGATCTTCAACTCAACTAACTCGGCTGGGGCAAAACGATAAGGTGACATAGAAATCAGCGCCGTGCCGGGCACTAGGTCAATAGAGAACTCAATCTCCCGATGCGGTGGCAAACCAATAAGATCCTCGGGAAAGACGTCCGAGTACTCACAAACCACCCTTGGCAACACAATCCGAGTCTCATCATCCTCACTAATCGAAAGGTTAGCAAGTAGACCACTAAGCTCACTCCGTCCTCGCGGAACACACCCCGGTGGCAACACATTACCGACCCGGTCCCCCAGAAAATGAAAATACTCTCCGCTCACGGTACAACAAGTGACCCTCTGACGGTAGCAATCAATAACAGCCCGATATGACGATAACCAGTCCATACCCAAAATAACATCGAAACCCCTCATAGGCATAACTACAAAGGAAAATGGGACTCTATGGTAATCAACCTCTATATCACAACCCCTAACACCTTGTTTCAAAATCAATTCACCCCCAAGAGGTGACACTACACAAATAGGAGATGCTAACTGTGCTAACTCCAACTCCAAAACAGATGCAAATGCAGCAGACACAAAGGAATGGGATGCACCCGTATCAATCAAAACATTAGCAACCGAGTTGCAAAACAAGAAGGTACCTCTCACAACTGATGGTGCCGGCACAAGATCCTGCGCGGTAACAGCGTACACGCGCCCAGACGACCTCTGATCAACCTGCTCACCCCTAGGAGCATAAGATTGCGGCACCAACTGGGACGATGAAGCCCCCTGATTGGCCCTCGAGGCCTGACCCGACTGAGCTAGCTGCTGACCCTGAATCGGCCTCAAACCAGATGCACCAGATATGCCACCCAACTGCGGGCAATACCTCTTCATATGCCCTGGCTGACCACACTGATAACACGAGAGTGGCTGGCCTCTACCCTGGCTCTGGCTCTGAGATCGAGCCGAAGATGATGATGCTCTCTGCACTCCTCCCCTCTGAGGACAAACTGGAGACTTGTGGCCCAGCTAGCCACACTTGAAGCAGGTAATGTCTCCCTAACTGCCTTTCCCCGAACTAGCACTCGGCACAGGAAAAGTCGATCTAGAAAAGCTACCCTGAGACTGCTGAGGATTAAAACCCTTCTGTCTCCTACCATCACTCTGACCATCCTGACTCCTCTTGGAGCCCTTCTGTCCTTCCTCCTCCTCCTGCATCATGATTTCCATGTGGGCTGCAGCATCAACCATACGCCCATAATCCCGAATCATAGTTCCCCCAACTCTCAGCTTGAGGCCACGCCTCAACTTCTTCTCAAACTCAATACAACGGCGTTCCTCAGACGCCACCAACTCAGGTGCAAACCTGGACAAGCTAGTAAATGCAGCCTCAAACTCGGCCACTGAAGAACTCGCCTGCTTAAGCTGACAAAACTGGTCTCGCAGCTTCTCCCTGACTGCTGGAGATAAGAACTTCTCCTGGAAAGCTTTCACAAAAGCCTCCCACGTACCTCCTATACGACCCTTAGTAAACTTCCACCACTGACCCGCATCCCCCTTCAACTGGAAAGATGCCAAGGTCACTTTCAACCCCTCGTCTTCGATGCCAAGCCCCTCGTCTTCGATGCCAAGCATCTCAAACGTCTTCGTTATCTGTTCGAGCCATTCATCTGCCTTAAGCTGCTCTTTAGGATCACCCACAAATTCATCCGGATTAGACCGGAAGAACTCCCTTTTCAGAAAGGAAGGTCCTGCATCTGCAGCAACATCCCGAGCTTGATTCTCAGCTCTGAGAATGCCTACTGACTCCCTGAATGCCCCTGCTATCTCTCGAGCTAAAGCGCCCATAGCCTGCTGGCCTACTGGCTCGGCCACATTGGCCTGGCCAATTCCCTCCTGAACTGCTGGAATCTCCTCTGGCACAGGCACCTCCTGCCTACCCGGCCTACCACGCCTACCGCGTCCTCGTCCTCGTCCTGACATCCTAATAAAGGAAACAAAGACGTTAGCACATTAATAAATGTGCCGAAGCTAAACACTCGCGTCCTAATGCATGGGACAACAATAATTCATTCCATGTAAGCACATAATCACATAAGCACCTACGAATTTCATTCCTGGATAATGATAGTCCCAATGCATTACTATAGTTCCGGTTGGAAGCAGCAGTGATCAAGTGCCTTTCCAACAAGACTACTAGAAACTCAAGGGTCCAATCAACATCCTAGAAACTACATTCCATACCCACATAATCACATAAACATGTTATCACATAAGCATATAACATTACACTAAGTCTCTATCAAACGAGACGAACCCAATGTGATACTAATCACTTCCCACGTACCCAAAGTATTCAAACCCGGTACGCTCTGATACCAAGTTGTAACGCCCTCAAAATTAACCCATTATATATATCATTGACATGCATTACTTAAAGAAAACACTTTATTAATTCATTATAATATTCATCAGAGTCTTACTAAACAAAAGCATTACATGTAACATCAAATTAAATGCCCTACAGGCTTACATCTTTCCAAGCCAACACTTGGACACAAAAGTATGAGTTCTAACTCAAATACAAATAAAGCCCTAGGCTTGTGGGTTTATCAAATAAAAACAAATAACTAAAGATAGTCTTCGAAATCCAAATCCTGCCAAGCTAAGTCCTTGGAGGTAGCTTATCACCTGGACCTGAAAATGATGTTCCCATAAAGGGTGAGCCACAGCCCAGTAGAAAAATACTAAACCAAATATAAGCATTGAATAAAGCAATAGCATTCAATAGATGGTTAACAAAGATAATCAATTACATCATTATACAGTCTCATGACACTAATGTCAATGACACGTTTCACTTTCCAACATTATCAATATGGCTCAGAACCTGGCCAAACTTACAACAGTGAATTATATATATATATCATATTCACATTCTTCCAATGTCAACAAACAAATGAGACTCAAGCTCAAATCAAAACACTTCGTACTTCCAGATTGATACACATTTTAGTGCTGTATCAATAAAACACTTCTATATAAATAAGCACACATAAAAGTGATGCTAATGGAGTCCATCCCCTATCTCCTCCCAAACAAAATCCGGTTTAGAGGTCCATCCCCTATCTTCCCCTAAACCGTGGAGTACATCCACTATCTCCTCCCACACAAAACAATGTATGTAAACACATAACATATACAACACACAATCAATACACATAATGTCTGTGTTAATTCAACAGTCACAATTGATGACTTAATCAATGATTAGTTTCAGTTATCCCTAATCCACATGCAGTGTCTACAACAATCACAGCTATCCTCCACCGATAGCCCAAAACAGTTATTTCTAAACTGAAAATAAATATATCAACAGTTCAATAGGTGAGTGATTTAAATTATCCAACTACACCACTTAATCAATGAATTCCTCAATTCCATGAATTTAACCATATTTCCCCAATTCCTTTTAATTAATTATACAAATTAATTAATTAATACAACTAGGGTTTTTTCCAAAATTATCAAAGTAACCCCAACATATCAATATACCAATACTTAGAACAAAACTTATAACATGGAGTAGGAAATCCCTACCTTGAAGAAAATAACCCGAATGGAGAAGACAGAGATGAATACCCAAATACCAATGTGCTCCAAATCGCCAAATGTTCAGATTAAATGAAAGCCCTCGACTCCCTCTATCTTTTTAATAAAGCAACTAGGGTAGAAACACACTCTAAATAGATCAAACCTAAGAGAGAAGGTGAGTAGGGAGAGAGAGAAGTCAAACCTAGGGTTTGGAATCAAAAAGAAGATGAAAAAAACTGATCAAAACCCGCTGCTGCGTATATAAACTGGACAGGCTCGCTCGAGCGAATACATGGTCACTCGAGCGACCAGACACAAGAAAACCTCGCTCGAGCGAAGAAAATCTCGCTCGAGCCAAGAATGCAATGCTTCAGGTCTGCAACCCTTGAACACGCTCGAGCGACAGAATGCTCGCTCGAGCTAGGAACTCGAAAACAAACACCTCGCTCGCTCGAGCGAAGAAGATCTCGCTCGAGCGAATAAGCACTACCCTCAGGTCTAAACCAGACGCAATCGCTCACTCGAGCGAAGCAAAGCTGGATCGAGCCAGAAGACACAAAATACAACCCTCGCTCGAGCGACAAATCCCTGGCTCGAGCGACCAACTCAAAAACTGGACAGCAACACTTGGTTTACGAACCCAACCAACCTGAAACAAACCTGCCCAACACTTCCTATAACTCCAAATGAGAGAATAAAGGACGACAACAACAATTATTCAATGACAGAATAACCGGAACCTAAGTCCGGATACTATAATCAAATGGTAAAAGATCGGGGTCGCTATAGCCGGGTTTCGAGCATGCATCATTCGCGCATCCCGAGGCGGAGGCTGTGGCCACCATTTCTCCTTTTTTGCATTCTTTCTATTAATTAATTAGAAATTCTGTAATAATTAATGTATTTGTTATTCGGACTGTAATATTTATTTGTACCCTCTGAGCGAGGGCAAAATTGTAATAAGTGTGGGCGCGTGTGTGTATGTCTTCCAACCCCTACTTCTTTCTCCCTTTTATTTACCTGCTTATGATGGTAGACCAGGGCATATTTAAATTAGCATAACAGTATGATAGCATGCGTGCATCCATACATTTGTCTTACATGCATCGGGCTCGGCACATCATGCTAACTGCACTGGTATTTCAATTTCAAGTTGAGTACTTGTTAGTTGCAGCATTTCACATGCCATCTTTAGGATAGCCGAGCCTGTTTAGATTGCATCTTTGCATGTGTTGCATTAGCCATTTTTAACATGAACTAGGATCATGCATATGATTACTAACTAGTTTCTGTTTTGGCTCGGAGTACTAGGTAAGCTTTTATGTTTTAGCATATCGCATGCGTGTGAATGTTGCCATAACAGCATCATTACCATGAGGCTAGCTGCTTATGTGATATAACTGCTTGAATGCCTGTGGATGGAGGTTGAATTACCTAACTTGGAATAATGCATTAAAACTGTGAGTTTTAAGCCCACTAAATAGTGGCAAAACCGTCTTTTATAAAAGCCCGCTTGAGGGTGGCAAAACCTGCATTTTAGCTTACTCGCGAGTAGCAAATCACTTTCAAAGCAAAACCTGAAATGTTTTATTCCAATTTGGGCGATTCGGTCTATACTTGTTTGCTATGCGCATAACATAGTAATTCTAGGCTAATAACCAGAATAAGAACACATAAATGTTTTCAAAACAGAATATCACGGTTAGTAGAGGCCGGTCTTCAGACCGGGCGAGAGGGGGTGCTCATAGCTGACCTTCCCCGATCGTACCCAAGTTCCCGAGCCGAGGCAACTATGGTGATGACGGACACGTGGCCTTTGGCACCGAGTCAGGGTTTCCTAAATTCCCCCAAAATAAAATATTTAGGTGGCGACTCTGTATCTGGCAAAGCGGTCCATGTTTGGCACTTCTTTTCAAAAATTTGTTTCTCAAAACGATTTGCCAGATTTGGACTCTTTGGTTCAGATTAAGAACCGTGACAACAAATCGGTTAAGAACTGTAGCGAAGCCCCCCCCCCCACGCAGGCGCGTCTACAAGCGTGTACCTTAATGAGGGACGACGAGACACGAGTGACGACTGATGATCGACGAGAGACGTCCGACGAGAAGCGAAGACGAATGGCGAACGACGAATCAACCAGGTCCTCTCTTTCTCACACTTTCTCTTCTGTTTCTGTTCTAATCGAAGTAGATTAGGGCAGATATTGATCTGTTTTTACTTATTTACAAATCGACCCCAAAAGTTTTTTGTAAATTCTGAAATTACCCCCGAACGTGTCCCGAAAGTGTCTATAACGTGTCCTGAACGTTTCCGGATGTAAAAAAAATAAAATAAAAAATGGGACACTCTCAAGTGGGTGTCGGACACATGTCCACCGCGTGTCCGTGTCCGACACGTGTCTGACACTGGAAAGGAGCCCTCGGAGAGGTGTCCATGCTTCATAGGTACTAAATTATGATAGCATTATATTTGAAATAAAGTTGGAAATGGTATTTGTGTAAAATTTGTGTAGTTTTTAATATCTTTTACACTTGCACAGGTGGCTTAATAATGCTGCAATAAATGTGCCACGCAATTTCTGCTACTTTCCCGATGGATGGATTAATTGCACAGTAGATGAGGTTGAGGAGACAAAGTTTCTATTAAGAATGGTTCCAATCTCAGCTACCTTTCGTTTGTATGAGGTGATCAAATCCGATAGTAATACCTTTTTCATTGCGCAAGGAAATGCAATGGATAGGTCATTGCATTTCGTATTACAAAAAAAAACAGCATCAAATTCAACTCCCCATTCAAATCTTCCTTCCTATGGCAGGATTCACGAATTGTGCAGTCTATGAAGCACGAACATGGACAAGGACACGCGACACGAAACGGACACGACACGGACACGTAAAAACGCTAATTTTCAAAAAATATGGGACACGACACGCTAGGGATACGTTCAATATATATAATTAATTTTATTTATTATATGGAATAAAATTATTTTAAAAAATTTGTTCCTATAATAAAATTAACAAATATACATTATTAAAATTATATACTCAAATAATAGAAAAGAAAAAATAAAATCAAAATATAAAAGAAAAAATAAAAGAAAAGAAAAAATAAAATAAAATAAAATAAAATCAGAATATAGAAGGAAAAATAAAAATAAATAAATAAATCAGAATATAAAAGGAGAAACAAAATAAAATAAAATTAGAGGCTAAGAGAGAGAGAAAGAGCGACTGAGGAAAGAAGATCAGACAAGAGGCTGAGAGACAGAGAGAGAGAGAGAGAGCGATTGAGGTAAAAACAAAAAAGAATGAAGATTGAAGAAGAGCAACGTATACATTAATGAGGGACGACGAGACACGAGTGACGACCGACGAGAGACGTTCGACGAGGAGCGACGACGACGAGAAGCAAAGACGAACGACGAGCGATGAATCGACCAGGTCCTCTCTTTCTCACCCTTTCTCTTTTGTTTCTGTTCTAATCGAAGTAGATTAGGGCAGATATTGATCTGGTTTTACTTATTTACAAATCGACCCCAAAATTTTTTTGTAAATTCTAAAATTACCCCCCGAACATGTCCCGAAAGTGTCTATAACGTGTCCTGAACGTGTCCGGTTGTAAAAAAAATAAAAAGAAATGGGACACTCTCTGGTGCATGTCAGACACGTGTCCACCGCGTGTCCGACGCGTGTCCGTGTCCGACACGTGTCTGACACTGGTATGGAGCCCTCGGAGAGGTGTCCGTGCTTCATAGGTACTAAATTATGATAGCATTATATTTGAAATAATGTTGGAAATGGTATTGGTGTAAAATTTGTGTAGTTTTTAACATCTTTTACAGTTGCGCAGGTGGCTCAATAATGCTGCAATAAATATGCCACACAATTTCTGCTACTTTCCCAATGGATGGATTAATTGCACAGTGGATGAGGTTGAGGAGACAAAGTTTCTGTTAAGAATGGTTCCAATCTCAGCTACCTTTCTTTTGTATGAGGTGATCAAATCCAATAGTAATACCTTTTTCATTGCGCAAGGAAATGCAATGGATACGTCATTGCATTTCGTATTACAAAAAAAATAGCATCAAATTCAACTCCCCATTCAAATCTTCCTTCCTATGGCAGGATTCATGAATTGTGCCATCTATGAAGCACGAACATGGACACGAACACGCGACACGACACGGACACACAAAAACGCAAATTTTCAAAAAATAGGGGACACGACATGCTAGGGATATGTTCAATACATATAATTAATTTTATTTATTATATGTTATAAAATTATTTTAAAAAATTTGTTCCTATAATAAAATTAACAAATATACATTATTAAAATTATATACTCAAATAATAGAAAAGAAAAAATAAAATCAGAATATAAAAGAAAAAAGAGAAGAAATGAAAAAATAAAATAAAATAAAATCAGAATATAAGAGGAAAAATAAAAATAAATAAATAAATCAGAATATAAAAGGAGAAACAAAATAAAATAAAAAATAAAATAAAATTTGAGGCTGAGAGAGAGAGAGAGAGAGAGAGAGAGAGAGAGAGAGAGCGACTGAGGAAAGAAGATCAGAAAAGAGGCTGAGAGAGAGAGAGAGAGAGAGAGCAATTGAGGAAAAGACGAAAAAGAATGAAGATTGAAGAAGAAGAATAATGAAGATCGAAGAAGAGCAGCATGTACATTAATGAGGGACGACGAGACACGAGTGACGAGTGACGACCGACGAGAGACGTTCAACGAGGAGCGAAGACGAACGACGAACGACGAATCGACCAGGTCCTCTCTTTCTCACCCTTTCTCTTTTGTTTCAGTTCTAATCGAAGTAGATTAGGGCAGATATTGATCTGTTTTTACTTATTTACAAATTGACCCCAAATTTTTTTGTAAATTCTGTAATTACACCCGAACGTGTTCCGAAAGTGTCTATAACGTGTCCTGAACGTGTCCGGTTGTAAAAAAAATAAAAAATAAAAATGGGACACTCTCTGGTGCGTGTTAGACACGTGTCCACCGCATGTCTAATGCATGTCCATGTCCGACACGTGTCTGACACTGGTACGAACCCCTCGGAGAGTTGTCCGTGCTTCATAGGTACTAAATTATGATAGCATTATATTTGAAATAAAGTTGGAAATGGTATTGGTTTAAAATTTGTGTAGCTTTTAACATCTTTTACACTTGCGCAGGTGGCTCAATAATGCTGCAATAAATGTGCCACGCAATTTCTGCTACTTTCCCGATGGATGGATTAATTGCACAGTGGATGAGGTTAAGGAGACAAAGCTTCTGTTAAGAATGGTTCCAATCTCAGCTACCTTTCTTTTGTATGGGGTGATCAAATCCAATAGTAATACCTTTTTCATTGCGCAAGGAAATGCAATGGACAGGTCATTTCATTTCGTATTACAAAAAAAAACAGCATCAAATTCAACTCCCCATTCAAATCTTCCTTCCTATGGCAGGATTCACGAATTGTGCAGTCTATGAAGCACGAACATGGACATGGACACGCGACACGACATGGACACGGACACGCAAAAACGTAAATTTTCAAAAAATAGGAGACACGACACTCTAGGGACACGTTCAATATATATAATTAATTTTATTTTTTATGTGTTATAAAGTTATTTAAAAAAAAATTCCTATAATAAAATTAACAAATATATATTATTAAAATTATATACTCAAATAATAGAAAAGAAAAAATAAAATCAGAATATAAAAGAAAAAAGAAAAGAAAAGAAAAGAAAAAATAAAATAAAATAATATTAGAATATAAAAGAAAAAATAAAAATAAATAAATAAATCAGAATATAAAAGGAGAAATAAAATAAAATAAAATGAAATCAGAGGCTGAGAGAGAGAGAGAGAGAGAGAGAGAGAGAGAGAGAAAGCGACTGAGGAAAGAAGATCAGACAAGAGGCTGAGAGAGAGAGAGAGAGCGACTGAGAGAAAGACGAAAAAGAATGAAGATCGAAGAAGAAGAAGAATGAAGATCGAAAAAGAGCAGCGTGTACCTTAATGAGGGACGACGACACACGAGTGACGAGTGACGATCGATGAGAGACGTCCGACGAGGAGCGACGATCGACGAGAAGCAAAGACGAACAACGAACGATGAATCGACAAGGTCCTCTCTTTCTCACCCTTTCCCTTATGTTTCTGTTCTAATCGAAGTAGATTAGAGCAGATATTGATCTGTTTTTACTTATTTACAAATCGACCCCAAATTTTTTTTGTAAATTCTGAAATTACCCCCGAACGTGTCCCGAAAGTGTCTATAACGTGTCCGTAACGTGTCCGGATGTTAAAAAAAAATGGGACACTCTCTAGTGCATGTCGGACACGTGTCCACCGAGTGTCTGACACTGGAACGGAGCCCTCGGAGACGTGTCCGTGCTTCATAGGTACTAAATTATGATAGCATTATATTTGAAATAAAGTTGGAAATGGTATTGGTGTAAAATTTGTGTAGTTTTTAACATCTTTTACACTTGCGTAGGTGGCTCAATAATGCTGCAATAAATGTGCACCGCAATTTCTGCTACTTTCCCGATGAATGGATTAATTGCACAGTGGATGAGGTTGAGGAGACAAAGTTTCTGTTAAGAATGGTTCCAATCTCAGCTACCTTTCTTTTGTATGGGGTGATCAAATCCAATAGTAATACCTTTTTCATTGCGCATGGAAATGCAATGGACAGGTCATTTCATTTCGTATTACAAAAAAAGCAGCATCAAATTCAACTCCCCATTCAAATTTTCCTTCCTACGGCAGGATTCGCGAAAAAAATTTATTCCTATAATAAAATTAACAAATATACATTATTAAAATTATATACTCAAATAATAGAAAAGAAAAAATAAAATAAAATCAGAATATAAAAGAAAAAATAAAAATAAATACATAAATCAGAATATAAAAGGAGAAATAAAATAAAATAAAAAATAAAACAAAATTAGAGGCTGAGAGAGAGAGAGAGAGAGAGAGCGACTGAGGAAAGAATATCAAATAAGAGGCTAAGAGAGAGAGAGAGAGAGCGATTGAGGAAAAGACGACAAACAATGAAGATCGAAGAAGAAGAAGAATGAAGATCGAAGAAGAGCAGCGTGTACCTTAATGAGGGACGACAAGACACGAGTGACGACCGACGAGAGACGTCTGACGAGGATCGACGACGATGAGAAGCGAAGACAAATGACGGACAACGAATCGACCAAGTCCTCTCTTTCTCACCCTTTCTCTTTTGTTTCTGTTCTAGTCGAAGTAGATTAGGCCAGATACTGATCTGTTTTTACTTATTTACAAATCGTCCACAAATTTTTTTTGTAAATTCTGAAATTACCCCCGAACGTGTCCCGAAAGTTTCTATAACGTGTCCTGAACGTGTCCGGTTGTAAAAAAAATAAAAAAAAAATGGGACTCTCTGGTGCGTGTCAGACATGTGTCCACCGCGTGTCTGACACGTGTCCGTGTCCGACACGTGTCTGACACTGGTACAAAGCCCTCGGAGAGGTGTCCGTGCTTCATAGGTACTAAATTATGATAGCATTATATTTGAAATAAAGTTAGAAATGGTATTGGGGTAAAATTTGTGTAGTTTTTAACATCTTTTACACTTGCGCAGGTGGCTCAATAATGCTGCAATAAATGTGCCATGCAATTTCTACTACTTTCCCGATGGATGGATTAATTGCACAATAGATGAGGTTGAGGAGACAAAGCTTCTGTTAAGAATGGTTCCAATCTCAGCTACCTTTCTTTTGTATGGGGTGATCAAATCCAATAGTAATACCTTTTTCATTGCGCAAGGAAATGCAATGGACAGGTCATTTCATTTCGTATTACAAAAAAAAAATAGCATCAAATTCAACTCCCCATTCAAATTTTCCTTCCTATGGCAGGATTCGCGAATTGTATAGTCTATGAAGCACGGACACGGACACGTGACACGACACGCACACGGAAAAGCGCAAATTTTCAGAAAATAGGGGACACGACACGCTGGGGATACGTTCAATATATATAATTAATTTTATTTATTATATGTTGTAAAATTATTTAAAAAAATTTGTTCCTATAATAGAATTAAAAAATATACATTATTAAAATTATATACTCAAATAATAGAAAAGAAAAAATAAAATCAGAATATAAAAGAAAAAAGAAAAGAAAAGAAAAAATAAAATAAAATAAAATCAGAATATAAAAGAAAAAATAAAAATAAATAAATAAATCAAAATATAAAAGGAGAAATAAAATAAAATAAAAAATAAAATGAAATCAGAGGCTGAGAGAGAGAGAGAGATAGAGCGACTGAGGAAAGAAGATCAGACAAGAGGCTGAGAGAGAGAGAGCGACTGGGGGAAAGGCGAAAAAGAATGAAGATCGAAGAAGAAGAAGAATGAAGATCGAAAAGACCAGCGTGTAGCTTAATGAGGGACGACGAGACACGAGTGACGAGTGACAACCAACGAGAGACGTCCGACGAGGAGCAACGACCGATGAGAAGCGAAGACGAACAACGAACGACGAATCGACCAGGTCCTTTCTTTCTCACCCTTTCTCTTCTGTTTCTGTTCTAATCGAAGTAGATTAGGGCAGATATTGATCTGTTTTTACTTATTTACAAATTGACCCCAAAATTTTTTTGTAAATTCTGAAATTACCCCCAAAAGTGTCTATAACGTGTCCTCAATGTGTCCGGGTGTAAAAAAAAATTTAAAAAAAAATGGGACACCCTCTAGTGCGTGTCGGACACGTGTCCACCGCGTATCCGACGCGTGTCCGTGTCCGACACGTGTCTGACACTGGTACAGAGCCCTCGGAGAGGTGTCTGTGCTTCATAGGTACTAAATTATGATAGCATTATATTTGAAATAAAGTTGGAAATGGTATTGGTGTAAAATTTGTGTAGTTTTTAACATCTTTTACACTTACACAGGTGGCTCAATAATGCTGCAATAAATGTGCCACGCAATTTCTGTTACTTTCCCGATGGATGGATTAATTGCACAGTGAGGAGACAAAGTTTCTATTAAGAATGGTTCCAATCTCAGCTACCTTTCTTTTGTATGGGGTGATCAAATCCAATAGTAATACCTTTTTCATTGCGCAAGGAAATGCGATGGACAGGTCATTTCATTTCGTATTACAAAAAAAACAGCATCAAATTCAACTCCCCATTCAAATCTTCCTTCGTATGGCAGGATTCGCGAATTGTGCAGTCTATGAAGCGCGGACACGGACACACAAAAATGCAAATTTTCAAAAAATAGGGGACACGACACGCTAGGGATACGTTCAATATATATAATTAATTTTATTTATTATATGTTATAAAATTATTTAAAAAATTTTGTTCCTATAATAAAATTAACAAATATACATTATTAAAATTATATACTCAAATAATAGAAAAGAAAAAATAAAATAAAATAAAATCAGAATATAAAAGAAAAAATAAAAATAAATAAATAAATCTGAATATAAAAGGAGAAATAAAATAAAATAAAATCAGAGGCTGAGAGAGAGAGAGAGAGAGCGACTGAGGGAAAGACGAAGAAGAATGAAGATCGAACAAGAAGAAGATTGAAGATCGAAGAAGAGCAGCGTGTACCTTAACGAGGGACGACGAGACACGAGTGACGAGTGACAACCGACGAGAGATGACCAACGAGGAGCGACGACCAACGAGAAACGAAGACGAACGATGAACGACGAATCGACCAGATCCTCTCTTTCTCACCCTTTCTATTGTGTTTCTGTTCTAATCGAAGTAGATTAGGGCAGATATTGATCTTTTTTTACTTATTTACAAATCGACCCCAAATGTTTTTTGTAAATTCTGAAATTACCCCCGAACGTGTCCCGAAAGTGTCTATAACGTGTCCTGAACTTGTCTGGATGTATAAATAAAAAAAAAAGGGACACTCGCCGGTCTATGTCGGACACGTGTCCGCCGCGTATCCAACACGTGTCCGTGTCCAACACGTGTCTGACACTGGTACGGAGCCCTCAGAGAGGTGGCCGTGCTTCATAGTGTGCAGTGCAACCTCTGTATAAGATAGTATTTGAACGGCGAATAGAGCGAATGAATGGGAGATACTCAGCTGGAATGAAGGTTGGTTTAGGAATGCTTGCCGCTTTGGCTTGTTGTAATGTTGCTTGGTGGGTGGAGTATAAAAGGCTAAAAGCTTTGAAAGAACATGGCTTGTTAGGTAATCCCGATGCCATTGCGCCAATATCCGTATTTTGGCTCTCTCCACAGTTTGTACTGATGAGAATCATGGATGGATTAGCTCTTTATGGTATGGAGGATTTCTTTTAAGTATCAGGTTCCAGAGTCAATGAGGAAGAGATATGCACTCATACTTACTGAACCTTTGATTGGATGGGGAAAAATAGTGAACCTAAGGTTTTTATGATATTAGACGCGGTGGTCATGAAGTTAAGAGCTGAAGATGGAAGTTGGATTGCAGACACTGTGAATCAGAGCCATTTGGATCTTTTTTATAATGCATTAGTGGTCGTGAGCATAGCCAATCTATTAATCTTTGCATATGTTGCTAGGTTCTACACTTACCGTGATTTTCCAGAAGAGGAAGATGACGACGAAGAAAAAGATCCACATGAAGAAATTAAAATTGGAAAGAAGCAAGACAAGATGGAACCCACACCTGATGAAGAAACTGAAAGAACAATAAGAACTAAGGTTGTGCAAAATGTCACTCAATTCAGTGAAATCGAATTGATCTGTAGCAATTCACACCGCTCTAACCGCTATCCACGTAAACTTTAAAATTTATAATCCGCCAACTGAATCGCTCCATTCCGCTATAGTTAATACATATATATTTTTTAACCTCTAATGAAATATCAATGTAAAAATAAGTGTGAGAGATATTTAAGATATGAAATTTATTACAAATTAGTGGTTCTATATACATGAAACATTTTATATAAAATTACTCTGTGTTATATATTTAAAAAATATTATACAAATTAGTGTTATATATTATGCAAATGTATGATATTTAGTTAGAATATTATTTAATCTGTCAATCCGTTAAAAATCACTCAAATCGCAATTTGTTAATCTGTCAATCCGTCATTCGATTTGCAATTTTACTCTCAAACCGTCCGAACCGTATTGCATACACCCCTAATAAGAACTACCTGATGCTGAAGAAAACTTGGAGAAGAGAACAGTAGTGGTAGACTTGGTCTAAGCAGCAATTTGATTTCTTGTGAATGTTCTTTTGAGTTGTTTAGGTTATTGATTCTTTTGGCTAGGGTTAAATCGTTAATTAATTGTAGGATTATATTATACAAATTTTGTATTATATGGTAAATTGTATGAGCACTTTTGAAATTTATTCTTGTATTATTATCATTATTACTATGTTGATTAATACGATGTTTGATTACATGTGTATAGATATGAATATTTATTTATTTGAAAGGAAAAAAATTAAGACTCATAAAAAGTTTTAATTTTAACTTTACTTACAATGATATGATAGATTATGTATTAATATTTTTTATTTATTATAAATTTAAAATGAATTTACTCTGGATCATTGGTCTCAAAAACCTAGTACACACACCATGACAAACACAACACCACTATCCATGGCAATTGAAAGCGATTCGAATGAGCGAGAACTCGAAAGATCGAGAAGTCCCAGAAAAGCGCAGTGCCAGCCGAAGAACATTCGCAACCATGGCTACCGAACCTCCCTAAGGAAATCATCGAAGATGATATACTCTCGAGACTGCCCGTTAAATCTCTATTGCAATTCTAATGCGTTTCCAAATCATGTCGTTCATCAATTTCAAATCCCCAATTCGTGAAAACCCATCTCGGTATGTCATCTAGGACCGATAATGATTATATACAGCACAGACTGATACTGAGATATATTCACGAATCTGATTTGAAGTCATGATCTTTTTACTATGTATTCAATAATAAGCAACCTGAACCTGATGATGAAGAAACTGTCGTTGAGCTTGATTGAATGGTAATGCTGTTTTTATTTTAGGTTCATGTAATTGGTTAGTGCGGGCTGGTAGTCAACATTTTATACTTCTATGGAACCCATCTACTAGGACACACAAGATATTTCCAAATTTGGATGCTAAAAATGGGTTTACAAGAGCATGTGGGTTTGGTTATGATAAGTCTACCAATGGCTACAAGGCGATGAGGATCTTTAGTCAAGATCAAAACTACAGTGGGGTGGGGGGGTGGTTTATTCATTAAAGAGGAATTCATGGAGGAGGATCGGAGACTTTCCTTATGGTATTCCTCCGTGTACATTTATTTCAGGGAGATTTTGAAATCAGACTCTTCATTGGGCCACCTGTATTGATACAAATTTTAGCTACTCTTCTTGAGTAATTGTTTCTCTTGATTTGGAGAAGGAACTTATGGAAATCCGAAATGGGTTTGTCCCACATTGATTTGAGAGACATCCACAACCCACTTAATAAGTTGACTAACTCTTCCTAACTAGCATGAGGCCTTTTCTAAAGAAGAACAAAACCGTGAGGCTCCGGCCAAAGCGGACAATATTGTGCTAGTGGGGCTGGGTTGGCTGCTTCATTTTAGCACCGTCTATGGATGCCTCTAGCATTCTAAAGAAGAACAAAATCGTGAGACTCCGACCAAAGTAGATAATATTGTGCTAGTGGGGTTGGGTTGACTACTTCATTTTGGCACCGTATGTAGATGCCTCTAACACAGTAGCACAATATTGTCTACTTTGGCCAAAGCCTCACAGTTTTTTTCTTCTTTAGAAAAGGCCTCACAGAAACGTATGGACAAAACTGTGAGGTTTCGATCAAAGCGGATAATATTGTGCTAGTGGGGTTGGGTTGATTGCTTCATTTTGGCGCCATCTATGGATGTCTCAAGCACAAAAGCACAATATTGTCCGCTTTGGCCGAAGCCTCACAGTTTTGTTTAAAAAAGGCCTCACAGAAACATGTGGAGCATTTGTCCCACCTAATTATGAGGATGGTGTTATTCATTTGACATTGTGTGTTTTAAAAGGATGCCTCCATGTGCTCTACAACTTCTCGACTTGTGTTGATGTAGGGGTAATGAACGAGAATGGCGAGAGAGAACCTTGGACTAAGTTGTTCACAATACCATATTCTATAGTGTCAAGAATTTGTCACTACACACACTGTGCATTTCGAAGACTGGTGAAATTTTATTGAAATTTGAGAATGGGTTAGTTCTTTTCAATCCGAAAGATGGTAAATTTAGGAATCCTGGAATACGTAACCATACCTAACATGTGCAACTGTCTTCCAGTGGATACCTATGTTGAGAGCTTAGTCTTGCTTGATGGTAATAATTTGGGTTAGAGGCAAGAACAGTATCAAAAGCTCGAGAAAGGTAAAATTAGTATATCATATTATTCCTTCAACACTATATGTTTAATGCACAAAGATTTCTTTTCTTTTCTTTGCATGAACAGCCTTGCTTTTATGTCTATATGTTCAAACGCAAATCAAATAAAAATAAGGCACCCAAAAGATCAACTGAGTGGTAGTTCTCTTCACATTGGAGGCGTTTACAATTGTCACATATTCATTTTCTCTCCCGAAGGTTGTCTCTTTTAAGTAAGCATATTGCACCATTCTTGTTATTTTGTCAATATTCATGCCCAATTTCAATCTATCCAGCTTTACCAGATTAGGGTTTTTCAAGGTGTCATATACTTCATGATTTGATTTTGAACTGTGAAGGTCGTTGAAATAGCCTCGATTAGCATGTGTTGTTACACAAAATAATGCATGCGTGAGAGTGAGAGAGAGAGAGAGAAGGGGTTGTTTTTGTTATTTTTTCTTTTGTATCTATATGAAACTTCAATGGAGGTAATTGTAATTTACATTTAATTATACTTCTATCTTAGTATGCTTAAAAATGGTCACCATTGCTTGTGTGAAAGTTGATGCCTAAACTTGTTTTTATCTTTTTGAAAAGTTACAAAAAGAAAAAATCCTAGCATTTTTGTGTTTGTGTTTCTAAGAGGTGTTTTTTGAATTTGATTAACAGTTTTTCGGATTCTCTTCAATTGGACGCCATTGTTTAGGGTTTAGGGCCTATTCTCATCCATTTTTGAAGTTATCGTGGAAGGGCATCTCTAGCAGAAAACAAGATTTCGAAGTAATATATATTTTGTATTCCCCCTCCTCTTGATGTATACATTATGTTCATTTTCATTTTGTTGACATTGCAACTACTATAATTGAGGTGCAATTTTAGAGCCATCGCTCTTGTGGATATTCGTGGTTTAATTTTGGGTCTTAATTGTATAGGCTTCTGTTTTAATGACAGTCAAGTAATGAGTTGTCTTCTTCTTTTTTAAGCTTGTACTTCATCATGTATGATCATAAACTCAAAATAGATGCTGAAAAATTATTGGGTGATTAGATTCTTCAAGCTTCTTGTGGGTCTTTGTTGAAGAAAGCACTTTATTATTCTTGTGCTTATTTATTTAACAAAGTAGATGTACAAAATAAATTATTCAAAATATCCTCAAATTATTCTTGTGCTTATTTATGTTTTAAATTTTTTCTAATTTACTCTTAAAGTTAACTTATGTTCAAAATTAGGCAAAAAATATCCTAATGACTGTCACATAACATAAAAAATATATTATTTTTTGTCTAATTTTTAATAGAAATTAATTTTAGAAGTAAACTCATAAAAAAATTGAAACTTGAAGGGCTAAAGTGAGAAAAAAATAAATTTTAAGGGCCAAAGTGAGAAAGTAGCCAAACATAAATGGGCCAAAGTGTAATTTATCCATTTATTTTATTTTTTTGGTGGCTAAATCTCTTGTTTTTTACAAACTTTTAGAGGGACAAGGGAAAAAAAGAAAAAAAAAGAAAAAAAAGAAAAGAAAGGCTAGTAATAGTATATATAAAATTAGATAAACATGAAATATTTCTCAAATTGCAAAATTAATGAAAGCATTGAAAGTAATTATGAAGAGGTTGAATCTGGAATTTTTAGGGTAAACCTACCCTCCAACCTGTTTTTTTTTTCTATTCTATGTTGTATATCTGGTTACTGTCGCTAAGAATAGGGCTGAATAAGAAATCCGTAAAATTCGCAAACCGAATCGGTTCAATATAATCCGGTAGGTTTGGATTGGATTTTTGAATCTGTTGTCCAATTCCAAATTGGAAAATTAAGGAACCGTTTCTTGCAAATCATGTTCAGATTTCACTTCACGGTTCCAGATTGGAACTAATCCGAACCGTATGCAACTTAGATTATGTTCTCACCACACATCCATGATGTATACTATCCTATCTCTTATATATAAAACCAAAATCTTAATTTATAACATTTCATTATCTTCTCTTCTCGTTGTGTGCAACAGTTGCTTTGTTGCTATTGTTGTGTTATTTTATTTTAGTTTTGTAATGGTGTAATGGTAGCACTAGTTTTGGTTTTTTTTTTTTTTTTTTTGTAATTTGGTGATGACTACTGCTATTGTTGCTGTGAAATTGAATATTATATTTGTTTAAATTAATTGTGGAACAAGATACATGTTTATGTTTTGAAAAATTATGGACAGATTAATGTTGAAATGAAAATGTTATATGATTTTTCTTTATTAATAGATTATGTGAATCCGTGGTTCCAAAATGAACTGAACCGTGTTTAAATAGTTTGGTTCGAATTGGTTCCATGATTTAAATGGGTTGGATTGGTTTCAATTTTTATGGAACCGTAGACAACAGATTGGACTCCTTAATACTGCTCAGTGGTGATAATACGGCTCAGGCGACATGGTCGAAAATCAATGATTGGACTCCTTTATTGTTATTTTTTATGTAAGAGTTTATGCATTTGCCATCATCTCGTATTTGGATTATCAATAACTTATATGTAAAGATATACAAGGTTTGAAAAATCAACTATTCAAGTCACACATAGTGATTCATAGTAGTAGAGAATGGTTTTGTGAGTGCCTTTTAAAGTTAAATTTTGTCTTTAAATCTAGCCATTATATCCTATCTTAACCAAGCTTATTTATCCTCTTATGTTTTTAGTAAGATTTTTAATAAGATTATTAATATATGTAGAATTATTCAAAATTTAATGAAATATTTTTTCTTGAGCCTATTACGTGGCTTGTGTTGTGTCCAAGCCCATTAGTACGTGTGGTATTGGGCAAAAAACATTGGCCTAGCATAGTACGCCTAGATTCGTTTCACGCTAGGCCTGACTCTACATGAGTTATGTTGGTCCGACTCATTTAATTAACACCTCTACTCAAGACAACACAATACATTGTTAGGGAAAAAAAGAAAGAAAAAGAAATGTGATTTATAGACATAAAATTCATGTAAAAAACATATTTAGAATGATTTGTCAATCGCATTTATAAAATTATAATGATGATAATAAGTGTTTTGATTGAAAATGAAAAAACCACAAAGTATCAACTCATTTTGCCCATAACTTCTATATAAAATTTTATTTGTATGTCAACCACTAAAAAGAAAGAAAAGACATACCATGTATTAGATGAGACTTGCCTAGCAACATCTTTATGGAATATATTCGGAAAAAATCAAAAAATAAAAATTACAAATCGATCAGGTCTAGACCACAACCTTACGAATTGATTTAGTTTGATATTCTCAATAAATGGTTCCTGATTATTAAAATAAGTAACTCATACTTGACAGTTCAGTTTGTGATTTTATAGCTATGGTCCTAATTTGAAATGGAACTGATATGTTTAAATATGTACACACATGTATAGATATGTATATAATTTGTTATTTATCTTAAACACTCATAAGTTGGATTTTTTCAATTATTTTTTCCGAATCATATTTTTTACCTTTTTTTTCTAACTCTAGGACACAAGTGAGTGAATTTGGTATGCATTTATGATTGTGGGCTCACTGTTTTGTGCCTAAAATTGAGGAAAAAAATAAGAATTGAGATTATGTATAACATTGCTCATTTATTATTCCATTTAGGTAAATTCAATATTAAGAAAAATATTAAAAAGAAAAATTCAATTACATTCAGCCTATATATTTTCTGTGTATTTCATTGCGCGCAGATATGCAATGAACAAGTCATTTCGTTTCGTATTACAAAAAAAGCAGCATCAAATTCAACTCTCCATTCAAATCTTCCATCTCATAGCAGGATTTGAACGACGAATAGAGCGAACGAATAGGATACTCAGCTGGGATTAATGAAAGTTGGTTTAGGAATGCTTGCCACTTTGGCTTCTTGTAAAGTTGCTTGGCTTTGTCTAAAGGCCGTTTGATTGTTTGGATTGGATATAAAAAATTTAAAAAGACATGTAATACTTAAAGATAAAGATGAGATATAATATATTATAAGATATGAGATGAATTATATATATTGTAGAGTCACTTATGCTATATTTGGTTAAGATAGAATATAAGATGGGGTAAGAGGGAAGTGATTATTTTTAACCTTTAGATGAAAGATGAGTTATATCTGACAGTGGAGATATACAATACGATAGGAGTGGTATTTCATATCCTCTCTTTTGCATCATATACTGTCTGGACTTTCTATATCTAAAGCAACCGAACACAGGAAATAAGGAGAAGAAAAAAAAAATGTAAACCTCATCTCATATTATATCCGGTCTCACACCTATATCCGACTTTTATATTCGGTAAACAAACATGGCCCAAGGCCTTGATTGATTGTCCGGATATAATATGCCTTGAGATTTACTCAGTATATGCAATGAATAAAATATCTGGATTGGATAACATATCCCATGCTCATGTTTGTTGAGTTAAAGATATAGTACTGAATATTTCTTATCTATGTTTGTTTTACAAAAAAAAAAAAAATTATGGGATATAAGCAAGTAACACAATGGTGTTTGGGAAGATTTTTTTTTTTTTTTTTTGTAGCTAAAATAGCACTAAAAAACAAAATAGGCTAGAATATTTAATAAGACAAAATGTCACATCAAACCCATAATCATTTCACTTTTTCTCTCACAAACATCATATTTAACTATAAAAAAATCCAACTATGTTCCCAAACACAAAAATTTTAGCCTCCTAAAATAGCCAAAAACTAAAATAACCAACTAAAATAGCAATTTTCCAAACACCCACATTAATGTATTGTGTCCCTATACCCATCAACACACAATATATATGTATGTCCATTATATCCAATCATTTGCGAATATACATATTTATATTAAATAAAAAATAATCAATTAAGTAATAACATAATCAAAAATTAAATAATAATATAAATTTGTTTAAAATATATAAGAAAAATAATTTAGAATCAATTAAGTTTTAACATTTTTAAAATTATTTTTCTAAATTTAGTTGTGTATTCTAAATTCTTACAAATAAAAAATACATATTATAGTTTAATTGGCAAATTTAAAAATAAAATAAAATACATATCATAGTTTATTTGGCCCACTTATTTCTTTAATTCTTAAATTGGTAAATATTTTTTGAATTAGAACTTTGAAAGTTCAAAACCTTTTAAATTAATGTAATTCTAAATATATTTTTTATATTTAAAATTTAAAAAATTAAATTCAAACTTTGAATCTCAAAAAGGAAATAATGTTTTTGTTTATATATATTGTTTATGTAAAAAAATTCAGCTGTAAAAATTTAAAAATAAAATTCATGAACATAATTATTTTGGTCATATATAATTAGATTTCTCATATACACAATCAAATTTTTGTAAAATTCATATATACACATAATTAGATTTCCCATTATAAAAGAGCAAAATTATATTTCTAGTTCTTATCTCACCTGATGGGCTATGATATAATAGGAGAGAGTAGGTATTGTACACCCACCATTTTAGGAAATGTACAATCTAGTTATATATTATGTCCTCCTTTAAAAAATATTACAAACACAAAATATGTAGAACCCACGATATATATACTCTCCTAAAACAGCCAAGGCAAAATAAAATAAAATACATATCATAGTTTATTTGACAAAGGTTATTTTTTGATTTTTTGGGCTAAAACCTACAAAATAAAAAAATAGGCTAAAATAGCTAATAAGATAAAATGTCACATTAAATCCATAATCATTTCACTTTTTCTTTCACAATTATCACATCCACTGGGAAGTTGATATTTTTGTAGGTTGTTTAGTTTTGGGCTATTTTAGTAGGCTAAAATTTTTTGTGTTTAGAAAGATGATTAGATTTTTTTGTAGTTGGATGTGATGTAAAAAAAAAAAAAAAAAAAAAAAAAAAAAAAAAAAAAAAAAAAGTGAAATGGTTATGGATTTGATGTGACATTTTGTCTTATTAACTATTTTAGCCTATTTTATTTATATTTTTTTTTTTGAATTTTATCCTCAAAAAAGCTAAAAACTTTCATGCCAAACACCCCCATTACATACTCCTCTAAAAAATATTACAAGCACAAAATATATAGAACTTACGACATATAGCCTTCGTTTGGGAAGAGCTAAAATAACCTGGCTTTTTGACTTTTTAACTATTTTAACCTGGCTTTTTTAGTCTCATTTGGTTTTTGTTTTTGATTTTTTTGACTTTTATAAGAGAAAAAGTGTAATGATTATAGTTTGAATGTGATATTTTGTCTTATTAACTTATGTAATCAATTTTATTTATTTTTTTTAATGCTTTTTTAGCCAAAAAGCCAAAACCAAACATAGCTGTAATCTCCAATCTCACCTTCTATATCCAAGAATCAAACAAGCCTAAGTTTCTTGAGAGGATCGAGAAGACGCAGAAAAGCGCAATGCCAGCCAAAGAAGATTCACAACCATGGCTGTCGAACCTCCCCAAGGAAATCATCAACCCTAATTAATTGGGTTGGAGGAAGGTGGAGAAGGCGTGATTGTTAAAAGAGGAGGAACATAGAAAATGGAATGTGACAATCCGCTACTACCACCACACTACAACAAATTGCACATTTGGCTACTAAATTTGACGACCAAAAAAATTTTAGTCGCCAAAAATATAGCGATTCCGGTATTCCCTTTACTGTTCAGTTGTATTCCGGACTCGGTTCCATGGAGTTGGTAGTTGTGTCTACCTTGTTGTCGTCCTTTAATTCCATTTGATTGAGTTTTAGGATGTGTTGGGCATGTTTCGAGCAGGTGGGTTGAGCCTTGGTCTAATTTCTTGTTGCTAGTTTTTGGTCGTTCCGCTCGAGCGGGTCGTCTAGCACTCGAGCGGATATTGTACTCCCAGTATTTTCGTGCTCTGCAAAACTTCTGCAGGTGTGATTTCTATGCTTGAGCGGATTTCCTGCGCTCGAGCGGGCTTGTTGGCGCTCGAGCGGGTAGTACATTTTTTATGTAAGTTCTGGAAGTGGAAAATCTACGCTCGAGCGGACTGGTTTTCACGCTCGAGCGGATGTACTTTATTCTTGTGTCTTGGAGCTCGAGTGGGTCTTCTTGCGCTCGAGCGAACTCAGTATTTTGTTCTTGACGCTCGAGCGTTGTGTTTTCCGCTCGAGCGGACCTGTCGTATATCAGAAGGCAGTTGGGCATTTTTAAGTCACTTTTTACATCCTCACTCTCTCTCTTACTTTTCAAAAATGCCATTTGAGAGCTTCTCTCTCTAAAACCTCCACTTCTCTCTAAGTATTGATCTAGTAGGAGTTGTTTCCTCACCTTTGGCCTTTACAAAAAAAGTTGTTGATCATCGAGGGCTATCTTTTGATCCGAGAAATTTGTGATTTGGAGCATCTTCATTTTCATCATCTCCTTCGTTGGGTTTCATCTTCTGAGGTAGGGATTCCTACTCACTCTTATGGGTTTTGACCTAGATTTTTGGGCACTTTGTTAAATGGTTTGATTTTGAGATCTAGGGTTTCAAAATGTATAAAAGGGGGTTTGTTATTTTGATTCTAAAATGTGTATTTTGGGTTTCAAAATAATGATATTGTTGTTGGTGGTTGATATTTGGACTCTTGAGTCTATATTGGAAAATGGGGTAGAAAACCCTAATCTGTTATGCAAATTAATTGGTATAATTAATTTGGAAATAATGAAATTGGCTCATTATATTGTAGAATGGTAGAGTTGGATTTATTAATCACTCACTCGTGAAAACATTGATATTTTATCTGTTGGAGCTTTTATTATCTGTTTAGAAATAATTGCCTTGGGCTACCGGTGGAGGGTAGTTTTGATTGTTGTAGACAATGCATGATGATTAGGCAAACTAAAACTAATCAAGTGGATGTGTCATAGAGTATGACGGTTGATAGAATACATTAACGTTATGTATTGATTGATTGCGTATATGACCTACGTGTATATACGTTGTGAGTATGTGAGGAGATAGAGGATGTACTCCACGGTTTAGGGGAAGATAGGGGATGGGCCTCTAAACCGGATGTTGTTTGGGAGGAGATAGGGAATGGACTCCACTAATACAGTTCATATGCTTGTCAGTTAATGTGTTGATATAGCTCATATGCTTATCTATGGAAGTGTTGATATAGCTCATTTGCTTATCTGTTGAAGTGTGGATACAGCTTGTATGCTTATCCGTTGAGATGATGATGTAGCTTATATGCTTATCTGATGAGATGTTGATACGGCTTGTATGCTTATCTATTGCGAACTGGGAGACGTTTAATATGAATTATTATTTCGTTTAGAGTGTGTGGCCAGGTTCTGAGCCACGGGTATGAATTTGGAAATTTGATAAGAAATAGAAAATGAAATGAAACGTAGACATAGTGGTCATGTAATGGAAATGGTTTATGAATTGATTTATGGGAGTTAAACATTTATCAATTGCTAATGTCTTAGTTACTGCTCATATTGTGTTTAACATATCTCTTCTGGGCGTTGGCTCACCCTATATGGGACATTATTTTCAGGTACAGGTAGCATGCCACCTCCAAGGACATAGCTTGGATGGTTATGGGAGTTGAAGACTCTTTTTGATTATTTTGTTTGTATTACATGTATATCAAGCCAAGGGCTTATTTTGTATAGAGCTAGTACTCTTCTTTTGTGTAACCAAGTGTTGACTTGGAAAGTTGTAAGCCCGTAGGGCATTTGCTTTTGTTGTTAACATGTAATACTGTTGTAAGAACTACTTTGATGAATGGAAAGGTGTTGATTTTCTTATATTACTGCATGTCTAAATGATGGGTATTATGTATTATTTTAAGGGCGTTACAAAAAATAGTATTTTTGGCGACTAAAAATTAATTTAATCGGCGTTGATTGCATGTTATAGCTATTATATTATTTTAGTCGACATATAATGTTCATTGGTGACCAAAAAAAACTTTTGTCGTCCTCTACTTTTTGTGTGGAATTTGGATGAATCATACATATAATTTTTGGCGGGATACATAATACTTTTGACATGGAACTTGTATTTATTGTCGTGGTATATAGATTACCTTTTGTCATGGTACATATTATCATGGTAATTTGTACTATGCCAAATGGTCATTACAATGCATAGTAGTAAAAATATTTTTTTGTACGGAGGACCTTGCTTTGGTAAGCTTATTTGTTATGTATGGTGTTATTATTTCTAATTCTAATTGGAATATATATAGTTGGTTTGTATATAAGTTTACATTAAAATGTGTTCTTTTTTCTTTGATGGTTGAAAGTGAAATATGCGTTATGGAATTGGTGATAATATATACATATTGTTTTGTTTGTATACCTATTACAGGTTGCGGTGGATATATACAGATTGTATACAAATTAATTAAAATGAAAAAACAATAAAAACATAAAATGATGTTTTTGGAGACAAAACAATTGGTAGCCAAAAACGGAGTTAAATATTTTTAGTGACTAAAAATTTAGTAGCCAAAATAGAATTAAAAACAGTTTAGGCGACTAATTATTTAGTTGCAAAAAAAAGAAAAATACTTTTGGCGACTAAATATTTAGTCGCCAAAACATAACAATTATATTATACGTGACAAAACCTTTGGTAGCCAAAAAAATTTAGACTTTAGCCGACTAACCTGTGTAGTAGCTAAACAACAAATCGAACTTTAGGCGACTAAACATGTAGTAGCTAAAACAATGTAGATGCACAAGAAAAACTATTGGTGACTAAAACTTTGGTCGCCTTAGATACTTAGAAGTTTTGGCAACAAAAAATTTTAGTAGTTGAAAATGTGATTTAAATTAAATTAGTAGCTTTGGGTGACTAACAGATTAGTCGCCAATTTAGCCTCATCAGGGACTAAAGGTTATTTTGTCGCCAATACCTTTTACTTTTACCTACTAAAACATTAGTCGCCATTTATAGGACTTTTGGCGACTAGATATTTTTTAGTCACCAATACCTTCCCCGACAATCTTCCCGTGACAAATCAAGCGATCAAAATATTTAGTTGGGAAAATATTTCGGCGACTAAAAACCTTACTTTTGGCGACTAAAAATTTAGTCGCCAAAAGTGCAATTTCTTGTAGTGCCAATAACGACGATGATAAATCAACGACGATGATGACTTTGTGCGTATATATGAAGAAACTTAGAGCCGATCAAGTATCAAATTTTTTTCCATTGATATCGATACTAGTCGAGTTCAATATCGAGATCGCTCACCAATCACAATCAATCACCTAACAATTTTCAATCCTCCAACCAATCATTCACTGCGTTTTGCGTCAATCGCCTCCTCACTATTTCTATTCGGTGAGACCACAACAGAGGAGCCAAGAGCCATCCTAGTCTCCTAACTCTCCCACCGCCGCACCACCACCAGAAGCCACGGTGGTCCTAGGCTGAAGGCACCGAAGCCTAATCCCCCAGTGGTAACCGTAGATAGAAAGATATATGCCCTAGTAGAGGTTGTTGATCTCGAAAATTATAAAAGAAAATTTGGGAATCGAGATCTAGAACAGGGCTTTGAGTACTTATTGAATGTATAATTGTTGTTGATAATCTTAGATATTGCTAAGTATAAAAGAAAATTTAGGGATTGGGAAGAAAAAAAATTTGTTTTTTTTTTTTTCGAGGGGGAGGGGCTAAAATAGCACTAAAAAACAAAATAATCTAAAATAGTCAATAAGATAAAATTTCACATTAAATCCATAATCGCTTTTTTTTTCCTAACAAATATCATATTCAATTACAAAAAAATCTAATTATCTTCTCAGACACAACTATTTTAGCCTATTAAAATAACTAAAAACTAAAATAGTCAACTTCCCAAACACCCACGAAATGTATGATTGTTGTTGATAATCTTAGATATTGTTGTTGGGGTTCTTGGTTTAATTCTGCTGATGTTGTTGATAGTCAGTTGTTTCAGTGCACATTGCAATGTAGGTTCCCAAAAAATATTTATGTACACGCTTTAGCAGTGAAGAAAGAGTATGTAATTCCAGATAAAGGATATGATGACCTTTTTTTATTATGAAGGTGGGTATTTAGAATTACTTCCCGTGGAGGGCTTGATCAACACGATTCCCAGCAAGGGGAATACAACCACAAGTATTATTACTTATCTGGTGGAGAATAGGTACTGCATTGTTGCTGTATTGGATAATGTAGAGAAGGAAACATTCTGTTTGTGTATGCATATGTGCACATTTGATATTGAGGAAGTAGTCATGGTGATTCACAAAGAGGGTAGCTAGCTGTGAAGAAAATAAGCAATCGAACCGTTGCCATTTTCAGGCAAAGAATGTTGTCTATCAAGATTTTGAGCTTGGGGGTTTTTTGTATAGATTGTTCGTCTGGGGTTTTTTTGTATAGATTGTTCGTCCAATTGTGCAAAGTCAATTTTCATGGATAGTGTACGGGGAGGAAATATTCGTCACCTTCCGTACTCCTCGTGTCCAAGCTTTGCTTCTTTCCGAATAACCTAAGAACGCAAAGACGGTGAGCTACCCGACTGTGTGCAGCCGAAAAACCCCTCCGACGATCAAGTTAGCACACAAAGAGGAAGAAAGAGAAAGATGAGACAAAAAGATAGAAAGCTCTGATAACCAGAAGTTTCAGACCTGTGCATTTAGGCGCAGCACCGTTTATATAGCTTTTGCGCAAATCACTCTGCTCGTCTTTCTATGGACGCACGGATGTACTGCCCTCTCTATTTTTTACTCGTGTGTGCGTCAATACTGCTAAACAACATTGGCCAAAACAGCCAAACGGTATTGACGCGTACTACTGGCAGGTTTTTCTCCTTACACTCCAATCGGGCCACGTAGCGGCTCCCGCCGTGCTACCTATAACCCGGCACAAGGCCGTTTACCAACTTATCGACTCGACTCCGAGTTGTCCAACCTGTCAACCGCAGCTTGGCTAAATATTGATCGATTCATACAGAGGACGGTGTCATTAGCTTGGACTATCCTTAAGTCGGCCCATTCCATATGTAGTCTGATCCTTTGTTCGGTTTGAATTCCCCTCAATTGCACACATAGCTCGGCCCGCACTTCTCGACCGAGCACCTACATAGCTCGGCCATTCTGCTCATTTGATTTTTTCCCTCTCAATTGTCCCTTAATTCCATCGGTTGCAACCTGATTGGGATTACTTCATTCTTGTATAACTTCATTTCAGCTTGATTTGTCGTCAAGTTTCATGATAGCTCGGTCAAATTTTATCACTTGCTTCCAGGCCTGCACTGCACAGCTGCACAAATCTTCAATTTTCTCAAAATGTTTTTTAACCTTCGTGTCAACCACTTACCGTGCACAGCTTGACCCACCAGATGGCGCTCCAATGACGCAATTTATTTCATTTTTGCATTTGGTGGAATGGATACGAGGCCAGGCCTCCACTTTTCCAAAGCCGAACAAATTTTGTAATGAAAATGCTTGGTGGGCCTCATTTGAAAGTCTTGTTCGTACATGAATTCAACGACAAACATATATTAATTATTAATATGTTTGTGCTTGGAGGGTCCCACCATAAAGCTTTGAAAACAATCTAATGCTTTGATGTAGAATTTCATTGGTGACCGAGCTGCTGTTGTGTTCTCAATAAATCGAATTAAAAAATAAGGTGCACTAATAGTCCCTATAGTTTGAGGTTTGTATCACATTAATTTTTGACTTTTTAATTGTAATATATTTAATCCTGAATTTTGAATCTTGTTCCAAATAAGAACAATTAAAGATATCATTAGATTTTTTAAGGGTAAAATCGTCAATTTGATAAAATATATACTAATTTGACAAAAATAAATCTCAAACAAATATTTTTGAATTTTTAAAAATTATTTCTACCTGCTAAAAATAAAATTATGTAAAATTGATAAATTTTTTAGACATTTATTTTTTTTTACCAAATTAATTTTTATTATGTGTTTGGATGATGATCATATAAAATTAATTTTTAAAAATTAATCATGTAATTTTTATTAATTTTTATCAATTTTACATAATTTTATCATTAATGGATAAAAATAATTTTTAAAAAATTAAAAATATTTTTTTTATATTTATTTTTGTCAAATTAGTTTATATTTTATTAAATTGACGATTTTGCCCTTAAAATTAAACAATAATATCTTCAATTGTCCTTATTTGAAAAAATATTCAAAATTTAGGATCAAATATATCACAATTGAAAAATCAAGAATCAAAATGACACGAGTCTCAAACTATAGGGACTGTTAGTGAAATTTGTCCCAAAAAAATACCCACTACCGAGCTGCAATTTTGGGTCAACGCATAATTCCTCAATTTCGAGACCGAGCCAGGAACTGTGCACATAGACAAGCTATAATTGCTCCGTGCCTTCCACCGAGCTACCGAACTTGCTTTCCACCGAGCTACTTCCTCAATTTTGTCTATAATTTTTTTTTTTTTTGTTTTTTTGGTTGAAAATTCGGTCACTACTGCTAGCTCCTATGAAGCATGGTCCTCCACGCAGATCGATCACTCTCGGATACTTGATGCATCTTGCATCTTCATTTAATCGAAAGAAAATACAGTACGAAGTGGAAGGAAAAAAAAATTAAAACCATTGAAACCTTCATTAGCTACCAGATTAGCTCACTTGTTATTAATCTCAAACCTCTTCAACTTTTTTTTGGGGGTGTCTTGAACATCAACAAAATTTACAAAATTGGAGGGATTTTATTTATTTATTTATTTATTTATTATTATCATTTATGATTGTGGGAACTTTCTGGAGTTTCAAATATTTTCTATTTTCAAAATAAGTTTTTGAATTTTTTACAAAAATTATAAATTAATTTAACAAATATAAACACTAAAAAATTATTTGTCTTAAAAAAAGAGAAAATTAAATAAAATGAGTTTTAAGAAAAAGATTTTGAAACAGGGCTTTGGGGTGACTTTTAACAAAAAAAATTACTATTTTATGTAAAAAATAATATGACTAAAAATAAATTAAAATTTTACTTTTAACTTTTGAACCAATGTTTCAAAATGGGCCTTTGGGTTGGTGGTGCGCGTAATGCCAACATTTCTAGCTGACGTAGTTTTGATTTAATTAATAATTACTTGGCCATCGGGCCAAAATAAATATTTTCCTTATAGTTTCTTTTTTTAATAATAATAATCGGGTTTGGTAGTTTCATAGTCTTGGTTTGGCATTTGGGTTAGGGTGGGTTGGGATTAAAATAGTCCCTAAAAAATAAAATAAATTTTTTATTCTCAAGTTAAAAATTGTAACATTCAAATCATGATCATTTTATTTATTTTCTCAAAAAAGTCAAAAAAGTCAAAATACCTATTCCAAATGAGGCTATTTTAGCCCCATGATAAAATAGTCAAAAAGTCAAAAAACTAAAAAACTAACTCACATTCCAAAATGAAGCCTTATTTTAAGATTCATGTTAGGAATCTCATGCTGTGTTTTGTTAGAAGATTTGAGGAGTGATTTGGAAAAAGAAAAGAAAAAATTAGATGAAATATGAATAAAATATACTTACATTTCACTTAGTTTCACACACATTTTCCCTTTTCCTTTTTAAATTCCTCTTCAAATCTCTCAACCAAACACAACGTCAAGAAATTTTTGAGGATTCATATGATTCAATAATAATTTTTAATATCAAACTATTTTGATTGATTGATTTAATTAATTTTTTTTAATGAAATATAGAATTGTTTGTGATTCAAATAATTTAAGTTTTTTTTTTCTTTTTCTTTTTCTTTTTTTTTTTTTTTTTGTGTGCGCGTGCAATCAATCAATTTAAATAATTAATTTTTTATGAAATAACTATTATTTTCTCGGTTGGGAATAGTATTGGTGTATGTAGCAATTGAATTATACAAACTAGATTTGTGTGTGAAATTTCTTTGAGATGTTTCTCTAGTCACTGTACACTTTACACACTTAATACTTTATTGTGCATATGAAATTTCCCTGACTTACATATAAAATTTCTTTACAAATGTAGTCAGATAAATTTACTCTCTTGTGTATTTGATTTTCACTAGACACATTACACACTTGCATGTTTATTTCTCTAGCACATTTGATTTTTTTCTAAAATTTCTCTGTCATGTTGATCCTTTTTGGCCATCATACACTTGCAATTTGACTTACATATAAAATTTCTCTGCAAATGTAGTCAAAGAAATTTACTTGCATGTTGATTTTTCTAACACATTTGACTTTCTCTAAAATTTCTTTGCAAATGTAGTCAAAGAAATTACTTGCATGCTGACTTTCTCTAACACATTTGACTTTATATGAAATTTCTCTGCAAATGTAAGAGAAATTTACTTTCATATTGATTTTCTCTAACACATTTGAATTTCTTTATAGATGTAAGAGAAATTTTCATGTGGGTTTTCACTTTCATGTTGATTTCTCTAACACATTTGACTTTCTCTAAAATTTTTCTATAAAAGAAATTTACTTTCATAATGATTTTCTCTAACACATTAGACTCTCTAAATTTTCTTTACAAATGTAGTCAAAAAAATTTACTATCATGTTGATTTCTAACTCAGTGAAATTTTGTCAATTTTTTTTCCCGAATTTCATATTCATCATTGATCTTGTTTGATAGATCTCAACGAGGGCATTCTAAAAATGTAATTTTTGTTAAAAATGAACATCTAAATCAAAAGTTACTGAATTTTTAAGTTTTCAAAATTTTCAAAAAGTAAAAGACGCTAAATTGAATATAAAACGCAAGGATATTTTGGTTCAATAATTTATAAAACGCAAGGATATTTTGGTTCAATAATTTTGGCGGGAAGAGGTGCGTATTTTTGAGGGAGCTAAGGTAGTATGAAAGTTTGGGATGTCTTTTAGGCCCCGTTTGTTTTCAGAGGTAGAATGGAGGGGATTCATAGTGAGGGGATTAATAGTGAGGGGATTAAATAAAATTATTTTTGTTTTGATGATAGTTGTTAGTGTAGGAATTGTTAAATTATTTTTATATAAAATAATAAAACAAATAAAAAAATATAAAAAATTAAACATTAATATTTATAAAAAAAATTCCAATATATAACAAATAAAAAAATAAAAAAATTTCTAATCTCCTCACTATTTTTCTAATGGAAAATGTTTGAGGGCTTTAATTTCTGTGGCTCAAATGGCTCAAATTTGCCAAAACGACGTCGTTTTGGCAATTTTGATGTTGTTTTGTACTCAAAACGACGTCGTTTTGGCAAATTCGAGCCATTTGAGCCACAAAAATTAGGGCCCTCTATCATTGTCGTTTTCTAATACCATCTCCCCAACCTCCATCTCAATACCCTCCCCAACCTCCATTTATATCACCTCCACCATCCTAATCCCCTCCCCAACTCTACAAACAAACACAACATTAAATAATACCTCCACCATCCTAATCCCCTCCCATCTACTTAACCCAAAACAAACGGGCCCTTATCTTCTAAAATTGTAATATTAGAGACCTTAAAAAAAATCCTAAAAAATTTCAAAATGCAATTCAAAATTATTTTCAAAACTCATAACCAAACAAGTTTTTCTTTTCAAAACTCATTTTAAAAATTTATCTTTTAAAACAAAACTCAAAACTTAAAACTCATTTCAAAAATTAAACTTAAAGGAAGCCAATCTTTTTTCTTACAAACTCTTATCCTTAAAAAATTAAGAAAATATTAAATATATGTATATTATTAAACCGTTATGTCAACATAGGTGACTACACTAAACCATTGTCCGCGGTGAATCAAAAAATAATAATAATAAATAAATAGACAGACCGCGTTTGACAAGTTCTTTTTATATTTTTTATGAACATCTTTTTATTTGGAAGAGATGAATTAGAGAATGTTGGGAAGTTATTACAAATTGAGCATAAGTATAAATAAAATTATTGGAATTGACTTGCAACTAAGCAAAGCAAAACAAAAATTTCACAGAGGCGGTCGTCCCGGATGACTGGGTGAGGAAAAATTATTTTTCAGAGAGAAACAAAGCAACAAAACACAATGATACTTCAAACAAAGAATTATGCAAGAAGATTATTCTTAATAATAAATCGGAAATTGTAACACAAAACAATACAATACCATCGAGACTTGTGTTGGACACAATTTCCTTAAGGTTTAATTTGCCCCTACCAAGGTGCTCAGCCAACCTCCTAAGATACAACAATTAAAAACCAAGACCGCAACACAACGATCTCAGATATAGCGAATCAAACTTGTGTTGCACTCTCTCTGACTCATAGACTCTGAAATGAACAATTATGAAGAAAACAGAGTAGAAATTCTGGAAAAATCGACGCGACCGTGTCTAATTTAGATTGTAATTTGATATGAATTTTCTTCTCTACAACAACTTAGGAAGAGTGGGGTATTTATAGACTTGAGATGGTTGTGTGAACAACCTCAAATCTATTCTAATTTCGACGATCTGACTTCTCGAAGTCATTGGAAACGCAGTGAGAAGCACAGTGTCCTGTACAAATTTCGGCCATGAAGTTACCAGAATTTTGCCTATACCAGATCAAACCTCCATCTAGAATTCTCAAGAAGAAGAGAGAATCCAAATCACAATTGAAATTGAATTTCAATTAGAACACTTCGGAGTTTCTGGACGAAACCAAAGATGAATTCAAATTTGAATTCGTTCAACTACCGTGTTGCCAAAGCCTTTTTTGGATTCAATTTCGCATTCACTCAGAAAATGGTTTGAACAACCATATATACGAAATGAATCACCACCCGGCAAAGAATGCGTTTCCACCCAAACACAGCTCAATCGGTGTCTGGAGCCCATATCATGGTTTCACAAAACATTTTTCCAACGATCCCCCATATGAATGGAATTGACGACGACGGACATGCAATAACATGCAGACTAAGATAGAATATATAAAGGTAACACACCGCATCGAGATAGGTAGTTTTTGGCTTTGAACCTTCCCTAGTGAAAAGCCTATTAGACATACTAACTAACCAGTAGATGCGATGCCTTGAACTGTTCAGCTGTTTTTGTATGCCAAGACAATAGACTACACACAGTGTATCACCAACACAGGTTGATTCTCACGGTTGTATTCATTATGGCCCTGAACAATGCCTAGTATTCATGAGTGCTCTAGAGAATTTAGCCTTATGAATTCTCATAGAACTGACCTAGTTCACACTTATATAGGTGACCTCGCTTATAAAGAGTATCTTGTTATACCCCAACTTGAATATTCAAGTTATAAAAGTCATTAAGAGCAAAGCTTACCATACAAACGCTGTAGGTATCACTTTTCTCATCATAAAAATGGGTAGGAGATAATCTCTAGGTAAAAGATAATTTCCTTTAGTGATATGGGAGTCATCCATAATTCGGTTGTCCCTTTGAACTTAGATCTTTAGATCTCCAGTCAACTAAGTTGGGTTGTCATTATGGTGACTTTAAATAATAGGCTTAAATGATAAATAATACAACTACTTTATGGCTAACCTTTTAGTCAATGGATTCTCTAACTTTATACACTCAATGAAAATAATTCCATGTGAAAGCAATTGTCTAATGGTATTGTGTCTTCAACGAATATATCTAGACTTTCCGTTATATATCACACTTTGTGCCTATCCTATTTTTGCTTAACTATTATAGTGAAATCATATAGTTAGCACAATTTTAGGTCACCTTGGAATTACTTCTAAGACATTTCGAAGCCACTCTACTTCTTCTCTAGTTTTATCCAACACGATAAACTCAAATTCTACTATAGACTTTTCTATGCATGTTTGTTTGGATAATTTCCAAGAGATTGCATCGCCTCCCAAGGTAAAGACATATCCACTCATGGATTTTTAGTCTTTCATATCCAATATCCTATTTGCATCACTATACCCTTCTAGTACTGCTAGATATCAAGTATACTGTAAGCCATATCTTTTGGTTTGTCTTAGATATCTAAGCTCCCTCACTATAGCTTGCTAGTGCTCTTTCCTTAGATTACTTGTATACCTACTCAACTTGCTTACGGCACCAAGCTTTCAATAATATGAGAGTACTCTAATTGTGATATACTTTCACTTGTATTTTTCAATAAATGAAGTCCAATCTCAACAGGTGTTTTGGCAAGATGATTGTCATGCTTACCAAATTTCTTCAAAATCTTCTCAACATAGTGAGACTGAGATAAAGCATATCTGTCAGAAGTTTTTTGTAATCTTCATTCCAAGAATTACATTTGCAATTCCTAAGTTCTTCATGTGAAACCTTTTGTTTAACATCTTCTTTGTGGACTGTATCATGTCATTATTACTCCCAATAATAAGCATGTCATCATAAAGATAAACTATGGCATAGTCTCTGTCTATTTTTTCATATAGACACACTTGTCACATTCGTTGATCTTAAACCCATCTGAAATCATGGCTTCATCAAATTTCTCATGCCATTGCTTTGGCGCTTGTTTCAACCCATAAAAAGATTTTACATGCTTACAAACTTTCTTCTCTTGGCCTGGAACTACAAACCCGTCGGGTTGTTCAATATAGATCTTTTCATCTAAGTTGCCATTTAAGAAAATTGTCTTAACAACCATTTGATGTATCTCAGAATTATACAACGTCGCAATTGCTATTAGCATGCGAATGGATGTTATTCTTGTAACAAGGGAATATATATCAAAATAATCTTTTGTCGATACCCCTTGACTACAAGTCTCGCTTTATACTTGTCAATTGAACCATCTGTTTTCATTTTTCTCTTGAATGTCTATTTATATCCAAGTGGTTTACATCCTAGAAGGAGATCAATCAATTCCCAAGTATGATTTCTTATAATGGATTCAATTTCACTATCAACAGCCTCTTTCTACAAAGGTACTTCAGGACCTGATATCGCTTCCTTAAAGCTTTAAGGCTCATTTTCTAATAAATACATTAGAAAATCAAGACCAAAGGATTTTGAAGTTCTAGCCCTCTTACTCCGTCTAGGTTCATTTTACTCTTGATGTTCTTGGTATTCACCGTTACTCATAACAGCGTCATAAGTCCTCTTGATAGAACTTATGTTTTCAGCTTTCGGAGTCATAGACTCTACAACTATCTTGAAAGGAAATATATGTTCAAAGAACATTACATTCCTTGACTCAATAATAGTATTCTCATACATATCAGGATTTTCAAATTTATAAATCCGAAATCGATATGCACTACTATTATTCACATAACCGATGAATACACAATCAACAGTTTTTTATCCAATCTTAGTCATCTTTGGACTAGGGATCACCACTTTTGCCAAACACCCCCACATTTTGTAGGTAGGCTTCCAACATTTCCACAACTCATATGGTATTTGACTTGTCTTCTTGTGGGGTATTCTATTTAAAATAAAATTTGTTGATAAAATTGCCTCCCCCCACAAGTTCTAGGGTAAACCTGAACTTATCAACATGGCATTCATCATCTCTTTTAGAGTTCGGTTCTTTCTCTCAACCACTCCATTTGATTGAGGAGAATAAGGTGCAGTGGTTTGATGAATAATTTCGAATTGAAAACACACTTTCTCAAATGGACCATTATATTCATCACTTCCGTCACTTCTGACAACCTTAATTCTCTTGCAAAGTTGGTTCTCAATCTCAACTTTGTATTGCTTGAAAGCCTCTAAGGCTTCATTTTTTACTTTTTAGCAAGTAAACATAATAATACCGCTTGCTATCGTCAATAAAAATAATGAAATACTTTTTACCTCCTCTTGTTTGAACAGATTTTAGATCACAAATATCTGTATGAATCAAACTCAAAGGTTCAGTACTTCTCTCTACTTTAGTGAATGATGCCTTAGTAAGTTTTGCCTCAGCGCAAACTTCACACTTGTCCCAATAATTTTGTCTCACAGACAATTGTACCAACCTATCTGAAAGGTTGTCAACTTCGGTCACAAGTGCTTGTGCAAGTCTCTTGCTAGAACCTCCATTGTTCTTGCGCTGATGGAAATTCATCACTCGATATCCATCTTTGCCGCACAAAAAACACTTGGCTTTAAACTTTTTGTTGTTCAACTCTTGGAAGCCCTGCTTGGGACTCTTTTCAGCATACTTCCTCTTTCTATTGTTGGATTTAGAACATTGTCCTTGTTCCACAACATTCGCTTTGGCTTGCATGATGTGATTGTATGCCTTCTTGTCAGAACTACGGTTATCTTTCTCAATAAAGAGCCGCACTATCAATTCCTCCAATTTCATCTCCTTGCACGTATGCCTAAGAAAATTCTTAAAATCTTTCCACGTCGGCGACAACTTCTCAATAATTGTCACAAATTGAAAAGATTCATTAAGAATCATTCCTTCAGCATGAATCTCATGGAGAATTAACTGAAAGTCTTGCACTTGACTACTAATAGTCTTGGAATCATCTATCTTATAATCTAAAAAATGTCCAATAACAAATTTCTTTACACCAACGTTTTCTGTCCTATATTTCAATTCTAAAGATTCCCACACTTCTCTAGTAGTCTCTTGCACGCAATATACATTATAAAGTGTGTTTGCGAGACTATTGAGAATATAATTCCAACACAGGAAGTCTACATGCTTTCCATGCTTCCACTGTAGCCACAATTTGTCGATCAGTTTCTCCATCTCTCAATACTAGTACAATTTCATGGGAATCTCGAACCAGAATTAAAATAGTAAGAAAAAATAAAATTTTTTGTTGTCATATTTAAAATCAATTCTTTCAAATTTTTCTGGTTTTTTTTTTTTTTTTTTTCCCTTTCTCCATGATTGGCCAATACTAACGAAGTCACTGTTGGCATCACAATTGTTAGGACAATAACAAGGGTAGGACGAGTCTCAACACTCTCCTTTTTAGTTATCATAATTTTAAACATTATAACTGTCACGACCCCAAACCGCCCCTAGTAGAATGGCGCCGTGATGGCCAGTAATCCGAGATTACCGAAGGCCAACTGACAAGGATCACACACAATCAGAGTATAAAATATGGGGCTTACAAGTGCGGAAGCAATATATATTGAATCTAAGTAGTCCATGAGAGCCGTGCATAAGTCTAATGAAATGACATACATGTTTACAAGCCTTACAACTTAGATACAATAAGGAAATGAGATACAAAATACATCTTGACCAAAAGGCTTCTCAAGCCGACATATACAAATACACATGAAATATGAGCTAAGAAGCATGATCTTTAAGATGTTACAAAATGCGAATCCAAAACACGTCGGCAATGCACCCAAAAACATATCGGCAACACATCTAGGCCTCATTGCCTTCTTGCTCGTCACCTACATATATATAGAGAGGGTGAGCTTGGATACTCAGTGAATGATATTAGAAATAAAGGTTTTGCATGATTGATATTCAAGATCTCTTCCAAAGCAATACATAGCATAACTTTACAATCAAGGGGGAAATCAAGTTCGTTTGCCGATCTTTCAAGTTCCTTGGATGTTAATAACATCTACATAATACATGAGGTGATGACATTCCAAGACAAGGGTGCAGTTGCATTATAGTCCCCTGGCACTAAGGACTTTCAAGACAAGAGTGCAGTTGCATTATAGTCCCTTGGCACTAAGGACTTTCAAGACAAGAGTGCAGTTGCATTATAGTCCCCTGGCACTAAGGACTTTCAAGAAATGTCATCAAAACAAGATAGTGTTTGATATACAAATAAGGATAATCATTCATGCTAAATCAAATACTTTTCGAAAACAAAGCAAAGCAAAGCTTATCAAAACGTATAACATAACTTTACTAAAATTACCACTCACATAGTTCTTCAAACGTCGGGGTCGAGACAAGCCCAAGTCCTACAAACACATGGCAAAGCCTATTGAATGCACTTTCAAACCAGCTTCATATGTATACAAATGATCTCGGAAAACATGTTAGGCACCAACCAGGTCTAGGCCGAGGTTCCACACCTCCTCCCCGAGGTGTCTTCCCGAGGGCCACATTCAAGGAAAAGAAGTCGGGGAAAATCTGGGTTTCCCTCTGTTGATGAACATGAACACGAAGAACATGAAAATACGAATGCTCAATCACAACCTATTATCACAAAATCTGGGATTTTTCATGCTACGAGTTCGAAAACATGGACCCAGGTACCCATACTTGAAGTTCTTGCGGAAACAAACACAAAAACATGATTCTCAATGCAAACTTTCGGATCAAAAAAAGACTTTTTCTTCAAGAATACATGAATACTATTTTCTCTTTCTAAAAACCAGCTTCAAATCAATGCATGTCGTGCAGAACAGGTTCGATCGTGCAATGCAGCTAGATAAACACAAAGAACAACAAGAGTAAGCCAAGGATCTAACCTCAATACACGAATCTAACGGCTCGATCTCTTGGAATCAAGCTCGAAGATTTACTTTCTCACTCTAAAACTTCTTCTTCCTCCTAGAGCTTCTCTCTCTAAAAGGCAAGGATATGATACCAAATGATAGGTTCTCTCGCTCGGTTCTGGGCTTAACCCTCTGCTGGGACACGTGGCGGCGACTGGTTGGGTCTTCCCTCAAAAGGTGGCTGACAGACCAGACAAAAGCATGGTGAAAGGGTGTTCAACAAGTAAAGCGGTATGGGCTCTCTGGCAAGGCAATGACATTGGCTAAGAACAAGGCGTCGGCAAGTAGGGTGACAGTGATCTCGGCTAGGAAGGACAACACTTGACCTAGCTGTGCCACACCTTGGCCTAGATGTGCCACACCTCGGTCTAGGTCGTACCAATCTAGGAATAAGATCACTTGGGTTCAAGGATAACATCTCGGCCTGGATGATACACATCTCGGCCTTGGTGATGCACACCTCAGCCTAGATAATGACATCTCGGCCAATATGTCAAAACAAAGGTAGAGGTCAACCAAAGTGGTTCCATGGTGGTTCTAGGCTTAGGATGACCTCGGCTTGGAATAACCTAGGCTTAACATGACTCAGGCTTGAGACGGCAAGGAAGAAACAAAGCATGCACATAACACTTAGGCAAAACAAGACAAGGTTCATGAATGTAAACTTAATAAGACAAGGTTATGCAAGTGCACATGAACATGACCAAGACATGAATGTGGGTTGTTACAATAACACAATATAATAGCATATTTTGCAAATAATGAAAAACTATATTTCAAAAAAGAAATAATTTTTCCAGTCTATTACACTAGTAATGGTGGTGGTGGCAGCAATGGGCATGGTGGTGGTGGTAGCAGCAGCAATAGCAATGGTAGTGGTGATAGTGGTAAAGGTAGCGGTGGCGGTGGCATCATGGTGGTGGTGACAGTGGCGGCAACGGTAGCGGTGGTAGTGGTGGCGGCAGCATGGTAGTGGTAATAACAGTAGTGATGGCACTGGTAGTAGTAGTGGTAGTGACATGATGATGGTGGTAGCGGTAATGGTGGTGGCGACGGGGACGGTAGTGATGGTGGCAGGTAGTGGTGGCGATGGTGGGGTGATAGTAGTAGCAGCGGCGGCAATGTTGGTAGTGAATTTAAAATAGTGTATACTGATACTTATGTTTAGTACTTATAAATTCAGCCAAAATAAAGTAAGTTTCATATGACTTAAAATTTTTTAAAGTTTTGGCCTACATTTTAAGAGACACCTAAATTTTTAAGTGATATCAATTGTGATTATCAAACACACTTAATTGATTGTCACTTACTATGTAACAACCACAGATTTTTAATTATTCTGTAAAATTTATACTAATATTATTTAATCTCAGTTAGGAAAATATATCATTTATTATATATTATTATGTGTAATTTTGTAAAATAATATAATTATTATGAATCTAGGGGTCAAAATATAAATAATAATAATAATAATATTGATAATAATAATAATAATAATAATAATAATAATAATAATAATAATGGGTGCAGTAGCAAAGTAAATAATTAATTTTCTGTTAGTATACAATAGAGTGTAATTTAATTAAGAATTAATTAATTTATATAGTTATATTAAAATATTTGGTCAAAATGTAATTATCTTAAATATTTATTAAAAGATAAGTATAAATCTATAAATTAATGAACGAATCTGCGGAATGATTTGGGCCTAGCCACGTGTTGGCGAGAGAATGGTTTCTCCTCCCTATTTAAGGAGAAGCGGGTTCACCTGGGCAAGAGAAAAAGAAAGAAAGAAAGAAAAAATGATGGAAGTTGAAAAGATTTTTGGTAGTGGAAAGAAAGAGTAAGGTATTAAAATTAAGGTGAGTTATATTATACCTTGAGTTACCATAATATATTTTAACTTATCATAGTTTATTTTATACAAGTTATGTTTTATAAATTATTATAAACTATATTAATATTTCAGTTACGTGGATTATTTTCTGAACCCTATTTGTTAAAAGGAAACCCATGGATATGTTTGTTTTATATTTTAAGAATATTTGACTATAACCTTATAAACAATTATATTTTGTAAATACCACAACGGGAGTCCCACGCCTTGGAGGACTTAAATAACCATTGGCCTCTAATTGATCACCTTGTGGTCCTCTATATGTCATGGATCCATTGACCTCTGTTCTATGCGGAGCAAAGTGCTGTACGGAGATAAGTGCTACACTATTGTGGCAACCACCTCTATAGTCCGTACGAGCCACCTCTTGGGTCCGTACCTCTGTTCTGTGCAGAGCAAAGTGCTGTGCGGAGATAAGTGCTACACTATTGTGGGAACCACCTCTATAGTTCGTACGAGCCACCTCTTAGGTCCGTACCTCTGTTCTGATTGTCACTTCGGTGACTTCTGTTCTGTTCTGTACCGTGGTTATGGTCATTTACTTACATAATTTCTATATTTCAGTTTCTGCCACTTAAATGATCTGTTTACCAAATTACTGTGGTTATGGTTATTTATCTACATAATCTCAGTTCTGCTACTTAAATAATTATTTGTTCCGACTAAATTATCTTAAATGTTTTGGCTGCATAACTATCCATGGTTATTTCGTGTCCCTTATACTCTTGGTATAATATTTCTCACTCTGCCATGTGCTTATAGCTGTTTACCAATTTTCAGGAAACATGCAATTCAGAAATAGCTTTTGGAAAGTCTTTGACGCGGGGCTACGGAATAGACACACACACAACACTTTTATTGATATTTTTCTATGTAAATATCGGCCTTTTTGGTCAGTATAATTTTGTAATAAAAATAGAACCTCTAATGATTATTTTGGTACCCTCATTTAAATATTACTTCCGCCCGCGTTTATTGATTTGTTTAAGAATTGGCCGGAGGTAACCTCAGTTACTGGCCATCACGATGCTTAACCCTTGGGTACGGGGAGCGGGTCGTGACATACTATATTCAATTTTAAGTGCTGAATCATGTTATCAAACACCCCCTTCATTGTCGATCTTGAACTCTGGTCTCTCGTCTCTCGTCATCGTTTCAAATTCATCAAATTAGTCATGTTCATAAATACAGAGTTGAACAAACTTAATGTGTTTAAAAATTTATATCTAAACACTGAATAAAAGCTTAATTTATTTTAACGAACTAATTTAGAATGTTCAATTTTTTATGTATAAACATTTAATATTTGGTCAATCTTAATAATTTGAACAAAATTATTTTGTTCAAATATAAATAATCGAACATTGTATAAAAGTTCAACTCTGATTATCCGAACACGACAAACAAACTCATCTTTCCAACATACGAACGAGATAAATAAAAAAAAAAAAAAAAAACTATAATAAACTAACATTTCAATGTTCAAATCAATGTTTTCAATGTTTATACGAAACCAACCATCTCAATGTCATCCATGGTATGCAAATATTCAAAACTAATTCATTTCAATATTCTTAAAACTTAAATTTTCAAAAACAATAATGTTTTAAGTTTGAAAAATAAGTACAATGGAGAAAAGAATGAAATGAGCTAATTGATAATGAATGATATCATAAGTATATGTCAATGGTGAAGATGATAAACAAATATAATATTTATATGTTAAAACCCTAAACCCTATAGGAATGATGGCGTATGAAGAGTATTTTATATTTTTAAATATGAAATTTTTGAATGAATAGAATACACTTCATGTTGTCCTTAATGGTCATTTCATTATAAGATATTATTAGAATATAAATTTAATCTATTAATGATATATACTAAAAGTATTAATGATGTATAAATAGAATCAATCTCAAATTTTTAGTCTCATATCTTACCACATATTAAAAACTTGTATAAAAATCAAAAATCAACTTTTAACCAACTTAAAATAACCTTAAAACATAGAAATTGTGCCAACGTGTGATCGCTAAACCACGGTAAATCAAAAAATAATAATAATAAACTAATAGACAAACCGCGTTCGACGAGTTTCTTTATTTTATAAACATCTTCAAATTTGGGAGAGATGAATTAGAGTGGAGAGAGAATATGGAGTTAATGAGGAGGATTCAGAGATGGTTCAAAGATCAAGAACGTCAAGCTCTGATCGTTCTAGGTAAATATATACTAGCTACAGCTTTCTTGTGGAGCTTACACTATGATTCAATACTATAGCAACTAGTTTCATCTTATACTCTTTTTTATTTTTAAATTTGCATTTCATTTCAAGGTTCTGATATAAATATCATCGGCTACTGCAACTACTGGCATATTATAATTTACAAGAGCGGTCTGCCCTATTTGCCGTAAATTCATTAAAAAAGCTCCATCATACTATAGTAATACTTTCTATCTAAAGAGTTACATATTAATATTTTCTATCTAAAGAGTTATAATTTAAATCCAGTTATTTGTTGCCTTTCCAAGTTCCCAACGCATTTGAATCATCTTATCTTATCTTATCTTATCTTAGTTGATAAGTAATATGGTAAATTATAAATACGTTCTTAAAGTTTGATTAAAATATAAATTAATTTAAAAAATTATAAATATCTTATTGTTAGAAGTTTTTATTTAACAAAATTAACTGAAAAAAAAATTAATTATTTTTTTATATAATAATAAAATTGTCTGAATTATTAATTGAAATAAAATTTTGACATTATTAAAAACTGTTAATTAAATTGATTATTTATTAATAAAGAGAACCATTTGTTATGAAATTAAAATTTTCAATAAATAAATTTAATTTTTAAAATTACATAAAATAATTTATATTTAAAATATATATTTATAATTTACCTTAAGAGTCATGATAGAGACCCCCTCTAATCAGCACCCCCACAACCCCCAACAAACACGTAGCGGGTGGTAATTGGAGGAGCAGGAAAAAAAAGAAAAAAAAATGTAACCAATGAGAGAGAGAGGGGGGGTCAAAGGAGGTGGGGGGAAAAGGGGGCATGAAACATTTTTGTTACCTTAAATAATAAGAGGATTCAACTTCATCCACCACTAACATGTCATTGATTCAAGCAATTTCAGACTAGGCCAAGAGAGGAGAAAATAATATTTTAAAAAATATTATAGACCTTAAATAAATTATTAAATTTTTTACTAAACTTTTCAGATGAATGTAGGACCCACACAAATTACATATGTATGAATCTTACACCTACATAAGAGATTTAGGGATTGTTTGGGATGACCTAAATAAGTGTATTTTTTTATCTTTTTACGAAAATATGTGTAAAAAAATAAAAAGATGATGTGATAAAAAAAATAAAAAAATAAATTATTTTTAAATTACCAAATTTGACCTTAATAAAAAATTTGATAATTTATTTAGATCCGTAATATAGCTCTAATATTTTTACTTCTACACATCTCAAAGTTTGGACACTTTTTCCTCTAGTATGAATTATTTATTTATTTTTTTAAGGCATCAAGTTCTTTCCTATATCTTCTTGGGCGGCGCGGAGTATTGTATTTGAGTGTTTCAAGGTCATTTCAAAATAAATAAATAAATCATTTACACATTAGCCAATTATTTTATTTTATTTTATTTTGAGTTACTTACATGTAGGTCCTAATAAGTGAATTTATTATTTAATAAGTTCTATAAAAAATTTATTATAAAAAAAAGTCACTAATTGTAAGTTTTAGTGACAATTTATAAAAATCATGACAAAAAAAGTTCACTAATTGTCAATTTTTAACGACATATATAAAAAATTGTCACAAAAAGATTACTTTACAATTTTACTAAGACTTATCTTCAATAGAATTTGACGAAAATTAAGGTCTCGTTTGGGAACAGGCTAATTTAGTAACTTTTTGGCTATTTGGCTAAAATATGAGCTAAAAAAAAGTAGTATGTTTGGGATGACTTTTTGACTTTTTATGAAAAGATGTGCAAAAAATAGAGAGAAAAGAGAATCTTTAACTTTTTGGTATGGGTTGTTAGCTTTTTGGCTAATTTAGTAACTTTTTAACTTTTTGACTAAAAAGGAGACTTCCCAAACGAGGCCTAAGTCCAACTATTAGGACCTATTGGTAGTTTATCCTTTTATGTTATTTTTTCCTAATCCATTCAACACCCATGATAATTAGGGGTGTAAAAATGGCCTGCGACCCAAGATGGGCCCGGTCCCGTTTAGGCCCGTTTGAGCCCGTGCTCGAACCCAGCCCGAGCCCCTAGGCTAGGGCCTGAGCCATTGTTTTGAAGCCCGGCCTAGCCCGTGGCCTAGACCATCGGCCCACTTAGGTCTGGCCCAAAGCCCAGCCCGCCCAAGGCCCAGTGTATTTTTTAATAGAAAATAATAAAATTTTGGTAGAAAAAAAATTAAAAAATATTTTTAAAAAAATGGTTAGGCCCACACAAGCCCGGCCCGAACCCGAGGCCAGGCCCAAGCCCATTAGGCCAGCCCAAGGCCCGGCACGCTGGCCCTGCACAAGGCCCGAATACCCCTGGGCTTAGGCCTGGGTCTAGCCTTATTTTTTTGGCCCGTGGGCCTGAATTTTGGCTGGAGCCCGCGAGGCCTGACATGGGCCCAGCCCGGCCCGAGCCCGGATGGGCCAAATCAGGCCTGGCCGAGCCAGATTTACACCCCTAATGATAATATAGATTGTCTCAAATCCGTCACTGTTTATTTCAATATTATGATTAAGACTATCTTTGTATAAATGATTCATTCAATTCATATTTTCAATTGAAATGAGCAATCAATCAAAAAAATGTAATTCAAGTGGTTACAAAGAGACCTTAGTAATGTTAAAATTTTATTTCATACTTGATTCAAAGTGCTACTAACCTACTGTGTTGTTACAAAAATAAAAAATCAAATTGTTCAATCACTCTTTAAATTTTCAAAAACAAAAATTCTAACTTATACCACTTGTGATAAATAATTCTGGAGAGGGTTATCTATTTTTCACCCGAATTTCCAAATTACCCTTCTTATTCTTTGTTGGAACACCTTATTCCTATTCCATTTTATTTTTATTTTTGTTTTTATTTTTTTAAACTAGTTATTCCTATTCCTAGCTAATTCCACACAATTACAAAATCAAGCAAGCCACGAAATTCCCATCTTATTCTTATCCTCGACAAACCCATCGACACTGAATCCAAGCCCCGACCCGACCCGCAATTCGCAGTCCCCTCTTTCTTTCTACCGCCGCCAATGCCATAGCTCGTCGCCACCCCTGCAGTTCCCTGACGTCAACCGTTGGGATATGGTGGGTTTCAGACAACGATGAGCAGGGGAGGTGGGGCTTCGGGTGACGATCCAAGGGGTTGATTTTACTGGTGATGGGTGGGTCAGTTTTGGTAGTGATTTGTTGTTGGATTTGGATGATGGTGGTGGTTGGGTACTTTGGAGTTGGTGGTGGTGGATTGCCGGAGTGAAGAGAGATGATAATTGTTGTGGCGGTGCTGCTTGTGGCGATGTGATGGTTTGTGGAAGTGAGACCGTGGCGGGGTGTGTGGAGGGATGGGAAAAAAATGGTTGATGATGGTGGTGTATGTCAAATTACTCAACTGTAGTTTTGCCAATTATCAAGGAAGGTCCGTGTAATTTATCCAGAACTATTTTATATGTTTCTCAAATTATGTTGTAAAAGCACATTTGATAATAACTTCCCTAGATTTTTCTATGTTAGTTTTAACCTAGAAAAGGGAAATTATGCCGATTCCCTACTTTGTCAATGTAATCGCATTGAATTGAATATTTAACACTAAATGTTATTATAAAATAAGATCTGAATCTTTGTGCTAAAAACCGAAGTGTCTATGTTGCAGGTCTGATTTACAGCAAATGTGTGGCCACGTATGTCTTGACTACCTTGGTGACCTTCTTGACTTACGTTTGGAAGTTAAAGCTCAAGCATGCTGTTGCAATCATGAACATTAGAGGTGGAGCGGAAGGTATCATGGGGTTAGTGGAGGCCGCTCTCATAGATGCTTATCTTGGCCCCGCTTGGATGTTGCTCATCACAAGTGTTCTTTACAGCATTGTAAGTCACCGGAATTCTACACACCCCTTGCATTCGTGGCATAGCATTGCTAATTTGCTAGTAGTAGTAGTAGTGAAGATATAAATAAACTACTCTGTTCTGACTGGGAATCGACAACCAAAACTAAACTAGGCTACTCGTGCATTTGCTGAGGTAGATAGGTAGAAATTGGGTCTTTCCTTGCATTTTTCATAGGGAATTATACTTCTTAATTGATTCTTACCGATAGAATAAAACAACTCATAATTTAGCCTTTCTACAAGCCCTTCGCACGTTTTCACTTGCTTTCTCAGACAAATTTAGTCATGGTCTTTGGTGTACATCTAAGTGCGAAGCCAAAGCTCTTACATTAGGCCAAAAAAAAAAAAACACTACTGGAGCATTAATGAATGAAATTTAATATTTCATGGCTTTTCAATTGGTGTATTTATATAAATGATGCATGTAAACAATAACCCTTCCTTACTTAAATACTTTGAATATGCCAATGAATCAAATTGAACTCAAGAACTCAAATCTTGGAACAATACAATGTAAACCTAACTTTCTTAATTTTTTGATCCAAAATGCAATTAAATCTTTGATCAAACACCTCGACCATTTCTTCAGACTATGTTAACCACTAACCTAGGGTGGCCAAACCACCCATAGTGATTCTTTGGTTGGAAACCACTCAAATCTTGCATCAAAATTAGAGTCAAGATGCATACACACTTATTTTACATCAAAGCTGGTCCACATTAATTTAAAATATTTTCAAAATTGTCTCTCACTAATGAATAGGAGATGATTTGATGCAGGGATTGGGGTTGCTAGTAATGTCAGTTCCTGATCGGTTATTTTCCAAGGGTGTAAAGTCATGTCCAGCAGGGGAGAAATTATGCTCTTCAAAGCTAACTGCTTCACCATTCTATTGGGGATTAGCTTTGATTGTTCTTGGCAAGGCTGGTCAGGGAATATGTTTGAAAGCCCTATCCTTTGGTAAAATAAAGTTCAAAAGAGATCCACCCGAAACGAAGGTAATCAAATTTGGTTTCTTGAAGTATGAAGTTCGCCGAAGAAAGATTCAAGACAAAAGGAAACGTCCGAAGAATATTATTCGAAGTACCTGCCTCATAGTTGGAAATGTAGGTGGCATCACATGGGTTTTTTTGGCTCCTGATTGGTCTTATCGGTTTTTGATATCTGCATGTGTAATGGCAATTGGGATTGCTATATTTTTTATTGGATACGCATTCATTTCCCCCCCTCAACTGCGAGCAAGTCCCCTCATAAACATGTTGCGGGTCCTTCTGGCTGCATTCTTAAAGAGGCATCTTGACTTTACTAAGCAGGGTACAGAATTTAACTATGGGGATGAAGATCAGACACCTCATGGTCAAGGTCACAACCAAAAGACACCTCGAGGTCCCAAGAAAAAGACGACGCTCACTGATCACTGTCGGTGAGTACACAATGATCATAAAGTTTATGTATACATTTTTATGTTACCTTTATAGAAATTCAAAAACTATAAATCAAAACTTGGTTGGCATCTGTTTTTGTTTTCAAAAAATACTGAAATAATTTACAAAATGTACTAAATTATCATGGCATTATATTTGAAGTAAAGTTGGAAATGGTATTGGTGTAAAATTTATGTTGTTTTTAACATCTTTTACACTTGCGCAAGTGGCTCAACAATGCTGCAATAAATGTGCCACGCAATTTCCCCTGCTTTCCCATTGGATGGATTAATTGCACAGTGGATGAGGTTGAGGAGACAAAGCTTCTGTTAAGAATGGTTCCAATCTCAGCTACCTTTCTTTTGTATGGGGTGATCAAATCCAATAGTAGTACCTTTTTCATTGTGCAAGTATATGCAATGAAAAGGTCATTTCATTTCGTACTACAAGAAAAGCAGCATCAAATTCAACTCCCCATTCAAATCTTCCATATTATAGTAGTATTCGCAACATCTGCAGTGAAACCTCTGTATAGGATAGTATTTAAACGACGAATAGAGCAAATGAATTGGAGATACTCAGCTGGAATGAAGGTTGGTTTAGGAATGCTTGCCGCTTTGGCTTGTTGTAAAGTTGCTTGGTGAGTGGAGTATAAGAGGCTAAAATCTTTGAAAGAACACGGCTTGTTAGGTAATCTCGATGCCATAGCACCAATATCTGTATTTTGGCTCTCTCCACAGTTTGTACTGATGGGAATCATGGATGGATTAGCTCGTGATGGTATGGTGGATTTCTTCAAGTATCAGGTTCCAAAGTCAATGAGGAAGAGATATGCACTCATACTCACTGAAGTTGTGATCGGATAGGGAAAAATACTGAACATAGGGTTTATTATGATATTAGATGTGGTGGTCAAGAAGTTGAGAGTTGAAGACGGAAGTTGGATTGCAAACACTGTGAATCAGAGCCGTTTGGATCTTTTTTACGCTGCATTAGTGGTGGTGAGCATAGCCAATCTATTTATCTTTGCATATGTTGCTAGTTTCTACACTTACCGTGATTTTCCAGAAGAGGAAGACGACGAAGAAAAAGATCCACATGAAGAAATTTAAACTGGAAAGAAACAAGACAAGATGGAATCAACACCTGATAAAGAAACTGAAAGAACAATAAGAACTACCTGATGATGAAGAAAACTTGAAGACAAGAGTAGTGGTAGAGTTATGTAATAGCTAGGGAAAAAGAAACAAAAATATAGAGAAAGAAAGTAGCATGTCTGTATATTATTCTTAGAAAATTGCATACCCTTCATATGGGAGTTCCTCAATTATTTATAACTACTACCTTGCATACCTCACACCTCTAACTAACTAACTAACTTCTTCTCAACTGCCTTCCTCTAACTAACTAACTAATTAATTAACTCGTTCTCAACTGACTCACAATTCCTTATATAATATTCCCTGCTGCTTGAAAATTAACCTTGGCCTTAAGGCTGAAAGTGGGGGTACTTTGCTTCTATTGCAGAATGGTCAACCCAGGTAGCATCCTCTGGAAAAGAATTCACCCATTGGACTAACCACTGAACCACAACCTTATTACCACGCTTAACCATCCTCCTATCCAAGACAAACATTGGTTCCAATTGCAAAGTTCACTCAAGACCTATTGGGGGAAGAGTAGTGTGAGCTAACACATTGGTCCCAATTTTCTTTTTGAGCAATGAGACATGAAAAACAGGGTGAATTTTAGCAGTTGCTAGTAATTGCAACTTATAAGCCACTGAACCAACCTTTTCCAAGACTTGATATGGACCATAAAACCTCGAAGATTGCTTCATATTCCTCTGCAAAGCCATTGTAGTCTGTTTATAAGGTTGTAACCTGAGGAACACCCAGTCTCCAACTCCAAATTCCCTTTCAGCCCTACCCTTATTAGCATAATGTTTCATTCTTTGTTGTGCCTCAGACAAATGCTCCTTTAAGGTCTTGATAATAACAGCTCTCTCCTTGACCCAATTATCCACCACTGCTACTGAAGAAGGTTTGGAAAGGCGAAAAGTATGATCAAGAGACTCTTGTCCATAGACTGCAAAATAAGGAGTAGTTTTGGTGGCAGCATGATAGGTGGTATTATACCACCACTTAGCTAAAGAGAGCCACTTAGCCTACTGCCTAGGACAGTCCCCAGACATACACCTGAGGTAGTTCTCCAAGCATTTGTTCAAAATTTCAGTTTGACCATCTGTTTGAGGGTGATAAGCAGTGCTAAGGCACAGCTTACAACCCTGTAAAGTGAAGAGTTCATGCCAGAAATGGCTAGTAAACACAGCATCTCTATCTGAAACAATGATAGAAGGAAGACCATGCAACTTAAACACTTGATCAAAGAATACTTTGGCCACATCTTTAGATGTATATGGATGTGATAAAGCCATGAAATGGCCATATTTTGACAATCTATCTACTACTCCAAAGATCACAATCTTGCCTTGAGAATTTGGTAGACCTTTTATGAAATCCATGGAAATGTCAGACCATACCCTATTAAGAATGGGAAGGGGCTGCAATAGGCCTGGATACTTGACATTTTCACTTTTGTACCTTTGACATGTACCACATTTAGAAATGAAATGAGCCACATCCTGCTGTAGGCCCTTCTAATAAAAATTCCTGTACAATCTTTTTGTGGTTTTGATTATCCCTGAGTGTCCTTCCAAAGGTGAATAATGGAAGTCTTGAATAAGTTGCTTCCTGAGGATTGAGTTCCCAACTACCAACCTGCCATAGTAGGTTAAAATATCATGGTCCCAAGCATAACCAGCAGGAGCGTGATCTTGCTGCAGGTCTAGTATCAACTGTTGAATATCAGTATCTTCACTCTAACTACGCTTTACTTCAGCCAACCAACTGGTAGGGACACAAGATAAAGCATGAATCATAGCTATTGAATCAGCAGTATTGGACAACTCCCCTTTCCGGGACAAACCATCAGCAGCTTGGTTATCTTTCCCACGCTTGGTTATCTTTCCCACACTTGTATATGACAGTATAGTCAAAACCCAACAGCTTGGTCACCCATTTTTGCTGGAAAGGAGTTCTCACTCTCTGCTCCAAAAGGTATTTTAGACTTTGGTGGTCAGTCCTAATAAAGAAATGCCTACCTAGAAGGTAATGCCTCTATTTGAGGATTGCCAGCACTACTGCCATTAATTCCTTTTCATAAGTAGAGAGAGCTTGGTCTCTTGCTGAAATGCCCTTATTCTAATAGGCAATGGGATGCCCATCTTGCATGAGAATAGCCCAAGGCCTGTGCCAGAAGCATTTGATTCTAAAACAAAGGCTTTACTATAATCAGGTAAGGAAAGTACTGGTGTTGAAATCATTGTAGCTTTGAGTTGAAGAAAAGCTGTTGTAGCTACAGAGGACCGGACAAAGGAATCTTTCTTAAGCAAACAATGAAGTGGAGAGCAAATTCGACCATAATGTTGGATAAATCTTCTATAATAACCAATGAGACCCAAAAAACCCCTCAATTCCTTGATAGTAAAAGGTATTGGCCAAGATTTTATAGCTTGTAACTTTGTTGGTTCTGCAGAAACACCTTGAGCTAAAACTAAATGTCCCAAATATTCCACCCCAGCCTTCCCAAAAACACATTTGGTCATTTTTGCAAACAAATGATGTTGCCTAAGCAACTGTAAAGTGAGCTGCAAATGCTGCAAATGGTCTCCCCAAGACCCACTATAGACCAGGATATCATCAAAAAATACCAAAATAAATTTCCTTAAGAAAGGTCTAAAGACTTCATTCATGAGACTCTGAAATGTAGAAAGGGCATTAGTGAGTCCAAAGGGCATCTCTAAAAACTCATAGTGCCTGTCACGGGTTCTAAAAGTTGTTTTGTCAATGTTAGAGGAATGAACCCTTATTTGGTGGTAGCCCCACTTGAGATCCAATTTAGAAAAATACTTTGCCCCACATAATTTATCCAAAAGTTCATCTATTATTGGTATAGGAAACTTATCTTTGACAGTGGCATTGTTAAGAGCTCTATAATCCACACACATTCTCCAAGTGCCATCTTTTTTCTTAACCAACAATATTGGTGAAGAATATGGACTGACAGTAGGCCTTATTATACCAGAGGTAAGCATGTCCTTTACTTGTTTCTCAATCTCAGTTTTTTGAAAGTAAAGATACCTGTAAGGTCTCACATTTGTGGGTTCAGTCCCTGGTTTGAGAGGGATGCAATGGTCATGAGATCTAGAAGGTGGTAAGTCCTTTAGTTCTTGAAATACACCCACAAAGTCATAAAGCAAAGCCTCCAAATATGGTGGAGTCTCCTCTTCCCTCACATGACAATCAGCTTGCAACAAATAGAGTTGGGCTATAGATCTATATGGTTTTTTGTGCAACAACTTCTGCATTTTTTCTGGGCTTAAAACCTTCAAGTCATCACTCTTTCCCCCTCTTACAACATGTCTTCTGCCATTGAGATGAAACTCCATGCTAAGATGCTTAAAATCCCACTTAACTGGACCTAAAGTTGCCAACCATTGGATACCCAAAACCATATCACACCCTTTTAGTTGCAAGACCCTCATGTCAGCCTGAAAAGTTGTGCCTTGCATTTCTCGCTGAAAAATTTTGCACATGGTTGTACTCAACATTCTTGTCCCATCAGCAACTGATACTGGTAAGGAATCAGTATTTTTAGTCTCGATATTAGCTCTTTTGGCCACTGCTGGGCTTAGAAAATTATGTGTACTCCCTAAATCAATCAAGATGATGATGAGGTCTTTTTTAACATTACCTCGAACCCTCATTGTTTTGTAAGAGATTGTACCAGTTAAAGCATTCAAATAAATTTGTAGTTCCTCCCCAAATACTTGTTCTTCATCGTCCCTTTTATCTTCTTCAAGAACTGGTAGTTGATCATCATCCTCTCCATCTTCTTCTCCTTCCATAACATACAATTGCTTCTTTTTACACACATGCCCTTTAGTATACCTCTCATTGCACTTAAAACATAACCCTTTGGCCTTCTTTTCCTCCAATTCCTTAGATAACTCTTTTCAAACATATCCTTCATTACCCACTTGTAACCTGTTTAAAGAGAAATGAGGGATGCCTTTTGATTTGGTTCTCAACCTAGTCTTCTTAGTAATAGCTTCAATACTTGTTTCTTGAAGTTTTGCTAACCCTATAGCCTGAGTGATAGAGGTTGGTTTAAACATTAACACCCCTAGTTGAATTTCATCCTTAAGACCACTTATGAAACAACTAATAAAGAAAGTTTCAAGGAGGTTTTGAGTTTTATTCGCCAAAATCTCAAACTATTCTTGGTAAGCTCTCACAGTAGTGGTCTGCTTCAATTTGGTTAGGTTACCCATTCCATCTTCATATGAATTTGGGCCAAATCTTGATAGAAGTCCTTGTGTAAACAAATCCCAAGTAATATGATGATAGCATCTTTCAAACCATTGAAACCACTGTAGGGATGAGTCCTCCAAATGAAGAGACGCCAATTTCACTTTATCAAGATTGTCAACAACATTATACTCAAAAAATCTTTCACATTTATAAATCCAACCATTTGGATTATCACCATAAAAGCGAGGAAATTCAATCTTCACACATCGTTGTTGATGAGATTGGTGTTCTGCCCTTAATGGAAAATCCCCTCGAGCTTGAAAATCCCCACGAGCTTGAACTCCTACTAGAGAAACCCCTAATTGTTCTTGGCGGAGCATTCTAGAATTGTCGCTTCGATCTGCATGTTGTTTCCCATAGATGTGTCCTATCATTTGATCATACTTCATACTCATGGCAGCAATCAATTCCTTGATATCCGCCAAATCTTTGAGAGAACTCCTGATTTCCCCGATTCCCTTTGCATTTCTCTTATTACCCTCCTTTAATGATTGCAGTGTCTCCTCAATTTTTTTAGCTTCTTAGGCTGCTCTAGTTCTATCGGCCATGGTGGTTACAGAGAACGAACAGGCCAAGAACTTGAGTGCTCTGATACCAATGTAATAACTAGGGAAGAAGAAATAGAAATATAGAGAAAGAAAGTAGCAAGTCTGTATATTATTCTTAGAAAATTACATACCCTTCATATGGGAGTTCCTCAATTATTTATAACTACCGCCTTGCATACCTCACACCTCTAACTAACTAACTAACTTCTTCTCAACTGCCTTCCTCTAACTAACTAACTTCTTCTCAACTAACTCACAATTCTTGATATAACAGTTGGTCTAAGTAGCAATTTGATTTCTTGTGAATGATCTTTTGAGTTGTTTAGGTTATTGATTCTTTTGGCTAATTAATTGTAGGATTATATTATACAAATTTGTGAGCACTTTATATAAGATTTCATGTAAAGACTTGAAATTTATTCTTGTATTATTATCATTTTTACTATGTTGATGAATATGATGTTTGATTAATTGTGTATAGATGTGGGTATTTTTTTATTTCAAGTTTTCAAAATCTCTCCGAATAAATTACGTGTTAATTTTTTTTTTTAATTACAAATTTAATAATGTAAAGTTTAATATTTTATTTCATTTGAGAATTGAAATTTTAAATTTCTGGTATTCCTGTTCTTGACTCAAATTATTCAAGATATAAGTTGATAAAACAAAACTTGGGAGTATTTTCAAAGCCCATACAATTTTAATTCGTATTTTCAAAAACTCAAAGCAGTTTAAAATTAATTTTTCATATTCAAAATTGGTTTGTGAAGTTTTAAGAGGAATCTCAAAACTCTAGTACACACACCATGATAGGCACAGCACCACTAATCATGGTGGTCGAAAGCAATTCGAATCATAGAGAACTCGAGGAGAGGATCAAGAAGACCCAGAAAAGCGCAGTGCTAGCCGAAGAACATTCACAACCATTACTACCGAACCTCCCGAAGGAAATCATCGAAGACGAGATACTCTCGAGACTGCCCGTTAAGTCTCTACTGCAGTTCAGGTGCGCTTCCAAATCATGGCGTTCTTCAATTTCAAGTTCCCAATTCGTGAAAACCCATCTCGGTATGTCATTTAGAACCGATGATGATGATTATATATAACAAAGACTGATACTGAGATATATTCCCGAATTTGATTTGAAGTCATGTTCTCTTTACTCTGTATTCAATAATAAATAACTTGAACCTGATGAATGCTGAAGAAACCGCCATTGAGCTTGATTGTCCATTTCAAGTAGATGGTAATGCAGTTTTTATTTTAGGTTCATGTAATGGGTTGGTGTAGGCTGGTTGCAGTCGACATGTTATAGTTTTATCATTATGGAACCCATCTACTAGGAAACACAAGATATTGCCAAATTTGGATGCTAAAAATGGGTTTACAAGAGCATGTGGGTTTGGTTATGATAAGTATACCGATGACTACAAGTCGGTCAGTATCTTTAGTGAGGGTCAGAACCAAAGTGGGGTGGGGGTGGGGGTTGGGGTAGGGGTGGTGTGGTGTGGTGTTAGGAACTCACCCTTCCTAACCAAGATCGGTGAGACACGAAATAACAAACAAGGAAGAAAAACGAATCAAACAAATCACACACACACACACAAGAACACAAGGATTTACGTGATTCACCCCAGAATAGGGCTACATCCATAGCTGCTGCGGTTTTCACTATGATTAGAAAAATACAACTCTCTTAACCTAAAAGAGGGGCCCCTTCATCTATTTATAAGTATAGAATTAGGGTTACATGGAAGCACATGCGAATTACGAAAGTACCCAAAATTTCCGCAGGGGGTAAACCCCCCCCCCCGGAACCCCCCTCCCTCTTGGGGGGAGGCCCCCTCAAACCCCCAATTAGACCCAATGTTTGAGTAAACAGTAGAGTTGAGTGAACAGTACTTATCAAGGTCCACCGACCCAACAATCTCCCACTTAGAACTTGATAACACAAGCTCTTCATCATCTTCATCACATAAAGGAACGCCACAACAACTCGATCTTCTTTCATCAATCTTGAAAGCCAACTGAAGTTACACACAACTTCAGTTTGTCAACGGTGACTGTCTTGGTCAACATATCTGCTGGATTCTTACTGCCTTGGATCTTCTCAAGAGACAAGACTCCATTATCTACAAGTGAACGAATGAAATGGTATCGCAGCTGAATGTGTTTTGTCCTAGAATGAAAAGCCAGATTCTTTGCAAGATGAATAGCACTCTGACTGTCACTATGCAAAATACTCATCTCTTGCGTCTTACTCAACTCTGCTAGGAAATTCTATAACCAAATCATCTTTTTCCCAGCTTCAGTAATAGCAACATACTCAGCCTCTGTTGTAAAAAGGGCCATAGTCTTTTGTAACTGTGAAATCCAACTCACTGATGTACCACTCAATGTGTAAACATAACCAGTAGCACTCTTTCTGTTATCCAGATCACCAGCCAAGTTTGCATCAACATAACCATGTAACCCGATGCCGGTTCGTCTGAAACAAAGTGACATGTTTGTAGTACCACTCAAGTATCTAAGGACCCACTTCACTGCCTCCCAATGTTGTTTGCTTGGATTACTCAAGTACCTACTAACCACTCCCACTGCATATGTAATGTCTAGTCTAGTACAAACCATAGCATACATTATGTTACCGATAGTTGAAGCATATGGAACACGTTCCATGTAAGCCTGCTCTTCTTTAGTCTTCAGAGATTGCTCTTTGGTAAGTTTGAAGTGGCTAGCCAATGGAGTGCTCACTAGTTTTGTACCATCCATGCTAAACGTCTTGAGAACTTTCTTGACATATTCAGCCTGTGACAACTTCAAAGTAACATTTGCTTTGTCCCTGTAAATCCTCATACTAAGGATTTTGTTTGCAACTCCAAGATCCTTCATCTCAAATTGGTTGGACAAAAGTTTCTTCAATCTTTTTATCTCTTCAATGCTAGATCTTGCAATAAGCATATCATCAACATATAAGTGCAAAATAATATAACTTTTGTCAAACGTCTTGAAATAACAACAATGATCTGCTTGACATCTTGTAAAACCGCTGCTATACATAAACCCATCAAATTTCTTGTACCACTGCCTAGGGGCCTGTTTCAAACCATACAAACTCTTTCAAAGTTTGCATACAAACTCCTCTTTGCCACGTGCCAAGAAACCTTGTGGTTGCTTTATGTAAATTTCCTCCTCCAAATCACCATGGAGAAAAGTCATCTTCACATCTATTTGCTCAAGATGCAAATCTTCAGCAGCCACAATTCCCAACACCAATCTAATAGTGGTCAACTTCACAACTGGAGAGAAAATTTCAGTGTAGTCAACCCCTTCCTTTTGCTGAAATCCCTTTGCAACCAATTTGGCCTTGTAGCGTTTACTCCCATCATGTTCCTGTTTGACCTTGTAAACCCACTTGTTGTGCAAAGCTTTCTTACCCACTAGTAATTCAGTCAACTCCCATGTCTGGTTTGCCATGAGTGAATCAAGATCGATGAGACACAAAATAACAAACAAGGAAGAAAAATGAATCAAACAAATCACACACACACAAGAACACAAGGATTTATGTGGTTCACCCCAGAATAGGGTTACGTCTACGGCTGTTGCGGTTTTCACTATGATCAGAAAAATATAACTCTCTTTTAACTTAAAAGAGGCACCCTTTCATCTATTTATAAGTATGAAATTAGGGTTACACGGATTCATATGGGAATTACGAAAGTACTCAAAAATTTCGGCCAAGAGAGGTAAACCCCCCTCTCCCTCGGGCCCCATTGGACCCAGTGTTTGAGTGAACAGTACTTATTAGGGTCCACCGACCCAACAGTTTATTTATTGAGGAGGAGTTTATGGAGGAGGATCGGAGACTTTCCTTATGGTATTCCTTCGCATCCATTTATTTCAAGATAATTTGCAAATGAGGCTCTCCATTGGGTCACATGTTGATACGGATTCGAGTTACTCTTCTTGGGTAATTGTTTCTCTTGATTTGGAGAAGGAAACATATGGAGCAATTGTGCCACCTAATTATGGGGATGGTGTTATTGATTTGACATTGTGTGGTTTAAAAGGATGCCTCAATGTGCTCTGCAACTTCCCTACTTGTGTTGATGTATGGGTAATGAGCGAGAATGGCGAGAGAGAACGTTGGACTAAGTTGTTCACAATACCATATTCTATAGTGTCAAGAATTTGCCACTACACATTATTGTGCATTTCGAAGAATGGTGAAATTTTATTGAAATTTGAGAATCGATTAGTTCTTTACAATCTGAAAGATTGTAAATTTAGGAATCCTGGAATACCTAACATGTGCAATTGTCTTCCGGTGGATACCTATGTTGAGAGCTTAGTCTCACTTGATGGAAATAATTTGGGTTAGAAGCAACAACAGTGTCAAAAGTTTAAGAAAGGTAAAATTAATATATCTTGTTATTCCTTCAACACTATATGTTTAATGCACAAAGATTTCTTTTCTTTACATTGACACCCTTGCTTTTATGTCTATATGTTAAAACACAAATCAAATAAAAATAAGACACCCAAAAGATCAAATGAGTTATAGTTCTCTCCACTTTTGAGGCTTTTACAATTGTAACATATTCATTTTCTCTCCCGAAGGTTGTCTCTTTTACGTAAGCATACTGCACCATTCTTGTTATTTTGTCAATATCCATGCCCAATTTCTATCTATCCAGCTTTACCAGATTAGGGTTTTTTAGGGTGTCATATACTTCATGATTTGATTTTGAACTGTGAAGGCCGTTGAAATGGCCTCAATTAGCGTGTGTTGTTACACAAAATAATGCATGCAAGAGAGAGAGAGAGAGAAGGGGCTGTTTTTGTTATTTTTTCTTTTGTATCTGTCTGAAACTTCAATGGAGGTAATTGTAATTTACATTTAATTTTACTTCTATCTTTGTATGCTTAAAAAATGGTCACCATTTCTTGTGTGAAAGTTGATGCCTAAACTTGTTTTTATCTTTTTGAATAGATACAAAAAAAAAAAAAAAAAAAAAAAAAAAAAAAAAAACTACCTGGCATTTTTGTGTTTGTGTTTCGAAGAGGTGTTTTTTGAATCTGACTTTGGATTCTCGGAAATTGGACGCCATTGTTTAGGGCCTATTCTCATCCATTGTTGAGGTTGTCGTAGAAGGGCAGCTCCAGCAGAAAATAATATTTCAAAGTAATACATATTTTGTATCCCCTTCCTCTTGATGTATACATATGTTCATTTTCATTTTGTTGACATCGCAACTACTATATTTGAGGTGCAATTTTAGAGCCATTGCTCTTGTGGATATTCGAGGTTTATTTTTGGGTCTTAATTGTATAAGCGTCTGTTTTAATGACAGTCAAGTAATGAGTTGTCTTTTTCTTCTTTTTTAAGCTTATACTTCATCAAGTATAATCAGAAACTTAAAATAGACGCTAAAAAATTATTGGGTGATTAGATTCTTCAAACTTCTTGTGGGTCTATGTTAAAGAAAGCACTTTATTATTCTTGTGCTTATTTATTTAACAAAATAGATGTACAAAATAAATTATTCAAATTACCCTCAAACAAGGGGAAAAGCCTTACCCAAAAGAAAAATAGAGAAGGGGTTAATGAAGTAATAGTAACATGTAGAGTTAACTCCTTGACATTGAACATCAATTTTGAGCCCTGACCTGTGTTTGAATTTATTTTGGGTAAATTATACTTTACTCCTTTTATGTTTGGTCGCTTTCCTACTTTGATTCCTAAAGTTTTTTTTTTTCATTTTGGCCTTTTATGATTTAAATTTTTTCCAATTTACTCTTAAAGCTAACTTATGTTCAAAATTAAGCAAAAAAATATCATAATAACTGTCACATAACATAAAAATATATATTATTATATTGAGATTTAAGTTTATTTTAGAGATGTGAGTTATATATAATAAAATATTTTTATACCACATGACTATCAATGTATTATTTTTTATCTAATTTTTAATAGAAATTTATTTTAGAAGTAGAAAATTTGAAATATGAAGAGCTAAAGTGAGAAAAAATAAATTTTAAGCGTTAAAGTGAGAAAATAGCCAAACATAAATGGGACAAAGTGTAATTTATCCATTTATTTTATTGTTTTGGTGGTTAAATCTCTTGTTTTATACAAACTTGTAGAGAGACAAGGGAGAAAAAAAGAAAAAGAAAAGAAAAGAAAGGCCAGTAATAGTATATATAAAATTAGATAAAATTACATAAACATGAAATGAATTAAAAATATTAGTAAATCAATGAAATATCTCTCAAATTGTAAAATTAATGAAAGCTTTGAAGGTAATTATGAAGAGGTTAAATCTGGAATTTTTAGGACAAACCTACCCTCCAACCTCTTTTCTTCCTATTTCTTTATTGTATATTTGGTTACTGTCGCTAGGAATAGGGCTAAATACGGAATCCGTAAAATTTGTAAATCGAATCAGTCCAGTCTAATCCGGTATGTCTGGACTGGATTTTTGAATCCTTGGTCCAATTTTGGATTGGAAAATTGAGGAACCGTTTCCCACGGATCATTTTCGAATTTCACTTCACAGTTCTGGATTGTAACCGATCCAGACCATATGCAACTTAGATTATATTCACATATCCCTAATACATACTATCCTATCTCTTATATATAAAACCAAATCCCTAATTTATAACATTTCATGCTCTTCTTTTCTCTTTGTGTGCAACAGTTGCTTTGTTACTATTGTTATGTTATTTTATAGTTTTAGTTTTGTAATGGTGTAATGGTAGAACCAGTTTTAGTTTTTTTTTGAAATTTGGTGATGGCTACTACTATTGTTGCTGTGGAACTGGATATTATATTTGTCTAAATTAATTGTGGAACAATATGCATGTTTATGTTTTGAAAAATTATGGACAAATTAATGTTGAAATGAAAATGTTATATAATTTTTCTTTATTAATAGATTATGTGAATCCATGGTTCCAAACCGAGCTGGACCGTGTTTAAATGGTCTGATTCATATTGATTCCATGATTTAAATGGATTGGACTAGTTTCAATTTTTATGGAACTGTAGATAACAGATTGGTTCTGGTTTTATCCCAAACCGAACCAATATGAGCCATGCTCATCCCTAGTTGACAATGATTGTCATAACTTCTCCCGCCATCCCTAACCCTTTCTTACTATCCCCCAACCCTCTTCAGTCACTTTCTTCCCTCACAACTCTTTCATTGTCATGGCTTCCACCTCTCATCACTCCAATCACCATAAACCTCCTCTAGCACTTCTTTGTCATGACCCAAAACTTCCAACCCACATTCTTGCAAAAAATAATTTGGCACATGTGTAATTTGTATCTATCAAAAGTGGCACTTGCATAAAACTTTATTTTGCGAAAATGGTGATTGGAAGTTTCAGGTCATCATGAACACTATGTTTGGGAATCTAGGAGAAAAAATAAAAGAAAGGATTACTTGAGTTATAAGAGAAAAGAAAAGAAATGATTGTGATTTCTCTCCTTTTTGTTTGGATAAGGAAGAAATAAAAGAAAAGAAATGACTGTGATTTCTCTCATTCTTGTTTGGTTAGATTTCATTAAGAGAAAAGAAAAGAAAAGAAAAGAAAAGAAATTATTTTATGTTATATTACCAAAATAACCTTTTTATATTTTCAATCATTTTATTTCTTTTATTTTTATAAGGATAAAATTGATATTATGAAAATAGTGATTTCTTTTCTCTCCCAATCTCTTCACTTTTGGGAAGATTGGAAATGAGGCTCATAAGAGAAATGAGTTTCTCTCCATTTCTCTCCATTTCTTCCCATTTCTCTCCACTTAGGTTATCTAAACAAGTAAGAGAAATACATATCTCTCCATTTCTTTTCTTTTCTCTCCAAATCATTCAATCCAAACATAGCTGAAGAGATGTTAGGGGGTTTATTGCAACTCCAATGGATAAGTTTTGGTTGAAAATAGATTGTTGAATGGAAGAGATGGGGATTTAAAATGGTGGGAGAGTAATAGAGGGTGATAATAGTGGTAGCCATGTGGGCACGAGGTGGGGATGGTGGGAAAGGACATGATAGTAGTGGTTAACTATCACAAAGTGTTGTAAAGACAAACGCAAAAGGGAGGAGCATGATGTGAAGAAAAAGGGGAGTTTGGTAAATTCAAAGAAAATGAAGGGACTTTTTGGTTCAATTTTGAATAAATTAGATTTTGTGGATGTTTGGAAAGTGGCTATTTTTTAGGCTTTTTGGTTTTTTGACTATTTTAGTAGGCTATTTTAGATTTTGTGTTTGGAAAGATGGGATGAATTTTTATTTGAGTTGTTGTATTGAAAAATGTGTTTGAAATGGTGATGTAATGTAAAATGACCAAACTGCCCATACAAAAAACAATAAAATACAAAAGGCAGCAATACACGTGGCAGTAAGGATATTGCCACCATCCAACCTTTGTTGACCTAGGTTCACAAATTTATTTGTAATAAATGAATTCAATTGATGTCAATTGTCACTCTCTGTTTTCTGGATATGAACTACACAAAGGGTAAAAATGTCTTTTTACCAACATAGTGACATCTAACTGTAGAGAAGCTTGGTAGCTCAGGAAATTCTATTTCGAGACACCAAACTATCTCTGTGTACATCTTTTCTCAATCCACACATTTAGTAATTTGATTTTTACTTCTTTATCTCAGTCCACATACTTTGCATTCCAAATATACCCTCACATTCTCTATGCACATCCTCTCCTTCCATCCTTTAATGTCCTTTTGCCTTTTTCTTCTTTCACTTGGCCTTCTCTCTCCTCCTTCCCTCTTCAAAATATTCAGAGCCGCTAGGTTTGCTTCAATGGCGGACCAAACCCACTTCGAATCTCAGAAAACCCAATTACAAAATGAGACATGGACAGTAGACAGAAGCATGTAACACCATAGCATGCCTAAGCAACAAAGAGACATAGCTAAATTACCGATTACCTAAGTTACTTCCTCAAGTTTCCTCAAGCACTCCAATCAAACATGTTATGCACAATAGAGTATTTAAATATATACAAGAACAAATATTATGTACAGATATAGATTATAAGAAAAAAGATTATACTCTAAAAAGATTTATGCCTAACTGAACCTACATTATGTATACTCTGATCTTCTGGAGCAAACATAAACACAACAGAACAGAACAGAACAATGAAATCAGACGCTATTTACAATTTTACACAAAACCAACAGCCTGATTCCAATTCCTACACACTGTCATCTTACAATTGGTGAACACAAGAATTAAATGACGCATTTGGTTTAGGAGAACAACCATCATATGTACCCCATAGTAGAAGAAACTATGTAATGTCAAAACAGTTCTACAAGATCGATCATTTTGGTGTTGTTTGGTAAATTTACAGTCTACTTTTTTTTTATTATTATTTTACAAGATCGATCAATCTGGTGTTGTTCTCTGCTTTGTATGGTTGAGATTTGGGCATGGAAGGCGATGGCCGGAGGTGAAGTGGCTGGTGAGATGGTGGTGGGTAAAATGTATATGGAGAAATTGTGAGATGTGTGGATGAGAGGGTGGTAGGTGAGATGGTAATTTTATTAAAAAATAAAATTATAATTCTAAAAAAATTCATTAAGTGTGTGGAGTATGAAAACTTGGTGGTTGGAAATAGAATTTCCTTGATACCTCAGCTACAATCAAGCTACATGAATTTTTCATAAAAGAGACTAAAGTAACCTAACCAACAAGTTGCCAAACACCGTCGATGTTGACAATTTACAATATTTTATTTTGTTACCTTCCATGTCTATTGCATCCATCCACCATGTCTATTGCAACCAATTTTTATTTCCTTATTTCTTCACAATTTTCTTAGATGTTGCTATTTATTTGCAATTTATCCACAAAATCGATTTTCAATTTTTAATTTCTGAATTACAAAATTTTATCACTCCTATTTATACCATCTCCTATCCAAAAAAATAAAATAAAAAATTAAAATCTCCAATTTTTATTTTCATTTTCCAACAATTATTCGGCTTTTGTCAGGACAAATCAAACTGTACATAGCATTAAAAGCTTGTACCAATCTGGGAGAATCTCATTTCAGCCGAAACGAAACCCTAGAATCTCAGCTCCATCCATGGCGATCGAAAGCGAATTGACTTATCGAGAAACCAAAAGGATCAAGACGACTCACCAAAGCCCCATCCCAGCCGAAGAAGATTCACAGCCGTTGCCGAACCTTCCTCATGAAATCATCGTCGAGTTTCTCTCTAGATTGCCCGTCAAGTCTCTGCTTCAATTCAGGTCCGTTTGCAAATCATGGCTTTCTTTGATTTCAAATCCCCAATTCGTGAAAACCCATCTTAGTATAGCATCTAAGATCGATGATTGTACCAACCAGAGACTCTTATTGAGCTCTATTTGTCCCCATTTTGATCTCAAGTCATGTTCTCTTTATTCTGTATTGTATGAACAATCTGATAATGCTGTTGAACTTGATTATCCATTGAAAGACCCTCATCATTCGGTTTGGATTGTGGGTTCATGTAATGGGTTGGTTTGTATTGCTATTGAAGAAGATTCTATATTTCTATGGAACCCATCTACTAGGAAATCGAAGAAATTGCCGAATTCGGGTATTAGAATGAGGTATGGTTGTTTTATAATATATGGGTTTGGTTATGATGAATCCATAGATGATTACAAGGTGGTGGGGATCTTCTGTGTTTTTGGCAGTGGGGGTTCGTATGAGAATGAGGTGAAAGTTTATGCATTGAGGACCGATTCTTGGAGGAGGATTCAAGACTTTCCTTGTGGTATTCCTTTGGATGATTCGGGGAAATTTGCAAATGGGGCGCTCCATTGGGCTGCTAGTGGCGATACTGGTTCGAGTCACTCTTGGGTTATTGTTTCTCTTGATTTGGCAAAGGAGACGTATGGGGAGGTTGTGCAACCTAATTATGGTGATGGTGGTTTTGATTTGACATTGGGTGTTTTAAAAGGGTGCCTTTGTGTGCTCTGTAACTTCCAAGGAACTCGTGCTGATGTATGGGTAATGAATGAGTATGGCATCAGAGAGTCTTGGATTAAATTGTTCGCAATACCATATGTGACAGATCCAGGGAATTATGAGTACTCCCCTCCGTTGTGCATTTCAAAGAATGGTGAAATTTTATTGGAATTTGGATCAGGTTTGGTTCTGTTCAATCCAAAGGATGGTACATTTAGGAATGCTGCAATTCATAACTTGTGTGCCTGTCTTGAAGCGGATATCTATGTTGAGAGCCTAGTTTCACCCAATCCTAACAATGTGCTTCAAGGGCAACAGCAATGACAAAAGGTCAAGCAAGGAAAAATTACTCTCATTATTGTGTCAGCTTTTTCCTTCCAGACTACATTTAATCCACAAGGTGTTTGTACCATTCTTTATCTTTATATATGCATTTGTGATATACTCAATTTTGATCTTGAAACCATAAAAATGTTTGCCATACAATGCTTATTAACGTTTGTTTTTGTCTTTTGCACTTTGGATGTTTTGTTGCAGACAAAAAATAATTTCTGAAATAATTTAAGATTTGCTGAAGTAATTAACAAAAACCTTTGGGCTGTAAATGCCTTTTTGCCGCAACACATTAATTGTTAATGGCGGTAATTAAATTGTTTAAAAAATATGGTTCAACCTGAATATGGAATCATGGTTAATAGAGTTGATTTTAGAACACACTGTTGTAGATATTGTGGTTAATAGAGTTGATTTTGGGGGTTTGGCCTCATCATCGAATTAATCAAAAACTGATGATGATGATGATGATGATGATGGCCACTACTAGGTTGTCGTGTTAGGTGCATAAGGCTCTGGCTTATAGTAGAGTCTGGGAGAGGTAGTAGGCTCTGGCTTATGCACATGTTGGTTATGACTCGTAGTGGTATTTTTAATTATGACTCAAAGTGGTATGTTTGGTTATGACACAATGTGGTGTTAATTTCGACCCATAGTGGTGTTTGGGTTACGACTCATTGTTGTGTTTTGACTGACACAATGTGGTGTTAGTTACGACCTATAGTGGTGTTTTAGTTATGACTAAGTTTGGTTATCAGACAAAAGTGGTGTTTTGACTATTTAGTTGATTCCTGATTCATTTATGTACGGATTTTGGGAATTATTGGCAGTGGAAGAATAGAAGTATTCAAGTAAAGCAAGTTGCAAGAAATTTAAGTCATGTTTGACGATCAGTATGGATTTTCTGGCACGATTGGAAATTTGTAGTACCACATTTAGAATACACAAGATAAGAGATGAAATTGTATATATATATATATATTGTGGTTGTAACGACCCCATCCCACATAAACTTGAGTACCACATCAAAAGTTTATGCAAGGATCTTGGGTATATATGTGCATGTAAGAACAATAAATCTAAATGACATTCATGGTATGTAAGGATATAAAAGGGGGGGAGTTTGTATTGCGCCCCTTGCAAAGACGTAAGCCTATAAAAGGGGAGTGTTTCCATTGCTCTTATATGTTACAAGATCCTGCCATTTTACTGGCATGGATATTACACAAATAAAAGGCAAAAAACGAACATCAAACTTGAGAAAACTTAAGAAAACTTGAACATCAAAGCATATAACTATAACAAACCAAGAAAAACTTAAGAGAGCTTGAAAGTCAAACCAGATCCTACTAGTTTTTCTTCCATGATCGTCTTCGTGTTCAGCCATGGTAGGAGTAAGATAATTGGCTTAATTAGGCACTATTTGGATACCCTACAAAGTTTGTGCTAATCTTGTTGACCTCCAAATCTTTTAAGTTGTCAAAACTGCTTTGATACTTCTTTGATTATCCCTTCGCTCTCTTCTTCCACAGAGAAAGGAAAATCCATGAACTTAGCCATCTCTTTCAACTGAGAAATGGTGTCTTCTTTCATATCTTCATATTTCAAAAACAACACTGTCTGGTCTCTCTTGGCTCACCTTCTCGTACCTCGACTCATGATCCCAGAATGGCCCATATCCACATATACCCATGCAAAACATCTAGAAAGCTTCCTCTATCAGACTTGAATTGAAAGGTCTACCCAAAATCTTAGAAGTGAAGTGGCTGAAGGACATAAATTGGTCCAAAGGGTTTCGACAAACATAAACAACACGACAGTTGGAGTCTCTGATGGAACCAGGCAGTGCAGAGTATGGCACATGGGTAGCTAAACTTCTCCTGCTGGGAATGTCTTCGAGCTTGAGGATTGGGTTCTTGGCCATAGAAATCAATTTCGAGGAAAGGAACGAGGATGTGAGGGTTGGTGGTGAGCAATGGGCTTTCGCTAAGGGGATAATTGTTGCGGTTTTCAATGGTGAAGGCGAGGGCTTTCAACCATGTTGTCCCTGATTTTGGGAGGGTGACTATTATCAGATCAGTGTCTTGTGCTATGATGCGTTGCTGAAATAAGATGATACCTTGAATGAATTGAGATGGATACCAATGCCTTTCATACAAATAGAGATCTATCCCATCTGGGATTTTTTCTTTTGGAAGGGTTTTAAACAGTTCTTCCATTTCACTGCCCATCCTCTCTTCTTCTCCACAAATTTGAGGAGCTTCTTTCATTTTCTTCATGAGAGAGAGAGAGAGTAATCTCGATAAACAAGTGAAGAGTTGTATAATAGAAAATTAAAAAAGGTATCAACTAGCTAACACAGTGTCATGTTGTGCTTATAAACATTTGCATATATAGTAGGAACGAGCAGCGATATATATAATTTTATTTCTCAAAATCCACTCGCTTGTGTCTAGGAATAAGAAAAAAAGATTAAAAAAAATACAATTATATGTAGCATTTTCCTAGAAAGAATAGAACCACGTGAAGAGCATGAAGACTACTACTTTTAACTAGGGGTGTTCACAGATCGGTTTTGGACGGTTTGGTTTGTGGCTTAGACCCGGTTTGGTTTGTGGCTTAGACCCGCCCGCATATGTGTGGTTTAGGAAAAATTGAACCCGTAACCGCCCGCAACCCGCAATAAAAATTAAACCCAACAGAGCCATTATCTTGATATTAGATATGGCTCAATCAAGAAAATCTAAAAAATTTCAGATGTTCAACTTGAAGTCTCCAAAGACTTTAGGTCATTATTGCATTAAACAAACGAAATTACAAGGGATAGTAAATAAATTATACTAAATAGAAAGTAATCATCCAACATTATGAAACAACTCAAATATTTAAGAGAACTTGAAATCCAGACCAGAGCCAGCAAATTTTTCTTCCATGAGCTTGTTCATGCGTTCAACCATGGAAGGAGTAAGATAATTTGCCCAGTCTCCTACCTCACCTTTCCTAAAGAAAACACTATACGGATGTCCCATTCTATTTTTTTCATTCTTGTTCACCTCTAAATCTTTCAAGTTGTCAAAACTACACAACTTTAATACTTCCTCAATCACCCCTTGGCTCTCTTCTTCCACAGAGAAAGGTAAACCCATGAACTTAGCCAACACTTTCAGGTGAGAAATGGGGTCTTCTTTCATATCTTCGTATTTCAAAAACAACACCTTGCCTGGTCTCTCTCGGCTTGCCTTCCAGTACTCCAACACATGATCCCAGAATGGCCCATATGCGGACACACCACGACAGAACATGTCGAAACTTTCCTCTATGAAGCTTGGATTGAAAGGTCTATTTGAAAGCTTACAAGCAAAGTGGCTGAATGAGATGAACTGATCTAGAGGGTTTCGACAGAGATAGACAACGCGGCAATCAGAGTCCTTAATGGAAGTAGGCAAAGCAGAGTGTGGCACATGGGTTGCTAAGATTCTAGGGCTAGGAAAGTCTTCAAGCTTGAGGAATGGGTTCTTGCCGTAGAAGGCATCGCTGAGGAAAGGGACGAGGACGTGAGGGTTGGTGGCCAGCAATGGGCTTTCGTTGAGAGGGTAGTTGTTAAGATTTGCTATGGCGAATGCCAGAGCTTTCAACCATGTTGTGCCTGATTTTGGGAAGCTGACTAGTATCAGATCAGTGTCTTGTGCTTTGAACTGTTGCTGAAATGGGATGATGCAATGGATGAACATAGATGGATACCAATGCCCTTCATAGAAATAGAGATCTATACCTTCTGGGAGTTTCTCCATGGGAAGGGTTTTGAGTAGTTCTTCCATTTCCTCACTTATTCTCTCTTCATCTCCACAAGTTTGGCATGTTTCTTTTAGTTTCTCCATGATTGAGAAAGAGAGTGTGTGAGCGAATGAGTGAGAAACGTGTAAACAGGGAGAAGAGTTGTTATAGGCAAAATTTGAGTATACACGAGGCAGGAATATGAAACCACGTGTTGAGTATGAAGATACTACTTAGAGAGAGAGAGAGAGAGAGAGAGAGAGAGAGAGAGAGAGAGAGAGAATGAATGGATGGATGGGTGAGTGAATGAGAGAGAGAGAGAGAGAATGAATGGATGGGTGAGTGAGTGAATGAGAGAGAGAGAGAGAGAGAGAGAGAATGAATGGATGGATGGGTGAGTGAGTGAGTGAATGAGAGAGAGAGAGAGAGAGAGAGAGAGAATGAATGGATGGATGGATGGGTGAGTGAGTGAATGAGAGAGAGAGAGAGAGAGAATGAATGGATGGGTGAGTGAGTGAATGAGAGAGAGAGAGAGAGAGAGAATGAATGGGTGAGTGAGTGAGTGAGTGAGTGAGTGAGTGAGTGAGTGAATGAGAGAGAGAGAGAGAGAGAGAGAGAATGAATGGATGGGTGAGGGAGTGAATGAGTGAGTACGAAACGTGTAAACAGGGAGAAGAGTTCTTATATGCAAAATTTGAGTATACACGAGGAAGGAATATGAAACCACGTGTTGAGTATGAAGACATTACTTGTAGGCCATGTTTGGTTAAGAGATTTTAAAAAAAATTAAAAAGAAAATAAGAAAAAATAAGTGAAATATAAATAAAATAAATTATATTTTATTTAATTTTACATATTTTTTTTTTTCTAAATTTTTTCTCAAATTTTCTAATCAAATACAGTAAAATGATATATATATATATACATAAAGTTTTCATTGATACTATCGACAATTAATACGCATCTGATAATTTTCCATTTCAAGGGAACAGGCATTGATTGATTGATAGTACTACCATTTTATTTTTTTTTAGAAGGGAGAGTTTTCTCCTGTCCACGTAGTAGATTAGAGCTTATTGTTAGATTTGTAGTATAGATTTGGTTTTGATGATTTGAACCGTTTAATATGTAGAGCTGGTTAAATATTTTATACTTGCAAAAAATAGCATTGATCAAATATTAGTAGTCCCTTTATTAGAACACATTTTTGTTAATAATTTATTTTTAAAATCATATCTATCATTGATAAAAATAATATATTCTGATCAAGGGACTATCAATATCTAATCAATATAACTTTTTACAAATATAAAATACCCAATAAATTTTACGCATTAAACGGGTCGAATTATTAAAACCAAATCTATTACAGGATGCTCCATCTCCTTTTTGGAATAAGTCTATACATTTTTCATTGGATAACTCGGTAATAAACATCACTTTCTGATAATTTCCCATTTCAAGTGAACCGTGCAAAAGACATGGATTGATTGATAGTATTACCATTTTCTTTTCTTTTCTTTTTTAGAATAAAGAATCCAAACTTAGGGGCAATTTGAGAAGATTGGCATTTTAATTTTTTTTTTTTAAATTTTCAACTTTTTTGGGTCATATCACAATTTGAGAACTTTATAAAAAAATCAACTTTTTGACTTTTTACTAAGATCTCTCCAAAGAGACACAAAAAGTCGGTTTTTTTGTCAAAAAAATCATTAAAAAAGTCAAAAAATCAAAAAGTCAATTTTTTACTAATTTTTCAAAACATCCCATAATCTCTCTATTTTTTTACACACAAAATTTAAAAAAGTTAGATTTTTACCATCTTCTCAAAACACTACTTATTTACTCACATTTTTTTGGTTGAATAGTTGAAATTAAATTTGTATAGGGTTCATTTGGAAAGAAAAAGCCCGGGGCTTTTTGACTATTTTAGTTACAAAAAAATAAAATAAGTTTTTTAATCCAATAAGATAAAACATCACATCTAATTCATAATCATTATATTTTTTTTCTCACAAAAGTCAAAAGATCTATCCCAAACGAGGCTCAAGTTAAAATAGTCAAAAAAATTAAAAATTCAACTCACATTTCAAACGAACCCATAGTGTGTGGTCTCTATATAAAATTAATCATAATTGTAAAATAATAATTTTGAATAATTTCTAAATTAATAAGGGTAAATACGTAGGTGCCGTTTGGTAACACTTACGTTTTCAGTTTCCTGTTTATATTTACAAAAAATTAAAAAACTCAAATAAAAACTTGTTTGGTAATTTTTTGATTTATAAATCAGTGGTCTCAGTTTATAAATTTAGCCAAAAAATTTAAACTCAAAAAATGAGTTTTCGTTTTGAGTTGAGTTTTTTTTTTTTTAACCACCCAACACTAGCCACTATCCGCCACCATTTTCCACCACTGTCTTCTACTACCACCACCCACCCCCCACCACCAACTGCCACCACCACTCACCACCCACCTGCCACCACCACCCACCACCCGCCACCACCACCCAACTGCCACCCACCATCCACTACTCACCTGCCATTCACTTGCCATCACCACCCACTCCTCGCCACCGCCGCCACCACCACCACCACCACCCACTACCCATCTGCCACCCACCTGCCACTACCCACCACCCGCTACTACCATCCACCGCCCACAACCACCATCTACCACCACCACTCACCACCCACGTGCCACCACCATCCACCACCCGCCACCACCAGCCACCTGCCACCCACCCGTTACCACCACCCACCACTACCATCACCCATTACCCACTCCTCACCCACCTACCACCACCATCCACCACCCACCACCACCACCACCACCACCACCCACTCGTTACCACGCACCATCCGCCATTGTCACCCACCCACCCACCACCACCACCCGTCACCTACTCGCCACCACCACCCACCCGTCACCACCACCCACTCGCTACCACCCGCCACCACTCGCCATCTGCCACCCACCTGCCACCACCACCCGCCACCACCACCCACTCGCTACCACCCACCACCCGCCACCGTCACCCACCCACCCACCATAACCACCCGCCACCACCCGCTATCCACCACCTACCTGCCACTACCACCCACCGCCACCACCACCGCCACCACCCACTCGCTACCACCCATCACCTGTCACCATTACCCACCCACCCACCACTACCGCCCACCACCTATCTGCCACCACCACCCACCCGCCACCACCCACCGCCACTTGCCATCCGCCACCCACCTGCCACCACCACCCACCACCTGCCGCAACTACCACCACCACCACCAACTCACTACCACCCGCCACCCGCCACCGTCACCCACCCACCCACCCACCACCACTCGCTACCCACCACCCACCGTCACCACTTTCTACCACCGTCTTCCACCGCTACTTGCCACCACTTGCCATTTCTCACTCTTTTTTATATTTTTAAATTTTTTTAAACATATTGTCAATTACCAGACGCGTTTGTAGTTTATGTTTTTTTAAAAATAAACAAAAATCAGTTTATAAAATTTTTGTAAATATAAATTGAAAACGTAAACGTTACCAAACAGACCTGTAGTATTATAGTTTTTTTTTTCACATGCTAAGGTTGAATAGATGTTTAATTTATTTTTATGTATTAATTTAATGTTAAATTTTAGTTTAGTTTCATTTTAAATTGAAATATAGTAGTTGATATCAATTAATAAAACCCAAATGCATTCATGTCCTGTTCCCATTAGTTGAAATTTTGGTTCTGCCATTGTGGGTACCATTTGGTACGATGTTTATATGATTCATCAACCCTACCTATATAATCCTTGAACCGACTTTAAAATATGAAGGTTTAGGTTCGAACTTAGAGCAGTAGATTAATAGTTAAAAATGTCATTTTTGAGTACGTGAAATATACTTGATGATTTAGGAATTATTTAGAATGATCTAAATAAATATAATTTTTAATTTTTTATGAAAAAATATATAAAAAAATAAAGAAATAATATAATTTAAAAAAATATAAAAAATTGCACTTATATAGTGTACCTTAAACAATGCGTTAGTCGAAACAAAATTTTGAATAGCCCATGAGCAAAAACAAATAATAATAATAATAGAGTATAAATTCACCTTGGAATGTGCAAAAGGCATTAGAACTAAGGATTGAAAATTACATACAAAAATCATGGAACATAAACGAGTGGCGTATATCGTGAGCTCCATTAATGTTTTGGTGGTGTGTTCCTTATTTGGTAAGAGATTAATTTTTGACTGGCAACCGGTTATCCCGAGGTCAGAGCCCACAGAGGCCGTGATGACACCTCAGAGCCCCTTTTTTTCTTGTTCAAAAAAAAAAAAAAAAAAAAAAAGAGGTGCTATCTCTCCCAAATTATTTTAAGGTAATGTTGGCTTATTTTTCCTACAAAGGGAAATACCATAAATGTTAGCGTGCCAGTAAGGATTGACAAATTCTTACGGATTAAATTCAAGCCAATTATCAAGTGATTGTGTTGACGGTTCTTTTTCCTCAATGAAAAAGATTTCAAAATTGCCAAGTGTAGAAAAAATAAAAATTAAAAAAACGAGGGAGACGGACAAATATGATTGAGTGAACAATCGGGGTGATTGAGTGAATAATCAAAGTAACAATTAATTACCTCTACTCCTATGCTTTGAAAAGGAAGTGCATAAAATTACCTCTATTCCTATACTTCGAAAAATAAGTGTTGAAAATAAAGTGCAGGAAATATAAACGACGAGAAAAAAATAAAAATCAATTATCTTTTATTTGAGTTGGATCCATCACAATGTAGCCATGAATGGTTATTTATAGGCAAAAAATTTATAGGAAAAAACTACCTAATAACTATTATATTCTTTCATCTCCTATACTTCACACTCCATGATTATAGCGACCCTGACTTTCTCCCATTTGATTATTGTATCCGGACTTAGGTTCCGTAGATTCTGTAATTGTATAATTGTTGTTGTCGTCCTTTATTTTCTCATTTGGAGTTATAAGATGTGTTGGGCAGGTTTGTTTCAGGTTGGTTGGGTTTGGAAACCAAGTGTTGCTGTCCAGTTTTTGGGTTGGTCGCTCGAGCGAGGACATTGTCGCTCGAGCGAGCGGTTTCGTCTAGTATAGACCTGAGAGCAGTGTTTCTTCACTCGATCGAGTTTTTCTTCGATCGAGCGAGCGAGGTGTGGTTCTTTGCTCGAGCGAGAATTTAGTCGCTCAAGCGAGCTTCTGGGTTGTAAACCTGAAGCATCGAGTTTTTGACTCGAGCGAGGGTTTCGTGTGTCTGGTAGCTCGAGCGACCAAGTGTTCGCTCGAGCGAGCCTGTCGGGTTTATATACGCAGCAGCGGTTTTTAAAACGTTTTTTCACATTTTTTTGATCCTAAAACCCTAGTTCCGAGTTCTCTCTCCCTCTACTCACCTTCTTTCTTAGGTTTCATCACCTTTTAGGGTGTTTCTACCCTAGTTGCTTTATTAAAAAGATAGAGTGAGTCGAGAGCTTCGTTTTAATCTGAGAGTTTGTAGTTTCGGAGCACTTTGGTTTTGGGTCATCATCTCCGTCTTCTCCATTCGGGTTATTTTCTTCGAGGTAGGGATTTCCTACTCCACCTTATAAGTTTTGTTCTAAGTTTTGGTATTTTGATATGTTGGGGGTACTTTGGTAATTTTGGGAAAAACCCTAGTTGTATTAATAAATTAATTTGTATAATTAATTTAAGGAAATTGGGGAATTTTATTAAATTCATGAAATTGAGGAATTCATTGATTAAATGGTGTAGTTGGATAATTTAAATCACTCGCCTATTGAATTATTGATATATTTATTTCCAGCCTAGAAATAACTGTTTTGGGCTATCGGTGGAGGATAGTCGTGTTTGTTGTAGACATTGCATGTGGATTAGGGAAAATTGAAACTAATCAATTTGTTTAAGTCATAAATTTAGACTATTGAATTAATACAGAAAATACATGTATTGATTGAGCATTGCATATGCATATTGTTTGGGAGGAGATAGGGGATGTACTCCACGGTTTAGGGGAAGATAGGAGATGGACCTCTAAACCGGATTTTTGTTTGGGAGGAGATAGGGGATGAACTCCATTAGCATCACTATTATGTGTGCTTATTATATTGAAGTGTTTTTACATGTTATTGATACAGCACTAAAATGTGTATCAAACGGGAAGTATGAAGTGTTTTGATATGAGCCTGAGTCTCATCTGTGTTGTTGATATTGGAAGTAATGTGAATATGTTATATAGTTCACTGTGGTAAGTTTGGCCAGGTTCTGAGCCTTATTGATAATAATGGGAATTGAAACATGTCATAGACGTTAGTGTCATGAGACTGTATTAAGTTATAATTGATTATCTTGGTTAACCATGTATTGAATGCTATAGCTTTATTCAATGCTTATATTTGGTTTAGTATTTTTCTACTGGGCTGTGGCTCACCCTTTATGGGAACATCATTTTCAGGTTCAGGTGATAAGCTACCTCCAAGGACTTAGCTTGGGAGGATTTGGCTTTTGGATTTGAAGAAGACTATCTTTAGTTAATTGTTTCTATTTGTTAGTACATGTAAACATTCAAGGCTTGGGCTTTACTTGTATTGAGTTAGAACTCATATTTTTGTGTCCAAGTGTTGGCTTGGAAAGATGTTAGCCCGTAGGGCATTTAATTTGATGTTACATGTAATACTTTTATTTAGTAATATTCTGATGAATGAATTAATAAATTGTTTTCTTTAAATAATGCATGTCAATGATATATATATAATGGGTTTATTTTGAGGGCGTGACAATGATCTTCCACTTCATCTCTATGTCTCCATAACTTCTTTTAACCTCCAATTCATGCTTCACGTTCCCCACTTTGTCCTCTATCATCTTTCTACATGTGTTTGATACTTTATAATTTTTCATAACATCCAAATGAGTAGGAGCATGGACGGAACTAGGAGAAGACTATAGGGGGCCATGACCCTCCGTAAACATTATTGTTTGCCATAAAACTTTAAAAATATATATATTATTTTATATATAAAATGCCCTTCAGTATAAAAAAAAATGTCATTCTTCTTCCATTTTGAATTCTCTTTTTATTTTACATTGAAAAAAACTTATTCATCCTATTTGAAATTGTTTCTATGATATTTAATTTTTCTTAATGTATATATAATTTATATATCATATATACATACATGTGTGTTTTGTGTATATGGTGAAAAAAAATTAATTTTCTTTTGGCCATTCCGATAATCAAATCCTAGTTCCGTCCCTGAGTAGGAGAGTGCCACATGTCCTGCAATAATAACTATTAAAAAAAATTATTTATTTATGGTGCCAACATTATCCCCCGCAACTCTTTCAGAATGAGTAACATCGAATTCATGAATAGTTGAACATCAATTTAGACTATTCTTGGCAATTAATTAATGTATTCAAAGGGAGACACACATTCGAAGGCTCTTTAATCATACAACATGATTCAATGTTGTTAAAAAAGAACCAAAACCTTGCTTCGAATGTGCTCACGGCATATTTTAGAAGCTTTAAAAGCTTTAAATGCATAATAGTTACTTGCTTGGAGAGTTTATAAAGTTTCAAAACATAATTAAAATAAGTTCACATGCTTTGAATTTTAATGTGTATTTCGAAGTTGGATTACTTTGCATGTGTAGACACCCCATTTTTGACTGTCCTCAAGACTTGGACGTCACCGTTTGAACACCCGGTGATCATCCATGTTTGTGTTCGTTTGGAGTTCCCGGAGGTCTCGGCTCGCGCGCCATGCCTCAGGATCCCCGAATTCGACCGTTTAGTGTCTGGTTTTGCACCAAACACTTGCATCTTGCCTTTGAGAGGCAGGGTGGGGCTTGTAGACCATCCCCACCCATCACCGGCAGTGGCTAGATGCCACCGGCTGGTTTTTGCTGCTACCGGCAAAATAGTCTGCCGGTCGGCACTTTGTTTGGCCAAGATGGCATTTTTTGCCGGCCGATTGCTGTTCATCTGCTTTTGTAGATATTTTGGGACAGCTGTATAACTTTTGCTCCCCTCCATACACGTGTATGGAGGGATCTCCCTCTTGCAAAGCTTGTTTGATAAGCTTTACAAGAGGCATATAGGGAGAGGCTCTCTCTAAGGCAAGGAGAGGGCTTTAGACATTTTTGAGAGAGAAAAGATAGAGGAGAGCTCTGGTTTTCTAGGGTTAGGGTTAGACATACACAATCTATCTCTCTTTCTCTTCCATTTTGTTCACTAGGTGTTTTGTGCCTTACTATTGCACACAAACACCTAGTGTTTCACCTTCCTCTAGGAGCTGAGGTTCTAAAGAGTGTGTTTTGAAGTTTTTGTCTTGGATTCAAGCTCAAGGAGGCCATTGGAGCATCTTTGTTGAAGAAGGCTACAAGGGTGAGAAACTAGTCCCTTTTTCCCCCTTTTTTGCATTGATTTTTCATCTATCTTAGAGCTGTTTTTGTGATTATTGTATAACATAAAAAAGTTCTATTTTTAAGCCCTCTTTATTGTTTATTAAGAGTGTTTTGTTGTTTGAGGGTTGTTGACCACCCTTAGGCCTCAAAAGGCCTCATTTTGAGCCATTTTGTGCTAGCTCCGGGATTTTGGTGTTGAGGTCTCTTCACCACTGAAATCTTGAGGGATTTCAGTGGTGAAGATGATGCTTTGAAGTCCCAAGAAGGAGAGGGCCACCCCCTCTCCTTGTTGTCCTTGAAAAGGGCACATTTTGGCCTCTTAAAGAAGCCTATGCTTGAGTGTGTGTTGAGCATGTTTGGTTTGTTTTTCATGCTTATATATCCATGATATAACATGATTTAAAGTTGGTTTTGGAACTCCATGCATGTTTAGCATAGTTGCCTTGTAATGCCATGTTTATGCCTTAATGTGCCTTAGGTTGTTAGCCTTAGTTGGAGCATGTTTTAGGCTTGTATTTGTGAAGTTTATATGCTTATTTTGCCATGTTTTAGCTCTGTCCATAGTCGTTTGGATTGATCTTTGCATGCATTATATAGCTCCTTTGTATTTGGGCTTGTTGGCCTTGAATATATGCATGTGTAGCATGCCATCTTCGCATTGTTTTGGAGATTTGGGATCATTCTATATGCCATTTCAGTCCCATTTCCATGCTTGTTTGATTGCCTTGCATGCCTTTTTTTAATGCCTCATAAGCTTGTGTAGCAATGCTCCATGTTTTGGTGCTTATTCATGCTTTTGTTTTAAGTCATTTGAATGCCATTTAAGTGATCATTGAGGGTTGTATTAGCATGATTTCAATGCTTATGTTGCATGCTAATTGCTCTTGTTTGCCCCTTTCAAGTGTGCTTGAATGTTGTTTGGTTTGTGCTTAAGTGTTGGTCCTTATGTGCATGTGTGTGTGCATGCCATTTAGCTCTCACTCTTTAGCACTTTTGGCTACTGTTTTAGGCCTATTTTAGAGCTGCCTAATTCATGTATAAGTCCATCTTGCCATCCATTTGCATTGCCCTATGTATGCTTGCATGATTGCATAAGTGCATTGCCATGTCATGTTGCATTCCTAGCTTGTATGCCTAGGTTGCATTGCATCTTGCATGCATGCCTTGTTCCTTGAATTGGTGATAGGAATTGGGCCTAATTTGTTTGATTGGTTTGCATGCATTTGAAACCAAAGTTGCATACTTGGTTCCTTGGGCCATCATGCATGGAAATGCGTGATTGGTGGTCCGAGAACCGAGGCACATGTCCCTTTGAGTCATTACAATGATAAGAGACATGGTTGATGCATACATACCTTGAATTGTGCTGCCATGCCTTGTTTGCCCTCTGTTGCTGTGAGTTGCAGGTTCTGCAGGAATACTCTGCCGACCGGCAGTTTAATGTGCCGACCGGCACAATTTTCTCTGCCGACAGACCCTATTTTGTGCCGATGGACATACTACACTGCCGGTGGAAGTTTCATTCAGCCGGTGATGATCCCCTCTGTCCAAGGATGCAGTCCTGAGGCTTTGACAGCCTCCAGAGGAGGAAAGGAAGGAAAACAGAGGCAGCTTGCGCATGGTGGCGCGTTTCCCGAGACGCTTTCCTGCTTTAATTAATTTAATTTAATTTGTTAATTAAATTAGTTAATTTGTAATATTTAAATTAGCTTGCGTAGTTAATTAATTTGTAACATTTATTCGGTCCCTCCGAGCGAGGGCAAATCTGTAATAAGTGTGTGTGGGTGTGTGAATGTCTTCCAATCCCCACTTCTTTCTTCCCTTTTACTTACCTGCTTTGATGGTTAGTATTAGGTCACGTCTAATTTAGCATACCTTATGCTATGCATGTGTGCATCCATGCATTTGTATTGCATGCATTAGGCTCGGAACATCATGCTAATTGCATCAATGCTTCAATTCCAAACTGAATATGTGATAACTGTGCATTTTCACATGACATGTTTAGGATAGCCGAGCTTATTCTAGTAACATTTTGTATGCGATGCATTAGGCACTTCACATGGACTTGGATCATGCATGTTTGCTAACAAGTTCTTTGTTTTGGCACGGAGTACTATGTAAGTATTTCCGCTTTAGGATATCACATGAGTGTGAATGTTACCATGACAGCATGCTTAACATGTGGCTAGATGCTTATATGTTATAATTGCTTGAATGCCTGTGGGTGAAGGTTGGATTTGTTTGAGTTGGAAGAACTCATTGAAATCCGTGTTTTAGCCTACTTGCGAGTAGCAAATTCCAAAGCATTTTCAAACCGAACGGATATGCAATGTTTATTTCCAAATTAGGCAATCTAGTCTATACTTGTTTGCTGCGCGCATAACATAGTAATTCTAGGCTAATAAATGGAATAAGAACACATAAAGTTTTCAAATACGGATATCACGGTTAGTAGAGGCCGGTCTTCGGACCGGGCGAAAGGGGGTGCTCATAGCTGACCTTCCCCGATCGTACCCAAGCTCCCGAGCCGAGACAACTCCGGTGATGACGGACATGTGGCCTTCGGCACCGAGTCAGGGTTTCCTAAATTCCCCCATTTTAAAATATTTAGGTGGCGACTCTGTATCTGGCAAAGCAGTCCATGTTTGGCACTTCTTTTCAAAAAAAATCTGTTTCTCAAAACGATTTGCCAGATTTGGACTCTTTGGTTCAAGATTAAGAACCGTGACACAAATCGAGTCCGAACTGTAGCACGAGGCCCACGCGGGCGCCGTTACAGCATGTATTTGAAATGGTGAATTCTTAGCAAAACATCATCAATTTGATTTTGTCACAATGCATGCTAATGTTATTTTCTTTGAACTATTAGTAACAGTTGGCCCTTCTATGCTTTACTTCGAGACCAAAACCACTCCATAAAATTAATTATGGTGTTACGTGGTTGTTCATAAAGCGTAAAGATTTCAGAAATTGAAAATAAAATAAAATAAAGTTTTGTGGCTAGTGCTTCTAACAAATTGGCCATTCTTAGCCGAGTTCTACATTTCAAACGGTTAATTTATTTTTCAGTGCATCAAACTCATCAGAACAATGCTTAAAGGTGATTGTTTTGTTAGTCATTCCATCAAAATTAAATTTTGATGCAACCCACAAATCCAAAATAAATTTTGAACATCGAAAGTCATGTCATAATATAACCTTGAAAATTCAAATACTTTGACATTTTCAACAATGTCAAATATTTTAATTCTGTCAATAGTGGGTTGATCATCATCTTTAATCATTTTTGGTCTAAGAACATGTTATTTGGCTAAATAACTTTCATCATTCATTGACAAATGGGGTTTTTTTAATTTTTTATTTTAACCATTAACGGCTTATGAAAATCCTCCATGTGAGTTTCATCATTTCTTGGCCTAATTGATTATTCTATTTTAGCCATTAATGTCTTATGAAAATCCTTCATAGGCATATTGTTTCCATGATTTGACTTTTTAAGAATGAGTTTTTCAACCTTTCGAGCCTTATATGGAACATCATTTGTAACCATGCTTGGCTCAACGATATGCTTTTCAGCCATGTTGTTTTCATAACTTGGCTCTTTAAAAATGAATTTTTTAACCCATGAGCCATTGATGAAATCAACTTTTCTATTTTGCTAATTTCAACAATGAAAAATTCTAAAAAATACCAATTCCAGCCATTAAAGGCTCGGTTAAAGACTTGGCAGTGATAGTTGACAACTCATCGTTCCATTGACCAACTTTCATATCAAGTTCATGAATTTCTCCAATTAAATTATGTATTTTTTCTACCACCAAATAATATTGTAATGGATGGAAGTTTATTTCATTAAGAAAATAGATCTCTTCTTAAAGATCCAAAATTTTTTGTTTACGCCAAAAAATTTCATCTAAGCTATTTGGAATGGACGAATCTAATTTATTTTTCATTTCTTACACTTGACGTCTCATTAGGTGTGCCAAAAAATTATTGGCTTATTTTTCTTACGAAGGAAAATATCATAAATGCGAGCGTGCCAGTAATGATTGAAAAATCTTTACAGATTAAATTCAAATCAATTATCAAACGATTGTGTTGACAGTTCTTTTGCCTCTATGAAGAGGACTTCAAAATTACATAAAAATTAAAAGAAGATGAAGAAGAAGAAGGGAGACGGAGGAAGATGATTGAGTGAATAATCGGGGTGATTAAGTGAACAATCAAAGTAACAATTAATTACCTCTACTCATATGCTTTAAAAATAATATGCATAAAATTACCTCTACTCCTATGCTTCAAAAAGGAAGTGTTGAAAATAAAGTACAAGAAATATAAATGACAAGAAAAAATAGAAATCAATTATCTTTGATTTGAGTTAGATCCATTACAATGTAGCCATGCATAGTTATTTACAAGCAAAAAACTTATAGGAAAAAACTACCTAATAACTACCATATTCTTTCATCTCCAACACGTCACACTCCATGATCTTCCATTTCATCTTTATGTCTCCATAATTTTCTTTAACTTCCAATTCATACTCTTTGTTTTCTACTTTGTCCTCTATCATCTTTCTACATGTGTTTAATTCTTTATAACATCTCATAACCTCCAAATAAGTAAAAGAATGCCACATGTCCTACAATAACAATTATTAAAAAAAATTATTTATTTATGGTGCCAACAGGTAATTAAAAATTAGAAAATTAAGACATTTGAATGTCAAACCAGACCCCTCAAATTTCTCTTGGATAAGTTTCTTCATGTGTTCTGCCATAGGAGGAGATAGATAATTGGACCAATCTCCCACCTCTGCTTATTGCCGTGGCCACAAGTGTGCTTGCCACGCCTGTTAACCTCCAAATCTTTCAAGTTCTCAAAACTACACAACCTCACAACTTCTTCCACAACTCCTCTCTATTCCTCCATAGAAAATGAAAATCCCAAGAACTGGGGCAACAACTTAATCTGAAACACAATGTCTCCATATCTTCATACTTCAAGAACAACACTTTGTTTGGCTTCTCTTGGCTCGCCTTCCAGAACCCTAAAACATGATCTCAAAAAAGTTCGAAAAAGCTAACCCCATGACAAAACATATCGAAACACTTATCAAGGGAAACCGTATTGGTCTGTTGTGACCAAAGTTTGGTTGCAAAATGCCAGTACCATATAAACTGATCAGTAGGGTTTTAGGATACGTAGACAACCCTACATTCAGAACTCTTTACAGAGTTCGGCAGAGTAGCATACAGCATGTGGGTAGACAAAATCTGTGGTGAAGGAAAGTCTTCGAGGCAGATAGATGGGTTCTTCTTGTTGGATATAACCATCACCCCATGTGATGAGTGATCAATGGAGGAACCACTTGGAGAGCCCACTAAAGAGAGTGGGGGTGGCACCTCCCCATTAATGGGTGGGGGTGGCAACTGCCCCACTACCATGGTCTTCTCTTCTTCCTGATTATGTATAAATAGAGGAAGAGAGGGTTGAAAAGAATAGAGAGAGTAAGAGAGCAAACAAAAGAGAGTGAGAGATGTAAGGCAGAAAGACTATCTCTCTCGGTATGAGCGAGGGAGACGGGTGAGTGGGTGAGTGAGGAGAGTGTGAGCTCCTTCTCTATTGTAATCTCTCCATTATTATAGTAATAACCGGTTACTCTCCTGTGGACGTAGGCTTTAAGGCCGAAGCACGTTAAATATGGTGTCTCCATCTGTGTAGGTGTGTTTTTCTGCTTGGTATGATTTTTATAAGGTCTTGGGCGGGATCCCCGATCCCTAACAAGTGGTATCAGAGCCTCGTCGGTCATTTTCGAAACAAAAACAAATTATTTTTCGAAACTGTCCAGAAATTATATTGCTCGAAATCTGGTTTTGAACATACTAGGAGCAAATTCTCGACGAGAGGAGTCTAGAAATACAAAGCAGAGCTCAGAAGAAGCACGGACGCGCCCTCACGCGCCCTTTGAATTTGGCGCGTGAGGCTCACTCTCAGCACACGGCTCCATGTGCCGTGAAGAGTGCTGGCGCGTCGAACCTAGTCTCAGCACGCGCCTCACGCGTGGCTGGAAGAGGAAGACGAGTGCGTGCGCATGTTCATTGCGTCACACGCCACGTCACTGACCATGTGGCTGCCACGTCAGCGCCATGCGATCGCTACGTCAGCAGAGGGACTGCCGCGTGCCTGCCACGTCATCTCGCCACATCATCGACACGTGGCACCACATCAGCCAGAATTGCCACGTGGCGGCCACGTCATCAGTCTAGTCATCACCACGTGGCAGCCCAATCGCTACCATGTCAGCACACGGAGGAGTGATCCAGTCCTTCACGGCTAAGGTGTAGCCGTAGAGGAGTGATCCAGTACTACACGGCTAGGGTGTCGCCGCAGATCTGAAGCGTCTAAACTATTTTGGCTTGATGTCAGCCATTCGGAGTCCGTTTCTGATGATTCAATAGTGATTTCCAACTATTTGGAGTATTCTGGACCCATCTGTACGGTCAGATGTTTAAATTGGCGCTTCTGAAAATTACAAGTTAGCCCAGAGATTTCAAGAAATTGCATATTGGCCCTTGGTAGTTTGGTAAATTACAATTTGGTCCCTAAAGTTTTCAAAAATTATAATTTGGTCACTGAATTTTTGAAAAATTTCATTTTGGCCATTGTAGCTTATGAAATTACAGTTTGGTCCCGGTGTTTGGGAAATTTGTAATTTTATCCCAATTTTGGAGAAATTTTTCAGTGAGGTCCCTGGAAGTGCAGCGAAGGTTGGTTCTAGCTAATCGGACCGTTCCGGATGCAATCGTGAGGTCAAAATGGTAAAATTCTGAACGATTTTTAAAGACTATCAAAACATGGGAGTTTGTCATCTTTAATAGTCGAAGAAAGGTTGCCGGATATTGTAGAACGCTGCGAATTCACTGAAGAGGTTAGAATGGGCAAATTCTGACTAGATTGGACAACCAGATATAGATCGAGATAGATCATTGAAGACCAAAGGAGATCAGGCTTGATCAAATGGAAAATCAAGGGAGATCAGGATTGGTCAGGGCGCGATTAGGAGAATTGATCATGATCATCTCAAAATCAACAATGTCTAGGAAAGTTCTGTCAAAAAGACACTGTTTAAGGAGATTGGTTCTTAAGTGGGACCGGTTGTGACCCCACCAGTCTTTCCTGGGAACTTTGTTGGTTGTTGAGGTGATCGGAAGATCTGGTTCAATCAAAAGTCCACTTCATCGGTAAATAGATGATTTGGCAACCAGTACAGGCTCAGGGGAATGTTGTGGCAGTTAAAGCTATTGTCAAACATAATACAAGAAGTATTGGTAGTATGTGAATGTGGAAGGGCAACAGCTACAGTAGTACACATAAGGTGTAGGAGCACGTACCTACAATAGCACAGATAAGTACGCATGAATGTCATACAAGGTGCTGGCGTGCAACAGTGCAAGAGTACGCAGCAGAGTCGTACAAAGGTACAGTATGCAACAACAACTAATTCACAAAAGAAAGCTCCAGATAGAGTAATTGAAAGGGATAAGACGCTGTAGTGCGCACCTAGTGAGAGACAGATTTTTTCTTTGTCCTGAATCTGGTTCGTGGCAGTGAAGTCGCGACGAGCACCCAGAGAGTTTGGGTGGAGTCACCTCAACAAGGAAAGTATAAGCATTCCTGATGATAGAGGTGCGAGCCATACAGAATGATGTGTGGCGGTTGAAGACATTCCAAGTAGGAGGTGCAGATTCACTCCGAATGCTCAGTGGAATGGAGACATATTTGTACAATGGTATTTTATCATCCATGTGGGTGATGGGGGTGAAAAATTTTGTTCACCCTGTTGAAGCCAATTGAAGACCTTTCAGAGTTAGTTACAGAAGTTATCAGTTCATTTGGAGACTCTTAGGTTAGTTACAAAACTTCAGAGTTCATTGGGTTTTTCTCTAGGGGGTAGAGAGAACCAGCATTGGCAGAGTGTACTATGAAGATTTGGCATATGTAATAAGTCCAAATAGTAGTACTTTATTGGCATTGGCCTCTGTGGAGGCGTTGGAGATCCTTCATGGATCATTGTTGGAAGATTTGCATCTGGTAAAGCCTTGGTATCCACATTTTTCGATTTGAAAGAGAAGTTATGGCAATCTACTTCAAATCTTGGTGGAGTTTTGGCATTCTCTTCAAATGTCTACTGGAGGCATTGTTGCTGGCAGTCTTTTATGGATTATTGGCGACTTCTTTGAAGTCGTGGGTTATTGAGATTCATTATCACAGTTGGGATCGATGATCGTGTCTAATTAGATCCAGGGGTGTCTCTGGTTTGTGAGACTTGATCGTTTCTTCTTCCTGTGGATTTTTTATTTTCGCAATCTGTTCCATATTCGAAGACATCAGCTATTGGTAGTCTGGGTGACGATTCAGACTCCGGGTGTTTGCTTCTATAGAAGCAGTAAGACCGTTGGTGTTCATTGAAGATTAGAAGAGATTGTTGCGGACAAGCGTGAAGATGGTGATTTTGTGAATCTCATGTATTGGGATCCATTCCTTAATCTGCCGTTGGATTTGAAAGGGATAGATCGTTTGCAGACTCAATGGAGTCAGCGGGCACTATTGGAGTTGTGCATTTACGATGCACGCACCTTTTGTGCGGTTTTTGGCAACTGTGAAAATGGTGCATCATCTTGTGTTTGCAGGTTGAAATGGCGGTTGGAGGAATCTGGAGTTTGCTCGACACTTCAGAATTTTGGGCTCTTGGTATTTTGTAAGTTCATTTGAAGTTTGTTCCGATACTTCTGAACTGGTTAGAGCCTAACTGCGTCCACGGTCCAGTTTTGTTTGGTGGAGAACTTGCCTCTGTTCTTAGAGAATTTTGTTTGGCTCTCTTGATTAATTCGAGCTTGAAGAGAGAAGTATTGTGTTCGATGGTTAATCGGATATGATGTTTTTGGTACCACTTTTGAAGTTACTCTGACAGAGAATTTGAAACGTCTCTTGTTTAGTCTCCTCAGCATTGGTTCAAGCAGGTTGCTCACCATGTTTTGTTTGGAGTTGTCAAGGACAACTTGTTTGGCGCCTATGAAAATTGGAACTTGGCACTATGGTGGAGCTTGAGTTGCAGAAAATCGAAGAGCTAGCTCGATTGGTTCTGTATGTTCTTTGCATTGGCTCAATGTGATTTTGAGCAATGGAATTTGCTGTGTTTTTGGGAAGAACGCTTGTGTTTTGTACAGCAGATGGCATTCAATTTTGACTGAATGGTTGGATACCTGGGTTATGGTATCAGTCTTGATTCTTTGGCAGCGCACGCACCTCTTAATGAAACAGAGTAGTTGCGGATCTCTCAGGCGAGCTCAAGCGCAGGAGGAGAGATAGAGCCACGATGAGCACTCAAGAAGTATGGGTGCGGGTACTATGCTAGGTGTTGCATAGTTGGTGATGAACAGATCTGTTGAAGTTGTTTTAGAAGAAAGAGCTACTGTCAACCATCATCTAGCAGTACAAATGATAGATACGCAGGTAATGCGTATCGCTGAACTGGAGATCAGGGATTGCAAAAGGCATGAACAACAAGTGTGTGGAAACGCTAGGAAGTTGTTCAGGAGTGCAAAGGGCAAATGCTGATAGTTCAGGATAGTTCAAGGGAAACTTCGAGCAAAGAAAACCAGGAGCATTGACTAGGCAAATGAAGAGTTTTATGTTGCTCCAGTTTTGGCCGTGCAAGGAGATACATGGCAGGATAGTGGCATTTCAGGGAAGAGTTGTAGTGTCACAGAGCACTCAAAGGAGTGCAAGGCATCCTGGGCAGGGGGTGTTGGGCATCTCACTCAGGAGGTGCAGGACATCCAATCAGGGGGTGTCGGATATCTTAGTTACGCAAGTTCAAGCATAGCAAGTAAAGACATCCGAGACAGGATGCGTGTAAGAGATCTGTGGGAGATAGGAGCAGAGGCTCTCTCCAAATCAGAGAGTGGTGTGAGTTGAGTTAAGGATGTAGGATTTCCTCCTCCTCTTGTATCTCTAGTGTATTATCTCTAGCTTCAGGGGATGCAGCGTCTCAGTGAGGAGATGAAGATTCTGTTGGTTTTTGGGTGTGACAAGATTAGCAGCAGTGTGTGCAGTGGATCACCTTACTTGGGTTGAGGGGGTGATTTATTGGATATAACCATCACCCCATGTGACGAGTGATCAATGGAGGAACCACTTGGAGAGCCCACTAAAGAGAGTGGGGCGGCACCTCCCCATTAATGGGTGGGGGTGGCAACCGCCCCACTACCATGGTCTTCTCTCCTTCCTGATTATGTATAAATAGAGGAAGAGAGGGTTGAGGAGAATAGAGAGAGCAAGAGAGCAAACAAAAGAGAGTGAGAGATGTAAGGCAGAAAAGATCGTCTCTTTCGGTGTGAGCGAGGGAGACGGGTGAGTAGGTGAGTGAGGAGAGCGTGAGCTCCTCCCTTATTGTAATCTTTCTGTAATCTCTCCATTGTTATAGTGATAATCGGTTACTCTCTCGTAGACGTAGGCTTTAAGGCCGAACCACGTTAAATATGGTGTCTCCTTATGTGTGGGTGTGTTTTCCTGCTTGGTATGATTTCTACAAGGTCTTGGGCGGAATCCCCGATCCCCAACACTTCTTGTAGATTTGAAACTCGAGCGAAGGGACAAGGTCGTGAGGGTTGGAGAACAGCAATGGGCTTTGTGTAAGTGATTGTTTTATTCAATTGACTATGGCAATAGCGAGGGCTTTCAACCATGTTGTGCTTGATTTTGGGAACAAGGCTAATATTAGATCGCTGTCGTGTGCTTGGAAATGTTTTTGAAAGGTGACCACGATTGATGTTGTTGGACCCCAGAAACCTTGATAGAAAGAGTGATAATTCCATCAAAGTGTCTTTGTTTGGGAAGGTTTGGAAAGAGATTTTGGATTTCTGTGTCTTCTTTATTTTTCTCTTGGTCTGTTTTAGAAAGGTTTGTTGTCTTTTCTGATTTCTCTACTATGTTTGGTTCTTGAATTTAGAAAGAAATTTGGAAAGAAAAAAGAAAGTATAAAATATAGATGAAATGTAATTATATTTCACTTATTTTTTTTTATTTCTATTATTAAATACTTGAACTAAACACAACCTAAAAAAAGATAGAGAGGGAAAGAGAAATGGGAATCTAACAATTTTGAGTTAAAAGGGTTTGATGAGAAAAGGTGCCAATAAATAAATAAGTAGGTTGTTCGGACAATAGCTACGTATTGAATATAACCTTCAATCAAAGACATGTGCCAAGTTTCGTGCATGCAAAAGTTGACACAGAATGTATATTTAGGGTGAACTTGGAATCAGCATAAAAAAAATCAATTTTTTTTTATATAATATTTGAAAATTATTTCATGTTATTTTTATTAAAAAAAAAATTAATTTTCAAATCTGTCATGTAAAAGAATTTAGAAAGTAAAATATCTATATTGAAAAAATCCAAAAAGGAACCAACTTTTTTTTGTTTTTAGTGGATTTTTAAATTTTTTTTTTTATCCTTTTGGTCCATCTTTAGAACTTAAAAAAGCATAAATATTTTTGAATTTAAAAAAAAAAAAATTTACTGATAGAAATTGTTATTGAATAAGAAAAATGATATCGACTCAAAATCTGTGTATAAAAAAATGCTCCGAAAAAATAAAGTGCAGTTCAAATTCATTTTATGTTTTGGTCCTAGTATATTTAGAGCAATTTAAGTCACGTTTATGTTTTGAATAAATTTTGGTATATACGGAATGATAGGGCTATATTGAAACTTATTATTATAAATATAAATAAAAAATAAAAAAGAAGAAGAAGAAATGCTCATTAAAAGATATTTAATTATTGACAAAAAATATTTAATTATAAATATGTCATTGTTATATCATTCTATTTAATTATAAAAATAATATTTTACTTCAATTAATATAAAAAAAAATACAAGAATATGAAAAAATATATTAAATCATACTCATAATTTTATCCAATCAAACAAATATGACCCCAGAGACAAAACAACAGTGATTTTTTTAGAAAAGGGGAGGTGGGAGATTCGTCCAATTATCTAACTTCTCCAATGGCAGAATGTGCAAAGAAACTCAACCATGAAAAATTTGAAGGGTCTGGTTTGACATTCAAAATGTGCTTATTTTGAATTTTTAAGTTAAAATAATATGGGTGTTATAGATTGCACCTCTTTATTTTTATTCTTTGAGATTTGTCTGTGATTTGCAGTTTTTTTTTTTTTTTTTTTTTTAAACTTTTTGAATGAGTGATTTCAATGCAAATAAGGGTTGGGGTTTGGGAAGTGGGTTGACTTTTTAGTTTTTTGACTTTTTTGACTATTTTAGCCTAGGCTAAAAAGCTTGATTTGGGATAAGGGTGTACACGGTCCGAATTGGTTCGGTTATGAGAAAATCTAAGAACCGAACCGATCCTAACGGTTCTGTGATTTTGAGAACCAGACCAGACCGTTACACTTGTAAAATCGGACCAGAACCAAACCGAAAAAACAGTTCGGTTTCGGTTTGGTTTACGGTTCCAAAAATTTCTATTTATAAGAATAAATTGTTAATATTAGCAAAATAATTACTTAAACTAATTACATTTAACTCATGATAAAAACTAATAATATTGAGGCAGTACTTAATATTACATATCTATACCATCCTAATATTATTAAAATTATAAAAAAACCAATTAATAAAAAAAAACTTTATATTATATATATATCTTTTAAAATTCGGTTCGGTTCGGTTTGAACCACGGTTTTTTCATAAAATCCATTAACCGAACCGTTTTTACGGTTCTCATATTTCTTAATCCGAAACCGAACCAATTCTTAATAGAACCGAACCAAATCGAATGATTCGGTCTGGTTCGGTCCGGATTACCGGTTTGAACGGATTTTTGAACGGCCCTAGTTTGGGAAGAGTTTTTTGGCTTTTTTTGCGAGAAAAGAGTGTAATGATTATGGGTTAAATGTGATATTTTATTTTTTTGTAGTTAAAATAGTTTATTTTATCTTTTATGACTAAAATAGCCAAAAAAATCCCTTACCTAACTTGCCAAACGGAGGCAAACCTTTTCTTCACTTCATTCTCTGCATCGGCATGACTTTAAAGAGAATTTGTGATCAAAAGAAAAACTAGATTTTGAGCGGGGGTTGTGAGGGTTGGGAGTTGTATTTTTTGGGAGTTTGTAGCATTTTTGAGGAAAATATTCATAATCAAGTCATCAAAACTTTCATGGAAACATCAAAACTACAAAATATATATATATATATATAATATAAATAATGTTTCAATAATGTTTGACAAAAAAAATTGAATAAAAAAATTTATTTCATATGAAATACTGCAACCGTACCATCAAATTTTTTATAATTTTTTTCTATTATCCCTAATTTTACTTTTCATCAATTTGACAGGAAAAAATAATAATTTCTAATGATTTATCTTTCTTTTTAAATTTTCAATGAGTTTTCAATTTGGTATTAAAAAAAAAATGTCTTTTAATTTGATGAACAATTGATAAAAGGAATATTTTTTATCAAATTTAAATTTGATGAAAAAAAATAAAGAATTGGAGAATTCTTGTAGTTTAAATTATAAGAAGCTGTTTGGGAGCATAGAATTTTTTTTTTTTTTTTGTCTTTAGTGACTTTTTTTAAACATTATGTCAATTTTTTTTTTACTTTTATGTATGTCTTGCGTAAACGAATTTAAAAAATAATTCTCAACAAAATTGAAAAGGCCAAAATAGGAATTAAAAATTCATTACTTTTGACTTACTTTTTTATTTTTCTGAATTTTTTAAAATATTTTATAAATTTTCGATTGATCTCATCTCATCGAATATAATTTAAAATTTTTAAATTTTTTTTATAAAATTTCATTAATGAAACCCCCTCAAAAAAACATAATAGTGTATTTATTTTATATTTTTTTGAGGGGGGAATTAGCATCCAGTGGCAACTTTTAAAAAATATTACATAAACATAAAAAAAGTTTAAGATTTTTATTATTAATATTAATTAAAAAAATTCACTAATTTTTAAAATAAATTATAAATATATTTTTTGAAATTTATTTAAATTATAAATTATTTCAAAATATAAATTAAAATACTACTTAAGAGAAGTTTTTTTTTTTTTTTCCCCGTTAAATAAACCAAAGTGGGTTGACACTTTCCAATCAACAATGCTACATTCCTTACTTTACTACCTGTAAGTGATTCTTAATAGTGTGGCACTTGTTTTAGAAAAATGATTAAAAATTAATTTTTTAACTTTTTTTTAAAAAATGTGTAAAAATATGAGAAATGATATGATTTAAAATGAATTAAAAGGTAAAAAATGATTTTTTATCATCTTTCTAAAATAGTCCTAAATTCAAATCTTATATTATAGAATATTTAACAAATTAAAATTTAATATTTGTCAACCACATCATTAAAAATAATTTTTAAAGTGATAAATTAAGGCATAGTGTAGGAAGACTAAATAAGTGTACTTCTTGATTTTTATGAAATATGGGTTAGGTTTGGATTGGGTTTGAAGTGATGTGTTAGAGACGTGATGTGACTTAAATAGGATAGTGACTTTTTAACTTTTTGTCTTTTTTCAATCATACCAAACTTGACCTAAATGTCTTAAATATTTTTCGAATCCGGTTAAAAAAAACATTTTTCGAATCCAATAAAAAGTCCCTCTTTCTTTCTTCGCGCAAAACTTTTTGAACTTTTGGCGCCAAAATTCCTGAAATAAATCCATAGGTAAAAAGAAATAGAGAGAGAAATTGGAAACGAATTAAAAAGAAATGAATTCAAAACATCCTCCAGTTAGGGTTTTGGGGCAGCGATCTATTGCTTCCACATTCCTCTTTCGATCTTCCAAGCCCAACCCGTAAGCCTAAAACTGGTATTTTCACTTCTTTGAGTCCACAATCTTTGGTTTCTTGATATTTGATGCTCTACTCTTTCTGGGTTTTCTATATTTGTGCCTCAATTAGGTCCACTGATTGTAAAGGAGATGTGAAGATCAAAACCCTTAAGAGGGATTCGCCTGTTTCGCTCTCCGATTTCCTCAACCGAAAGCTGCACAGAAGTTCTGTTTTGCCAAGTTCAGCTCAGGTATGTTGCATTCCCTTGCTGTTTGGTTGCCTGGAAAATGGGGGGAAAGGACAGAAATTTGAATTTAGGATCTCATGTTTTATGGGTTTCCGATGAATTGTGAAAACTCGACTATATCTTGAGTAAAATAGGAAATAGTTGGAGTGGGTTCACTTTAGTGGAGGTTTTAAATATTCTGACATTTTCTCAGCTGCCAAACAGAGAATCGGAGGTAAGAGCATCTCAAATCCTTAAAGATTTTTTTTTATCAAATTTAAATTTGATTAAAAAATATTAAAAAATCATTTTCAAATATTTATCAAATCAACAGATAAACGTTTTTTTTTTTTTCCCCATCAAATTGAGAATTTATCATATTGTTCTGAATTTTTTTCTTTTTCAGCATTGGGGATAATTTTTTTTCTCATCGAATTTGATGACACAGGAAATTTGGGATAGGAGGTGAATTTTTAAAAAGATTTTGATGAAAATTTTATGAAAAGATTGGAGCAGTTCATATCAAATCAAACTTTTTACTTAGAGCATCTCCAACGGTTCATTACTTTTTTCACCAAATTTGAGTAAAAAATATCCGTTTTTCTCAATATAATACGGTTAGACCATCTCCAACGTTGTATCAGATTCAGTATCAAATTTGAATTTGATGAAAAAAGTTACTTTTTTTGCTCTAATGGTTTCACCAAACTGATATCAAACTGGGAACAGAGCAAATTTTTCATCAAACTGAGAATCTGCGTGAACCTTCACCAATTCACTGTGTTGTAACGTTGCAAGTGGGCCCACCGGTCAACCTGCCGAACGTCTGGCCGGTCGACCCACTGGTCGACTGGAAAAAGGTTCAAACAGTTCAAATAGGTAGGTTCAAACAAGTTCAAAAAGAAAAAATATATATATTTTTTTGCCTTACCGGTCGATCCACCGGATGTCCCCTACCTTTGATGACAATCATTGGAGCAGCTCATATCAGATTGAGAAAACGGTCTTTTTTTTTATTCAGATTTGATGAAAAAAAAAGTGAACCATTGGAGATGCTCTTAGCTCCAACAGTTCATTACTTTTTTACCAAATCTGAGTAAAAAATAGCTATTTTTCTCAATATGATACAGTTAGCTCAAACGGTGTGCACCAAAAGGGAAAGGGTCGTCCAGTTGGTCGACCGGTAAGGCTTATGAATTTTTTTTTTCTTTTTCCTCTTGATTATTCCTGTCAAAACCTTTTATTTGTTAGTAGACATTGCTAAGTTGTGAACTGAGTGTAAAACTCATCCCTTGCAAATCTAGCAAGCAAGTTTGATTTCCCAACAGCTGAATCACCGATCAAAACAATCTTGAAAAGGTAATCCTCAGTTAACTCCTCAGAATAAAATGCCATTTTGAACTAGGGTACTATGTCACAAACAACTAGACAACCATATTTTCTGATATAAGGTCTTCAACTCCGTAGGACTTTTGTACAGGAACAAAATAATGAAGAAAAGATCAAACATTCCCTATTTCATGACAATGAGCTGAAATTAAAAAATATAATGACAAAAACAGTGGCAATAAGAGCTTTGGAAAGCAGCCTAGGTATAAAACTCAAAAGCAAGAGTCCCTCAATTACTTAGAAGCAGCAAGAAAAGAATACAATAAATGCCAATACTTACAATGGGGAAGGTAACGCAGTCTAATCAGGAACCTTCAAGAAGATCTGCATATTAAGATCACACGGGTATTGAAATTTCAAGCTTTGATTCAAATTTCAAGCTTGAGGGTCATCCGGGGGGTCGACCCCGGGGTCGTCCGGTTGGTCGACCTCCTGGTGTAAAATCTATACAAAATTTTGAGAAAATTGGATAGTGAAAATACAACGGTAATGAATAGTGTTTTGGTGAAAGACCCAACACATTCTCATTTTGGTGAAATTTTTGGTGAATTTTCATTTTGATATCAATTTGGTAAAACCATTGGAGTGAGAAAAAGTGAGTTTTTCAGCAAATTTCAAATTTGATGCAGCGTTTGATGCACCGTTGGAGATGACCTTAAATTTGGAATCAAATTAGATGAAAAAAGTAGTGAAGGGTTGGAGATGCTTTAACATATACATATTAACAAAACTATTTATAATTTGTTTATATATAAACATAAAATGTTGAGTTTAAAGGGGAATTTTTTTACTCTTGGCAGGGAAAGGATAGGCCATTCTTCCCACCTGTGGGCAAGAAGGATGTGACTGGGTCAAATGAAGGACAGAATGGAGTTAAGGAGGTGAAACCAGTTCATGATCTAGTTTTTGAACAGTTAAAGTGGACTAGAAAAGAGAATGAAGATTGTCTTGGTTCATGTGCTGATGGTGAGGGTGGGAGTTCTTGCACAGAAAATATGCATGAATCTAGAAAAAGGAAAATCCCATTTGCAGGTTTGTCATACAACTCAATTGATTACTGCAAGTTGTTCTTCCTATTGTAATTTTGTTTTGGGGCTATTATATGAACATTTCTCAACTATCGCTGAATATCACTTTATCCACCCAACTTCAAAGTTGTACTTTAGACAACTGAACTATAAAAAAATAAATAAATAAATAAACTGTACAAATGCTCTCTTCTGGAAGGCTGAAACTGTGAAAGTGATGCAATTTTATAGTTAAGGGGGTCAACTGTGTGATTTTGAAGTTAAGAAGGTAAAGTGAGGGGTACCCGTTTAATTCACTTTAGTTTAACCTCAATTTCTACTTACATTTTATGTAGAAAAATAGTATAAATCATCTAGAAAAAAAAAAATTGATTATTGGAAAGGTGTGCTTTCTAATTATTAGCGTTCTTAGATACACCAAACAGGGCCTTCTTATAACTATTCTAGCTTGAAACACAGTACCAGAACTAGTAGAAAAATTGAACTTGAACAATGGCATATGGTCACTAGAGATTTCTTGTGAGAGATCAGATGTTACCCTTTTTGTCATATTTATCTTTTCATTCATTAAAAATAATGAATTTTTCCATGTAATACAAAGGTGAAGATGGGGAACAATCTGCTCAAAAGCATTTGGTTGTTCTTGGAGATTGCCCAAGACCCATTCATCCAATACCCAAGAAAAATGGAGAGGAACAGAGTTTTACTGCAAGCAAGAAACCAAGACGTCTCTTTAATCACTGTAAGTATGCTATCCCACAAATGCCAAGCCACTGCAATAAATTCTTCCATTGAATTCTCTAAACATTTTTTTTTTAATTTCTTAATTTGTGCTGAAGAATAATTTTTTTTTGGTTTTGTGGTCTGCTTAACAGATGCAAATGGGAGTGGCTGGTGGGACTACAATATGGAAGGTGTTGACAATGAAGAAGTAGGCTGCAATGAAGCCTGGGAAGGGATAGGTTCTGCCACATTGGGGGGATTGGATTGGCATTGACTTGAAACCACCTTTCACAAGTATGTTCAAATCCAAGAAAATTACCTTTTCTGTTTTCCTCCTAATGTTGGTGCTAATCAAGTCTTTAAATTAACTGGAAGGCAAAGATAATCAAAACCAAAAAAAAAAAAAAAGATCTTGGCAACCTATGTTAGTGACTTTGGTTGAATGTAAAGATTTTACCTCAATAGGTATTTTGTGCCTTCGTTGTGGCTTGTTCAAGACTAGTCTGTTGGCTATTTATTTATGCATTTGATGCAGTTGGCTGATGGTTAAAAATATTTTTCGGAGGCTTCTAAATGCAATGAGGTTAGGAATAAATGATTATCGGCTAACACGTTATAATAGTATTGTTGCTATTCTGAAAATGGTGCCAATCCATAGTATTTTCCAATGGTGTCCCAAAAAAATTTAAAAATTTTGTGAAATAAACAGTAAAAGCTGCATAATAATAACCAGTTTAGCTTCAGCAGTTCAGCTTGTGGTGATGTGTGATAGAGTGTTTTAGACAAAAAGTAAATGATGGGTTGAGAGAGGCTCAATGCCTTGGGTAATTTAGTTTGGGCTTACAGACGTTTGATATAAGCATCAAGGCCCATTGTCTTGGGGTTTTCAGCTTGGGCTGCGTTCAGTGTTAATAGTTTATTCATGCTGTTACAACTAGGGGTGGGTTGAGTTTATGTGTTGTTGTCTCGAGTTCGTGTCAAATTCCTAGCAACATTAAAATGTGATTGAGTTATTAATTGATTTATTCTCGTTAATTTCATATTATGTAAATGACATTAAATTGATTTATTTATTTATTTATCGTATTATCATATTGTGCTAAAATTATGTTGATATTGAAAACTGATCAACCATAATATAGCTAATTTGGTGTATAATATTAATGTATCGAGTCAACATTTGGAGTCAAGTGCCCCCTGTTTTGCAGGGCTGGCTTTTGGTTGCCTAACGAGACTTCATCTAGAAGTCCCCCATAGACCCAAAAAACTTGTCAAAAATAGTCCTTTAATAAGTGTATTAAAAAATGTATAAAAATGGTAATTTCACCTAACGGTAAAACTTGTCAATTGATAACATTATTGGTGGTATGGGTTTGACTTGATAAAATATCTCTGCAAATAGGATAGAATCATATACATCTTATTTTTTGTAAATTCTATTTTAATACTACTAAGTTATTTATTTATTTATATTTTTAGTTACATCAAATTAGGGGTGGGCGCGGTCAGTTGCGGTCACGAAACCTCCAATCTGTCATCCGTTCGTCAGATTGGCGAATTAGAGAAAATCAATTCGCATTCGTCTGTCAATACGGCGGATGTGGATTGAGCGGATTGGCAGTTTGGCAGATGGATGTGAATCAGGTTGGTGGTTTGAAATTTTATAAATTTTCAACATAATTCAACTTGTGCACTTTCTCAAAAAAAAAAAAAAAAAAAAAGAGTATTACAGTCAATGATTTAAAAAAGTGTTACAATTATTGCATGCATCATCCAAAGAAAGAAAGTTTGAAACTTTAGACTATCACAATCATTGTATGCCTCATCCATATATTACAATCACAACATGCCTCATCCAAATAAAATATTACAATCTGTAGTTCTTAAAATATAAAAATAATTCAAATCACCAAAACCATGAACAGAGCAATAGTAGAGATTGTATGTCTCTGTATTGTTACATTTATATATGTTTTTGAAAACAAAAACCAATCAGCATATGTTATATTTTATATTTATTACCTTTAGAGTTAGATTTAAAAATAAAAAAATATGGATAAATAATACGTTTATTTTTTTCAATTCAAAAAATATATTCAAGTTGAAAACTTTTTTTCAACAGAATATTTGAACTTTTTTTTAATTTGAAACACAAACAAAATATTTAAACAAATTGAAAATGCAAATTTTATAAATTACTAAGGGTGTTCGCAGTTTGGCGGTTCGGTTGCGGCCAAAGGAATTTCAAATTCGTCATTCGTCTACCAAATTGACGGATTGGAGAAAATCAATTCACAATCGTCCGTTCGTCATGACGCATCCGTCCAAAAATGTGGCGGATCGGTTCAGTTCGGTCGGTTTTGACGGATCGGTATATCCGCTGCTCACCCCTACAGCAAACAACCATGAATGGCTTTCAACTTCTCACTTAGTGGAAAAATTATTAGATAATTTTTGAAGATCATATGGTGTTGTTTATGTGATATTGTTAATTAATTTTTGTTTCTCAAGTTACCTAACAAATGTGAGTCATTAAATCTTATTCGTAAAATTTTTATCACATTGTGTTTTGAGAAGATAATTAAAAGCTGTTTTTAAATTTTTTTTTTTTTTGTGACTTTTTTGTGAGAGAGAAAAATAGATTAAAAGTTAGAAAATAATTTTTAACTCACTTTTCAAAATAAGCTAAAATATCACATAAATAATATAATATCAATAATTAATAACCTCCAATATAGCCATGCATTTTCTTAGTCCTCGACTTACTTTTCTCATGTCATAAATTCTATTCATACCACCAAAATAGGTTTTTTTATTTTTATTCTTTATTACCAACGTAGGTTGCAATGGTCAAACTCGTCATCTTATTGGTTTTGATCAACTCCTCCTTTCATTTCATTCAAAGAGACAGCTAATTAAAGACACAACTATTCTTTGGATTGTAGTGATAAGTCGGTTGGGAACTACAACGAATTAGAGAACGACTCAAACCACATTGCCTCTATTTATAAGAAATTAGTTTGTCGATGAGCATGCTTTTAAATTTAAAAAATATAAATTTTGGTATTGATTAAAAAATATACGTTTGAGAAATTGGTTATTTTAGTAGGTTATTTTAATTTTTAACTATTTTAGTAGGTTAAAATATTTATGTTTGGAAAGAGGGTTAAATTTTTTTATAGTTAAATTTGATGTTTATATGAGAAAAAGTAAAATAATTATGGGTTTGATGTGATATTTTGTCTAATTGGTTATTTTAATCTATTTTATTTTTTTATGAATTTTAGCGAAAAAAATCAATTTTTAATTTTTCAAACATTCTCATTGTGTATTACTCAAGCGGTAAAGGTCTTGTTTATTAGACTAAAAATTGTAAATTTCAGTCTCAGTCTTATAACATATTGTGTTTAATATGATTGATATATAAATGCAAAATGACATTTTATCTAATAGATTCTAGGAACTTCAAAAAATTATTTTAATTATTGTAATTCAATCAATATCCAATGAATAATTTTTGAAATCAATTTTTCATCCACTCTTTAACAGTTTTAATCAAACCAAAGTTTGACATTCATCTACATATAAAGATGAACGCATTAAAATATAGACTTGCCTCAGTAGATGTGTAGAATCAATCTTAACTTTGACTTGAAAGAGAACTAAAAATTATGCTACAAATATATTTTCTAACAGATTATCTATAGATCTTTGAAGCGAACCCCATTATTTTAAATGAAAATTATTTTATTCACCTTATTAAAAACAAAATAAAAAACAATTTTGGAGCATTGTTTCGCTAAATTTGGTTTGACAAAAGTAGGAATTTTATCTGATGCTTCATACATTACAAAGAGTCCTGAGAGAGATGGTTATTGTCATTTTTCACAATTTCAGAAGCTGACCATTTCTGAATCTTGATGGATCCTTTTTTGATAGATAGTGTACTTTTCAGAACCACACAATTTCTAGAAGCCAAAAAAATATATTACCAAAAAAAAAAGAGGAGAGAAGAAGAGGAGGTGGCATAGAATTCATGTGCCCATATGGGTGAGACTAGCTTTCTTTGTGGGGGAGCATGTGAATCTATTCTAATGCTCATAAAGGACGTGGCATAGACAAGTTCTCTTGTCTTCTTCTTCTATTGGAGGACAAAGAAAGTTGTAAATCTTCCTTTCCACCCACAAAAAAGCAGTTCATACGCACATTATGGCTTCGTTTGGGAAGGGGTTAATTTTTTTACTTTTTGATTTTTTTGATTATTTTATTTTGGATTAAAAAGTTTGATTTGGAAAGGATTTTTTTGACTTTTTTTGTGAGAGAATAGTATAATCATTTTGAGTTAGATGTGATGTTTTGTTTTTTGTGACTAAAATAACTTAATTTGTCTTTTGTGACTAAAATAGCCAAAAAAAAATCCAAATCCATCTTCCCAAACGAAGTGGGTAAATTATTCATAGATCTTAATAGTTAAATTTAATTTTTATCAAGTTTTATTAAAAATAAATTTTAATAAAATTATCTTTAAAAATAATTTTTTGTGATAATTTTTCGTATATGTTGTTAAAAATTGATAATTAATAATTTTTTTGTCATGACTTTCATAAATTGTAGCTAAAATTTACAATTAGTGGCTTTTTTTGTGATGAATTTTTTAAATTGTAGTTAAAAGTTGAGAATTATTGAATTTTTTGTGACGATTTTTTTAAACTGTCACTGAAATTTATAATTAGTGACATTTTTGTGTTAAAATTTTAAACTGTCGTTGAAAATTAATAATTAGTGACATTTTTTAATAATATTTAATAAAAAATGCCATTAATTATCATAGGACTTATTAGATAATAAATTTACCTATTAAGACTCACACGTAAATTCTCCTATTATGTATTTATTTGTTTTTCTTTAGACTAAGCAAGCATTAATCTAGTATATAATTATGATATTTGGTTCGAGTCATACTTATAATTTGATACAACTTCGTCCTTCTACCTATTGTAAGGGGAAAAAAAAAATATATATATATATATATATATATTTGAAAAGTATTAAGGGTTCATTTGGCTCCTGCCTTAAGTGTGTGTGTTTTTTTTTTCTTCAATTTTGAATCAAAATTTTTGACTTGTTAGATTCTGTATACTAAATTAAAAAAATTCCACTATAGATTAAAAAATAAAAGTCAATTTTTTAGATTTTTTTAATAAAATTGGTTTTTTCTATCAAAATTTTGAATTTATTTTTTAGACTAGTCTAATTTAGATGAATCTAAAAAAACCTAAGCTTTTGACTCAAAATTTTATATTAAAAGAATAAAAAAAATGAACTCCAAAAGGAACCAAAATAAATAAATATATTTACAAGGGAAAAGTTATGAAATAATAATAATCTTCTCATATTAATTGGTTTTGTGGGTCCGGTCTAAAAGGAAATGTCTGCTAAACTTATAATTTTTTTTTTGAGTGATTATGTGTTAAAAATTAATTTGTACAATATGAGATCTATATAAAGTGTATTAAAAATTATTTTTAAATAATTTTTAAATTAATAAAGATAGATTTATAATATTACTCGTCCAAAAAATATGTGGACCTTTGGGTCCAACAATGAGGCTTACTCTTTACTGTATGGTTAACCATTTTAAAAGTATAACATCGAACCTTTGGAAAAACGTGCAAAAAGCACATTTTATATGCGAAAATTGTAAAGCAATTCAAAGTTCTTTGTCTTCGTTCTTCAATTTTAATGATCAATCTCACCTCCCGGAGAAAGTTATTCACAATTATTGCTCACAATTTGTTTTTGTTTTTTTCTTTTCTTTTTTACCATCTTTTTTACACTTAAATATAGTTTATCATTATAAATTTTATATTTATATACTATTTACATTAATTTTAATTACTTTAATCTTACTTAAAGCGAGATTAATATAATTATGTTGAATTTATAAAGTTATTGTATTTCTAAAAATGTTATTTATCCTATTTTTAAACATAGTTAAGATTATACGGTAAAGGGAAATTTATTAGAAAATTATGTTTTAAGTACTTGTATTCTAATTAATTCATAAGATATTCTTATATTTCAGTAAGTCCTGTTATTTTGGATATTTGATCTATCAAATTCTAATTATCATATTTAAGATATTTTATGGATAATTTTACTCTTACAAATATTTTTAAACCCTTAACAACTTAGTGATGTGAACATTTACATCAAATAAATTTGACAGTGTGAATGTTCACATTATGAAACATTCACACTGTTAATGTGAACACTAATACGCACTTCACTCTATTAGTATTATTAAAAGTATTTTGGTAATTTTATCATTCATAGGACTAATTGAAACATAAAAAAATAATTTTTACTAGTAGAACATAAGTAGGTGATGGGTCACTACACACACCAAAATTAAATCACTAAACTATATCAAATTTTTTTAGAATAATGGCAAATCTAGATATCGATCTACATGAACAATTGTGAAATTAAACTAATTTAATTGTTAAATTCATAAATTAATTTTGATGAAAAGATTGATTGTTCATAACCTAATTTAATAACAAATAAATTAAACTAAGTAATTAAATTATCAATTATAAATAAAATTGGATTTACTGATTTAGAAAAAAACCTAGGGCAATGAGTCCACCATAGTTACGTAAATAGGGTTTTAAATTGAAAAAAATTATGTTATGGTTCGAACGGAATAATGCTTCGCAACTATAAGTTCAAAGCATTTAACAAGAAAACCATCACGTTCAATGTACGAGCACGAACCATCTCAAGTAGTACGAATCGTTCACTCTAAACTAAGGTAGTGACACGACTCGTCTCTCGTAGTATGGTTCGTCTCATACCTTGAATGTGAAAGAATAGAAAACTCTTGTATGAAAAACATTCAATAATCACAGAAAGCCAAATATTTGAAGAAATAACGGAAAATATATATATGAAACTTCTAAAACACCATACAATTGTTCAAACATTTACATAATTGAAAATCAAAAAGAAAAACCTAATTATATAGCTAGGGTTTCATCAAAACCCCAAAAAAGAAGACTAGCCACTCATGGAGGAGTGGGAAGATGAAGAAGATGAGGAAGAAGACCCCATGGAAGTGTCCTTCAAGCTTTTTGGAGAAAATCACCTCTTGGAACCCTAGCCTCTCTTTCCTTGCTAAAACAATTTCAGAACCTTAATCCAGCCTTTTTCTTGCCTCTTTATACTTCTGCTGTCTTTCAAACGGGTTTAAAATATTGGGCCCGTTTTCCCAGAAAAGTCAACGCATGTGCGGGAATCTGTTTTCTTTTCAAATTCTGTCTTTTTGCCCATTTTATGCTCCGACTACGTACAACCTGATTAACATTAAGCACACATAAAATATACAGTTTGACAAGCAAGTAAAGTTAAGAGATCCTAATTAACGGCCTCAATGTTGCACAATTCAACCTTAATCACATCCCCCAACTTACAACTTGCTAGACCTCAAGCAAGTAATAAAAATAAAATTAAATTAAACAAAATCTACATATTTCCTCTTTCCTCTTTCGTGGGAAAACGGTTGCATTTAGCATATGCAACAAGCCTTTAAACCACAAAGTTACCCCAAGTGGACGAGTAAAGTCTCGTGAGGGTTTCTAGAAATGATACCCACAAACATTAGCATATTCATATATGCCCAACAATTAACCACACTACTTCACCTAACCATCAACTTATGTGCTACTACAGTGTGATATTAAGACATAATGAGTCATTAAAGGCACAGTGGACAAGCATGAAGGAATCTATTGAGTCAAAACCACAATTCAGTTAATACAAAAGTAAAGTCCCTTGTATTTGTGCATGCTAGTAGACAAATCATCAGCACCTTCGGTGTAAAGTACAATCTCCATATTAGTTAATTGTCCGCTAAAATATCCCAGTGTAACTCATAATAACACCTAACATATACAGAAAAACTAAACTGTTGCAACCAAGATTCTCAAAAGTTTTTTTTCTTTTTTTTTTAATTTTTAATTTTATTATTATTATTATTATTATTATTATTATTATTATTATTATTATGACTGTGCAATGTCCTGATCCATTAAGCTTTCTAATCAACCCATGTGGTAAGCATTGGGCCAATGACTCCCAAATCAGATTGTTTTAGGGCACTAGGTGTGAAGACACCCCTACGAGCTTAATAACTCGAGTTGAAAATGTTACGAATCTGAACAAGTCATTCTCCTTATTTTTTTCTTAACTGTGCAATGTCTAAGTCCCTAAAGCTTTCTAATTAACCCATCAATGGTAGACATCAGGCGGGGCTCGGTGAGTGACTCATACAAGTTCTGGTAGAAGAGTCGTACTAGACGAGGATAAGTTGGTGCTGTCACAGTGCAAAGGCCCAACTGTTGCCAGAGTTGGAGTTGCTCAACGGCCCAAGAAGTGGTTGGGTCACGCTGAAAATATGAAATGTTGAATTGCGTGAGCTTGTGAAGCGGGCGTGAAGCCCATTCTGGCTGTGGCAAGTCACCCGATGGTGGTGGTGAGAATAGTGGTGACGGTGGCAGTGGTGGCGTCGAGGAGGATGAACCTCTAACCTTTTTGGAGGCCCGGGTGGATAGCCGTCTACTCATATTCTACACACACCAAAAACAAATAGACGCATACCCGTGGAACCAACATGAGAATAAAACAAAATATTAAAGCACAAGTCTGCCCACTAATGTACCACATGCAATTCTCAATTTTTATTTTTATTTTTTTTAACAAAATAAAATAGAATAACATATACTGACATATTAACATTTTAAAAAGTATTGAATTAAACTAACAAGAAATACTAAGATAATAGAATGCATCTAAACAACTAAATTAATAGATGGACAAGACAATGAATTAGAAAAGCAAAGTATTAGAATTTTTTTTTAAAATTAAATTAAATTAAATTAAATTAAATTATTTTATTTATTTATTTATTTATTTTTATTGTTTATATTTTTGTTGATTTTTTTTTCTTTGTTTTTCTTCTTCTTCTTCTTCTTCTTTTTTAAAGAAATAAATGAACTAAAATAAAATAGGAATAAATAAAATAAAAATAAAAATAACAACAACTAAACTAGTTACACAATTAGTTATGAAACTAACTATTGAACCTAAAATAAATATTGTTATTATTTTTTTTATTTTTTTATTTTGTTATTTTTATTGTTATTTTATTTATTTATTTATTAATTTTTTTTTTTTTACAATAAAGGAAATCTAAAATAAACTAAACTAGACACATTCACATTTTATGTAAATAATGAAGGATTAAACAAATAAAAACAAACTACACTAACAAGTAATGAAATAAACTAATAAAGAGTAAAGAAATAAATAATTAAAAAAAATAAAACAACTAAATAGCTAAATAAATAAATAGACAACCTAGGAACTAAAATGAATTAGAAAAGCCAAATATAAACAGCTAAATATATATATATATATATATATATTTTGGTAAGAAAGGTATTGCACGTGCGCTGGATTGGGCCGCATGTGCGGCAGTCGTCTTCTTGATGCCTAGATTTTTTATTTTTTCTTTTTTCTTTTTTTAAGTATGAATCATAGATCATGATTTGAACAAAAATATAATCAAAACTCTACTTTTCTCCTCCTATACCTACAAATCTAAACAAAAGTAAAGTTTACCTTGAAAAAATGGAGAAAAATGGAGAAAGAATGGAGATTCGCCGGAAAAAATGGTGGTCGCCAGAAATTCAACGGACGGAGAGGAAATAGTGATGCCGACGGTGAGATGGTGGTGAGGAAAAAGGAAGGAGGGTTGAGAGTTGAAGGGTTGGTAAGGGTTGGTGATGGTGGAGTGTTATGAGTTGGTGGGTTTGTGGGGTTGAGAGAGAGAGAGAGAGAGAGAGAGAGAGATGATGAGAGGTAGAGAAAGAGAGAAGTGGGTTAGGTTTTAATAATTTTTTATTTTTTTATTTTTTATATAAACGAAAATAAAATAAAAGAAATAGAATAAAATAATTAAAATAAGTTGAACAAAGAAATCAGATTTTTATTTTTTAATTTTTTTTATTTACCATTTATTATCATTATTTTTTTTATATGTAAATAAATAAGGGAATAAAAATAAATAAAGAAATAAATTTTGTATATTTATTTATTGTTTTTTTTTTGTTTTTTTTAAATTTTATTTATTTATTTATTTTTAATTAATTTTTTTTTTTTTTATGTTGATCGTCGTCGCGCACGTGCGGGATTGTTCCACGCACGTGCGGATGTGCCTCGCACCAAGGCCACGCACCTGCAATTAAAGCAGTGTGCACTTTGTGGAATGAAAGGTTGGCCGCACGTGCGGGGATTTTTTTTTTTTTTTGAAGAACGAAGTTCCGCATTTGCAGGGCCTAGGCCGCACGTGCGGCGTGCAGGCTGCACCTCCTCCTCCGCACCTACATTTAAAACAGTGTGTACTTTGAGGATTGAAAATTTGTGCCACACGTGCATGGATAGTGCTGCACGTGCGGGATTTTTTTTTTATTTTTTTATGCAACCCAAATAAAATTATAAAGAACTATAACCCAGGTAAAAATTCAAATCATTTCTACCTTAGTTTCGCATCCAAAATAAATAAAGCATTACAGAAATAACTAAATGCTCACTAAAGGTATAATCTTCACGCGAAAACCACGGGTACTACTTTTCTCCCTAACTGTGTTTGTAACTTTCCTTATTCTCCAACAGGGTGACAGACGAGGTTGATTCAGTATCCAGAATCAAGGCGCATAAAGCTAACTCGACCTATGGGGCTGCCATACAGAGTTCAAGCCGGGGTGGTTTTGAAGCAATCTCCATACCCCTGGGTATTTAAACCAGACTTTAGTCTCGGAAATTCCAAACCTTTGTGTTCTAGGCTTTGCTATTCGAACTCTAGTTTCTACCATCTCAGTTGGTCTCCTAGCAACTCACTACAAACACGGTTAGGTGGCTATACCAGACCGTCAGATGCCGTTCAGGCACAGCTAATACCAAAGAAATTACACTTTTAGAGAATTTAAAGTCTCCTAGACACAAATAAAGCACAACAACAAAAAAAAAAAATAGAATAGAAGGGAAAGAAAATAGAATAAGAAATCAATCTATCAATCATAGTAAAAAGGGTCCATCAAAGCAATGGACTCAATCATATCCCCATTCCCAATCCCCTCTATATATGGCTTCAGTCTTTGGCCATTCACTTTGAAAGTGTGGCCAGTCTTTGGATCATGCACCTCAACAGCGCCATGAATAAATGCCTCAACAACCACAAAAAGACCATCCCATCTTGATCTAAGCTTACCCGGAAAGAGCCTCAATTTTGAGTTAAAGAGCCACACTTTTTGGCCGGGTTCAAAAGATTTTCTATTAATGTGTTTGTCATGGAATTCTTTAGTCCGAGCTTTAAAAATTCTCGAACTCTCATATGCATCATTCCGGATTTCCTCCAACTCATTAAGTTGCAATTTCCGGTTGAGCCCAGCCGCGGCCATATCGAAGTTAAACTTCTTTATGGCCCACAATACTCGGTGCTCAAGTTCAATCGGGAGATGGCAAGCTTTGCCAAACACCGCCCTATATGGTGACATCCCAATGGGTGTCTTATAAGTAGTGCGGTAGGCCCGTAATGCATCAATCAACCGTTGTGACCAATATGGCCTCACCGTTTTCTCTATTATGTGCTTTACCTCCCTATTTAAGACTTTCACTTGGCCATTAGTTTGAGGGTGGCATGGAGTGCCAACTTTATGAGTGATAGAGTATTTCTTAACTACCGACTCAAAGAACCGGTTACAAAAATGTGTACCCTGATCACTTATTATGGCTCTAGGAAACCCAAAGCGACTAAAGATGTTTTCATGCAAAAATTTGATTACAACTCTATGATCATTTGTTCGGGTAGCTATCGCCTCCACCCACTTAGACACATAATCCACGGCCAAGAGAATATACTGAAACCTGAACAATGACGGGAAAGGACCCATAAAATCAATCCCCCAAACATCAAAGATCTCTACCACAAGAATAGGGGATATTGGCATTATGTCACGCTGAGACACCGAACCCATTTGCTAACAGCACAAACAAGTTCTACAAAATTGACAGGCATCTTTAAAAATTATGGGCCAATAAAACCCGCTTTGTAAAATCTTGGCGGCCGTTTTATGCCCATTAAAATGACCGCCACATACAGAAGAATGACAAAAAGTAAGAATGCTATCCACCTCACTCTCCGGCACACACCGTCAGATCACTTGGTCGGAGCAATATTTAAACAACTCCGGATCCTCCCAAAAATAATACCTGACCTATGAAAAGAATCGATCTTTGTCTTGCTTAGACCAATTTTGAGGAATTTGCCCAATGGCCAAGTAATTCACAATATGTGCAAACCACGGGGGGCTTGCTTGTGACAGCTCAAGGAGTTGTTCGTCCGAAAATGAATCATGCAAAATAAGAGGGTCACTAATATACTCAACAAGGATTTGGGAGAGGTGATCCGCCACCACATTCTCAAATCCTTTCTTATCTCAGATCTCTAGGTCAAATTCCTGGAGCAAAAAAATCCATCGAATTAACCTATGTTTAGTCTCTTTCTTTGATAGTAAATACCGCAAAGCGGCATGATCAGTGAAGACTATGACCTTGGAACCTAGGAGATAGGACCGGAATTTATCTAAGGCAAAAACCACAGCTAGCAACTCTTTCTCGGTGGTAATGTAATTCAATTGTGCATCCGAGAGAGTGCGACTAGCATGGTATATAGCATATGGTGCCCTATTGACCCGTTGACCCAACACAGCCCTAACAGCATAATCTGAGGCATCACACATGATTTCAAAAGGAAGTGACCAATTCAGTGATTTCATGATTGAGGCGGTGGTAAGGGCCATTCTCAGTGTTTGAAAAGCCTTCAAGCATGCCTCACCAAAGATAAAAAGCGCGTCCTTAACAAGTAAACTACACAAAAGATGTGATATTTTACTAAAGTCTTTGATGAACCTACGGTAAAAACTTGCATGCCCGAGGAAAGACCTTATTTGACGCACGAAATTGGGTGGAGGAAGGCCTGCAATGAGGTCAACCTTAGCCTTGTCTACTTTTATACCTAGAGGGGACACAATGTGTCCCAACACTATACCCTCACGAACCATAAAATGGCTCTTTTCCCAACTCAAAATTAGGTTTACCTCAGTACATCGTTCCAACACTCTAGTCAAGTTCCTAAGGCATTCCTCAAAAGATGGTCCAAACACCGAAAAATTATCCATGAAAACCTCTAAGAATTTCTCCACCATATCGGAGAAAATGACCATCATACACGGTTGAAAAGTCGTTGGTGCATTACATAGCCTAAAGGGCATGCTCCTGTAAGCAAAAGTGCCAAAAGGACATGTGAATGTGGTCTTTTCTTGATCAGCGGGGTACACCGGGACTTGATTATACCCCGAGTAGCCATCAAGAAAACAATAGAAACCCTGTCCCGCTAATTGCTCTAGGATCTGGTCAATAAAAGGTAAGGAAAAATTATCCTTCCTAGTCGAGGAATTCAGTCTCCTATAATCAATGCACACTTGTAACGCCCTCAAAATAATAACATTAAACCCATCAATATAGACATGAATTGGTAATAAAGATAAACATTCTTCTATTCATCAGAGTAGTTTCTTACAAAAGTATTACATGTTAACAACAAAAGCAAATGCCCTACGGGCTTACAGCTTTCCAAGTTAACACTTGGTTATAACAAAAGAGTGCTAACTCATTGACACATTAAGCCCTTGGCTTGAATATACATGTAATACATCAAAGAAATAAAACGACAAAAAGGTCCGCCTGCCTCAAGCCTCCCAAGCTACGTCCTTGGAGGTGGCATGCTACCTGTACCTGAAAATGATATTCCCATATAGGGTGAGCCACAGCCCAGCAGAGATATACTAAACCAACTATGAACAATGACTAAAAGATTAGCAATTGATAGAAGGCCAATACCGATACATCCACATATATCTCCTCACAGTTTCACAACATACAAGTCTATGTTACTTTTCATTCTCCACCTTTATTTAGTAGGTAAGCATATTAGCTATATCAACACATCAATAGATAAACATATCACGCATCAACAGATAAGCATATAAGCTACATCCACACTTCACTAGACAAGCATATGAGCTGTATCTACACTTCTCAAAGATAAGCCTATGAGCTGTATCTTCACTTCTCCAGACAAGCATATGAGCTGTGTCTACGGAGTTCATCCCCCATCTCCTCCCAACACTATCCGGTTTAGAGGTACATCCCCCATCTTCTCCTAAACCGCGGAGTACATCCTCCATCTCCTTCTCTATACACAATGCATATAAACACAAAGGTTCTATACACAATCAATCAATACATAAAATTAATGTATTCAATCCACCGTCATACTCTATGACACATTCAATCGATTAGTTTTAGTTTGCCTAATCATCATGCATTGTCTACAACAATCACAACTATCCTCCACCGATAGGCCAAAGCAGTTATTTCTAAACAGAAAATAAATGCACAAATGGATATTAAATCAACATTTTAATTCGGTGAGCGATAAGTGATTCTACTACACCCTTTTATCCCTTCCCTTTCCAATTTCCAACAATTAATTGTACAAATTAATCAATCAATGTAATTAGGGCATTCTCCATAATTAACATTTCAATCCTACACGATTTCACTTTCATCAATGTTTCAACATTTACTTCATTCATTCATGTCAAACATGCATTTAGGTTTCATAAAGCTAAAACCCCAACTTTTGCAGATTTACACAAAGGCCCCAAACTTTCACGAAATTACCAAACCAACCCCAACATCTCAAAATACTAAAATTTAAAGACAAAGCTCATAAAGAGGAGTAGGATATCCCTACTTCGAAGTTAGAGCTCGGATGGAGAAGAGACCAAAACCAAAGTGCTCCGAAGACCAAGATTTTTGGATCAAAACGACGCCCTCGACGATCAACACAACTTTTACAAAGGCCGAAGAGAAGGAGGACACTCTAACTAGATCAAACCCTAGAGAGAATGGAGTTTCTAGAAAGAGAGGCTCTCAAAAATGGTTTTTAGAAAAAGTAGGAGAGAGAAAGAAAAGCAAAAAGTGATTTGAAATCACCTAGCGGATAACTCATATACGTATGACCCGCTCGAGCGGAGAACACGACGCTCGAGCGCCAAGAACAAAAATCTGGACACGCTCGAGCGCAATAAGGCCCGCTCGAGCGCCTAGACTCAAGAATAAAGAACTTCCGCTCGAGCGCGAAAACCAGTCCACTCGAGCGTGGATTTCCCCCTCCTAGAACTTATACTCTGGAAGTACTACCCGCTCGAGCGCCAACCGACCCGCTCGAGCGCTACCGCTCGAGCGTAAACAAACCCGCTCGAGCGTAAACAAACCCGCTCGAGCGTAAAAATCACATCTGCAGAAGTTTTGCAGAGACACGAAATACTGGGAGTGTGCAATATCCGCTCGAGCGCCAGAACACCCGCTCGAGCGCTAGACTAGAAACCAAACTCCGCTCGAGCGCAGAACGACCCGCTCGAGCGTGACACCAAAAACCTGGGCAACAAGGATATAGACCAAGGCTTAACCCACCTGTTCAACACAAGCCCATAAACATCCTAAAACTCAATTATGTGGAATTAAAGGACACAACAAGATAGATACCACTACCAACTTCACGGAACCGAGTCCGGAATACAATAGAACAGTAAAGGGATAACCGGGATCCTTATAACCTCCCCCCTTAAAGAATTTCGTCCTCGAAATTAAACACAAGTTTTTCAAAAACAGGTTTTCTCCATTCTCATTAATATTACAACATAATATTAAATAATCCGACCCATTACCGGTCAATTCCATCTCTTTTCAAGAGGCATTTCACAACAAATATTACAAGTGCATTATCAACATGCAATTTTCTTCCATTTCCAACCATTTCCAACATGCATGGTTCACAGTTCATATCATAATCAACATACATGATATAACTCCAGTTCTACAATATAGCCAACATATGCAATATCATAATCAACTCTCATATCAGGGTAAGTTCTACAACATACTTTCATTAAACCAAAACATTACCAATGTTTTACAACTTAAGACATATTTAAAGCTCTTAAGTCCAACAATATTACAGAATTTCATTACAAAATTACTCATCAATAAACAAGTCCGGATATTTCTCGCGGACCTCCAACTCACGTTTCCAAGTGGCTTCCTCCACTCCGTGATGTTTCCACAAAACCTTCACCAAAGGGATAGTCTTGCCACGCAGGACTTGATCCCGCCTATCCAAGACCCGAACCGGTCTCTTCTCAAACGAGGCATCCTCATCTACCTCTAAGTCGGTCCAATCTAATACATGCGATGGATCCGGCTCATACTTCCGAAGCATACTTACATGAAACACGTCATGAACTCCGGACAACTGCGGCGGCAGCGCTAAACGATAAGCAACCTCGCCAATCCTCTCAAGGATTTCAAAAGGCCCAATAAACCGAGGGGATAACTTCCCGCTCTTCCCGAACCTCATCAAACCTCGCCTAGGTGATATCTTCAAAAAGACATGATCACCTACCTCAAACGCCAAAGGCCTCCTCCTACGGTCGGCATAAGATTTCTGACGACTCTAGGCTGTAACAAGCCTCCTACGGATAAGTTCAACTTTCTCCGTCGTCTCCCTAACCAACTCCGGACCCAACAAAGGTGCATCACCCACCTCGGCCCAACAAACTGGAGACCTACACGGTCGGCCGTACAAGGCCTCAAACGGTGCCATACCGATACTAGATTGGAAGCTGTTGTTGTAGGCAAACTCCACCAATGGTAAGTGCCTCTCCCACGTCCCACTAAAGTCAAGGGCACAACCTCGAAGCATATCCTCAAGGATCTGAATAGTACGCTTGGACTGCCCGTCAGTCTGAGGGTGATAAGCCGTACTAAAGGTCAACTTAGTGCCCAAGGCACTCTGCAAACTCTGCCACAACCTGGCGGTAAAACGAGGGTCTCTATCTGAGACGATCGCCACTAGGACCCCGTGCAATCTCACTATGTCCCGAATGTACAAGTCGGCAAGATGATTTACCGAATCTTTCACGCGCATAGGAATAAAGTGCGCCGACTTAGTCAACCGGTCTATAACCACCCAAATAGCATCACTACCCCGCTGAGTCCTTGGAAGACCTACAACGAAGTCCATAGTGACATGCTCCCACTTCCACTCGGCAATAGGCAAGGGTTGCAACAAACCCGCTGGCCTCTGATGCTCGGCCTTCACTTGCTGGCAAGTAAGGCACTTCGATACAAAAACAGCCACATCTCTCTTCATACCCCGCCACCAAAACTGGTGACCCAAATCCCGATACATCTTAGTAGCCCCGGGATGCACCGCAAGACGTGAATAATGAAACTCTCAGAGTACTTCCTCTCGGCAAGACTCCGGCACAAACAAACGGTCTCGGTATCTCACACTCTGGTCGGGATACACCGTCAAGCCCTTCTCAACTTTCCCACTAGAGATCTTCTCTCGGAAGGACTCTACCTCAAGGTCACCTCTCTGTGCCTCTAACACTCGAGTCACAAGTGTAGGCTGCGCAACAACAGAAAACAAGTCCGCAGCCTCAACGGATTCGCCCAGAAGCAAATTAAACTCACCAAGCGCACCCAACATTTCCCATTCCCGGATGGCTATACAAGCTACATCACTAATGGATTTCCTACTAAGGGCATCGGCCACAACATTGGCCTTTCCCGGGTGATAGTGCAACTCAAAATCATAGTCCTCGATGAACTCCATCCATCTCCTCTGCCTCAGATTCAAGTCTCTCTGTGTAAACAGATACTTCAAACTCTTGTGGTCCGAGAATACCTCGAACCTCTCACCATAAAGGTAGTGCCTCCAGATTTTCAAGGCAAAGATCACTGCTGCTAACTCTAGGTCGTGCGTAGGGTAATTCTTCTCATGAATTTTCAACTGACGTGAGCCATAAGCTACCACGCTCCCCTCTTGCATCAATACACAACCCAAACCCTCTCGTGAGGCATCACAATAAACCATATAACCCAACCCTCTCTCCGGAATAATCAAAACCGGAGCGGTGGTCAATCTAACCTTCAACTCTTGGAACGACTTTTCACAAGTCTCACTCCATACAAACTTGACCCTTTTCCGCGTCAACCTAGTTAGCGGGGAAGCTAGCCTGGAGAAATCCTTCACAAACCGACGGTAATACCCAGCTAATCCCAGAAAACTGCGGATCTCAAACACACTCTTAGGTTGTGCCCAATCTTGCACTGCCTCTACCTTGGATGTATCAACAGACACCCCTTCCCTGGATACCACGTGGCCTAAGAATTTCACCTCTCCTAGCCAGAACTCACATTTCTCAAACTTGGCATACAGCCTATGGGCTCTAAGCAACTCAAGCACCACTCTCAAGTGTTCCTCGTGCTCCTCCTCTGAAGGCGAGTAGATAAGAATGTCGTCCACGAAAACGACCACAAATCGATCCAAGAATTCCCAGAAGATCCGGTTCATCAAGTCCATAAAGACTGCCGGTGCATTGGTGAGCCCGAATGGCATCACCAGAAACTCATAATGGCCATACCGCGTACGGAATGCCGTCTTAGGAATGTCCTCCTCCCTGACCCTCAACTGGTGGTAACCCGATCTCAAATCTATCTTAGAGAAACAACGGGAACCCTTCAACTGGTCAAACAGGTCATCTATACGGGGCATAGGGTACTTATTCTTAACTGTAGCCCGATTCAACTTCCAGTAGTCTATACACAATCTCAAGGCACCATCTTTCTTTTTAGCAAAGAGGGCCGGTGCTCCCCACGGTGAAACACTAGGGCGAACAAAACCCTTATCTAGCAATTCCTGGAGCTGAACTTTCAACTCAACCAACTCTGCTGGAGCAAAACGATAAGGTGCCATAGAAATCGACGCTGTGCCGGGCACTAAATCAATGGAGAACTCAATCTCTCGGTGAGGTGGCAAACTAACGAGATCCTCGGGAAAGACATCCGAATACTCCCAAACCACCCTCGGCAATACATTCTGGGTCTCATCACACTCACCACTCTCAAAGCTAGTAAGTAGACCACTAAGCTCACTTCGCCCTCACGAATCATACTCCGGTGGTAAAACACAACCAACCCGGTCCCCCAAGAAATGGAACCACTCCCCGCTCAAGGTACATAACGTGACCCTCTGGCGGTAGCAATCGATAACAGCCCGGTATGACGATAGCCAGTCCATATCCAAAATAACATCAAAGCCCTTCATGGGCATGACCACAAATGGAAAAGGAAGTCTATGGTCGGCAACCTCTATATCACAACCTCTAACACCCTATTTCAAGATCAACTCACCACCAATAGGCGATACCACACAAATAGGAGATGCTAACTGTGCCAACTCCAATTCCAAAATAGATGCAAATGCAGCAGATACAAAAGAATGAGATGCACCCGTGTCAATCAACACACTAGCAACCGAGTTGCAAAACAGAAAAGTACCTCTCACTACCGATGGAGCCGGCACTAAATCCTGCGCGGTAACAGCATACACGCGCCCTGTGGGCCCCTGATCCCCCTGCTCACCTCTAGGAGCATACGACTGTTGCACTGACTGGGATGACGAAGCTCCCGGGTTGGCCCTCGAGGCCTGCACAGACTGAGCTGGCTGAAATCCCTACGTCTGCCTAGAACCAAACGCTCCCGAAGTGGCACTCAACTGCGAGCAAAACCTCTTCAGGTGCCCGGGCTGACCACACTGATAGCAAGACAAGGACTGGCCCCTGCCCTGACTCTGGCCCTGAGGTCTAGCTGATGAAGAAGCAGCTCGCTGACCCCCTCCCTTCTGCGGGCAAACCGAAACTTTGTGACCCAGCAGGCCACACTTGTAACAGGTGAAATCCCCCTGACTACCTCTCCCGGAGCCTGCACTCGGCACTGGAAAGGTCGACCTAGCCAAACCACCCTGAGACTGCTGAGGGTTAGGACCCCTCTGTCTCCTGCCATCACCCTGACCATCTTGGCTCCTCTTGGAGCCTCTCTGCCCCTCATCCTCCTCCTGCATCATGAGCTCCATGTGAGCTGCAGCATCAACCAAACGTCTGTACTCTCAGATGAAAGATCCACCAATCCTCAACTTGAGGCCCCGCCTCAACTTCCGCTCAAACTCAAAGCAACGGCGTTCTTCGGACGCCACCAGTTCAGGTGCAAACCTGGACAGACTAGTAAAAGTAGCCTCAAACTCGGCCACTGACAAGCCCTGCTGTTTAAGCTGGCAAAACTGCTCTCTCAGCTTCTCCCTCGCTGTTGAAGATAAAAACTTCTCTTGGAAGGTGTTCACAAAGGCCTCCCACGCACCACCAACATGACCCTTCTCGTATTTCCACCACTGACCCGCATCTCCCTTCAGTTGGAAGGATGCCAAGGTCACCTTTAAGGTCCCGTCCTCGATGCCAATCATCTCGAACGTCTTCTCCATTTGTTATAACCACTCGTCAGCCTTAAGTGGTTCTTTTGGATCCCCAACAAACTCGTCCGGGTTAGACCGGAAGAATTCCCTCTTCAAGAAAGAAGGCCCTGCCTCAGCAACCTGATTCTCAGCTCTGAGAATACCCAAAGCTCCCGCTATCTCTCGGGCCAAGGCGCCCATAGCCTGCTGACCCGCTGGCTCGGCCACATTGGCCTGACCAACTCCCTCCTGCACTGTTGGAACGTCATCCGGTACAGGTACCTCCTGCCTACCACGCCTACCACGTCCTCGTTCTGACATCCTAATAAAGGTAACCAAGACTATTAGCACATTCACAAATGTGCCGAAGCTATAACACTCGCGTCCTAATGCGTGGACAACTGTAATTCACTCCACGTAAGCACATAAACACATAAGCACTTACGAATTTCATTTTCGAATAATGATAGTCCCGAGGCGTTACTAGAGCTCCGGTTAGAAATAGCATTGATCAAGTGCCTTTCCAACAAGACTCACAGAAACTCAAGGATCCAATCAACATCCTAGAAATTAAATCCCATACCCACATAGTCACATAAACATGTTATCAATTAAGCACGTAGCATATGACACTACATCTAAGTCTCAATCAAGCGAGACAAACCCATTGTGATCCTAATCACTTCCCACGTACCCAAAGTATTCGAACCCGGTACGCTCTGATACCAAGTTGTAACGCCCTCAAAATAATAACATTAAACCCATCAATATAGACATGAATTGGTAATAAAGATAAACATTCTTCTATTCATCAGAGTAGTTTCTTACAAAAGTATTACATGTTAACAACAAAAGCAAATGCCCTACGGGCTTACAGCTTTCCAAGTTAACACTTGGTTACAACAAAAGAGTGCTAACTCATTTACACATTAAGCCCTTGGCTTGAATATACATGTAATACATCAAAGAAATAAAACGACAAAAAGGTCCGCCTGCCGCAAGCCTCCCAAGCTACGTCCTTGGAGGTGGCATGCTACCTGTACCTGAAAATGATATTCCCATATAGGGTGAGCCACAGCCCAGCAGAGATATACTAAACCAACTATGAACAATGACTAAAAGATTAGCAATTGATAGAAGGCCAATACCGATACATCAATTCCATATCTAACACTAGAAAGTCAACAGGAAAGTAAAACATATCAACCTTTACTAGCACATCCTTAATCATGCCACGTGGCACTTTATGGGACCGGTCAGCCAACTGGAGAGTAACAGTAGTGGGTTTCAACTCGCTAAGCCCAAATTCTTCGTACATAGAGTACGGCAATAAATTGACACTAGCCCCTAAATCTAATAGGGCCCTATCAATAAAATGGTCCCCTATACTGCATGCAATGGTTGGGGCACCCGGGTCTTTAAGCTTAGGGGGTGTGTCATTTAACAAGATGGAGCTTCCTTGCTCCGTGAGTATGACCTTTTGGGACATATATGTCCTGGATTTACGCTTTTGCGTACAAAGGTCCTTTAGAAATTTAGCATAGGAGGGTACTTGCTTAATTGCCTCCAATAGGGGAAGGTTGATTTTTACTTGTTAAAAAATCTCCATCATTACTTCCATGGATTTCGTCTTCTTATTAAAAGGGGACTGTATATCAAGGCATTGGGGAAAGGGTGCCTTAGGCACATATGGTGCCTTGGGCTCATGTGAAGTGCTAGGGACTAAGTCATCCCTCTTAAGTGTTTTCTCCTCACCCTTGCTCTCATTGGGTGTACCACCATAGTCACCCTTCTTAGCTCTATTTGCATCAGACACAACTAACTAAGGCTCTAACTCCCTCCCACTTCTTAAAGTAATCACCGTTTGCACCTGCTCATGGTGCTTTCCATTCCCACCCGAACTCTCTGCCTCGTATTGTCCCTTAGGGTTGGCCACAGTTTGACTCGGTAATTTTCCCTCATCTCTCTTATTCATGTTGTTAGCCATTTGACACAATTGGTTCTCTAACTTGGTAATGGAGTGAGTACGGGAGTGAACTACTAGTGCTAACCCCTTAAGTTCTGAGAAAACTCCTAACACCTGAATCTCAAAGGCCGAGTTGCCTTGAAGAACATGCAAGGGTTGTGGTTGCCAGTACAGTTGTGGGAGTTGATAAGGTTGCGGTGGTCGGTATGATGATTGGTTGGCAAAATTATTAAAATTCTACCTTGGTGGTGGAGGATTGTAAGAAGTGCCTTGTGAAGAAGGTCTCCATGAGAAATTGGGGTGATTTCTCCATCCGGGGTTATAGGTATTGGAATATGGGTCATTACCCGGATTGGAGAATCCTTAAGCCGCATTCACATGCTCTTGGACTAACTCTGAAAATTGTGATGCCAAAGGGCACTCACTCAAGTCATGAGCAGGGCTCGCATATATAGCACATGCCTCGTGAAATTGAGGCTGATCTTGCTGTGTAGGGGTATGTCCCGCAGCTAATAATTGGTCCATTTTGCGGGACAATGCCTCTACTTGTTGGGCTAACTCTAGGTTTTTCCCGACCTCATAAATGCCCCCTCTCTTCGGGGCTCCAACTATTGGTTGCCGGACTTGCCGGGCTGCAGAGGCATGGTGAAGGGAATTATCACTTAGGTTCTCAAACAATTGCCATGCCTCGGCATCATTTTTGGACATGAATGTCCCACTACAGGATGAATCCACCATTTGGCGGTGCGGCTCAATTAAGCCATAATAAAATGTTTAAACAAGTTGCCAATCAGGCACTTGGTGGTGGGGACACTGTTGGAGAAGGTCATGTAGTCTTTCCCACGTCTTATGAAATTGCTTGCCATCAATTTGAGCAAAATTGGTGATGGCTTGCCTAAGTTGGTTGGTTTTACCTATGAGAAAGTACTTCTCCAAGAACCGTTGTTGTAATTGGTCCCAAGTTGTGATTGAATTAGCAGGTAAGGAATTCAGCCAGTGTTTGGCTTTATCCTTTAATGACAATGGAAACAATCGCAACATTAAGGCCTTATTTGTGAAATTCTGGATCCTCACTGTCGAGCAAATTTTTAGAAATTCATTCAAATGTTTGTAAAGATCATCATGAGATAGTCCATGGAATGATGGGAGCATTTGTATGGTGCTGGACTTAATCTCATAATGAGCAGCAGTGGTGTTGGGTAATTGAATACATGATGGTGATGTATATGCAGTGGGTGTGAAATAATCCTTAAGGTTCAGGTTGGACACATTCGGGACATTTGAGTTTTCCATCTCTAATGGATCAAAGTATGGATATGAATATTCAAACCTAGGAACACGGGAAGAGGCTCTAAGTCTCCTAAAAGTCCTTTCTAGTTCAAGGTCCAAACTCCACATTTCAGGGCGACAAGAACAACGCCCGTGCATACACTACTCACACACACACACACTAAGTTCCGACTCTGTGCACTAAGTATGAAAGCAAAATACTAATGGGAGAAATACTCATAGCGATTTAAGGAAAACGCTTTACTCGTCTTGCGGGTGCTTGACGTGTAGACGTTGTCTCCAACCTCCAATTAAGCTTGGTCTTTCTTTGTAGCACTTTGGTGCCTTGCTTGCAAGTGTTTACTTTTTTTTTAAGCACTATAGTGTTGGGTTTGTGTTTTTTTTTTTTTTTTTTTTTTTTTAAGCTTGGTTGGCTCCGCTTGCACTTTAGTGATAGCTTCCACTTTCGAACGCTCAGTACACTTAGCAACACGAAAGCATAAAATCCTAAACTAAAAATTAAAATAAGAATATAATTTTAAATTAATTAATTTCGCCAGAAGTCCCCGGCAACGGTACCAAAATTTGATGGGTTGTTACACCAAAATTAAATCACTAAACTATACCAAATTCTTTTAGAATAATGACAAGTCCAAATATCGATCCACAGGGACAATTGTGAAATTAAACTAATTTAATTGTTAAATTTCTAAATTAATTTTAATGAAAAGATTAATTGTTCATAACCTAATTTAATAACAAATAAATTAAACTAAATAATTAATTTATCAATTATAAATAAAATTGGATTTACTAATTTGGGAAAAAACCTAGGGCAATGAGTCCACCATAGTTACGTAAATAGGGTTTCAAACTGAAAATAATTATGTTATGGTTCGAACGGAATAATGATTCACAATTACAAGTTCAAAGCATTTAACAAGAAAATCATCGCGTTCAATGTGCGAGCACGAACCATCTCAAGTAGTACGAATCGTTCACTCTAAACTAAGGTAGTTACACGACTCGTCTCTCGTAGTATGGTTCGTCTCATACCTTGAATGTGAAAGAATAGAAAACTCTTGTATGAAAACATTCAATAATCACAGAAAGCCAAATATTTGAAGAAATAATGGAATATATATATATATATATATATATATATATGTATGAAACTTCTAAAACACCATACAATTGTTCAAACCTTTACATAATTGAAAATCAAAAAGAAAAACCTAATTACACGGCTAGGGTTTCATCAAAACCCTAGAAAAGAAGACTAGTCACTCATGGAGGAGTGGGAAGAGGAAGAAGATGAGGGAGAAACAATTTCAGAACCCTAATCCAGCCTTTTTCTTGCCTCTTTATACTTCTGTTGTCTTTCAAACAAGTTTAAAACATCTAGCCCGTTTTCCCAGAAAAGTTAACGCATGTGCGAGAAAGTCAACGCACGTGCGGGAATATGTTTTCTCTCCAAATTCTGTTTTTTTGCCCATTTTATGCTCTGACTATGTACAACCTAATTGACATTAAACACACATAAAATATACAGTTTGACAAGCAAGTAAAGTTAAGAGATCTTAATTAACGGCCTCAATGTTGCACAATTCGGCCTTAATCAGTAGGTGAAGTTATGAATAAATACCTAAGCTAAATTAAAATATTTAATTAAAAGGTTTTGTTAACATGTGCTTTTAGGACACATGTTAAGAAAGTGATAAATGATTTTAACCTTCTCCATTTGTATGGGGAATATAAAGGTAGAAGGAAAATTAATTAGGATATTTTTGAATTGTTAGGTTTTATTCTTGGCAATCCCGTTTGACAAAACTCTTTTCAATTGTAATTTTTTTCATCTTTTGTTTCAGTGAGACTATGAGTATTTAGATGTGAATCCAATCCGAATTGTGCCTTGCAGAGATGTTTTAGAAGTTAATTCTTTCATGTTTGCCATTTCACTAAATATGTCTGGGATTGAGCTGTCCGGTCAACTCGTGGGGGTCCACGGGGCAGCGCCCAGGCGGGGTCGAGAGACAACGCCCCCGAAGCTAGAAGCAAAATTGCAGTCGAAGTTGTTTGGTCGCTCAAGCGAAGGAGTGTGCGCTTGAGCAAAGAATCTTTAGTCCCAGAAATTTTCACTGACTGCAAAAATACTGAAAAGTTGCATTTCTCGCTCGAGCAAGACTTTGGTGGCTCAAGCGAAGACTCTTGAAAACCCGCTTTTTAGTCACCTCGCTCGAGCGAGCATCGCGACCCAGTTTTCTATAAATATGTGTTTCAGTTCGTTTTTAGGGTTATGAATTCCAGATCTTCTTCTTGAATATTAAGATTTATATATGGAGTTTCTTTGCTAGTTTCTTTGATGTTTGTTTGAGTTTAAATCTGGTATGAAAAGTATACATCAAAGGATTGTTTGTTTCGTTCAATACAAAAGTGGGTGTTGTTCTTCAGTGGATTTTGTGGAATTCGGGCATGAAGCTTTGGTGGATTCCGAAATGGCTCATCGTCGTGATTCAACATCGGCGTTGGGGATTCAACGTTGGGCAAGACAATTCCAAGGTGAAGACGGGGCGAGAAGAGGCACATAGGGGTCGGTTCGATTCGAGTGTGGATTCGATAGGTAATTGAGAGTACACTTGTGTAATTACTTTATGTCTTCTTAGTGAATTATTTTGTGGTTTTTGCCCGTGATTTTTTGTCACAATTAGAGGCGCTCCAATTGTAGTTTTTCCACGTTAAATCATTGTGTTGATGTAACGCCCTCAAAATAATAATATAAAACCCATCAATATAGACATGCATTGATTTACAAAAGTTCCACATTCTTTTATTCATCAGAGTTCCATAATCAAAAGTATTACATGTTAATAATAAAAGCAAATTCCTTAGAGGCTTACAGCTTTCCAAGCTAACACTTGGTTACAACAAAAGAGTGCTAACTCATTTACACATTAAGCCCTTGGCTTGAATTTACATCTAATACATCAAAAAGAATTAAGACAACAAAAGTCCGCCAGCCTCTAGCCTCCCAAGCTACGTCCTTGGAGGTGGCATGCTACCTGTACCTGAAAATGATATTCCCATATAGGGTGAGCCACAGCCCAGTAGAAATATACTAAACCAAATATGAACAATGACTAAAAGATTAGCAGTTGATAGATGGCCAACACAGATACTTTCCCTTATCACACTTTACGGTTTCATGACACACAAGTTCATATTACAATCCATTTTCCAATTCTTTTCAATTCTCAAATTATAACCATGGCTCAGAACCTGGCCAAACAACTCATATGAGACAGTACTTCATATCCAGCACTTCCCATTCCATAATAGATAAGCATGCTACCTATATCACATACCAATAGATAAGCATACGAGCTATATCACATACCAACAGATAGGCATACAAGCTATATCATCACTTCCATAGATATGTATATGAGCACTATCACACTTCCAATGACAAGCATATGAGCTCTGTCAACACATCACTAGATAAGCATATGAGCTCTATCTATGGAGTCCATCCCCTATCTCCTCCCAACGCATCCGGTTTAGAGGTCCATCCTCTATCTTCCCCTAAACCGTGGAGTACATCCCCTATCTCCTCCAACACAACACAATGCATATAAACAATAATTGTACACATCATCACACAATACATAAATTTAATGTATTCTTTCAACCGTCATACTCAGTGACACATTTCAGTGATTAGTTCCAGTTTACCTAATCATCATGCATTGTCTACAACAATCAAGACTATCCTCCACCGATAGCCCAAAGTAGTTATTTCTATACAGAAAATAAATGCAACAATGGATATATAATCAACATTCCAACTAGGTGTGCGATAGATAATCCAACTACACCCTTTAATCCCATATCTTCCCAAGTCAATTTCTCATTTCTCACAATTAATTATGCAAATTAATTAACCAATGTAATTAGGGCATTTTCCATAATTTACATTATAACCCTTAGGTTCCATTTTCATTAATGTCTTAACATTAATCTCCCATTTTCCATGCCAAACATGCATCTAGGTTTTACATAGCTAAAACCCCAACTTTTGTAAATTTACACAAAAGCCCTAAACTTTCACAAAATTACCAAACCAACCCCAACATCTCAAAATACTAAAATTTAAAGACAAAGCTCATAAAGAGGAGTAGGATATCCCTACCTCGAAGTTAGAGCTCGGATGGAGAAGAGACCCAAAAACCAAAGTGCTCCAAAGACCAAGATTCTCGGATCAAAACGACGCCCGCAATAAGACCCGCTCGAGCGCCAAGACACAAGAATAAAGCACTTCCGCTCGAGCGCGAAAACCAGTCCGCTCGAGCGTAGATTTTCACCTCCCAGAACTTATACCCAGAAAGTACTACCCGCTCGAGCGCCACCAGACCCGCTCGAGCGCCACCACTCGAGCGTAAACAAACCCGCTCGAGCGTAAAAATCACGTCTGCAGAAGTTTTGCAGGAACACGAAATACTAGAGGTGTGCAATCCCTGCTCGAGTGCAAGATGACCCGCTCGAGTGGAACGCCTAAAAACTGAACAACAAGGAATTGGAACCAAGGCCTAACCGACCTGTAACAACCCTGCTCAAAACATCCTAAAACTCAATCAAGTGGAATTAAAGGACGACAACACGATAGATACCACTACCAACTTCACGGAACCGAGTCCGGAATACAACAGAACAGTAAAGGGACAACCGGGATCGCTATAACCTCCTCCCCTTAAAGAATTTCGTCCCCAAAATTAAACATGAGTTTTTTTTTTTTTTCAAAAACAGGTTTTCTCCATTCTTAACAATATTACAACATAATGTTAAACAACCCTACCCATTACCGGTCAATCCCACCTCTTTTCAAGAGACATTTCACACTATATATTACAAGTGCATTATCAACATGCAATTTTCTTCCATTTCCAATCATTTTCAACATGCATGGTTCACAGTTCATATCATAATCAATATACATGATACAACTCCAATTCTACAATATAGCCAACGTATGCAATATCAAAATCAACTCCCATGTCAAGGTGAGTTCTACAACACGCTTCCATTAAACCAAAACATTACCCATGTTTTACAACTTAAGACATATATAAAGCTCTTAAGTCCCACAACATTACAAAATCTAAATACAAGATTACTCATCAATAAACAAGTCCGGATATTTCTCGCGGACCTCCAACTCACGTTCCCAAGTGGCTTCCTCCACTCCGTGATGTTTCCACAAAACCTTTACCAAAGGGATGGTCTTGCCACGCAGGACTTGATCCCGCCTATCCAAGACCCGAACCGGTCTCTCCTCATACGAGGCATCCTCATCTACCTCCAAGTCGATCCAATCTAACACGTGAGACGGATCCGGCTCATACTTCCGAAGCATACTCACATGAAACACGTCATGCACTCCGGACAACTGCGGCGGCAAAGCCAAACGATAAGCCACTTCCCCAATCCTTTCAAGGATCTCAAAGGGACCAATAAACCGAGGGGATAACTTCCCATTCTTCCCGAACCTCATCAAACCTCGCCTAGATGATATTTTCAGAAAGACATGATCACCTATCTCAAACGCCAAAGGCCTCCTCCTACGGTCATCATAAGATTTCTGACGACTCTGGGCTGTAACCAGCCTCCTACGGATAAGTTCAACTTTCTCCGTCGTCTCTCTAACCAACTCCGGACCCAACAAAGGTGCATCGCCCACCTCAGCCCAACACACTGGAGACCTACACGGTCGGCCATACAAGGCCTCAAACGGTGCCATACCAATGCTAGACTGGAAACTGTTGTTGTAGGCAAACTCCACCAATGGCAAGTGCCTCTCCCACGTCCCACTAAAGTCAAGGACACAACCTCGAAGCATATCCTCAAGGATCTGAATAGTACGCTCGGACTGCCCGTCAGTCTGCGGATGATAAGCCGTACTAAAGGTCAACTTAGTACCCATGGCACTCTGCAAACTCTGCCTCAACCTGGCGGTAAAACGAGGATCTCTATCTGAGACGATCGTTACTGGGACCCCGTGCAATCTCACTATGTCCCGAATATACAAGTCGGCGAGATGATCTACCGAATCTCTCACGCGCATAGGAATGAAGTGCGTCGACTTAGTTAACCGGTCTACAACCACCCAAATAGCATCACTACCTTGTTGAGTCCTCGGAAGACCTACAATGAAGTCCATAGTGACATGCTCCCACTTCCACTCGGCAATAGGCAAGGGTTGCAACAAACCCGCTGGCCTCTGATGCTCGGCCTTCACTTGCTGGCAAGTAAGGCACTTTGATACGAAAACAGCCACATCTCTCTTCATACTTCGCCACCAAAACTGGCGACCCAAATCCCGATACATCTTAGTGCCTCCCGGATGCACCGCAAGACGAGAATGATGAAACTCTCGGAGTACTTCCTCACGGCAAGACTCCGGTACAAACAAACGGTCTCGGTATCTCACACTCAGGTCGGGATACACCGTCAAACCCTTCTCAACTTTCCCACCGGAGATCTTCTCTCGGTAGGACTCTACCTCAAGGTCACCTCTCTGTGCCTCTAACACTCTAGTCACAAGTGTAGGCTGCGCAACAACAGAAAACAAGGCCTCAGCCTCAACGGATTCGCCCAGTAGCAAATCAAACTCACCAAGTGCACCCATCATCTCCTATTTCCGGATGACAATACAAGCTACATCACTAATGGATTGGCCTTTCCCGGATGATAGTGTAACTCAAAATCGTAGTCCTCAATGAACTCCATCCATCTCCTCTGCCTCAAATTCAAGTCTCTCTGTGTAAACAGATACTTTAAACTCTTGTGGTTCGAGAACACGTCGAACCTCTCACCATAAAGGTAGTGCCTCCAGATTTTCAAGGCAAAGATCACTGTTGCTAATTCTAGGTCATGTGTAGGGTAATTCTTCTCGTGAATTTTCAACTGACGTGAGCCATACGCTACCACTTTTCCCTCTTGCACCAACACACAACCCAAACCCTCTTGTGAGGCATCACAATAAACAGCATAACCCAACCCTCTCTCCGGAATAATCAAAACCGGAGCGGTGGTCAATCTAACCTTCAGTTCTTGGAACGACTGTTCACAAGTCTCACTCCACACAAATTTGACCCCTTTCCGCGTCAACCTAATCAGCGGCGAAGCTAGCTTGGAGAAATCTTTCACAAACCGACGGTAATACCCAGCTAATCCCAGAAAACTGCGGATCTCAAACACACTCTTAGGCTGTGCCCAATCCTACGCTGCCTTAGTCTTGGATGCATCAACAGACACCCCTTCTCCGGATACCACGTGGCCTAAGAATTTGACCTCCCTCAGCCAGAACTCACACTTCCCAAACTTGGCATACAACCTACGGGCTCTAAGCAACTCAAGCACCACTCTCAAGTGTTCCTCGTGCTCCTCTTCTGAAGGCGAGTAGATAAGAATGTCGTCCACGAAAACGACCACAAATCGATCCAAGAATTCCCGGAAGATCTGGTTCATCAAGTCCATAAAGACTGCTGGTGCATTGGTAAGCCCGAATGGCATCACCAGAAACTCATAATGGCTATACCGCGTACGAAATGTCGTCTTAGGAATATCCTCCTCCCTGACCCTCAACTAGTGGTAACCCGATCTCAAGTCTATCTTAGAGAAACAACGGGAACCCTTCAACTGGTCAAACAGGTCATCTATACGGGGCATAGGGTACTTATTCTTAACCGTAGCCCGATTCAACTTCCGGTAGTCTCTACACAATCTCAAGGCACCATCTTTCTTTTTAGCAAAGAGGGTCGGTGCTCCCCACGATGAAACACTAGGGCGTACAAAACCCTTATCTAGCAATTCCTGAAGCTGAACTTTCAACTCAACCAACTCTGCTGGAGCAAAACGATAGGGTGCCATAGAAATCGACGCCGTGCCGGGCACTAGATCAATAGAGAACTCAATCTCTCGGTGAGGTGGCAACTAACAAGGTCCTCGGGAAAAACATCCGAATACTCACAAACCACCCTCGGCAACACAAGCTGGGTCTCACTACACTCACCACTCTCAAAGCTAGCAAGTAGACCACTAAGCTCACTCCGCCCTCGCGAATCATACCCCGGTGGCAAAACACTACCAACCCGGTCTCCCAAGAAATGGAACCACTCCCCGCTCAAGGTACATAACGTGACCCTCTGGCGGTAGCAATCGATAACAGCCCGGTATGACGATAGCCAGTCCATACCCAAAATAACATCAAAACCCTTCATGGGCATGACAACAAAAGAGAAAGGAAGCCTATGGTCGGCGACCTCTATATCACAACCCCTAACACCTTGTTTTAAGATCAACTCACCACCAATAGGCGATACCACACAAATAGGAGATGCTAACTGTGCCAACTCCAATTCCAAAACAGATGCAAATGCAGCAGATACAAAAGAATGAGATGCACCCATGTCAATCAACACACTAGCAACCGAGTTGCAAAACAGAAAAGGACCTCTCACTACTGATGGAGCCGGTACCAGATCCTGCGCGGTAACAGCATACACGCGCCCTGTAGGCCCCTGATCCACCTGCTCACCCCTCGGAGCATACGACTGCTGCACTGACTGGGATGACGAAGCTTCCGGATTGGCCCTCGAGGCCTGCACAGACTGAGCTGGCTGAAATCCCTGCGCCTGCCTAGAACCAGACGCTCCCGATGTGGCACCCAACTGCAGGCAATACCTCTTCAGGTGCCCAGGCTGACCACACTGATACCAAGACAAAGGCTGGCCCTTGCCTTGACTCTGGCCCTGAGGTCTAGTTGAAGAAGAAGCAGCTCGCTAACCTCCTCCCTTCTGCGGGCACACTGAAGACTTGTGACCCAGCTGGCCACACGCAAAACAAGTCAGGCCTTCCTGACTACCTCTCCCGGAGCCTGCACTCGGCACTGGGAAGGTCGATCTAGCAACTCCACCCTGAGACTGCTGAGGGTTATAACCCCTCTGTCTTCTGCCATCACCCTGACCCTCCTAGCCCCGCTTGGAGCCTCTATGTTTCTCCTCGTCTTCCTCCTGCATCATAAGCTCCATGTGAGCTGCAGCATCCACTAGGTGTCTATACTCTCGGATGTAAGACCCACCAACCCTCAACTTGAGGCCCCGCCTCAACTTCCGGTCAAACTCATAGCAACGGCGTTCTTCGGACGCCACCAACTCAGTTGCAAACCTGGACAAACTAGTGAACGTGGCCTCAAACTCTGCCACAGACATGCCCTGCTGATTAAGCCGGCTAAACTGATCTCTCAGCTTCTCCCTAGCCACTGCAGATAAGAACCTCTCCTGGAAAGCATTTACAAACGCCTCCCATGTACCACCAACACGAGCCTTCTCGTACTTCCACCATTGACCCGCATCTCCCTTCAGCTGGAAGAATGCCAAGGTCACTTTCAGTGCCTCGTCCTCGATGCCAAGCATCTCGAACGTCTTACTCATTTGTTCCAACCACTCATCAGCCTTCAGTGGCTCCTTTGGATCTCCAACAAACTCGTCCGGATTAGACCGAAAAAACTCCCTCTTCAAGAAGGAAGGCCCTGCCTCAGCAGCCTGATTTCCAGCTCTGAGAATGCCCAAAGCTCCTGATATCTCTCGGGCCAAGGCACTCATAGCCTGCTGACCCGCTGGCTCGACCACATTGGCCTGACCAACTCCCTCCTACACCGCCGGAATATCATCCGGTAAAGGGACTTCTTGCCTCGCAGGCCTACCACGCCTAGCACCTCTTCCTCGTCCTAACATCCTAATAAAGGTAATACAGAACGTTAGCACATTCACAAATGTGCCAGAACTAAACACTCACGTCCTAATGCATGGACAACTGTAATTCATTCCACATAAGCACATAAACACATAAGCACTTACGAATTTCATCTCCGGATAATGACAGTCCCGAGGCATTACTAGAGTTCTGGTTAGAAACAGCATTGATCAAGTGCCTTTCCAACAAGACTCACAAAAACCCAAGGATCCAATCAACATCCTAGAAACTAAATCCCATACCCACATAGTCACATAAGCATGTTATCAATTAAGCACATAGCATATGACACTACATCTAAGTCTCTATCAAGCGAGACAAACCCATTGTGATCCTAATCACTTCCCACGTACCCAAAGTATTCGAACCCGGTACGCTCTGATACCAAGTTGTAACGCCCTCAAAATAATAACATAAAACCCATCAATATAGACATGCATTGATTTACAAAAGTTCCGCATTCTTTTATTCATCAGAGTTCCATAATCAAAAGTATTACATGTTAATAATAAAAGCAAATGCCCTAGAGGCTTATAGCTTTCCAAGTTAACACTTGGTTACAACAAAAGAGTGCTAACTCATTTACACATTAAGCCCTTGGCTTGAATTTACATGTAATACATCAAAAAGAATTAAGACAACAAAAGTCCGCCTGCCTCTAGCCTCCCAAGCTACATCCTTGGAGGTGGCATGCTACCTGTACCTGAAAATGATATTCCCATATAGGGTGAGCCACAGCCCAGTAGAAATATACTAAACCAAATATGAACAATGACTAAAAGATTAGCAGTTGATAGATGGCCAACACAGATACTTTCTCTTATCACACTTTACGGTTTCATGACACACAAGTCCATATTACAATCCATTTTCCGATTCTTTTCAATTCTTAATTTATAACCATGGCTCAGAACCTAGCCAAACAACTCATATGAGACAGTACTTCATATCCAGGACTTCCCATTCCATAATAGATAAGCATGCTACCTATATCACATACCAATAGATAAGCATACGAGCTATATCACATACCAACAGATAAGCATACAAGCTATATCATCACTTCCACAGATATGCATATGAGCACTATCACACTTCCAATGACAAGCATATGAGCTCTGTCAACACATCACTAGATAAGCATATGAGCTCTATCTATGGAGTCCATCCCCTATCTCCTCCCAACGCATCCGGTTTAGAGGTCCATACCCTATCTTCCCCTAAACCGTGGAGTACATCCCCTATCTCCTCCAACACAACACAATGCATATAAACAATAATTGTACACATCATCACACAATACATAAATTTAATGTATTCTTTCAACCGTCATACTCAGTGACACATTTCAGTGATTAGTTCCAGTTTACCTAATCATCATGCATTGTCTACAACAATCAAGACTATCCTCCACCAATAGCCCAAAGTAGTTATTTCTATACAGAAAATAAATGCAACAATGGATATATAATCAACATTCCAACTAGGTGTGCGATAGATAATCCAACTATACCCTTTAATCCCATATCTTCCCAAGTCAATTTCTCATTTCTCACAATTAATTATGCAAATTAATTAACCAATGTAATTAGGGCATTTTCCATAATTTACATTATAACCCTTAGGTTCCATTTTCATTAATGTCTTAACATTAATCTCCCATTTTCCATGCCAAACATGCATCTAGGTTTTACATAGCTAAAACCCCAACTTTTGTAAATTTACACAAAAGCCCTAAACTTTCACAAAATTACCAAACCAACCCCAACATCTCAAAATACTAAAATTTAAAGACAAAGCTCATAAAGAGGAGTAGGATATCCCTACCTCGAAGTTAGAGCTCGGATGGAGAAGAGACCCAAAAACCAAAGTGCTCCAAAGACCAAGATTCTCGGATCAAAACGACGCCCTCGACGATCCACACAACTTTTACAAAGGCCGAAGAGAAGGAGGACACTCTAACTAGATCAAACCCTAGAGAGAAGGGAGTTTCTAGAGAGAGAGGCTCTCAAAAATGATTTTTAGAAAAAGTAGGAGAGAGAAAGAAAAGCAAAAAGTGATTTAAAATCACCCAGCGGATAGCTCATATACGTATGACCCGCTCGAGCGGAGAACACAACGCTCGAGCGCCAAGAACAAAATCTGGACACGCTCGAGCGCAATAAGACCCACTCGAGCGCCAAGACACAAGAATAAAGCACTTCCGCTCGAGCGCGAAAACCAGTTCGCTCGAGCGTAGATTTTCACCTCCCAGAACTTATACCCAGAAAGTACTACCCGCTCGAGCGCCACCAGACCCGCTCGAGCGCCACTGCTCGAGCGTAAAAAAACCCGCTCGAGCGTAAAAATCACGTCTGCAGAAGTTTTGCAGGAACACAAAATACTGGAGGTGTGCAATCTCCGCTCGAGCGCAAGATGACCCGCTTGAGCGAAACGCCTAAAAACTGAACAACAAGGAATTGGAACCAAGGCCTAACCGACCTGTAACAACCCTGCTCAAAACATCCTAAAACTCAATCAAGTGGAATTAAAGGACGACAACACGATAGATACCACTACCAACTTCACGGAACCGAGTCCGGAATACAACAGAACAGTAAAGGGACAACCGGGATCGCTATAGTTGATTTGTCTTTGATGGTTTGATTGGGATTGCTATTTACTTGTCAAAATTGATACATAATCACATATCAATATCTAGGAGATTTCTAGATTTTTCATGAAGATTTAATTTTTTTCATATAGACAAAAGTACCCCTGGTTTTATGAGACCAAAATTCTTTAATTTTTAGAATTTGTATTTAGAATTTATTTTTAAAATATTATAAATTAATTTGATAAAAAAATAAATATAAATATATTTGAATTTTTAAATATTATTTTATGTTCTAAAAATATGAAAATAATATATTTGAATTTTTAAATATTATTTTATGTTCTAAAAATATGAAAAAAAATAATTTTTTATTTTTATTTTTCTTAAGTTCATCAATCTAAATTTTATTTATTCTATCTAAAAAAAATCAATTTTTTTAATAAAAAGTAGAATTTTGAAAAGAGTTTGGTTATCAATTTTGAAAAGAGTTTTTGAATTGATTTTTGTAAATTTTGTTTGATATCAAATTTGAAGAAATGTGAAGAGGCATACAAAAAAAAAAAAAAAAAAAAAAAAGGAGACAGTTGTAAAACAAAAGCATATTTTGATCTTATTATTAATATTTAAAAAAAAATAGTTAAAACAACTTTTAAAGTGTGTTATTTTTTAGGGGAATTTTTTTTAAGGTCCCTGGTATTAAGATTTTACAGTATAAAGGACACTCAATATTTTCATGATGTCTAAGATCCCTCAACATCAATCCAGAGAAAATTCAATCTAGAGAAAATTCGATCCAGAGAATTTCTTTAGACAAATCATAGAGAAAATTCCAAATTTCTCTAGACACATCACAAAGAAAATTCTAAATTTCTCTGGACAACAATGAGAACTAGCGCTCTGCTTCAGAGAAAATTGGGTTGGTCCAGAGAAATTCTTTGGTTTGGACTCAATTTTCTCTGGGTTGAACTAGTGCTCTGCTTAAGAGAAAATTGGGTTGGTCCAGAGAAATTCTCTGGGTTGAACTAGTGCTCCGCTTAAGAGAAAATTGAGTTGGTCCAGAGAAATTCTCTAGTTTGGTCCAGAGAAATTCTTTGGTCCAGAGAAATTCTCTGGTTTCCAAAGCTTTCACATATTATAGGGATGAAACACTGGAATATCTTATCAATTTTTGTGCGTATGTGTCTTCACATTTCTAGTTTTCCTTCAAGGCATTTGTATATCTCATGTCTAGTCGGTGCATTTGGCATTACATGCTACGTAGTGTCAATTTAAGGAATTTGGAGAGAGTTTTTTCTTCATCTCTCTTATATTATCTCTTATAAAATTGCATTTTCTCCCACAGTCTAAATGGTTGTGAGCCCGAGTTCCTTGTGTCTACACCTGAGAGACTTCTGGAGCTTCTTTCTTTGAAGGCCATTGATATATCTGGTATTTCCTTATTGGTAATGTTTTAACCTATACCTTCTCCTCATTTAGCTAACATTTATTTTAAATTTTTAATCACAATTATGTATGTATTTTCTATAGATAACAAAATGAAGAAGTTGAAAGGCAGTGAAAGTTTGATCTGGGTTAAATTATTTTGCTTGCCTAGCAGATACTCCTCTTGTGTACTATTTGTTGTTCTAATTATTTTTTCCATAAGAAAAGGACTATTTAATTGGTAGAAGTACTTGAATTTCTCTCCCTTGTTTGTGCAATCTTAACTTTTTTTTTAAAAAAAAACATTTACTTTATTTTGTGGCGTGATAATGCGTTGTGTTGCAAATAGTGGGCTGGTCTTTGATTTATGTTGAAGTTGTTGGCCTTCTTGGTTCTTTATTTTCTTTGAAACTTCATGTTTTTCCAAAGAAATTCTCTGAATTTTCTCTAGACCAAACCAGAGAGAAATTTTCTTTAATTCAAATATAAAAAAGCTGCTCAAGCTCAAATCTTATTGGATTCTTAAATGCTCATAGAAATCATAAACAATGAGATTGAGCTTACATATGATAAAGGAAATTTCTCTAGACTCTCCATCTTCTCTCTCTATAACCCCCTTATGTTGGACTCTCTGGAACACTCCAGAGAAATTTGAAAATTTCTTCGGCTTCATCGGCCTTCTTACAAAATTACCGACGACATCATCGGCTGCGATATACTGAAGGTCTCCTTCATGATCTCGCTACTCTTAGGGTTCGAGTTGAGCAGATTAGGTTTCGTGAACTCAAAAGTCAACAATTGAGGTTGCGATTGGGGATGATAGCTCGCTAGAGCCACAGAGCCTGGCGTCGGAGTCTGATTGTGAAGAGACGAGGAGGAAGACGACGGAGCACAAGGCGATCCGCAGCGAAACTGAGCGTGGCCAGTCCGGTTCAAAACTGAAATGACTCTTTTGAACTTGGAAACAATGAAATCAGTGAGTTCTCTGCAATCCAATTGATTCGAAGAAGGTTGTTGTTGTTGTTGTTGTTGCCTTTGCTGAGATTGATGAGAAATTATATGAATCAGATGTTCCATGCTTTTCAATCCAGCTGCACCGCCATTGAAGCTATATATATATATATATATATTTGTGTATGTATTCTAGAGAGAGAGAGAGAAGTGGAAAGCTAATGTTTGATTTCAGTCAAATTTCTCTGTGATATATGGGTGTGGGAGTTGAGGGACCTTAAACATCATAAAATAATATTGTGGATCTCTTCCATTACTAAAAATGAGAGAGGGACCTTAGACTAATTTTTCTTGTTTTTCATACAAATTGATATAATATATATTTATTTAATATCTTCTTAATAGATGTACTTACGACACGCGTTAATAAAAGTCTTAATTAAAATATTTATATCTTTTTTATTTTTTTATTTTTTTCAAAATGCTTAACGTTTACCAAGTACGTGTTGGAATCGCGTTCACAGATTCCCTATGTATTCCCTAAAAAGGTACTTTTTTTTTTATTATTATTTTGTTCATTTTATTAGTGATTATTAGTCAACCGATGTCTCCATCTATACAAAATCATAGCATATAATAGCCCTGTTTGGTAGGTCTTATTTTCAGCTTATTTCATCTTTTAACTTAATTTAAGTTATTTTGATGTGTTTAGTTCAGCTTAACAATACAGCTTATAGCTTTTTATAAGTCAAAAATTAACTAATTCTTTGAGTGGAGGAGGAAAACCTTAATTTATAAATCAAAAATTAATTTATATTCACAGTTATAAGTTATAAGCAATTAGATTATAAATTATAATCACTTTTCCATAACTCTACTAAATGGGACACATCTATTGGTATTCTATTTATAAATTATCCTAAATTCTTAATGATGTATGATTGGCACTATCATTCGACTTGTGACAAAGACATCCATGTCACTATTACTTCAACTTTAATTAAACGATAACTTTTTTGAAACGATAACTTTATAAATCCATCTTTAATCACATTAGTTATGATTAAGATTAAGATAGAATTTCTATTTACATAACAATTTTAATTTTTTTTATAAATATTAGAGACGCATCATTTAAATTATTAAATTCATTTATAATAATATAATAAATAAGTTGGAGCTTATAACAATCAAAATCTAACAGAGTATGTTATGTGATTATGAGTCAAATTTTAAAAAAAAAATAAAAATAAATTTAAGGATCTCATTATTTTCTTTTAACTCCTTTACATCCACTTTTTCATTATAATCTCTGAAAATATTTTTGTAATTTTTTTTAATTATTTCTTTACATTCTTTATAATTCTAAATATACTCTCACCTCTAACTTCATCAAAATTGTGAATTTATAGGCTATATTTTTTTATAAATTCAGAAGTCAAAAAATTGAAATATTAAAGTTAGAAGAGAAGTTTCTGGGAAAGTTGTTAATTTTATTTTTATTTTTTGCTTTTGTTTTAAAGCTGGACGCTGGCTAATATCTCGTCATTGGTTTATTCTCCAATTTTATTTCTTTGTTTTTTTATTTTATTTTATTTTTTATTGCAACTTTTAAGATTAGGCATTTGGTGATTGGTTAGAAAGGGAAAAAGTTGCATTTGGATAGTGGTGTTTGATAAAATTGAAAACCGAAGAAAATAATTGTTTAACGATTCCCTCATGGATCCATTTGGGAAAACTTAGTTTATATTTTTAAATTTTATGAACAAGCAATTTTATTTTAAAAAGTTAAATTGTTTGATAAACATTTTTCAAGCTTTCAACTCATCAAAACAAGATTTTAAATAGTAATAATAAAAAAAATCACTGTTTTTAAACTGAATTTGAGATGCTTCTTAACTTGAAAGCATAATCAACCCATCTTATAAGTAATATATTATACATAATATTTACAAAGAATTTTGGAAGGATCAAATCCAAGCACCAATCGTCTAATTTCATAATAAAATAATTCAATGAAATTATTTATCTCTCAACTATGATAAAATGGCTTAATTCAGTTCGTTAGACTTGAAACTGGTCATATTAAAAGAAAATATTTTATATAATAAATACTTCACGTGATTAAAATGACATAATATCATTTTTACTTATTAATTAATATTTAGTAAAATTTAGGCCTGGTTTGGAATCTTTAAAAAAATTTAAAAAGTCAAAAAATTAATAAAAAAGTAAAAAATTATTACTATTTACTTAAAAAAATATAAAAAAATTAATTTTATACAAAATTATTACAAACCGAACTCACGTCTCACAGGAAAGAGCTGATTTTTTGGGAAAAATTACATAGGCGGGGTGCACAAACGATACGGTGCTGTTCGGCCCATGGGGGCCATCACGGGTCCCGTTTTGTTAATCTGAACCGTTCAATGTGTACAACTTGTCAAGTATTATATATTTATGAAAAATCACGTTGATCGGATATCGCTAATTACATAATCAAATCAGTTTTGTATAAAAAAATAGATGGTGTTATAGTTAACCATTGAAAAAAAAATAATCCAATTAGATAACTATTGACATCCAGTCAATGTGATTTTTTACAAGCATATAGCATTCGACGAGTTCTACACATTGAACGGTTCCGATTAGCAAAAAGAGACTCGTGATGGGCTCCCACGGGCCAAACAGCACCGTCCATTCAATGCCTGAAAAAGAGGGAATCATCTCTTAGCCTGCACGCTGTCCCTTGCCTCAGCCTACTGTACAACCTATTTTATTCCAATCTTTCCCTATACACTAATTTATATAATTTTTTAATGCATATTTTTTTTATAAAAAAACAAAAAATTATCCCAAACAAGTATATTTTTTTCTCAACTTTTTAGTTTAAAAGTCAAAAAATACGCTTATTTAAGATACCCCAAACAATCCATAGTAAAAGGTGATACTAAAATTTTTAATATAACTGAATGCTCAATATTCTGAGTCAAGCAAAATGTTAAGTTGAATTTCATTTTAATTATATCCATTAATAAATAAAAAAATGTCACATTATCTCAACTACGTGTCATTTTTTGGGTGGATACAACTACGTTCCATGACTATTATACAATGAATAATGATTGAGATCCTCACTTCGACAAGACTCCTATAAATCTGAACCATTCATGTTCTGAATCCTAGACATACATGAGTGGGCTCCACACATACATGGAAGATCAGAATCACTTTAGAGATATGAGAGTCATCCTAAATGGGTCTCAAACATTTTCCGTATATAAAATACTTTCTCCCATGGCGGTGGTTGTGGCAAATGTATACTTTAGGGTTCGTTTGGTGTGCTTTTTAGAGTTAAAATAGTCATATAAGATAAAATAGATTATTTTAATTAAATAGGATAAAATGTTACATCTAATTCATAATTATTTTATTTATTTTTATCACAAAAGTTAAAAAAATCAAAAAATTTATCCAAAACGAAACTTTTTAACCCCAAATTAAAATAATTAAAAAGTCAAAAAACTAACCCATATTCCAAACGAGCTCTTAGTAATCCTCTAAAATATGGGGTACTCTTTGGCTCCGTTTGGGAAGTTAGGATTTGGGCCTTTTTGGCTAAAATAATAATAATAAAAAAACAAAATAGACTTCTTAAACAAATAAGACAAAACATTATATCTAACTCATAATCATTATATTATTTATCTCATAAAAAGTTAAAAAGTTAAAAAATCCTTTCCAAATAAGACATTTTAATTCTAAATTAAAATAATTAAAAAATTAAAAAGTCAATTCAGTTCCCAAACAATCCTTTGTCAAGTGCTCATGCGCAATTACTCTGCCTCTTTCACTCTAGGGGCTGGTTTGACAAGTTTTAACAAAGTCAAAAAATCAATAACTTATTTAAATTATATCATCTTATTTAATTCATATTACTTTTTTAACACATTACTTCAAATTCAATTCAAATCTACTTATTTAAATCATTTCAAACAATATAAAGCTTCCTCCCTTAAAAACTATATACTTTTGTTAATATTTGTGTACAGTCGGTGGATTAAATTGGGTCCAAAATGAAAGGCCGTGGAATTTCACACTACTATTGCCGTGTTGGGTACAAATTATTCAACCTTACCGTTGCATTTGGTAGGCCCCATATAAGCAAATTTTGCTACCAACCTCATTTGATCAATCTAATCCTAACCGTTCATTCACTGACTTCATAAATTGGGCCTACCAGAGCGCAAAACGCACCCCAGGCGCATTTAAAACCCAGTTCTGCGCATTATTAAGCAGACCCAATCCAACTTGGACACCACTATGTAATAAATGTACGTACGGGCAAGTCCTGATTTGAGGACAATCTGATATTAAAAATGAGAAATGTTAGGTGTTAATGAAGAATTTTTATGAAAATTGTCATGAAAATTATCTGTACTGTTAGATTAGGTATGTGTCTCATGATCTAATGATGCAGATGGTTTTCATGACAATTTTCATGAAACGTAGCAGAACCCATTAAAAATAGTAGAAATCTTAAAAGTTTTATAAAAAAAAATTAATAAATATTTTAGATGAGTGTAGGATTGAATCTCACACTCATGTATCTTTAATAGAAATTTTGGGATCTTTAACTTAACTTATCTGATATTCATTTGGAAAGTTGATTATTTTAATAAATTATTTTATTTTATTTTATTATTTTAGTATATTAAAATATTTATATTTTGAAAGAGGGTTAAAAATAGTAGAAATCTTAAAAGTTTTATAAAAAAAAAATTAATAAATATTTTAGATGAGTGTAGGATTGAATCTCACACTCATGTATCTTTAATAGAAATTTTGGGATCTTTAACTTAACTTATCTGATATTCATTTGGAAAGTTGATTATTTTAATAAATTATTTTATTTTATTTTATTATTTTAGTATATTAAAATATTTGTATTTTGAAAGAGGGTTAATTTTATTTATTTATTTATTTATTTTGTAGTTAGAAGTGACATTTGTAAGAAAAAAAAGTAAAATAATTATAAATTTGATTTAATATTTTGCCTTATTAACTATTTTAGTATTTTTTTTTAATTACAAATTTTAGCCAAAAAATAGCCAATTTTTGGCTTCCCAAATAAATCTCTTATTTGAAAATTTTCTAGTACGGATGAGTTAATTTAATTTCAATTTTTAGTTATTTTAATTTGATTAAAAAAAAATATATTTTAAATAAATTTTAATTTTTTTATAATTGATTTTATGATTATGAAAAAATAATTATGATATAAATATGATATTTTATTTTATTAACTAAATTAACCTGTTTTTGTTTTTATCAATTAATTTAATTAAAATAACTCATGCAAAATGAAATCTTGAGCTTTAAGTGATATTACCTTTGAGTTTAAAAAAAAAAAGTGATTCTACATTTCGAGTTCTGTGAAAAAGTTTTTTGAATTTAAGTGATTGTACATTTTGATTATATAGAGCAACTTTTAGTACTCATAATTTACTAATTTGTTAATATTCTTATAAAAAGAAGAAAAAAAAATCTAAATACCCTCAATAGGCAGTGGTTAATTAACATAATAAAAATTTATTAAATATATAATAAAATATTAAAATGTATATTAAAGTTTTAATTTTTTTTATTTTACTTTGATCCTTAATAAATGTCATTGGGGAAATTATAAAAATAAATAAATAAAAATTCAAGGTTTGACTCTTTAACAAGAGAAATCTTAGGGGTGGTTTGGAATGTACTAAATAAATGTTTTTTTTGACTTTTTATGAAATATATGTTGGATATAGGTTGGGTTTGAAGTGATGTGATAGAGAGGTGATGTGACTTAAATAAGATGATGTGACTTAAATAGGATAATGACTTTTTAACTTTTTGACTTTTTTAGTATATGCCAAATAAGGTCTTAAATTTTTAATTTTGTCAATTTAAATTTAAAATTTAAATTTTTTTTTCAATCTAAACTATTTATCTATTTCTGTTAAGTAAAATTGAAGTAAAAATGGTATTTTAATTATTAAACTCAATGAAAAAGTATTTTAGATCTTTTATGTATATGTACATTAATTTTAATAATTAAAATATTATTTTTCGTGAGTTTTACTTAACAAAAATAGGCGAACAATTTATATTGAAATCAAATAAAAAAAAATTATGATCTAAATTGACAAAATTAAAAGTTCAATATTTATTTTGTCAGAAGGCTCAAATCCAGGAAATTGTCCCCAAATCATTTTATTCACACAATTGAACCGTAGTTTAAAAGAATTAAAAAAAATTATACTGAAATCATATGATCATTATTATCATATCAAAATAATAAACAAATAAAATTATCAAAGTGAGCCAAGTAAAACCATCTACAATCCTTCACATTTTTTTTTTAGTCAAATTTGAATTTGATGAAAATTTAAAAAGATGAAACATTGGACATGATTTCTTTTTCCCTATCAAATTTGATGGAAAGGAACATTTGGGATAATAAGGGAATTTAAAAAAAAAAAAGATTAATGAAAGTTTGATAAAAAGTTTAGTGGAACACCTAATATGACATGGTTAGTGTTATGTTTAACTATGAAAACAATAGTGACCAAAATATTATTTTGATAGTAACATTTTAACATTACTTCTTGTGATATTTTATACGGTGCTAACTAAGAAATTTGATGAAGTTTACATTTTAACTAAGTAAACATTAATAGTAAAATTCCATAAAATATCAGAATAAATAATATAAAATTATAATTTAGTTAGTTTAATGCTAAATAGTTTTCAAATTCAATTAATCTTTCTCATTGTAAAACCATTTTAAAATTGGGGACTTACATATAAGTCATAATATGTGAATTTATTATTTAATAGGTCCTATGAGAATTAATGGCATTTTCATCAAACACTATTAAAAAATATCATTAATTTTTAATTTTTAGCGACAGTTTGAAAATTTTGTCACAAAAAAATCACTAATTGTAAGTTTAGCGATAGTTTAAAAAAATTATCAATTTTTAGTGACACATACAAAAAATCGTCATAAAAAAATATTTTTAACGATAATTTTACTATGATTTATTTCTCATAAGACTTGATAGAAATTAAATTCAACTATTCAAAACTATTAATAATTTATCGTTTAAAAATTTATGTAAAATTAAAAAACCTCGTATTTGCATAGAAAAGATGATAATCCTACAAAAAAAGAAAAGACTTCACAATAAGAAAATATCATTCAATTTATGACGTTTGCCATATCATTTTCCTATTATATGTTTGCTTAAAATTTGGAGAGTGATATTAATCCAAGATCTAATTTAGCCTGTATTTTGTTTATACAAAAATTCATGGGATTGGCAGTTTCATAGGACTATGAATCATCTCATGATATAGAATTAACATCCATGGACGTTTAGATTATCAGTCCCATACCATATGTAGATGATTAAAAGATTATTTTATCATTTTTTAATAAAAACTATCAAAGTTATTTTTTGTGTGGTGTTTTAGAAAGATGGTAAAAAGTTAGTTTTTTAACTTTTTAAATTTTTTAAACTTTTTTATGTAAAAAAATAAAAATAAATAATGTGACCCAAAAAGGCTAAAAAACAAAATTAAAAAATCACTAAAAACATAAAAAATTAAAAAGCCAAAAAAAACATACAAACAAAATTAAAGATTTATTTTTATTATATATATATATATATTTTATAAAAAGTAAAAAATATGATCACCAAACACTTTAATTTTTTTCCGCTACTTTAATTATAAAATTATTAATGAAAAGCACTTTCCAAATCAACTTTTATATATTCAATTATCACTTCAAATAGAATCACTTTAAATTCAACCAACCAAACATGATCTAAACAAACCGATAAAAATCAAATTAACTCGTCTAGAAACTTGATTAATTTAATTAATTTTTTTAATTGATTTGCACTTTTTTTTTTGTAATAAAATAGATGATTGTAAAAAAAAAAGAGACATTTTATATTGTTGATTATTTAATTTTTTAAAATTTTTAGTGATTATTTTAATTATTTTAACTTTTATTACCAGTCAAAGTTGGGTTGCCAAACACCCCCTTAGGCTCCGTTTGGTAAGAGTTTTTTGGGCTATTTTAGCCATAAAAGACAAAATAAGCTATTTTAGCCACAACAAACAAAACATCACATTTAACCTATAATCATTACACTATTATCTCACAAAAAAATAAAAAAAGTTAAAAAATAAAAAAGTCTTTTCCAAACCAACATTTTTAGCCTAGACTAAAGCCTTGTTTGTCATCTACTATATAATCCATCTTTTTATCTTTTTTCCATCACATCACCTCTCTACTTTTCTGCACATCTTTTCGTAAAAAGACAAAAAGTGCACTTTTTTAATACACCCCAAACGAACCCTAAAATAGCCAAAAAAAAACTAAAAAGCTAAAAAGCCAACCCATTTCTCAAATGGAGGCTTCGACCTCGTTTGGGAATCTTCCCTTTTAGCCAAAAAGTCAAAAAGTTACTAATTAGTCAAAAAGCTAACAACCTATACCAAAAAGTCAAAGATTATCTTTTCTCTCTATTTTTTGTATATATTTTCATAAAAAGTCAAAAAAAAATTTTAACTCATATTTTAACTAAATAACTAAAAAGTTAATAGGCCTCGTTTGGGAACAGGCTAATTTAGTAACTTTTTAGTTATTTGGCTAAAATATGAGTTAAAAAAATTAGTATGTTTGGAATGACTTTTTGACTTTTTACAAAAAGATGTACAAAAAAATATAGAGAAAAGAAAATTTTTAATTTTTTGATATAAATTATTAATTTTTTAACTAATTTAATAATTTTTTAACTTTTTTATTATAAAAGAAAATTTTCAAACGGGACTTAAATTAACCTGTTCCAAAACGACGCTACTTTTCCCAGGAGAGATTACTAGCAGCGCTTGCTCAGGCCAGGCGTCAATAAAGATGAGCCTGACTCACAATAGCCCACCTCTCCCTCTCTCTCTCTCTCTCTACATAAATAAATAGTAAACAGTAGTAATAGCGCTCTTTCTCTCTACATATGTCATATCACCTATACATATATAGTGAGAGACGCTCTTTCTCTCTGCATATATCATATCGCCTATACATATATAGTGAGAGAAAAAAAACTGTAGAGAATCATCTACCTGTATATAGCAGTAGATTTAGAGAGAGAAAGTTCCCAAAAACAGAGAGAGAGGGAGAGAGAGAATCCTGTGAGTCATACGTGTATGTAAGCTTGCGAACACCTGGCGATCTCACAGCCCAATTTCACAGAGCCTCATTCACCACTCGGCTCATCTCTGCTCGCCACGCTACGCCAAACTCTCTCTATCTCTCTCTCATCGTTACTGTTCACCATTCAGGAGACACAGCATCGAACCACTTAACAAACCCAAATCAAAATTCTCTTATTTCCTTTTTACTTTTTATAATAATCCAAATCCGGAGAAATTCGATCCTATTTTTTTCCATGTCGGTGTTCTTGAGTCTGCTGCGATTCACCTGATCGGTGCCGCTCAAACCCTAACCAGCTTTTGGGTTGTTGAAGCTTTGGTGGATTTGGTTAAAAGGATCGCAGTCTTAGAGGTAGAGAGAGAAAGAGAGTTTAGGAGGAAGCTTTAGCTTTGAAGCTTTGTTTTTACGAGGATTGAAGTTTAAATTTGGGTTTGGAGTGAAATTTGATCATTGTTTGAAGCTGAAGGCACACATCTGAGTAGTCTATATATATGTGTGTGTGTGTGTGTGTGTTTGTGTGGCTGTGTATATACAGAGGAATTTGATTAGGGGTTTTGAAGATTTGGAAGTTAATTATACAAATATAGAGTAGTTGATCGACATGGTTACCGGAAATATATTTCATTGTAGGAAGAATTCTTGGCCACCAGAGGAATATATCAGCCGATCGACTTTACAGTTGGTAAGGATTTCAATAGCTTTGAGCTTGTTCACATACATACACACACATGCATATATATATATATATATGAGTTGATCGTTTCAATTTAAGGGCTGTGTTTTATGGTTTGGGGTTGATGTTTTTTTTTTTTTTTTTTTTCCCTGGATTGGAACTATTATGATTAACTAAAACAAAGAATACTCTCGATGCGGAAATGAATAGGATGGTGTTCTTTTTTTTTTTAAATTTTTTGGCTATGAAAATTTAATCAGTTCTTTGTTGAAAAACATTCTTGCCCAAAATTTTTAGTCTTGCTAGAGTTTGTGATAGGAGAAGCTGAAATCATTTGAACTGAATTCTTGGTTTTACTTTTGTTTTCATGTATTGGTCAGGAACTGTTTCTATTGTATGTTGTAAATGGAATACAGGTTATTGGTTAATGTTTTGAGTTATTGATTTGTGAGGTCAGATACTCCTAGGATGGCATATTTCAAAACTAATCTTGGTAAATCTTGGATTTTGTAAAGTTAATCTTATTATCTACCTTGAGATATATGCTAAGAAGGATTTTCTCTTTCCTTTGGAAATGTTGCATAAAAGCTCCTTAATCTTATTGTTTGGAAAAGATATTTGGGACAATTTAATCTTTACTTCAGAGTTTACTTAGTTACTGGAATAATATCTTTTGTTCATCAATGTACTTGGTTTATTTATTTATTTATTTTGTTTCAAGGAAGTTTGTGTACTTGTTGATCACATTCCTGACTATATTTGAGCCCAAAATAAAGGCTGAATGAGTTTGGAATGTCAATTATTGTTGTTTTGGATTATAGATTATAGATAACTTGTTAAATATATTCAACAGATGTCCAGAAGATTGCTTCTTTTGTTGTGGGGGGGGGGGGGGGGGGGGGGGTTATACACTTCATATTGATGCACATATGTTATCATCATTTGTACTTTTAATAGCTTTAGTTTCGTTTTTACTTCAATTGTCCTGATTGTCTTTTCTTAAACTTCACTTGAAGCTTGATTTTGATAGTGCTGCCCCACCAGAACAAGCTTGGAGAAGGAGATTAAACAGCCATGCTACTATTCTTAAAGAATTTAGTGTTACGTTTATGGAAGCAATTAAATTGGTAAACATCCTTTATCTATAAACAATCATATTTGCAGGCAGAAAAGACATATAGGTCCTGTGTATCATAAGTTATGCATTATCGTTCACTAGTTCTCATTTTGTGGTTCATGTCTTGAATTTTGAACTTAGGTTCGACTTGGTATACGTATGTGGTCCTATGTAAGGGAAGAGGCTTCCCATGGAAGGGTAACTCTCTCAACTTTATTCTTCTTCAACTCGTTTTAATTTTTCCCTATAGCTACTTTTTAGTATTCAATAATGACCCTAACAACTAGTTTCCTATGTTGAAAATTAATTGGACTTTGATTCCGGACACCCCAGCGCCAATAAAAAAATAAATAAATAAATAATTGGACTTTGACGTAGTTTTTTGTTGGACACTTTTCTTTATATTGAATTGCTACTCACTTAATATGTGCAGACAGCACCAATTAATCCTTTCAATCGAGAGAGTTGCAAGCCATCAGCATCCCAAGGTGTCCCACTTGGAGGAATGGGGTAAGCACTGGTTCAGTTGTCAAGTATGTCATCTTTTGCTAATACATAAAAGTAGAACACTAATTTTGTGTGTATTTTTCATTTCCCTAAACTATCCAAAGAAAATTAAATTATGCATTATTAAAATCCTTTTACTTCTATATTCATTTAAGGGTAAATGTTTTTTAAACACATTATTTTAAAGAACTCCCCACAACTGCCTAGAACTCCCAGTTAGTTTTAAAAATTCCCCTTCCTAATTAAGAGGCTACTTAGTACACCCCTCTCTCTCTCTCTCTCTCCTTTTTATAATTTAGAGGCTACTTAGTACACCTCTCTCTCTCTCTCTATGCACTACTGTTCAAAAAGTGGCTAATTAGTGGTTCTTTGTGGCACTTGCACTCAGGTAGTGAGTGCCACCCCACTAGTTTCTGTAATATTTCTATGCATTTGATAAGGGTCAAATCCTTTTGATGTTACAGGAGTGGCAGCATATCAAGAGGTTTTAGAGGAGAATTCAGGCATTGGCAAATTGTTCCTGGTACATGTGACACTTCTCCTATCATGGCCAATCAGTTCTCTGTAATGCTCTGCTCTCCAACTCATCATCTGCTAGATGTTTTTTATTCAGCTCTAGGAAATATAATATGTTAATAATCTGTTATAATACATTATTGGTGTTGAGTGATCTATTGGTTCATGTTTGTAATGCCAATGGCACAAACTATACACATGGTTTATATTTCAAGAGGTGTTTGAGATGTTACTGTTTTATTTTGTAAAGAACATGCTGATTTTTTTTCATGGAAATATTTACTTTTTTACTTGAATGTTGTGTTTGATTTTATTTAATTATTTTTACTACAGATTTTTATATCTCGAGACGAAGGGAATAAAAATTACTCTTCAGTTCTAGCCCCAGGCCAGCATGAAGGGTTAGGGTAAGGGAATTTACATTTCAGTTGCACTTTTCTTAAGGAGATCATGAGCTTTGTTAAGTCCCATATTTAGAGATGATTGACAAATGCTGTAAAAATTGATGAATTGTGAGACTCGATGGCAAATTGGCATATAATCATATATATATTATTAAAATAGTGTTTCTTTCCATGCTTAAGTAACACATTATAAGAGCTTACTTTTTTTTAAGAGAGACATCAGCATGCATTTCCCATTTAAATATAGAGTTCTACACAAGTTCAAACTCAATTTAAATTATGCTTGGACTCTGTTTGAGAGATATTTTTTTCCCATATGTTTTCTATTGTAAATTTAGATAATCCACAAACCCAATACTAAGGCCTCGTTTGGGAACAGGCTAATTTAGTAACTTTTTGGCTATTTGGCTAAAAAGGTAGGTAAAAAAAACTTGTATGTTTGGGATGACTTTTTGGCTAATTACGAAAAAATGTGCAAAAAGTAGAGAGAAATGAGAATCTTTGACTTTTTGGTATGAGTTGTTGGCTTTTTGGCTAATTTAGTAACTTTTTGGCTAATTGGCTAAAATAGCCTCTTGCCAAACGAGGCCTAAGGGCTAGTTTGGCATGTACTAAATAAGTCAAAAAGTCAAAAAGTCACTATCTTATTTAAGTCACATCATCTTATTTAAATCACATCACCTCTCTAACACATCACATCAAACCCAACCCAAACCCAACCCAAACCCACCAATAAGTCAAAAAGTGCACTTTTTTAGGACATCACAAACTAACCCTTATGAGAAATCTTCTTTTACAAACCTAATTTGAGTTTTACATGAAATCTAACTACAACTTCTATATGGATTATATTTTGATTGTACAAAATTTTTCCTACATTATTTTATATAATCACAACTCACAAGAGAAAAAATCTGCACAACAATCTCGAAGAATCTTTGAAAGTTGGATTTACTGCTTCAGTTACTTTTTTAATTGCTGAATTGTAAGTTCTTCTATATTTTTACATCATATTATAGATGATTAATCATTTTACATTGTGAGATGTATGGATGTTTTCATGTATTTTTTCTTTTTGGGTTTAGATGTTGTTATGAGATTCTTTCTTGGTTAGTTGGTGTTGAATTTATTTTATATAGTTGATATTTTAATTTAATTAAGAGTGTTTATTTTACAATCTTATAATTTGATATATATCATATAAAATTATTATATGATAATTCAACTACAATATATTATATTTAATTTTTTGAATAAATTTTATGTAGTTTCTATTTTTACATAAATATAAAAGAAAATTAAATAGTTAGAATTACTTTTAATTTTATAGTACTAATTCTTCTTCTAATTTAACTATTATTTTTAATATCAAAACGATATCTTATAATTTAATATATGTATATTATACAAAATTATTGTATTATAATTATACTTTTATAATACGATATAACTAAAATTATCAAAATACACAAATAATTTAACTAAAATTAATATATATATAAGTATTTAAGTAACACTTTCATAGAATGATAGTGCCAATATTATCAAAATAAATAATTAAAATCATACTTCGATTTTAATTTTAATTTTAAATTAAAATTAAAATTATTCTTTTATAATACACATATCGTACCATCAAATATTTTTTGAAAAATAAAAAATAGTACGTATATTGCATGGGTCAACTACTAGTTCATTTTTAAGAGAGATAGGAATTTTGTTGCGAAAGCCAGCTTTTCATCAGAAGATTGTACATTTTGAGACATAATCTTTTACAATTGGTACTCAATATGCATCTGAGATTTTTTGAGGTTGTGCATCCTGGTCCAATCAATTTCTGGTTTTCAACTCTCTGGAATGGTTTAGTGTGAATTGTTGTACTAGACTATCTTTTCTTTTAGTTCTTTCTTGAAGCTTCTGAATGCTGGTGTAAATTATTGGTTGTGTTGAGTAGCCTAGTTATTTGCTTCTTAGCTGTGTCACAGGAGAAATTGTTTAGATGGTGCTGTGGCTTTGGAATCATGATACCATTCATCTTGCACACTGGTCATAACTTTTGAGTACTTACACTTATCTGGGTACATATTCAAGTGTAGAAGCTTGGAATCAATCAGAGAGGGATTTATAGAATATAAAACCTAAAAAATTTCATCCATAAAACTATTATGTTCTTTGTATAATATGATTTAAAAAAAGAAAAAAAGAAAAGAAAGAAAACAGAAAGAATTCCTTTTCCAAATTTTAGAACTCAGAGTGTCTGAACGAGAAGTGGTTGCACTCTATATGTTTAAATGAATGAGTTCATTCATGATTGACTATATATTTTTTTGTAATTTTGTTTATAGATATCTACAAAGAAATCATTTATTTTTCGTTCTTATAAATTTCATCTATTGTAATTGTTCATAATTAATTTAGAACACTTCTCGTATGCCTTGAAACTCTGTCTCAGAGGATAATTGCACCTTTTCTCTTAGTCATTTTGGCTCAGTGATCAATAACAACTCATCTAAGATATATAAACTGTTATGTTTTCTCCGCCTTAATCTTACAAACTCTTTTCTTTAATACTTGAACTCTATTCATGTGATATTTTCTATTTTTAGAAATTAGAAAAATACTGCATTCAGCTATAATTTACTTTTTCGATGTACTCACCCTCGACAATAAGGTTTTCCTTTCCCCCCCCCCCCCCCCCTTGCTTTTGTTTATCCACGTTTGGTTCCATTGGTTGTATTTTCCTTCTCTTTATTATTATTATTTTTTTGTATATTGGAGGTAGGGGGTTGGGGCTGTGGAGCTATATCTTCTTGTTATTCTTACATTTTACCATGGTTTTGTTTCTCTGAGTTGAGAAACATGCTTCAGCCCCATTCTTGTTTATTAGATATCTTTTACATCTCGTGGTGATATTAACAGCTGAACTACATGATGAGTGATAGAGTGAAATTGGAAATAGCAATCCAAAACTACATGTCATATTTGTAATTTTTCATGTCGTCTATGAGAAGTTAAGGTTGAAAGGGATCTCTTGATTTAACTCTGCTTCTTATTGTTGACTTTGTTGGGGACTGGGTCCATGTCACTTTTGGTGTTGTTTAGCTCACATGATGGCAATATAGATTCAAATTGATTGCACAATTTCACCTGCTATGAAAATAGAATATTTTAAATGTATTTGTAGGACACTTTACCAATACAATTTTGATTGAGAATGTCTATGTATATGTACGTTGTGGCCATTATCAATATATATATATATTTTGTATTGGATCAATTTTATCACCTAAAATAATGAACAATTTCAACTTGAACTATCATTTTGTTGATTGTGGCTGCCATTCCTGTAATGGATTGAGTTGAGGAGATGGTTTGAGAAAGAAAATTACATATGAACCATAAGAAAATTACTAATTGCGCGTTGTTTTTTTTTTTTTTAATGCTCTTAAGCATGCTCTTCATTATGTTGTTTATATTGAAGTTTATGAACAGTTATTAGTGCGCCGCAAATTTTTACCCCTTTTTTTTTCTGTGTTTATTTATGTATTTTTTTTATAATTACAGGAAATTGGGCGATAAGGGTATATCATCATGGGGCTGGAATTTGAGTGGGCAGCATTCCACATATCATGCATTATTCCCAAGGGCATGGACCATATATGATGGTATCATTCTTTTGTAATTCTGCCTGCTAAGAATAGAGATTTTCTCACAGTATTCATTTAATGATATTACTTCACCTCCAGGTGAACCGGACCCAGAGCTAAAAGTATCCTGTCGCCAAATATCACCATTCATACCCCATAATTATCGAGATAGCAGTCTTCCTACGGCAGTTTTTGTCTATACGGTATGCAAATTTATCATTTTTGTGAAAAATTTAGTAGTTAAATGATGACAGTTCTAGTTTCTTTTCATGTAGAATTGTTAGATGGAACTAATAGTTCAGTGGTTCTTCATCATTTATTTACTTACTAATATAATGGTTTTGGGTCTTTTGAGTGTCAACTTACCACTTTTTAGATGCATTAAGAAATATTTTAGGTCAGAGGTAATTTACCTGACTCTCCTGCAGACAGTTCAAAGTTAGAATTTAGCTGTTGGACAGCTACTTGATGGGCTGTCCTAATTGTTTTTTGCTGTTATATGGTCAGGCACAACTCCTTAGAAACTCTTTTAAACACAAATGTCAGCCTTCTTTGAACCGCACATTACTCTCCTCAATAACCACTTCAAATATTGGCACATGTAGGACCTATTTAAATTTAGAAACAGCATGAGCATTGTTTGTGCCACAATTTCTAGTATTCAATATTCATTAAGGAAATTAATTGGGTCATGTGATAGTCTTTGTGCAAGAACTAAAAGAGGCACCTTGATCTTGTCATTGGTTTGCTTACAGAGTTGTTGCTTGTTCTGTTGTAGTTGGTGAATACCGGGAAGGAAAGGGCAAAAGTGACCCTTTGCTTTACATGGGCGGTAAGCTTGTTTCTGCTGCCAATGTTTTTGTTACATGTATCAAGCACTAAAGCTAACATAAGGTCTTCTATTGTTGGTCATCATTGCCTTATTATTTTTGTTTTTTTTTTTTTTTTTCCAATTTCGGAACAGAATTCAATTGGAGGAGTCTCACACCTGTCAGGAGATCATGTGAATGAACCATTCATGTCAGTATGCATGGTTATTATTCTTCTGTTTATAATTATATTATGGATGGATTATGATTTTAACTTTTTCCTCTTTTGTTTGATAGCGGCGAGGATGGAGTCTCTGGAGTACTTCTACATCACAAGCAAGTCATCAAACCCTAATAGCTATATATGACGGTTGGTTTGCATATTATCCTTGGGTAATGTCAGTGTTTGAAAGGGAAGACTAAGTCGTAATCAATGATATTTGAAAACTACTTAAAAAGATCAGGTAGACATATTAGTAATAGATGTTTTAACTGGCATGGATTAATGCAGTTGTTGTACTAAAAGTACATTCTTTTTTTCAATAAGACAAGGAAAAGAGGGAAAAAGAAATAAGTGAAAGGCATTTTGATGCCCGAAAATAGCATTCTGAAATCAAGAGTGCGAAATCTCACATAATACTCCATCATAACTCTATGTTGATCATGCTAGGGTGTGCTGTGAGGGTGACGAGTGACGGGGCCAAAACTTGGCATTACTGGTTGAGTGAGAAGAAAGAAAATAGATAGTGCAAGAGTTAGTGCTTGTATGATGCTTGTTGAGTACGGAGAAAGCTGAGACAAGTGGAAATAGCAATTGGAGTTTAATTAAGAAAGAAAGGACAAAATATAGGATGTTGGACTTGAAGTTTTGGATTTCTAGATTGTATGACTGATGCTAGAGTCTCACTAAAAAATTCCATAATGTAAGCTCATTGGGGTGAGCTTTTTTTTAAATCAACCAATTCATGATCATGAGCATTATGTTTCCCACTGCCAATCTCTATGAAAAATGGCCGTCCATTTATGCCTGAAAATTCTTTCA